>NC_080097.1:36098360-37458360 GCF_950005125.1 Chionomys nivalis | reverse complement strand
CTGTGTGTGAGAGCTATCTCCTCCCATTTTATATTCCTCCCCAGTGCTGGAATTAAAGGCGTGCACCACCACCACCCAGTTTCAATGGTAAACTAGTGTGTCTACTGGGAGTAAAGGTGTGTGTCACCACTGCCTGGTCTATAAGGCTGCTCAGTGCAGCTGTTTTGCTCTCTGAACTTGAGGCAAGCTTTATTTATTAAAATACAAATGAAATGTCACTACGCTTCTGCATATCTCTTGCTCTGGAAGTCACCTGTCTTGTCTCCCATCAGACAGTAACTCATCTGCCTGCGGACCACACCTTCTTAGCTGCTGGACACTGAGCAGAAGTAGATCTTTCCTGACCTCCTTTAATGAAAGGGGCTGTACTCTTCAAAAATAGCCATCCCATGTGTTAAAGGGTACCATCCTTCAAGCCAAACACCCTCCAACTTCATGAACCGTCTGTTTGCAGAAGGTCGTCACAACTGGGTTTGACTGTTGAGGATCCCTTACAGAAGGAGGGGTAGGGACCCTCACCTGAGTACCCAGTCATTTCTCCCAACCATTTATATGCAAATGACTCCCTAATTGTACTGGTCCAGGGGTCTCCAGAGGGCCTAGAGTGTATAGACTGGGGATCACTAAGAGAAGGATTCCCCTTCTGAGCAGCTGTGGGGAAGCCATCATCCGTTGGGGTTGAAGACTTTCTGGTGGCGTTGTTTTGAGTTCACCTTTGCTCAGCAAGTATGTTCAGTGAATTCAGTTCCCTCGGGGAACTTTGGTGTGATTGGACTCTGGCTTGTCACTGAAATCTTAGAGAGGGCTTGACATTGCCTAGTCTTCTGCAGGGGGAGAAAGTCTTGCGACACGCTGTGCGCATGAGAAATTTGAGCCTAAAATCAATTATGTTCCCTTGCTTAGTGGATTCTTCTCTCAGAGCCTGCTAGATGGAACTTGGATAGATTATCTTGGAACTTTGCAAAGACAATTAAACATAAATAATTTGAAAGAGCTGAGACCCTACTCAGGAATACACTGTGTTTGTTTTACTCAAAGTCCATCTGATCTGCTCGCCACGATGAATAACACGCGGTTATGCTTATAGCACAGGCCCATGACGGTGAGTAGTAGGAGGGAGCAGGCTTGGGTATCAGAGAAGATTTGGCTCTTGGGCTCTAACTCCACCATCCAGAGTATCTTATAGGGCTTTGCCATCCTCTTCTGCAAACTACGGATTGTCAGAGATGAACGGCAGTGCTGTTTGTTAGAAGATTGACATATCACATGCAGAGTGTCTGGTGCCGGACTTGCACAATGACAGACACTTGGCTCTGATATCCAGCACTGTGGTGATTGGTGCGTTTCCCCTCTTTTAGTGTGTGGTGCCATAACCTGGAGTGTCCCCATTGTCCTTCCTATCTAGCCATGTTCATTTGTCATCATTCTGGTTTTGTGATGTGCCCTGATCCTTAACTGTGCCTCCCATCCAACCTTGATGTCCATTCTAGAGACCTCTCTCTATTTTGCTTGCTAGTGGCGGAACGTACCATGCAGGCTGCTAAGGGAGAAAAGACAGTAAAGATCCCACCCCGTGCTGAACCCTACATGCGACAATGCTGACCTGCCAGGCAGGATGTGCTCACATGTGCAATCGCAGCCCAGCTGTTATGCGGTAACTAATAGCTTCCTGATTGATTTGAGGCCTGCTCCTCAGGAATGAATCCCATGCCTGATAGTGTAGTCCTCCCTGGTCCAAAGCCCGTAGCTGGGGAGGTCACAGGTCCTGGGATAAGACCTGCTATTGTATTTTGCTAAATATTATGCTTTCAAGCTGTGGTCTGTATATTTATGTTTATACCCATAAACCCAAACTGCCGTCCACCTTGGTCAGGGGAGTTTCTTTTTTGTAGGAGGCAACACTCAGCAGAGAGTTGTCTGATAAGTCAAGATGCTGAGAACCGGAGACCGAATGGATGCTCAGCCATACATATCTATACCAACCTCCCCTGCTATGGCTGAGGCTCAGGAAACATCACCCGAGGGGAGCTGAAAAGAGTGTGAGGGTAGCGGGAGTGTTGTGACAGGCTGTCTTCTGGACAGGACGCGGCTGTTGCCCAGACGAACTCACAGCGGCTGTGGTTACTCACACAAGATCCGCCCTCCCAAGCTCAAACCAGCCAAAATCCTGACAGGATGGGCAGATGATCTGCAGGACTCAGCTGATAGTCACTGGAGGAGGGAACTCATTCTGTTTTGAGAATGTAGGCCCTGGTAAGATTCCCGTGCTCCGACGGATTGCCCCAAACCTAAGCCCATATGGGCAGCACTAACTAGCCTTAGTGTTTTGTTTTGTTTAGGAAAAGACAAGATGATGGGAGGGGGATGTGCTGAGGAAAATATGGGGGGCAATGAGAGTAGAGATGGCGGGAGATATGACCATATGTTGGGGTGTACATGTATGGACTTCTCCAGAATATTTAAAAGAAGTGTTGAACCTTAAAGTGCAGGCTGCAACCGCTTTTGTGCACTCAGTCTGAGCTCCCGATGCTTCTATTTGCTGCTCTCTGAGACTGTGTAAAAACCGGAGAGGCGTGCTCGCGGTTTCCCCGAGGCTCCCTGCGAGTACTGTGTCATGAAGCAGAGCCAGCTGATGTTCCTTCTCCCAACATTCAATAAAGCCTCCCCTGCCGTTCAACAGGAGGCACATTTTCAGCTTGAAATATTGGGCCGCTCAGAGATGAACTGCTTCAAGGCCCTGACTTACCATCAATTATTCATGCTCGCTGCAGACGCTGGCGTTAAACTTGAACAGGTTGCCTTGCTCCGCAGCTGCTGTTCAGCCATTCCTTACCCATTTATAGTCGTGGTGGCGGGGAAGAGAAGACAGTGTGTGCTGTGGGCAGTGCTTCCATGACTATTAACATATTTCATATGTTCATTGGGGTGTTCAGAGATGCTTTACATAACCTTTCAAGGCAGGGATCTGTAAGATTGTACTAAATCAGCCTGGGAAGAGGGTTGAGTTAGTAAAGTGTCTGCTTTGCAGACACAAAGAGCTGAGTTCTCATCTCCAGGACCCACGTAGAAAAGCCAGGCATTGCCGTCTGTGCCTATAATCCCGGTACTGCAAGGAGGCCACGGGAGGATCCTGTGTGGGGTTGGTGGTGGGGTGGTTCTTACTAATCAGTCAGTGTAGCCAATTCGTAAGCTCTAAATTTGGTGAGAGACCCTGTCTCAGAAAGTAAGATGGAGGCTCATAACACCCAGCACAAAACAAACAAACAAACAAACAAACAAACAAGACACAAAACATTCATTCACCTTTAAAAGCTATTTTTTCTCTATAAAGAAAAAAATGTTCATGTTATTAGAGAAATGATTATTGACAAATTTCCATGATATCGTTTTATATTTTGTGTTTCTCGGGATCAAACCCAGGGCTTTGCACATGCTATGCCAAACTACACCTTTATCCACCCTTTTAGTAGATTTTAATCTTTTCTTAGCAGTGTATCTGTCACTCACAAATACATTTCTAAAAAATGCATATCTTATTTTAAGGATTGTTTTAGTCTTATATTTTTCAAGTTGTATTTTATGGCTAGAAAACTTTAAACTGTTGGTAAGTTTAATTGACTCTTTTACATGAATAATAAATATGTCACATAAGATTAAGGAAGGGAAGGAAGGAAGGAAGGAAGGAAGGAAGGAAGGAAGGAAGGAAGGAAGGAAGGAAGGAAAGAAGGAGGAGATAAACAGACGACCAATGTTAACCCCTGGCCTTTTACCTTTACGTGCGCGTGCACACAGACACACACACACTCACACAAACATCAGCCAACATTCTCCCTACTGTAATAGTGTTGCACCCTTAGGATCTCTTAGTGTATTGGTTTCCTTCCCTTTTTATATGGATACAACCAAAAAGGTTACCAAGGTGATGCGATGGTAACCAAAGTGAAAAAGATACAGAAACATCCATCACGGGAGCGGCAGTTTGCTTGGTGAGTGCCTGCAATAGGAAAGGGCCTGTGTGGAGAAGAAAGGAGGGGCAGGTGTGCTTATGGTGTCTGAATTGTACCTCCCCCCTGCAGTTTAAAATCATATCCTAAAATATCTCATACTGTAACTGCATTGGGTGATGAACCTTTTACAGAGGTAACTGAGTTAAAATGAGATCAGTAAGGTGGTTTCTAATCCAGTAATACTGGTGTCCTCACAAGAGTCGATTAGGACGCAGACTCACAGCAAGAGGGCATGCAGAGAAACCGGGAGAAGACAGGTCTAAGAAGACAACTGCTATCTTGGTCTCAGGCTTCAGTCTCCAGAACAGTGAGAGCGTCTGCTGTCCGGAGCATCCCTTCTGGTGCTCTGCTAGGGATGCCCATGTGCATAGAGAGGAGGGCACACAATCGCTAAATCGAGGAGACAATTATTGCATATCTCTGAAATATTACATACACGTATGTCAGATATATATATGTATATACAAACATATATATATATATAATTTTTAATTGCTCTTTACTTCTCCCCTAATGATTCACATTTAGGTTGTTGAGCTCCATGGTGTCTGTGTCACTCAGAATCATCTTCTAGAACCCTTCTCTCAGAGGAAGAACATGAGATGGGTAAAGCTTCCCAGGCACTCCTAGTATCAGGTAAAAGACAGGAAGCCACGTGAATGTGCCTGGGGAGGGAATCAGGAGCGGCCTGGCTTTCCTTAAAATGTATGGAGACAGGATTATGTTAAACAAAATTCATGCTTTTTGATTGCACAGTTGGTTGAATTTTTACCAGTGTGTTCAGTCATGTAAACAGCATTGCAATCAGGGTACAGAACATTTCTTAAACTTTCCTCCTTTTTTTATTTCCAGTTAATTTCCCTCTTCCATCAAACTCTTGGCAAGCACTGATCTAATTTTAACCCCCATGGTCAGAACATCAATGGATTCAGACAACCTTTTATGTCTGGCTTCTTTCAAATTTTTGAGGTCTGTGTTTTGATTCTGAAACTTTGGAATCTTTATATTCAACGCTGACATGTATGCTCTACATATCAAATGCTGGCCAATATATCCATGCTTGCTTCGATACTGAGATATACTTAAAGCTTATGTGCGAATTTATCCAATTAAGTTACTTAAATACAACCCAAGAACTAGATGAAATTAATCCTAGTGAAGATGTGTCACTTTTCAAACTCAAATCTATTACTACTTGTTGCAAAGGTATTGCTTGGAAGAAAGGTCATTCGTAGGGCTGGAGAGATGGCTCAGCTGTTAAGCGCTCAGACTGCTTTTGCAGAGGACCCTAGTTTGCTTCTTAGCACCCACCAAGTCAGGTAGCTCACAACTGCCTGCAGGTTCAGCTCTAGGGGATCAGACACTCTCTGGACTGTTTGGGGGATCAGACACTCTTCTGGACTGTTTGCACAGCCGCACCGATTAATTTTAAAAATATTAAATTCAAGGTCAAAGAGACATTGACCACGTACTGAAAAGTGTGGGTAAGGAAATAATGAGCAGAAGCCTTATCACCCCCAAAGAGATGGGGGATTGCTTTCTTGGTAACCAGGACACAGCAACATTATGTGCAAAGTCAGTGGAAGCGTTTGCACATGTGGGTATGCACGCCCAGGAGTGTGTGTGCAAGCAGAAGCCATAGGTCAGCCTTGGGTGTTGTTCCTAGGGATCCATCTACCTTGTTTTTTAAGCAGGGTCTCTCACTAGTCTTGGGGGTGCCAATCAGGCTAGACAGGATCAGTGTGCCCTAGCGATACACGTGTCTCTGTCCCCCACCCCCCAGTGTTGGGATCACAAGCATGCGCTGTCACGCCGGTTTGGTACGGTCTTTATTACACGGAGTCCTGAACTCAGATCCGCATGCTTGTGTTGAAATCACTGCACCAGCAGTACTCTCCCCGGGCGTATACAAACCCGCTGACCTCTAAGGTTGAGCACATTACGGAGCAGGGCACTGTGAATAGTGAATAGGAGCAGTAGTGACCGTGACCACTGACATTCAGTTTAAGGTGGAGGCATTTCTGGTTGGTTCTTTTCCTGGGCCATGATTCATTTGAGAACAGGGTTAATATCTGTTGCTCTACTTCTAACGAAACAACAACAGCCAAACCAATAACCAAGTCCTGCATAAACACTGAGCTTCCTCTAAGGGCAGACCATGGATGAGATGAATGGAAAAGGAAGAGAAATAGTAGAGGGGACCCCCTGGCCCTTTCCTCCCTTACTAGGTCTTTTAAACATTTGCTTAACTGTGGCCTCTTCTGGATCCCTGTCTTGACCTATCCCTTATCCCTTTGCTAGAGACAGACCAAGTCGTTCCTTTCTCAGTCCTTGGACCTCCTCTAGCCCTGCAATAGAGTTATCACTTTATAAGAATTGACTTTTTATATCTCTGTGACCTTTGCAATACTTTCATCTCCATGAAGACAAACAGTGACTTATCTCTGTATACCTGTATCCTGGTGTAAAGCAAACTATCGAGAAAGATATGCCAAGTGTAGTTGGCTCCTGCAATCCACAATACGCCACATGTCGTAAATCTACCCAATCAGGAGAGCCAAGACCTGGGCTGTGCAGGAAAAGCTGGCCTCATGTTCCTATCAGTCTGCCAAGCATGCAACCCAGATTCCCTCGGAGCCTGTTTGCCTGGCCCGACTGTAAACACTATTCCCGCTCTGACCCATATCCACTGCCTCTTCTTGTTCTAGCTTAGCAGGATCTCCAGTCGGGCCTCATCTGTGAACATGATGTGTGCCTAAGGTAACCCTGGTGAAGAGCCAGGCAGGTCAAGCTGGCACTGCCAAGTCACAGGGTGACATCCAATTCTCCTGGCTGTGCTGCTGGGCTTACTGGGAGGAACAAGAAGAATAAGCCTTCAGATGAGCGCAGGGTTGAGTATCTAAAGCACAGCTCACAGCAAGTCACGCAAGGAGGTAGGTGAAGACACAGTGCAGGAAAGAGCCCAGGAAGGAACGGATAGTCTGTTTCTGATAGCTGCTGCCTCCCTAGCTGTGTCCGGCCATCTTAGTGGGATGGACTAGACTGGAAGAAGTGTTCAAGGAAAGGGAAAAATAGGAAGGGGACATATGGATATATGGATAGGGTCTAAACAGGTAAGAAGATGCATCTATATAGTATGAAGTATCCCTTGAAGATCCTATTCCTCCTGAGAATGGATTGAATGGTTTTCCCCAAATGATATGGTCATGCCTTAATCCCTGGCACCTGTGCATGTGAATTTATTTGTAAACAGCGTCTATGTCCACCATAATATAATGAAATCAAAGGTATTTTAAGTATTTAGAATTTACAATGGGTTTTATATGCAGGGACAGGTGTCCCTGTAAGAAAATGGGTTTTGGACAGACATGCAGAGGCAAGAGGCCATGGGAAGCTAGAACCCAAGAGAGGGATGGTGCTGGTAGGAGTGACAGCCTGTCTCAAGCCCCTGAAGTTGGAAGAGAGGAGGAAGGATGCTCTTTTGGAGTCTTCAGAGGGGACTGGTCCCACCAGGGGAATCCATTGTTGTGTTTGCCGCTGCCATGTTTGTGGTACTTTGTCATGGAAGTTCCAGAAAAGTAATGTACCCCTTTGATGAAGAAGTGGGTAGTGTAATGGACTATTTGGGTTCCTGAAAAAGATCATCAGAACCTTAGGGAATGAAGGTGCTATTACCGGGGTTGTTAGACTCAGAGCCCAGGCCCTAGGAGCCCAACTAAACCAGGCTTAACCACCCATCATCAATAGGCTAATGAAAGAGACAAACAACGGGAAAATCAGAGAAAGGAAAGTGGTCTGGGGAGTTAGTCAGCACTGTGTAAAACCTTTGTCTGGGAGGAGGTACCCTACCCTGCTTGTTCCCAGTCTGGCTGGCAGCAGGGCTTTCCCCCTCTCCAGCATGAGACTCCTAGGGAAATTCCAGTTCCTTAGGATTGGTCCATTGTTTCAGGAGTAGGGGTGGGCACAAATGCCTCTCTTTAGAATCTCTCCATTCTTGCCAATGCAGTTACCGTGAAGATACAAAGAAAGGGGCTGGCCCAGGTTCTTGAAGAAATAACTCTTGATCTTCCAAAGTTGTCAACAGAAACAGGTATTCGTAGAAAAGCATCTGTTATTCAATTAACTTTACCCCAAGGATGTATCTGCTACTTCCAGGAGAAGAAAACATTCTAGAAATAGCAAACACAGTGAAATCCAAAGCATTCCTTGTGTGCGATACTGTACCAAGAGGCTCCCCATAGATCTGCTTTCTTCAGAAATAAAGACCCAGAGAGAATGGATAAACCTACATGGAGTGCTTACTGTGGACCAGGCTCTATCGTAATAATTTTTACAACTAGCTCATTAATCTTTGTAATAGCCTAGGGAGCAGGAGTTATTCACTGATTACAGACGAGAGCACCAAGGCACGCTCAAAGTCACGTAGTCGGGAAAAATTCTGACCTTTATTTATCCACAGCATTGGGCTAAAGCCGGTGAGCTGCCTTGCTCACTTCATACGCTACACTCAAGAGGCAGAGTGGCTTTATGACCGGCAGGGATCCCAAAAGCATCCTGGCCAGCCCTGACTCTTTTGTTTCAGGCTGCCAGGGAGCTCCACCAGCAGGCTTGATTCCTCCACATTGCCTCTGCCCTCTTGAGTCAATAGTGGTAGAGGCTTAGCCTCTTCCTTATTAGTCTCACGTCTGGATATTGTAGGGCAGCCCAGGTCACCCTCTTCCCTGTCCCCTTCCCCATGCTGTCCCACCTGTGTTTGCTTGGTTATATAACCGGGTTTATTATGTCAATAATTATTTGCCAAGCGCTTACTGTACGCTTTTTAGTGTGCTTAATCAGACCACACACGGCGTCTAATTTAGAATGATAGGTGTCCTTACAGAGTAATAACATGAGAGTAGCCTTCTTTTTAAAAGATATCTTTTGTATGCCATTCATTATGTAATCTTAGCAACACCTGCCACTCTATGAGAAGACAAGGGGTCATCTCTGGTTTGTATGTGGCACAGACCTTGTAACTTCAAGCCAAAATTTGATACTGAATCTGACAGTGTTGAAAGCAGTGGGCTTTGTAGTGGAGGTAGTTAGGTCTTGGGAACTGCGACCTCATAGACAGGTGAGTGTCTGTTTCGAGAGGCTGAGTCAGTTCTCTGGAGACTAGATGAGGCCTTTCCAGAGTGGTTTCACAGGACTTGAGCAAATTTTATAAAGCAAGATTACCTCTGGCATGTCTACCTCTTTGCATATGCTCTCTGCTATGTCGGCGGGACCATGAGACCCACACCAGAAACCATGCAGACATGGATGCTTGGCTCCCATGCTTTGCAGCTTTCTGAACTGTGGGCCAATATGCATACTAATAGTCATTGATTTTCTCTGTCTAGGGTTTTCTCATGAGTACAGTGGTGAAATACAAAGCAGAGTTTGGTTCTGAACATCAGTTGTATCACCAAGAACAATCTATGGTCTTGGGAAAGTTACTGAGCTTTCCTGTGCCTTAGTTTACCCAATTATAAAACAAGGATAAAAATGTCTCTCCCTTGTAGGACTCCAGAAGGACTAGAAAGTGCATGAAAAGAATTTGCCACACAAGCAGGTGTAGAGTAAGGATACTGCATGGAAGACCACAGAACATGTCGAGTGAGGCATCCAACTCCCCTGTGCGTCTCTGGCATTCATTCTTCTCATGCCAAAGAAGTTCTCATTAAAGATGACTTGCTAGGAAGAGGAACACAAAGTCCTTATGGGCTTAGATATTGGCTGCCACAACACGGGGCTCAACTGCCAAGAGACTATTCTTTCCAGCAGCCATCAATAAAGCCACAGTGTGCACATCGTGGCATCGCCATGATGCAAGCAGAAGGGAGATGCCGGACAATACCTCAGATCAACCCTGAGCAGATGTTGAAAGGAATATTCGACAGAAACTAGTGACAAATAGATCAAGTCACACTCACTGTTTTCTAATATTTTATTTCTTGATTTTGGTGGTGGTTCTGAGCAAGCCATGGAGTCTGGGTCATATATATATATATATATATATATATATATATATATATATATATACTGCAAACTGAACAACTAACAAGTAATTTGTGAATCATAGAAACTATTGTTGATGTTTTTATCTCAAATTCCAAACATATAAATATATCTCATATAAAATCATATCTATTACATTATTGGCCTTACATATAGGATTACTGAAGTAAATCAATATTCTGATAAGTAGTTACAACATTTCTATATACATTGTTTATCAATGATTAATGACCAAAATAATAATAATCTATTTAACATTGAAATTCTGGTTAGTTGTCTTGGCATGGATCTCAGTGGTACAAACCTTTATTAACATGCGCAGATCCTTGGACTCGGTCTCTGGAATTAATGAGAAGTCTGACAAACACACACACACACACACACACATTTATTTGCATTTTCAGTAATTCCAAGACACTTGACCTTTAAGTGGTTCTTCACGCATTGCAAATGTGCAGAAATGACAGTTGCCAGAGAGTGATGGATAAAGACAGTTTTTAATCTGCATATATCTGTGATTATGTGATATGATGAACACAGATATACCCATGCTTTCTCTCAGTAATCTTATTGAATATAAATGTGAGAATTGTTATAAAATTGGTCATGGAATAGAGCTGCTCACGGACATATCATGTAACTCAGTGATTAGATCTGGGATAGAGAGATAATTAAATTTAGATAAAACTGCATTATTAGGCATAGATATGATAGATATTGAAAACTACGTATATTCTGATAAATGGAAATAATAAGCTGACTCCTAATGGCTTATTGTTATTGCCCATAGATTAGTGCATTTCTCAGTTATCAGAGAAGCTTCTATTTGCAGTAGAGAGTGATTAACATAGACCCATGTCTGGTCAAGGGTCAGAGAACAAAAACCTATGAAATTTCCAGGCCTAAACGGGACATCTCAACCACATGTTCTCCTCTCAAGGCTCAGGAGCATGTGCAAGAGTGCATGCAGCCGGGCGGTGGTGGCGCACGCCTTTAATCCCAGCACTCGGGAGGCAGAGGCAGGCGGATCTCTGTGAGTTCGAGACCAGCCTGGTCTACAAGAGCTAGTTCCAGGACAGGCTCCAAAACCACAGAGAAACCCTGTCTCGAAAAACCAAAAAAAAAAAAAAAAAAAAAAAAAAAAAGAGTGCTGCAAAGACTGTGAGAACCAGAGGATGTGGATGAACACAAGGAGATAGTGTCATATGGACACGACAGGGCCATCCCACAAGTGAACTCATAGGGGTCATGACAGCATTCACAGGCCCTATGCAAGTTCAAGCCTGATCAAATCCCACCATCTGGGAGGGGAGCCGGACACGAACTAGCTTAGGAGCTGTTGGCAGCTGGTAGCTTCTAGGAAAGGGAGAGCAGGTTTTCTTAGTGAGTGTCATCACTGGAAGGTGGACTTCTCCAGCAGACAGGAGCACATCCACCAATATATGGCGTCACAAATAGGAGACCAAACAAACAAACAAAAATAGACGCAGAATTGGGTGGGTAGGGGAAGGATGGGTCTGGAGGGAGTTTGGGGAGGGGGTAAATTATTAGATGGTTATTGTGTAAAACTCTCAAACATACAGTAAAAAGAAACTGCATATGGACTATGCTCACCCTCCTGAGTTCCAGACTGCTGGACCATAGGGCAGTGCCGCAGTACCACTGTCTTCTCCTTATCACGCTCCTAGCCCCTTCCTTGCTGCTCATTACTTCCTCCCTCTGCCAATCCCAGCACACACAGTTTTCATCAGATTTCACTGATTGTGATTTTCTCGTTTGCTCTGAGGTGCTTAGTGTCTAACTCGGGTTCTCGCACATGCCAGGCAAGCACCCCACCACAGGGTGGGCGGTGATTTCCTTCATGGACCTGGGGCCTCTTCCATCTTTTCCTCCCCAGGAATTATTGCTGGCTTTCCAGTGTCAAGCACCCTGAAGATACACAGTGCTCAGACTTCTCGACTCTTACCAAAAGCTTTCTAGAAGCCCCTGTCCATCAGTCGCTCAGCATTTCTGTCAGGAGCAGAAAGCAAGGCAAACACGTTGGATTTATGGATGGAAACCTTACAGCAAAGTGAGGCAGTGGTTTCCTGGCCAAGGAAGCTAACATCAGCACAAAGTTACATGACCAAGTTTGTGTTACGGGTTTGCGGTATTTTTCCTTCTGCTGGAAAGTGGAAGACAATGGATTGGGGTTGTGTGTTTAAATTCCTCAGCTGTTCATCCTAGTTCAGAGTCTACCTCCAGTGCAGGAGCGAGGAAACAGAAGACTGTAACAAGAGCACACCGCGGGAAGGGACCCGGCAGAGCTGTGTGACAAATCTGCCAGAGTGCCTGTGCTCCTGTGCTTGGAGATCAGGAGCAAAGAACAGAGCAAAGGACAGAGGTGACCACAACACTGCCCCGCCTGCAGCTCGTCATGTGACTTACAGCTTCTCTCTGCACTCATGCATCTGAAGCTTCTGCAGATCGGGCTGACAGTTTATTTGTTTACTTATTTGCTTTTGGGGAGGCAGGATCTTATTCCTGTAGCCCACCCAGGCTGGCCTTGAGCTCACACTCCTCCTGTCTGATCCTCCTGACAACTGAAGGATCTTATTTCCTTGTTGTGTGTTAGAGATCCAGCTCAAGGCCTCACATGGTAGCAAGCTCTTCATGGAACTATATTTCCAGGCTGTGAGGTGTTGTTTCAGAATCCCCCCCCCCCCGTGTGCGTGTGTGTGTGTGTGTGCGCGCGCGCGTGTGTGTGCGCGTGTGCGTGTGTGTGTGTGTGTGTGTGTAAGAGTATAAATTGTAAGAATCAGGTCTCTCCTTCTGCCATCTAAGCCACAGGGCTATAACTCAGGTCTTGAGTCTTACTGAGCAGTCTGGTTCACCCAAAGCTGGCATTTTAAACAGTTCCCAGTATCAAAAAGACAGGCATGCAAAGCCAACAAAGAAGACATTGAATAGTATTGGAAATCCCCCTTTCTGCCTCCAAACATTGCTTTGTTGAAAGTGTCACATTTACTTCTTAGGGGAAATACATATTTTGAGATTTAGGAAATTACACCATCATTTCTTCCATGGGACGCGTAGTTCAGTGTGCTCAATCTGGTGAAAGGGATTGTGGTGTTGGCTTCATCCCTTCCCTGCCTCACCAGACAATCAGGAGACAAGGACCATTGGCCATGGCCTCACTCTCCAGCTTTTCTCATTGGCTAACTCACCGTTCACCTCATCTCCTTGGCAGAATGACTTCATTGTGGAATCTGACAGTTGCAACATCTAATTTGCCTCAAAAAAACCTATTTTTTTGCTTCTGGGGAGTTCCACTCTGCCTCCCTTAGCTAGGTGTCGGATCTCACCACAACTTTAATTACTAGTCTTCTATAGGCAACCAGGGAGATGGTCTCCTAAACCATGACTCCATCTATTCGGTGATGAATGAACAATTCAGGTCTTCACCACCAACTCCCCCAACAAGCATCAAACCTCAGAGCATGAGTAAAGCATGGTTGTCTCCCCTGCTTTGCTCTGTATATGACATTGTCCGTTCATCTGACGCCCGAGGAAAACGTTCTCTGATGCCTTCTTCTGACTCACAAGGCATTTACTCAATCTCCTGTAGACAGACTGTATTTGTGGAAGAGGCATCATCGGGGTTGCTTAGCAACAAAATATGGTTTATTAGGAACAAGTTTCTGTGGGATGGCACCCTTCTTTGTTCCTTAAAGATCTGTGTCTTTGGATTGATCGACTTACTAGCTGAATTACAACACAAGATTTTCTTTTTATGCTCGCTGGGAAGGGAAGGAGGCAGGACTTGCTGACAGTAAATACAAGGCACTTATAAGCAACCGGAGGACCATATTCCTTCTGACACAAATTCTTCTCTAATTAGGAAACCTGAGGCTCAGCTTGACTATGCATCCTTTGCCCTGAAAGGTTTCACAATGTTCTCCATTAGGACCCAGGAAATGCTTAGAGAGAGAGGAGGAGAGATGGCCCAGGCAAGTAAAGTGCTTGCTGCCCAAGCACAAGGATTGAGTTTCATCCCCAGTACTCATGTAAAAGCTGGGCATAGCAGCACATGCCTGTAATCACAGCATTGGGGAGGCAGAGACAGAAGGATCCCTGGGGCTTACTGGTCAACCAACCTAAGTGAACGGGCAAGTTCCAGGTTCAGCGAGAAGCCAACATTCAAAAAAAATGATGAGACACAACTTAGAAAGACACATGATGTTGACATCTGGCCTCCACATTTGAGCACGTGCACAAGCATCCCCACACGTGAACACATACTATGTATTTACACATATAATAAAGGATGTAGACTTGAATTATTAGCTAGGGACTTGACATCTCATAGGGATAATCAACTCAGGAAGATGTGCATTTGAGTTATCACCTAGCAACTCAAGGTATTGTAGATTACATGGTCACTTAGTTAAAGCATCTAGACTAGTGTTTATACTTATGGGATTATGAAGACAAAGAGCAGAGCTACCTATAAGGGGGAAGGGACAGCCATTGAGAGTTGCTAAGTGATTATTGTATGGTAGTCACTGTTTCAAAGCATTTTCTTGCACACAAAAATAAATATGATTGCTTTAATTATCCATGCAGATGAGAAGCCAAGACACATTATTCAGAAATAATGCTATCTGAAAATAGCAGGGATTGGATTGTATCTTGGCATCTAACACCCAATCTGCTATATTAACTAGGTTCTCAGTCCCACATGGCTATGGGTATGAGGGAATTATGGCCCCGAGAATACCATTTTACAAAAAGGAGAAAGCGTATCTAAAATTTGTAATGAGAAATTTCTGGGTTTTAAATTGGTTCCAAGAGAAAAACTTTTAAAAAAAGAATCCAACAATCACATGTGGGTGGAGTAGAGTGGAGAATGGCTTTCTTCCGGATCCAAGTCATTAAGCATTGTTTGTAACTTGTGACTTGCTTCACATGGGATAAACCTGGACATAGGATGTGACAGTGTAACTAGGAACACACATCAGGTCCATTTTGGGAAATGGCATTTGAGGAAACTTGGTAATGTTGGGTTCTAGGCTTTGCCAATTTTATCAAAAGCCTAGGGATAATGCATAGAAGCATCGAGATTTGAAAAGTCAGGCCAGAATACCACAGTCATAAAGATTTTCAGAAGATGGTCAGTGGGCCACCTGTGAGCTGTGATGCTGAGCCTCTCAGTCCTCTGTGGACCAAGTAGTATGTTGGCCTAAAGTAGCATCTTCCTTGGGATGGTTAAACTCATGTGGTCTATTTTTATGTAATAGGGATTATTGTGACTTACCTTAATCTTTCTTCCTTTTATTCTTCAGCAATGGTGGCTTTAACTTCATTTAGTGTGTGAGCATGGTGTGATACAAACACAAATGTGGAGGTCAAAGGACATCACAACTGTGGAGATCAGAGGACAAGCTGTGGGAGTTAGTTTCTCCTTCTGTCACATGGCTGGTAGGAATGAAACTTAGGCCACCTGGTTTGGTGGCATTCGTGTCTTTACCTGAGTCCTTTGATAGAAGGCTATTTTTGTCCTATGATCACCTGGTTTTCCTATCTTACTCATGGATCTTTTCCTCAAAGACAAATTGCTCCAATCCTTTTCAATTATCTTCCTGATTTCCAATTCCAAATTTAATGTTATTTTTGTTTCCACTCATGTACTCCATGATTTATTATATGTGTGGATGGGTCTTGAGGAAAGAGGCATAAAATCCACTCATGTAACCCAACTTACCTGCCTGCCTAGGAAATTCTAATTATAGTATCTAAAGTCCCGTTTTCCAGTAATCTCAGGGCCAGGTCAGACTAGTATGGCTGTCACAAAATGTCTAGTGTAGGCAAGGAAAATTGTTATGCACCAGATGAAAAACTTCCCTTCACAAGCGTAAGTTACATAGAGGATGAGAGAACAGGAGAAACCTCTGGCTTCCTGTGTGCAGGTAAATATGAAGGCAAGAAAGGGAAAGGTTTCCACATAAAATAATCTGGATGCTTTTATTAGTTAAATGTGAGATAATCTGGGGAAAAGCAGTAAGTGACTGCAGGGGGGTGGCGGGGGAGGATACCTGTCACTCCAAAAAAAATCCCAGCTCCGTTTCGAGCATATTCCTCCAACAAAGCTTGACCACGGCTTCTACTAGGTACATCTATACTTTGCATGACTTATACATGCAATCTGTCATTCCTGGGAGACTGAAAATGAATACAAACAATACAAGGTTAATTATATATTTGTTTCCCAAGACTAAGGAGTGAATTCCAAAATTATAATTCACCAAGTGGTGACACTGTGATCACTTGAGACTCCTGTTCCATCACAGCCCTTCTTTAATAACCACACTTTCCTCATATGTCTGCCATTATCTTGTTCTCCACCCCCACATCCTGAGCAACACACTTAGCTTAAATAACAGTCGGGGAAATGTGGCTATGGTTGAGGAGACACTGTACCAGTCAAGGTTCTCCTGACAAAGAGAATCAATAGGATGTTATCTATCTATCTATCTATCTATCTATCTATCTATCTATCTATCTATCATCTATCTATCTACCTACCTACATATCTATCATCTATCTATATCTATGTATCATCTTCTATCTATTGTTTATTTATAATCCATCTCCCTAATTATCTGTTCCTTTATTATCTATCTGCCTGCCACTTAATTGGTTAATCAACTGATTGGTACCTGAGTATATAGACAAACAAGGGCTTCATTCTGGGAATTGACTCATCTCATTGTGAAGCTTAAAATTCCCACTCATCGTCTTCAAGCTAGAGAGTCAGGGAAGCTGGTGGTGTTTGTTATTCATTCTAAAGCCAAAGGCTGAGGATCTGGGTGGTGGAGGCGCCTCTGGTACATTTGCTGGAGGCAGAGAATCTAGGGGATTTCTGGTATGTGTGGTGGAGGCTGAGAATCTGAGCTGCTTCTGGTGCATGTGCTCAAGTCCCAAGGTCTGAGAAGTATGATGTTCAGAAGAAAACGGTTGTGTAAACTCCAAAGGGAGGAATTTGAACTGTTGCCCTAGAGAACTCACTCTCCAGATACTGATAGACTGTAAGGGGATGTGAGGACAGGGCGAGTGAAGCTAAGCAGATGCCCCGGGACTAGTACCTGGCCCCTCCTGCCTCTGACTCTCCATCTTCAAAGGGAAGGGCTGAGACTATACAAGCCTGAAGATTCCGCAGGAGTTGAAGAATCCCAGACCTTTCTAGGGATTGGATGGGAAGAGAAACAGTTACAAAATCAACGTTGTAGGTCTTTGGGATAGAAAGCCTAGGAATTGGCCAGAGGTCACCACACAAACTAGGCTTATGATTCACATGGACCTAAGTCTAGAGCATTAAGAATCAAACGCTGTTCCCAAAGTTTTCCACAAAGGAGTCTCACTTCTCATACCAGAAACCAATTCACCATAAACCTTTATAATTCTAAAACACCATCACCTAGAATGAGCCTGGAGACTGGGAGGTGCGTTATCATAGTGTCTCCTGGAGCCTCACACAGTGCGGGGGCAGAAAGCACAGTTTTGATTGTCCTGTTTGGTGGGATAGTTCCGAGTTTCTAAGAAGGTAAGGTCATAGAGTAGAGTCTCCAGTCCCATCTTTGTGAATCACCACAATTTCTCTCTCTCTCAAATTATTATTAATTTTAGAATTCCATGCATGAGTACTATATTTAGGTTGTTTCTACCCATACTTCCCCCCCAGCTCCTTCTGTGTCCTCCCTCTCAATGATGATGTAATTGTGTGTGTGTATGGGTGTGCGACACAATGAAAACTATTTAGTTTATTCAGTGTTGCCCATTTGTGCATGTGATTAGGGATGGCCAATCATAATTAGGTAATCTATCAGGGGCTCATCCCTGGGAAATAACGCTTCCTCCTCTCTCAGCAGCCGTTCATTGCCTACAGTCTTGATCTAGGGTTGGAGCTTCCTTGGGATTTCCCTCATCCATACAGGCAAGTCAACTGGTGGCATTTGCTAGTCTTGTTTAGGCAACCACATCAAATACAGTGGGGTCTTATCACTGAGCAGCGATATCAGACATGGAAGGCCTGGGTTGGAAGGATTAGGAACCCATCATGGGCTCATCCTGCAGAGTTGTTGCTGTGGTTTGCCTGCGGTAGAAAACCTCCCTTGGCACCATCAAGAAACCGTCACTATAGATTAGAGATAACTTGCTCAGTTTGTGTGCTGATTCTCCTGTGGCTGGATCCTAACCATGTTTCTTCCTGAAGATTCCAATGCCAAGCTTTGGTGGGCTGTGGGACTGGGATGGGAACAGTCATGATGTCTATGAGAGGTAGCATCTACTACCAGATGAAGCTCGATGTCATTGTACTGTATTTTATTGCTGTTTAGTTTTTTCTACCTAGATATTATTATTCCCAAAATAAACCTGTTATATAATATAGCCTTACCTATTTGCTTTAGTCAAGAACTTTCTTATTAGTGATATGGATGTGGTTTTATTGTTTATGGCATAGTCAGATTAGGAGAAGACCAACTTTTGGATTAGGAGAAGTCCAACCGTTGAAGGACACTCTAGGCCAATTTCTTTGATTTTTTTAGTATTGTAACTAAGGGACCCAACTCTGAACTCATTTTAACATGATACCTTGTCCATCCTCTGTTTCTAGAGAGCCTATGGGATCTCCTAGAAGCATATGCTCCTGGGAGCCAAGGTGAAGCACCATCTTTCCGGTCCTAATGGAACTCAGAGTAGATGAGCACAGTTCTTGGATCACCCTGACTTGACAGATTTCATAACTTGAGAGAACTGGTGGCAGGAATGCCACCTTCCTGACGTTCCTGCTCAGTCTCCAAGGACCTTGTGGGCTCTACTTTTGTGTGTCCCATCGAGACTAAGATCAAAAGATCAGCCGTTATTTTGTCTCATAGCCCTTCCTTTGAGTAAAACCCATCACTAGAGGTGCTGTTGACTAAAAAGCGAGAAGTTTAGGGACACTAACAGTTATCACCAACAGTGTATCCCATGCTCTCTGCCCCCCCCCCACTGTGACAGCCTCACCACCCCCTCCTGGATAGGAAGAATTAGCACCCAGTAATCACTTGTAGATGCTCCCTCTGACTGTGGGATGACAGGAGCCTAAAGAAGGAAGGGATTTCATTCATTTCTGCCTCTGGTTAGCCTTTGCCATGAGTCTGAAGGTGGTCATTATGTTTGGAATGCTCTGGATCCACTCTGCTCTTGGAAGCTGGTCTTAGGTTGGCCCTGAATGAAGAGCAAGACCTTCCCATGACTTCTGTCAGCACTCTCCAGATGAATACTCCCCATGAGAGGGGTCAGGGTATGGGGCCCTGTGCCGACTCTGTCATCCTGGGCTCCAACCACAGTGGTTTCATAACAGAAGAAAGCCAAACTGTGAGCACGTTGCTAGGCTGTGGCTATTTATTTTTATAAACGAGCCCTTGCCGAATTTAGAGCACTGCTTTTGCTTTTGCTTTCTCCTCTCCAGCATCATCTGGCTGTCTGGCACTGCCAAAGAATTGCATTTCTGACCCAACGAGAGCACGTGGGTGGATGGGGGCAGGGAAGGGGTTGGCGAAAGACCGATGCCAGTCAGGCTGCTGCACGTCACAGCGAGACAGAGACACGTGGCCGTGCCACTAGTGTCCTGTTCTGCTTCTGCCTGTGAGTCTCATTTGTGACACCTACATAGTCCTTGCTTGGAACAGCAGGAAAAACAACCCTGGCGCTCATGTCTCTCTCGATGAGCTACACACCAGCAGAGAGTGGAACAGAAGGCCGTGCAGAAGGGGGTCCAAGTCAGGAGCCAGAACAGGTGATAGCAATGTTCTCTGTTCTTTGGAGGCGGCTATTTTAATAGGGCCTATTTACTGGGGATATTTGGGTATACAAGTATTTGGACTTGGGCCCAGCATTTAGGGAATAAATGTCCAGTATTTTTCTTAAGTGAATGAATAAAACAGAGTTTACACTCCATCTGTGGCCTTCCCTGAAGCCTGGTCTTCAACAGCTGTCCACCCTGTGTTCAGGTATATAGTTTAGGGACAGGTGAGGAAACAGGGTGGTAGAATTTCCAAGTCAGAGACTATCAAGAACCAGGTGAAGGTTAAACTGATGTAAGCACAGAGACTAATGTGGCTGTTGGAATCAGAGCATGCCGGGCCCATGGGAGAGCTGGAGCCTGTGGAGTAAAAGAAACAGAGCCAATCAAATCTGCAGGTGAGAGGAGAGATGGCTAGAGAGGCGAGAACATAGTTGCACAAGAGGCAGTGAGTGTGTGTTTTGGCTTCACTTGTTCTAAGTTCGCTGCGTCGAAACATCCCATCACCAAAGCTTTCTAGAATTAAGCAAGTCAATAAATCACTTAGGATTCAGATCTGTTTCTGGCTCTTCCAGTGGGTCTGACTCAGAAATATTTCACTTTAGGGCTTATTGGAGCCTCAGTTTCCCCATAAAATTACCCTACCCGTTTTCCAACCTTTTGTTCTCCTTCCAAGCGACATGGCAAGGGATGGGTCAGCAACTTGTCACCCACCCCAGGGCCACCCGGAGAAAGATGCTTGCGTGAGTGGTGGGCACTGGAGCAGATGAGTCCTCTCTGACTCAGGGATTGCACAGTTGAGCCTGGGCGGCCATGCCTGCCTTGTGATTCATGTTGTGTTGCCTTGGGCTGGAGTGGTAGTGTGCCCTAGGAGTTTGCTCTAGCACCTCGGGAACCTAAGCATCTTTAAGCAAGGGCCGTGGATGGAGGAGCTTTGGGGAAGCTGAATTGAGGAGATGAAGGAACTTGGTATTTCAAACTGTGATCTGGGGTTTTACCATACAAGGAACAATGGCAGCATGGTGTGGACAATTATTGATGTCCTTTTCTAGGGAAGAAACTCTAATTATTCTGATCTTTGTAAAACTCGATGCCAAAGTCTCCTGGAGGCAGTTTCAGTGTAATTAAAGGTGGAGCTAAGAGAATATTTTCTTTCACCAGTCTCTGCACTTTCTACACTAGTTCACAAAGGGAGAGTTTTTCCTCGGAAGAAGAAGCCCCACTGACTTGTGGCGAATTCTTCAAAATTCAAGCAAGATGAGAGCAAACTGAGGTCTAGGCCTCCAGAAGCCCACCATGGCCTGCACTGGGCAGGAACCATCTTCTCAGTCCTGGAATGGTGTCAAAGACCCGCCCCACTTGAGACTTCCACACATCCCTATTTTTAAGAACCAAAGTGCCACCTCCCCTGGTACATTTAATCTCTGTTCCTGGCACTGATCCCTTTCTTTGTTGTTTCCATGTCCTTGCCTTTTGAAGTTCTTCTGAATTCTTTCCTCGGGCATCCTGTTTGAATCCCCCCCCCCGCCCCCCGTGTTGACGTATGGGAGCCAAGAACAGCCCTGTTCTAGCAGGAGGCTAGCTCTGGGCTCAGAAGAGAGAGTGGGTAGTGGTTTTTCTCCCTGACTGTTCTTTGGGTTTAGGTAGCGATTTATTCTGAGAACAGTTTGGTGTCTCCCTCAAGCCTCTCCCCTACCAACAATGTCTTTATGTCCAAGGGAGTCGCTTTATTGTATGTAACTAGGTGAAGCTAGGAGCTTTTTCTTCTGTGTCTATGTCTGTGTCTGTGCAGAAAGGGCTCAGCATCCCCAAGGACCTCGGCTGGGCCCCCAGTGGGTGTTGTTATCATTGTGACAAGCTTGATCATCATCTCCAGTGTCTGATTGTTCCGGAGACCTTGAGTCTGCTCCAGATCAGGCAGTTTCTGAACCCTTGGGCACTGTGCCCCCCCTTGAGCCCTCCCTAGTCACAAGCAAGCATGCCAGGTTTAGCTGGAGAGGGATGACCAACCACTTGTATCTCTGAAGACATCAACGACACATGCTAACCATACAGCTGTCGCCCTTGTCATGCCCTATTAATATTTCAGGGAAGTTGTGTTGCTCCCGTCGCTACTCTGTACGGGAAGTCCAGAAACTGTAGCCTGACTGAGAGCAAATAGAGATTACAGTGGCTCGCACACCCCAGGAAGCGGGAATGCCTGTTCTATTGAGCAAATGGATTTCCTGTGTGCTTCAGGAGTGACCTGGCCCCCACACTCAGTCTGTCCATACCTGTGTTAACAAAGCGCTAGCTAGTGTCTCAAACCAGAAGATGTTCTGTAGACAGAAATGATGGACAGCGTATTGCAGCATCACCCCAAAACCAAGGACCAGTGTAGGAGGGAAAGAGAAGCATTGAAGAGTGACTAGAAAGATGGCATCTTATGTCCTGAAACTAATGCCTGAGACCATGGCTGGCAACAGAAGGGTCTGGGAGGAATGTTCCTTGAGGATGAGGTGCTTCCGGGCACACAAATAGGTTCCTTTGGGTCTTTGTGGAGAAAAACTAAATTTCTAGACGGTTCATTAGCCTTCTTAGCAACAACTAAGCAAACTACTGTAGACTTGCGACAAGACACTGCTATTTCCCGAATTCTGCTACATGGTTTACCATGATCCTTGGTTACTTTTGACTTGGGCTTACGCTTTAGCAGCCATTGCAAGCCCCGGCGCTTCCAGCTGGGCAGAGCAGGGGGCTGGCAAGGCCTTACAATGGCGTGGTTAGGCAATGGGAAGCTGTTTCTACTTGTTCCTGTGGCAAGGCAAGGTCACCTTGCCCAGCAGGGCTGACATTACCTATGTATGTGTGTGTGTGTGGGGGGGGGGTCAAGGTTTACGGCTGTAACTGGGGGAGAGATGTGTCTGGGTAATACAGATGCACCTGTGCTCACAGGAAGGAGAAGGAGCTGTCATAGCCATGATGGCTGTGACATGCTGGGTGGGGCAGATCCCTCTGGATGCCATGGACATCTTCATGACCAGCTTCATGGACACTCTGCATCTCGTTAGCCGGCACTCTCTGGCCTGCACAGGAGTTTGCCGATCCCCTTTAACACAGGATTTACCCAGAGTTAATGGAGTACCACCGAGGGGTGGTAGACGAAATGTATTAAGCTTCCTTCAGGGTTAGTACCCTAAAGGTGGATTTGGCTAGATTTTTCAGAGGGTCTCCTGGGAGTGAGTCTCAGCTGCTTTCATTGACATGCCGTTTCTGAGAATTGCCATCTTCTGTCTTGCTTTCCTCTTTCCTTGCTGTATTTCTTGAGCTCATTCTCTAAAAAGCACAACCCCCCATCCCATTTTAAAATCAAAACTAAGAGATTGGCCTAATCCATGCTTTCCTGAGAGCTTCATGAAGTCCTGCAGTCTTTTAGCCTGACCTTTGGGCTCTCACTGGCATTGGGCGGGTCTGATGCTCTAAATGTCTCTGATGCGATAGTGGGAGGGTCCTTCAGAGCCACGGAAGGTGGAGGCAGGGTTCGCGGGGGTGGGATGAAGCTCTGGTGTTGCTGTCACTTCCCCTGGCTCCCAGCAGCCTGCAGACACCGAATGAGAACTTGGGTTTCTAGCATTTGGTAACCTGCCTCCCACAAACCAAAAGGCACCCTCCCCCTCCCCTTCCTCCCTGTCTTGTTCTTGGCATTTTAAGCACAGTGAGTATTCAGCTGATTTTGCTCTTCCAACACCTCCCTCTTGTCCTGGCTCCTGGTCCCTCTAGATCTGAGAGCCCCAGTAGCATGCTCCACCCAGAGGTGGGGCTTCCTCTCTGGCCACACTCAGCCTTGACTTGAGTGAGTGCTTCCGCTGCTGGTCTTCCTCCTATGCTCCAGTGCCTTCAGGAATCAATTTGCCACTGTGGGGCAGGGCTGCTGGGGAGCTGGGCTGAGGTTTTTCTGCACTTGCTGTGCTGCTGTTTGTCCCATCCAGTTCAGACAGTGTGCAAGAAGCCAGGCCTCCCTTCTTGGTCCTACTGTGGCACCTGGCCAAAGCTGAAGATCTTGTGAGTTTTTCCTCTTTAAAAGCATCATTATCTCTGTTGCTCCTTTCTTGATTACGGCCCAGGCCTGAGATGCTGGTGCCACGGCTTGACTTCAGAAGGTCTGGCGTGGAGTGCAGCAGTCAACACTTGGAGGAACACAGACCAGATCTGCCCACACGGGAGGCTGAGTTCCAGCCAGCCAGGGAGCTCAGGGGATGCAAAGCCTTCTAGAGCCAGAGTGGTAGATGCTAAACAGTGCCTGGAACTGTTTTGAGGGAAAGAAAAGGCCAACAGGAGGGAGAGGAAGGGGGAGGAAGCAAGCAGGGGGCAGAGATGTGAGAAAAGAAGACATGCACAGGGGGATTATTACACAAAGGAGTGGCGGGCCACCTGAACGTCTCGGAGAGGCACCAAAGCCGTTTGCCACCCATCCCTTTGAACTGGAGACAGAGCTGCCAGATGGATGTGCTGTCTGAAGTACCATGTGCAAACTGGTGCTGTTTCTCTGGGGAATGTGTGGGGATGCGGTGAGGGATCCTGACGGAGGAAGAGGGAGGGGCCTTTCATCTTTGAAGTGCTTACCTGGTTCCTAGGCTTTGTCTTCTATCTTGCACTAGCTCGGGGTGGAGGGGGGCTTTTCTTTCTTTGAGCAGATCCAGTACAAGAGAACTTCACTGGATGCACAGGTACACAGATGTTCAAAGTCCCACAGAAAGCCCTTAAAGCATCACAGTTCTTGCCTGAGGGGTGGGGATTCACTTTTATGATGAATTTTAATTTGTTTATGTCACTTTTAAGCCATGCACTGGTACAGAGAGCCCCGGGGGTTGGGAGAGATCATCACAGAATATAAACAGTCAAGGTTAGAGTTGCAGAAGAATTTAGGGAGATTGCCAGCCAGAGCTGCGTGGGAAGACCAGGCCCAGGCCCAAGGATGGGAGGGGATGGAGGCTTGGAGTGCTTCCAAGTGTTTGCCCCTCACTGCACCGGACCAGAAAGGGCTCTAGTGCTTTTATAGCATGCAGCATTCCACTGCAAGATGCTCAGGGGGTCAAGAGGTTTGAAAAAGTTTGAACCAGAGGCGATAAATGGTCACCATGTCCCCAGATCCTTTGCTTCTCTGCTCTGTGGCTCCCTGGGGATGTGCTTGTAGCATCTGTGTTTCCTTACAAAGATTCTGGAGACAGAGAACAGGTACTTGGTACCCAATAGATTATCAGCTCAGCCACTACTTCTGTTGGCCTCCTTCTGACACTTCTTCATCCCGACTGGAGACGATAATTATTGTCTAATTGGACAGACGTGTTGCTTAGACAGCAGCAATGGAAAGCTGCTGCCTGTTGCTTGTTGTGAATGAAGATGTGAGCTGCATTATGCCTCGGTTGTACTCAAGTCCATACTGAAGATCAAGCATGACTACACTCCATGCCATCCCCAGTGCAAGCCTGGCCACATCCCATGCCATCCCCAGTGCAGGCCTGACCACATCCCATGCCATCACCCACTGGCACAGAGCTTTTGGAGGCCTGGGAGGGGGGGTCTCACAGCATGTTCTTTACTTTTCTCCTGGCCCAACAGCTTTCTCTGCCTTTGAAATGGTCTAATCAGTCTTCCCCCAAACAGAGACTTGCACTGGGGTCCCCATATATCTAACAGCACTTCTCAGCAATGCATGGAAGATGACAACCGGAAGGAGTAAGTGGATTGAAGGCTCCAGCACTAGACGAGGGTTAAAAGCAGCCTTTGAGCCCAGATATCATTGCCTCCCTCTCAAAACACGGACTTGAGTGCGGGATGACTGTCCTCAACTATCAATCAACACAACAGCACAATGCTCACTGTGTATCCCTTGCTTGGTACTACATGCTATGTCAGCTTTGAGAGGCTCAAGTCCTGCAACTTGAGGATGGATCCCAGGTTTGTGAGCAAGATGCGGCACATGCATGGAGCTACGGGGTGGGGTACAGGGTACAGTCCCAAGAGCCAGTTTCAGATGGTAGCCAATGGGGAGCCTGTGAGCGCACTATTTCAGTGAGAGCCAGAGGTCAGGTTTGGAGGTACAATTCTCCACTGGCTACTGGCTCACTTATCCAGCTGTTTTTGCTTTGGTCCTACTACCAAACCAATCACATACAGATTTTAATTTGTATTGCATTGTATTGATTTATACATTATCCCTCCTGTGGGGAGTGTGTGTGGGGGAATAAAGAAGGGAGGGAGAGATATTTTTAAAACAAAAGGCCACTGTGCACAGTCCTAAGAAGCTCACACTGATGAGGAGGATTAAAGTGCTAATTTACAAAGTTATGAGCCCTGGAAAGCATCAGGAGACTGGGGGACTCGGGCTGAGGAAGTGGGACCCCACCTGAGCTGTGTCTGGAAGGGTTGGTGAGATCTGGAATGTTTGCTGAATGTGTTTCTGCCTTGGGACTGGAAGGACATGGAACAAAGTGTAAAATGGTTTTATCTGGTCAAACAAACAAACACAGAGGGAGACATAGGGAGAGGCTGTGATGAGAGAGAGGTGGGGTGAGTACTTTGAGGTTCTGAGTGGCCAGTAAAACTTTTAGGATTTTACATCCAAGGACTTAGGTGAAGAGAAGGTGTAAAGAGTCAGCAGAGAGCCTTGGTGGAGCTGGGGAAGATTCTAGAGGCTCGTTCCCTGTTCCTCTGAGTTCTCTCTCTTGGGTGAGTTTCATGTTCTACTATAAAACTTAATTCTTTGTTCCTCTTATTCTTAAAGCCTTTTTTTGTGTGTGTTTCTCGTCTCTTGGGCTCTGAGCTCCATCCTGCCTGTCCTTGGTTGGGAATGAGGGTCACCAGGCTGAGTTCAGCTGGTGGAAATTTTGCATTATAGACTGGAGACAACCTGAAGTCCCTCTGCTTCACTAATGTTTTCCATTTTCGAGTTGCTAGATTCTTACCCGAAGCTGGAATGGGTTGATTGAGGACATGAACCTCTCCCTACTCTCTCCATCAAAGGGATTAAAAACCCAGGGGTTGAGGGCGAGCCTCCTAATGAACTCAGATTTGTTAAATGCCTTCTGTTGTACACATCTTGTACCTGTTCCAAGCTGTATTCACGAAGGTCTGAGTGTGAGCAAATGTCCCTTCCAGTTCCTTCTGCTCACAACTCCTGCCACCATGGTACTGCAGATAAATGTCTCTCTGGCCACCTAAAGTCTTTTGGACTCCCAGCCACCCACAGAGGGACACAAACAAGAAAGGGGCTTGTTCTGGAAAGTTTTCTAGCTAATAAATCCCCATTTTCTGAAGCCAAGAAAGCCTACATTTCTCTGAGAATGTTTCTCATTCCTTAAAGAAGATATATTATGGATAAAAAGCATCACAGGATTGAGTATGCATCTTCTGCATCTGGGTTCTCTGAGATGTCAAATTGTATAACTTCTCGTGTCCTTGGTGGGGGGCAGCAGTTACCATACTGACGACTAGAGAGTCATAGGGACCAAGACTCGCCTCTGTGGTAGTTAGCTTTCTTCAACTAGACACAAACTAGACACAAACTAGAGTCATCCGGGAAAGGGACTCCTAATTGAAGAATTATCTCCATCAGATTGGCCTGTGGGCATGTCTTTGTGGCATTTTTTTCTTTCTTCCTTCCCTTCTCACTGGTCTAGAACTCACTATGTTGAATAGGCTAGCCTCAGACTTACAGAGTTGGGTCTGTCCCTGTCTCTCTACTGAGTATTGAGATTAAAGGTGTGCACCACCATGCCTGGCTCATTTTCTTAATTGCCAATTCATATAGAAGGGCCCAGCCTGCTGTGAGCAGTGCCATCCCTAGGCAGGTAGGTCTGGGCTGCATAAATAAAGTAGTTGAGCAAAAACCAGAGGAACCAAGCCAGTAAGCGGTGTCTCTGCTTCAGTTCCCATCTCCCGGTGCCTGCCTTGAGCAACTGCTGTGACTTCCCTGGATGATGCAATCAGATATCTAAGGTGAAATAAACCCTTTCCTCATATATTTTTTGGTTGCCAACTCCTGGATGAGTTTGTTGAGGTGGTGATCTTTTCTCTCATCTTAGTATGAGTTTTTTTCTGCCTGCTAGTGTTTTAGATAGGTGTAGGAACACCGATGACATCATGAAAAGTGGAGTTCACAGTGGGTCTTTTTGTCACTCAGGGTCTCCTAGATAGAATCAAGAGGTGACAGACATCTATAGCAATGTCTGTCTGTATCTGCTAACTACTATGTCTATATATATATATCTATATAAGTAGATAAACCAAAAGATAGACACATCTATCTGTATCTATATATTGATATCTTTACATATATAGATATTTTAAGGAAGATGACAGGTTTATTTCAAGAAGTTAGCTTGACTGACTGTGGGGGTGTCTAGCAAGTCTGAAATGAGGAAAGCTGGCTGCAGAGTCTGAAGCTGGGGCCGGAACCACGTGATTTTGCTTCCCTTCCCCGTGGACACCTCAGGTTGCTCCTGAAGCTTTGGTTTCAGGGGCTGAACGAGGTCCACCCAGGTAACTGAGGCTAATCTCGCTTCAGGTCCAGCCATAAGCGATGCCTCCAAAGTGAAAGCTGAACAAACATTCGGAAGAATAAGCAGCCACAGCTCGCGAAGCCGACACAAAACCCATGACTGCAGACCTGACAAAGGGGTAGCTGTGAGCCTGGTGGTTCAGTCTGCACAAGGGACCCTGGGATGTGGGCACGACAAGGCAATTTAGTGATCACTAAGTACAGTCTTCTCCATGCACAAAAAGGGGCCTGGAGGGCTGGGTTTGTGGTCGCAGCCCTGTGATATATTCTCACGTGAGCAACTGAAAAGGAATTTGATAGAGATATGGGGTCTAGATTCTTTATTGATCAGGGACTGATGATCAAACAGGTTTTAGTAGGTGTATAGTTTTTAAATTAAATCCCATATATATGAGATCTTGATATATACATAGGTAGGGCCTACCCCTGTCATGGCATGCAAGCTTCAGGAAATTTCTTTGAACAAATGCCTGAACTCAGGCCAAATGAATATTGCATACCCGGATTGTGTCCTAGGATTATAGATATAGAAAGAAAATGTATGAAATATAGTGATATCTGAGTCTTCTCACCCATCCAAAGGAATATAGTACCTTTCTCTCAGTATATCCTAAGGAATAGATGAACAAATACCTATGCACAAGATTGAACACAGCACTTGACACGTATTGTGCATTTAATAAACAGCAACTTCTCTAATAAACATGCTGTAGTTACCATGCTCAAAGCACTTCTATTTTCCATTTTATGTAGTGTATGCGTGTACGTGTGTGTGCACACACGTGCCACAGTGAATGTGTGGAGGCCACAGGATGACTTGCAGGCCCCAGCTTTCCACTTTCACCATGTTAGTTCTGAAGATCAAGCAGCAGCAAGAGCGTCTACCCACGGAACCATCTCACTGGTCCCTACTCAGAGCCCTCTTGCTGGTCATGCACCCATCCCTTAGCTCTTGGTGCTGAGGGTGGGCCAACAGCTCGCTTGTCTGCTTGTGGCAGACTGCCCACCATTACAATTAGGACTGTGTTCCCTAGGAAGCTATGGTTCCTGGCTCTGCAGATAGCTCATAGTTACTCCCCACCCATATGGGGAGACCAGAAAAAACCCACCTTCCTCCCTCAGTCTGAGAACATTACTACAGCTAGCGCTGATGGGCTTCACTGTCTCCATCCGGCTTCCCTACATGGCTCTTTCTCCTGAGAACGTGCCCTCGATAAACCTCTTGAGTAAGAGCCCTTGTCTCGGGTTCTGCCTCTGACAGAGCCCAGCTTAGACACAATGACCTGGAGGGAACTCGTCTTCTTAGCCTGAATGATAACGAGTCCTTTTGTTCAATATGGTTCTATGGTTCTGCTCTTCAGACACCGAGCACATTTGCCGTGTGCCGTCTCCAACTCCGGGGAGAAAAAAAAATGCGATCTATTCCTACACACCTGTTACTACACACCTGGCACATCCAAACCCCTTCATGTTCTCCAATTCTTCCTGGCTGAGTCCATCCAACCTGACTGGCCTAGTCGCTAAGCCAAGCAATCACACATTGAACAATCAAGGCTTGAAGCCTAGGAAAACCGTCTCTCATCCTGCAGTTCCAGATTGCTGTGGTCACAGCCTATGCTGGATACATAGGATATGGTTGCACAAAGACAAGACACAGTACCTACCCTCCTGAAACAGTCGCGGGGCTGATTGCAATAGAGTTTGTGTAATGCTGTAATACGATGCTCTGAGAACATGGAGGAGAGGCGGCTGAAGGATAACAGAGGTCAAAACGACTTGTTCTTCAATGTTCCCGACCTAAACAGGGATAAATAGAATAGACATCCCCCAGCACACTACAAAATAGAGCCATTGATTCAAACAGCCAAGGGTTACAATACACAAGGATGTGGAGGTTTAAGAACAAAGAATGGTTGCTTAGCAATGGGCAGAAGAAAGAGAGAGAAAGGCAAAGGCCGGTGCTGTGTTTTCGCTGCTATAGGTTTTCTCCCACTCATGTGCTCGCTTCCTGGGGCCGAAGGAAGGAGCCTCTGAATTCGGTGGTGTTTGGCTTGAGACTGGCTAGCTCAGCAGCGATCAAAACTGAGTTCTCCCATAGTTCTCTTCGCCTAAATGCGTGGATGATGGCTCACAAATGTGGCCAGGGTGCAGCAGGCCCCCTGCACAGTTGCTGCTTGTTCCTCCAGGGCCATGCATAAATCTACTCCTGCAAGACACGCAGAGGTTACAGCTAAGCATGCGTTTAGGAATGCTAATTGTTCTATGATGCTATTAGGGTGGTTGGTGCTAATGGGAAAATAATTACCACCCTGTGCCTCTCTGAGCAGTTTCATTGCCCTCTTGTGGCTATGGACTACTTGACTACAGATCATAGTGACTTCATTCGGGAGGGCTGTTGTTGCTTTGACTGTACAATGGGGAGGGGTCAGAAAGAAGGAGGGGTTTGAGAGAATTTGAATCCCTGGGATCAATCCAGATTCCCCCATCCCTCTTACTCTCCCGGGCCCTGCCTCCGTCACCCTCAAAGCCCTCAGGCGCATCTCTCAGCATCTCTTCTGTGTTGCTTCGCTCTGATCCTGAGCATGTTCCATGCATGTGTCTTGCTACGGATTGCTCATCCAGATCACAGTCTTTTTAGTTCCCACTACGCTATTCTCAGAGTTGCTGATCCATCAGTCATGTTGGTTCCTGACCCATACTTCTGCATAAGGGTAGCACACAACAAATACCCAAAGTAAGACACGGGCTGACTTAACACACTTCGCCTCGCAGCTAAGGCTACAGTCACATGTCTCCTTCCATACATGGGCTGGTGTTGCCTGCCTTCTGTTGCGAAACTTCAAACGTTCCATTCAGACGTCATCCAATGGACTAATGGAATAAAGGAGAAGGGAGTGTTCAATGTGAAGCTCATTTCCTCAGCCCCTACTGAAATTTTAGTCTAATTTCACATCTCCTGAGTAGCCACTCTGGTCTAGCTACTGCCTTCCATGAAATGTTGGTTAAATACACAGGAAGCATGGCATGGCCTCTCACTTTGGAAGCCTTTGACAAATGCCTTTTTGCAGCCTTAGCAAGTGTATGATCCCACCAGAAACTGGATGTTTAGACCGCCCCTTTCCTTCCTTCCAGCCTTTGGTTAATTATTACCTACCTTTCCGATGTCCACCCTCTCTGGTACTAAGACTGGATGCAACCTTTGTCATCCCCCCCCCCCCAGATCTCCCATAGTGCCTCTTCTCTGTGCTCCTGAGGACTTCCCCACAGCCTGTCCACAGCACCATTTCCTTCAGTCTTTATTCTGTGATGCAGAGGGGCATGGTTTCATCTGTGTCTGTCTCTAGCACAGTTGCTGATGGTGACCTTTTCTTGTGGTTATTTCAGTGAATGAGAAACTAAGTTAAAGTTTTTAACTGGAGACCTTGTAGGGTCTTGGTTGGTTGATTTTGCTATCCATCCATCATCTGTCTGTCTATCCATCCACCCACCCACCCACCTATCCACCTACCTATCTGAAGGCTCTTACTAGGTAGCAAAGGCTGGTGTTGAACTTGTGGTCCTCCTGCCTCTGCTGCAATCCCTCTTTACAGATGTGCATCTTCATGCCCGGTTGCCCCTAAGTCTTTAGTTGTGTTCATATGGGTTTTGCTATTCTACCTGTGTCTCATAGCACACAACTTTGTCTCTCGGTTATATCCCATTCTACAGCCACAGAGACCTTGCTCAGTCTCCAAAGAAAATAGTGTCCCTGACTTTGAACCTCTTGCCTTTTCTGTCTAGGTCTGCTCTTCCATCTGTTGACTGCTTTCTGTAGAACAACCTCAGATATCTCTCCATGCTGGAGACTGCATTTCCTCTGGTCAGCTTAGGACACTGACTGAGCATTTGGAGTGCATCCCCCAGTACTAGTCTTGCTGGCCCAGTGTTTCTCTTTGCTCTCTGCCAGCTCCAGAGGCACAGGAAGACCTAGTGGGTTCAGAGGAGCAGAGTAAGGGACAAGAATGTTCATACTGCCTCCCATAGACCTTGCCTTTCGCTGCTGTCATTTAAATGTCGTATAACATTGGTCAAAAGTCAGCTTTTACTCGGCTCCTCCCTCACTTTCCATATTTCTCAGGGCCACGTGGGAAGGCAGAAAAACTAGAAGGCAGGAGGGAGGAATGAAGCCCAAGGAGCTATCTTTTTTCCCCTCAGTCAGCTGTGAGAACACTTCATGGCATGTAGAAACTATGAATCAGGGCCGCTGCGGGTACTGGGGCATGCTGCTTTAGTGGGTGTCCTTACGTGGCACCCAGGGACAGTTGCTTACAGCTTTCTCCTGGATATCTTATCTCTCTCCTTGTTTAAGGGGAAGAAATCTCCAAGCTTTACCCTTCTGTTAAAGTCCTTGGTCTCCTCCAGTAGACTGGCCACCTCCTCTCCACCATGACACCTGTGGACCGAGGGACACGAGGTCTGCCGTCCCCACACTCTTGTGACTGTGAGGTAATTGGCTTTTATCACTTTCTCAGAATGTCTTCATAAGCGTCATGAGGAGGTGAGCCATGCTCCTCCTGGGAGCTGTCTGGGTGGTGAGATAAGAGGACCATGGCATTCCATTCCAGGCCCATCACTCAGTCACCTTTCCAGAGCGGACTCCTCCACGGAGCCTCGGAGGGGAGTGACGGTCCAACGCACTCAGCTGGAACAGAATTCCACGCATAGCACCCGTGACCCGGATTTCCAATAATCTGTCTGGGTATGTGGTGTGTCTACCATGTAGCACTTCTCTTCCTGCTTCTGCTTTCATTACCACCACCCCCGCTTGGAACGTTAAAAAAAAAGGCATAGGCATCTTGTAGGTGATGGTACAGATATCATTACTAAGGATCTCTCTTGCACGAGGCTCCCTTTTGTATAGTAGAAAGCATATATTGAAGTGTGCCACTTTGTTAGCTAGATTGCCTGGTATTAGATCTCCTCTCACACATTTTTGTCTGTTTAAATCTTAGATAGGTTATTTAACCTCCCTGTGCCTCAGTCTACCAATCTGTGAAATGGGGTAACATATTAGGGTATATCACATCATGGAGATTCAATGACTATGTTCCACTGAGAATCATTCCTATAAAATCATTGACCCTGCTGTTTGTGGGTCGCCATGGAGAGAGGGTGTTTGTTATTGCCATAGCTCTCGTCTCCATAGTGTTTCTCCTGTGTGAGAGTTTACCGAACCCCTGGTCTATGTCCTCGGACTCCTCTAAGTATTGAGATCTTTGAGGATCACTAGTTTGGCAGAGTCCCACACCAGATGTCGGAAGACCCTGGGGAGTCTGCAGCTGTGCAGAGAAAGACTCCAGTGAGAACGAGGAGTCTGAACTAGGGGAGGTGGGAAAGGTTTCTCAGTTGAAAAAGTTTGGTAGGCAGGCTTCCTGGAAGAGATCCAGCTGGCACATGGGAAGAAGGACCCTGGCGCCTTGCTTTCTCCTGGCTGCCGCTATCTTCAGGACTTTATTTCTAGACTGTTCTGAGCAGAGTCCGATGGATTGCTGCAAAGGCATCACCACGTCCTCCTACTTAAAGCACTTACGGAATTTCCCATCATCTCAGAATAAAGATCCGATGTTGAACTTGACCTTCAGGATATGGTGGGCGGGGACTCTGGCCTTCTGACCTCTAGTTCAATGCTCTCCTTGGCCATTTTCTACCTTCCAACATCTCCAGTTAGTGTGGGCGACATGAACGCATGAATCGAGGGAATTATTTTTAGAATTATCAACTATATAATTCAGAATGTAAGAGGCCCTCCCTATCTGAAAGGCAAACACATTCTCTCTCTCTCTCTCTCTCTCTCTCTCTCTCTCTCTCTCTCTCTCTCTCTCACACACACACACACACACACACACACACACTCTCTCTCTCTCTCCCTCTCTCTCTCTCTCTCTCTCTCTCTCTCTCTCACACACACACACACACACACACACACACTTTCCAGATCAGTAATCTACTTTGGATGGAAATAGTAGCGTGTGCATCCTGCAGCCCGAGAAACCTCTGGGGAACTGCCGACTTTACTGTCCACCATGTTGCCTCCGGTCTTTTCATGTATGAAACAGGTCTCACATCTTTACCTGTTCCAGGTACTTCTAAGATACACCCAGCATTACATGGTGAGACATTTACAGATAAAAAACATTATTAATGTCCCTTATGCTGACATGCACACAGTGAGTTAGCTTTAAAATCATATCCTGACTGTGCAGGACCTCCATTTTATATGCAACATGTAACACCTGAGGTTACTCTTACCAGCCACGGTTTTAAAGCAGGCCACGTTTCGTTGTTTCTTTTTAATGTGTGGATCTGTGGTCGTCTTTGTAATCCTTGCCCACTTCTCATCCAAGTTTCTTAACCGGGAATTGTGGAGAGAGAGAATCAAGAGATAGTGTCAGCTAAGGGTTCTGTCTTTAAGGAAACCTTAAAAAATGAATACCCAAAATGGAATGGAAAAATATGTAAAATGTCAGAATATGGGGTCAGGCACTGTAGATCCGCACTCACACTGTAGGTCCATGCTCACACTGTAGGCCCACGCTCACACTGTAGGCCCATGCTCACACTGTAGGTCCACGCTCACATTGTAGGTCCACGTTCACACTGTAGGCCCACGCTCACACTGTAGGCCCATGCTCACACTGTAGATTCATGCTCACACTGTAGGCCCACGCTCACACTGTAGGCCCATGCTTACACTGTAGATCCATGCTCACACTGTAGGTCCACGCTCACTCTGTAGGTCCACGCTCACTCTGTAGGTCCATGCTCACATTGGAGGTCCACGCTCACGCTGGAGGTCCATGCTCACTCTGTAGGTCCACGCTCACACTGTAGGTCCACACTCACACTGTAGGTCCACGCTCACTCTGTAGGTCCACGCTCACTCTGTAGGTCCATGCTCACACTGGAGGTCCACGCTCACGCTGGAGGTCCATGCTCACTCTGTAGGTCCATGTTCACACTGGAGGTCCACGCTCATGCTGTAGGTCCATGCTCACGCTGGAGGTCCATGCTCACACTGTAGGCCCACGCTCACTCTGTAGGCCCCCGATCACTCTGTAGGCCCATGTTCATGTTCTATGTCCATGCTCACTCTGTAGGCCCCCGATCACGCTGTAGGCTCATGTTCATGTTCCATGTCCATGCTCACTCTGTAGGCCCATGGTCACGCTGTAGGCTCATGTTCATGTTCTATGTCCATGCTCACTCTGTAGGCCCACGGTCACGCTGTAGGCCCATGTTCATGTTCCATGTCCATGCTCACTCTGTAGGCCCACGGTCACGCTGTAGGTTCATGCTCACAATTGCCTGGCTTTTTCTTTGCCTTTAGTGTTCTTTTTCAACCTGGAGTATCTCTCTTTCTTTCTTCAGCCCCTGCAATGGTGTGTGTGTGTGTGTGTGTGTGTGTGTGTACTTTTCACAGCTAACTCTTAGATGAAACGATGCAGGTTAAATAAACTAATGAGTGACTTGTGGATCTACAAATGGTCACCGAGGATGTGAATCTAGAGAGTAAGATTCTTTTTTAATCAGCAGAGCAGAATGTGCAAGCTCTGAAATTAGTAGGGCAACCGATGATGTCCCCATCCTCCAAATGACAGAGCAAGGTTCAGAAGGCTGCATTCTTTGAGTTGAACACACTCTGACAGAGTGGCAAAACCAGCCTTTACTGTTAAGGGTATTTTTCCTCCATAATGTAATTCTTGAAGCAGGAAAGCTTTAATTACCATACTTTAGAACACACCTTGAGAGAAAAGAACACTTCCACGCTTTCTCCTCCGCCTCTTCCTCCCCCAGGCAGTGATTTCAGAGGCGAGCCAGAACGCAAAGGCTAATTTTACCAGCCGCTCTGGAAAGTGGTCCTTGTTAGGAACATGGTCAGAAAGCAGAAGACCTTGTGAGACTTCAGCCCGTTTTTGCAGGCATCTAATGGACCAGTTAGCTCAGCGCCCTGTTTGTGGCAGGAGGCTGTTTCCATGGCAGGGGAAGAACTGAGGGAAACATCCTAGACCATGCTCCACAGAGCCGTATCTCCAGTTGCACTATGAAATTGGAGAGGTGAAGGCCCTTGTCTGGTGAGCAGCATGCAGCTGCAGGCGAGCTCCGGTGGGGAGGGGGGGGAGGGAAGGGGGGAGAGGTGGTGGCAAGCCAAGTGAGAAACGTGCACACCCTTGAATTCTGGAGCCTGACCCTACCCCCAACTGCCATCTTGCATGTCTTCCTGTCCAGTGAAACTAGACCTCTGAGCTTTCTCCTGGACTCTGCATCTTGTTTTGTGATGGGTATTAGTCTATGTCGCTATCCTCATCTCATGAAATGGGGGAATAATTAACACAGCCCTTGTAGGATGGTTTGAGAATAAAATGACCCAGTTTAGGGGAGTACCCTTGGGTCCGGATTGTACTCTTGCTGTTACCATCATTACCCAATCGTTTCTTTGTAAACAAAGGGGTGTGTATGTATATATATATATATATATATATATATATATATATATATATATATATTACTAACTTTCTGGAAATCAAAATTCTATAGGTTCAAGGTGATGTACATACATACATACATGAACAGACATACATTTATATTTTTTTTCCAAAGGAAAATCTGAAATGCTTCCACTTATCCTAACTCTTGACCTTACAGCCCATAGGGACCCTAACTTTCGGGGATTTTCCTCTCGGCTGATGGGTATGTTTGTGTTGTGAGAATTGCCAGGGCAGTGGAAGGTCAGGCGGGGCAGGGGCATGTCTATTAGTTACTTTTCTATTGCTGTGGTAAGATACCATAATGAAAGCAACTTTAAAATGTGGAGTTCATTTTGGGCCTACAGCTTCAGAGGTTTGGAGTCCGTGACGGCAGAGAGGAGGCAGAGAGCAGTAGGCAGTCTGAACAGCAGCCGAGGGCTTATGTTGAGCCAGGCAGAGAGGGATAACTCCAAGTGGTAAATGTCTTTGAAGCCTCAAAGGTCTCCAACCCTGCCATTGACATACTTCTTCATCCTTCAGGGTCATCCCTCTTAATCCTCCCCAAACCTAAATGGCCACCAACTAGGAACCAAGTATTCAAATGCTCAAGACCTATGGGGAGCATCTCAATCAATCACAGTATGATAGAAACTCCATTTCCTGTCTCCCAGGAGAGTGAGATTGGAACCAACCTAGCTATTCAAACCAGATGTTCTTTTGATTACATCTTAGACATACATATGGCCTGTTTGAGAGTCCCAGGTGTTATGATCAGGATGGTTTTTTGAGGTCACTAAACTTTTGGAATTTAAAGTTTAATTATATCCTGTTGCAACCACGTTATGTCAATAATTTTTGTGGTCATGTTTCTAGGTCCATGCACGAACGTGTAATATTTTTATAGCTGCATACTGCTCCATGGTTTTATTTATTTATTTATTTACTTACTTACTTATTTATTGATTTTAAAAAACACTTTTCATTACTGGAAATGCAAATGGTTTCCTGTGAGCTTTTGCAAATTATGAGGCAATGTGTTACAAGAAAGACCTTTTCTAGTTTCCCTCTTATAGCGTATTTTTTCCCTCTTAGGGTAGACTCCTCAAAGTATAATGGCTGGGTTGCAAGGTGAACATCTTGGTAATTTCAAGAAACGTTCCTGAAGTTGTTGAAATGATCCATCATTGCCCTTTCATCTGTTTCCCCTGGGCATAGTATGTGTACCGCGTGGAACAGGAAAGCTGACCTAGAACATTTTTAAGGGGATGCAGCTCTGAGCACAGGACGATGGTGATTCATGGCTGGTAAAGCGGTTTGCGTTTCATGGGTGAACTGAAACCTTGCTAGACAATGCGTGACTGCCTTTTTCTCGGCCTCATTGTGTCTTTAATGTTGAATTAAACCGCTCGCCACTGTACTTCATCATCAGTATCATCCTGCCTCCCGTGCTCGCACCTCCTTCTGTGTGATCCTTGCTTAGGGGAGAGTGAATGAGGTTAAAATCTACAAGGCGAGGTACAGGTAACTGTGGGTGTGAGAACTCATCCATCTTGAGGGACAGACAAGCGATATGGCAGGGAGCAGGACAGGACCTCTTTCCACAGATTTTTTTTCTGCTCTTTTCTCACAGCCATTTGCAGCAGAGTGGCTGCCACTTCCCTCACCCCCTATAACCTCCTGCAATCCCATCTATCCCTGTGATGTCATACCTCATCAGCTGGGCTATAATTCCCAATAAGTGGTACACAATGGATGTCCCATCCCCAAAAAGCTGACCCCCAAATAAATGCCTTTGGAGGGCTTAATAATAAATCAGAGGCACTCTGAATGGGTCCTACAGGCATTCTAAATCCCCTGAACCCAGTGTTCATCACTAGATCTATCTCTCAAATGCTGGAAGAAGATAAACAGCATTGTGAAGATGCAGATGAGGCTGGGTTTTGTGACCTGATGTTTCCCATGAAGAGAGGAATGCATTTGTTAGAACAGGAGGCACAGATAAACCATCAGCAGCAGAATTATAGGCTTCATCTTCAGCAGGCATCACTTACCAGTTTATTGCCATGGAGACAAAGCCCTGTCTGTCCTCTGTATTTCCAAGTGGTTTATTAACCTTTGACTGTGTGCAGAGATTGGTACATCTTCTCCACCAACTAAAAGGCACTTAAAGGGAGGAGGAGGGAAGGAGGAGGAATGCGAGGAGTAGGAAGGGGAGGAGGAGAAAGGAGAGGAGGAAGGAAGGAGGAGGAAAGCAAGAAGGAGGAAGGGGAAGAGGAGAAATGGGAAAAGGAGGAGGGGAGAAGGAGAGGAGGGAGGGAGGGAAGAGGAGGTCATTAATTTTTTCTTACTGATTGAGACCAAGATTCTTTATGGCAGAAAATGGTAAAATGTCGTAAGGCTTCACGTTGAGAAGACATCTGTTGTAAGCCACACATTGGGGTGACATCTGTTGGGGTCCAGCCTCAAAGGAATTCGCACATTCCAGGGTAGGAGCATGAGGATAGAATTATTAAGCAAAAGGAACAGAGATATGAGAGAAATAAAAGACAGAACAGCACTGGGAGGGAAATTCAGTGAATACTGAATTCATCTGTGTTGATTTTCCACATGCTTATATATTTCACCCCCAAAAGGGGGGGGTGGGCAACAGACTTCATTAACATGATCTAAGGAATGCACAGAGCATTCTCTGTCAAGAATTCTGTTGTTTGGGCTTGAATTCGCTGACCTTTGGTCAAGGTGGAGTGTATCCATCTCTATACTCAAAATACCAATTAGCCACACTCTAGGCCAGGATTTCTTGCTGTGTAGCCACACCTACTGTCAACACCTTTGAAAGAGCAAACATAAATTCAAACTCTCTATCTGACCTTTAGTCACATCTGTCAGCCCTGGTTTCTAGGACTCACTGTGGGGTGAGTCTCAACAAGTGAGTTCACTATTCTGTGCCTCAGTTTCTTCTTTTGTGAAATGAGCTAATTGTTTGCATTTTTTTAAAAGTCATGGTAAAAAACAAGAGATAACCAAATGGGGGAGGCCGTATGGGCACAAAGGGAAAGCTGAATGAATGTAACTGATCTTAGTATTCATTAAGAACTGTTGGATGACATTAACCTAAATAGGGGCAAGTTCAAAGTATTTCCACTAAAATCAAGAACAAGACCAAGTTGTCTTCTCTCTCTCTATCTAGTCAATATAGTACTAGAAGTCTTAGAGCAATAAGGCAACTAAAGGAGACCAACAGAGTGCAAATAGGAAGAGAAGGGGTCAAAGTATCTTTATTTGTAGATTATTTAATAATATATATAAGAGAGCCACCAGGAAATTTTTACAGCTGATAAACATGTTCAGCATAGTCACAGGACACAAAATCAGCCACCTTTTCATATACAAATAACAGATTGAGAATGAAATCAGGGCAACGGTACTTTGGGAAACTCTAACCAATCAAGTGAAAGACTTGTATGATAAAAATTTTAAGACTCGCCGGGTGGTGTTGGTGCACGCCTTTAATCCCAGCACTTGGGAGGCAGAGGCAGGCGGATCTCTGTGAATTCGAGGTCAGCTCTGGTCTACAAGACCAGGACAGGCACCAAAGCTACAGAGAAACACTGTCTTGAAAAAAAACAGAAAAAAAAAATAAGACTCATAAGAAAGAAATTGAAGACAATATCAGAAGATGGGAATGCTCATGGATTGGTAGGATTGACATAGTATAAATGACCATCCCACTAAAAGCAGTCTACAGATGCAATACAATCCCTATCAAAATTCCAACACGATTCTTTACAGACCTTGAAAGGACAATACCCAACTTCATATGTAAACACAAAACACCTAGGATAGCTCAAACAATCCAGAACAATGACAGAATTGCTAGAGGATCACCATTCCCAATCTCAAATTGTACTACAGAGCTATAGTCATAAAAACAGAATAGTATTGGCACAAAAAAGGACATGTTGGTTAATGGGATTGAATTGAAGACCAAGATGTAAGTCCACACACCTATGGACACTTGATTTTGATGAGGCCAGAAATACACACTGGAAAAAAGACAGTATCTTCAACAAATTGTGAGGTTCTAATTGGATGGCTACATGTAGAAGAATAAAAATAGATTATTACTTTTTACCCTGAGCAAAACTCAACTCCAAATAAATCAAAGACCTCAACATAAGACCAAAACCACCAGATCAGATAGAAGAGAAAGTGGGCAAGTCTGTATAGGAAAAGATTATCTGATTAGAACACCATTAGTGCAGGCACTAAGACCAACAATAAACAAATAGGACCTCATGAAACTCAAAGGCTGTCATATGGCAAAGGACTCCATTATTTGGGACAAAGTGATAACCTGCAGAATGGGAAAAGAGTTTTACACATCCAATAGAGACCTAATATCCAAATGTATAAAGAACTAAAAAAAACTGGACATCAAGAAAACAAATAACCCAATTTAAAAATTGAGTACAGATTTAAACAGAATTCTCAATAGAGGAAAATCAAATGGCTTTGAAGCAATTAACTTCTTTAATATAGAAATGAATACTTTGCATTGCTATGAATCTATTGATAGATATTTTAATCTGATTTTGTTACACTATGTATATATATTTCTGCTCTTGTTTAAGGTATTATGTTTATACAGCTCATTTAAAAATGTAATATATAGTTAAGATATACAGATTAGTAGGTGTTCAATTATAATAGTCAAATTTATAGCCATGTTAGTTATGTTTTCTAGATATACAGAGATTTATTTCAGTTAGATAATCTTCAGACCTTTCAAAGACCTACATAGCAAGGCATTTAAAATATTTTAAGACCTTAGACTTTTCTCAACAGTGAAATAGGTCTGCTTCTGGCAGCACCAATTATTTCAGAAAGATTGATGGGTATTAAAGGAACTTGCTCTGGGATTTGCCTTCAATGTGATAAGGCTAGCCATTTGGGCAAGAAACTGCTCTTGCCTGGATTGCTTAATGGTATGCTGTATAAACTGAACATGCAAGACCCACAGAAAAGTGACTGCTAAACTTTCCAAAAGATGGGATGGTCTTTCAGGGTTCCTGCTTCAAAAAGAAAACTGACAGACATTCTGAAGAACACAGAAGAAAACAGCTGATGAACTTTGCCATTACAAGGCAGAACAGATCTTCAAATTTCCTGCTTCATGGAAAAGTCTGCTGGATATCATGGGCCTGTAGGCCGAAGACGGATACCCCAGCATTACAGAAGAACTTTGGGTGACTGTCCAGACAGTGAGATGTTTCTGTCAATTCTAGAGATTTAGAAGTTGCTTATAATGTACTTCTTGTTTAATTAGGCAATATATCCTTTTGGGTCTTTCATAGAGTTGAAGACAGATAGTTATAGTTAGATATAAAACTTTAGGCTCACAAAGCAATATTGTAGCTGTAATTCTTGCTTGGTAATTGTTTTGTATATGCAATTTTACTATGCTAAAGTTAAAACCTTCCTTTTTAATTAGACAGAAAAGGGGAGATGATGTGGGATGGCCTTCTGTATATATATGTTGCTTTTATTGGTTAACGAATAAAGCCGTTTCAGCCTATGGAAGTGTAGAATGCAGCTAGGCTGGAAAAGATATAGAGAAAGTAGGCAGAATCAGAGAGATGCCATATAGCTGCCCAAAGATGCCCAGAACTTTACCTGGTAAGCCACAATATTGTGGCAATACACAGGTTAATTGGAATGGATTAATTTAAGATATAAGAGTTAACAAGGAATTTGCCTAAGTTATTGGCCAAACAATGTTGTAATTAATATAGTTCCTGTGCAATTATTTGTGGCTGGGTGACTGGGAAATGAACGAGCAACCTCTGATTACACTTCTTAGTCATAAAAGGAATGCAAATCAAAACTACTTTGAGATTTTTATTGAATACCAGTCAGTATGGCCAAGATCAGTACAACAAAATGGCAGCTCATGTTGGTAAGAATTGAGAGTAAGGGAATACTCATTCATTGCTGGTGAGAGTTTAAACTTCCACAACCACTGTGGAAATCAGCATGTTGACTCCTCAGGAGTCTGGGAATAGATCTACCTCAAGACCCAGCAATACCACTCTTGGACATATACTCGAAGGATCCCTTACCCTATGACAGAGATACTTTGTCAACTTGCTTTATACATAACAGCCAGAATTTGGAAACAGCCTAGCTGTCTGCCAATGGATGAATGGATAAAGAAAATGGGGTATATTCACACAATGGAATATTAATTACCCTCACCTACGCTCTGTCAGGAAGCCCAATAAATCTCTTAGTTCCCCAGGGGAAACGCCTGTGATATCATACATCAGTTTGTCTCTTTGGGACCTTAGGAGAAGGAGTAGATGTTGCTGTGTCTGGGAAGAAATTTTAGCACCAGAGGGTAGAGGATGGTGTGAACATGATAAAAATATATACAAGATTCTCCAAGAACTACTACAAGAATGTAAGACCAACTGCTGAGTTGGCTGTCATTTCAGGTTAATGCATCTTGATGGAAAATTGTGCAATCAGTACAGTGTAATATTTCTTTCCTGGCTTTGGTGTTGGTCCAACCTGAGTTTGCATCCCTCCTCAGCCTATGAGACCAACTGTAGAGTCCCAATACCTCGTGACTAGCAAGCAGTTCTTGTTCTGCACCCAAACTATGGGCCTCGACGTCCTAACCAGTGAATTAGTTAACCAACTACCACAACCTTGACACCTGAAAACAACAGGAATGTCCCACATTTCCAGAGACCAGTAGTCTGAAGACAGTGTCGACAAACCAAGCTCCCTGCAGAGGCTCTTGAAGAATGAGTTCCCACCCAGCTTCTGGAAGCTGCTAGAATTTCCTGGTGTTCACTGGCTTGTGACTACAATCCCTCCACTGTTTGCCTATGACCCCAAATTGATGTCTTCCCTGGTGTGAACCAGGCTTCTTCACCTCTTTTGAGGTATCCAGGGCCCACCCATGTATTCCAGATGATCCCATTATCTCAGAATCCTTAATGTAGCCAAATCCTTGGAAATTTCACCATATAAACAGCCAGAGATTCTAGAGCTTTGGAACTGATTTCTTGGAGAGCATCACTCAGCATACCATGACCCCTTATACCATGACCAGGCTGTTCATGGTATTTAGGGATACCCCTTTCTTTCCTAGTTGAAGAAAAGACGAAATGAAGGCAAACAATTATGATTTCATTTAGAATTCCTAGAGCCACAGGGAGGATTCAGCAACTTTCCTTGTTTCGTAGAGACTTTTGCAAAAAAAACAAACAAAAAACAAAACAAAAATAAAAAGTCTGATTAACCAAGAATTGTATTGAGGGCCCCAATGAATTGGGATAATATTCATAATCACACACATACAACCCAATCGTGGAGGGGTGAAGTATATAAAATATAAGGGCCCCGGATTAAGAGGACTATAAAATCACTACTTCAAAATAGGTAGATCATTAGTGTGTGTCTAGTTGCAGAACCGAAATATTTGATGTCAGATCGTAAGGAAAAGAGATCTTTTTAGCTCACAGTCCTGAAGTCCCAGGAGCTTGGCAGCAGCCTCTGCTAGGCTCTGGTGAGGTACCCACTGTGTATGTCCCCCTGATAGTGGGAACACAAGCAACTGGAGGTCAGACAGCAGGGAGGGGCTAGCCTGATTTTTATAACAGCCACTCGCCCCAGAACTAACTGGGGTCTCAGGAGGACTTAATTCCTTCTGGAGGCAATGTTCCAAGTAATCTAATCTCTGCCATTCTGCCTCACCTCTTAAAGGTCCCATTTGACTTCCAACATCGCTACCCTGAAGCCCAGGCTCCCAGTATATGAGCTGAGAAGGGACAAACTATATCAGATGGTAGCAAATAGAAAAGTGAATATTTACTTAGGAAGGAAAGAGAGCACGGTAAATCATTTATCTAAGCTGGCCATAAAAGGCAATAAAGATGAAAATTGCCTGGGACCCGCCTGTGTATTTGTCCTCGGACTAAGTGGTTAGGAACGACAACTCCCAAGTGCTTTTAACGGGATGAACGACATGATTGACAGTGTTCTCCTGGACCAGGGTCACATGAAGTTAGCCACTAACTAATAAAGATTTATTTCATGCAAACTAAAGTAACATAATCTGTTTCTCTTTCTTAAAAAGACTTCATACAGAAATGTACCCATGTAGCTGAATCTGCATTCTAATTCAGGAGAAAGAAAATGCAGTCCTGTGTTTCCTCTGACGGTTTCATCTTGAGAAAGGTGTTCCCTCAGATCCTAGTCCTCCAGGGATGGAGAAGTGTGTCTGACAACAGCGCTGGTGACATCAGGCTGTGACACAGGGTGTTCCTTGTGTGGTGATCTCATTGTCTTCCATCTCTCATGTGCGCATGTGTGCCTCAGAGAGAAAGCATGATTAAGGATTGAACAGTGGGGTTGGAGGGATGGCACAGTCGTTAAGAGCACTTACTGCTCTTATGGGGAACTGGGGATCAGTTCCCAGTACCCACATGTGGTGGCTCATGACCCCCTGTAATTCTGGTTCCAGGAGATCTGACACTTTCTTCTTGTCTCCTCTGTCACCTACACACATGCAGTGCACATAAAGTCACAGACATACACAGAATAAAACTTGGGGAGTTCTCATCCTGGGGTTCCCAATGTTGCCTGAGGAGTTTAAAAGGGTTAACAGAATTTCTCCTAGAAATTGCTGTCCTGAATAAGAAAGTATAACGCCTGTCTGTATTCTCTCCTATTTCCTTGTGCCTGTCTTCCTCATCTAAACCTGCCCCGCCTTCTACAGATATCAAACTAAACAATTATTCCCTGGCTGAGACCCATGAAAGACTTCAGAGCATGACTAACTGATGATGGTGGGATTTTGGATGCTGTGACAGGAAACAGGAAGTCCAATGTGGGGGCTGTGGGGTCCGACCTTAAGCTTTGAGGCACTTGCCCAATGACTCAGAGACCACACCTGCCCACTCAACCCACTCTCAGGGCCACTGCTGGGTATGCTGGCCAGCTCTGCCAGGCCCATGCCAGCCTATGGCACACACTTCCTCCTCGGAAGCTAGAGGCCAAGGAGGGCACCTCAGGATTTCCTGACTGAAATACAGTCATCTAATGCCTGGGAGGTACAGAAGTATAGGGACAAAATGAGCCACACCCTGTGAAAAAGGGACAGCTTGCTGCTTAAAAGTCCTTCTTGCTTTGGCAGAGGACTTGTGCTCAGTTGCCCTCACCCATTCTAGCTCTAAGGATGAGTTCTTCTGGACTCCATGTATATACCCACATGGATTTATAGAAATAAAATTAAAATTAAAGTCTTAAATGAACTAGCATCAGCAGACCTCACTCTGCTGAATCAGGATCCACCTGGTAGCATCTAAGTGAAGTAGCACTTTACTCACGTTCAAAAATGAATTATGGCCTGGCAAGGCAAGATGCTCATCATGTAAAGGGGCTTTCCACGAAGCCTGCCAACCTGTGTTCAGTCCCTGGGACTCACTGAGGAAGGAAACAGCAGACTCCTGAAAGTTGTCTCTGACCTCCACATGCAGGCTGTGGCACATGTATGCATACACACGCATGCACACACACACACACACCACTATACATACACATGACACCACACACATTCACATCACAATACACCCACATGACACACAGATTACACACACATGATAGCACACACACGACATATAGGCATGACACTACACGCACATTCACACACATACACATTACTATACACACATCCACACACACAACACTATAGACATAACACTACACATATGACACTATATATGTATGCACACACAATAGAATATAAAATATAAAAGCAAAAAACTCAGTCTTTAATGCATGTACTTATAAAAATACCAAAAAAAGATTGCAAGCTTATTTCTAATAATGTATATCAGAAACAATGGCAGCTTGTGATAATGCTATAGATGAAGATATAGACAGAACTCCAGGGAGACAATGCCTTGGGATGATTGCATGTTCATGTGTAGCTAGCCTAGGAGCCATCTTTGAGGCATCTAAGCAGGAAGAGGATTATGAGAACCTGTGAACCGAAATAGGGAAAAGATGGCAAGTCTAAGTATTAACTAAGTTCTAAAAGAAAATTCAATTTCTTCCACTGTGGCTATCCTCAGTAGGCCACAGAAGCATTAGCAGTGTCTGTGGCTGCCATGACAGAAAGGAGAATACCGGAACATTAGATTCTCACAGGATTGAACACACGCGTTACTACCGTAGCATGAATCTGGATTGTGCTCACAGTGTGCAGAGCAAATGTGATTGTTCCTACTTCCTTTCTAACCCTACGCATTTTATGTTGGCGCATTTGACAACAATGAGAAGGAAACCATGGGCTTCAGCAGACAGCTCAGAAGGTCAAAGGCTCTTAGATAGAGGTAGCCTGTTTGTGTGACATTTAGAGACAACGAGTGCACTTCCATTATATCCTTAGTTTCTTGCACACAATCAGCACAGAAGAGCCCTCTGGATGAAGCCCTGGAAACGGAGCATGTGAAAACCCTTCTCCAAAGTGACATTTCTCTGCATGCCAGCGTGAGTCAGGAGGATGCTGAAGTACTCTAGAGACAGGGGACTTGAAACATGGAAGGTATTAATAGAAGGATTCCTCCCACCTCCAGGCTTCAGTTCCTCCCACAGTCTTTCTGGTCACATGTTGGGCATCCTGAGAGGACGGTTGGAGACACTCAGCTCAGTCAGGAACCCCATGTGATCTGTAGCTGTGACAGTGTCACCGTCCCTGCCCTGCGTGAGGGAGCAGAGGTGAACTGTTAGAATTCTTGTCGGAACAACAGAGAGCTATGCCACTTGCCACCTACTCACTAGTTTATGTTAATCCTAAGAGCATTTTCTTGTCATTTCAACCAGCGTTTTCTTGTCATTTCAAGCTCCGCTAACGGCACAGGGTGGAATTCACCAGCTGTTGCAGGGATCGCACAGACCCATATTCTCTGCTCTCACACCCAGGCATCTTGTTTTGCACTGATGAGTGCATTAGTTTTCTGCTGCAAATGGCATACAGCTTTCTGACATAGTATGTGATTGGATTACATGGTATCTTCACATTTTCAGAGCAGGAAGAAAGAATGTCATTTTTGCTTCCCACGGATCATGACAATTTATTAGCCCTTGAGTTCCACATTCATACTTAGTCTGTGGCTTTTTGAGGGAGCATGTGAAGAGCCATCAGGCAAGTTGACAGCTATTCATGTCACCCAGACAGAAGAGGAAGGAGATGATTCGTGGTCCATTCTACAAGGGCATCCTGTATCACAATGAGTCTGAGCGATCGCTCCCTGCGAGAGCATGGACCAGTCTCAAACAGAAGAACCAGAGAGAAGAGATTAGCCATTGAATGGTGCCATTTATGCAGAGCCCCATCCCAGGCAAAGCAGGCTTAGCGGTTAGAAGTCAGAGCTGTGGCTACTTGGGAATAAGAACAGTGGTTGGGCTGGCGGTGGTGGCACACGCCTTTAATCACAGCACTCAGGAGGCAGAGGCAGGCGGATTTCTGTGAGCTCGAGGCCAGCCTGGTCTACAAGAGCTAGTTCCAGAACAGGCACCAAACACCAAAGCGACAGAGAAACCCTGTATCGAAAAACCAAAAGACAAACAAACAAAAAACAAACAAACAAACAAAAAAAACCCCAAAAAACAAAACAGTAGTTGGAACAAGACAAGAGGGAGTTTGGGGTACAAGCAATAATTCTGGTTCTTGATTTGGCTGCTGGTTACACGAAGTTGTGTGTGTGTGTAAAAATTTATAGAGCTGTGCATTTTTAATTTGTGCACTTTTTTTCTGTGTCTATGCCATATGTGAAACAAACCAGAACTAAGCATGGACAGAGTAGGGAGCTCAGTCAGTAAAATGCTTGCTTTTCAAGCAAGAGGACTTGAGTTTGATTCTCAGAACCCACCTTTTTAAACAGCTGGGCATGATGGTGTGCATTTGCAATGCCTGCACTGGGGAGGTAGAGAGACAGAGGTAGGTGGATCCCAAGGGTTCTTCGGCCAGCAAGCCTAGCCTGGGTCAGTTGTAGGCCAGTGAAAAACCTTGTGGCAAGAGATAAAAGAATAAAGGAAAGAAAATGGATGATGCTTGAAGAATGAAACTCGAGTTTCTTCTCTGACCTAGACAGACAGACAGACACGCATGCATGCACACACGCACGTGTGTGCAAGCTTGTACGCACACACATACCTTGATCATGGCACAGAAATATGGCTTTTTTTTTTTATGTGCAATGCAGCCTTCTCCAGAGTGCACATATTCCTCGGGGGATTGGTAACATCTGAAAACAGTGCCATGACTTCAGAAAGTCTTAATTGGGTTTTTCCCCCCTAATGAGGGTCACCAAAAACTAATCTATCCTACCTCCTTTCTCTGACTGGACTATAATCCTCAAACCAACTAGGATCCGTTCTATGGCTTGTTTAAATGACCTTAGCTAGAGAGCAGTGCGATGCTGAGGTCTGCCCTACAAAGAGCTTCTCTCCAGCAGCCATGGTGACCAGGGTAGCTCTGCTTTGACAAGGGCACCTGCTAACCCTCCTCCATGGCCACTAAACTCATTCCTACCTTTGCCTGCAGTATGCGCTCAGCATGGAGCCAAGTCAGCCCAAGCTCCTTCTAATTGGCCAGCCTACAGAGAGCCCTTGTCTCCTAATTGGTAGCTCCTAGTGGAAGTCATTTTCTAAGCAGGGCTGGGTCTGTTAAAGTTGGAATCCTCTTCTGGGTCTGTTAAAGTGAGCGCCACCCCACCTGCCTTCTCTTTCCTCGTCTTTTCTAAGAAAGCCTCTGGGATCTCTTTTCGTCCTGCGTCTGCCTTTCTGCCCACCCACAGCCCAGCCCAGATTAGCTCTCTATTGTTGGTATAGAAGGCAGGAAGCTGTTCAGTTTCTACCAGTGCCCTGTGTCGTGAAGAACGAAGACTGTGGCTTCTCTGAGGCTCCTTTCGACTTTCATGTTTTGGCCTTTTCTGGTGTAGGATCTTCATTCTGCTTATTAGTATGGTGCCCTGGGAAGACATCAGGTGTTGGTATTACAGAGTCCACGCCCGAATCTGGCAGGCTGCCTTCTAGAGCCCTTGGCAAGTTATTTCCCCATTGTTCCAGTAAATTCTTAACCGTAAAATGGGACCGATACCATCTCCCTTGCAAGGCACTAGGGAGGTTATATAAACAAGATGTATGTTGCTTGGAGAATGGTGTTTGTCGCTAGTATCTCACATTCTCATTTACTCAATCAGTAAATATCCCATTAGCTCAGAATAGACACCAGGAACCAGCGCGGCTGCAGTGCCGCACAGAAAGAGTTCCCACTCTCCATGCAGACTCCCGCGGGAAAGTTCTTATTATCACGAAATGCAAAAATGCTGTGATTGTAACTTAAAGAGAAAAACACGCAGGATTCTTCACGTACCTACCTTGCGGCTGTTTCAACAGCCCTTTCCTCTTGCTATGTGAATGCGATTCTTTTTATCAGTTTTTAGACATATTAACTACAGTGTATGTGGCTGTTAAACTTTATGCTATTATAATTCTTGATACGAAAAGAGGTCTGCTATAAAATTATAGCTGTATATATGCATGGAGATAATTACCTCTGGGACACAGGGTTCGAGTTAGCCTTTTAAGTTTCCGCTTTGAAGTTTTCTGTGATGTCGGGTTCTCCATCATTAGGGATTATTTAAGGAACACTGACATAGGTTTTGTGAACTGAAATTGTGAAATGTATACAAAATGGAAAAACAGAGAATGCCAGAGTTGGCACGAGAAGTAGAGAGGTCGGATAATGCAGTAAATCTTACAGTGCCGAAAACATAAAGAAACTCCCCTTCCATTTGCCGATAATGACAGGCCCGGGTTACAGGTGCATGCTGTGGCCCCCTTGAGGAAAATCAGATTCCTGGCTGTATTCTAAGCTATCCACGAAAGACAAAGAACCAAAGCTGCCAAGTTCATTTTATGGTATCGCTACCATCAGAAGCGCAGTGTTGAAAAAGAATGCAAATTATAAGCAGCTTCCCTTCCTCGTGTCAATGTGCAAAAAAGCTTTTAAAATATTAGCTAATTAAATCTAACAATCTAACGAATGAGTCATCAATAGAGAGGGTCTGCCAAGACAATTCAGAGAATTAGCAAATTAACTTTTTAAACTCGCGTTAACTTCAGTTAATGCAGAAAAAGCACTTGATGTATTCTTTGTTTATTTATGACTAAAAAAATTAGCAAATGAATCGAAAGCTTTTCTTCCCTTCATCTCCTCCAATGGAAGATGTTACGATCCGTCCCCCCTGCAAGCATCCTTGGTGAGAAACCTAGAGGGCTTTCTTCTCAGGATGGAGAACAAGGCAGGAATTCTCGCATCATAAGGTTGCTGTCAATTACCACAAATCTGATGTGCTGGAAGGGCGGGAGAGGAAAATAAGATGCTGGGGGGGGGGGTGCGCAAATTAGCTGTCAGGTTTTGTTCTTGGTTTGCCCATAAATGCAGAATGAACAGCTAACAGGCATATGGAAGAGGACTTTGAACATGCAATACCTGTAAAACTTGGAAAAGCACCCAAACAAGACCCCAGAGGAGTTGGGTGTGCCTGTAATCTCCGCACTCAAATGATGGAGGTTGGAGGCTCTTGAGATGAAGACCAGTTAGGCACTGTCAAAAGACAAAACCACAGGGGTATTCACTTAAAACGATGATCTCTAGTCTCACCCATTACTTTTTTCAATGATAAAATAATGATGGGGGGGGGGGAGCAGGGATATGATTCAGTGGGTGGAACCGCTTGCCTGCAGTGTGGATCTGATAACCTGTGTTTGATCCCAGAAACCTTCAGTGGAAGGAGCAAACCGACTCTGGTGTTATTGTCTTACCTCACATATGTGTTATGGTGTGTGCTCACCCTAATAGACGTCACACATGCGCCCTAGCAATGATTACCTTTCAGAAATTTTGTTAACATTCCATAAAAGCATATACAGCATGAGACACTGTAGACGTGTGTTGTACAGGACTAGCCTCAGAGCCAGGCTGCCACCATTTCCATGAGTTCAGCTGTGCCCCTGTCAATAGATCATCACAGCTGGGATTGTGGACTGTTGGCATTCACTCAAGGAAGGTGGTGGGGAAAGGGCAAGGGAGGTCATGGGACCCTCACTCGAGTATCCAGCCATACCTCCCAACCAGCTCTTTGCAATTCTTCCCTGATTATACATGGTCTTGAGGGAGGGGCTGAGGTATAAATCTAAGGCCTATGGAAGCGAATGCCATCTGGGCCGCCATGAGATGTCCTCATCCACACGGGGAGCAGACTCTACGGTGTAGCTGCTCTTGGCCGCCGTTTGCTCTCTGAATTAGTCCAATAAACTTATTGGTTTCCCAGAGTGAGTTTTGGTGAAATTTGACTTTGGTTTGTAGCTATGTCCTCAGGAGGAAGGGTAGATTTTGTTTATAATTCCCCAAAAGAAGGAATGTTAGTAACACTTGACTTAGCAGGCATTATAGGACAAAACTAAGGATGGATTTGGGGACAGAAATGCTGTCACTCATGTTCATGCTGCTGAAGCCGTTGGCCGTAAAGGTGGAAGATCGGCAGAGTAAGTTTTGACATGGCTTTCAGTCCTTGTGTGACCTGTTCCTGTGTATGCCTTTTGAGGGCAGGGCAGAGGCATGGTGAGTGAGATGCAGTACTAAGATGGGCATATATAGGGCCATCTTAGGGTTTCCATGAAGCATCAAGTGGTACACTGTTGACTGAGGTTTCTGTCCTGCCCAGTGCCCGCAATTGTTAAGTCCCAAAGAAATCACACAGAGGTCTACATTAGTTATAAACTAATTAGCCTAGTAGCTCAGACTTCTTATTAACTCTTATAACTTATATTAGCCCATTATTCTTGTCTATGTTATCCACATGGCTTAGTGCCTTCGGTGGGGCAGTCACATCTTTCTTCTTCTGTGGCTGGGACAGGACTGCTGAAGGAACTTTCTTCTTCCCAGAATTCTCCTGTTCTCCTTGACCCACCTCTACTTTCCTGTCTGGTTGTCCTGCCTATACTTCCTGCCTGGCTACTGGCCAATCAGCATTTATTTAAAATATAATTGACAGAATACAGACAGTTGTCCCACACCAGTATACCTCCTTGACGAGTGGGCTCTCCCACGTGAATATAAAGCAGCCCTGGGAACAGTTGAAGGGCTAAAGCAGAAACTTCAGTCTCTGAGATGAGACCATTGATCGACCATCAGCTGCAGAGGTGGCCTGGTTGTTGCTGGAGGTAACAACAAGTATTTCTGAGGCTGAGACAGCTGCCCAGGGTGAGATGGTGTTTAAGGAAGGAATGGTAGCAGAAAAACGGCCCATGGTCTCCACGTTAGTCTCTGAATTGGCAGAAAAACTGAGTAAAAAGGAGCATGAAATGAAGATGTTGGCTTGCTGCTCCTCACAGTTGGGAGGCTGGGGGATAACAGCATCAATGAGATCTGTATTAACAAGCCCTTCCTGGAACCCCAGGGCCTGCATCCCACAGCAGGAGTTAGGTGGCAGAAAGAAAGAGTGAAAACAAGGGCACAGAAGACACTCAGGTGTGCTCTTGGATAAAGGGAAAATCCATGCTCCAGAAATCGGACAAATGCCCTGATAACGGTCTGGTGTAAGAGATTGTGGTATCAGACCATCTTCAGTACCGGAGTCCTGGCACTGGGGACAGGCTTTAAACAGGTGATGAAAGACTCTTTCTTGGCTTGGGAGGCTATGGGATGCGGGGGTAAGAGGGATCAGTCTGGATGCTTCAGAAGCAGAGAAGCAGGGTACTGAGCAACATAACCACACATTCACCCTTGAGACACAGAACTACATACCCTGAGATGTTACAGGGAATCAGTCCCTGATAGCCAGGCTCATAGGAACCATAAGAGGTAATTGTTCATTTCCAGTAAGGTGCCAATGGCTATAAGGGGCTGGAGGACCATAAGGGAGGGCTAGGGACTACTAAGAGAACTAGCTATGAGGAAATCAACACACGATGCCCAACTCACTGGACTGGATACGACTGTCTTCACCAGAGACAATGGGAACTGGATTAGCAAGGATCCGGAGACTGGTGTGGTACTCTAGTGGCCTTGCTGAGCCTTTGGTGGGGCCGGGTCTTTATGAAGGATGAGAAGCTTTGGAGGATCTATGTGACAGGGACTGGCATGGAAAGTTTGTCTGTGAAACAGGAGAGCAACCTGGAGGAGATCAGAGAAAGGCAAAGTAGATGAGGTCTTTCTCAGTTGCTTACAGGCAAATGTGACAAGATTTGTGTTGAGCCTGAATTCCTAAACTTTTCCTTTATTTAGTTTTACTCCTAAAAATAAAAAAAAGATGACACAAAGCCAAATTCTGGGCCAAGGAGCTCCTGGGAGGCTTTGAAGCTGAAAGTTCACAGAAGGAACGCACGGTAAAACAATACAGGTGCAGGAGACCAAGCCTGTTCTGGGGATGAACAATTATTCCCCCAGACTAAGTGAGATCTTTTCTCTCCTGCAAAAGGTTATGCTGGGCGTGGAGACAGTTTGCCCGGCCAGAGCCTACTGCAGAGGCCAGGTGTGGGGTGTAGAGAGGCAACAGCTGCAGCTGCGGCTGCAGCCACGCTGCTACCCAGAGCCTCTCCAGCTCAGGGGTAAAGCCCAAGCAGGGGCAAGCAGAGCCTCAATCCCCTTTGGTTCTGGACTAGGCTGAGCAGCAGGAGCCAGCCCCACCTAATTCGTCAGGGGTGAGGAAATGCAGGGAGTTACCCATGGGATAGCTGAAGGAAATGGAAGTAGAATGGCCCAGAGAAAATGACCAAGGGCTGTGGACTGTCACCTTAAGTTATCGCCTCCTAACTATGCTACTGTACCCAACATTGATTTGTGAAGGACCCAACTGATAATAATGATTGAAATCCTCCCACACTCTGTTAAACTGCATTTATATTTGACTTTGGTATTTCCTAAGTTGTAAACATCTGTAATTACCTGACATTTGCTTGGAGCAAGGACAACCGACTTTGAGGGTGCTCCAGCCGGGGTTATCTGGGTAACCCTGCTATTAGTTTACAGGAGGGTGGTTTAGGATTTGGGGTCATTGCCCTGCCCTTCCTCTGTAAACTGTGTTATCTAGGCAGCATAATGTTAACCTTTGAGCATTGTGTGGATTTGGAAGCGCACAGGAGAGACGTGTGAGTGCACCCTAAAGAGCGAGCATGGGAAATTAGTTCACAAAGCGTCCAAAGGCCAAGTGTTGGGAGCTGTACGCGTTGGTTGGGCAAGGCACAGGGATGCCTACCAGTGTGAATAGGGAGAGTCTGAACAGCTGAGCCTGTAAATGCTAAAGAGTGAACAAGGGTATCCTGTTAGAGTGGAAACAGACTTCCCAGAAATCATAAGATTAAGAAGAATCCCAGCACTAGGGGTGGGGTTCCTCCCTTGGAGTTGTTGGCCACAGAGGCCTTAGGGGCCCCTAAAACAATGAGGTCTACCACTATTACTGTTGCTTGCAACATGGAACTAGATGGGAAGTGCCAAAGATGCCCATGTTTGGTTGAAGGATGCGGAGAGATAAAGCTGTGGTTGAAGTACAAGTGTCCCCTCCTGAGGTTGCCCTGGAGAAGTAAAGGTCAAGTCCTACCCCACTGTGGTGGGCCCTGTGAGCGTCCCAAGAGAAGTGCCATCAAAGAAGATGTGTTAGAACGACCAGGTCCATTGCGCCATTCTTAGGTTGTTGGAAATAGGTTTCATTGGTGTATTTCCTAGGGATTTCTTGGTATCTGACAAGCTGTCTTTGCAAATGCTTCTTCTTTCTGTTCCTTGGAAAACTCTGGATTAGGTCTAAGACTATCCCTAAGTTGGGAGCCCACGGAACAGTTGTAGCTGCCCCTAGAGGGTCTCTACTGGCTTTTGTGACTTCCCCTTGGGCCTGACAATGCTTACCCTGAAATGAATTGTGACCCTTTCAGGCACCTGGGAGGATGCAAACCATACCAGCCACAGCCACAGGCAGACGTGAGAGGGGGAGTCAGCTTTCCATAGCCCTGCTCATGGGCAGCACTGCCACCAGGCAGCCTCATACCACACGTCTGTCTTTGGGATCAACTGAAAATAAAGTTGGGGGAAGGAACCAACAACAAAACTTTATAAGCTCTGGCAACCACATATTGGGTTAGACAAGTACTAGGAATGCTATGGAAATGGGATAGTGTCCCCTTTCTCTGACATATCTAATGCCCTTGTGATAAAGGATGTCTACTCTGGGTGGGAGGGTACCCACGTGACTTTTCCTGGGTCTATTGAGAGACTGTGAATCTGCTTTGAAGTGATTATTTAGGGAATACTTTTACAAGATGTTCATTTTTCAATTTTCTCTCCCGAATTACCGTTTTTAAAGTATTTTATTTCATCAGATTTTTTTTAAAAGTAGGCAACAACTGTATGCAAAATGCTCTATGTTAAATTTGAGAGTCAAAACCATCACTGTAACTTAAATTTACTGGGGTTCATGTTTAATGAAAAGGCCAGACAATTCAGGAACATGGCACTCAGCATAGATTCTACCCAGGCTCCCGGACTAGCACCTTGTTACTGTGGTCTTCTCACTTTCCCAGAGCATGACCCCTGTCCTCAAATGAGAAGACATACGGAGGAAATGAGGATGGAATGTGTGGTCTTAATTCCTTAGTTTTATCTTCTTCGCTCGGGTGCATGAAAGGATGGGCAAGGGAAGCTGGCCATGAGGGAGGAATGCTTTATTGCTGGACTTTGCACCTTCTGTCCTTCCTGCTCCGGCGCTGTCTGCGACCATCTCTAGAGCAGCAGGGACTCAGGTCCTGCCGTGTGCGTCTCGGGTCAGAGGGGAAAGCACAAAGCACCAATGTGGGATTCTCAGCCTGAAAGGAACTGAGTGTCCCCTGATAAACAACACTCGAGATTTTTTTTTTAAAAATAAAGGCATTAAACTGACCTTTCTTTTGAAATGAGCTCTACAGGGTAAACAAGGAGAGGTCTTGTTTTCCCTTCATCCTGGAAAAATAACGTTTTTCGTTTTCCAGCTCAGTACAGTTGACTGAATTGGAAAGGAATCTTATTTTCTCTGGAAAGATTTATTTGCCCAACAGTTGTGTTTTTGTATGTGTGTATGTGTTGGCAAGAGCCAATAGATTTTTCCAGAACAAGGGTCGTCTTGTTCACAGTGTAGAGGGGCCTAAGAACTGACCAGGGGAGTTAATGTCGGGGATGCCTGTTGCAGACTTCGCATTTTGTATGAATTCTAAAGCAGGTTGCGTTTTCCTGGACGAAGGGGCTGAAAGGTGAGCATTGTGTGCCTGAGGCTACACAGGGCCCTCCGACTCACCAACGGGCAGCTCCACAGACCTGCTTTCTTCATTCTTCTGCCATGTAACAGTCAAGACCTACAGGAGAGTGTCTGTATTTCTATCCTGAACAGAGAAATTCGTTCTTTTGAAAGCCAAGGGCAGGATTTTCTTCTTTACCTACAAGAACATTCTTTCCCCACTATAGGGTCATGGGTTCCAGGATCAGTGGATGAATGATGTGTCCAGTTTGCTGAATTAGAAAAAGACTTACAGGGGTCCCCATGCTTCCCAATTTCCTGCCTTTTTCTCTATTCAGCTTCTCAGAGGACTTGAGCTTGGAATAACTATTTCCCTACTTGACGTAAAACAGGTTTTGCTAATTTCCATTTTCCCCCTGTGTTCTAGACTTTCCTATAATAAAAGCTAAAACTCAATGCTTTGGAAGAGTTCCATGAACATATGAACATTTCTTTGAAGTTGAGCAACCTGTTTCTTGTCAACTCCACCTATCTACTTTAACATAAGAAACCAAACATACCTTTACGTTGAAACTCCCTTCCTTTGTTTTTCTGTTTCCAAGCCGTTGCTCGCTAGGCTCAACCAACAGCCCGTCTGGGTTTTGGACAAGTGACTTGTCATTCAGCTGCTCTTGGCTTTGCCAGGTGTGTCTGGCCAACGTAAAGTGAAGGTGTTTTCCTTTGAGCACCGGTGTTAAAACTTTTACCACATTTTCCACTGCCCATTGTCTGTTTCTAAGGAAGCACAGACCAACAGAAAACAGAGAGATCTGGGAATCCTCCTTTGTAGATATTGGCTGCCAGCCTCTTGGTGCATTTAATTTACTAAAAATCCTACATAATTAAATGAGGGGAAATGTAATTTTTCTTTGGCAGCCTGGTTTCCATAAGGGGAGTCTGGCTAATGGTGTCTCCACAAAACTGGCGCTGGAGGACTTGACAGCCTCTCTGCCTCGCCCTGCCCTCAGGCCCCTGCTGTTGTGTATTCTTGGGCCTGGCAGCTCTGAGACCTGAACCAACTGCACTCGGACATCTTCCTGTTTTTCCTAAGGCGTGTTGAGTGTCTCCAAATTCATTCCTAATGTGCACCAAAGCCTGCGTAGATAGCGAAATTGTAAACTGCATTGATTTCTTCTGTGTTCTGCATTCCTCTCCTTAAAAGCTATTTGGGACTGGATTTGGGCTAAATGGATTCACACGTGCTTTAAAGTTAGCAAGCACAGCAAGTTTCAGAAGAATCTAGGGATCTTTATGAAGGAGCCCCAGGACAGGGTTTAGACCTTTACTACTTCTTCTTCCTCTTCATCTTCTTCTTCCTCTTCCTCTTTCCCTCCCCCCCTTCCTCCTCCCCCTCCCCCTCCCCCTCTTCTTCTTCTTCTTCTTCTTCTTCTTCTTCTTCTTCTTCTTCTTCTTCTTCTTCTTCTTCTTCTTCCCCTTCTTTCTCTATGTGTAGATCTATTTGCTACTTGAGATTGAACCCATGGCCTCATACATATCTGAACACATTTTTTAACCTTGAGTTGCTTTCCCAGTCCTTTCTCAGTCTATTCTTCAAATATATACTGCATCCTTGATGTTGAATAGATATTAATTGAAAATGGTGATCACAAGGTAAAAGAAAAAAGGAAGAGAAACAAAACTTTTCTTGCATATAAGCAAGCGAACAAACAGAGGTTGCTGTCCAGTAGACCTGGACCTAATTACCAATCTCCATCAACGCTCTATGATGCTATTTCTGAATGGCTCCCAGGGTTTTCCCGGCCATGCTGTCTTCTGGAAGTGCTAGCTCTTCCATGTCCTCCTCCACTAGCATCCTTTCCTCACTAGCCTCAAGGTGCTGAAAGTTCCCAGGTCACCATTCTGTGCAGTTCTTATATCCTCACCTCTAGCAAATGACCTCAAGAGTTGTGGGGGGTGGGGAGGGGGACCCCAAACAAATCCTTCACTTAGAAGCAGGCCTTCTCTGAGAGGAAGTGCTGGTGAAGGATTAATGAGTCCTGTACTCTGGGTTTCTGAATGAAAGACCAGATGTAAGAGGGGAAACTCATGTGGAAAGAACTTCCTAGCGAATTGTCGTAGAGAGGCGCTGTTCATTCTGCTTCTGAATAACGTTAATGCAATATGACAGGGATGAACATGGACCATAGATTAGCATGACGCTTCGTAGAATTTCTCTAGCCTGGTGTGAGGAGCAGAGCAGGAGGGACTCGGGAAAGCAACGAAGACAGGACTGAAGTGCTGCTTCTCATCAGAAAATGACAGTGCTCTTTTTCCTATGAGGATCTGAGCAGATGGGCATCAAAGTAGTAAGCTGTATGATATGGGACCCGGTTGAGGGGGACATAATTGGATGACATCGTCTTAACTTGCTGATGTTGGTGTGATCTGAGCCTCCAGTAAAGGACATAGAATACGTGTAAGTGAAAATACATTCCATGTGCGACTGTGTGTGCCTGCCAATTAGAAGGAGCAGATTTTCAGTGTTCAGGTGCACACGTTAGAGAAAGTCTACAGTAAATCATGAAGCATGATTCCACACGAAGTCATTATTTTACTAGAAAGAAGTAGAGGTGTGCGCCTTCTCCATATGGAGTTCACGAGGTAAAAGGGGCCTGAGGCACACTCAGATGCGAGTATAGTCCTGTTCATTTTAAACTCGAGCATCTTGTATTTCTCTGATACCTTCGTTGAGAGAATTAGCAAGAAGCTGCTTGGAAAACCCTCTTCTCTGATTGGTTCAGATCTAGTGTTAACACCCGAACAAAGAGGGTGGAGCGAGATGAGCTGGAGGTGTCTGTTCTGTACCCTGACTGTATTGAGAATCTTCCTCCTCACTTAAAAACGTGTGTATCATAGCTGTACAGAATCACCTGACTTCATGGACAGGACCCCCACTTACATGCAAGAGACGTTTCGCAAAGTCCTTACTCCTCTCTGTCTCAGTGTCCTTCTGTGTCAAATGGAGATGATTGTAGCTCCTAACTCAGTAGGTCCCTGGAAAGAAGGGGTTGGGGTGCAGAAGGCACCCCGTGTGGCATGTCAGAGTATGAACCGTGAATCTGCTGCTTCAGTGCAGGAAACTGAGAAGGGGATTCTGTCTGTGTTAGTGAATCTGTACACATCACCCAACAATTCATTTTAGCTGGTTAATTTACATAGGTTCCCAATAATCAATTTTCACATTAATCCTATTAAAACTATTTTTGCAACTGAAGACCAAGGAAAATCATTATTTTTGCCTAAGGTCGCACACCAAACCAGAAGCCAGTGCCTTTGAGGGTCACTGCTTCAGTTGGTTTGCATAACTACATTGGAAGGATGTAAGAGATCTCAGAGGAAACAATAAAATGTCTTCAATCATATTCAAATCAGAATGGAAAACCAAACAGGAAAGCATCCTACGACGTGTGTGAGCTCACAGTTCCACACCCTGTGTTAAGCAGGAAAATGTGGCATGGAATGGGATGGTGACAGCCAGTCTCCACGCAGAAAGTCCGTGGGGTCAGTGAGGGGCCTCAGCCAGCGTGTCCGCAGAAGTCTGAGCTCCACAGTGTCTGCGCTGTTCCTGTCAGAATTGTACTCAAACAGTTCTAGAAGCCACATAGCCAACAGACCAAATATTAACTTTATCCACATTTGCTTAAGTGCGACGTGATTTCTCCCCTTCGAGCTCTTTCCAAAGCCAGCCTTCCGTGTCTCCTGTGAGGCAGTTTGGCAAGCTTGGCCTGCTGGAAGCTGGCTCTTACATCTCCTTATTGATCACAGTTCCAGGGATGGGTGGAGAGGTGGGAGTAATCCTTTGCTGAATGCCTCCATTCTAGAAGTTTGGCCTTCATTTGGAGATGGAGAAGAGGGCACAGACTTAGCTTAATGTCAGTTAAGAGACACGTGTTCTCCAGTCTGCTCACTGGGGCACCGACCTTCAAACCTAAGACTCTTTGGCTCTGAAATACATTTTCCCCTGAGTTCATTGCAGATGATCAGATTAAATCAGATTGAAGGCCAGGGTGATTTGCTACAAGACTCCAATTGTTCATGTACATTTTTGTCAAAAAAGGTTGAAGTTCAGGTCCATCCAAATAGTTGCCAGACAGATGAATTAAAGCACGGACAAGGCACGGGGCAGAACAGATCCTGCAAGAGGATCGGCTGACTCACTAAACACTTAAGCTATTCAAAGACATTTGCAGACCTTAATCTTTTAAAGCACCAACCTCCTAGTGTTCACTTATGCAATAAAGGGCATGCTTTGTTCTCACGTGATCGCCTCCCCCGGGTGTATGCTGGGTTTTGACAAATCAGCTCCGTCAGTACTCCATTTACCTCCCACTTTTGATGTCCTGTCAGGACGCACGTAGATCATGGAGGTTACTAGAGCCAGAACCTCAAGTCCTTGGTTATTCGTATGGATCACAGGACAGTTGCTGTCCACCGGTATCTACACTAACCCGTCTGTAAGACACTGGAGAGTTGAGAACCCAGACGACGCAGACATGGGACAGATTCCCATACACAACGACAAAGCAGTTGCACTTTCGCTTTGCTGGTTTATCCTGTGTTTTACGATGCTCCTTTCTGAACTCCGTGTTTCTCAGTAGAGCGAGCTCACCTCGGGTTCTCCACGCGACGCTTCCCCTCTGAGGACCTCCTTTGGCCTTCACCTCACTCCACGCTGAGCTCACATAGTCATGGCTGTCTTCCCAGGGAATTATCCATCAAAGGGTCCTCCTGCCTCTTTTCTCTCTATGATCTTTGCATTTGAGTCCTGCTGGATGCCTCTCCTCCAGATGCAGTTTATGGCAACAGAATTATCAACAGCTACTCAGACCTTAGGCAAGCTCTTTATCCATGTCTTTAACAGACAGCCTCCTGATCGCAGTGAGCATTCTAGCCTTCCGCTCTGAGTGTTTATGCTCCGGAATCGATAGAATAGCGAGTGTTTGCAACACCCTCTGCTTACCCACTTTCGTCTTTCAAAAGTAATTTTTATTCTTTGAGAATTTTAAGCATGCATGCAATGTATTTTGATCATATTTACCCACCACTCCTTCCAGATCCACCCCGCCCCCACCCCATCCCAACTTTGTGCTCTCCCCCCCTTTTATAGCCCATTGATTCCAGTTTGTGCCATCCATATACTTGTGGGTAGTGGAACCATCCACTGGAACGTGGTCAACCTACTGGGAGTCACACCCTTAAAGGAGACTTCGTCTCCTTTTCAGCCACCAGCAGTCAGTGGTATTTCCTCAGTTAGTGGTGGGGCTTTCATAACCCTTCACCCTCCGTGCTAGAAACAGACCAGCATGCTTCAATGCAGATCTAGTGTAGGTAACCGCAGATGCTATCCATCCATGAGTGCCGTGGGTCCCACCTATTCCAAAGACACTGTTTTGGACCAATCCTCTTCAACCTCTGGCTCTTATATTTCTTCTTCTATTGTGATGATCCCCGAACCTTGGAGTGTGTGATATAGATGACCCACAGCGACTGAACACTCCACAGACACTTACCATGTGTGCTTTGAGCAGTTTTGAGTTTCTGCATAAAGAAACCACTTTCATGAGGTTCAAGAACTGTACTAATCTATGCATATAGAGACACAAATTTAAGGGATAATTTGATGCTATGTCTGTTTAGCAAAGTAACAATAGGTTCACCTTTGGGCTTATGAGTTACCCAACTGTAGGTTCTTAGCTATATTTAGAGTACTAGACAGGTGTTTCCTCCCGTGGAGCAGAAATCCATCCAACAAGTGGTTGGTTACCTCCATGTCATTCATGCCAGGACTGCACCCATGACCGTATCTTGCCATGCCCCTCGTTGTTATAGCTCAAAGCATTGACAGCAGGTAAGACTATTGATTACTTCTCCCTCAGCAGTCTGCACAGCACCTCCGACACTGTGAAAGCTAGCCATCAGTGAGGAGCATTCCTGGTCCATAAAATCATATTACAGAGTTTCCTACCGTTCAAGTTCCTAGGTCTCTTTCAACAAATATCCCTTCTTGAGTCTTTCAATTGGAACAAGACATTATTGTTGAGTGCCTTTGTTTTTACCCTAGTTTCTATTAATCTTGTTTTTTGGTTACTTACCACATCCTACATTTTGACTCTCTCTCTTTTTCTCTCAGATCTTTTCAATTTATGGCAGAGTTATAACTCAAGAAAAATTAATTAGATGCTACCACTACCCTACTAATTCATAGAGTGGATTGGATGATATATCTCACAGACAAGTAAAAGATCAGATTCACAATTCACGTATGGTTTCTGTTGAATGTATATTGCTTTCGCACCATTGTAAAGTCAGAAGATGTTAAGCGAAAACATTGTAAACTGGAGGAATTATGTGTCCTCTGTAATGGTCTCTATTGTAAACTGATCATCTTGATCATGGTGTTATTGATGATGATGAAGAAGGGGGATCAAGAAAGGATGAAAAGATAACTTGAAAGTTTCTGCCGGGCGGTGGTGGCGCACGCCTTTAATCCCAGCACTTGGGAGGCAGAGGCAGGCGGATCTCTGTGAGTTCGAGACCAGCCTGGTCTACAAGAGCTAGTTCCAGGACAGGCTCCAAAACCACAGAGAAACCCTGTCTCGAAAAACCAAAAAAAAAAAAAAAAAAAAGAAAGTTTCTTTTGCTTCTCTCATCATTATAGTTTGATGACACTGGATTTTATAAGATTTTTTTTATATTCATCTGAAATATGATCCCTTGAAACTCAGCCCCATAAGCAGCTATTGAATGACTGCTGTCACATATTATATGATTTGAGGCACACACCGTATCGGCCAACCAATCCGTGATCCACATGCTTTCCTTTTCTACTGTAACCCCTGGGAATCTTCTTTGTCTTACATTCCCAGAGCATAAAGGTTTCCCCCGAGCACACTCACTCTTCACTGCGTCTCTGGGTTTCCTCCGGTTCCATGTTGAGCCAGACTTGTTGGGTTAATTCCTGGAAAGCATCCTCCTCTGAGATTAATTCATCTCTGGACTATAGCATTCATGGGAGTAGGATGCATATAGGGCCATTGAAAGATTTATTGACTTTATGATAATTATGTAAAGCAACCCTCTGGGGAGGTCAGAGGCAGAAAAGCTTGTTCTTCCATTCACACAGGAATTGTAGCTAAGCCTTGGGATTAAATCTTCAAATATTTGACAATTGCTACTCTATCTCCCATAAATCTTCTCTGGAAAGACTTAGTTACTTTAGAAACAGAGTGTGGTTAGGGATTTGGTAAAGGATCTTGGTTAAAATACAGGAGATGGGCTTCAAAGGGTCTTACTTTGGGGATTCATTTATTTCTTTAAATTTCAGTGGATACTATGACAGCTCATTAATACAGAGATGGAAGAAGATGTCATGGTCACAACATCTGGAATACATCAGTATTTAGTATACTTCTGTGTACTGGTGGCGTCATTAACCTATGTTTGGCATAAGCAAATTGTGTGAATTAGATATCGTTGTGGGTAGTTACCCTCTTCACATGCGGAACAACCAGATCCACCCATGTCTTTCCTCCTAATCTCTCTGCCCTAACTCTCATTCGCTTTCTCCTGGACCTTCCAATGGCTTCTTAATTGGACTCCTTGTCTCCTAGTTCTCTATTATCCTAAATCAAAGCCCATGATACAGCAAGGGGGCAATTATGCAAAAAAAAAAAAAAAAACATGTCTAATTATGCTTCTGACTCCACAATCTTATTTTCGTAAAGCTTCAGTCCCCTCTCTGCCAAAGGGTCTCCTAGTCTCTACGGAGTTGATCGGGTGTGCCCACTTTTTTACCTGCTTAGAATAAGTATCTCTGTCTGCATGGGACACTGCAGACCTCTTCCCCACCTCCATTGCAGTCCTGCAGTTGTCTTCCCAAGTGCTGACTCTGCTGCCTATGCATGCTCTTAGGAAAGAGTAGAGAATAAAGCCCAGCTACCCTGGCACAACCCTCTCGAAGGTTCCTGTAGTCTTGGCTGCCCTAGGCCTCCAGTGTACTGTCTGTCATGGCCAAGACTGTCTGACAAACAACAAGGCAGATTCATTCTTTGGTAAGCCTTGGGATTTTCCACTCTCAATGGCACTGGTTACCTGGGTAGCACATCCTTTTTCTCTATTTGGTGAATCCTACTTAATGCTTAGAGAAAGACAAATATCCTCTCTCTATGGACCTGCCTGCACTTTGGTTCCAGCTGTTTGATTTTTTTCCTCTGACAACATTAATCAAATGAGTATTTTATTCAATTTCATTCCCGTGTCAGCCTTCTGGAATGGAGACTTCTAAAGAGATGCTAAGAGAATTTTGTGTAATAAAAACAATCTTATTATCACAAGGGTCTTGTTAACACACAGCCTCATTCAAGGCACAAAGGACTCCATCCCAGAGAATGGGAGGCTGTTTCTGTGGTTGAGAGTAGTTGCTGTGCCTGCAAAAAACCTGGATTTGGTTCTCAGCACCCCCATGGTGGCTAACAATCATCTGTAATTCTACTTCTGAGGGGCACACACAGATGATATGCATACACATAAACAACGCTTAGATCTGGATCCCAAGCGGTGTTAGAGAGCAGAAGAAAGTCAGGGTTGGGTAGGAGGTGATCGGACCAAGGTCTTTCCTTCTTGCCTTCCTCTGGAGGAGTATGGAGCTTAGAGAGTTCCAGCCCAAGATCCCTACAAGGATTTCTCACAAGTATCGAAATTTCCTCTCACCCCTCAGGAGGGCTGGACCAGGTGTGGAGCTACCCTAGTCCCAGGCACTAGTGGCCTCTGGCATTTATCCCCTTGAGCCTTCCAGATGTTTTACACAGGTCCAGTCATGAGAAATGGCAAGGAGTGACCTCAGCGGACCTGGTGCAGATGTGCACACACAAGGCGCACTTGCTAATGAACAGGAAATGGCTCCATTTAGAAGTGGCAGCACACCCGAGAGAGCTGGAGGAAAAGCAGGAATGCGAAGCCAACAGTCTCTAATGTCCGTGTGCCTAGGAGTTATTGCTAGACCATCCCTAATGTCCGTGTGCCTAGGAGTTATTGCTAGACCATCTCTAATGTCCATGTGCCTAGGAGCGATGCCACTCAAACTTTCTGGGCCCGTTTCTTTGAGTTAGTGGAGTCTCTCTCTCTCTCTCTCTCTCTCTCTCTCTCTCTCTCTCTCTCTCTCTCCCCCTTTTTCAAAGTTGGGTTCATTTGGTAACCCACATAAACATCCTCTCCTGTGTAAGGACCAGGAGTGGGAGGTTTGGGGATGGGAGGAGCTGCTGGAGCTCCTGGAAGAGAATTCTGCCACCGTCAAGTGTCTGGAGAATGTCTGGAAGCCACTGGACTAAGTGACATCCACTCTGCAGTTCAGAGCTGATAGACTCCCAGTCTATGGCAGGCTGCTTCTCATCACTTTCAGAAAGCAAGGAGATTAGTACATTTGAAGCTGTTCCTATTTTTAAAACAGACTCTTTTTTTTTTCCTGGCCTGGTAACTTGATCCTTTGGTTTTCTGAGGAAGTGTAGCAGCGGTCTAGGGGGTTGGGGAAGTCAAAGCTTTAGCGATGTGGGAGTAAAATTCTTCCAGTCAAAAGCGAAGGCCGCTGAACTAAAGGCCAAAGAGCTTGACTGTCTTTGAGGGGAACGCGGTGTCTTAGGTGTCTCTTGAAGGTGGCTTATTCTCTACTTCCATGTTAATGAAGTGACTGTGGACTAATCTTAGAAAACTACAATCTATAGAATGTGTGCTGTTCATTTATTTAGCAGTGATTAATCGGGTATCACAGCAAATAATTGCTTGTGGCTCCCATGTCACAACTGTCCAGACTAGACTTTATTTCCTGTGAATGAGGTAATTTCTACTAATTTTATAACACTACATTTTATGAGACAAGGCATCACTGTGTAGCCCAGGCTGGCCTGTAACTCACTCTATATAGCTCCTTCTAAATTTAAACATATAATCCTCCTGCCTCTGTCTCCTGCGTGTTGAGTCTATTTTCAATTCTCCCTCTATGGTAATTTGAATGTAATTGACCCTGTGGCACTGTTAGGCGGTATGGCCTTGTTGGAGGAAGTGTGTCACTGTGGGGGCAGGCTTTGAGGTCGCCTGTGTTCACGCTATGCATAGTACAGTTCATTTCCTGTTGTCGGTATATCAAGATGTAGAATTCTCAGCTCCTTCTCTAGCACCATGTTTGCCTGCACACCGCCATGTCCCACCATGACAATAATGACTGACTGAATTAATTGTAAGCCAGCCCCAATTAAATGCTTTCCTTTATAAGAGTGGCTATAGTAATGACGTCTCTTCATAGTAATAGAAACCCTAGTAAGGGTAGTCTTTCTCTCTGCATTGCAACAACTCCGTCTGCCCCCAGCACCTTGCTCCTCTGGTCTGGGTTGGTACAGGTTCATGGATGAATCTGCTTGTTCAAAACAGACAACTGATGTAGAAGGAACAGTGGGCTGCGTTCCTACCCCCCAACTCTCGGCCGCCTGGCTAGCTTTTATGCCCCCAAATAATAACACACAAATTGTATTCATTTAAACACTGCCTGCTGGCCCATTAGTTCCAGCTAATTCTCATATTTTGAGTAACCCATTTCTAATAATCTAATAATCACAAAGTGGTGGCTTACCGGGAAGATTCTAACCTGTGTCCATCTCGGAGAGGAGAGCTATGGCATCTGCCTGTCTCTGCTTTCTCTCTCCCACAATTCTATTCTGTCTTCCCCACCTACCTATAAGGCCAAGCAGTTTTTTTTATTAATTAACCAATGAAAGCAACACATTGACAGATGACTCCCCTACATCAAACTAGGTCAAAAACAACCCCCTGAAGTCTGTTTCTGTGGGAGGTAGTTCACTATAAACAAAGAAGGTGTGGCCTGAATGAACTACAGGGTTCAGACTCACACCCTACAGCACGGCCCAGGCTCTACTTTGGAGATGACATTTTAGAAGACATTTTCCCATTTTGGTGGGGTAAGTGAGGACTTTTGTGGTTAGCCTTCATCGTCACCACTGCTGCTTGAGACAGAGGTCAAGCCTTGTGACCAACTGCATGTGGGGAAAGAAGAGACCTTGTGGGCACAGCTCTACTCCTTCCTCGCTTCCACATGTGATGTATCCAGCTGTCTGCACTCACTGCCTTCTGCTTCTGTCCACAGGATAGGAAAGAGGACCTTGTTATGTAAGGCAGTTGTAAAAATAAATCTGCCCCGACAAAGTTTCCTCCTGGGCCACAGGAAGAAGTTCAGGCTGTGCTCTGCAGCATTCACCCTCTCGTTGCTACCTGGTGCCTTCTCCATTCACAGCCTGTGGGTGCCCTTCCTTTACTCTAATCAAGTAACGCTTCTTTCTTCATGGAAAACCTTGGATTTCTAGAGTTTTCTTACTGTTAATCTCTAGCTAGGGTGTGATATTAGTGCAGGGCCTTTGCCAAAGTCTCCACCAACCCATCTAGAAGGACACCTCTTCTTTCTCTTTAGATCTATGGATGTTATCCATGCTCTCTCTTGTGTTTTGCTTTGTAATACAGCGATTTGGGTAGAGGAATTAGCCCTTCTGTTGCAGGTTGACCATCCCCGAGACAAAAAACAAAACAAAACAATAAACAACAACAACAAAACCATCCTGAAATTCAAATAATTTTAAGGTCTAAAACTTATGAGTGCTGAGAGGAAAAACAGAAAATTGAACTCAGCAAAACTTTGTTTTGTGCACAGAGTTAAACCTAGAAAATTGTGTAAAACCAACTTCAAGCTGTGTGCTTCAAGCTTAGTGTATTACAAATGAATTTTAGTTTAGATTTGGATCCCATCCCCATGTAACCTCACTGTGTATAGACAAGTAGTTCCATATTTAGGAAAACTCCATCCTAAGCATTCAACAGGAATTGCTGTAGATTCCCAATGGACAAGATTGCCGTAGTCCCATAATAAAATTTAATAAATAATATTAATATCCCAAATAAAGACCAAATAGGCCCTTTCCGTTTCCTTTCAATTTTTCCTTTTTTACTCAGAATAAAACAAGTCACAATGCCATTACGCATTCTGTTCTCATTAGAAAAGTCCATACTTCTTTTCACCAGCTTTTGGATATGTTTATGTGTGTGTTGTATGCATATATATGCATACATGTTTGCCGGTGTCCACACCTGAGTACTTGGGGATGTCACCATGACACTTCCTGGTACCACAGGAGGAACATTTGTTTTTGTGCTGATGCAGAAAGATGCATGAGGCTCTTCCCCCAGTCCTCAGCGGGGAAGGAACGAGAGTCTACAGTGTTGAATTTGAGACTTGGCTCCGAAGGTCACATTCAGTTCCTCTTGATTTGCCTTGACATTTATTTTCAGAAAACCAAAGTGGCTGTTCCTAGAATCTCATAAAACCTACTCTAGAGAACTGAGCCAACAGTAACAAGAATGTCCCTTTGCCTTGGTAGAGGGTCCGTGAACATGCTTTTGATCTGGTTTCAAGAATTCTGTCCAGCCACAATACTGCGACAGTGTTTTTCTCTGCCCTTCTGTCTGACTCAGTTACTGCTCGAAAGACAACACATCAAAGAGACTGCTTCCTCGTTGTGCGTCTCTGAGCATCTTCAGATCCCTTCCCAGGTTGATTGCTTTGGTGCTTCGCTGTAAAGTCCCTGAAACGTCATTTCTGCTGGGTGCCTGGAAATCGGGCATCTGGGGTTTAGCAATGTACTTGTGACAACAAAGCAGGCGTTTAGAACTTTCTAGAGTGTTCTTAAGTCAGCCTCCTCTTGTCGGGCTGGGATTCCACCCTTAGTGAGCATCTCTAACTCCAGGGTGTTAGCCACATGTAACTTTTCCATGTCTTATTTACCCCGTTGAAGAATCTAGACGGAGCAGGTATTGTTGGGCCCATTTTAAGGAATACAATACAAAACAAAACAAACAAAAACTTGGAAGAATTTCTAATGTGCCAGGGTCACAAGAAAAATAGGGCTGAGGTTAAATCAGGCCCAGGCCACTTGCTTCCAAGACTCATGGCTTGAAGCAATGCAGAAGACTCAAGGTGTCACATGGTTAACTTCTAAGACAGAATGAAATCACTCAAGAGGTTGTCCTCAATGAAGAGCGGGAGCAAGCACCACCTGCCTAGCTGTCCAGATGCCATGGCGCCTTCTCCCAACTGCTGCATTTATCGGGGACACTGCTCTTCCAAAACTCCCCCTGGTTTCCAAAGAAGAGAATGAGTGAATTGGTTCTAGAGCCCGTGGGAGACTCTATGAGGTGACTGCGTGAAAGAAAAATGGGATCTTTTGAGAAAGAAAAGACAAAATGTGCCAGAATTGCCCTGTCCAAATTCAGTGTGTATGCGCGCGCGTGTGCGTGTGTGTGTGTGCGCGCGCGCGTGAGCATTAGAGCTGGGGAACTTGTGTAATGGAAATTGAAAGATGCAGGAAACTATATCCTAATTAATCAGGGTTGATTATTATTTTTGAGAAAAAAGAAAAAAGTAGTCATGGTTAGAAGGGGAGCAGATCCAAAGATTCAAATTAAAAACAGTACTAGGAAGTGAATTAGGATGGGTACGCACACTGTTTAAGCAGGAAGTCATTAGCTGCCCAAATTGAGCCTGCGTTTAGCTCAGTTCTCTTAATTTATAGCTATGAAGCATTTGATAGTTTGAACACTTAAACACTAGCCACTCTGGTGTGTTTAGGTTTTCATCACTAATCTGTAAAATGGGCACAATAATTGTAAGTATTCTCGGAGATATTGTGAAGTGTGCACAAGAAGCATCCTAAAAGCAGATGATTTCCCCTTGTCGTAGAAATGATCTATTTCTCAGGTCAAAAGCTGGGAAGGATTTCATCACAATAGAATTATTGCCATGTTTGGATATGGAATGACTTTAAAGCTGGAAGACAGTATGTCCTGCTCAGGAGGCTGCCGTGGAAGCAGGGAGGTACTGTTGGCATCCTGGATCCACTTGCCAAGAGAACATGCAGCTGGGCCATTGCTATCAATCCCAATCACAGAGCTGTTCCGGAACAGGGCAGTTCTGAGTCAGAGCGGGTGAGAAGCCACAGAGTCAGGGTCCTATTAGGGAAGGTGAACACTGCACCATCTGTAAGAAAAGACCTTCGCATTTCTCCCAGCCGCAGTTAGTTTGCCACTGATAATTTAATAATCTCTTCAGGAAGAATTCACGGAAGTGAGAAATCAAGTCCCACCCTGCTGCGATGAGGCATTAGCAAGAACACCAGCTGCTCTGGGGAGGGAGGGCGCAGCAGAGCCTGCTGCATGCCTTCAGCCTGATGGGAATTCCTTCACTTTCTAAACTTTTAATGACCCTTATCTACAGAATAAGGGTGACAACACTGTGTGCCCTGCATGGTTATTATGCCTGTCACATATTGAAGGTGCCCCAGAATTATCAACTATTATTTCCTTCTGAATTACTCACCTCCTCAATAGACTACTTTAAAAAAAAAGTATTACCAGCGAAATGTGCATTTCATATTGACAAAATATATAACAATACACTTCACACCTTACAGAGATGTGACCAATTATAATGGACTTACCAAGAATAGCTATTTGGCTCTAGTTACCGTGTGAAGAGGTCCAAGATCTGCTTCTCCAAGACTAATATTCTCCTCTTGGCTAGTGCCATTGCTTTAATCTTGGCTTTGCTTGCTAAGTAGTTTTGGGCTCGTTTTAAATGCATTCACCACCTTAATGTAAAGAATACTGACTCATGGCCTGTGGGTGTGGTCCCTCAGTTATGGATCTAAAAGCCTACTGAGTCAGAGAGCCACAGTGAAGAAGTGTTAGATTCAGAAACTCCCAGCCCGTGGGACTCGGGAGCCATGAGCCAGCACATAGAGAAAGGAAAGTCTTCCCGAGGGGAGAAACCTGAAAACTGGCAACCTAAGACTTTTAAGAGGAGAAAAGTACCTTATGTTGGCTTGTGGGGGGACTTGCTCTCAGGAAGCCTGAAGCTGCAGGGAGAGATGCATCCTTCCCTGTGTAGCAGCAAGATGAGCTGATGAGGTCAAACTCGGGCATGGAGGCCACATTAAAGGTGAGGGGAACTACCAAAGGCTTTTAATGGGTTGAAGGGTTTACCAAAAGGCGGTGAAATGACCCGAGGTGATGTCAGAGGGTTCATTCCGACTACTTTGGATAGATCTAGGTGGTGGCTACTGGGCATTCCACTGTTGTCTACTAATGCTACTCACCCCTCTTTGGGAGGTTTGGAGGCAAGAGGTGTATAGATTTGAGAGGCGTTTAAATACCTGCCTCGGAGCCTCCTGCATCGTGATACATGGAAGTGCTAGCCAATATTGGCTCCTTCAGCTACCGGCATTCGAAGCATGGTTTGGAGAAAGAAGGGCATGGCTGTGTGGAGTGGAGCTCAAGGGCCATCTACTGCTCTAATTATCATTCATTGCCTGGGGTACCCAAGGGCTCTTTGTTCCCCTTTCACCTTAATTAAACTTACTGCACTGCTTACACCAGTCCCTGCTATCAAAACAATACGCAAACTAAGACAGCTATAAAGAGTAATTTGCCCAACTTTATGACTCTCTCCTTGGTACCAAGGGCATTGTCCCTATGTCCTAAGCCACCAGACACAATTGCTCAGGCCTGCTGGTTTGCCGACCTGCTGGGACCAGCTATGACTCATCTGTTTAATGCAGAGCAAAGGTAACTAACTTGGCATGCTAAGTTGACAGCTGTCTCCCATGAGACCAACAGGTCCTGGAAACGAAGGCTCTGAGTTGCAACTGGAAATGGTTCCGTTGGCATAGATGCGGGCTGCAGAAAATGTGCCCGGAAGAGGTCATGCCCCAAGGATGCGAGAGGGCACAGACACCGGTAAGGAACTGGAGTCCTCAATAAAGGATCCCGCTGGGCACTCTCCATACGGGTCCACTGAGCGGCTTCCAGGCAGCTGTCATCACTTGCACGGGCTGTGATCCTCAGTTTGGGTGTCTCAAGCTGGTAATCTCAGGAGAAGATTAAGATACCACAGCGCTAATAAGAACAACACTGGCATCGTTCACCAGTGGAGTTTTAGATTGTGAAAGCAGAGTGCCTTCCAGATTGTATGATTATCTCCGGACACGCAACAACTGCCCATTTTAGAGCAAGCCTGCAGCCACCAGGGGAGCTTTAAAATGCTGGTGCCCAGACTCACTCTTCAAGTACTCTAAATTGATTGATTCCTGGGTGGGGCCCAGGAATGAACCTTTTAAGGCGAGGGACTGGGTGCAGCTTGGGTGGAGACGGGCTTTATCTTCATTGCTCAAGTGTGGTAAATAGCGTTAGAAAGAACAAGCGACCCATAGTAAGGCCAGAGCAAGGACTTCGGCCTTCAGCCTGTGTGGCCACTGATCCCAGCTTCTACTGCACGGCGTGTTCTCCAGGGAAGTGTAAACAGGAAGATCTCACAGAAAGGGAAGGCCGCGGGAACCTGGGAACTGACAGCAGGAAGTTCATCACCCCTCCAAACAGCTGTGCAGTATAGAGGTGACCTGCCCATGAAAATTCCCCAAAGAGAACAGCCCAAGTGTGAGACTACCATGTTCACGGTTGGTTGGTTGGTTACCCGGTTACAGTAGCTCCCTACTCTTCCCAGCCCCCGGGAGTGGCTCAGACCAGACACTTGGCTGAAAGTTGAATGGGGCATGGGGCAAACAGCTCCAGGCACACTCGATGGCCTTCTGGACTGTCACACTGCTGCAAGGAGGTGAATTTCCATTGGCAGTGTCTCCCTTTTCAGCCTGCGGCTGTGGCAGCTCCTGGGCCACGTCTAAGCCAGACTTCTGAGACAAGTCAAGGTCACACAACTGGGCACGGTTGAAATGCAAGACAGTATCCTAAGAGTCCCGGTGCACCAACTACGAACCCCTCAGACATAACAACCTGAAATACACGTTATTGAATGCGATCCCTTCCTCCCTGCTGGGACCCACCAGCTCTCAGCCTGAAAGCATGGCTACCCATCCAGGAGGCCTCTGAAGTTTTCCACTTCAAAGAGAAAGGTGTATTTCCCAAGGTGTTTCTGGTATCCTTCCTAAGTAGCCATGAAAAGATCCATGTCTGAGGCCCGAGGGGATGTGGGAATATTCTAGAAGCTGAGATGGGAGGTGCCTCATCCTCCCAGTCCTCCAGCTGGAAACTCTACTATTTTCAACTCCTCAAGAAGGTTTAGACAAAGCCGGGCGGTGGTGGCGCACGCCTTTAATCCCAGCACTCGGGAGGCAGAGGCAGGCGGATCTCTGTGAGTTCGAGACCAGCCTGGTCTACAGAGCTAGTTCCAGGACAGGCTCCAAAGCCACAGAGAAACCCTGTCTCGAAAAAAACCAAAAGAAAAAAAAAAAAAAAAAAGAAGGTTTAGACAAGTCGTATTCATCCATTCATCCATCTAGACAGTCAACTTCAGTAAAAGTTTGTAACCCCATGGGGCTGGAGAGAAGGCTCAGTAGTAAAGAGCACTGGCTCTTTTTGTAGAGGACCTGGGTTTGATTCCCAGGACCCACCTGATGCCTCACAACCACCTGTAACAGCAGCTTCAGGAGATCCAACCCTTTCTTCTGGGTTCGAGGCATGAACATAGTTCACATACAAGTGTGCAAAACACTAAAACACTAAGACACGTAAAGTTAAGCAACTTTTAAAGTTTGCAGGACCGGAAGGTTCTTTGAGTTCCTAACTTGGAAGTTCACAGGTTAGCAGGTAAGGAAGTTGCCTAAAGGGTAAACGTAGTCAAGGAAGAAAGTGTGGGCTACAGTGAGGAACCAGACAGGGACTGGAGGCCATCAGAACCTTGGAGGGTAGCTTTCCTGGTGGGGTCGTTTCTAACTTGAGACTTAGCAAATACCTTGTAAAAATTACAGGGTTGGAGACTGGGCAAAGTGATTTTTTTTTTTCAGTTGACTGGACAGTGTCAGCCAAGGAGCACCCTGTGAGTCTGTCCCTTGCTTCCATAAAGGGGTGTTCCCTGTTGAAAGGTCACCCTGGCTGAACTCCAGAACCTCTTCAGAGACTTGGACTTCCTTCTGGGCATTCGGGACAAAGGGTTCAATCTGCACGAACTGAGTTCCAAACTCAGCTATCCCCACCCCCACTTCCCAGCAGACGCATCCAATCCCAGCGAGCTGCCAACTTTTCCTAAGAAGGCACTGAGCCAGAAAGAGGCAGCTGCAGAGTGGGAGGCAAGGGGCGTCAGAACCCAAAAACCAGGGGTCAGACGAGGCCAACAGAGCGCAAAGCGCCTCATAAAGATGTCTTCTTTTTCCCCCTGAGTAAACATCATGTTTCCCAGCATCAGCTATCGTGACCGGGCAAACCAATGGATTCTTAGGCTGCAGGCAGCTGGGTTTTCACCCTCGCTGCACCGCTTAGCGTCTTGGGCCACGGACTGTAGATCTCTGAGGGGCGTCATTTTTTATATATAACATGGGACTGAAGACATCCCTGAATCTTTGGCAGTGATTGTTAGGTGAGGTACTAGCAGAAGAACTCTAATGGCTTGCTCTAGAAGGGACTTCAGAAAATGGTGCTGAGCTTGTGGCCCTCTTGAACTGGCACCTCATCGGAAGTCTCTAATGTCGAGACTGTCACCCGCGCGGGCTAGTCCGTAAAGGTGGCCCTCCATCGCCCTTCTTTGAAACATCTGTGATGAGCCTTGGTGCTGGGTGGAGGACCCACAGGATGAGCCAATATAAACCCGCAGCTCAACAAATGCTGTAATTGAACCACTTGTCCACAAAATCAGTTCTCTAGTGTGACCGTGTTGGGGACCATGGTGACATTTCTTTCTTCAGGATTTCTGTGAGGTTCAGAAACCCAGGGAATAAATAAACAGGTGAATGAATGAATAAACAAGCAAACAAATGAACGGCCAGCATGACCTGCTTTCAGCTTCTGCACATTTCCTAGTTGGAGGATTCTCCCTACCAGACCCCACCTTTCCAGATGTTTCTGGAACTGTGAAGCTCCAGTTTCTCATTCCCTAACGGGTGACATTTCTTCTCTCCTTAGTCCCATCACCACTGGGTCTATTTTTGCGAAGCTTTTGAGACAGGCCTTGACAAGGGTTCAAGGAACCTTGTCTTCCTGCCGTGAGGACTGGCTGGTAGGGTTGAAAGTTGGTACACTAGACACTCAGGGAAATGGCAAAGGGCAACCATCTCCACTAGGACCCGGAAGGTACTTCCTTCATCCTGTTAGAGCCCCGCTCTTCCGACTGCAGAAGTCATCCAGGGGCCCAAAGGCTTGTCAGGTGCTCTCCCCCACTTCACTCTGCATATCCATGGGGTAGAGGTGGAGTACCAGGACATTAGCTCTCTCTGGTCACATTTCCCTCACCTCAGGAGTCCCATCCCTGCCGAAGGCAGAACCTTCATTATCCACCCCCTCCCCCCTCCCCCAAAGCCGCATCTCTAAGTGCATAAACCAGGCTTCCACCTCATGAGCCCTTTGGTGAACACTCACCTAAGCCACAAGGTTCCTTTCCTGCACCTAAAATACCCTAGTATATTCCCCCCCAGAGCCCTCAGTCAGAAGTTTATGGGCACATCTCTCTTTAGCTTATACTGCATGTAGCTAGAAAAGGTACGATTCAGTGACAGATGCAAGTCTCCCAATTTCATTTCTGTCCCCTCCTTTCCTGCCTCTAGTGATATTTTGTTTGTGATCTAACAAATAAAACCTGCCTGAAGATCAGAGTGCAGAGTTAAACCACGAATTAGCCATAGAGGCCAGGCAGTGGCGGCATATACCTTTAATCCCAGCACTCGGGAGCAGAGGCAGACAGATCTCTGTGAGTTCAAGTCCACCCTGGGCTACATGAAATTGCCCCCATCTGAAAGAGAAAGAGAGCCGGGAGGTGGTGGCTCACACTTTTAATCCCAGTACTTGGGAGTCACATGCCTTTCATCCCAGAACTAAAGAGGTGGAGACAGGAGTGATATGGCTGGGTGGAGAAAGGAATATAAGGCAGGAGGAGATAGGGGCTCAGATGCACTCTCAGGATTCAGTAGAGATAAAAGGTCTCTCTAGGGGCTGGCTGCACAGCTTCTCTGATCTCTTAACTTTCACCCCCTGACTCTGTTTTTATTATTATTATTATTATTATTGCCAATTAGAATTCATGTTACACCTGACAGAGCTAGCGATCTTACCATAAAACTCAATGCCGTCTCTTCCCCCATGCCGCCCCCTTCCCCATGCTGTACCCTCCCCCATTTTTGGAACAACCTTCTCAGAAGTATTTATCTTTGTTTATCTCTCTGCCCATGTTGGATGTGTTTCCTGTACAAATCTCACCAGTTCTCACAACTATGCTTGCTGTTTGCCGCAGCACCATTTGGGAGTTATCTTACGTTCTTTGTAAAGATCCTCTTTGATAGTGTGGGCTGGAGCAGGAACGCCAACTAAGCCCCTTACCACAGTTCTCAAATAGATGTTTAAAATTAATCTAATTTTATTATCTTCTGTTACTTTTAAGTGGGTTTTAAAAACACTCATTGGGTTTAAGAAGAAACATGTAAACACCTATGGTCTACCATGTAATACTGTTAGGAAAGAAGCCAAGAGAAGATGAGGTCAGAGACGTATCTGAAGACAAATCCCTTTGCCCATTCTGCAGCTGCCATCTGGGGCAAGGCCATCTGCTCACACCAGAATAACTGTAACAACGTTGGACTTACTCTTTAGCCTCCTGTCTCTTTTCCTATGGTCCGTGCTTCTCAAGTAGCTCAGTCATCAAGAGATAATGGCAGCTCAAAGTTCTCTATTGGCGTCTCACTTGTGATATGATACATTCCATACTCCGCCACCAGATAACCAATGTGCCTTATGGTCAGATCCTCCTCAGCTTCCAGACCCAGTGACGTCGTGTCTCGTTGTCCACTCTTGTAGCCCTGCGATGTCTCTGTGCTCGGAGTTATGGCTCCCTCTGCATGCCCTCTCTCAACAACCACCCTCTTACTCCTGGTGTCTGTCCAAATACAGCCCCCACTCTCGTAGATATGCTCCTACCTGTCCATGTTGCTAAGCACTCATTTCGTGTTCTATTTTCCTGTATCCATAAGTGGACAGAGATTAATAAAGTACCCCTGGAAAGATGGCGCCCCGTCGCTACATTCTCTTCTGCTTTTTAGGGTAGTTTTACATCTCTTCAGCGGCTCTGCTTCAGCAACATCTTTGTTTCTTTTCTTCACAAGCTGGGGAAGAACTTGCTACCACTCCTGAGATAATTTCCACTGCAACAATCCATGCCTGTTTTAAAATAGTCTTATCTCTGACCATGTATGCACACCTATCCTCTCAACACACTTCGCTGAGCAGGCAAGGGGAGGAGAGGCCCCTTGAGGTTGATTATATACATCTAGTGTGTCTCTTGCGGATGCGTTTGGATATCTTTATGTTAATCTACACAGCCACCCTAGGAAGGTTTGGGTCCTAACTGGTACAGGAGGGAACTGAAGTTCAGCAAGGGCAAATGACTTTCCGTGAGATAGATACGGTGCCAAACAGGAAAAAAAAATATTGCAGGATGGTGCATGTTAGAAGGGGCTTCCCAGATGCAGCGGCTGCAGGCCAGACCTTGGCTGAGTGGGCAGAAGGGTGTGAACAGCATCCCAAAGATGTCAGATGCGATGTGACAGTGTGAGCATCTACACCTCCGGAATTCATCCTGATTTCCCTTCCGAAGGCAGCATTCCAGTTAACTGCCTAGGCTTGAGCATGCAAACTCAGAAATGCACTAGACTGGTCAAGGTTCAGGGATCAGTGAACTTTATGGCAGATGGTGAAGACCAGAATTAATGCTGACCAAGAGGCAGAGACTTGATGTCTCAATAGCAGGTCAGAAGAGGTCTCCTAAACCAAGGTAGCTGAAACTTGGCAAACACACATTCCAGATGGTTGCCCACAGGGGGACAGAGATGATGGCATCAGTGTGGGTTCATCTACAGTAACAAATATGGGCACGTGGGAAACCTTGTCCTTTCCGCTCGGATTTGATGTGTATCTACAGATTTTCAGAGATGTAAATTTTAAATGAAATACATGGAAAATAGTGACTAGATGAGCCTAGGTTTCGAAGGAAGGCCGTCTCCTGTATGTAAGAGGGGGTATCTTTCCCTCTCTCAGCAGGTTGGAGCACAGAGAGACAGCAGGTATCTTTCCCTCTCTCAGCAGGTTGGAGCACAGACAGACAGCAGGTGTCTTTCCCTCTCTTGGCAGGTTGGAGCACTGCTCAGCTAACAAGCTTCACTGTCTTTTACTTTCTAGCCCACTCCTAAGTGAAATACCTATGAACACCACACACCTCAAAGACCAAGAAATGGAATATGAAAAACAAAGAGAAAAATGAACAGGAAGAACTGTAGGGTACTTTAATTGCATGCTTTGTTTTTAAAAAGAGCTGACTGCATGCGCAGTTTACAAAAGCACGAAGTCTAGATGGCCAGAGGAGGCTTACAAAGAGTTCGGTACGCAGTGTCCTTGCAGGTTACTTGCTTCCCTCTGCATCTCTTCTCTGTGGGATGACTAATGCCTACCACCTCTGCTTTGACAAGGATGAGACTGTATACAGGATACAAAATGATACATCAAGAGCCTGTGTTCATTCATTAAGATTCCTTAACAGGTGTCTAATATGGGTTAAATACACTATTGAGCAAAACAGATCTCTGCAGCTCATTGGGCCTGTAATTTTATAAAGATAGATGTCAAACAAAGAAATACAAAAATTTTCATAACCAGATATTTCTCTAAGGAATGCTGTGAAAACATACCAGGAGCTCTGAATAAATAGTAGTACTTAGTCAAAGAAACATCTCTTTCAATTATGATCAACTGATTTTATATCAAACTACTTTATACTTAGGAAAAAGGGAAAGTACATTGTAGACACATCCTTTTGAAGTAACAAAAAAGCTACGGGGACCACACGGGCATTGGTAGACAAAATTCTAGAGAGGAGGTAGATACACAGGGGTAAAGTAAAAACATAGCTCTGTTTTTATTCCTTGAAGCCCATCATGGAAGGAGATAGGGACAGCCCTCAAGGAACACAAGTGAAATCCATGATAACAAGAGGAGGGGACACTGAGAAATAATCTCTTGCTTCCAGATTGACTGCTAAGAGGTAACACTATACCATAGAGGCGAATGGGATGTGGATCAACACTCATGAAAGCTTGAAAGGGCTCAAGTTCAGTTGGATTAAGGTGGTTTGTTAGCTTAGCCCCCTGACATTGTCTTTCATACAAATGACAGCATTATTCAGAGCCACAAGCAATCTCAAACATTCCACAGCACAAGACCCAACAATTGATGAGAAAAAAGAGGCTCATTACCAAGAGGTGGATGGTACTGAAACTGCCAAATGACCAAGGATAATTTTAAGAAGAAACAGACCATAACAGATACAGATGACATGTGTGTGGTGGTTTCAATAAGAATGACGCTATAGGCTCAGAGATGTGACTGCTTGGTCATCAGGGAGTGGCACTATTTGAGAAGGATTAGGAGGTGTGGCCTTGTTGGAGGACGTGTCACTAGGGGTGGGCTTTGGACTTTCAAAAGTCCAAACCAGTCCCAGTCTCTCCTCTCTCTCTCTGTCTCTCTCTGTCTCTCTCTCTCTTTCTCTCTCTCTCTCTCTGTCTCTTTCTCTCGCTCTCTGTCTCTCCTGCCGCCTGTGGATCTGGATGTAGAATTCTCAGCTCCTTCTCCAGCAAGGCTGCCTGTATGCCTCCATGCCCCACCACGATGACAATGAAGCAAGTCTCTGAACTGTAAGCCATCCCCCACCCTGTTAAATACTTTCTTTGTAAGAGTCTCTCTGCTCATGGTGTCTCCTCACAGCAACAGAATCCTGACTGATACTGGAGTTATCACACAGAGGCCAAGTACTCATTAAATATATGATTGATGACAACAAGATGGGGAATCGAAGTGAAAACTTGAAATCCATAAAAATAATTAAAAAGGAGTTCCAGAACTAAAGCATACAACAACAAGTGAAAGTTAGAATTCAATCAGTGAATTAGAAGTTAGAATTCAGTCAGTGAATTAGAAGTAGGAGGCTGCCCAGTGTAGAAAAGAAAACTATGAATCACCGCACAGGTCACAAAACACCCAGAGTTTATGAAAAAAAAAATAAAAATAAGATAGGACATCATAAATATCTACGTTCAAATGAAGTGACTTTTCATTGTACAAGAATTATATATACAGCACAATAAACATTAGATGGCATATGTCATATGCCCCATACCTCAAGGAAGAGGAAAAACCAATGGGCCAAAGCAATACTGGAAGAGAATTTTCCAAAATCATTAAGAGACCACCAGTCAAAGATCACACACGTTGCAAATCAATGACAAATAAGGACAAATAAATTTCAGAAAGGCTCACCACAATAAAAAAAAATTAATGAAAACGAAAGCAAAAGACAGAGCCGAGTCTGGTGGCGCTTGGCTGTATTCCCATTGATTAGAAGGCTGAGGAGGAGAGTCAGGAATTTGAGATCAGCAAGGGCAGTTGGAGCAAGAGCCCACACCCGCTAAGATAACACAAATACATGAATAAGAGCCACTCTGGGAGATATACAAGTTCTTTCAGAGACACATAAAGCCTGCATCAGAATTCTTAGAAAAGTTATGGACATCAAGGATGATGATACGGCGTTCTGATATAAAAAATATCCCTGCCAAATGGGGGGCCTTTAAAAATGTTCTTCGATAGTAAATATAATATGTACTATTTTTTAATTTGTGTGTAAAATAAAATGCAGATAGAGAAACCATCTGAAATAAATATGCAGTTATGTTGATGCAGTAGTTCTCAACTCCTTATACAGTTCCTCGTGTTATGGTGGTCCCCGATAATTATTTTCATTGCTACTTCACAACTATAATGTTGCTACTGTTATGAATTGTAATGTAAATATCTGATATGCAGATGGTTTTAGGCGACTCCTGTGAAAGGGTTGCTTGACCCCAAAGGGGTCACTGCCCACAGGTTGAGAACCGCTGTTCTAAGACAAACACAGCAAAATGCCCGAGAAGAAGCAGCGATTTCAGCTGCCCGGAAACCTGTTCTTCTGTGCTGTCCTGATCATACTGCATTCCCTTTACAAGCAGCCTTCACCCTGTTAGGTGCCCTGAATATAATCGTTTTCTTGGGTTTATAGTTTTGCTACTCAAAACACTCCAGGCATTCTAGTTCAAGAAACAGGACCCCACAGCGTCTTGTCCAGGAAGCAGACTTTTATATCGTTCCAGTAGGCCTCCATTGGAGGAACATCTGAAGGCTAGAACCCTTCAAATGGCACAAGGCGAATGCTCTTAGACAGTTTTGGCTTCTTTGTCTCCTACATATGGCTACATATATTCTGATTGTGTGTTTAAATATATCTAGGCAGCGATGGCTTCAATGAAAAGGGAAGGGGAGGGCCTAAGAGAGAGAGACTCAGTCCCCATAGTCATGCAAGGCCTGTCCACTCTACACACACAGACACAGACATTGACCAGCCCCATGGCTGTTCCCTGTTTTTCTTTCTCTTAGCCTCCAGGACCCCCTTGGTCCCCTCCTCTCCCTACCACACACATCTCTCTGGGCCCTGGAATCTAGCCTACTGAAAAAATGTTGCCGTGAGAAGTTAGGTCCTTTCAATCTACTGCAGCTTTCTCTACGTATCTTTTCCTTAGGCTTTATCTGTTGACCTTTGCCTATTTGGCCTATAGAATTCCCGAAGTCTGGACCATCTTAATTTCAGACTCACGACACAGTTCAGCAAGTCCACTCTTCTGTGTGTCTTAAATTACCCGCTGTATCCAGAACTGTAGACAACTGTGTTTTCTGGAAGGATCTGTAATCAGTATGTATTAAATGAAATTCACCAGAAAAATTTGCAGGCAGAAGGAAAAAAAATGGCAAATAATAGTAAAAAATCAATAAAACAAAACAAAAAATTGGACGAGAGAATGGGCTTCAAAGGAAGGGTAAATGTGTAAGAAACTCTAAATTAATATTGATGGTTAAATCAATGCTAATCCAGCTTTTTATAGGCATAAAATGAAAATACAGGATATGACAGTGTGAACTCAGAAAGAAGGTTAATAAAGTCAAGATGTTCAAGTATCCTTTTATTATGCCAGCATTGACAGAGTTAGAATTTATATTATACTTATTTAGTTCGAGAGGTACGCTGACTCTCTGTATCACCAAAAGATTACACAACTTTCAGAGCGTGAAATTGAATAATCTAAAGGGTGAGAATAAAATTTGTTAACAGTACCGATTATTTTTTTTATCTGTTTTGGTGTATGTATACACTTTTTAAGATTTAAGATCACCAGGCTATATTAAAAGATCTCAAGATACAACAATACTATACAGTGTCTCCCAAGAACACAACCCTGGCATGTATGTATGTATGTATGTATGTATGTATGTATGTATGTATGTATATAATTGTAGGAGAAACAGGCAGATCCCAATCCAGGTGGAACTATTTGTCATAGAAATAGGTAGACAGCAAACAAAAAACTATATTGGTAGCAAAGTCAGATGAGGTCTCTGGCTATACTGGACTTTTATTGAAAGGCTCAAGTTCTAATTAGACATATGAAAGGCCGAGAATGGCAAATGAGCCATGTCTGAAGGAGAAGAAGATAGCCTTGCTGCCCGTGTCAAATAACCAGGCTAGGAAACCACACACAGAAGCAATGAGCCCCTACATTTTCTCCTTTACACTGGTTTCTCTTGGGTGTCTGATCACAGCAACTCATATGACAGCTACAATGGTTAAGACTGACTGTCAGCTTGGTGGGATTTATAGTCACCGTGGAAAGAATTCTCGGGCATGTAGCTAGATGAACTGAAGTAAGAAGACCCACTCTAAATGTGGATGATATTATTCCCTCTTCTGGGTGCCCCTGGTTGAATTAAAAGGAGAAAGCAAGCTGAACGTGCGCAGTTGTTCATTGCTCCCTGCTTCCTGAGTGTGGCTACAATGTGAACAGCCTCCCCTTCCTCCTGGCTGTCATACCTTCAACACCATAATGAACAGTGCACTCAAAACCGTGAACCAAAAACAAACCCTTTAACGAATACAACAGGTCAGAGATGTTTACTAGTGTTTAAGGATGAAGGGAAAGGGCAGAGGTGCCTGACTAAATTAAGGTCACTTATAATATGTATTCAAGGCACGATGTTACATACACTGAAGACGTTAAGTCCTTGGAACTTGATGGAGGATTCTGCGTGTGACTGATTTCAAGAAAGTCACCAAGGAAGTCCTCCCCGTTCCCTCTTTGTACAGCTGGCTCTGTGACATCATTTTCTGAGACAGGAAACAGACCACATTGGGGAGGAAAATAAAAACTTCATCTGTAGGCATGCTAAGCTGCCATTTCTCTGCAAGAGTTAAGTAAGGCATCTTCTCAGGGCTCTCCAACGGTTGGCTTTCCTTCTGCGGCCCTTGGCTTGTTTCATCTGCTTCCTTGACCCTCTGTGTTCTAACATTTAGAAACCACAGTTGTGAGCCCCAACTGTGGACATTTATTGTGTCATCACATCAAAATATTGACACTTGCCTCAACCAAGTCCTCCCAGGGCGAAGTGCAAACACGAGAAGATGGAAACTGTGTGCACATCCCCGGGAGTGTTTGCAGGAAGCTGGACGCTGATCCCAGACAGAGTCCAAATGTGTCAGGAACTTTCCTGGCTCAGGTTTTTGGAGGCCATCTGAGGTGGCAGGATTACTTTTCTGGACAGTGCTGCAAATGAATTGGCAGCCAAGTCCAGGAAGATGGCCCTGAATACACAACTTGTTTCCGAGATGCACTAAAGAGCCTTCCCTCATTGAATACACTCAAGAATTACTTCCTTCATTGAAAATTGAAGCTGCCAGGGATAGGAATCCAGTGTCAAATGAAAAGAAAGGCCAATCTAGTCTTTAAAAAAAAAAAAAGGAAAATTCTGTTAGGACCTGAGATGCTATTTTGTCTGCCCCAGGATGGTTGAAATTCTGTTGGCAGGTGATTTAAAACACAGCGGCAAAGGCAGCCTGTGAAAAGGCAATGCACATCCAGGGGGAAACTAATAGTCATGGCTATTTCTTTACTTCTAGGGTAACACAGTGCCTCTCCCTTTCTGTCTACTACTCTTTCAAGATTTAACTTAAGAAAATAGAAAATTGGCTTACTGATGTTGGGATCTGATTTAGAAATTTGGCTATAATATCAGACTTGGATGAGGAATGTCAGATTTTTGTGTTAAATTCGTATTCTGTAAGTTAAATGATTTTGACACACCGTAGGGTACATTTAGGAGAGAGCCTGAATTCTAAGATTGTGTCTCAATTTTAGTTTGAGCAAACCTGCAGATTTATCAATTGGAGAGCTTAGAAGAGATCACATGGAATCAAATCCTGAGTGGGTTGGTTCAGTTTTTGTCTTTGAATGTATGTTTTAACTTTGCCACAGCATTTAGCTACATATATGTGATGATGGTTTCTCTGTGTTCATCCCCTCCCCCACCACCCTTTCACTGTCCTCCCCATCCTCCCCAGCACCCTTTGCTGGTCCCCTCCCTCCCTTTCCATAGACCTCTATGGCCCTCTCCTTCTCCCTTCCCACACTCTTCCTTAATCGCTCTCCCTTCTCTTTTACGCTCTGTAATGTTGATGTGGTCTTTGTCTGAGCATGGCTTATTTCACTTAACAGTGATCACTAGTTCCATCCATTTTCCTGAAATGTCATGATTTCAGTTTTTATGGCTGCATACAATTCCACTGTGTGTGTGTGTGTGTATATATATATCATTTGTTTATAGACACAGTTAACATTAGTTCAGCCTTCTTGTCATGGATCTGTTTGAGTTACTAATATATCTTCTTGATTTAATTTTGGTAGGTTGATGTGTCTAGGAATCCAGAATCTTTTAAGGTTTTTTAAAGCATTCCCTATAGATTTTTCAGATGTCAATAGAATCTGTTGTAACACCACCTTCTCACCTCCCCCCTTTTTAAAAATTGTGTCTTCCCCCTTTCTTTTGGCTAGTTGGCTAGAAGTTTTTCAGTCTTTTTGATCTCCTCCCAAAAAACAAACTTTTTGTTTGACTGATTCTATGTAATTTCCCTTTTAGTCTCTTTCATTCATGTTTGCCATGATTTTGATTTTTTTTTTTTTTAAAAAAAAGGTTTATTTACTTTGATTTTATGTGTATGGGTGTTTTACTTGCATATATCTGTGTATACCACATTCATGCCTGGTGCCTGTGGAGACCAGAAGAGAGTCTTGGATCTCCTGGAACTAGAGTTAACATGGCTTGTGAGCTGCTATGCGGCTGCTGAGAATTGAGCCTGGGTTCTCTGGAAGAGCAGCAACTACTGAGCCAACTCTTCATCCCTTCTTTTCATCCACTGCTTTTGGGGTTGGCTTGTCCTTGTTTGTCTAAGAACTGAGTTCTCCTCCCTCCTTTGTCTCTGTCTCTGTCTCTCTCTCTCTTTGTGCTTATGGCTATCAACTTCCCTCTTAGCAATCAATACCTTAACATGGTTCCAAGATATCTTCTAAATTGTGCTTCTATTTTCATCTGTTTCTAGGAATTCCATGATCTCTCTTATGACTCTGCTTATGTAAAAGCGTGTTAGTGTTCCGCCTTTAAGTATCTGCGTAGTTTCTATTACTTGTCTGGCTGTTGATTCTGAGTTTTCTTCCTATATGATCTTATATGATACAGTAAATTATTTTAATTCTTTGGTATTTGTTGAGAGTTGCTTTTGGCCTAGAATGTGGTCTATTTCAGAGAGGATGTCATGGGTCTGTCGCTCTTCCTCTACTGTATGTAGTATTCTGCTAAGTGTCTCCTGCACCGTTGGCTTTCGATGGTGATGAAATGCTGGTGTTTGTGCTTGTCTTGACAAGTTCTTCATTCTCCATCAATTTTATAAGATAGCTTTACTGCATGTAACAACTTTGGTTGGCAGTTATTTACTTCCAGGCTTTGAAATATATTTTTCCTGACTTTTAAGGGTGCCAAGGAGAGATCTGATTTATTCTGATGTGTTTACTTTTTTAGTTGAGTTCGTGTCTTTCCTTTGCAGTTTTATAGTTTTAACATCCTGACTAATAGATCAAAGAGACATTCTTCTCTAGACATGTCTGTTCTGGATCCTAAATGCCGCTTGTGAGTGGATCTTCATTTCTTTCTCTGGATTGGAAATTTTCTGCTATGATGTCTTCAGTCTATATTCCAGACGCCCCTTTTATCTCACAGTCCCTCAAGTTTGATCTCTTGATTTTATTTCAGAGTTTGTGTAAACTGTAGCCATGCTCACTTATTATTTTTCCCTAGTGCTGTGTGACTGTAATCACCCTTGGGCTCCCTCCTGGACATCCTTTCTTCTGTCTGGTCCAGTCTGCTGCTGCTGTTTGTTTGGTTCACTGGGTGTTTCATTTCCAAACTTCCCATTCTGTCTTTCAAATTTTAATTTCCATGTTGATTTTTTCTTTCACGTTATTAGATTTTTAAAATCCCCATTGCTTCTCTCTTTCTTTGATTTGGCCGACATTTTTATGTTGCGAATGTGTCTCTCCAAGCCAATGATCACTTTTACTTTGAAATCTTTATCCAACTTTTAACCTGTTTCAATGTAAGAGAATTGAGTAGTTGAGAAGTCTTTTGGAGAATTTTTTCATGCTGCTTTTGTTTCTATGATGCAATTTGTGATCGTGTTTGTGTTTGACACATTCTAGTCGTATCCACAGATATTATCCACAGCCTATTCTTGAGGGCTCAGTCTTCAGTGAGTCAGAGGTGAGGCAACAGATGCTGTTGCAGCAACATTGCACAATACAAAATCTATTTCAGTTAGTGCCCACTAATGTATCACTGGTGGTTATAAGCTAGAATACAGCAATGCTATTGTAGACTACGCTGGGAAGCTAGAAACCATTTAGAATAAATGATGAAATGGCAACTGAGTAAGAAAAAAGAACAAGGATGAGAAAAGTAGAGGAGAAGGAAGAGTATAAACAAATGAAAGGAAATAGGAGAACAGGGATGGAGGAGAGTACTCGAGAGGGAAGGGAAAACAGGAAGAGAACAAAGGAAAAAATGATTTCTCAATAATGAGAAAGTTTAGAAACAAAAATTGTAGATGAGCAATAACATGTGAAAATATAAGCTGTTTCTTAATAGATTCAAAGCAATACACTGAAATTTGAAAATGTCTTGGGATTGGAGAGATGGCTTAGCAGTTAAGACTGAGTACTGTAGAAGCTAACACTAGGGGCTCTGGCTCCCTCTTCTGGACTCCACAGGCACCTGCACTCCCAGATGTATACACACACAAATGCAGACTCACACATACACATAAATTAAATAAATAAATATTTTATAAAGTATCAAAACTTCTCAGAATATAATAGTAAAAAAAGGAGAAACAAGGGAGACAAAAATATAGTGGGGACAAAGACAAAGAATAGCGATTACCCAGTAATTGAAAAGTCCATAACCAAAAATAGATGAAAGAATAAAGAAAGGAAAACCATGGAAGATTTAAAAAGAATACAATTAAATAAAAAATACTATTAAAAGTGTAGTGAAAATAAAAAATACAAGGGGGTAGATAGAGAGGTGGGGGGCACACTTAGTTCAGTTTCTTTCTGGCTCCTTGAGACTTAGATGTGTACACGTGGGGGGTGGTCATGTGAGCTTGTGGACTCTTGGCTTTCCTGCTTTCCTAGCCTTTTGGCCAGCAACGAACCTATCCTGAGCAAGTGTCTGATGCCTGGTAGAGCTGGCTTATTTTGCTACCTTCCTTTCTTTGAGTGCCAGGGAAGCTACCTGGGCACACTTACCTGTGTACCCTGTGGGCTGACCAAGTTCTCTAACCCTTCAGAGCATCCTGCCTTGGATGCCCTGGGTGGCTAAGGTATACCTAGAGATTATCTCCCCTGTGTGTGGCAAGCTGGAAATGAGAGGACCAAATGCCACAGTGCAGTCTGTACAGGTGGACCTGCCTTTGTTGTGTTCCAAGCTCCCGAGTATTGATCTTGCTAGATGGGTGCCACTGTGGAAGTTAAATGTCCCACCATGACTGCAAAAGTTCGGGATTCTTCAGCAGTGAATGGCAGATTGGTGACTCCGAAGGCTGAGCCTTCCTGTGACTTCATTTCAGAGCAAGCAGACAGGTCTGTTCCTGGCCACCTAGGGTGCTATCTTTCTTTGTGCATAACTGAATCTCCTGTAGGCCGAAGTGTTTTGTTTTATTTATCCCAGCACCTGGTCCTCTTGCTTTCCACGGTTACCTCCCTGGGCTCTGTCTACTTGGGGACTATGACAGGTGCCCTGACTTAGGGTTGTTTCCTGTTCTGTTTCCCATAGTAGCTCAAGCCTTTAAAAGATTTAGGCTTATTTTATTCATATGAGTGTTTTACCTAAATGCATGTATGTGTGGTGTGTGTGTACCTGGTGCCTGTGGAGATAAGAAGAAGGCAATGGATCATCTGGAACTGGAGTTATAGAGGGTTGTGGGGCAGCATGTGGTTGTTGGGAACCAAACCTAGGTCCTCTGCAAGTGCATTAAGTGCTGTTAATTCCTGAGCCATCTCTCCAGCTTCCAGTGGCTCAATTTTAAACAATATATTTCCCTCTTAAGATGGTGAGTGGCCTCTGTCCTCTGACCATAGAATTCCTATTCATTGCTGACCTGCCCGCCAGAGAGAGTGCTGTCTTACCAAACATGCTTTGGGATTTGAGGCTTGTGAGGACTGTGGGCTTGTCCTGAGGTAGAATTGCTAGCCCCACTTTGCCAAGGATGCCTGGCTTACATTTTGGTTGAGAATTATCATCCCCTGGCACCAGGAGCCAGGTTGTTGTATCACTAGCTTCTCCAGTGTCTCTCTTTGGAACTCAGCATGTTTGTTTTTCCGCTGTCTGTTCTCTTCACAGGTCATATAGAGGTAGCACTCCGCCTTCTTACCGGGAAGTTCTGTTCTGTAATTACTCAAAGGGCATAGGAGACAAACAACTTACGGTTTTCTCAAGTTCTTTCCTCCTGTGAATGTGACTGGTGTTTGGGAACTTGTTTTCTGTGTTCCTCTGTACTGCTCAGATTTGTCTAAAGAGCACCCCTTAGAAATTTGGAAGACGTCAAAGCTGTGTATCAGGCTGAACTGAATGACCCAATGACTCCCGACTTTGCTCGATACCAGTACTGCTCAGTGTCAACATCCACCACATTTTGAGGTGGGGAGGCACTAAAGCCACCTCGAAGTCACAGTTCTCTAGAGGACCAGTGAAGAAAGCTTGATCTACTCTTAACCTCCTCCCATTAGCTATAAGAAAACCAAACCCGGAGGGCGGTGTTTTGCTTAACACCCCACAGCTTGTATTTCCTATGCTTGAGTTTTCTTTGGAAGAGAGAACAATGGGTGAGCAAGTCTGTGTTCTAACAGATGGGGGTCATGTGAAGGGGAGTCTGGGAGGGTGGTTCTAGGAAGAAGCATCTTGCATGAAGTCTCTCTATGGATTCTGGTCCATTCTGAGCTTGAAACCCCAGAGCTAGCAGGAGTTTTGACTTGATCATGGTCACAGGTTTGTGTTTGTTTTATTTCCTCTGAGCAAGTACTTGCTTGTTTTTCCATGTGTCCCCAAATAACCCATTGAGAAATGTGGCTCAAGACTACCCTCTAACAATTTATCAGGTTGTTGCTTATTCTACCCTTTGCTGGATGAAATAAGTGAGCTAGAGTTTGTGACTAAGAGCCCTCCCTCCGCTCCAATCCTAACCAATGATTTCTACATGTTCTCGCACTGACATATATACCAGAGGCCTTAAAGCTGGAACCCAATCAGTGACCTCGATTTCAATTCCCAGATTCATTTGGCACTATCATTTGGTGCAATAACCTCTGTTTTCTTATCTGTAAAATGAGTTCAATGTTGGCAACAGGGTTCTTACTGCAAATTGGCTTTAAATAAATTGCCGAAGGCTGTGAGACATGACTGGATAATGATGATTACTTTTGGTTTTCTGAGATAGGGTTTCTCTGTAGCTTTGGGAGTCTGTCCTGGAACTAGCTCTTGTAGTTCAGGCTGGCCTCAAACTCACCGAGATCCACCTACCTCTGCCTCGCAAGTGCTGGGATTAAAGCAGTGCACCACCACCACCCGGCCGTGTGGATTATTATTTTATAGTGGAAAATTTTACCAACCTATGAACTGCCCAAGGCATTGCTGGTAATTTATTATTAATGATTTCTAAAATCTCCAGCCCTGCAGGAAGCTTCAGGCATCATTACTGTGCCGCATTTTGCTTTTGGTTAATGGACAGCTATATTTCACTGTCATCTTCATGGCTAGCAAGATAGCACAGATGAATAATGTTTTTACAAATATAGGACAGGAGATGACATATTCCAGGCTCTGTCACTTATATTAATTAGATTATCAAATTCAGCATTGTTAGAACCAAGCTTCTTGAACATATCTAGTGTCCCCTGTGTGTCCTTGTCACCAACATTCTCCAACTTTTAGAAGCAAGGATCAGGAAACACTGGATTTAGTACGTTTATGCTTAAAAAAACAACTGAACTGAACACAGAATCAACCATGTACTTTTGTGTAATTGAGAAGAAAAAAAATCATAATAGGTGTTCAGGTAAAGGCCGGTCATGGTGGAACACACCTCTAACCCAGTACTTGGGAAGCAGGGGCAGTCGAATCTCTGTGAGTTCAAGGCCAGCCAGAGCTATGTGGTGATATCTTGAAGTAAAAAACCAAAACAAAACCACTGCCCTCCCCAACAACAACAACAAAAACCATAATGGAGCTGTAGAGGCTCGTTAGTTAAAAACATATACTGCTTTTGCAGAGAACTTGAGTTTGATTCTCAGAACTCAGATCTGGCAGATCATGACCACATGTAACTCCAGCTCCTGGGGTTTTAGACTCCATGAACCTGAACACACATGTACACACACACACACACACACACACACACACACACACACATCCCCCAGCACGATTATACATATAAATTTTAAAAACAACAAAAATAAATCTTTAAAAAGCTCAAGTAATAGTAGGGGCATCTCTTTGTGTGAGAACAACATCCTTAAGGAATAAGATAAGGAAGCTCTTTTAGTATCATCAAAGAAGTCTTCTAGAAGGTTTTAACAAGAAAAGATCTTGTCTCAGAGATGTTGCATCACAATTCTTGGAGGTGAGAACCACGTGACAGCCAGTGCTCTCGAATGATCTAGGCCAAGCGCAGTTGCACGTGTGGGTGCTCCTTGACTACTGGTTGCGTTACTCCACTCCCATTTTTAGTTGGCAACGCCCTAAGTTGAAATCCATTTAATATGCCTGGCCCAACCTCGCGGCTTGGCACAGAATCTAAGGACCGCATCAGCAGTTTGCCCTCACCGTCGTGGAGCTGACTGTGAGCTACAGCTTTCTGCCTCTGCCAAACACCACAAGAGAATGTCAATAGCCTGTTGGTCATTGCTAGCCCTGCTAAAGGTTGAAACTCAAAATCCAGAGGATGAATTTTTACAGTGTGCACACAACTCCTGCACTATCACAGAATAACCAACTTAGAAGTCAGACCTTGGTCCAAGGCAGGGATTGTCTGTGCTATAGAGGCAAAACATCCTGGAACCCCCATTGATGATACAAACAGAAGCCATCCCTTCCGTCTCATCCACGAGGTAGCGTTCTTCATCTCTAATTGGCCAGTCTCCCTCTTCACAGTTGAGCCATCTGTGACAAATGTATCTGTGTCCTTGCAATGGTCATGTCTTTGATAATAACAGCAGGAATATGGGCACCAGGGGTTTGTCTCGCTTAGTGCTCACCTCTTTCGTGTCTGCTCTTGGACTAGCTGAGGTTGAGAGCAAACTGCATTTTCAAAAGGCCGAAGACTACCAAGCCAGCAGTTCTTTACAAACAGAGCAAGGATGAGACGGGGAAGGCAAAGGAAGGCAAAAGAAGGTGATAGCACAATGCAGTGGTCATTGTTTCATAGCTGACGGCTGGGGAATCACAGATTTTGCTTTGATGTCTTCTGGCCTTGCTAAGTTTTCCTCTGTGCAAGCCAAGCACGCGCGGCAAGCAGTTTCCCGTCCAATTACAGAAGGCGGTGCATGTTTCCTGAGCAGCAGGCTCCTTCCTTGCCTGTGTGGTAACAATCAGTGGGAGCAAGAACTTCAGGGCTTTTTTTTCTTTTTTCTTGTCTGCTCTCATTTTCCACGGCTGCCCTTTGTTGTTTGGTTTTCGGTTATTTGATGCCAGGAAGCAGCTCTGGATGCATCATATTTTCCACCCATTCATCAATTTTGACCCAAAGAAGTGTCCTGTGGACAGACACAGCAAGGGAAGTTCTTTTGCCTTCTCTTACAAAAGAAGCCAGTGTTTAGACTTGGAGTCTGTTCTAGACCAATGGAAGGGCAAGAAAGAGCATACTTGCCGTTAGAAATCATGAAGGCCTGGCTCGAGACACAGCGTAACCGGCACCGATAAATGGCTATTGTGGTGTGTGCCGTATGTAGGATGGGCTAGAAAGTATTTCTTAAAAAGCATTTCTCAGAAAGGAAGTCCCTAGAGATACCCAAGAGAAGAGATTGTGAAGCTTGGAAAAGCTGCCGGGTGTTTTTTCCCGGAACTGTTGCAGGTCCACGGTGCACCGCAGGACTGCACTGCTGTGGCGGCCTCCGCTATGGACAAAGCCATGGAACTCCCATTCCCACCGCCCGGGACGCCAGGGTTTATTTGATCAAGGCCCTTTGCTTTAGCCCACCACTCAGTATCTGAAGGAGCAAGTGTGACAGGTGGCCTGTGAGTTCCAGATTGGGACTAGATCAGTGCCTCGTTTGACACTTGTTACCAATCCGCTGGCATCACCAACAACAACGCACCAGGCTGTGCCCCCCCAGTTACCGGCAACCTTCAAACAGCAGGAAGAGGAAACTGTAAATAAACAAAACAATTAAGCCTTTAGGTCAGCATGGCGTGGGTGGGGGGAGCTTTATAGAGCCCATCTAATTGATGCCCTAAACTTGTGGTTCTTTTTAAATGAATCAAACAAAGTCGTAATATAGTCTTCCTTTTAAAATGATGGAGGAAGGTCATTGGTTAAATAATAAACTGCCTAGGTCCATTGGATAGGCCAACCCTTAGGTGGGTGGAGTAAACAGAACAGAATGCTGGGAGAAAGAAGCTGAGTAAGGAGTCGCCATGATTCTCCCACTCCAGACAGACGCAGGTTAAGATCTTTCCTGGTAAGCCAGCTCGTGGGGCTACACAGAATATTAGAAATGGGTTAGATCAATATGTAAGAGCTAGTCAATAAGAGGCTGGAGCTAATGGGCCAAGCAATGTTTAAAAGAATACAGTTTCCGTGTAATTATTTCGGGGCATAAGCTAACCATGCGGGCGGCCGGGTGCCCGGGACGCAGCCCTGCCGTCCATATTACAACATTAAAAAGACTGTATAATTCCTTTAACGTAAGCAGCTGATCATCAGGTGGAGGGCTGCCTGCTGCTCCTCCAGAGGAACCAAGTGCAGTTCCCAGCACCCTCACAGGTATGACTCTAGCTCCAGGGATCTGAGAACCTTTTGGCCTCCAAAAGACACTCTTTAAGTGTCTTTCAGCCATTTTAGATTTCTCTGTTGAGAGTACTCTGTTTAGGTCTGCACTCCATTTTTTTTTAAAAAATGGATTATTCTGTTTGGTGACCAATTTCTTGAGTTCTTTGTATATTTCGGAGATCAGACCTCTGTCTGATGTGGGGTTGGTGAAGATCTTTTCCCATTCTGTAGGCTGTCATTTTGTCTTACTGATCATGACCTTTGCTTTACAGAAGCTTTTCAGTTTCAGGAGATCCCATTTATTAATTGTTTCTCTTAGTGTCTGTGTTACTGGGGTTATATTTAGGAAGTGGTCTCCTGTGCCAATGCATTCAAGTGTACTTCCCACTTTCTCTTCTATGAGGTTTAGTGTGGCTGGCTTTATGTTGAGGTCTTTCCTCCATTTGGACTTGAGTTTTGTGCATAGTGATAGATATGGGTCTATTTTCATTCTTGTTGATACCTAGAGACAACTTTTATCTGATACCTAAGTAGTCTCAGAGACCACAAAGTGAAAGCGGTATCTTTTAGAGCAAGAGGTCACATTGGTTGTGTTTGTTTGTTTGTTTGTTTTTGTGGGAGTGAATGCTGAACCCTGAACATTTCAAGCTAACGTTTGGTGAAATGCAGGCTCCAGGAATTAAATCTTAAGCTTCATGTAAAAAACTGAAGGCAGCATGAAGGCAGAAGTCACAAAATAATCCCACACCAATTCAGAATTATGAATAATAAAGGGTTATTTATTTAGGGGGGGGGTGTTACAGATTATTGTCCTAGATAACAGTCCTCTGCATGAATGGGGACAGAGTCTAGCAGCCGGAAGTGAGAGCCGGGAGCAAGAGAGTGAGTGCAGGCTTTACAGCTGTGTGTACAGTATAAGAGACCACGACGCCCAAGTGGGCTGGTATCTTAAATGCTATTGGCTGAAGGAGTGGAATGTGCGCCCATAGCAGCAGCTGCAAAGACAACATGAAGCTGGCACCAACAGGCCTCACTTTCAATGTTCCAGTAACAAAACCGTTGTTCAGGAGGGACAAGAAGAAGATTTTCCTGACTCAACTTAGGAGCTGGATATGGGATGAGGTTAATCAATTCTAAGAATTCAAAGCCATGAACCTGACTCTGTTCTATACTTTCATAAGGCAGCTGCAGCAATTCGTACAGAGGAGAGAAAGGTCTGCTTGGGACATGAAGAGCAAAAATGTTGTAGAAAAGGCTTCTTGGGCCATCAGGAAGTTGAACTTTAGGAGTGAATAGACATTCCCCAAGGAGAGCTAGAGATGGGGACACAGGAATTCCAGTCCTATGGATATCATGGGCAGAGTTCGGAAACGAAATAAGGCCTGGTTTCATATGCTGTCTTTGCTTCTATAAAAGAACACACATAGCATGATCTTTTGCTGAGGTGAAACCATGGCCTCATCACCTCCCTGCAGGAGCGTCCCACTGTGGGTGAGGTATCAACATGCAAACTTTAGAGGGACATGATCGTTCAATCTATAGCATAGGGCATGACCCGAGGCAGTCCTAGAGCAGGGCACACGTTTTGAGGTAGAGTGCCAGGAGAGTCTGAAGTGACAGAAAGCCCAGATCAAGGATCTTTGATACCATACAAATTATTTTTATTTTAAACCTAAATATGTAGAAGATCTTCATAATAGTTTTGGATTCCGATGTCTTTGATGCTGTTTAAATGAACGTTCTAGTCTCGTCAGTTAAAAATTGATGCTTAGATGAAGTCCCCCTCCACCCTGCATCCCCTGAGCCCTTGACTCTTCCACTCAGAACAGCCCCCGGATACTTTCAGGAGAGTCTGTGCTGGACGCACCGTTACTGTTGTTGAGTTGTGTGCTCCGTGTGAAATGAAGCTATAGCACTGAGCACACTTAAGATTGTGCACGATGACTCAGAGTCACGTGATCTAGGGTCTAGCCCGTGAGGCTAGCTCGGCAGGACTGCTGTCCTACAGGCTCTTGAGGAACCGTGACACACACGTACCTTTCTCATCTGAATTTCTGCTCTGGATATGGAATTCACTAGTTAATACAGTTAAATTAAGGGCACGTAGGAAGTAGCAGAGGAAAAAGCAAACACTGGTCTTTATGGTCAAACCCGGAAAATAGAGTATCGGTATGTTTCAAACAGAAACTTTTTCAATTAAGTTTAATGTGGCTCATTAAAGTCCATCTTAATCAAATTTGATGACAGTACTACCGAACTGCAATAAATGGCTCTAAATAAACAATCTAGTCAGTGATGCCAGCAACATGAAATATAATTAACCTAGTGTAACATTCATTATAATATCCTGTCATTATATCGGGAGTGAAGGTTATTAAAATGGCATTATTCAGAAGAGGCAGAGTTGCTTTATTACTGACTTTTGTTCTACATGCATTCTGAAACAACTGTCTATTTTCTATATGAAAATTAATATAAAATTCAATTACACAGAGTAAGATGGTGCAATTTGCAGTTCTTCGGTGCTGTTTTATAGGCTCTGCAAGACATGATACCCAAGGAGACTCTAAGGAGAATATCTACCGAGGGCCCATTCATGAAATGCTCTTATTATCCACTCAGCATCTGATTTGCGCAAATCCCCAAATCACTAGGGAATTTCTCTGTTTTACGCAGTAAATCGTTAAGCAGAATAAGAGAAGTGGACTTCCACATGTGTAAACGAAGCATATTGGGTTAAAGCAATACCGTTTCATCTGTCTTGCTGGATTAGTTATTTTTTTCTGTTGCTCGGATAAAAACACCATAACCAAGGCAGCTCATAGAAGAAAGATTATTTGGCATGAGGGTTCCAGAGGGATAAGAGCCCATCCTGGCAGGAAAGTGTGGAGGTCAGCAGCCACTGAGAGCTCACAAGCTGAACCGCAAGCAGGGAGCAGAGACTAAAGGGAATACACCGGAAACAGTCCATGGCTTGAACCCTCACCCCTGCCCTAGGGTGTGATGTACTTCCTCTAGCAAGGCCACACCTCCTGAATCTACCCAACAGTGGGGAGGTGTGTATTCAGATGCCTGAGAACGATGGGGACCATCTCACTCAAACCACATACTCACTTTATAGTTTGTTTATTTGGGGTTCTGAGACGATAGTCTCACCATATATTCTAGGCAGTGTCAGAACTAACTGTATATTCCAGTTTGAACTTGCAGCAATGCTCCTGTCTCAGCTTCCCACATGCTGGGGTTTACAGGAGTGGGCCCAGATCAGGTTTGGGTGTTGTTTGTTTTATTTGAGACAGGGTCTCACTATTTGGTTCTGGCTGTCCTGGAACTCATGTAGACCAAGCTGGCCTCAAACTCAGAGATCCATTTGGGATTAAAGGTGTGTGCCATCATGCCTGACCTGGGCTTGGGTTTTTAAATACAAATTTAAAGAGATGTTTCTAGATTCTAGTCAATGCACCTATCATCTTATGATGTCATAGTAAAAAAATGACTAGACAATCAGAATGTCAATAGAAGAAGCACTCATAAAATCTTCAGTGGCAAGAATTCCTTGAGTCTCCACCGTTATCTCTAACATAGGATGTTCATTCAAATATTTTGATTGTTCACTTACATCTGAATTTATATATGTGGATTTATATAATGTGTATACATTATGTCCAAATATCCTAACCTTTGAAAGATGCAAGGTAGGTAAATAAATAGTAAGTGTGTAATGAATAAGTTTGTCTAAGTGGAAAAGAACTCATTGATTTTTCCTTATAATCATCATTACTGAATACACTTTTATATCAGCCAACCTTTCCGGTAGAACAAAACACCCAAGACTTAGTAATTAAGACAAATGTCACGTGCGACTTTCACGATTCCGTGAGTAAGACACAGGCTGGGCCCATCCATCAGCCGTGGAGTTCCTGCTCCTCACCCGGTTTGCCATCAAGTTGTGTCTCAGCTACCTTGGTAGGTGCTAGCTTCTCACCGGTGCTTCGGTTTCTGTCAGTGCATTCTCAGAGCTGACTGTGTGATCCAGTAGTGATGGTATCATATCATCCGAAGCCAGAGTCGCACACCCCCAGTTTGGGAGAATATAAAAGACGTGGGTAGCTGGAAGGATCATGCAGCCGAGGTGGCAACCATCTCCCACAGCTTTGGTTTTGGCTTCTTGTACTTGGTTTCTTTGTGCTTTTTGAAGCCTTTGCTTTTGTCCTTTTTGACAGACTCCAATGCTACTGTCTTTAGTGACTGCCCAGGTAAAGGACAGCTCACAGACCTCACTGAAAGCTGTTTTCTGGGTTTATGTTTTCCTGATATTTCCAACTTGCTCAGAACTACATGAAGATACTACTCTCATTGAGATCTGGCTACGAAATTTTCACTTTCTCTGGTTTCCATTTTTTTTTCCTCACAAATAATTTGGAAAGTTTTGCACTTTCTAAATTTAAAAATATAAACTTTGCTAGAACACTGAAAAAATATTAGTCTACTTAAAAGTTGTCTCTAGTTTTCAGGGTTGTGCTGGTAATAGAGTTTTGGTTGGTTATTTATATTGTTCTCCGCATCTCCATCACAAAACAAAGGAGTGTTTTCAAATATCTTCAAAACAAATGTGTGTTTGAAAAGTAACTTATTTTAACCAACTTTTTAAAAAAAAGCCACGTGTCTGAATTTTAAATATCATCTGGCTTGCTATCAGCCTTTTGTGTTGGGGAAAATGATAAGCAATTTTGTGCCATTTGGTGTCTTTACAAAAGAAAACAATTAGTTTCAAAACAGCAACTGTTTAAATTCCTTGCCATAAGATAACCAGGGAACTTCTCTGCGCACCACGAAAGACCTAATGGTCACAAAGCGCAACCGCGAGTAAGCTGGAAAATGCTGGACCATGTAGAGCGTGATCAGGTGCTGAACCGGGCAATGGTTAGATCTGCCCTTTGTAGCCCCTGTGGCCTGTGGGTTACACAAGCCTCTGATTCTTGGACCGAGTATCCATTGGGGGTTTTCATCCCTTATCTGTTGTTTAAGATAAATAAGCCAAAGTCTGCTGTATTCACCTCCTGGAATGCCCAGCTTTGGGAACCTTACACGTATTCACTGACTTGAAGGGGAATGGGGAATGGATCTTTGAAGGTTCAGTGATTTTCTCAGTCTCAGAGAATTTGGGACTGGTGCTATATTTGACTTGGAATACACTTTATCTGTGCCATGATGCTCAAGGAGTTTTATTTCTCAGGTTTATTTATTTTTTTTTAGAGAAGTTTTTTGATTACATGCGTCTGAGTATAGGCAAATCAGTGCAATTGCCCATAGACGCCAGAAGAGGGCATCAGACTTCGAGAGCTGTCTTTACAGGTAGATGTGAGCAGCTTGGTGTGGGTGCTGGGACCCAAACTCAAGTTCCCTACAAGAGCAGTTCATGCCCTTAACCTCTGAGCCATCTGTCCAGCCCCCCCCCCTCCAGTTTACTTTACACTATGCGGTGGTTATTATTTTGTAATCTATGGTAATTATAACAATCCTTTGGGCACAGGAGCCTACAGTCAGGATCATTTTGAATGCTACAGAAGTAAAATAATATCTTTTTCTTCCTTTGTGCCCTCCTGAGCCTAGTCATCTCCTAGGTCCTGAGTGGGCTAGGGCACAGGATGAGGCAATCAGGAAGACAAAACCCATCTCGACTGCTTTTTCCAATAACTGTGGAGACTTCCTAAAAGTTTTAAAATCATCCCCCACCCCACCCCGTGAAAATGAGACTCGCGAGATGTGGGAAACACCACGGCAGCTTTTCACCCTGGGGTTCAGCGGATGTAAAAAGTAGAACTCATTGGCCATAGCACCACCCTGTGTGTTGTAAGATAGTTAGCGGTTGCATCTCTGGCCTCAACTACACAGCATTTGGCTTCCCCCAGATATAATTGCCAATGCCCCCACCCGCTAGGACCCACTGCCTGGAGATGGGGGCTCAGGGGAAAGCCTGGATGCCTCGCTGGTCTTTCCCTGCATCTGGGGGTGGTCTGGAGTTTTAGGGATTTTCCATGTGAATGTTTTTCTTGTCCCTTTCAAGTCTCCCGTTCTCTCTTCCTGCTATCTTCATTTCCCCACCCTCCTGCCCCCCCCCCACCCCTGCATCTTTACTTTCCATTTTTCCCTGGACAGAATCATCAGTCCGGTAAAGATGATGGACTCCAACCCCTTTTCTGTCTCACCGATTTTACCACCCCCATTGTGTACTGTGATCAAAGTGTTCCTTTCTTCTGTTTCTGCCGGTGTGCTGGATAGAGTTGCTTTCTCCATGTTGATGGTCCTCAGGGTGGAATGGAGCAGAGGGAGGGATTCAGCCACCTCTCACCATCTTCTCTGCTGCTGCTGCTGCTTGGTAGGCCAGAGCCTCCTTTGTCTTTTGGTTGGCTTGCTGCACTAGAGAACTCCCTGCTTCTACCTTTGCAGCTCATCCTCCATTAGTACCCCAGAGGCTAGCCTGCCCCTTTCTAAACGTCAGGAGAATCCCATTCTTTGCTTGAAACTTTGAAAAGTCTACCCAGTTTTGTTCGTAATAAAACCCTGCATGACCTGGTCCCTGTGTTTGCCCCTGATCCCTCAGTTCCTCCTCTTCCTTTCAGTCCCCAAAGGCCTGGTTCCTGATACAGCAAGGATGCTGCTTAAGTTCTTTGCCCAGATTCTTCCATGCACATATACCTGCTCTGTCCTCAGGTATACTTTGGGGTGGCCCCCTCCTCGCCTCCTTCGGGTTTCACCAACCTGAGGAACAGCTCCATAAGACTGTCCTGTGTATCCCAACCGACATCGCAACACTTCTGGTTCCCTGCCACGCTTTTGCCGGGGGCTCCTAATTCACTCTCCCTTTGTATCTCACGTCATTTACAAAGAGCCTGGACTTAATACTTTTTATTATATGCTATGGCATAAACCAGTTAGCTCAGTAGTTAGGGCACATTGTGTTATGGTTTGGATATGGTTTTGTTCCCCCTTAAAAATAAGTTTGGTCGCTACTGTAGCCGTTCATATGATTGAGATCTTTGAGAGACAATCCATAAATCATTCATACCTCTGGCAAATGGACAGTTCATTTATGGACATTGTAGACATTATGGGCATTCTTAAAGTTGCTTTCCTCTCTCCCCTCTCTCTCCTGCCCCTACGCCGATGCAAGGCACGTTTGCTCTGGCATGCTGGAGCACTCTAGCACACACGTCCTGTCCCTCCACATTTTGATGCAGCTAAATTCACGCTCTTAAATCCAGCCCCCAGAACTAGAGACCACCCACACCATCATTTTCTGTAAGCAATCTAGTTTGTGGTGTTCAGTTATATAGTTACATGTATATAGACATACACGACTAGTACATTGTGTATTCATGGAATTTTGTCTCAGCCTTTTTCATTCACCTCTGTATTCAGGTCTAGAATGTTACCTAGCACCGTAGGAAGTATTCCAAAGGTATTTTCCAATGGCCTGGCAGGTGAGGGCTGAATTCTGGTCCTGTTGAAAACAACGGACGAGCTATCCCTCCCAGGTTTTGACTTCATCTCGCTTACCATACTCCAAGCATGGAACTATTGATAATTGGGGCCAGATAAATCTTTGTTGCATGGTATATGCGGTATGTTTTCTTCCAAGAAGACTGTTTTAATCTCTGTGCACACTGGGCACATACAAAAGCATTTTCCCTTCCCTATTCCAGTATGCAGGTGGAACTTCAGGGCTCCAGCTATTCTAGAAGCTGTATGAGAGAGTTTGGAAGTCCCAGATACTCCCCAGATACTCCCCAGACAGTTTATCTGACAGTGTCTCTGTTCTCATCCTATATAAATCAGACTTGACTGGGTTCCAAATGTAAATCATAACACACGTCGTCTTTCCTAATGATTTCCACTAAAAAGTTCTCTGTTTTTCTTTCCAGCAATTAAAGTAAATGAAAAGCACAGTAAAAAGTATTAATTTTACCTAGTAAGTATTTAATAATTCTGTTAGGAGCTAAACCTTGCCTAATGATTACATATGTAGAAATAATTAACTTATTAAAAATATAAAAATTCAAATAAATTGTCAAAATATTTGTACAAGGAAGGCATTTTCAAATATATCTTACTCCCTCTGAATTACTGATTTCACTCTCTACCTAGGAGCAAGGAGATAATTTAATGTTCTTTTACTTCCAGATCTGGAGTTCCATACAAAATAGTTGTTTAATAGATTCTAGTTGATGGAAAAAAATAAGTTCGTATGCTAAAAATAATTCATATGATAAAAATCACTTATGTAAGAAAGTCCCCAAAGAACATTTGCTTGACAAGTTTGTTACTGGTTTTACTTTCGCATCCATCTGAAAGTAGTGAAAATGCTTATTTTTTTTTTTTTTGGTTTTTTGAGACAGAAAATGCTTATTTTTAAAAATAGTCATTAAACTTGAAGCTATTTGACAGTTTACTTAAGGAACTTAAAATGGTCATAAGCTCTAACTTAATAATCACACTTCTGGCGTTCAGCCCTGAGAACGCGGTAATAATCATTTACTATAACGTAAAACAGCAAAAATGTTTTAGGCAACCTACGATGACCAACCATAGAAGGTAGATAAAGGTAGAAGCCCCCGTGGCTACGGACAAAGTGTTAAGTAGATAGTTAAGATTATGTTTTAAAACTTTTTCTAACATAGACTATTTTAGGAGACATTATAAATCGACATTATAAATGGAACCAACTCAAAACATATAGATAGATGATGACTAGAGACAGTTTGGTACTGCCTGCGGCTCTGAGACACTTCCTTTGATGTTCTTGCCTCTCTGTGTTGCTTGTCTTATCACAGTCTGGTTCCCACACTGCCGTCATCTCTTGCTTGGAGCATGGTAGCAGCACTGTTTGGATTCTCAGTACCTAAATAGCCACAACAGTGATCTCAAGCACATTAACTCCTTAGTAAGGTGACTTGCAGTCGCAAATAAATAGAAAACTTAGCCTTTAATTGGTTGGCAACAACCACCATAGCATGCTTGGTCTGATTTTTGACTCAGGCTCGGTGGTTATTAGGTAAATTTTAAAAAGCATTTCCCACTTCTTCTGAAAGTCATTTTCTTCTTGGAAAAAAAAAAAAAACAACAAAAAACGAATGGCGCAATCTGTATTTATGATCTCCAATTCACTAAATTTCACGTCAGTCATTAACTTTGAGTTATGTTTCATGTTTGTTTTAGCCACTTTACCAATTGGTCGTATGTGCATTTGCTTTCTCTTCAGATCAGTCCAGTGCAAATGAAATCACATGAAAATGTGGATAGTAACACCCTTTGATGCAAGGGAATATGGATGAATAATCAACAAAATGAATTCAAGGTAAGCAGTACTTCCTTATTGATTAGGGTTGTGCTTTGGTGGCAAGGCCCCTATTTGTGTGCGAGATGCAATCCCTTGCTCTAGATGAGGAAAAATTCCATTAACATTTATTGAGTCCTTAATTGTCTGGTAGATCATTAATTCTTGTTATCGCTTTTAAAACTGGAAGTATTAGTAGATCTGTGACAAAATAAAACAAGAAATATTGTCAAATATTCATAACAAACCCAGTCTGAAATAAAGCTCGACTTTGCCTTAATTTCAGCTCAGTCAGGTTTTCTGGGTGAAAAGGGCAAGATGCTGGTCAAGTAACGTCTTATACAAACCAACACAAGCCACACTGGTAATATTAAATTTCTAGTAGAACACCTGAAAGTTTAAAGTATAAAAATTAGAGGTAAAAAATTGATTTTAATAACCTAGTTTATTTAAACCATATCCAGAACATCAAAATATATTTTGAAATATATTCAATAGGAAATGCATTTACACCATAGTTTATATTTTTTTGTAAATCCAGTATGCATTTTCTTTTTAGAGCGCATCTCAGTTCAAATTAGCCACGTTTCAAGCGCTCACTAGCCTTCCAAGCCACACAGGTGGGCCTGGCACCAAACTGCACAGGCCTTGATCACAAGAGGAGGAAAGAATCAAAAGAGTACACGATCATTGGATCCTCTTGGCTCATGGGACAACTTGTAAGTGCTTTGGGAGGGATCAGTTGCCTTTAGATTTTGCAACACCAGAGCTGAGAAACCTGGCTTAGACTTGTCTAGCTAGTTTGTCCAAGCCTCCAGCTGGCCAAGTCAATCAGGGGGGCAGCTTAGTTGCACGCGGACGCACCTTGGCAGGATGCATCTTTGACATCCAAATGACAGTCCGAAGCACAGCTTTTTTTATTGCTTCATCAGCTCTGCTGATCCTTAATTAGGAATGTCATAAAAGCCATTATCCAAGCCAGGACACTTTTGAGAGAGAAAGAGGAACTGCTCATGACGAAACCAGGACAACAGGCGTAATATAGGCCTGTCTTCTACTGACCAGCCAGGACATACAACCACACTGCTTTTAGTTATCCCCTCTCAGGATAACTTGGGTTACTGCCAGGGGGCTCATCAATCTCCAGGATGTACGTACTTCAGTGAAGAGCCAATTTCCACAAGGCCTGGGACTAAGCCCACAATTCCCCCTGGAGGTTCTAGACTAGTGGTTTTCAACCTGTGGGTGGCAACCTCATTGGGGGTCGCATATCAGATACCCTGCGTATCACATATTTACATTATGAATTAAAATAGCAAAGTTACAATTCATAGCAAAATTACAGTTATGAAGTAGCAATGAAATAATTTTATGAGAAACCTTAAAAGCGGTGCAGCGTTAGGAGGGTTGAGAACCGCTGTTCTAGGCTCATTCCAAAAGGCTGCTTCAGAAAAGGCTCTTTCTCCCAAATCTAAGAGCGTTGTTTTTGATGCAGTTTGCAAGCTTCCTGCTTTGTGATTTTTCCGTTCTGGGTCTTGTTTAAATTGAGAGTTTAATGACACATGGCTGGTGTCAGCTAAATGGAGCTGCTCTCTGGCAGGATCTCTCAAGGAAAGTGGAGGGAGGAGCAGTAAACAAAGCTGGGGTGGGGGAGGGTGGCTGGCAGATGTGTATCCCCAAGCCTTTTCTATGTCCCTCTCCCTTCTTCTTATGGAAAAAGAGTAGAGCAGTCACTGGCGACAGCATGGGAAATGCTGGATGTAGCAGGAGGCTCGACGTTATCCTCAACTCGGAGCACGAGCAAGATTGCAGGCACAGAAACTTGGAGGTGCGACAGCCGTTAACTCTCTAGTCTTTTTCAATAGAAGTCCCCCTCTTCTGGATAATTGAATGGTTTTTAGTTTTTGCTGTTTTCCCTCGGAGGAAGATAAAGATCCTGTGGAGGAAATGGGAGGAAAATAAAGGCAAAGGAAACTTCTTGGCTGGCCTGAGGGCTCAGGGAAAGTCTCAGCTAGGATTCTGCTGTGCTTTGTGTAAAGGCTGTGGAATTTTACAAGACAGGAGGGCACTGGGTCATTGTGCTGGGCTATGTGTCCTGTAGAGACTACAGTCAGAAGTTAGCTTGTTTTTCTAGTATTCATTTTTAAGTCACCCATAATTCCTTTGTTTTCCATTTCTTGCATTTTTCTAAAATAGTCAAGCATCCTTATTTGCTATTTTAATTCTTCTGTTAATATATTAGTTATATACGAATGATTCATTGTATTTATTGATATCATTAATACAGTTCCCAGACAATGCAAGGGCCTTAGAACATTTCAATTCCATCTGTTCACTAGAGACTTCTGTGCTATCACAGGTATATAAAAAGTCTACATATATTTTATATTCCATATTATTTTCACATTATGATTGTATTACAGTCAATATGCTAACACACACTAATCTTTTCCAGAACTAGTCATTTCCTGCGCATTTTTTTATTTCACTTGAAACAAGATCTTTGCTTCTTGAATTATTTAAATATACTATTGTAGTTTTGTGGGTAGTTTTGTTTCTGTGAAAGCATCTTTCCCATTCTTTGATATCTGAAGAATATTCTAAACAAATACAGAATTCTATGCTGGCATTTATCTTACTCCAGCACCATGTTATTTTTATTATTAATTGCTTCTTTGACAATTTCGCAATGTACATATCTTATACTGATTCCTCTCATTCCCCCAGCCTCTAACTCTCTCCCACTTCTGTTTATCTCACTCCCTTCTCTATAAACATCTTCTTCACGTTCATTTTGATTTCTGTTGTGATCCACTGAGTTTAAATAGGACAATCTGTGGGACCCTAGGTTTGGAGCTATCCCTTGTAGCCTACTGCTTGGCATTGAGTGCAGAGCAAAAGACAGGGATTTCCTCCTTCCACAGTCTATCAGTGGCCAGCAGGTGAGCAGGACGAGATAGGACACCGTGAGCCTTCCTCCAGTGTTGTAGTTGGTGCGGGTTTGTTGCTGCTGCCAGTTGTGAGATCCCCCGTTTCCCAGGGGCTGAGGAATGTGGAGGCAACAACACAGATTCTGAGAGATTCCAATTCCAATTAGATTAGGAGCCTGTCACCCTCATTCCCTGAAGAATTAGAAGCCAAGCACATTTCTGTGTAAAGACTTGTGTGTTTTCAGTTTGCGTCTACCTAATTTGGCTTGGTGAGTAGAATGTTTGCTCTTTTACCCAGCTGGACTTGGAGCAACAGTTATATCTCTGAGCATTATGATGGCAACAAAGCTGATTAACTTCTGTATCCTTCTGTCTGTCTGCTCATATTCCCACCGTGTACATTTTAGCAATAACAAAGTGTGTCAAGGAGAAAAGCACCAGGTAATGCCAACTTCACTTCCTGTATTCTCTTTCTTCAAGGTATTGTCCTGCCTCTTCTCTGCTTCTATTGTCCTTTTAGCCATCAGATTGCTAAATCTTTGTATTTGTCTAGATGGCATCGATGTTATTAGCGGACAAGAGGACTTGGTGAGAAGCTACTCTGTGTCATGGGAAAGTAAGTGAACTGCTTTTACATTCATCTTAATTCTAAATACAACTGGCATAAAAATATATTGGAGGGTCAAATCATCGTTGTACCTAGGCCAAGTAAAACAATAATATGAAATTATTACTTCTCTGACTTGGCAACCATATTTTAGATAGATGGTGATGGTGTGTCCACCTGAGACATCAAGTAACAGGAACAAACCAACGGATCCTATTACCAGCAATTACCAGGGAGGTGCTAGCTGAAACCAGCAAGAGAAGTCCGGAGGGCAAGTGCCGCAATGTCAGTGTGGGCAGGCTCGGGAGGAACAGATCCACTCAGAGGTCGTTTATTTTTAGAAGAATCTTTGTCATTCTAGAAGTAGGACCAGCTCTTGGTAGCTCGAGGGTGTCTCGGTTCAGTGAAACGAGTTGCTGATGAGAAGTCTGATGACATCAGTCATTCCGTCCACCTCGCGTTCAGAGAGTGAAGTGGGAGAGCTGGGCAGCTCTCTTTCCTTGGGTGTAAAAAACATTCATGCAATATCAGCGGCGTGTTTCTCACTTCTCTCATCGTGTGAAAAAAATACCCAAAACAGCCCACTGAGGCAGAAAGCACATGTGTGTGTATACATATAGATAGATAGATAGATAGATAGATAGATAGATAGATAGATAGATAGATAGATAGACAGACATATATATACACAAACATATACATGTGCATATGTATTCATACTTACACACATGCACGTGCATGCACACATACGCACATGCATACGCACACACATGCACACACACAAGTTTGGCTCACGATCTGAGAGCATGCATCCTACCCTTGCAGGGAAAGCATGGTGAAAGATGCTGCAGGCTGTGGAAGATAGTGTGTGAGGTGACCTGCTTACATCTCGGTGCATCAGGAACCAGAGAGGCCTAAACTGGAAGCGGGATAGAGTTATAATCCTCAAAGCCCCATGGCCCACTTCCTTCAGATAGGCCAGACTTCCCAAGGACTCCACAAACACCCCCAGGGCTGTGGCACCAGCTGGGAAACAAGCGTTTTGAACCCATGAGCCTACAAGGGGACATTTTACATCCAATCATAACAGGAACTCTAGTGGCAAGGGCCATCCCGTGCCCAACATGTAAGGGCAGTTGTGTGGAATTTAAGTGGGTGCAGGATGTTAAACACGGCCTCTGGAATATTCACTGGGTTGGGCAGTTTACAGCAAACCACCAAATTATCCGGCCACCACAAACCTATTCACAGAGCAAATGTAGGGAAGAAATCCAGAGGGAGATCAGGCGAAGAGGAACAGGTCACAGTGTCTGGAGCTCTGTCACTTGTAAATGTCGTGTCCCTAGTGATGTGGAGAAGTCTTGCTTCGTTTATAAAGGGAGAATAAGAGCGACCTTGTAATGCTGTCTCACGGAGGAGTCATCTAGCAAAGTGACAGACATGAAGGCACAATCAATGGGTGTTTCGCCATGTCTTTCTCAAAACTTGCAGGGTAATAAGGTATTTCTAGTTACTATATATCAGGTAATAATTCACGCAGGTGACAGTTTGCCTCATTCTTCTGAATGAACTTCCAATCTTTATATTACAAGAGTCATGTGAAACCAACAAAGAGTGAGATAATGATTCCGTTAAAAGAATTCATGATAATCACATCTGAGTTATTAGTAATTTCTCACGGGGGAATGAAACAATTAAAATCTGTAAGACTGAAGAAAAATATCGAATTAAACATAGGGCAGTCTTCATCATTACCATCTGTATTTCATTTACATTTGAACAATGAGACTTCAGCGTAGCCTTAGTGCTTAGTCATCAGTGATTAGCAGAAGCACAAAAATGCCCTGTGACCCAGTGACCTTGGTGCTGATAAGAGCGTCATTTCTTATACTACACCTTTAATGATTAATTGGAAGAATATTTGCTTTGTAAGTTTGTCGGGGTCTGGTACTAGCCTAGACCATAAATTATTTCTCTGAACCAGACCTTAACATAAACTATCTCTCTCTGGACCAGCGTGGAGGCACAGGAATAAAGACACAGCTCACATGGCTTTGTTGGCAGGGAGATTCTCAGTGGTCCCTCATGAAATCCTGAGTTCACATCCTGAAGAATTCCTCCTCTTTATTCTCCAAACAGCCTTATATATCAAAACATAAGCTGGGGGGTAGAATCATTAGCATTCTGTCTCCTAGGTAACCAGGTGAATGGCTTTTAGTCCCGTCGACATCTACCTATCTGCCCTATATGCTAGCAGGCACGTAGGATGTGTGCACATCAACCCCTCCTATTCAGTTGTCCCTATCCAGGGCACCACATCCACTTCTGGATTTGAAATCCTTAGCTTGCTGAGCAGGATTTGATGATGGTAATAACCACTACTAGTTGGTAGATCTGACAGACTGTGGAGACTCTGGTTGTCTAGGCTGCCTGAGATTTCACAGGCCAGCAACTGCAGTCTCTTTAATGGGTGTCCTCTCTCCGTTGAGTCTGAGTCTGAGAGTAGTATGCACGCTCCCCACATCTATATTCACCACCTAATGACCTCAGCCAGTGGCTTTACTTACATTTGCCTTTCTCTTCTATCTAATATGCTGTAATAGACTGAATAATGAACTCCAAAGATGTCCAAGTCCAGATCCTTAGCCCCTGTAAGCAAATGTTACTATGGATACAGGAAAAATGAAATTTATTAACTTAATCTTAGGATCTTAAGATGCCCAATATAGTTAAGTGGACAGTAAGCCAAATCAAGATGGTGCTGCTGTGGGGAAGGCAAAGAGTCATTTGACCTCAGGGACAGAGGCCAGAAATACGATGGCTGAGGTTAGATGCTATGTATTATTACTAGCTTTGGAGGTGGAGGATGGATTCCTGGGTCAAAGGTGTAAGACTTGAAGTGCTAAGAGCTGGAAAAAGCAAGGGACTAAAACTCAAAACCTCTAGATTGGAGTGTGGCTTCTATCAGTGAGATCAGATGGACATTGGCCTCCAAATCATAAGAGAACCATATGTCGTTAACTAACAACCATGTGGCAATCGGTTGCATAGAAAATTGGCAAGTGTGCATTTTCTTCACACTTTAACATCTCTGTGATTGGGATGTGTTTAACAATCACATCTCAGAATTGCCATGAGCCAAAGGGAAGGTGTTACCTGTGCCTCCTTAAAACTGGAGGTTGCTTCCAGGCCAGTAACAGCCCTTGGCACGTCAGCACCGCTGCAATACAGACAGTGGATTGAGAGTTCTAGTTGTTTTTTTTTTTTTTTCCAAAAACCTGTAATTGGTGTTGTTCACTGAGATCATAAATTACGATCCCTCAGAATGAGCATGTGAATAACTTGAAATAGATCCTGGAGAAAATAGGGAAGCATTGTTTGTGTGGTTTTTTTTTAAGAGTTATGATGGTTGCTAACCAGAGCAACACAGACAAAGTGGCTTTCTCTAGGGATGACCTCGACTGTCATCCATATGTCTAACCATAGCCCTCTCATATGGGCCGCCATCCCTAAAACAGCGTGCTTTAAGCAGCTGGCTCAGCTACTGCATGGTGATGACTCCTCCTGATCTATAGCCTTCAGTGCTGGCATTAGCTCCTCCTTTATGAGTCTGTTTCCTATCTGTTCCCAGCCAGAATAAAAAGTCCAGGGGGGTGCAGGGTTTGCCTCATTAATTATTGAATCCTAAGAACTTCACACAGGGGCTAATGAGTGATAAAAAGCCAGTCGGTGCCTGAGAACACTGAATGTGCCGATGAGACTGGGCTTGGTGGTTAACCCTGGACTTAACTTTTTCTAATTAATGGACTGCTTCTTTTAACAGTGTTGGGTTTCCAGAGAAGTGAGCAGAAAGGACTGGGTTCCCACCTTCTCCCTGCCCTCCTCCTAGACCCCTCCATCATTAGCATTCTGTATTGGTAGGGTGTGTTTCTTTCTTACCATGGTGAGCTGCTGTTAAGATGTCTATCACCCCGAGTTCACGGTTTACGTTGACTTTTATTATTTGTGTTTTATGGATGCATAACACGTGTCCACCATTGCAGAACCAGATAGAATGGTTTTATGCCTTTAAATCCTCTGTCTACACTTATTTGTGCTTGTGCAGGCATGCACACACACACACACACACACACTTCACAACATTGTTTTAATTTTTATGCAAATAGATGGCTGGGGTTTTCCTTAAGGAAACAAAGCCTAGACTCCAAGTTTCCAGTGTTCCCGACACACTGACTGCACGTCCAAAGTTCTGGCTTTTCAAAATAATCAAGGAATAATAGAACAGGAGGGAGGGAAGAAGGAGGGGATGGGGAGAGAGAGAGAGAGAGAGAGAGAGAGAGAGAGAGAGAGAGAGAGAGAGAGAGAAACACTAGAAACTCGGTCACCCAATGTTCCATCTTGTACTGCTTTCCCGAAAGATTGTTTGATACCTAATTGCCACTCAGCTGTGGTCTCCAGCACTGATGTCTGAGAGCTGTGATTAATACAGGGACTCACGGGGAAACCGTTTCTCAATAGATTCACTTCCTCTTTCTAGGATTCTCCTCACTCCCACTCTTTCCTCTTCTAGTTTTTTTTTTTTATGTCAGTTCTTATGCAATCCCATTTTAATTAAGAAACAACCAAAGACAAATGATTATTTCTTTTTTTTTTCAAGTCAGTCCTGGGGGAAGGCTATGCTTGAGGGGGTTCAAATGGCTGAGGCTTTGGTCCTGGTGTGTGAATGGGGCTGGGGAAGGTTAAGGCTGCTGAAGGGTCAGGGTCTTTCTCTAAGTGGCTTGGCTCTGGACTTCCTGTGAAGGTGTGGAAGCGTGGCATGTCGGAGCAAAGTTCTGCAGCCTTGAGCTGGGCTCCTGGGGGCTCCCTCTTCTCCTGACAGGGCCATGAGATCGTTTCCATGAACCTTCGGTCCTGGAGAAATCCCTGAAGAAACCAGTTGCTTACAAAAATCACTAGCTATCACCAAATGCGGGAGGGAGTCCTCTCACAGCCGAAGAACACTGTGGAGTCCGGAAAGGATCTGGTTGGAGTTTCATTAATAATCTGAGTTCATAAATGTACTCTCCCCTCTCCCAAATGCTTGCCATTTTCCAAACACGTGTTATTCTGTCTCTTGGACCCCCTTCATCCCCTGAGGTCTCTCCTTCATGGCTCAAGGCAAGTCCTGTCCCTCCTGATTTATACTCTCAATCTTTCTTAATATACGAGTTTCCTGTAACACTTTGGAACACTCTATGAGTGACGGGTCCTTTTGAGAGTCAAGAAGTTCATCCGGGGCTCTGTGGTTCATAAAAGAATAAACTAAGAACACCTAGATTCAATAGCAAAAGCTCTGGCCAAAGTGTGAGCTGGGTGGAGTGTGAACTGGGTTTGCTGTTGGCTACTCCAGCATGTCTGGGTGACCACTGGAACGGGCCCAATAGCAGGAATTCACAAGAACCAGGCTCTCCTGGGAAATCATTAGTCCTTTAGAAGTGGTTCCTGGAAAGACCTGACCTCTCCTGCCCCCGGGCTCCACACATGTTCCACACATGTTCTGTCTGCAGCTCTTCCTCTCCCTGTCCACCAAGCTAATTGCAATTGTATTTCAGAGCTGGGTTTTAAATGTTTCTTCCTAAGGAAACCTCAAGCCGCTGCCAAGCCTGTCGGCCTCCTGCTTCATCTTTCCCAAGCCCCTTGCTTTCTCGTCTGTCATTCCCCTAGCATCTTAGTTCTAGGTGCCTGCATGGTGTAAAAGTCATGAGGCCAAGGTCCTGTGCTCTCCTGTTTACTCCACGTTGAGTTCAGTTCCTACAGAGAGTGGGAACTTGAAGATATTGAAATTAGTAAAGGAACATGTATAAAGGCTGATGCTCTGCTTTGATGGATGTCCTGCCAATGCATTTACCTTAATATATTAAATGTGTGAGCTCATCACCAAAAAGCCCATTTTCCATTCTCCTGGTTGTTTATACATTCCATTATCCATTTAGCCGTCCAACCAGGTCTCGGCGATTGGTCTTGACTCTTCTCCCTCACACATACTGAATCTATCAACAGATCTGACCTGTGCTCCAATGCATCTTCTGTTTACTTTTTGTTTTTTTCTTTTATTGAAAATGAAGTTTTCATATGAGATATTCTGATTATGGTTTCCCTCCCTCAGCTCCTCCCACTTCCTCCTCACCTCCCTACCCATTGGAATAGACATCGAAGGAATAATAGTGAAACACCAAAACCAAACCAAAGCAAAAGACTAAGACAAAAGACCAGAATAAGACAAACAGTTGAAAAAGAGTCAAAGAAAAAGCACCAGAAACACAATAGATGTGGAGGCACACATCTTCCAACGCACAGAAATACCATAAAAACACAAAACTGGAAGTCATAATATGTACACTGGAGTCCCACAAGGTAGAAAGAAAGCCTGACAATATATTATGAGGCAAAAACCCTCCAAAGATGGTCCTAAATTTATGTGTGTCTGTTGGCCATCTATTGCTGGGCATGGGCCTGCCCTTAAGAGTGGTTTGTTTTCCCTCTGGAGCTCCATTAGAGAGAACTAATATTTCATGTGCAAGTGGTTTTCAGTTGGAGATCTCTCCTGGGTTTTGTTCCTCCGGTTACAGCCTCCCCACCTTTGTCCATCCCTAACTACGTGTTCCATTTCCCCTTCCTAAAATAGTGTTCCTAGTTTCTTACTCTACAGCTACCCTCTGTGGTTCTGCAGCTTGTGGTTTGCTTATCATTGACATAACAGTTAACATCCACATATAAGTGAATACATACCACATTTATATTTTCAGGATATCTTACTTGGGATTTTTCCTGGTTCCATTCCATTTACCTGAAAATTTCCTGATTTAATTTTGTTTCAACAGCTGAGTAATATTCCTTGTATAGATGTACCACAGTTTGTTTTTCCATTTGTCTGCTGACAGATATCTACGCACTTACCAGTTTCTGGCTATTGTGAAGACAGCAGTAATAAATATGGTTGAGCAAATGTCCTTGCAGTTGGGTGAAGCATTATTTGGGTATATATGCTCAGAGTGGTATAGCTGGGCCTTAATATTGGTCTATTCCAAGCTTCCTAAGGAACCACCACTTTGGTTTTCAAAATGGCTGTACAAGTTTGCACTTGCACTGGCAATGGATGAGTGTTCTCCTTACTCCACATCCTCCCAGCATGAGCCGTCGTTTGTTTTATTGATCTTAGCTAATATGACTGATGTAAGATAAAAATCCCAAAGCAGTGCAATTGAGATAAGGGTGGTGATACTCAGCAGTGTTTTTTTGTTTTGTTTTGTTTTGTTTTTTTATCATTCAGGAGAGTTAAAGTTATTCTGGTGTGTGTGCATGTGTGTGTTTCTATATGAAGTTGAAAATTGTCCTTTCTAATTCCGTGAAGAATTATGTTCAAATTTTAATGGAGATTGCATTGAATCTGTATGTTGCTTTTTGTAAGATGACCATTTTTACTATATTAAGCCTACTGATCCTTGAGCATGGGAGATCTTTTCATTTTCTGCTATCTTCTTCAATGCCTTCAAGTTCTTACCATACAAGTCTTTCCTTTCATAGGTTAGAGTTACTCCAGGAAATCTTGTATTTTTGGGGGCTATTTTGAAAGGTGGTGTCCCACTGATTTCTTTCTCAGTCTACTTCTCATTTATATATAGGAGGGCTGCTGGGTTTGTGAGTTAATTTTGTATTCAACTACTTTGTTGAAAGTGTTTATCAGATGTAGTTTCCTGGTGGAATGTTTAGGCTCACTTATATATAGTATTATATCATCTACAGATAAAGATTCTTTGACTTTTTCCTTTCTAATTTGTTTCCTTTGTCTCCTTCTTTTGTCTTTTTGCTCTAGTTAAGACTTTGAGTACTATATTGAATATGTACAGAGAGAGTGGACAACTTTGTCTTGTTCCTGATTTTAGTGGAATTGCTTCGTGTTTCTCTCCATTTAAGTTGATGCTGGCTACGAGTTTGCTGTAACTTGCCTTTATTATGTTGAGGGATGTCCCTTGCATCCCTGATCTCTCCAGGACTTTTTATCATGAAAGGGTTTGGGATTTTGTCAAAGACCTTTTCTGCATCTGATGAGATGATTGTGTGTGTGTGTGTGTGTGTGTTTGTCTTTTAGATTGTTTATATGGTGGATTACATTTATTGATTTACGTATGTTGAACCATCTTTGCATCTCTAGGATAAAGTCTATTTGATCATGGTAGATGATCTTTTTGATGTGCTCTTGGATATATTTTGCAAGTGTTTTATTAAGAATTTTTGCATCTGTGTTCATAAGGGGAATTGGTCTGTAATTCTCATTCTTTATCGGGTGTTTTTGTAGTTTAGATCGTGTAACTTTGGTTTCATAAAAAGAGTTGGGCATTTTTTATTGTGTTTCCATTTTGTTTAATCACTTGAGGAGTATTTACATTAATTCTTCTTTGAAAGTCTGGTTTAATTCTGTGCTAAAACCATCTGGCCCTGGGCTTTTTTTGGCTGATAGATTTTTAATGACTGCTTCTTTTTCACTAGGGGTTGTAGTTCTGTTTAAATTGCTTATCTGATATTGACTTAACTTTAGTAGGTGGCATACGCTGATAAATTTATCATTTCTTTTACATTTTCCTATTTGGGGGAGTACGGCTTTTAAATTATGTCCTTCTCAATCTCTGGTTTTAGTGTTTGTTGTTATATCCCTCTTTTCATCTCTAATTTTGATAATTTGGATCTTCTCTCTCTGCCTTTTAGTTCATTTGTATAAAGGGTTGTCAAACTTACTGATTTTCTCAAAGAACCAATTCTTTGTTTTGTTGGTTCTTTGTATTATTGTTGTTTGTTTCTATTTTGTTGATTTTAATCCTGAGTTTGATGATTTCTTGCTTTCTAACCCTTTTGGGTGTCATTTCTTCTTTTTGTTTTAGAAGTTTCAGGTATGCTATTTAGTTACTAATACAAGAATTTTCAAAAATTTTTATGTGGATACTTTACCGATATGAACTTGTCTCTTAGAACCACCTTTATTGCGTTCTGTATTTTTGGGTATATTGTGTTTCATTTTCATTCAATTCTAAAGTTTTTAATTTCTTTATTAATTTCTGTCCTGACCTGTTTTGTTTTGTTTGTTTGGAAACAGGGTTTCTCTGCCATAGCTGTCCTGGAACTCTCTCTGTAGATCAGTTTGGCCTCGGACTCTCAGAGCTCTGCCTATTTCTGCCACCCAAGTGCTGGGATTAAAGGTGTGTACTACCACTGCCCAGCTTCCTGACTAATTTTTCATTCAGTAATGAGTTGTTATTTTAAGGTGTGTTACATTTGTTTATGCTCTGGAACATTTGTTTAATGATGTAAAGATGTGTTGCTTTTGTTTATGCTGCATTTGTTTAACTCTGTGAAGCTGTGACTCTTTGCCTGTCCAAAACACCTGATGGTCTAATAAAGAGCTGGACGGCCAATAGCGAGGCAGGAGAAAGGATAGGCGGGGCTGGCAGGCAGAGAGAATAAATAGGAGGAGAACTCTGCGAAGAAGGGAGAAGGACCAAGAGAGCAAGGAGAGGAGGATGTCAAGGGTCGGCCAGCCAGCCAGCCAGCCTGCCTGCCCGCCAGCCAGCCAGCCAGCCAGCCGTGGAGTAAGAGGAAAGTAAGATACACAGAAGAGGAGGAAAAAGCCCAGAGGCAAAAGGTAATTGAGATAATTTAAGCTTAGAAAAGCTGGTAAGAAATAAGACAAGCTAAGGCTGGGCATTTAGAAGTAATAAATTTATTTGAGAGTTGGGTGGCAGGTCCACAAAAGACTAAAGAGCCCAAAGAGCCAAAGAATAAAAACAACAATGTTGTTCGGTTTCCATGAGTTTGTAAGGTTTCTGTTGTGATCAATATCTGTCTTTTATCACATCTATAGGATGTGATTTCAATTTTGTTTCATCTGTTGAGCTTTCCATTGTGATCAAGTATGTGGTTAGTTTTGGAGACGGTTCTTAACTGCTGCTAAGAAGTTACGTTCTTTTCTATTTGGGCGAAATGTTCTGTAAATATTTAAGTTCATTTGGTTTATGACGTCAGCTACCTATTTAGTTTTTGTCTAGATGACCTGTTTATTGGTGAGAGTGGGGAACTGAAGTCTCCCACTATGACTGTGTGGGAGTCAATATGCGATTTAAGCTGTAGTAGTGTTTTTTTTTTTATGAACTTGGGTGCCCTTGTGTTTGGTGCACAGATATTAAGAATTGCAATGTCCTCTTGGCGGATGTTTTCCTTTGATGAGTATGTGGTGTCCTCTATAACTGTTGATTAATTTTTGTTTGAAGTCTATTTTGTCTGATGTTTAAATGGCTACAGTGGCTTCCTTCTTAGGTTCATTTGCTTGGAATATCTCCACCAATCCTTTAACGATGACGTTATATTTATCCTTGATGTTAAGGTGTGTTTCTTGGATGCAACAGATAGATGGATCCTTTTTTCACATGTTATGTTAGTCTGTCATTTTATTGGGGAATTGAAACCGTTGATCTTGAAAGTGATCTATGAGCAGTTGTGCTAGCTAGTTTATGTCAACTTAACACAAGCTAAAGTCCTAGGAGGGAACCTCAATTAAGAAAATGTCTCCATTTTCTTTAATTAGTGGTTAATGGGGGACGGCCCAGCACTTCGAGGGTGGTGTCATCTCTGGGATGGTGGTCCTGCGGTCTATATGAAAGCAAGCTGAACAAGCTATGAAGAGCATGCCAATAAGCTGCAACCCTCCATGGTCTCTGCCTCCAGGTTCCTGCCCTGTTTGAGTTCCTGACCTGACTTCCTTCTATGATGAGCAATGATATGGAAGTATAAACCAAATAAACTTGTTTCTCCCCAAGTTGCTTTCAGCCATCACAGCAGTAATAACACTAACGAAGACAAATTGGTAACAGAATCATAAAGTACTGCCGTGACAGATCTGGCCATGTTTTGGGGAGAGCTGCTGAAGGACCTTGGAACTGTGGGCTAGAAAAGCCATTGGAGTCTTCAAAGCTTGGTGAGCTGTTCTGTGGAGCTTGGAAGGTAACGAAAGCAATCAGGACTCTGGAGGCCTGGCTTCTGAAGTTGCAGAGGAACTTTAAGAGTCTCTTAGACTCTATCAGGTCTGCTTGCTCTTTTGACTTGAGAATCTGTGGTTCTGGTTAGCTGGGACGGAGGATCAGCTATGATTAACAAGAGGCCAGAAAGTCAAACCTTTCTTTTCCTGGGTCAACTGATGCTGGTCAGCTAAGAAATTAGCAGTGATTGAGAAGAGATCAGCATCACTGGGGTGGAATTCATAGGAACTTGTTCCTCAGAGTCGGCACTCAGAAGCTGAGTCGTACCAGAGGTGGCCAAGGCCGAACCTCACAATTGCATCTGAACTTGGTAGTGTGAAGGTTTGGAAGGCACGAAGGGGTCATGGGCAGCAGCTGAGGCTTGGCCCTGTGGCGGGGCTACAGTTCCCGAAGAGAGGGCAGGAGTGGCTATTGGTGAGAGTGTTGCCCAGATGCACAAGGGACCCCAGAATTTTGGAGATGCAATGGAAAGACCACTAAGAAGAGCAGTGGAGGTGGAATCAAGGCTGCCAGAGCTTGGAAGACAAGCTGTGGATGCTGCAGAGGGCAGAACCAGGGAAGGGACTCCAGCCCTTTGGAGGAGTTCAGAAAACCAGGAGCAGATCCCAGATATTGGACATTGAGTGATTTCCACTGTTGGAGTTTGGTTTTGCCTTGACCTGATTATGGCCGTGCCCTGGTACTCCTCTTGAAGTAAGTATTTAACTTATTTTTGATTTTATAAGTACTCATAGTCGAGAGACTGAATTTTTAAAGAGATTTTAGGTTTCAAAAGAGACTAGAATTTTAAAGAGGTTGAATTTTAAAGTGGGTAGCCTCTTCAGGTTGAAGTTTTCCTCCTAGCACCTTGCGTAGGCTGTATTTGTGGGTAGATACTACTTGGATTTGGTTTTGTTTTGTTTTTTAATCATGGAATCTCTTTCTTCCTTATCTATTGTGATTGAAAGTTTTGCCGGGTATAGTAGTCTATGCTGGCATCTGTGGTCTCAGAGTTTGTATAACATTTGTCCCGGCCCTTCTTGCTTTTAGAGTCTCCATTGAAAAGTCCCGTGTTAGCCAGGCGTGGTGGCACAAGTCCCATGTTAGCCAGTCGTGGTGGCACGTATCTTAATCTCAGCACTGGGGAGGCAGAGGCGCAGGCAGACCTGTGTGAGTTTGAAGCCAGCCTTAGTTTCTAGAGAGAGTTCCAGGACTGCCAGGATTGTTGTACAGAGAAACTATAGAAAAAAAAAATGTATCAAAAAACTAAAGAAAGAAAAAGAAAGAAAGAAAGAAGAAAAAATATACCCAGGGGTAATTCTAATAGGTCTGCCTTTGTACTCACGTGGTCTTCTCCCCTTGCAGTTTTAATATTCTTTCTTTGTTTTGTGTATTTAGTGTCTCGATTGTTGTGTCAAGGGGGCTTTGGTGGCTGGGATAAAGGGACCAGGTGGCAAGAAAGGCTATAGAAGAAGATCTTTGTGCTCTGCTGGGGATGAGGGCATACAGGTCTGGTGCAGGTAGTCATGGATGTTGTGTAGTCATGGTTACCTTGGCTATGCCGTACCTAGAAGACAGGGTTTCCTGGTCCCCCTCCCTATCCTCCACTCTTACAGTCTGGCTGTCCTCTTCTCTGTGGTATTCCACAGACCGTGGGATGGGTTAGATGTCCCGTTTAGGACTGAGCATCCAGCAGTAATCCAGTCTCAGCATTTTGAGGTGTTGTAGGTCTCTGTATAACCTTTACCCCCCTAGAAGCAGCAGCCCCATGGCCCAGGTGGATGGCAGTGCTGGTCCTTGTTCTAGCAGCTTGTCACCTGGGTGGCTACAGCTAATTTACAAAATGCTCCATTTCCCTTCTCGGTTCTCTTTAATTTGTTTTACACAGGCAGCATGAAGGAGTTCACAAAGCGGAGAGGAAACAATACTGCTCTCCTCTTTAATGTCTTTTCAGTCACAGCCCATAACACTCAGAGCCCGACTCCTCCTCGTGGTCCTCACTCCATCTCCTATTCTGCCTCTGCTTCGGTCAGCTGAGCCTGTGTTAGGCCATTGAAAGTCCCATGCCTTTTCTTCGAGCTTATTCTCTTTGCCTGTAAGAATCCTCATCTAGCTCCGTAAAGGGCTGCTTCCTTCTGACTCTTTCCATTTAATTTATTAACTCATTGAATGGCCAGAGCGCTGACAATTACACCCAGGGCCTTGTGTGCTAGGCAAGTGCTCTTTCATGGAGCCATAATTCTAGCCTGCAATCTCGACTCGAAAACACTTCCTGCAGGAAGCTCCGCTAACCACTCCCTGCTAACCACAATTGATGACAGCACCCTGACCATTTCCTTCTTAGCATCCATAAGTGTAATTCTTCATTTGCTAATTTGTCTTTCTGTTACTTTCAGTCTTCACACTGAAATATAAGTTCCAGTATGCATTTGTGTGTGTGTGTGTGTGTGCGCGCGCGCGCGCGCGCATGCGCATGCACATGTGTGCAGAAAAGGGGGAGTATTATGTGTGAGAGAGTAGAATATGGGCATACATGGGTATGGGTGGATACTAATGGGGGAGTGGGTGCTCACACCTGTGACCATGCACAGAGGACAGAGGACAGGAGGACATCATGGATCCTGCTTTATCAACTCCACATTATTTCCCTTGTTACAGGGTCTTTGTCTGAACCTGGAGCTAGGCTTGTGGCCAGCAGACCCCAGCAATTCCCAGCAATCCCCTTCCACTCACCATCGTGCTGGGGTTAGAGGCGTGTACAGCCAAATTAGCTTTCAAGGTGGGTGCTGGGATCTGAACTCAGGCCCTTGGGCTTGTGTAATAAGCCATCTTATCCACGGAAACATCTTTCCAGCTCCCATGCTGTGAACAATGAGACAGTTTTAATATCAGCACACAGCATGTTTAATATACACTGGTCAAATGGGTAAGCAGATGACTGAGCAGAATTGAAGGAGCAGTGACGTGCAGGTGACCTGAGGAGGATATTCAGTCTCTGTCACACTTGGCTTGGAGGGACTCAGACACAAGTGCCCTCTGCCTTGGTCAGCATACCTTGGCGTGGACACTGTCACCAGCAACCTGTCTGCTGGGCACGGAGGCCAAGCTGTCACCTCAGTCTTGGTAAAAGCAGATGGTGGTCAACACAGGCTGCGGTCCCGACCTGGCAAAGAAGGGAGATGTCTGAAACTTTGGGTGCCACATGGCAGAAATGTGAGCCTTCGTCAGATTCCTCTCGGGAAAATGTGAAGGTTCTAACGAGTCTGCAAAGTGAGGGTAGAGCAAGGGAGGAAAAAAAAAAACGTCATCTTGGGAGAGTTGTGACTACATCTTTCAAGCCTTGCCTCTGCCTGGGTGACTCATCTGAGTGAGCTTTTGACCTTCACGACATTTAGAGCAGCAGAGGCAATCAGTCAACAGTGCCAGGTGACACTGGGAGGCCACCGAAGCTTCGGCTCCTCCGGTGGCAGTGGTTGCAGTTTTATGAAGTCGCACTGGAAGTATGTTAAACAGTGGATACAAAGGAGCCTTGAGCCTGGTCCAGCTGTTTGCAGAAACCCCTCAGGTGTTTATGTCAATGACCACGTAGACAGCCTTAATGTGTCGCAGGTGGCTGCTGCCTTCTGGGTTTTTTTTTTTTTTTTTAGCATCCTCACCAGGCAATCCAATTTACGTATACATTTGGGCCAAATTCTAATCCTTTGTGGCTCTATGGGGGATGCGATTTCATTAGTGAGAAGGCACGGGGGTCTCTGAAAGGAAGAATTGTCTCCTAGTTTAGAAGTCAGCCTAAACGTCGGCGAGTCCTACATCCTGTTTCTGCTCTGTTTGTCGCTGGATTACTTCTTTCCACGGAAGCTGGGTTTCTTCCAGCCTGCTGATGCTTGTCGGTGGAAGTTCAGCGTGAGGAGAGCAGGGTCCCAGGAAGCCTCACGCGTGAGCCTCGCCTGAAACCCAGCCTCCTCAGATTCCCATAGCCTCAATTTTTGAAGCTGTTTAAACTCGCTTTCAGGCGAGCTGTTTCCCTGGCTTAAGCAGCAGTAAGGAATGTGTTTCTGGCACATTCCTTCCATCTCTGCCTATACTCCCATGAGCCTCTAGCCTACAGTTTGCCTTCAGTTTAGTGCTACATATGGTCCGTTTCACTACAACAGCCACAGTATAGTGTCCTCAGCTGTGCTAGCCTGAGTCGGGTCTCTCCGAGTGTCTGTTTTGAAAGCTTGATGTTTTGTCTCCTTTCAAGAATATATATCTTTTCTTTTTAAATTGGTAAGCCTCCTTCTGCCCGTCATCTTACTGGAACCCTGTACCCATAAATCAGGAGCCCTGCTCCATAAAGATTTTGTTCACTTTCCAGCCATTGTTTCTTAGAGTAAATCTTAGCTTGCCTGCCCACCCAGGTTTTTGGTGTCTGGCCTCAAGAGCCAGCCCAGGGACTAGAATCTTAGTTTTGAGTCTCAAACTAGGAGGTGAAACCCAGCTATTTGTCTTTAAAATGTTTCTATCTCCAACCTGCCTCAGCATCTGAGTTTCTTTTTGTCCTCGGTCTTCCTTCACTGTGTTCGTTCTCTCTCTGTCTCTGTCTCTGTCTCTGTCTCTGTCTCTGTCTCTCTCTCTCTCTCTCTCTGTGTGTGTGTGTATGGGTATGTATAGAGTATACCTATGGCCCCTCCTATGTGTGTGTGACTGGGAGCCAGCGGAAGACGTTGTGTTTTCTCCTGTAGAACTCTCTGCCTTATTCCCGTAAGTCAGTCTCCCACTGAATCTGGAGCTCATTGTTTTTCAGCTAGGCTGGAAGCCAGCAAGCATCAGCGGTCTCCTTGTTTCTCTTCCGCTCCCTCCCCAGCCCCGTGGTACAGGTGCGCATGGCCACATTTGGCTTTTCTCTTGTACTAAGGATCTAGCTCAGGTCCCCAGACTTTTTCAGCAAATGCTCCCTCTGAGCCATCTCCCCAGCAGGTCACTATCTTTTCCTGGTTCCTCATTTCCCCGTCACATGACGTTGAGCTCTCTATCGTAACCATTCTTACGATTGCTGACTCCTCCCCCTACGTGTGTCTCATTTCCGCACCTTGAGACGGCATTCTGTTTCCAGACAGTACTCCTCAGCTCCAGGGGTTGGATCTGTCTTTGCTCTTTCCTGGCCTCATTCCTTCCAGCAGGATCCAGGTTGTTGCTTTTATTTCAGACTCTCTGGATGTCCCTTCAGGCACCTGGCATAGCTAGGTAATTCTGCGGCCTTTGGAAGCTTACAGATTGTATTAGTTACTCTTCCGTTGCTGTGATAAAATAACGTTACCAAGGCAACTTTTAGAAGATTTCAGAAGAATGAGTCCATCACGACATCACCAATAGTGTCTGGCATGGTGGCTGGAGCAGGAAGCTAAGACTCACATCATCAACAGGAAACAGGAAGCAGAGATAGAAGTTGGAATAGGCAAGGCTACGCTCTCAAAGCCCACCACGCCCAGGGGCACCCCCGAAATCTCCCCAACAGTACCCAACCAGGGACCAAGCGTTCAAATGCCTGAACCTATGGGGTGACGTTTCTCATTCTAAACACCACCCTGATGTGAGCTAGACTCAAGTTTAGAATTTTTACCAGATGGCCCACGAGGACTAGCAAAGTCTGAGGAAAATAGTTGTGTTCTGGCCACACTAATTGAGAGGAGTTTTCATTGGCTGAGTGATCCAAATGAAATATTTATATATAGGTTTAGAAACTGATTTCAGATTATCAGAGGCTCTTTGATCCTACTATACGAAATAGGAATCTCTTCAGCAATATTCCCAACTAGAGTAGTCCAACAGTTCCATTTACAAGGAACTTAGTGCGTCTCAGTGTCTCACTGTTTCCTGCCTGGTTGGATTGTCAAAGCCTGAGATGCTCTTCTGAAGGGACAGACTGTTCTATGGACTGGCTTTCCTTCGCTCCTATTCAACTCCAAATTGTATTTAAGAATGTATTTCCATCTCTTGTTAGTAAGAGCCACCTTTAGAGGTCCATGAAATAGTAGTGGGAAATTGAACATCCCGACCCAATTTCCCATTCCTTAGAAGTCACTCACTTTAAAACCAATTTCCTTCTGAAGAGAGGGGAGGTAGAATTAGATACTTACCAAAACTCTGAATTCTCAAATATTCTGTGTTCCCGGAGAATCTTAAATACTGAAAGTGGTTCTATTTCTTTTCTTTCTTTCTTTTTTTTTTTTTTTTTTTTTTTTTTTTTTGGTTTTTCGAGACAGGGTTTCTCTGTGGTTTTGGAGCCTGTCCTGGAACTAGCTCTTGTAGACGAGGCTGGTCTCGAACTCACAGAGATCCGCCTGCCTCTGCCTCCCAAGTGCTGGGACTAAAGGCATGCGCCACCACCGCCCGGCGTGGTTCTATTTCTTAAATAGATGAAGAAACTTTGTATGTGGGCAGAACTAAGCAAGATCAGGCCAGAAGCCAGGCTCTCAGGGCTGGCCAGTTGAGCGGTGAGATCAAAGCTGGATTGCAGGGTAGATGGAGACTCAAGTGAGGCCTAGGGGACCTGCCCGCCTGCTGAGGAGGTATTGGTGCGGTGAGACTTGTGATCAGAATCATGCAGAAGAACGTGAGGTGTGAACTGAAGAAAGAACTGCCTAACATGAGGGCAGTGTTGCTTAGGAAGATCTCCCAGGGTGCTTGTAGAGTCTGTTTGGGAAAGGTCACTTGGGAAGGTGCCATTTTTGTTCTAGATGCCCTGCATCCACTAGGAAGAGCCGATCAGAGGGAGTAAAGCATCCTCCCATCAAGTTTAGGCAGTGAAAAGGCATCAGGCTTTGGTTTGAAAGACGCTGGTTCCCGTTTCGCTACTTATTCCGATGTGTTCCGAGGGAGCAAGTCACCCTCCCAGACCCGATTCTTGTTTTTAAGAAAGAGCAGAACCCAGTTAATGAAGGCAGAGGATGAATGTAGGCGTCTTTGAGCATGGGGCAAGCATGCTACTGCAATTAATGTTAGAACTTCCTAAAACAAGGAGGTCTTAGAAAACCCCAAAGGGAAAATGTAGCGATTTGCTCCCCAGAAGATGTCAGCTGCACAGAGAAGGCAGTACGGGGAGAGGCTGTGCTTTCCTGTGCGGATCTGTTCAAGGGTTTTGTGCCATGTTTTGTCAGCTGCTAATAATGGAAGTTCCTGCCAAATATGAATTAATAATAACGCTAAGTCTAAACTTTTCCTGGCTGCCCTTTTAGCAGTAAGCCATGGAGCCTAACGACATGAGCTTTTCTGCAGCTTGGCTTTGCGGTTCCGGTCCGGTCCAATGCACAGCTCTACAGGTCTCCAGGCTTCCCCTGACCTCCACATATGCATACAGGTCCATGAATACCTGCACACACATACATATAACAAATACACACACACACTTATAACAAATGCACGTGTGCGCACACACACACACAAAGATACTGAAGGATCATTTGAAAAATTCCTACCCCAATCTCAAAACCACCCTTTTCCCTGGGAGCCTGTGGTCCTTTGTGGGAGAACAATGACAGGTCCAAGATCTGAGCATCAGGTCTGCATTTTGCAGGACTGCCAGTGCTCCTGGACTCTGGATGTCAGAGCAAGAAACTATGCACTTAAATACTTACCTATGTATGTTTCATGCCCATGCTTTGCTGTATAGTCCTATCATTTAGCCAAGCATGAAAGAATTCTGATGTTTCCAATCCTGATTTACTACTGTTTTGATTATTTTTGACTCCTCCCCTTATATGGTTTTTTGTTGTTGTTGCAATAGTGAGAAGCCAGTCTTTAGTTCATTGTTCAAGTCTAATGTGTGTGTATAGTGACTTAGAAACAGATACCCCTATGGGTAACGGGCATACCCAGTCCAGTTCATTCTAAATATTTCCTCTTGCCTTTCTCTTATGCATTCTGTCCATTTCCTAAATGACTGTTAATGGCAACCCCACCACTTGGGGAGGTTTGCTCACCTATCTTTATAGTTTACAGCCTCTGCTGTATCTTTACCTCCTACATAAGCTTCCCCCACCCTCCAAAAATGACATTGAAGCAAATATTATTCTTTGTGCTGTTCAAATGGTTCAGTGAGTTTTCCCAAGAGAATAGGTAGTTCTGTATATCCATAATTTAGGGTGATATGTCATTAACCTAAGCTACCCAATGCTTTACATATTCAGGAAGCCCCCACCACACAGCACAGATGCAAACCTTAGCATACTGATCCTTTTATTGTCAGTGTAGTTTTGTCTTCTCTGGGCCATGATGTAATTAGAATCTCACAGAATGTAGTTCTCTCAGAGTGGCTTACTCTTGGTTTTGTTTCTATATTAATTATGCACTTAAAAGTCTTCTATGTCTTTTTTTTTTTGGTTTTGTTGTTTTTGCCTTAATAGTACCTTCCTCATTGCATCCTGGGTGATGTCCAGCGGTGAGGATGGACCTCTGATGATCATTCACCCTCTGAAGGACATCGTGGCTTGATGCTGTCATGGAAAAATCTACGATAAACATTAACAAAAATTCCATTTTAGCCCGGCAGTGGTGGCACATTCCTTTAATCTCAGCACTCGGGAGGCAGAGTGGATCTCTGTGAGTTCGAGGTTGTCCTGGTCAATAAGAACTAGTTCCAGGACAGTTCCCCAAAACTGCAAAGAAACCCTTTCTCAAACAATTCAGTTTTGTACTTTCCTGTGGACTGTAGAAGTCCACTTTAACCCTTCACAGTCAGCCCTGATCCCCTGCTGAGACTGGTCAGTGTTGACATTTTTAGAACTCTTCTGTAAATGTAATCCTCACAGTCTTATGTGCGTGGCTTCTTTCACTTAGCCTTTTATGAGGTCCATCCATGTTGTTTTATACATGGTTTCTTTTCGCTGCTGCTGTTTGGCATTCTGTAAGGACTTGGCACCAATCGTGCATCCACCCGTCAGTGGGCAATCAGATCGTTGTTGCTTTTGACTATTGTATTAGTTTCTTGTCTCATTGCTGTAACAGAGCAACTGACAAGGACAGCTTGAGAGGGAAGGTTTACTTTATCTCCTGTTCAAGGGTGCAGTCTGTCACAGAGGGGAGGTCATGACAGACCTAGCTCGGAGAATCTGGCCATTTTGTCTGCGGCCAGAAGCAGAGAGCATCAAATGTTAGCGCCACTTGCCTTTCTTATTTTTTCATTTCTCTCTCAGCTAGAGTGGGTCTTCCCACATCAATCAACCTAGTCTCTACAGCCCTTCATAGAATGCACAGAGACTAACTTAGTCCCCTACTCCTTCACAGACGTGAGGAGATGTTCATTTCCTAGGTGAGTCTAGACCTTGTCAAGTTGACAATCAGCATAAGCCATCATAATTATTGTGAGCAACGCTAGCATGACCACGCATGTGTAAGGTTTTGTGTGTGCACGTTCTCTCATTCTTCTCTACATACCTAAGAGCAGAATTGATAGACCAGGATAAACTCGCTCACAGTTGTTGGTAACTTACTATGGGCTGCCACATAAAGGTACAGCTATACAAGGGAATCTTACTACTGATGAAGAATATCTTTTGCATTGTTAGAGCAAATAGAAAATGCAGGATGAGTACTGAGAAGATAATCATATTGTTGTTGCTGTTAATGTGTATGTGTGTGTGGGGGGGGGGATTTGTTAATGGTAGTGGTGGTGGTTGCCTGTGTGTGCCTAACTAGGTCTCTTGAAAGAGTCCAGTACTGTCTGTTCAGGTCAAGGAGCAATATGTCCTTTGGGACATGGATTCACACCCATCACCCGTCGTTCTCAACAGTTTCTACGAGGGAAATTAAACTCATGATGAAATCTAGAAAGAATTAGAGTTAGATGACAATATAATCCTTGTGTTAATAGCTAAGAAATATGGGAAAGAAAAAGAGGAATTGTCCAAATGTGAATTAGCGAATCTGTATCTCCATCCACACACACACACACAGTCGCTTCTATCTGTGTGTTTCTATGGATGGAACTGCATTGCTCTAGGCCAAAGTGACAATTCTTTCTTCCACCTCAAGTGCCTCCCTGGCCAAGGATCCCCTCAAGGGAACCAGACTGTGTTTAAAAGCCGTGCTGCCTGTTCTCCGGTCCAGGAGAGAGAAACACACAAAGGGAGAACTGAACTTTAGACGTCACAGACTTGAAGGACGGGGTGGTTTACAGATGCCGTGAGGGACATGGTGTTATTTCATTTGAATGCTTTCCTGGCACTATCCTCTTTTGAGTCTTCAAAGGGATTTAATTTTGATCTTTTAGAAATGTTCTTTTCTTTTGAAAAAGAAAAAAATTTGTCATGGAAGCAGAAGCAAATGTAAAATTGTGTGGGCATTAACAGCTCCCAAGACTAGAGAAAATTTTCAAGTTCTGTCCTTGCTTTTTGGTGGTGGCAATGATGAAGACAATGAGGGCAGGGGCAAGGATGGAGGATCGGATGTTTAGGGCATTCTCTAGAAGGGAGTTTGACACATTCCAACCCTCAATATGCCTTTGAATGCGTTTGTGCCTCATGGAGAGAGGCTGACAGTGATATGCAGACATATATCGTGCATAATGCTTATTACCTACATGTGTGTACATTTACAGTCATACATAGAAGTTTTCACTGGAACAGTCTTGGAAATTAGATTTGAATAATCTTAATTGAGGCTTATTCTCTCATTCAGTACTCATATATATGGTTTGGATGTGGTTTGTTGTCACCAAAATTCCTGTTGAAATTTAACTGTGGATGTCACAAGCTAGGGGTTGGGGACAAGAATGAAAGGTAACTAGGTGGTGAAGCCAGTATCAGAAACCAAGCCATTGCTGGCACCATGCAGCCAAACCATGAGCCGAGAACAGGCATCTTTCCTTCATGATGCATCCAGCCTTAGTTTATCATCATAACAGCAGGAAAAGGACTAATGCTGAATAAATCGCGTTTATTATAGGTCTCCCAAGGTGTTTTTTCTCTTTATTGTCCTCTCTACCTTCCAGCAGCCACACCCCTCTGCATGGTTCAGTTGCTGGCCATTCTGAGTGGGAGCTGGACTGGGTGTATAGAGGAAGAGCTGGCATTTCTCCAAAGCAGTTGCCGCCTCCCCTCCCCTCTCCTCTTTAGATCCATGTTTTTAGTCAAGCAGAAGGTATTGACTGTAGCTCTAATTTCCCAGACTCGGCCAGAAAATACGATTATAAATGTCTTTCCCTTTCTCAAGATTTGTCCACAGGGCTATCTGAGAAAGTCAGGAGCTAAACTGACCTCCTCCGGGACAACAAAGACCTCTTCATCCTTGGTAGGATAATAAAATATCTTAAGATAGGAAATGGTATGGACTAGCATCTTAATTTTGCAGGTGAGAAGGCTGAACCCCAGAGCAGTTGGCTGGTTCTCAGTCTCCCAGCTGGCCTGTGCCCCACTGGGGCATGAATTTGTTCCTCTGGTCTCTCACGCCAGCATTCTTTCTTCTGTTATGCTTCCTATGCGAGGAACAGTCGTGGAAGCCTGCAGTGTAAGGACCCGATAGTTCTGCATCTACTACTTACATTTCTTTTGGAACCATGTGTCGTGATATTTTGTTTGAGCTCTAACAAATAAAACTTGCCTGAAGATTAGAGTGGGGACCTAGCCACTAGTTAACCAGAGAGGCCAGGCGGTGGAGGCACACACCTTAGATCTCAGGACTTGGGATCTCAGGCCTTTAATCTCAGCACTAGAAAGGAGACAGAAATACAAGGCGGGTAGAGACAGGGTCTCGCTTATTCGATCTGAGGGTTCAGTAGAGGTAAGAAGTGTCTCTAGTGGCTGGCTTCTTTACTTCTCTGATCTTTCAGGATTTACCCCATATCTGATTCCGGGTTTTTATTATTAAGACCAATTAGAATTTATGCTACATCCATGCAGTCTTAGGAGTTAGATTATGAACATAAATAACATCGCTCGAGGTTTATTTAATACCACATTCATTTCAGACAACAGAAAACCCAAGGACTGAGTAGTGATACCCACAACTGCAGAAGCATTGGGTGAGGCTGTGTTTCTTACAGGGCAAGGCCTCTCAACACAGGCATCTGAGGGAGGACTGGGACTCGTGAGGGAGGACTGGGACTCACGAGAGAGGAGCAGCCTGATCCAGTTTTTCCTTCAGCTGGCATGGCTGCCCCACTCACATCAAGCACAAGGGCACAGTATCTACCCAGCCCCTCCCTGCTTCCCCACCAACAAAGCAAAGACCCAAAGAAAGCAAAACTAGCAGTGATGGTGGTAACCAGTGCCACACTCTGATCTGTCCAACCGAGACGGAAACCCATTTAGCATCTGAGGGAGGTCTCTGTGTGGTGCTTCTTTTTGGTCTAGCCTCTGCTGCGTGCTCCGTGGCTCTTCATTCTTGCCCGAGGAAGCTGCTTTAGTCCCAGGAATCCTGGTGTCCCCATCTCCCTTGGAAGGTCTCTGCAGAGATATGACTCAGTGCACAGGACTGACCTCCAGGGATGGATCCGACTTCACAGTCGAATCCACCCTTGCTTTCTGGGGATGCCAAGCGAGGACCACCCTGGCTGGCAATCAGGGCATAGCTGCATCAGAACCTGGCTGCTTCTTTGGAAATGCAGGGTGAACATACAGGGATTTTAGCAGAGCCCGTTGCAGCCAATAATCGGAAATGATGAAGTGTTTCCCAAGCTCAGCATCTCATATTACAGGCTTATGATTGGCCTAGAAATGAATCTTTTATTTTAGGCTTGGACCTTAGAGCGAAGCAAAATAAAAACTTGGGAGGATTTATTTTTCCGTTTTGCTATGGCTTGCTTTCTTACCTCAGCGAAGGAGATGAGGGGAGGTCACAGTGCGGGGTTTTTAACGAGAATGGCAGGCCAACACGATTTTCCCTTCTTCACTGTTACATTTTCCTAACTGCATCCACTTCCATTTTATGACTCACTCCGACAATTTACTGTGTTTAAAATTACCCTGCATTCTTCCAGCAAGGCTCAGGTCAACTATACGTACTGTGTATACAGTGGGAAATTCTTCCTCATGGATCTGGAGAGTGCTATGGACTTTGTGTTTGTGTCCTTGTTGCCATGGTGACTAGCAAAGGTTAAAGCCAGGGCCTCACATAATGGAGTGGCTGTGCAAATAAGGTATCATGACTCGATGTGCACCTCAAGACATGCATTAAAACATCCTAGAGTCATTGTCATAAAATTCACTTTTCACTCCGATCATGCGGGTTATTGCCTAATATACATATTCTCAAAATGATCTCTCTCCACTTCCTTCTCTGTAAATTACAGTCTCGTGGTCATTCCCCTCCGATGCTAGTCTCTGCGAATCTAGGAGAAAGGTTTCACAGCTGGACAAGACACGCCAATGAGAATATCAACAAAGCAAGCTATAGTCTCAAACCTCTCCCTGTTTAAACCCAATTATATGAAAATAATAAAGCCTTCTCCCTTGTTTGTTTAAGAATTTGCTAAATAAACTTGGTTAATACCTAACAATACTAATGTGTTAAACATCTGCCAGCTGTTAGCATACGGACTCCTCTTCATCTTGGCTAATGGCCCCCAGTTCCTGACTCAGTATTTCCTTAGACGCCTTGACTGTCCTTATGTTAAACTGAAAAGGCTTTTCCTCAAAGTGGCTTTGAATAGGAGGAGAAAATGCCAGGCTTGCCAGACCTTGGACTGTCTCAGCAATGGAGACAAGAGAACATTCCCCCACCCTCATCTTTCCTATTTCTATTTTCAGATCCAAAAGTAGGCTGGATAGAAAGCCTTCATTAGCTACCTTCCTGTCCCCTCTGCCCACTACCCGGGGGCAACAGAGTTGATCCACGGCCTCTTAATTCACAGGTTGAATTCTCAACTTCCAGCCTAATGCTTAAGTCTTCCACAATCTGCCTTTTTCTCGAAGATATTTTCGTGTAGACACATATGAGCATTCGGTCATAGGACTACTTTTCAGTGTTTCTTTCCTGCCTTCAATATAACTTCATAGTTAATGTATTAGTGAGTCAAAACCATGTCTGCCTCTATCCTGGCCTCTCTTCTGCCATCTGGTGGCGAAATGAAAAAGTAGCGGTATTAAATAATAGACCAAGTAGTCTTTGGTTTTCGTTGTTTGTTTTATGGAATTCATAAGTGCATCTACCAGCAAGTGTTTAGGGGAAATTATTTATCAAACATTTATTTATCATTGAGATACTCCATAAAATGTCACACTCAGCAGAATCACCAAATCCAGTCTGTCCCCAGGAAGACTATTAAATGTTATGGAACTGAACGCTTCTTGGCTGGGGCGACAGAACAGTCGGTAAAATGCTTACCTTGCAAGGAGGAACCCACATTTAATCCTCAGAATCCATTAAAAAATAAGCTGGGCACAGTGACTGAGAAGCCCCAAGACCAAGGAGGAGGCCAGACAAGTGGCTCCCTGAGGCTCAGTGACGAGCCGGCCTAGCATACTTGTGCGTCCAGGCCAGAAAGACATCCTGCGTCTTAAAAAAAACAAAACCCACCTTTTGAAAATTAGGTGGATAACTTTATTTAAAAATAAGGAAAACTCTCCAGGTTGTCCTCTGACCTCCACATACAACGCTGCACGTATGTGTATCTGCACACACCCTAGCACGAACACACACAGACACATAAGAGAGAAAGAGAAAAGCTTCCTACACCAGAGCTGAGAAAGTGCCACTTTCGTTCGTTTTAGTGGTGGGCTAATGACATTACGTTGTGCCCCCAGAATACAGATGCTCTTCTAAGAATAGAGAGAGGAGGACGGGAAGGGGGAGGGAACACGGTGAAAGAATATTTTGTCTTGAGAAGAAAAAAATTGAGCACATTAGTATTAAATCATTTTAAAGTCTCTCTCTGTCCTTCGGTCTCTCTGTCTCTCTCTCTCTCATTGAACCCAAGGGCTTGGACATGCTAGGCGAGAATTCTGCCACTGTGGAAGATCTCTTTATAAGAAAATTACCCCCGTGTGCAACTACACCTTTGTCAAACTTGTCATCGTGTGACACAGGTACTATCCAAACTGTTACCCTTTGGGGAAAGCGGTAGTCATCTCAAGCGAGTTTGGATCAGCTTGATGGATTGCCCCATGACTAACCAGATCTGAGTTCCCATCTTCTTCACAAACTCATAAAAAAGAAACAGCCAGAGGTCACCCAGGAACACCACGGTTGTTGCTAACCATCTCTTATAATCCACGCGAGTGTCCCGCATCCAGAGGGAGTTTGACCGAAAGTGTTCCGGGACAAAGGACATGATGTTTACGTGGAGAGTGAGCCACAGCTCTTGGTTTGGTCTGCTGCCCCAGGCTCGCTGATTTTACAGGGACATTGAAATCCAATGAATGGACATCATGGAATTCCAGAATCATTACACATAGAAGAGTAAAAGAAAAAAAAATTAAAAAGCAGTGGTGATATAAATGGTGCCTTCCAAAGGGGCCCTTGAAATTCCACCCCTGCTTCCTGACTCCTCCACCAGCATCCTCTTGGCCATAGCTGGGATGAACGTTTGGCCAGAAATAGCCTGGGCTTAAAGAGGGGGTGGGAACTCCATCTTTACCATTGCTGATTATAATAATCAATGGGGGACATTTTGACTACCTGGATTTGGGATGCTTTTCCAAACAACATGAAAATTTCTGTTGTCCAAAAATAGAATTTCAAATTACACCCTCTAGGCTTTCCCGTGGTTTCTCAACACCCATCCCCGCCCCCCCACGCCCTCCCCCCCATTCTCATCCACTGGGGCAATGGGAAAAGTCAGTGCGTTTTCACAGTTGGCTCAAAAGAACTGGGTTTTGGTTTTGGCTTTTGTTCTTTTTTTATTTGTTGTTTTGTTTTGTTTGGGGAGTGTGCACAGAGGCCACCTGCAGCATTCTGCCTGGAAGTGGCATGCTTTGACCCTTCAGGATCAAAGTCACTGGTGATTGCCTGGAACCAGTAGGCATTTGTTAATATTGTATAAACTTGCTTCTTTTATTGAAGTTGATGCATATAATAGTTGAAATATTCCTAAATAAAGGCGTAACACTTGAAAGATGAAGTATTAATAAATGAGCTAATACAGACTCCTTTGCATGTTGGGAGAGAGGTACCCAAAGGAGAGTTTTTCTAAAGGAAATAACGTGTCCTGTCCCTATTAACAGTTTTATTAACTTAAAATGTCAAAAATCATGACGTAGGGAACTGTTCAATAACCATCTGACCGAGTATGCTGTGAGTACTGGTCATGTGATGGGACCTGGGGGGTCACGGTAGGTGATACAGGGCATCTGACCTCTAGTGTCAGGGTCATTGATTTTGTTGATGGTAGAAATTGGAGGAGCTAAAGACTGGCCAGCATGACCACGAGGATGGCAGTATGACAGAGTTAAAAATACCTCTGAAATTTTCGGGTCCATCATGTAAATTTATGAGTGTGGGGTGGTTAATCTTGATTGCCAATTTGAAGGGTTTTAGGGCCAGGAATGAGGTGAACCTCTCGGTGTGTCTAGGAGGGTGTTTCCAGGGAGGACAAGCTGAATCAGAAAGACTCAGCCTGAATAGAGAAGCCCCATCCACCAGCGCAGGGCGGGGCTGTTGATCAAGAAGGCCAGTCGGGTAAAAGCAAAAACGTTCACTGAATGAAACCAAGCCTACTTCATGGAAAAACAGCAACAAAACCTATAGCAATCAGCTGATCAAAGCAGAAAGAGCTTGGACAAGGGCTCATAATGGCTAATTGTCAACTTGACACAATGTAGAATCACATTACAGTAGAGTCTCAATGAGGGACTGTCCCGACCAGGTTAGCCTGTGGGCTGTCTATGGGGCATTACCTTGGTTATGTGGTTATGTGTTCAGTGATATAGGAAGACCACTGTGGGTAGCACCATTCCCTAGGAAGGCGTTTCTTGGCCTGTATGAGACCGGTGAAATCTAGCTGAGTACCAGGCTTGCCTGCATTCATTTCTCTCTGCTCTTGACTGTGGATGTGATATGACCAGCTGCTTCAGGGTCCTGCCATGTTGAGTTCCCCACAAAAATGGACTGTAACCTAGAATTATAAGTTAACATAACCTTTTCCTCCTTTGAGTTGCTTTTGAATGGATAAGATTCAGGACAATCCTTAAGATGCGTGCTGCATGTTGTGGGTATTTCAGCTAGTGAATTAAAGGAAATAGCAACTGTGCTTGAAAATTCCAACTAGATATTCCATTACTAACTAAAAGTCAATGCTTTTAAACAATATGCTGAGCTTGGTGGTACGCACCTGTGATTCTCAGCACTCCAGAGCTGAGTCATGAGGGCTGTGAGTTGGTGTTAGGAGCCAGTCTGTGTTAGTTACATGACTGAGTTCCAGATCAACCTTGGCTGTGGAGTGAGACTCTCTCTCAAATCTCACCCTCTAAACATTTTTCCTTTAAATGTTTTATTTATGCCTGTATGTATGCACATGCTTTTCTGCTTACTTGTATATGCACCATGTGCATCCAGTGTCTGTCAGAAGAAGGTGCTCTGTCCTCTAGACATGGGCCTTCACACAGTAAAAGAACTGAACCCAGGTCATCTAGAAGAGTAGCAAGTGCACTTAACCATTGAGGCACCTCTCTAGGTCACCCCAAAATATTTTGAAAGCAGTCTTTCCCCTCAGATGTTGGAACCATTTCCCCATTAAACCAAGCACCTAAGCATTGAGGTTGAAATTTCCCACCCACGACACTGCATCTTTCTGATTACCGAGTAGTTTTGCTAACATTTCTGAGACGACTCTCTGCATCCTCTACTGACTCGGCTAGGCACACATCAGTTTCTGGTTTCTGATATAAGACTCAATAAAATAAAAAACTGATGCATACTTGCTAAGCAAAAGGAATGCAAAACCCTGCTGGTATTTGGTTTTAAACAGCTGGACATATGCATTACAATGCAATGGCTCAAGCACCACGAATAAGGCTTTCTTCTCTAGCTTTCATTGGCTGAATGATCAGAGAGCCCCTCTCTACTTAGGAAGGAAGGCAGCCTCTGGAAGCTAAAACGCCACAGCTTTTCATTTTGGAAAGAAATGAAGACTCTTGGACCCATCCAGCCGTATCTTCATTTCGGTAGGAAAGAATGGCGCTCATCTGGACCATTCACACATGAACCAGGAGTAGAGCTGGACAATCATATGTAAATATGGGATAGAGGACTACAGGGTGTGGATTGAGGTCAAATGCCCACTCTTGTGTGGATGGGCCGGCCACTAGGAGAATAATCTTTCAAGAAACACTCTCACTTGCATGCTGAACAGAAACCACTGGGCATTCTCTGTGGTCATACTCCTTCATTGAAACCTAATGGCCCCATCTCTCCTGCTGCCTTAGTTTAGATTCTCACCTGTAAGGGTAGGCTTTCTTCTGTATCAACTATACTTTTCTTTCTCTATTTCAGCTCATTAGGTATCTGCCATTGGCCCACAAAATGAATTTCATTCAGCCTTCCCCTTCTCATTCTCTGCCCCAGATTCTCTGTCTTCAAAACTTCAGCTAGCCTGACCTGTGCCTTCCCAGCATACAAGATCATCTTATGCTTTCAAGGACCCTTTCTCCCTCTCGCCTTCCTTCCCTCCCACCAGGTCACTAAGAGCCACCATCTCAAGAGAGGATAAGAAAAAATAAGAAACACAGCTATTTCTCAGGACCTGCCCCAGATAATTAATGCATTTTGAAAAGCAAATTCTGAGTGAACGCTCCTGTCCCTTGCTCCCGGGTTTGCTCCCTAAATCAAGTTGTGATTCATGGTGAGAATTCTGGGCTCCATCACAGTAGAAAGACTCGTGCAAGAAACACAGCAAGAGGGGGACAAGAGGTCACATCTTTGGTGCGATCTGCCCACGCCAGTGAGAGACGGATCCCAGGTGTGTGTGAAGCATCGGGCATAGCGATGTGCTGTGGCTGACAGGATCTGGCTTCATTCCAACCGGGCAGTTGTGTGAAGCAAAACAAAACGAGCGAGTCGGGAACTCGGAAAGGTGACCTTATTCCCTGCCGCGGGCAGTTGCAGTCCAGGTCTGAATGCGGTGCGTTTTAATTATACCTGGACACAGGAGCCCTCACTCAGACACAACTGAAGTCCCCAGTGGACTGTCGTGGCCACTGTAAAGATTTGTCTGCGCCGCTGGTTGTCTCAAGAGCCTGACATCACACTGATCATTAAGCAAAGAGCCGAGGAGCAGCTGGACGTTACCATGGCAACCTGCTCGGGTTACTGCTGGAGCTTGGTAACAGGAGCGTTTTATTATGGGTCATTAAGGGCAAAAGGCTTCATTTACATTATTTCCTGTAAAAATCCCATTATTTCAGGTTATTTCAGATGTTACACTCCGTCCCTCCCTACATGGCTCTACTAGAAAAAATAAAAAATAAAAAATGAGCACTGTTGCAAGAAGCAACCGCGTAACAGGCTTTAGGTAAATGGAACCTTGGAGCGTTCAGTAGTTGAGAAAAGCATCTCACCACAGGGGTGTGGGGTAAAAAGCGACTCGGTGTTCTCTGAAAGCGGAGGATTCTTGCTCCACAAAGCAGAGACGAGCTGCCTTTTCACGTTTGTTCCCCTTGGCTGAGTCATGCCTTTTCCTTCTGACTGGCACCGATAAGAACTCTGCAATCTGCTAAGTGCGACAAATCTGGCCTGCCCGCCCCTTAGCCTCCACCGGTACTGTCTCAGGTCTCCTGTTCCAGAGAGGCCACGTGCAAGGCGTGGCAGCCCCTGGAGCATTTAGGCACCAAAGCTTTGAGAGGCTGGGAGTGGTTTTCTTGTGAATTCATCCTTGCAGGTGGAGAAATCAGACAATCAACTCCAGTTAGTGGCTTTCTGGTAGTGTGGACCAGCACCCCACACCACCCAGAATGGGTAAATGTTGACCGCTAAGGATATTTAAGAAAGGTTCCAAGAAGGCCATCCCTTCTCTTGTAGTTCTACCCACTGCCTGTAATAAAGGGTATATATTCTACAGGGACAACACAAAGACCGGATACTATGCCAAGCTTCCAAGTCCCTCTGGCCTATCGAGAGTTATTTTCATCCTTTCTGAGTTCTCACAGCCCCTCTCATGATTGACAAGGTTCCTAGGTGTCCTGTACTTCTGGATGACGGTTGAGAACTAGAGACAACCAGGCCATGGCCTAATCCTTAAATGTCTGGAGCTAATTTAGTACTATTTGGAGACGTGAAATGCCACCATGTGCAGAAAACCTAACATAGTGGGACATGGGCTACACCAGTGAATCAGTTCACAATGTCAGTGGCAGCGTCACCTACTTGCAGAGACAGGTGACCCAAAGTGGAGCAGTAGCCGGCCAGTGGTGATTGTCCACGCTTTGTTTAGAAAGAAATCACTCAGAAAGAATTGCAGCATTGGGTTCTCAGTCAAGCAAATGAAAATCTGTCTTGGTCTACTAGTCAGCAGGATTGCTGAAACTAGATGCAGATTTTGTGTGTGTCAAATCCTAGTCTTTTAAATATAGCATGGGGTGGGGGGTTAAGTGGAGGGAATGGGAGGAGGGGAGGGAGTGGGAACTGAGATTGGGTATGTATAATGAAAAAAAAAGATAGTTTATTTTCTTCTTTAAAAAATAAATATATATATACTTAAAATATTATTAAATATAAACAATGCCATTATAAAGATACTGTATATCATAAAGATTTTGAGTTATAGATATCCATACTTGCATTTAAAAATTATCAACAAATATTTCTCTACCCATTAAGATTAGGTTGTAAAGATGTAAAAATAAAAAAAAAATATAGCATCATGGCATCTTGGAAGACAAACAGTGTGACCTTATTTGTAAGGGTTGAGGAAGAGACAGGTGAGTTAAGGCCATCTGGACAAGACTCTTGACGTCATGTTGTGGTAGGCGGATGGAAAGCTAAGTACAGATTAGATTCCATGAGCTGAGAGGATCTCATGCACCCATTGTAGCCTACAAGATGCATGACAGTCATGGCAGGTTCTTGTACAAACTGCTTGTCTTAGGCTGGAGAAATGGCTCAGTGGTTAAGAGCACTGGGCTGTTCTTCCTGAGGACCCAGGTACAACTCCCAGCACCCACACAGCAGCCCACAACAGTCTGGAGTTCCAGTTCCAGAGAATCTGACACCCTCACACCAATGTACATTAGAATAAACAAATACTAAATAAATAAATAATAAACCTGAACATTTGCTTGTCTTGTCCATCAAAGGCGATCAGGGTAAATTTGACTCAGAGAATGAGGCTATCCCAGAATGATAAAAGACTGCATGGGTAAAAACACACGGCAGAGGTGAGCGTGTGTCTTACTGGTGGGTCTGTGATGCGGTCGGTTATAGCCAGAAGAGCTGTGGTTATGGTCTGTGCTTGTCAAACACCCCCTTTTAAGGGTAGTCCAAGCCAGAAAGTCTAGTTCGGGAGGCAAAGCTTCCAGATGCCTAATTGAACACTTGTTCGGCTAATTAGAGCGGAGGCAAAGCTCTGAGGACTGGGGCTTCTTGGGCTATTCCCAGCAGCAGGATAAAAGATGGAACTTAATCATAAACGATGGTCCTAAATCTTTCCCTGCAGCATTGATGTGTGTAAGTTTAACTCTCAGAAAGCTTCACAAAAGACCACTTAAAAACGACTGGGTACAAATGGTAGTTACCTTTGCAACCTGCATCCTACGGTTTGTGATCTGGTATATATTAAGATCCTTGTTTTTTTAGCAGTAAGTTTGAGTTCAAATTTGTGTGTTTAAATATTACAAACAGAATGTATACAAATCAGACCTAAGGAATAATTCTAAATTGGACACAGTGGCAGATAGATAATAAGAAAAACAATTACCAAAGGAGGCCCAACTGAGTCAAATGAAAGTAAGTGTTACTTCTCAATGGGCCTTTCCATCGTAAAGGAGCAAAATTATTACAGTGACTAAAATTGTGCACTGCCAAAAATAAAAATGAATTAATATTACAATGGCTTTGCAAAATGAACTAATTTAATCAACTTCTCGATGGTAACCTAAATGAGCTAGAGACAGAACTGCTCATGGACATGTCTTGAGGAAGATTGCCCTGTTTCCTGGAACTTCCCTTTGCTAATTCCGAGTAAAAGCATTGACCTTTCCCAGTGCTTTCTCTGTTCTTTTCTGACTTGTCTGAAAGCCTGGAAATCACTGTTCTCCTTTGGCACAGAAAATGCTCTTTGAAAATGACAACCTCAGTTGTTTCTGTCTTTGGGAACTGACACGTGACTCAAATGATGCCTTGTTGCTGTTTTCTCTTTTTAAAGCAAGAGGCAGTTCAGCGGGCAAAGAGCTTGCCGTGCGAGTGTGAGGTCCTGACCTTGAACCCCCTAGAACCCAAGTAAAAAAACTTGATGCAGCACCATCTATAATTCTATTGCTCCTGTGGTGAGTTGGAGGCAGATGAGAGAATCTGCAGAAGCTTGTGAGCCAGCAAGTCTGGCATACGTAGCCAGGAGCAACAGGGACCCCGTCTCAAATGAGATGGAAGGTGAGAACCAAACTTGAGATTGCCCTCTGACCTCCACATGCATGCCGTGTGGCTTGTACAAGCCCTCCCCCAACATACATTATATACACATGCATGTATACTATACACACATGCACAAAATTAATAGTAGTAGTAAAAGAAGCCATGTCCACTTGTCAGAGCAAATTTAAATGAGTAAACTTAAATGACCACGGAAGCTTCATGTGACATTTCTTTTTGCACTGCCTTACCTCAGAACTTCTGATCACATGCCTCTGGTTAATACGTGGAACCCAAGAGTGTGTCCAGACACGCTATGCTTCCCAAATAAAAAGGAAAAGACCTTTTATTATTAGCCTGAAGTACATGGAGAGAAGCGTCAGAAGAGTCCTCTTTATGAGAAATCTTTACAGAATAATTAAGAACTCGTTATAGTCAGGCCTGGGGGGATGTTAAGTATAGCATTGTCCAGAGATGACTGACAGATCTGTAGTTAAAACTCCATAGGCCATCAGGGCAGAGGAACAGTTTGCATAGCTTTCAGAAAGCCTGAGTCTTGGGGATTTTAGGGGCCTCCAGACATCTCGGGCAGCATTTCTCAACCTATGGGTCGAGATCCCTTTGGGGTGTGGGGGTTGAACGACCCTTTCATATCAGATATTTGCATTATGATTTATAACAGTAGTAAAATTACTGTTATGAGGTAACAATGAAATAATTTTATGGTTGGAATCACCATGACATGAAGAACTATATTGCAGGGTCTCAGCGCTAGGAAGGTTGAGAATTACTGGCCTAAGGGTTCTCAACAGTGTCTTGGCAGGGCAGTAGAAAGCTAACACAGTCTGCAGAGCCCAGCGGGGAATGCTAAGTCACTGTACTGGATGTGATGCTAATACATGAACCATGCATTCTCTCTCCCTCTCCTTTTTCCGTTTCTCTATCTCTCCCTCCCCTTTCTCATTTTCTCCCTCCCTCTCCTTCCTTTTCTTCCTCCTCCATAACTCAACCTCGGCACTCGCTTCATTTTCTTGGGAAGCAGCATTGGGCTGACCATCCTCATGAGCCGAAGGCATGACAGTGGCATGCCCCTGAGGTTTACTTTCCTATTTTTCCACTTAATGGCCATCTCCAATCTCGTTCTTGCCCTTCGTTAGTGCATATAAAGTTTGCCTCATCTCTCCGAGTCTAACATGGGGACATGTTTAGGACTCTTCAGCTTTGTGCCTTGGAAGTGTATATTCAGGAAAAGCCTGTGCAGCTTCTCGGTGATCAAGACACACATGCTTGTTCATTGCAGGACCATGAGGGGAGTGTTGCGGTGATGGGAGCCGCCTGTGTCTGTTGAGCACACAGATATGTAAATGCTGGCTTGCACACCTAGCAGGGTGTTATGTGCTGGTTGACACTAATGAAATTATATATAGTAGCACGAAAGTGTAGGAAACAGAATAAGATCTGGAGTATAATACCATTTCTCTAAAACTTTGAAATCATAGACTTAGGACAAGGTGAAATATGGATTTTCAGCTCTCATTTTTAGTGGAAAGATGTGTACCATTAAAAGTGGAAGGACAGGAAGGGGACAGGGTAACAGGAGAGATAAAGTTGTCTGTAGGACTGGAGGTTTATTAAGAGTCCCATGGTAGAGTACTTGCTTCGTGTGTTCTGTCTTGAACTCAGTCCCCCATCACCCAATCAATGAAAGCAAACCTAAGAAGGGTTTTCTGCGGGTACCACGTATTAATCATGTACTGACATAACGCCTAGTTTAATCATTATCTTTCTGCGAACACAACCAACTGTAAGCAGATGCTGTCATTTTCCCTGATAATTGAAGCAAATGAGGCCCCCAAAGGTGGCATATGTCCCCTAAGAGCTAAGTGCTGGAAAGTAACAGCCAGTTTAGAAATGCAGGAAGTCTGGACCAAGTCATGACATCTTCCATCTCTGGGGAGTGCACTTATCTGTGCAGTCATCAGTAGCTGGGAATTTTCTCACGGCCTGTTTTCTCTGTTACCGTCCTATTCAGCTCTCGATTGTTCAATATCTTTGCTTCCCAGGTATCTGGAGTCCAGGGAAGACTAATGGTGTCAGATACATTCTGCTTCCTAGAAATGTGTGTGTTTGCATCTGGCTTGAATGATATGTTAGTATTTCATTAGTTTGGTTGGCATGGGTCAATGTCTAAGCAACAAATAAACCTAGATGTACTGTCAAAATTTTCTTTGTGGGTATAGAAAGATGAGAAAAATGGCTGCACCTGTGGTGGCTTCTTCGCTAGTACTAACTCTGAAAACCCAGTAGAGTCCATGATCGTTCTCAGCAGATAACTGAGATTCCAAGAGAATGCATTTCTTTATAGAAAGCACAATATGATCTCCAAAGTACTAAACATACTAATTAGAATTAATAATACTAATTAAAATTCCTTCCTAGAAATTTTATACGATGCACCAATTTAATAGAGAACAAATTAACTATCAAAAAATCTTTTGAATATAAATAAAGATAATTTTTTTTTAAAAAAGGAAGGGGTTATAGAACCAGGTCACATTACTAGCAGTGACTTAGCTCTTTCTCTATAATTGCTTTATGGAAACATCTTTTTAAAAACTAATTTATTTTTTGCTTAATGCTTTTGCATATATGCCTATGTTGGGACATGGTACATGAGTGTAGGCCTGAAGAGGGCATTGGGCACCTGGAGCTGGAGTTGAAGGCATCTGTGAATTGCCCAGGGTGGGTGCTGGAAAACAAACCCAAGTCCTCTTGAGTTTAACACACTCAAATGTGAGATTGTCTCTTTAGCCGTGTCCCCCCCACCCCCACCCCCGCACCTTTTGAGAGTTCTAGCAAGGATGGCAACGAGCTGCTAGATACTAGCAAGAAGAAAACTGAGCAGAAACACTCCATTGGAATCACTGGATTAGAACACTAATGACATTTTTGTTTTCCTATTAGTTATGTTCAGTTTATGATCTAGAGAGAAGAGAGAGGCACAGAATTGAGTTGGAAACTATGATAACAGTATTGTTGATGAAAAATGTTACATGAATCCCTAAAAACTAGGAGAGGAGTCTCCAGTGGGATGGGAAGTACAATTTGTCATAAAATAGAGAAGGGATTGAATAATAAGGGAAGAGGGCACTTTTAATACTTTCTCCCAAAAATTGACTAGTACCTATTAACAAAAATTTTATTTCTACCAAATTGAAGCTAATTAAAGCATTCTGCATGGATTCCTTTCAAGTATAATTTCTTTATGGTTAGAGGTTATAAATCCCTCTAAAAGTTTGATTAAAGTCATATATTATTCTTTTGTAAACTGTGACATTTGAACAGGAGGCAGGGAGTCATTTATCCATCCAAAGCCCAAGGACCAGATAAGAAAGATTAGATTGGTAAGCCACATACAGATTCCATCCACATTGTCCCTGACTCATCTAAAGACTATTTAACAAACATCTCCACGTTTTCCATATTAGGTAGCCACCAATCATCCTACCCTTAAGCAAGGCCCAAGTTTGATGTGATTAGATTTTGTTTATTGAGTAGGAGTGGCCATTGAATTCTGCATATTGCATACATAGTAATGATGTTTCCAGGAACCAGTGCCAGTGGACACAGGCATATCTCATTACAAGAGAGAATTCTAGGGGTGTCTCGTGCCCTAGAAGGTGGGCAGTATTAGTCAGCGCTGCACAGTGTTGGGAAGCTCTGAACTCATCGGCATTCCTCAGGTTCAGAAAAGGGTAGATCCAAAGAGTGTTCCAGCACCATAATTGACACCCAGCTATAATATTCTTGTCTAACCCCATGACAGGTACATCGTTAAGGTTTAATGTGATTGTATCTTGGCAGCAAATAGGACTTTTTATTTCCCAGGTGTACCGAATCAAATTGAGAACATTTATTAAGTGATACGATCAGTTCCTTGTGCCTTGGGATGGTCTAATGAGAAGCATTTATCTATTACAAAAAGCATTAAGATTTCAAAGCCGTTCACCTGAAGGTTTCTCAGTGTGTCACCCAGCCAAGGGTACAGTGGAGACCCGAGATCAGCTGTGGCTTTATTTATCCAGCTCAGTTGTACATAATGAAGGTCATTGCTCTTCTATTGGGAAAGGTTTAGGTGCTGTGTGCAGATGGTATTGAAAATGTAAGCCCACAGCTAAGGTGAAGTCTGGGTGCATTACGAGGAAACCAGAACAGGAAGTCAGCCTGGATCTGGTCCATGGCTCTGTCTCATGATAACCATGCCATTAGCATAGTCTCCCTGGGCCGCACCGTCCTCGTGTGTAAAAAGATGAGATATTTATCACTTAGACATCATCTCAGTTTTCACGAGTCACCACGGTAAAGTGTGTTTTTCTATTTGCCTAATATATTTACATTTAATGTTTACATTTTGTATATTATGTATATAAATTAAAAACTCAAATATTGCTACAAAATCCTAACAATAAAAAATAAAACACTAGCAATTTCCTCACCCATTTCTCTTCCTCATAGACATCCATTTTCATTTTTTATTTTGTCTTTTATCTATTTTCATAATATGGTTTTTTTGTGTGGTGTTTTAGTTGCCCTTTCCCCCTACCTGTCTTGGGGAAATGAAGATTTCCTGGCCTCGTAGCTGCAGGGTGTTTAATCCATGCTCACCTGGCTGTGTCCCTGGGCTTCGCACCCTGGCAAGGGAAGGGTGTGGCAGAGACCATTTTTCACTTTGGGCCCTTTCATTTGAATTCTTACTGCTTTTTCTTTGAGAAAACTTCTTTGTATGATTCCCATGGTCGTTTCTTGTTTTCTGTTACATTTTCTAAAACCATTTCAACAGTTCTCCAGTTTTCATTCCTGCTCCCATACTGACCCCTTAGGAGAACCTAGTTTTTGCAAAGCTAGGCGACAGCAATAGCAACCTCACAGGCAAGCCACAGCCCCTAGTGTTCTGTGAGGCTACAGGACCCAGCTCCCGCCCATGGCTTATATAGCCAGGCAGGGGAAGAGTTTTTCCTTCACCCCCTTTTCTTCTTTCCACTCTTCTTTCTTTTCCTCCTTCTTTTGTTCTTCCTGTCTTCATCTGTTTTCATCTACTGAGCATCTGTCCACACTCTGTCTTTCCGGCCTTTTCTCTGAAAGGCTGTCTGGTCATGTTGGATCCAGCTATAGGCCTGGAATCCTGCAGAGAGGTTTGGACGTTCGTCAGGGGTGCTCTCCTGGCTGGAGTTCAGCTCTGCCAGCTCTGGATCCGTTGCTCTTCCCGTTACACACAAGTTGAGATCTGAGCTCTAAGGCCACAAATCCTGAGCGTTTTATCTAAACACTATGCAATATAAATTCTGGTTTTTTTTGTTTGTTTGTTTGTTTGTTTGTTTGGTTTTTTCGAGACAGGGTTTCTCTGTGGTTTTGGAGCCTGTCCTGGAACTAGCTCTTGTAGACCAGGCTGGTCTCGAACTCCCAGAGATCCGCCTGCCTCTGCCTCCCGAGTGCTGGGATTAAAGGAGTGTGCCACCACCGCCCGGCTTAAATTCTACTGAGAAGGCAGATGTAGCACCATTAATAAAAACCCAGAAGCAGAAATTGGGGTTCAACTTGAAGGTCAGAAAAACAAAACAGCCAGCCACTGGCTCTTACCTCTACCTCAGTCCGAAATGGCGACCCTGCCTTCAGGAATCTCAGAATAAGACTGAGCTGAGTGCTGTCTCCTCCCGTTTTATATTCCTCTCTAGGGCTGGGATTAAAGGTGTGCACCACTACCGCCCAGTTTTCTATGGCAAACTAGTGTGGCTACTGGGATTAAAGGTGTGTGTCACCACTGCCTGGTCTGTAAGACTGACCAGTGAGGCTGTTTTACTGTATGAACTTCAGGCAAACTTTATATATTAAAATGCAAATGAAATGTCACTATAGGCAGACTTGATTTTTCATTGCAGTTAAAATGATTATGTTTAATGATCTGTGTTTATGTGTATCTCAGTGTGAGTTTGTGTCCATGAAGGCCAGAAGTAGGTGTGGGATCCCCTGGAGCTAGAGTCCTGGGTACTTGTGAGATGCCTGCCATGGTGCTAGAAACTGAGAGACTGAGCTCTGGACTTCTGGAATAGAAACAAGTGTTCTTAAACATCCAGCCACCCCTTGAGCCCATTTACATTGTATTTGACTTAACAAAGTCATTAGAAAATGCCTATAGTGAAAGCTATCACTACCCAGTAAGGATGTCATTCCTTTTGCACGTGGCACCTTTGTTGAATCCTCACTAAGTACTGGGCACTTTTATAAGCCCCTCTGTGGATGGTGTGGAGAAATTTATGTCTTTACTCACAAAGACAAAGGAATTCTGTCTGGTTCTCAGCTCTGTACTGATAACTCGCCCCTGGGGTTCTTTCTCAGATGCTCCCGAATGGTCCCAGTGCATGTAAGCTTTTGCCACAGTCTCCATGCTTTTTGTTACTGCTTTTTGTTTAGCAACACTTCTCCTTTCAAATCTAGAGATTTTTTTCAAGAGGGTCAAGCTCTGACAGAACCCCCTCTGTACCATTAAGAGGGGATTTTTAAAAGAGGGAGGGAGGGAGGGAAGGAGTGAGGTAGGGAGGGAAAAAGAGAGAGAGACAGACACACACACACACACAGAGAGAGAGAGAGAGAGAGAGAGAGAGAGAGAGATCAAATTTTCCATGTGTTTCCAGTCTTTTGGGGTATGAAGGACTCATGAAGTGCTCTCTGGAAGGCGCCTGACGATTGTATCCAGCAGGCATCTTTGGGGTCACATATCCAGAAGTATTTTCATCGGTCCTTCTGGGCGACTTCCCATTTATCATGACTGTTATTTTAAGCTGAAAATCTAGTTTGGCCAAGGAAGGGTTACTAAGCAAAGTATTCCTGCTTTCTCTCCAATATAGCTCAGTCGTTATATATCACATTAAAAAAAAAATACAACAACAACAAATTTTATTCTAAGTTGAAAAATGTATTGCCCAGCTTGCCAGAACTTCTGTTGGCATTTTGTACAAGGGTGGGGGCACACCCTTCTGTTTAGCTGCCAACTGCATTTTCAAACACCTTTCTTTCAAGTGATATAAATTCCTTGATTCGTTTCAATTTGAAAAAGATAAGATTTATGACAGATTACAAGCGCTGTGTTTTGGCCAGCACAATTTACAATTCATGATCATTTTTTGTGAAGGCAGTTTTTCAAAAGCTGTTCCTATCATCTTACAGGCTGTCATGCTGTTCCTTGACTGCCGTACCAATTCTCTGCTTTATTTTCAACATCTTCAGGATATTTTCCTCTATTGCATTAAAGTATAATGAGCCATACATCAGATATTATAAACTGTGTTCTGCCCTTCAAAGCGAGTTAAGTCAATTACCTGTTTCACAGCAAGCAAGAGCCTTAGAAAACGCTCCCTTGTGGCTCTCAGGGTCGGAGGTGGTTTTGAATCAAGACAAACAGGAGGCTGCTCCTTTCTGTCCTGTCACCAGGACTCAACAGAGTATTTTGGAAGAAAGAAAGTCAGCAAGGTCCCAGTGTGACTGTGAGCAGGCTTTTCCTCCTTCCTCCTTCTGTCCCCCTCCCCTCTCATACACTCAGAATGTGGTCTTGCTTGGAAACATGGTCTTTGTAGATGTGATTAGTTGACTTGGGTGAGGGCGTACCTGGCTAGCAGAGGTCTACATCCGATGGCTGGTCTCCCACAGAAAGAAAAACCAGGATGCAGGAAGAAAGGCTTGTGATGACATAGGAAGAGGCTAGAGCGAGGGAGGCCCAAAGAAACCCAGAGCCACCCAAACCAGGAACAATGGAAGGGTTTATGTCTCTAATCTTCAGGAGGAGTAATTGATTCTAGACCTCTTGTTCACAGAGAGAGCTTGGAGAAGATAGATGTATATTGCTTTAAGTCACTCAGTTAGGGGCAGTTTGTTACAGCAGCTCTAGGAAGCTGATACATGCTTGAGTATTGCTAAAGCCCATTCAAGACTCCAAACACTCAGGAGTTCCATATAGAGGAGTTGGGATTTTGTTGGTTTTTGGTTTTCAAGACAGGGTTTCTCCAGGTAGCCTCAGCTTTCCTGGAACTCACATTATAGACCAGGCTGGCCTCGAACTCGTAGAAATCCACCTGCTACTGGCTCCCAAGTGATAGGATTAAAAATGTGTATCTCTACCTTCTGGCTAAGGAGTTTTAACAGCTGAACTGTGGGCAGTAGTAAATAGTGGATTAAAGTGTAGTCATCAGAGATGAACCTACTCACTCCAGGCTTCTCTAGGTTTGAAGAATAGGCAGACTTGGTGTGCTTGATGGAGCCTTTGCAGTGCACAGCAGAGCTTCAAGTTAACGAAAAGTCATCCGAAGAAAAACAAGAGGGGAGAGTCCCAGCATACTGTTAATATCCTCAGCTATTCCTGAGCGTGGAAACACAAGACCTATGTATGCAGCCAGTGATTCTGAGAATTCTTCAGCCACAGGAATAGAAATATTTGTGAGTAGAAATAGAAAGATATTCAGGATGAGTTACAGGAAAGTGTTCATTGGGGAAACTCAGGCTGCAAGGGATGAGCCAAGACTCCACTCCGCCTTGAGGAGCACCTCATTGCACTAGGAAACATCTGGGCCTGTGGCATCCTTGAAACTCCTTCTTATTTTGGTTCATTTATTTTCTGGTGTTTGCTATGTTTTCTGTGGGCTAGGGTAGTCTCATTTTAAAATGCAGATTAAAACGTGCACCTTATAAAGTAGTTATAAATATTATCTTAATAGGCTGCCAAGATGGTTCAGCTATTGCGAGCACACACTTCTCTTTTTGAACACCCGAGTTCTGTTCCTAGCATCCACATTAGGCAGCTCATGACTTCCTGTAACGCTAGTTCCAGGGAATCAGGTGCTTCTTCTGGCCTCGGTGGGATCCCCATGGGCATGCACATACTGACACAAATACAAACATACACATGAATAAAAAATTTTAAATATTTTTGTAAAATATGCAAAATACTTGGTGTACACTAAGCATTATGAAGTATATATAAAATGTTAGTTTAGTTCTGCCTCTTTCTCCCCTGGTTTCCAGGAAATAAGTAATTGTTCTCTGCCCCTTTGCCACATTTATAGCTCTAAAATATCAGGCAAGGCGTGATTTCCTGGAAGACTGTTGTGGTTTCAAATTTGATTATAAAATGTCCCTCGTAGGCCCATGCCCAAGTTGGTGGTGCTGTCTTGGGGAATGAGGGAAGCCTGGGAGGAAAGGCCTACTTGGAGGAAGTAGGTCACTGAGGGGAGCTGGGATGATTCATAGCTCATCTCCAGTTCCTTATCTTTCTGCTTCCTGTAGATAAGCAGGCTCTGCCCTTCGCTTTCACCGCCATAATCATCTACCTCAGCAACAGGAATAGAATTGTGGAGCTAAGAACTATGGGTAGAAACTTCTGGAACCCTGAGCTGATCTTTCTCCTCTTAGGTTTTGATTGGGTATTTTGAAATTGCCAACTTTAATATTTATAAGTGATCTCCCTAAACACATGAGGGTTCACTAAGAAGGGGGCCCCACATTCTACTTCTGTGAGGAGTGGAATTGCTACATGACCTCACGGATCTAGCTGCCAGGAATGTGAGAAATTATAGCTGTCTTCTCTTACACATAGCCTGACTGCCCAAGGTGGATGAAAAGGCTGTTAAAATTTTTCTGTAGTTCTGCAAACCCAAAAATACTTTCTAAGCTGGTATCTCCACATACAGAATTTCCCAGAGATTAAAGCCCCCAATGCTGTCAGAAAGTAATGAGTTCTGGATAGGACTTAAACTCAAATACGAAGGTGACAGTGTCTACCAATCATGGTGTTTCTCTATGCCACCCTCTGCACAGTATCCTCTTCTTCTCCCTCTCCCTTTATTAAAAATGATTTTTAAAAATGGCCCAAAGACTTGTTTCAAAAATTTATTTGGTTTTCTCCAGAGAATAAGTTCTCTTCTGATTATTCAAGAATCCTATCATGTTAAAAGCTCCCAACATGTTTGATATAGAGAGAACATACTAAAGCCATGTATGACAAACCCACAGTCACTGTAATGCTGCACAGGGAAGAGTTGACCTTGCTTCCTTTCTCTGAGGTATGGAGCAAGACCAGGATGTCCCTGTCACAACCCTTATTTTATACTGTGTTGGAAGCCTCAGCAGAGGCAGTCAGACAAGAGAAACAATGGGCATCCAAGTTCAAAGGAAGTAGTTAGAGTATCCATGTTTGCAGATTAAATGGCCTCTGCAAAGAAAGACCCAGACACTCCATAAAAAGAAATGTTAAAACTAGTGAATTCAGTGAAGTTATAGGATGCAAAATAAGTCCATAGGGAATAATCACATTTTTATATAATAATGAATTATTATGACAGTAGAATTGCTTTCTTAATTTCTTTATCAACAGCTACAAATAAAACCCAAAATATTTTAAAGATTTATTTAAAGTGTGTATGTGTGTGTGTATGTTGGGGTTTGTGAGTGTTAGTGCAGGTGCCCTTGGAGACCAGAGGTGCTAGATCCCAGAGAGCTGGTGATGCGGGTGGTTGTGGGCTGCCTGATGCAGGTGCTGGGAACTGCACTCTGGTCCTCTGGAAGGGTAGTCTGCACTGTTAACTACTGAGCCATCTCTCCAGACCCAAGTGCAAAATATTTTAAAACAAATTTAGTTAGGGAACTGAAAGCTCTTTATAGCTAAAATTATAAAACACATGGCAAGGAATTACGGAGAACATGTGCATGCACATGCATACGCATATTGGCACATGCTCCCCTGTGCATGCATCAGAAGAATCCCTGTTGTTAAGGTAACCACATCCCAGAAGTGATCTACAGACTGAGCACAATGACCATCAAATTCTTAATGACTTTTTCTTATTGGGGATAGAAAAATTAATACTAAAACTCATATGGAATCACAAAAAAACAAAACCCCAAAAATCCCAGAATAGCTAAAATGACTGCTGCTGTAATAAACACTAGCAAAAACAACCTGAGGGAGAAAAGGTCTATGTAGCTCACACCTTCTGGTTATAGCCCATCATCATGGGGACGTCAAGGTGGCAGGCACTTGAAGCATCTACCCATATCCGTGTCAAGAGTGAAAGCAAGCCTGCCCTCTAGGTCTTCTCTCCCTCTCTCCTTCTCAGCTGGCCCCAGGCTCTGCCCATGGAATGATGCTGCCAACATTCAAAGCAGGCCTTCCTGCCTACAGTGCAGCTTGAACTAGGAAGTTCCTCATGGAAACTCCTGGTTTAAGTGCTTGTGGATTGTGTCAAGTAGACAAAACTAACCGGTACAGTGCCCTAAACACCAACCAAATAGATCCAATCTCACAAAACTGGAGACATCACGCTATCTGACTTTTGGACTTATTGCAAAGGCATTGTAACTCAGTGTGCTTCTGACATAAAAACCCGGCAGGCATGCAAATGGTACACAACAGAGAACCCACAAAGTAACACACATTTATACAAGCAACTGAATTTCGACAAAGGAATCTTATGAGAAAATACAGGGGGCAAAAACTGAAGCATGGTAGAGGTGACAATTGGGGGGGTACAAAGGACCCCTGAAGAAAAAAGTAGAAGAAACAGAAGAAAAAGTTAGGCAAATGTGATCCGATCAACCTTAGGACACAGTGAACAGAATTCAATAACAGTTTGCAGAATGAAGAAGAAAATTAGTTTTCTGACAAGGAGCAAAGGCTCTGTGATAAAGCTGCTTATCTCCGAGCCTGACATGTCTTTGATTGACAAGGGTCTGTATGCTGGAAGGAGAGAACCAGCTCCTACATGTGCCATCCTGGCACATGATCAAACATGGACACCTTGTATATGTTCAACTTAAATTTAATTAAAAATGCTAAAACAGCCAAAAATAATGAGATAAAAATCTGACAACAAACGAGTTAAAGAACTAAATAGATGCTTCTCAAAAGAAATCAGAAATGTGGCCAAGAAGTTTATGAAAAAAATGTTCAGTCTCACTATGAATCACCAGTGGCATGACAATCCATACCATGGTGGATTAGGGGTTAGGAAGACTGCTCACACACTGTTCTAAGGGCCCTCAGTTTGATCCCAAGCACTGAAAAGCAACAACAAAATCAGAACTCTTATTCTGCCTTTTTCAAACCTCTGAATAAGCATTATCACAAAGTAAACAGCAATCAAACAGTGAACGTCGGCGAGGGTGCTGGAAAAAGAGAGCACTTATGCACTGCTCTGTTGGTGAGCATTGTAAGTATTGCAGCCATTATGGAAACAGGATGGAGATTCCTCAAACAATCTAAAGTCAGAGCTATCCCATGGCTTGGGGAGAACAAAGATGGCAGATGAGGGCATTGCAAACAGGCAAGGCAACGCAGGAGACAAAGAATGGCGTGAGGTGAGCTGGGAAGGGAGGCAAGGGGAGATGAGGCAGAAGGTTCAGGGCTTGAGACAAGGGCCAGCAAAAGGCAAGCAAGATGGGCTGGGACCCTTCTCTGTGCATGCATCTCCTTGGAGTCTCTTCCTATTTTTATAGATAACCGCTATGTTGGATTAGGGGGTTCACCCTATAACTTAATTTCCACCAAACCATAAAATATCCAAAAATACAAATCTCCTTATAGCCAGTAAGTGCTTACCGACTGTCAGCTTCCTCTCCTCTTTTCTCTTTCTCACAATCCAAGTGAATGAATTATTTCACTAAGGAAATAGATCTTTGTAATTTGTAATCCTTCATTGGAATTTTTTATTTTTGTAATCTCTCATAGGTATTAGCAACAGAAGAAAACTAGGCCTATATAAATGAGGAGTCTCACAGGACTGGTGTCTTCTAGTGGTCTGGTCTCTGTAGCCAAATTCTCCACAGACTGGTTTGTCTCCTAGGAACAATAGATGCATCTGATGACTGCTTTGAGAAACATGTAGTCCTTTTAAGGGTATGGCTAGTTGTAGGTATAAGGGGTCTTTAAAAGAACCATAAAAGAAGTGTGAATGTGGAAAATAAGCTAAATTTTGTAGCATTCAAAGTTATTGTTTTGGATTCTGCTCAGTATGAGAGAAAGGATAAAGTGTCTTGAGATTCCAGGAAACTCTGCACCTTGCGGAAGTCATTCTCCATCTGTTCTGTGACAAGGCTGAAAGCCCAGCCTTCAGAGGTTCACGTGATGCCACCTGACTGTGGGGTCCATGAATAAGAAGACAAAACCAAACAACTGACAAATGAGACCACAGCAGTGTTGGCTTTTCTGAGAGGTGACACTTTCTGAAGTTACAGTGGCAAGTCTGTGTTTGCTAGATCAGGAACGCAGTAAATAAGAACCAGCCACACTGACCTTGGACTCTATCTCTAAATGGTTTTCTAGATCAAGATGGAAGTCTCTCTTGATGGGGAGGATCATAAATATAGAGGTCAGAAAGGCACTGTCTTGGACTGTGACAAGGTGGAGCTTCCTGAAGGCAGTGACTCCATAGGATGGATCCATGGAGATTTCTGTGTGATTCCCAACCCAAAGCTCACACTCAGCAATGTTAACAGTGGTAGGGAACCATGATGGTCCAGTTGACATTTTAGTGTTTCTCTTCTATATAGATGATAGTGATGTGTGCCCTCTGCAGAGTGTGCTTATACCATGGCGAGTTTCCTGCGTCTCCTTTAAAAAGTGTTTTTCTTCTTGCATTGGCCTCAGATTAAGGAAAAGAGAAACAATGGAAAACCAGTCCAGAAATTCCCTTGAATCCTTGTCTTTCTATACCCTGAACCAATAAAGAAGAGTTGGCTAGTAGGAAGGTCACCCTAGCAGGTGGCTTTTGTGCCTTCAGTGTGTTCACGACCACTCACTCAGAAGTGGTTGTTTTCCAAACTCAACTCTGTCCTTTAGGAGGAGACACAAATGTGTGGCTGGGCCCCCTCTCTGATGGCTCAGAACTCAGAAAAAGTCGAATAGAAGAGAAACAAGGGATAGACATGGAGTCCAGAATGATACCTGCCTGAGGTTACACTCTTAGCGTTGAAGGTCACTATCACCTGATGCTATGATTTGGTTAAGTGACTTTCAAAGATCCAGCCAGGCATGCTATTGCAAGATTGAAAGGTAGAACCTGGTGGGATGAAGACAGATGATTGGTGGGGGGGGGGCGAGGAAGAATGCCCTCAAAGAGGATTATGGGACTCCAAGTTGTTCTCAGTCCTTTAGCCCCCATGGGATGAGTAGATGTTCTGCTGTATTGTAGACCCCATGGGATGAATAGATGTTCTGCTGTATTGTAGACCCCATGGGATGAGTAGATGTTCTGCTGTATTGTAGACCCCATGGGATGAGTAGATGTTCTGCTGTATTGTAGACCCCATGGGATGAGTAGATGTTCTGCTGTATTGTAGACGTATATTGTAGATGTGTGTCTACTGTGCCGTATTGTGCTGCCCCAGGCCCAAAGCAATGGGGCTGGTTCATCATGGCCTGAAACATCTGAAACTGTGAGCTCACACAAACATTTCTCCTATTTGATTTTATTTAGTTCAAGTATCTGTTATAGTAACAGAAAGGTGACGAATTACCTCCTTATGATGCCAGCAAGGGGCTGATTATATATACCATAATTTTTAGATTGCCACCAGGATTGGGGATTTGAAATAAAGATACCATTTCTATTTTTTATTTTTTTAATAGAGTAATCAGTTCTGGGAATTTCCAACATGTAGTGTTTTATGTGTTATCTATCTTATTCAGACGAAGTTCAGCATTTGTAATGGAAAATCATAGGATACAGTAGGACATTTATCTAACACATAGTCAACAAATACCTTTAAGATTGCTGCTTGAACCAACTGGCTAGAGCAAGTAATACATACCATTTTAGTACCATTTAATGTAACCTGCCTTAGCCTGCCAGAATCGGACATACAGAAGATGTAAATTAGCACAATATTGAAAAAGAATATTTTTTTTCTTTTTTTTGTAAAGTTAAGTCTATCCAAGGTTTCAATAGTATGAAGGCCTCTCAATAGCAACAGCATTTCTACAGCACTCCTGGTGTCTCATTCACACATCGGAAGCCTGGTGCTTTCAGCTGCCACGGAAATCAGCCACTCTGTCAACAGCACTGGCATCTGTCTTGCTTAGACGGAACAGAAAGTGACTGGGTCTCTAGCACTTTGTGATTGGACAAAAAAGACGAAAGGTGCTCCCTGAGGAAGCTGTTTTTCCCTGTGATCAAGGAATGGTTTTAAGAAGGCCTTATACTGGGATTTTTGGCAAATCTGATGATATATACTTATGTTATATTTCTATTCAAAAATCAAAGTGATTGAAAAACCATCAAGTCACAGCACCTTGGTCACTTGCTCATATTCTTACAAGTCCCTCCGGAATAGTGGCAACAAGTAGAATTTAACAACCACTTGCTCATTGTCAATGGTTTTACCCTCATCATGAAGATACTGTTCAGGGACTTCTCTTGACTTTCTCACCTCTGACATAAAGGCAGCCCTTCACTGAGTAAATCGTAGGAGGTGCTGAGAGGTATATGGGAACGAGATTTCAGTATTGTGGAATAAAATAAATGCTTGCATCATCCAGTGTCTTGAAAATTTAAATATGAAAAATCTACATAGGGATCATAGATTATGCCAAGTATTCGGTTTGTTTTCTTTGGTAGCCAGAGGCTCTGTGAGGAAGAGATTGTGAGTTTGTTGGGTGGACTAAAAGGGCACTAACCTACCAGTTCTAGGAGCTTCCTGTTAGGGGTATTATGAGCCTGCCCATATACTCACTTCCTGCCTAAGTTCAGTTCTAGGCTGTACACTGACTGACTAACATCTTGCAAAAGGAGAGGAGCTGCTAAGTTTTCATCAGCATCTTAGTTTGTGTGATTCCACCCCTCCCTCAAAATTTAAAGATGAGGCAACTTCCTTCTTAGCTGAACTATCCAGTCAGCCACACCATCTTTTCTTCCTCATTCCTTGTTCCTCACACTCAGAACTCAGTGATGCAGAACTTGGGGAATTTTAATGACAGGGACAATCTGGCTACAAAAATACTGTCTTGTGTGTCTTAAACTAAGGCTGTTTAGTTATACATTGATTCCCCTCCTCCATCCTTTGCAGTAAGTAAATATAAGTGTTGTGTTGTTGGCCATTATATTTCAAAACAACCCGTGTATCAAAGTCATTTGGAGAATTCATTAGGATACTTTTCTTGGCTCGATCCCTAGAGTGTGTGACTCAGTAGGTTTGGGTCAGGATTCCTAATGCAGCCCTGTTTATCTGGGACTTTCCCAGTTTCGGACTGAAAACCCCACATTCTAAGGACACTCTGGTATGGGAAAACCCTGAATATTTGAACACTTTTATGTGAGACTAAAATTTTCTACTTCAGAAATTTAGTTACCCTAATATTTCTGCAAAATATTTTCATGCTGTATTAGGACTTTATGTTTAGATACCAATGTGATTAAAAGGCCAGTAAGTTTTAAGTATGAACGACCTTGTAGTATGATGGCTTAGCATCCTGGATTAGCATCATGGGTTAGCATCCTGGGTTAGCAGGGATGAGTATTATTTGATATTCTGAAGTTCTGCATGGCCGTCTTGGCACTTTGCATGGCCCCTGCCTTATTCCTACCCCACTCTATCTTATTAAGAATTATAGTTTGTATGATGGGAAAAATAAACCCACAGAATTTACGGCTGACACAGTAGATACTCTTGCCACAAGCACCTGACTTCACATCACTCATATTAAATTTGCATTCTTCCCGGAAACTCTGAGTGGGTGTTTGCTAGCCCTGGGGTGTAACAGTTGTCTCTGCGAATAAATACAGTCAAGGCTAGTTTATGAATGATGACAATTTAAAGCCACTAATTCCAAAATAATAATGGGTATCACCATGTAAACACAAGTATGTACTGTAAGTTATTAGTGTAAATTGGAAGAGCCGAGGAAAGATACAGTTCTGTTCTTGAAGATAAAATGAAGTTTTTGACAACAAGTTCACATTTATATTAAATTGTTTCACACAAATAAGATGCGATTTGGTTCAGAATAAAGCTTGGAAGGATTTGTTTAGTTATAAATGTGATCTCTTTACCATATTTCAACAATTATCAGCCATAACAGACAACAAGGAGAGTCTGCCTTCATTCTCCCCAGCTATTCTGATTTATCCTGTTTTCTTTTTAATTACAGACAAGTCCTAGGTCTTAATCTTTTTGATGGATCAGTCAGTTCCCAGGAATAATGTCGCCGTTGTTGCTTCTTTCTATGGGGGAAGCCGCTAAAGTTGTTAGGGCGTTACCTGCTCAGTGCCAGGAATGGTGTGCACTCCTTTATGAAGGAGACCTGTTTCCTCATTTCTTGGGAAGCTTCAGATTAGTATTTCCCTGGCTTGTAATTTCCCCTGTGAAGGCCAGAGCACAGTGAGAGGAAAGAGTCCAGGTCAGAATGCACTTCTTTCCTCCTAGGCCCCTGACTATTGGTGATTTCTTTCTCCTTGGGAAAGGCCTCCTTCCAGTTCACCAAATGTACTCAGTGGCTTCCTCCCCGCTCCTGTAAGAGCAATGGTTTACAGCAAGTATAGAATTGGCTCTTAATGCCAGTTTATGGCTCAAAGGGATACTGTTCTCGTTTGTTTCCGTGATTTTGAATATATTTAGGAGCAGCTGAAATGCTCGGGAGGTCTTACTCCAGCTGTTTCCCTGCGGGACGTTTTCAATGCTGATATGCGAGTACCAACACCCCCACATTCAGGCGAAGTTCACAACCCATAAAATCTCATTCTTTTCTGATTTCTGTTTAACACAATTACTGAAATGACTTAGTTTTGTTTCTAACCATTGAAACGTTTACAAAGGCAAAATGTCTTGAAGATTCCTGGTATCCATATTCCCATCGGTGACAGAACACGTACAGTGCCTCACGCGCACCATGCTTGCTCACCTGAAGAGACCTGGACACACCTGTGTATACGGAAGAGCCTCCCCCCCCACTCCCGCCCAACAAGGGTAGGGGAGGTAGCTCAGTCTGTAAAGTGTTTGTGTGAAAGTAGGGGGATCTGATTCAGATCCGTAGAACCAAGATTCAAAATGAACAATAACAACAAACAAAAACCCAGGCCTGGCAGCACACTTATGATCCCCAAACTGGAGAAGTAGACAGAGTAGACAGGAGGGTCCGTGGCACTTGCTGGCTAGCTGGCTGTGCTAACCAGACTGGTAAGCTCCAGGCCAGTGAAAGGCCTCGTCTCAAAAGCCAAGGTGGATGTCTTCTAAGGGACATCTGAGGTTGTCTTCTGGCTTCCACTGAAGACTTGCTAACAGAAAACAGATTGAGCATAAATGTCCAACATTATTAAAAATAGTTTTACTTAATGTGTCTTGAAACAAAGCAAGTCTTTCCTAGCCATATTTGCATTCCAAATGAAGACATCTGTAAACATGGAAAGTAACGGCAGGGTGTGTGTGTATGTGTGTGTGTGTGTGTGTGTCTGTCTGTCTGTATGTTTGTTCTGAAGCAAAATGTCTTTTCCTATTTGCTCCTAAGATCAATTCTGACCAACAGTGCTGTTTTAAACGCTGAGCTGAACCAGATAGATGTTGCTGTTTTGTTGGGTTTTTTTCTCTTTAGGACATAGACCAGCCAAGCTCCTGCCAGGTCTGCGGGTCTCCTGGGGTCATTTCCTAGCCACACAGCAGGCACTGTGGAGGGACACAGAATACTTTGACATCTTTGTTCCCTAGCGCATCAAGGACACAGAAGTCCACTTGAGGTTCTATTTGGCAAGTTTCAAGGAATATGATATTTTAGCCAATAACCTATCCCGATGTCATTCAAACAAGACTCTAAGAAATGAATCTGCCAACTGAACTTTCAAGGTGGCTGAGATCTTCCCCGAGCCCTTTTCCTGAGCACCGACTCTTTCCAGTAAACAGAAATTACTGTTGGAAGCTGTTTATGTCACTCTTGCAAGCACAATGGAAGACGGGAAGAATAGTAGTTGAGTAAGGATGCTAGTTTGTGTTTGTGCAATTATTATCATAACCGTATGACATTTTCCAGGTTGAACAGCTGGCAGTTACTCAGAAGCACAGGGAAGGAGAATATGAACCAAAACACAGATGCAAGAACTAGAATCATGGAAGTTTTGATTTTCCACTGTTATTCCGAAAGTTTAGGATTATTTAATTTGGCCACAAGCAAAATTTGTCTTTCACAACCTGGCCCCAAATGTCCTGCTCTGCAAATGAGGAGCGAAGCAGAACAACAGCTCAGTTTAAACAAGGAAAGAGGACAGGGTAGGTTGATCGCCCTTCTGTGCTTTATTCCTGTCGGTCTTGAAGAGGTGATGGAGAATATAGGCTTTTACTCAGCAGTGGGGACTTGGTGTGTTTTCTTTCACGTACATACATACGCGATGCGCTTGCCTTTCATCACAGTAAGAACATGGAAAAATCTACACGGGAGGACTCCCGCTGACTGACTAAAGTCCTTATCATCATCTCTCCTTTCAATCTGGCATTTTTAGTTCTGTATTTTTCAATCAACTTTTGTTATATTCAATCAGCACAGGTGTAATTATATTATGAGTGTATGTAATTCAATGCAAGAAAGCATCCAATCCAATGGGACTAGGGCTGACTTTATTATGACAACTCACGTTCTTGAATCGCCAGCACTAAATTAAATGGCATTTTCTCTATATTAGATAAATGTTCTTCTTCTCGGTCTAGTTGATACAATATCTTTTTATTGAGAGCCAAAAAAGCAAGGCAGAATTGTTTTTCATCCTCAGTCTCAAGACATTTCATATTCAAGACCCAAGGTAAGCGCCATGTTAGATGGACCAGAAACTTGACTCCCTTGACTCCAAGTAAGATCCCAAGCAGCTTGTTAGGGAAAAACAGTGTCCTCGCGTGCCTCACTGGTCTCCCACTGTTAGGATGAGTTTGCATCTGATCCAACCTACATACAAGGAGCAGACATTAGTTAAGCGTAGAATAACTACAATTGTCCAAACTGGCACATTTTGGAGAGTGAAAAAAGATACTTAAGAAACTTACGCCAAAAAAGCCAGTGTAAATCAAGCCTGTTCCACAGCATCGTGGGTCCAAAGTCACCCAGCCAGGAGCCAGAGAGCCACAGAGATTTCATGTTACAAACTTGGAGTCCGGGGAATCATTTACCAGAATCTACATTCCACAAGTCACAGACCGCAAAGGTGGAAGGCTGGAAGGGAACTCAGTGGAGAGGCCCATAGCAAGTTCCTGGCAGAATTTGGAACTGGACTAGGATTTCCTGTTCCCAGACTAGTGTTTTTCTAACAGGCCCCGTGTTTGTGTAGCATTCTCTTCTCTTCAAGGCATGATTACAGCCTCACGGAGTCTCAAGTTGCCCCCGGGCCACCTCATCCAGGAATGTAAGTAAACAAAAACCTCAACAGCAATAACAAATGCCGTTTTCCCGTTAATCCTCTACCTGTGATTTTGGAAATTGTAGTTTTCACTTGAGATTCCCATGGTAGAGTTCCCAGGTATCTCCTGGGGTTAGCTGGCGCTGGTTTTCTCGTCTGCCTTCACAGGGCAGCTGAATAAACATTAAGAGCTGGAGATTCAGAGATGGTGTGTGAGGCTCCATCTCATGCCGGTACCTTGACTTTGAGCGCAGTGTCTGGTCTTTCCAACCCTAAAACCCCTCTAGGCCTATATGCATATGAAATGGTTTAGAATTAGTACACAGAACTATGATTATTCAGTGAGCCAATAGTCCTCGGTTTGGGGCAGTAGTTATGCTCCATATTGTCAACACAAATGCTGAATTATCTAGTCCTGAACCATCACTCCTTGCGAAATAAGGGATTAGCTCCTGTGACCCTGGGGTCACAGTTTTGCCCATTAGTAATATATCACCATACTATAGGCACTTGCTGTGTAAAATATCTTAATATATTCCTGGCTTACTAACAGGGAACTCGTGGCCAGGATCTCCTTAATATACACTGATGGAAGCTTCTCTGACATTGTTCTCTGTAAGGTAGTGCACAGCCGCCTTACCCTAGGCAGTCCTGAAGCAGTATAATTTAAGGTTATGTATCCTGAAACCACCTCTGAAAAGCAACAATGCAAAGCCTATGGCCAAACAGACTGCCCAGCGGACCTTCATTACTGAGATCTGATTTGAGAGAGCAAAATATGTCACCTTATACCCTAGCTGGGAACACTTGTGTATCTCAGGACTCAGAGTCTACTGTGGTTTGTTTTTTGGCCACTAAGTACACCTAATATGCCACGGAGTATTGATCTGGAGTAGTTACGAATAAACTGTAGGCAAATTCTGAATCTGGAAATGTGAGGACGTACATTCAGCTTCTCGTTTGGGCGCTTGTCTTATTAGTGGAAGAATTTCATCCAGCACTCTGCTGAAATGAAACATGGATAGGCCTTCACGAGTAGGCCAACTTGGTTGACATGGTGGGTTCTAGGACTGCCAGGGCTACACAATGAGATCCTGTCTCACAAGAAATAAATAAAAGGGTAAACAGACTCTGAAGGAAGTTCCCAGGAAATTTGGTTAGAGTTTGAGAGAGAAATAGCAGAGTGAACATGATATAAATCCCAGAAGCTGCTGGGAGGGGAACGTGGAGAAGAGGGAAGTTAGAGTCCCAGAAAGCAGATAGGCTCAACTATGAAAGTCAGCGGGCAGTTACACAAAAGAGGGGGGAAATTTTGGAGAAAGGGTGAGAAGGCCCAGGGTGCTCATGCTTTCAAACAGTAGCCAGAGGAAAGGAGATGGAAAGAAGGAGAAAGAGAAGTTACACCCATTAAAGCCTCCTAACTTAGAGGGATGGGAGAGGTGGGCTCCAGAGGAGGGGTTGCGATGTCCAGAATCTTGCAAAGAAAGAATTCCCATGAACAAGGTACTAGTAAGCGAAGAGAAACCTTAGCCACCAGTGTGTGACCCTTTATAAGATACTTTTTATATCTCCTGGCCTTTTGTATAGCAGGAGTTTCGCTCCACCCTGCCGTGTATGCTCAGTTCATCAGATGAAGCCTGGGTAAGGAAGGGCCTTTAGCCTGTCCCTGAAAACTAGCCTCTTTCACATATTCATCTTAATGCTATAGTCTCTGCTTCTTTCTCTCCTGTCACAAAACTATACATGCTTGCAATGGCCTTTGAGTTGACTCATATGCATATATATGTATGTGCATGTGTGTATATACATATGTATATATTTGTGTATATATATGTGTGTGTGTATATGTGCGTCTATAATATATATAAAATGAAGAAGAGGGCTCCAGAATGATTTATAAAACACCCAACTGAATTATTAACTAGTCTTGGTTATAGTTGAGTCTCTTACCAAGACCCAAGACTTAAGCAGACCACTTTTGACTACTTTTGGAGCCCCTTGTGCTGCCTATGCTGCTGTCAACATCAAAGGACATTTTCTGCATGACAAGTAGGCTAATCTAGTCCATTGACTAAGCCCCGTACCCTGGGCGGGAATAACCTTCTGAATCTTCCAAGAACTGGCTTCTACACAGTCATCCTCAAAATTCTCAGTGCTATCTCTGTTTGTCTCTATCTTTCTCCCCCCCCACACACACACACATACGCATGCGCGCACACACAACTTAATCTTTGGGCAAGCAGCTGTGGCTCTCATAGAGGCCTCTTCCTGGTGGTGGTCCCATTTTCCCATATCTTATCATCATGACGCAGTCTCGTTATGTATGGCAGGGCATAGCACAACAGAACGAGTTAATGGCCCATCATCAAACGAATTCCAAGCATATTCAAATGCTTCGCTGTTGCTAGCCCCAAAGATTTACGATCACTGACTTTCATTTTCTGCTGTTTCTCGCTGTCTTCCTTGAGCTCCCTGGGAGGCTTGCCTGTTTTCCTTGTCCTGGAGCGCGTTCTAGAAATGGATTTAATCCCTCCCTTGACTGCCCGCTGGGTGTTCTTCCCCTCTGCTGTCTGACTTCTTGCTTTCTGGCTTGTCTCAGGTTCCAGCTGTTCCCTCCTCCAGCCCGTGCCCTTCTGGCAGGTCTTTTTATGACTGCGCTTGTAGGGCTGTGGCTGTCTTCACTTCCTTACAACCTCCTCCCTTTGCCCTTTCCTCTCCCACAGCCTGTGGCCTCTCCACAGCAAGGGGCTATCTTCATCTTATTGTCCCTTCCTGTGCCTTTGCTTTAACTCAGTTTTCTACTTCCCTTTCTATCTTATCTTCATCTGGCACCCATCACCTTTGACTCTTCTGACTTACCAGTTTGGATTTGACAAAAAGAATGTCCCTCTCAAAGCAGGGTGAACAGAACACTGTGTCCCCCCTTTCAGAACAGTGTGTCATTGCACGACTGGATTCACTGCAGGTTGCATCCTGCCCTCTTAAGTAGCAGCTCTGTGCAGCCCGTCAGGATTGCCCAAACATTGTCTTCTTATGGTAAACACACAATGCCCTGCTTCCAGCTCTAGACTTTTAAAAACACTGTGTGAAAACATGGGTTTGTTCTCTGATGTAGGTTCTGCAGTTATTTCTGTACGTTCTCTATGTCCACCCCACGCCCCATCATTGCTTTTTCCACCTCGGTCACTGTTGTCCAGGGGTCTTCCTGAAGTACCAGGCTGGCAGTCTTGCTCAGGTCCCATTTTCCTTACCGTCTCGGGACTGCCCAGCCTTGTTCATTCTTTCCTTTGACAGAGTCATTGCTTGTCTCCTCACTACTCTTCCAGGCCCTGAAGATAAGTTCCTAGAACAAATATCTTTGCCCTCATAAAGGGCATTTGCTATTGAAACCTAGAGGTAGACATCAAACAATGCAGCATGCAACGTATGAGCAAACAGCTACGAGTGAATTGTGTGCAAATTAATAAATTACCTAGTGTTGATAAGGGTGCTATCAATAGAGGTAAAGATAAAAATGGGAAGAGTAGAAAAAGGGGGTCAAGGAGGTGTGAAGTAGTGGGGTACCTTGGTGTTGGAAGGGAGCTCAGGTGGACTTCAGTGTGAAGGTAGCCACTAAGCAGAAGCCAGAGCACGTGACTGTACTAGGGTGTACTAGGTAAGGGGTTAGCTGTCCCTAAGACCTAAAGGGCAGCGTGTCTGTGCATGGCATAGGGGATCAGCGCCTCAGAGACATTTGCGTGGAGTTGGAGGGATCAGAAAGTCATGGCCCTGGGTTATCTATGGCTTTATTAACTGTTCATCACACTATCCTGTGGCTTCCATAAGTGTGCTCTGGGCCAAAGCGTGCTCACTTCCTTCCTTTGTTTCCTCTCCAGCAAGCTTAGCCCTGCCAATCTCCTCTGAGTCACACCCACTTGCTTCGGTTCTACTGTACAACTAAGTCCCCAAAGTGTTTCCAAGCCACCGCCGCCTCATTCCTGTCCCTGAGCAGGTGTTTTTACTAACGTCTCATACTTAGGTAGCATATCAGCATTTCTTCAGCATGGTCAGTAAAATCCCTGGGGTGTTTTCTGCTTAAATCAGTGGAGGCTTGTCCCTTAGCCACTGCGAGGTCATGGGCCTGACAATTTAGGATGCATCTCCCGTGGTCATAAGATTCTATCTCACTGAATAAAGCTCACTGTGAAGGACAATTGGTCCCAGGACCGTTCTCCGGAGCCAACCTGCTATACTGTCATTGTCCCTTAAAATCGCCCTTATCTCCCTAGTAAACTTGTTTAGATCTGTCTCTAAACAGGACTGGGGTGTCGCTACAGTTTGCCTGGCCACTTCTATAACTTTGTCATCATATTAGCTTAGCTAAGTTCTGTATTTTCAAAACAAGTCTATAAAAAACATGAACTAATTTTGCCTGATATTAAAAAAAAAACAACTTTGAAAGCTTATGACAAAAGGCAATTCCCAGGTACAGAATTCTAGATAAGGCTAAGACAGTTCTGTTAAAGCAAACTGAATCCAGCAGGCTAGGATCTGAGTTATAAACCCTCCTCTTAATGTCAGGAAGTTCTGGTTCTGCCAAGTCTTTCCTGGCATTTGTCCATCACTTTGATGAGTTTGCAGCTCTTGCCTGGTGTTGTAGCTCACCCTCTTATCTCCGCTTCACCCAGAAAAGAATTCAGGTTCTGAGAGAAGCCATGGAGGCAGTGTACTAGGCACCACCCACCTTGCTCCTGCTCGTGCAAATGTGACGTGGCTTCCACATCCGTGCAACTCTTGTCAATCTCTACTGCTTCAGATTCTCTCTCTCTCTCTCTCTCTCTCTCTCTCTCTCTCTCTCTCTCTCTCTCTCTCCACCTAAGAAGCTGTTGTGTAACCTGCAATACAGTCATTTAGAAACATAAACAGCGACTCCCTCTTGACAAGAGAGCTCCATTTTCCCCTCTCAGAGGCACCCTGGAGAATATAACTTTTCCATTCTTTGCTGTTCACTCCTCGTCTTTTGGAGAGTAGGACAGCCTGAGGGTGATGCTTTGCTCACTGTGTGAACAAAGTTTTGGCTCTGGCATTGAGCCAGACCAATGCATCAGACACAAGAACAAAATAGTAATACCAGGGACCTCATGAGAACTAATGAGGGCTGATGGGCTAAGCGTACCTGCAGCCCTGTCACATGAAGGGACAGGCTCACTCCTAAGGACCAGTCACTTGGCATGTACATCAAAGGAGACCACAGGTCTTCATAACATTGAGGGGTTAGGTAAAGGATGATGACAGTCCAAAGACTCTAGTATAGAGAGGAGAGAGGTGGGAAGGAAAGAGGAGATTTGAATGCAAAGAAGGCTAGTGAGGATTTTTCTCTGAGGCTGCTGCCTACCACACAAAGGTCCTTATAATGGCTTTTCACAGCTCCCTGGCTTGTCCAGCCTTTTGTGTATCAGTGAGATAAAGAGCTGGTGTTGTTATTAACATGACTGAAGCATTCTTACAGTACTTGGGCTCATCAAAAAAGACCTGCATGCATGAGTGTGTGTGTGTGTGTGTGTGTGTATGTGTATGTGTAGCATACATATTGAATTGGGATCTACAGGTTAAGATTTCTTCCCAAAATTTTGTTAGGGGTTCTGATGTTGAATTTTGGTACCACCGACCTACAGTGTCTGCCTTAGTTCAGCTTGAAGCATTCTTTCCACGTCTTCATCTGAAGTTGAAGATGTGGAAAAGGTAAAAAACTCCCAGCTCAGGGAATTAGTTCCTCTTCTTACATGGGCTACCCAGCTCCTGCCTCATAGATTTTACAATCTGATACCATCCCATGGTCTATGGATTCCGAGCAGATTTGCTACCCAGGATCCCTACACCTGATGGGTAGGATTTCAGGCTTCATTGTTTTACTTCTGTAAGTAGGAAGGGGCCCAAGGTACCAACAGGATGAGCACAAGCTATAGTTAGTAACCTACAAGCTTTTCTTCTTGGGTACCCTATTACTAGACAGCCAGTTGCTGTAGGTTACTAACCATAGCTTGTGCTAATGGCTTAGTTCCCAGCTTGGAGATACTAGGAAGTAGAGAAGTCTTTAAGAAGTGGGTGACTTAGGTCACTTGGGGTACACCAAAAATGAGGAGATTACAACATCTAGCCCTTCCTGCTCTTGTTTCATCCTGACTGTGAAGTGCATGCCCCCTTTTTTTTCTGCTGACTTTACATGTGATGTGTTCCCTTGCCATCTGCCCCAGTATATAGAACTATATACTGAAGTCTCCCGAACTGTGAGCCCAGATAATGCTTTCTGGGGGCAAGTTGACACTAGACCAAGGGAAAACCTAGAGTAACAGAAGCTCTAGCACCCAGATCCAAGGGGTATGCTTTGTCTTGGGAATACATTCAGGTATCCTCTATCGGCCTGAGGTATGCTCAGTACTGATTAAGATACACAAACCCAGATCCACCCATTGACTAGAAAACACTGACCTTTGAATTAAATAGAAAAAAAATCTAATCCAGATGAGCAACATGGTTGTGTTACATTGTAGGTCCTTCCTAAAAAGTCATCCTGCCAATTAAGCAGACTTTTAAAAACTAATTGTGCCCATTGATACCCCCTGAGGAGGTACATTTGGGTCCTCAGTTGTCACGTCTACCACTGAATGCCCTGGAGTTAGTTTATGCAGAATTCACTGACTTTTTAAATTTGCTTGTGTCCATTTTGTGAAGGAGGAGGATGGGAATAGTACAAAGGAAAGCTATGATATCTGACATTTCCCAATGCATCTTTTGGTTTATGGGTAACTTAGACTAGAGGGTGAAGGTCAGGTTCACAAATATGCGTGGGAAGCCAGACATGCCAGGTGTCCACTGGGCCTTGGAGATGGAGGTAGGAGTGTGCTCAACTCTTACAGACCAGTCTGTGCAGTAAAGCTCTTTTTTTACTTAAAAAACAAATTAACCCTCCTATGCACCGTATCATGCCAGGAAAACATCAGAAATTGAGCATGACTCATTCCAAGGCTCTATTTTTAGTGGACGGTATCAACAATCCTTTGGTACTTGTCAGGATGTCTAGGGCCCATGACCAGAGTTCCAGCCACTTGCTGATCATTAATAGAGCAGGAGAGACATGACTCATTAACGAGGTTCTGTTGGAGGCTGTGGTTTAATGGCAGAGTGTTCATTCCCTTTTTCTGAACAGCGGTCCTAGTGCAGTTGCTGAGCCGCCCACATCTTTCCAATCTTCGCCCTGCCTGCTAGAGACAGCATAATTGTATCAAAGAGCTTTCTTGTCTGGCACCCCAATGCCAATGTGACTTGCAAAAGGTAGCATTTTGAAAACCAAGACAGTTTTTTAAAGGAGCCTTTGTTAAAGTGTGAAGCCAAGCTTTGCCCAGTCTGTGTTTCTGCTTATGGAGCTGAACTTGCTTTCTGAGGCCCAGGCTTTGATCGCATTCCTGGAAACCCGCTTCTGTGTTTTTGCCACTGTTGCCGCCGCCCCCCAACCCAGTGCAAGATACTGGAACTTGGGGACTAAGGAGGGACCAGGGAGGGGGCCAGGCTCAGAACCTCCTAGGATGTGATCTCTGACAGACGAGGTGCCCGAGCTTTGTTGGATATGCGGAGCTATGTGTTCTTTGTTTATCCACCGAGGTTATGTTTACTTGGCGGATTGAGACATTCTCTCCTTGGCTCTCGGTGTTTCTAGACCCCAGCACAGCAACCTGCGGACCACCAGGCAGTGCTACTCATCCGCGGCTGGCCAGTCAGCGCTGTAACCACAGTCTGAGAAATCTGCCTTAAATCTGAAGCAATTCAGTTTATCTTGGTTCCTTCTCACAGTCAGTGAAAGATATAGAGGCCCGCCCTGCACTGCTTAGGAGATTCAAACTGCAGACCCAAACAACCAGATCTGGTTCTCACTAAAGGTATCAGGTGTTTCCTTCAGATTTTCCAGATTCTTCTGCGTTTCATCCAAAGGCTGGGGCTTCCATTCTCCCAGTGTGTCAGGGCTTTATAAGTGGAGTTACAGGAATACAGGAATGATAGATATCAGTGGCCACCCATGTGCTCATCTTGGTGCAGACAGTTCCATTTATTACATTGTCAAAATGTATATTAAAATACCGTACACAAATATTTAGATGATTAAATAGTCTCTCCTCTTTTTTTTTGTTTGTTTTTGTTTTTGTTTTTGTTTTTCGAGATCAGGTTTCTCTGTCGCTTTGGTGCCTGTCCTGGAACTAGCTCTTGTAGACCAGGCTGGCTCCGAACTCACAAAGATTCACCTGCCTCTGCCTCCCGAGTGCTGGGATGAAAGACCTGCGCCACCACTGCCTGGGTCAGTCTCCTCTAGCATGAAGACAGTAGGGTAAGTTGTGTTTAACCCACATCACAGAAAACTGCACAGTTCTTTTAAAGTTGTGGCTTTGAAGCTCAGTTAACTGAATAACCATGACTCCATCACACACAACAGAAAGGGGCAGGGCAAGGAGGAAGATGGGAGGTTGGAGGATGGACACCTTTGGAAAATGGAAGAGGACGGATGTGAACAGCAGGACTTTTGACTCTGGGTCACGGGCATGGCTCAAGCCTGGCCTGCCCCCTATGCGTGAGGAGGAGCATAGGTGTCGCCTGAGAAACTGCTCACTTGGCTGATGTTGGTAAGCTCTCAGAGAGTTTGAAGATCCCGAGGAGCAAGGATGAGAGGCCAGGTGAACACACAGAGACCTGTGCCCACTGCTCAGACTAGGAAATGGTTTACCACTTAACCACTTCCTTATAGATATTCTTAATTAACGTTCTTGGCTACACTTTTCCTTAATTTGAATTCCCCAGTCTTTAAGCTTTCCTTTAGCCTCAGCAGAGCCCTCATCTTCTCTTCTCAAATGTACTTCCAAAAGGAATAGGCTCCCAGTCAATGCTCCTCTAGTTGGTTCACTTCCGGTCCACGGAGACCAGGTGGTTGAGACTCATGGGTCAAAGTCACCACATGGCTTCTTAAATGCCAGGTCCAGTTGATTCTTTTGTGTTTTCATCTGCTTATATTCACCATAATATTTAACCGTAGTTAATGAGTCCTTGTTTGAAAGTCTCATAAACACTTCAAACCAAGTCTCCTTCTTTTCCTCTTAATGCTCCTTCTTTCGCCTGCTACTGGACCTACTGGAATTTCTTTAAAAATGTCTCTGTGACTTTCAAGACTTTGATCAAAGCCTGATGCTACCTATATTTTCTCCCTCAAGTTGTCTACCTGTCTCCCGGAAGTGGCTTTACATCCGGAAGTGGATTATACTCAAAAAACACCCATGAAAACCCTTCCTTCTAGGTCTCTTTTAAGGCAGTGGGTCTCATATGTACACAAGATCATAGATCCTTGTGAGATTGTCATGTGTCCTCTGTTTTAAATCTGATGGATCATGATTCTACTCTGAGGTCCCCACTCCCCTTTGTATGTTGGTTTTGGTTACTGAGAGCATTTGGAGGTCTCAAAGCAGATGAATGATAAACGATGTTGGAAGAAGACTTGACTGGGGTTTGTGGGATATGTTTATGAAGTCCATTGCATTGCAAGTCTATTAGCATAAGCATTTGCTTACCATCAGAGGAATGGTTTCCAGGGATCTGCCTGTGCCCCTGTGTTTCAGTCACCCTGCATGCAAAACTCAGCGGAGGGGTATGAGGGACTGGGTCAGTAGGCACAACTTCTTGGGCCTGGCGCTGGGATTGTGAGGGAAGTTATGTGAGCAAGGTTTGGCATGTAGTGAATCTTTCTCACTTTTTAAATATATAAACTGGTGAGTGAGTCACACCTGGTCCATCGCACCTGGCTAAAATGATCAACAAGGCAAAAAGCAGCCTCCATGGGCTGGGCTAGAGCAAAGACTGCATCCTGTTCCCATGCTTTCTGAATAGAAAGTGACATTCAGTGGAGGACTAGGCCCATCACTACTCCATCATGATGGGGAGAGACTTATCGGGTCACACCCTTCCTAAGACGCTGTAGACAGTTAATGTTACTGGAGGGAGTAGGTGTCATTCTACGGTGGTGTAGTCACTGGTAAGTGGCAGGAGGGAAGCTTACTGGGGGGCTGGGCTAGACGGGGAGAGGTAGAAGAATTATAGAGGGGCAGAAATATGATCCAAAACCTGTGTGTGTGTGTGTGTGTACCCATGCACATAACTGAAAGAAAGAAGTAAAGTTGTAAAAACTTGGATAAAATATAAAAAAAAAAAACATTAAAAAGTTGTTTGAAAAGGTGCTTAGAGAAATAGAATCATTATATATAGTGGAAAAGCTAATCATTTGTTACACAGATATTAATGGAAGTACTTCTGTTGTTTCGATCCTGTCTTGAATTTTGTGATGATTGAGCTAGTTACGTATCAGATTTTAAATTTTGAAACCTATTGTAATTATCACAAAACTCCTCACTCGTCTTTAAATTTATATTTGTATTTTTATAATGATTTTCTGTGAGTCTCACAAGGCACTTGAATGTCTGTTTTGAGAAACATGGGTCCTCTCTTTGCCGGCCTCCCCTGCTAACCTCCATCTCACCTCTCTGGTGCTTAACCCAGACCCTAAGGCTGAGGGCACACCCAGTCAATGGCTGTCTGCTGGAGAAGGTATCACCTCTAACCTTACGGTGCTGGAGTGGGAGTTTGTTTTCTTTGAAGAAACTGGGGGGTGAAAAATAAGGGACTAAGGCATCCTAAAAACCCAGCCTCTGTTCAGAGACAGCACACACAGGCACCTCTGCTCACTGTGTGCTTCTCTGGACAGTGTTTCACTTGAGGCTTATGGTCTCCACCATTCTGAACAACTGAGAAACGTGAAGGATGAAAAGGAAGAAGTCCAACGGTAGCAGCCCCCGGAGCATGCTGCCCGGCAAAATGGAAACCAACAGTGTAAGCCTGAGCCCTGGAAACAGTGGGCTCTCCAGTGCCCGTATCTGTCGAGACTAGCCAACTTTGAGGATCAGATTCAGGTCTTTGACTCTCATCTCCAGACACCATCAACTCCTTTACATCCATCATCCAGTAGGCCTTTCTCTGTCAGGTAAGCAGTTCTGTTCTGAGGAAGGCGAATTTAGCCTCTTGATGCGTCTAAAGAGTTAGACCCATTTCCCATTTCAAGCCCTAACATGCTCATCTTCTGGAGACAGTGTTTCCTGAGGCACTCCAGGTATAACCTCCTTAGTGGGGTCTATTTTTCCTTTCCGAATCATTGCTAACACTGGAACCTTGTGATCCCACGTCACCCTTGACCTCTGCCCTCATTCAGGGTCTTTATTTCTTCAGTGACTGATGTTTTCGCCTCTTGATATTTCTCATCATAGAGATGGAATCCTATCCTTTCATCCTTTGTTAGGTGTTCACCTGGCATCAGCCTACTTCTCTTGACTTTGAGTGCCTCCATCCTCCACAGACATCACAAGTCAGTTTCCTGGGAATTGGTCACAGGTCTCTGGCACATAGCTCCCCGGTTCAATCTGCTTTCTCCTGTCCTCTGTTTCTGTCAGCTGACACAAATGTAAGAAATAAAAAATGCACAGAAAACAAAATGTGTGTCTATAGTAGGTAATTAAAGCCTTTACTTCCTTGCTTTATATGGTGGGTGGGGGAGGAGGAAGAGGAGAGAGACTGAGAGACCCTTGGAAGTCAAGGAGAAAGCTTAGATGCCCCAATTTATGAAGTCAGTGAAAGTAAACTAAAGATAGTGAGGCTCCATCAATGAAATAAGACGGGGTAGGAACTAACCAGAAGAAAGCAGAATTCTCAATGTTCTAGATGAAAGAGGAGAAAACGTGGAAAACAAGTTGTAAACTGACTTCTCAGACAAATCAATAAATAAAGTTAAAGCTTTGGTGCAAAGGACAGATACTTGAAAGAATATTTAAAATAAATATAATTTAGAAGCGTGTGCCCTGGTGGCAAGAGAGATGTTACCCTGTTTGGGAAGAAAGGGCCACTGAACTGGGACTGGCCCTTCTGAACCTTAGAGGTCAAACCTGAGACCCATTGAGGAAGAAACTCACTCATCAAAACAGTGGGTGTGGTAGGCAAGTTCCTGTTAGAGTTTCTTATGGGGAAAAAAAAAGAGTGAACTGCCAGCTCTTTTTATGCGGTACGTTTTTGAGATTTGATATTTAATGAAATCATTTAATTAAAATGGAAATGCACCAGGACAAAGCTGTATCGATGTAAAAGAAACCACCTAAACTTGTGTGAAGTTTATTTGGTGGTTGATGCAATGCAGTTTAAGTGTGAAGATACAATACAGTGCATTTTGGAAGCAGGAATATTTTGTTCTTTTTGTTAATAAATTTTATATGACTCCAGGGCTAGTAACTCATAATTATGAATCTTCCAGAATCATTAATTCATACTGATTAATAACAGCTTCTACTTGGATTTCTTTCCAGCTTCCCTGAAAAGCTACTTGTGGGTGTTTCCCAAGAGAGATGTAGCTGAGTTAGCTGTGTTCTACCTTGTCACAGGGCTGATATTCTGCCTCCATTGTCCAAGGAAGCAAAAAGGTTCCTCTCCTAACGTTGGCACAGTTTATGCTCAAATAATAGAATGTTCCAGGGGCACAGCAGCCCAAGAAAAGAGAAAACTTAAAAAATCAAAACTTGGGGATGACATCCTGCACCTCCTCAATGTGCCTTCATGTGACTGGAATGTTTTTTTTATTCAAAGTCTAGACTCAATGCACATCTTTGACCGATGAACGGCTTGGGGAAATATAAGCAACAGGATTTTGCCCCTCCTGGGTCATTTACATCTTGATATCTTGGGAGTCCTCAAGACCAGTGATGATTTCCCCTTCCCATCCCCAACCGAGATCGGAGAATGAAGGGGACTCAATGTCCGGTGTTAATCCAGCATGCTGAGTGTCACTTCTTCCTGTTTACTCACAAGGCTCCCACAGATTTGATTCTAAGTAGTAGAGGAACAGCGAGAGGATTAAAACAAAATGGTTCTTTCTCTTCTATCTAGATCATCTGGGCACCAGAAAGGCTTTCACGGTTCTGCTGTACAGCATCACATGGCAGAAACATCTAGGCTCTACCAGGAAGCTAAACTTTTCTGGTTGTTACAAAGAAAATACAGCTCTGTTCTCTCTAACCCCAGCCTTTGTTCTCAGATCTGGGTAGGACTCCCAACGTTGGCATAGTTCCCTAGCAGAGGAGACACAAATTACATGGCTTCTGAAGTCTTGCCTTGGAATGGGATCCAAGTTTATATAAAGGGTGATTTTCCTGGGAAGGAATGAATAGCCTCACTGTAGTCACAGGAAGACACTTAGGTATTCCCATTGTGCTTAGCCAGCCATACCCCCAAATAACTCAAGCAAGGAGGCACACCATAAAGGCTTAGCATCAGAATTACTTTGGAGAAATTGTTTGGCAAGGATTGGAGTATTTCCAGTTGGGGCCAATTCTCACACTGGTGGAGTTGGCAGAATTTGGCTGAGGAGTCATTAACAAACTCAGCCCATCCTTCTTTAGCTGTGGTGTTGGGCGCTGAGACCATGACCTAGATTCTAGCCAAGTGCTCTGGTCAGAGCAGCCAGGTTCTATGAAGGTATGTTGATGCAGTCCCCGCAAGAATTTACATATCTTAAGAATAGTTTCATTGAATAATTTTGGCCAGAGTACTGGAATATGAAGGAGATGTATAATAATAACAATATAATGATAATGATAATAATAATAATAGCTACTTTTGTGGTCTCACAATATTGATATTTTAACTCAATGTCCCAATAAAATTCCATTTATAAAGTCAAGACTTAAGATTGAATCACTGGAATTTTAAAATTAAGTTTAAGTTAACATACAAAGTAATGGGTTTTGTTATGGCGTTTCCATGCATATTTTATTCTTCTCTCCCTCCTCCCTGCCTGCCCCCATCCTCCTGTGCCCCCTTACTAGTTGCCTTCCTTACCACCTATTAATTTCTGATGTGGGATTCCCCTCTGTATGTTGTGAATATCATCGGTTAATAAAGAAGCTGTTTTGGGCCCGTGATAGGGCAGAACAGAGCTAGGTGGGAAAAACTAAACTGAATGCTGGGAGAAAGAAGACGGAGTCAAGAGACGCCATGGAGCCGCCAGTCGGTAGGCCACAAGCCTCGTGGTAAAATATAAAATAATGGAAATTCTAGATGTAAGAGCTAGCCAGTAAGAAGCTAGAGCTAATAGGCTGAGCAGTGATTTAATTAGTACAGTCTCTGAGTGATTATTTCTGGTCTGAGCAGCCGGGAACAAACCAGCAGCCTCCTACAATAAATCTCCCTTGCTTTCAAGTCACAAGTACTCATTACTTTCCCCACTTCACCCCAGACCCCTTTAAGCTCTGCACTCATGATCCCCTTTCTAAGTTCTGTGGTGTGTTCACACACATGCACACACACACACACACACACACAGAGAGAGAGAGAGAGAGAGAGAGAGAGAGAGAGAGAGAGAGAGAGAGAGAGAGAGATTTAAATCTAGATTCCACTTATGAAACATGGTATGTGTCTTTGAGTCTGGTTTTATTTGCTTAACAAGAAAAATCCCTAGCATTTTAAAATTATGGCCCCAGAGTTCTTTGGAACTCTTAAGGAGAAGCAGGTTGATGCTTTCTTCTAAGTCTAGACTTTATGACTTCTCGACTAATCAGATCAGAGAGACACCACGCTAACCATCCTAAGGCAGGAAACATTGACTTCCTCTGTTGGGATGCGAGGCCCAGCTATAAGGAAAGCATGTGGAAAGGAAACCAAACCCTGAGAACACAGTCTGACTCCCCAGTGAACGGCCTATTTCCAGGCATGTAAATATTGCCATAATAAAAGTGAATCCACAAGCCCCACACCATTACCCAATGGACCCTCGTGCTGAGGAGATGAGCTGATCTAGGGGAACCTGACAAGATCGCAGATTATTAAGAAAAATCTTTTTTTTTAAGTTTTAAGTGTTTAATTGGAGAGTGGTTATACATTATATAGCCAGCACAATTTGCCACAAGACTTCGTCAGGCCACCCAAGGATTAAACATGATTACTCTTTAATCCAGTACCAGCTTTAGAATCCAAGGGAACAGATTTGAGTTTCAGAGAGACAGCAAACGTACAGTAGAATTTGGTATTTTTCAGCAAAATGAAGTCAATATCCTGACAGACTTAAAATTCAATATGATCATTAATAAAAACTGAACACTGATGGCCAATTTAAATGGTAATGTCCTCACTCACAATGACTTGTGTCGATATTACCTTTGACAGCTGCGTTTCTCTCACTGTGGGCTTGTTTTATGGCTTAATGTCTTTAGAACATTAGGTTACATGAGGGAATTCTGACAATGCACTCATAAATGTGTCCAGCCTGGGATGGGGTAAATCAACACAAAGCCGCCCTAGGGAATAAAGCGTTAGAAGACTCGACAAACTTCCCGCAGTGCTTCTCAAGTCCTCGTGACAAAGAGCCACAGATTTGCCTGTTCAGCAAACAAGTAATGAGCTTGGACACACCACGCCATCTACGAGTGGCTAAACAAACATAAAACGATCAAAACAGTGGATCGTGGCCAAACTGAGCACCTTAGTGCGTTCTGTGGAGCCGTGACAGGGTCGCTGTGGCTGGGTGGTTTGGGGATTTATGGAGAAGCGAACTTTATTTCTCCCAGTACTACAGGCTGTGGCACCCTGAAAATTGGGGCACCAGCAAGTTGAACTGAGGAGAGCTGCAGTCTTCACAGAAGGGGACCACTGTCCTTCACTGCACTAGAGCAGGACACTTGAGGGCAACATGAAATGGCTTTGATAAAGAGACTTTTAACATGGAAGGAGCCCTCATGGCCCAGCCTCCTCTCTTGAAGTCCCATCCCTGGTTATTGTCATCTTTGGTGACTTCTGTATGTTGGAGGACACACATTCAGATACTAGCTACTTCTGAAGTAAGACCTTTCCCATTTTCATCTCAACTGGGCTCAAATACCTCCTATTTTTATCCACAAAGCATTTCTGTTTGTCTACTCAGGGAAGCTAGATTCATGGACCATAAGCCATTCCCACTGTCCATCTCCTCTGCGCAGAGGCTGCCTACAAATGCCCTCACACTTGCGGAGACAGATACATCATCTAGCCTGTGTGCTGGCATCTGTTATTTTGAGGCCGCTTGCTTGGGGATCATTCCTTTTAACTGGTAGCAACACTCAGGTTCTTCCTGTTATTGCATAATAATCCTTTACACTGTGTGAAGCTGTGTCACTGCGATGGGTTTAATAAAAAGCTGAATGGTCAATAGCTAGGCAGGAGGAGTTTAGGCAGGACTGCTGGGGACAGAGAGGTCTTGGGGAAGAAGAAAGGCGGGTCGCCAGCTGGATGCAGAGGAAGCAGGACGTGCAGAAGGAGAGGTCAAAGCAACATGTCACATGGTAGCAATAGACAAATAGGAATGGTTTAAGTTATAAGAGCTAGTTAGAAAGAATCTTCAGCTGAGGCGAGCTTCCATAATTAATAATAAGTCTCCATGTCATTTTTTGGTGAACTGGCAGCCCAGAGAAAAATCTACCCACACCTCATAGGAAGTGCTACCGTGTGGGCATGGTTACTGATGTCCATACCTTGTGGGCCAGCATGTTCCCTTCTGTCCTTCATAGCTATGACAACAGGGTTTAGAGTTAGGTAGGTAGGAGACATGTTAGGAACACATGGGCATTCTTGGTAATTCTGATGAATAAAAAAGCCTCTCTTTCGCTGGTGATGTCAGCAGCTACCATAGCAATGCGCTGTTACACAGTTATGCTTTTGCAACTGCACTTCTGCCCAGTTGTAGTTCTTCCTAAGGGCTTAGGGTCTAGGCTCCATCACCTCCTGAAGGTGACCACATCTAAAACCTACCTATTTGGCTAGACTTGTTTAGTAAGCCCTCTGTTCTATGTAAATCAATATGATTCCACTGGATGAATAAGTTCATGCTTGGATATGGCTATTAATATTGGGTGGGAGGACTATAGGTGATGAATTAAAAAAAAAAAACACCCCTGTTTCTGGTAAGGCAAGGGTTGTTTTTCTACCCAGCTGTGAATAGGGACATGTATATCCATGCCTATCTTTAGTAGGTGTTAATCTTAATCTTTTGCCAAAAGGCACAGCCCAGCCAGAAAATATCAATCACTATTCTAAACAGGGCAATGTCTATGTTCATATACAATCCAGATCCTGGAGAAAATATTAGCACAGTGGCCAGAACAATGGAAACTCCAGGAAAGACAGAAGATGGCAACCCCAAGTTCATGGCTTGGAGCAAGTCACAGACTGTATGATCCGAGGCACCTTGGATGCAGGGCCATCAGGGCAAGCCCGGGAGGTTGGCGCTGGGAGACTAGTCTGGTGGCCACTGTCCTGTCCACAGCAAGGCCTCTACACACAGACTGTGGAGATGAGGGACCGAGGATGAAGAGGGCATGCTCCCTGTCCTCCCATGGCAGCAACTTCAGGCATGAGAAGCAGCCCATGTTTAATGTAGGCCTGCAGGGTACCGGGAGCTAACCATTTGCCCTGCTGCCTGAAGACCAGTGTTCTGGAAATGAAGTGTTTGAACACAGTGGATCATTTGTGTGGTTTATTTTAATTTTTTGGCCTTTTAATTTTTATCACTTTCCAAGGAAGATTTGAGGTCAGTTTGAGGCAGGAATTTCCAGTTGGGGGTTTCTTTCAAGGCCAGAGAAGACGGAGGGGGGGGGACTGAAGCTGAGAACAGTCATGGATAAACACAGTAGGAGCCCGAGGAGAAGGGAATGGAGGGGCCTTGAGGCTGGGCACAAGAATATAATCAGGAGGCAATTCTACCTGTCCTGAGGGAAAAGGAAATGGACGAGGATATCATGAGTGGACACAAAAAGTGGACCTCACCAGAGTCATCTTAAAAACAAAATCTTTAAGCCTGGCCTGTGGAAACAAAGGAGAAATCCTTCCTGGTCACTCTGCGGTTTTAGTTTTGCTACAGACGACTTGGAATACTACCTACCAAGATGGAATATACGAGGTGACAGTGGCCAAGAAGTCACTGAGTCACCGAGAGCCAGTCTGCTCAGAGGTAACATAAAGCTCACAAAAGCCTGACAGCTAAATTCCATAGCTGGGAGCTCAGGCGTCAACTCCGGGAAGCAACAGAACAGGGTTCTGAGACTTTGTCCCAGGCTTTCCATTCTTCAGTGTGCTGTTAGCGCAGGTGGTGACGTAACTGTGTCCCGCAGACTCAGCCCATGACTCGGTTTTGAATTGGGTAAGAGGGTGCTCACCCAGAGAAGCCTCTTTCTTCCAGAACGAAGACTCCTTGAATGACCTGTCTGCTCCAGTGGCTCCATTCTTCCTCCGCCTCCCCTCTGCCAACGGAATTCAAAGGACCCGCTGGAGGTTGCTGTGGTAACACTGTTTCAGCAAGATGGAGACAGTATGGGGGCTCAAGTCTCAATGCTGCTAGATGTGCGGGCTGCCTGTCCGTCACACCCGTGCACCCTTATATCCGTTGCCTCTTGAGTTCTGGTGGGCTGACTGTTCTGTCTGTGATTAACAGAAATGCTACAAGAATTAGGACAGTGGGCACAGGATAGAGGGTGGCGGTGCCCGCATTGCCTCTTGCCTCCTAAGAGGGCCAGGAAAGGGGGACAAGGCAGTGAAAAACCACACACAAACCATCTAATTACTATGATACGGAGTCAGCTGAAGGACCATGGGGATACATCCGGTCTCCCCAACCCTGAGAGCATTAAGCCGTGAAGAGATGTGCCCAGGCGATCTAAGCCACTGCGGGCGGCACAGACAAAACTGCACCTGAAAGGAAGGCTTGGGAACAAACTGATTACACCCCAGCCTAACCAGTGGGCACCTAATGTGGGCTTTTAGAGCTATACAGATGTGTTCTCTGTGAGGAACTTGTAAGGCCGGTGGTGCTGGCAATGTGAAGGAATCTGTTCATAGTTAGCCTTTCCGAGAACTAACCTATCTGAGTTTTCGGTACCGCCAATGCCTGGTAGCGTAGATTGCTAAGGCCTGTGACAAGGGGACCCTGTTCTCTGCTTTGTTCTCTCAAGGCTGTTTGAACTCACTGGTAAAATCTCAGCAGACAGCGGGAAGACTGTCTTAACAAAATACTTCTCTTAATGAATCCAGCAGGGCCTCTGGATTTATTGGGAGATCATGAGGCCAGGCCTGGCAGAGAGTAGGCTGGGGAAGAATAGAGCCACTAGAGCAAGACATACCATCAGAGAAGAGTCCTCTTCCAGGAAAAAGCGGGGCATCTGCGGGTGAGCGAGTGCCCTCTTGCCCAATTCAAACAAAGAGTCATGGACTGAGTCTGTGGGCCACAATTACATCACCACCTTTGCCTCACATCAAAGGATTTGATGTCTGGAGCAAAATCACGGGAGAGCACGAAAATAAGGGAGGTAGGAAAAAAACCTAACCAGCAGGAAGATGGCTTAATTCGGGCTGAGCGGTGGTTTCAAACAGAGGCACAGTGGTTCAGATTTTCCGCGGTCATCCTGAGAAAGCAGAAATCAATGCGGGAAGAGGTGGGGAGGGCCTGATCAAATGGGGTTCTCCCTGCCCCCTCACCGCCCATTGCCAGTCCAAAATTTGACTTGATTTGAATGAAACAGGCCAGAGGAACATTTAAAATATTTAACAAATAAAACACGGCAATGTCTATCCTGTCACGGTGGATGTAGGAAGGAGCAATCATTAGATAATGGCTTCTGTAGTCTGGGTAGGGGACACTGAGTCCAGTGTAGGAAATGCCAGCACAGGTGGGTAGGGTGGTAAGGCTGTGACATGAATTATGGGGCGTAACTGACAGTGGCTTACTGGGAGACAGGACGGATTGAAGATGGTGGCAAAGCTGTGTGAGTCTTCATTCTGGGGACTGGGAAGGCTTAGGTCGGTAAGGAGGAAATAAAGAATTCAACAAAGGCATTTGAATTTGATGAGCAAGGAGGAAACAATGGAGGTTTCCAAAGTCCCTTGGGACTTGAAGGGCGGAGCTTCAAAGGGAAGTCTAAGATGTTATGAAGGACTGGGCAGCTTCAGGTTCCCTCTGCCAGGAAGAGACAACTCAGCACTTGGACTGGGAGCTGATGCTCTCCTGATGTCTTCACTGAGGTGTTTTGATTGTTCTTGTCCCCTAGAGGAGGTCAGAGAGCTACAAAGCCCAGCGTGGCACCTGGACCATGGAACTGAGCTGCACTCATCAGAGTAAAGGAGGCAGGAACAAGGCAGCCTGCACTTAGGGCTTTCCTTACGCACCAGAGAATTAGCTCGTTTAAAGTCTGTTTGTAAATTAGCGCTGATAAAATGTCATGTAACGTAGAAATATAAATAAAATATTCTTAATGATCATTAGGATATGCGAGAGAAGTTGGAATTTTTGGAGGCATTACGTTATCTCCATGAGACTCTGTTCCCCCTGTATGCCATTTCTCCCATGAGTATGACATCATCAACTCCAAGTCCTCAACTTAATACAGAAAGGCCTTTTCCTAAAGAAGGTCACATCCCCAAAGCCAGGAGTGAGACTTGGCTATTTCCTTTTCAGATAGGACAGAATTAAATCCACTGTGGGTGCCATTACCAGTTATGAGACCTTGGGCCATTATGCTACCTCGTAATGTCTTTCCTCATAGAGAAGAAGAAATGAGATATAGTAGGAAAATAATATAGAGTTAGTATCTGCTAATTGTATAAATACATAACTAATGTAAGTCCCTTGCCCCAGGGCTGGAGACCCAAGTCTTAGCTGCTATTATTTGCATGGGATAGTTTCTGGGAGAAGCAAAACACCAATGTCAAGGCCAGCCCTGCTCTTCTGCCTCTCAAGCTCCTCTGTCCTATGATGTGTATTTTCCATTTTAAGTTTCCCAGTATGTTCATCTCACTTCAAATACCAGGTCCGTAGGAAACATAAACAGATTTCAAGTGCTGTTCTTTCTATCTTTGTCTAACTGGAGAAACTGAGGTACTGTGAGGGTAAGGCCTGTAGCTCATGGCTGGGCTCGAACCTGAGCCCTGGCAGTTTGAGCCCCCAGCTCATTATGGTCGAGTGGCTCACCCAGGCAAGCTCATTTGTGTGTTCCTGACAAAATCTCTATAGCCAATGTTTACCTAGCTATAAACAAAAAACTTTGATAAATACATTGACTAAGATATACCCATGACAGATTATAAAAAGAGATGAAAGACATGGGAATGGAAGAAACCAGATTGATTAGAAAAAGGAGAAGAAAATATATGGATATGATGAAAGTGTAGGCTTTATTGCTTAACTTCCTTTCTTTCCAAGTTCTTAATATATACTTACTATTGGAGTGTGTTTTGTCCAAAAAAGTTGTCAGAAAAGATTTCCTTCCTTACCCTTCCTTCCTTCCTTCCTTCCTTCCTTCCTTCCTTCCTTCCTTCCTTCCTTCCTTCCTTCCTTCCTTCCTCCTTCTGAGACAGTTTCATACATCCTAGTCTGGTCTCAAACTTACTGTGTAGGTAAGAGTGACCTTTAGGTTCTTACTGTATTACCTCCACTTCCCGGAGACTCTGCTGGCAAATATGTACTGTCATGCAGGTTTACAGGCAACTTTTTAGACAAATCCCTTTGAGTGGGCTCCCCGGTCCCCACCTCTTGTGGCAGGTGAGAGAAACAAGCAAGTGTCCAGGAGAGCTGTTGCTCACCTGTGATGGTAAGTCTTGGTTTTCAACCTGAGAAACATGGGAAAAGGGGATCCCAGTTGGGGACTTGCAGCCATCAGAGCACAGAGTTGCTTCACGGATGAGAAAGGAAGAGGAGCTTAAGAGGAGTAGGGGGAAGATAATTAGGTGAGCACACATCCTTATACGCTTTAGTCTCAAAATATGGAACTTGAATAATGAAGGGATGAAATGTGAGAAAATATGGACATTCCAAGCTCCTTCGAAAATTAGATTCCTACTGTTTGAAGTCATTTTAATAATCTGAGGTCTACTCTATAATGTATTTTCCAATTGCTCTCAGATGCCCCTTGGGCACAAATACAATCCAGTCATCCAGCAAAGTTCTCTAAACAATAGAGAATAGTAATAAAACAGAAGCTGGCAGAATCTAACCCACACTGAGGTGATTTTTTGCCCTTCTATGGCTTTAGCCTTGAAGAGACTGGCCTCCGGGTGAAGATTAATTAAATCCCACAACTGCAAGGAGGGGCAAAATTCCAGATGAGTACTACTAAACCCCGTTATAAAGCACCTCTTTATTCATGGCTGGGTTATACCTGGGTCAGATTATGCCTCTGAGTGCATGGGAATGCAGAAAATGCCTTTCCCGCCATAACCCTGAACGCTCACAACACAAGGTTCCCCTTTGTCCACGAAGACTGAGTGTTTGCCTCTCTCTCAATGCCTTCCAGTTCTCAGGTCCCAGGTGAGGTCTATGTAATTCCTCCATGCAAAGTGTTATAGAATTTGACAAAATGATGCTGTAATTAAGTTCCCAAACCCGACTGGGTCTCATTCCTCCAGTCTCTCTTCAATCAAAGACTTGAACAACATGTTTCCTGTACTGTGGAAATTGCTTCAGCCAAGCATCAAGAGAGTGGCTTTTCTGCCTTCAGTACAGGATTTAACTTTGTTTTCTTCTTGGAGACTTTGTTTAGAGATGAAATTCCTCTTTTAGTGTATCTTGAGGGCTGCATGACATATGTCCTTAAGGAACCGGACTCGACTCAGAACCCAAAACAGGAAATGGTCGGTTATCTGTCGGATGATATTACCAGGACTTGGAGCCACCAAGGTATTTGAGTGGGCACTTTGGATGGAATATAACTAGGGAAAGTAGCCCTGCACCCTTTCTTTCCTCAGGCAGTGGTCACATCTCATTTCCTCTCTGCCAGCTTAAGTCCGACCCCCCAGCTAACCCATCAGATTCTGTTACTGTCATCCACTATGTGCAAAACTTATGCTTCTCAACTTCGTGGCAACATCTAAAAACTTCCCTACCCTCTCTGTCGACCTGGAGCAGGCAGAAAGCACAAATTAAACCCAAGGCACAGCAATGTGCAAATAAAAATCAAATCACATCTATCGGTTGTTTTCACATGGTTTCAAGTAAGATCAGACTGAGCCACCTGAACACAAAGAGACTTAGATCATTTTTTGCATGAATTTCGTGTGTGTGTGTGTGCGCACACACACACACACATCAGCAGACACAGAGTGGGGAAGGCAGAGAACAATAGGTTCTCTCTTTCCACCACATGCTTCTGAGAACCAAACTCAAATCATTCGGTTTCGACGTAAGTCCATTTACTCACTGAGCCATGTTGTCACTGCTCAGGGAGATTTAGACAAGAGCATTCTGGAAAGAATCCTTGGAAGCCAGGAAATTCAGGGTATATTTGCAATGGAAAAATTTGAAGGAGTAGAGATACTGGCTGCACAGGGAAAGGACACGTGAGGGGCCGGAAAAGCTCCTCAGAAAGCTCCTCAGGATGATGTAAACCTAAGAACGGAACCTGCGAGCATACAGATTCTTTGCTTGGCTGAAGGAACCACAATTCCAAAGTTTGAACTTTTCCCAAAGGCTTTCCAGAAAGTCGGAGAGCAAATTTATCCTTGCAAGGAGAACTTATTTGGTTGCATCCAGTATCACGCATTACAGACCTTCAAACAGCCCCTGTGATTGACTGATAAAACAGTAGATGGAGTTTCCACATCACCCATCTCTGAAGACCAATGTTGGAGAATTGTTGCATTTCTCATACGAGGAAGGAGTCATACATAAAAGGGACATTGTAGAAGCTGTTACTGAGCAAGAAGCCATGACAGGTGTAGATGATGCCTAAGGTGGCTCCATTGGCAAGAACACAGCTGTCAGAAAGGGTCCCGCCTGGGGCTGACATCTGAAGGTCAGGTATGAGAAGGACCTGTGTGCTATACAACCGCAGTGCCTGATCCCGATGCTGACAGCAGCTCCATCCATCCCCAGAGCACAGACCCATTCTTTAGGGTGAGCCCATGGAGCTAATCAAACAGAAGCAGAGGGAGAACCCCTCTTCACCATTGTCGTTGCAGGGACCTTCGGGAAGCACAGGAAGCTCTGAAGCTCATGGTGAGGGTGGGGTCAGCCACAGTCTACATGGAGCTAGAATTCTCTAGCTTTGTTCCCTATGTCACCCCAATTCTGCTGTCCAAGGAGTTCCAAGCCACCAAAGCAGAAAGCCCTGGTCACATCCATCCCAGAGAGCCTCGTTTCTCAGGATCTGGTCCACTGAACTTCCCTTCTCATTTCCAGCGTCCTGGGGAGTTTATCTCAGATATCCACGCTTATTTCCTAGGGCATAAATGCTGGGTTGAATTTACTAACAGTAAATCCGTGTGTGTGTGTGTGTGTGTGTGTGTGTGTGTGTGTGTTCTCCCGGTTATTTTCACCCAGACAAAAGCCAGAGCAACACCAAAGAACTAATTTAATGTTTCATTAATCCCAAGAGTTCTTTTGAATTTTACCCTCCACAGGAAATTGTTAGTTTTATTGGGGTGTGTCGGCTTGTGGGGATGTAGCTGACGTCTCTACATGCATGCCATGCGATGCAGTTTCTCTCTCTCTTACCCTGGGAGGTTCTTGATTCTAGCATTTGAAAACGGGAGGATCAAAGGCTGGATGAAGGAGAGGAGAGCGAGAGAAGTCAGTTTCAAGCCCCTGTTGATGTCACTTCCCATCACCTTCTTGCTTCAGACACAACTTGGTCCAAAGAGCAATTGGAACTGAATACCATGAGCTGAATTTTCTCCGGGAATATCCCCTCCAACTGTATACACATGCACACACACTTCAGATATGTATATAGATGTATATAGTATATGTAATCATATGATATTAGCTGCTGAAACTGGTTTAAAATTGCTAAAGGAGGTAAGAATACCTCACTGTATCAAAATATTAATTAAACAAAACAAAGGAATCTGAAAATGCACCCATGTTTTGTCCCTCTCTCCCCCCCTCCCCCTCTCTCCTTCTCCTTTATATTCCTCTCTCCACGTAGTCATATAGCTCTTGTCTTACATCTAGAATTAACCCATTTGTATTAATCTATGTATCGGCACAAGACTGTAGCTTACTGGTAAGGATTCAGTTTCCTTTGGTAGTTACATGGCATCTCTTTGACTCTGCCTATTCTCTCTCTCTCTCTCTCTCTCTCTCTATATATATATATATATATATATATATATATATACACACACACACATATATATGTATACACACACATACATACATAAAACAATATATCATGGTGTTTTCCTGCTTTTGCAAGCTACAAAAGCAGAACCTTTTCATTTACAAGTTGTTGTCATTTGGAGATGGCTTCCGGGTTTAGGATGGGGACTCATGTCTACTTCCCTTTTCAGCTGTAGGAGTCCATCTGGTGCAGACCCATGCAGACCCTGTTCCTGCTGCCACAATCTCTGCGACTTTGTCCTGCTAGGTTGAGAAGGCCTTGTTTCCTGGATGCTCTCAATTCTCTCTCGCTCTTACACTGTTTCTGCCTCCTCTTCTACAGGGTTCCCTGAGCCATGAAGGGAGGTATGTGGTAGAGATAACCCAATATGTACTGAATATTCCAAGGGCTCTCACTCGCTGCACATCATCTGCCTGTGAGTCTGCTGTAGGAGGAAGGTTCTCTGATGCTGGCTGAGCAAGGGACTGATTTAAGACAGTAGCAAAATGTCATTTGCTGTCATTTTATTGCTATATGTTCCTGTTGTATCTAACAGGAGTATTTGATTTTCGCCTAGGTCAGTCTCATGTTCTTGGTGACCCAGGCAGTGTCAGATATGGGTCACATCTCACGGAGTGAGCCTTCCATCTAATCAGATATTGGTTGGCTACTCCCACACTTTTTTTGTGCCACAGTTGTACTATTGTATCTTGCGGGTATGACACCGCTGCACACTGAAGAGTTTGTAGTTGGGCTGATGAGTTCATTTCTCCTTTGATAGAACACAGAGTACCTTCCTGTATCAAGAACACTGACCAATAGGATTGAAGGCTCTAAGTAGGCACCCAGTTGACTTGTCCGTGTTCAGTGGGTTGTGTAGCTGTTATTTTTAGCAAAAAGACATGATTGTCCATTTGTGAAGAGTAATCTATAGACTTTGCTACAGTTTGGGTGACTTGGCTCTTGGTGAGAGTGGGATATTTAAGTCTCCCACTATTAGTGTGCGAAGGCCAATATGCGATTTGTGCTATAGTAGTGTTTCTTTTTATGAACTTGGGTGCCCTTGTGTTTGGTGTAGATGTTAAAAATTGTAATGTCCTTTTGGTAGAGATTTTCCTTTGATGAGTATGTAGTGTCCTCCCCTATCTCTGCTGATTATTTTTGGCTTGAAGTCTAATTTCTATTAAAAATGGCTACACCAGCTTGATTTTTAAGTCCATTTGCTTGGAATATCTTTCTCTATTCTTTTACCCTGTATTTATTGGATACAACGGATGGATGGATCCTGTTTTCACATGTGTTCGTAAGTCTATGTCTTTTTACTGGGGAACCGAGAGCATTGATGCTGAGAGAGATCATTGGGCAGTGTTTGTTGATTCCTGTTATTTTGTTCTTGTCTCTCCCCTCCAACTTTTGATTTGCTGGTCTGAGATGATTTATTCCTTGTGTTTTCTTGGTTGTGGTTAACCTCTTTGAGTTGAAAGGTTTTTCTAGCACCTTCTGTAGGGCTGGATTTGTAGGTAGGTATTGCTTAAATTTGGTTTTGTCTTGGAATGTCTTTCTCCATCTATTATGATCAAAAGTTTGACTGGGTATAGGAGACATTGGCATCTGTGGTCTCCTAGAATTTGTGGACTTCTGGCTTTTAGAATATCCATTGAGAAGTTATGTGTTATTCAATAGGTCTGCCTTTATATGTTACTTGGTCTTTTTTCCTTGCAGTTTTAAATAGTCTTTCTTTTCTCTGTACCTGTAGTGTTTTAATTACTATGTGCCAAGGGGCCTTTCTTTTCTGGCCCAGCTTATTTAGTGTTCTGTGTGCTTCTCATACCTTGATAGGCATTTCTTTCTTTGAGTTAGGGAAATTTTCTTCTGTGATTTTGTTGAAAATATTTTCTGTGCCTTTGACTCAGGTTTCTTCTCCTTCCTCCATTCCTGTTATTCTTAATCTATTCATAGTGTACCAGATTTACTGGATGTTTTATGCCAGGGGATTTTTTAATTTAACATTTTCTTTTAATGATATATTAATTTTTTATCCTGTCTTTAATGCCTGAGATTCTCTCCTCCAACTCTTACATTCTGTTGGTGAGGCTTGCCTCTGAGGTTTCTGTGCATGTTCCTAAATTTTCCATCTCTAGAGTTTCCTTGGTTTGGGTTTCTTTATTGATTCTATTTCTAATTTTGGGTCTTGAACTGTTCTGTTTATTTCCTTCCACTGTATGTTTGTACCTTCATACATTTCTTTAATGGATTTATTCATTTATTTTTTAAACACCTCTACCATATTCATGAGGCTTGTGCCTCAGCTATGTTGCCACACTCATGGCCCACTGTAGTAGCATTGTTGGGCTCTACTGGGGACAGGTGCCATGGCTGTTACTGACTGTTTTTATGCCAGCATCTAGGCATGGATTTGGGATGAATGTGATTCTAGGTTCTCATATCTGTTCTTGTCTTCTCTGGGTGGGTGTTTTGCTCTTGGTTTCGGTTGCCCTATATGTTTTTTTAGGAGACTGTGGTGGCTGTGTGTTGCCTGGTAGAGAATGCTTTGGGAGTCCTGCTATGTGTTTCCAGGTACAATGTATTTCTAGGTATTGGGAGCTGATACTCACGAATGGAGGTGAGCTGGGTGTGCTGAGGAGGGATCCACAGGAGAGAAGAAAGCAGGGTATGCCACCAGACTCTGCTTAGTCCACAGGGAATGGGTGCAGAGAGTGAGGAAAGGCCACAGCAGAGAGTCTGCTACAGAGCCAGGCCTGAGACCAGGGGATTTGACTTGGAGAAAAGCAGGCAGGGTGGAGCTCTGAAACTCATGTGCCTTTTTAACTGGTCCACTTGCTTCTCTAGCAGACTTGGCCAGGAGGTTCCCAGGGAATGCCTGCTAGAGATGCGGTGAGACTGGGGATTGAATTTGGAGGGGAGGAGAGAGGTGAAGAGCTGTAGTTAGCCAAGCGGCTACCCTGGCCAGCCTGGCCAGCAGGTTCCTGAAATACCTGCTGGAGATGGGGGCTGGCATAAGGGGATGAGACAGGGCAGGGGTGGGGAGGAAGGCTGGAGGAGAAGGTCTGTGCGATCTGCAGGAGGTGCGGGCAGGGGAGGTCACAGGAGGGGGTCTGCTACCAAGCTGGGGTTGAGAGTGGAGAGGGGAAAGGAAAGATCTGCAATTAGTCTACTGGTTTCCCTGGCCTGCGTCCAATTATGAAATATTTTTAAAATAATATACATGTCTCTTATTAATTCACTAAATGAGATGATGTGATAGACGTAATAATTGGTAGACTTTTCAAGGGGTGATGGTAATGCACAATGTTTTGACGTATGTAGAACAGTTGTTACATGAAGTTATGATTTCTAATCACGATGATCATGCAAATGTTATTATAGTGTGTAGCTTATAGTCACAATCAAAGGAAATGCCAAATTTCCAACTAGTAGAAACGAAGATGCGATGTTTCCCCTTCAAGTACATGGAGTACTAACTTGTATCTATGGATTTATCAGGGCTCAGACCCAGGTTGAAACCTTTCCCCTTTGGGAGGAGCTTGGCTGCCACCAAAACATTTTAGATCTGGGCAGCATCCCCAAAGGACTAAATTCTGGAAATGGCAGACCAAGAGAGCATCCCCAGCAGGACAGGCCCAAAGAAATGAGAGCAACTGAGGCTCCTGTGTAAGCCTGAGCCACAAGTATGGATATGTGCTAACCCAGCCTCGGGAGAGCAGGACCCAGCAGCTCACATCTCCCGGCAGCCTCCACAGAGGGAGAGCCTGGAATACTGACAGTTTCATTGTCCCAGAAAGTTATTTGGTCACAATTCAGCTCCTCTTGTAAAACAGATAACCACTTCTCTGATGTTAACACATACATTAGCTCTATGTATTATGCATGGGCCATTTCATGGCTGGCTTCTTTGTTAGTACTGACATTCGTCCATGGTTGGCAAACGTGTCAGTAACTTGTTAAATAGAATTGTTTACTTTATTTATTGTTAAATAGGATCCCACTTGTTGATTTGTTTACGTATGCTTTTGTTGATGCGAAAGAGTTATACGGGGGGGGGGACTATTTTAGGCTGTGATAAAAACGGAGTTGTCTCGGTCTCTTGGTGGACTCATACCTTTATTTCTTTTATGTATGGATATGGAAAGCCCGTGTCTTTACATGGGCAGGCTTTTCCACCACCGTGAGAACCTGCCAGCGAGTGTTCCAAGGCTGTCGTGATTTTTCCTATCTTCAGTGGCCATGCACAGAGCTGCCAGGTGTCTGACATCCTTGCCTGTGTTTAGTGTTATCATTTTATTTTTTTAATTTTGACCACTCTAGTGCCTATGGAATGGCCTCTCATTTTGGTTTTAATTTGCATCTCTCTGATGAAAATTGATCTCGAGTACCATCTAAATGTCACCGCCACTGCCTTTTTGATGTTGTCAGCGTTTGAGGGAAGAAAATCTGTCTCCTGGCAGATATTTTTGGATCAACTCGGTAAAGGTCCTGGAATTGAATTTCTAAGAATAAGGTTGTCACGTCATTTTCTGTCTGGTTGCCATCTTCTTACTGGGTGTCTTCTCAGCCAAAATTGAATTCAGAAGTGGGGCGGTGAAATAAGTTCTTTAGGACTTCAGTGAGTTCACTACTCTTAGCTAGCTGTATGGAAAAGTATGACTTCAGCACTGCGTGAGAGTTCCTTTTTGCTACCATGGGAATAAAGAGCTTTTACATCCCTTCTGCATTGTAGCTATAAGGTAGACTGGTTTCTTTTCCTTCTTCCTACTCTTGGAATTAATTGAAAGCAACACAAAATATTAGGGGGAAAGTAATATTTCATGTTCAAATTTTCTTGAAAGTTGACTGATTGCCTTGAATCCCTAGGGCTACATCTTATGCCCAGAATCTTCCATATCCTCCATAATCTATGTGTAAGGTTAGTGAGCTAAGCAGAATGGCTCCTTTATTCTGGGGATACCCTTAATTCAACTCAGAACCTTCCATGTTCACCACCCAGCTCAAATCATACCAATTCTTGGTTTTCTAGATACTTACCATCAAATAAGTTCATGCAAGCTCAGAGTCCTACAACATGGTTTGGGTCGAGTGTTTTTTAATAGCTTTTCTGAGAGAGGCTTCACAAACCACACAATTTACCCTTTTAAATGGTGCAGTGCAATGCATTTGTAGATGTTTATAGATATGTGACCAGCAGGCAGTCTGTTCTAGAGCATTCACTACTTCAAAAATAGCCTCATACCCTTGGGTCTAGCATCTTCCATTTCCTATTCTTCCAGCCCTAAGCAGCCACATACCTACTTTCTTGTAGAAGGAGCTGTGGGCTGCGTTCCTGCCACTTGGCTAGCTTATGCCCTGAAATAACAACATACAAATTGTATTCTTTTAAACACTGCCTGGCCCATTAGCTCTATCCTCTTACTGGCTAATTCTCACATCTTGCTTAACCAATTTCTATTAATGTGTGTAGCACCACAAGGTGGTGGCTTACCAGGAAGATTCTAGCCTACGTCCATCTTGGGTCGGAGCTTCATCGTGTCTGCCTCACTGCCTTCTACCCAGCATCCTGTTTTGTTTACTCCGCCTACCTAATTTTATGTCCTATCAAAGGTCCAAGGCAGTTTCTTTATTAACCAATGAAAGTAACATATAGACAGATGACCCTCCTCCATCACTTTCTGCCTATGGCTTTCCCTCTTCTGAACATTCCGTCTATGTGACGTGTGCAATATGTTCTGTTGTGACTCCTTTCACTTAATCTGATGATTTCAAGGTTCATCCTTGTTTAGATGCCTCAGAACTTCATTCTTTGCATGACTGAGTCATGTCTTAATATAATAATATGCTGTGCATTGTTTTCCTTCTTTTTTTTCTGGGCTCCACTTGGCTACTGGTCCTTGGAATTACTGTCCAGAGGATCCTAGCAGTCACAAGATTATAATCACAGGTGAGGCTTCTTACAAACTAAGGCAGAACAACACATTCAATGGTAGGACCTGGTGATGGCCAATAGGACCATTGTGGAGGTAAACTCTCTCACTGTGAGAATGGACTACAGTTAGGAAGACCACTGATCCCACCTACATTTGCATGCTGACCTTATACTATTTCTCTTTCCCTCTCCCTCCTTCCCTCCCTCCCTCCTTTCTTCCTTCTATCCTTTTTGTTTTTTTTTTTTTTTCATTCAGTTATTGACAGAACCATAGAGGACAAGAACACTTCTGCCCAAAGGGAAAAATAAATCTTTCTCCATCCAACAGCCAGAAGGAAGCCATCTTGGGACCTAATACTATTTTTAGTCCCCAGAACAGATAACTTTCCTGAAGTTTTTTTTTTTTCCTTTCCAGGTGATTGACAGATTCATTCTTTTGAATGGTAATTATTTAGTAGAACAGACTAAAAAGAATTAAACAAAGGATGAAAGAGAGCTTGTAAAATAGCCATGGTCTACCAGGATGAAATGGGCTTTCCTTAACTGGCCTCAACAAAGCCATGCTACCTGAACCTCCCACTGTTTGTCTGGCGGGTAACAACCCTCTCCCCCGTGGTGTCATAAAGTTGAAGGTGGGTAGCTGAGATGCTGTTCCCTTTACTGGGCACAGTTTTCACTTGGGGACACCTGAGATGGGAAGTATAGGCCAGAACAAGAACATGCCCCCCTTGCAAGGAAACCTTCCGAGTGTGAATTCCACCCATTGTCTCGCAGAACTCTTGAGGTCGTTCCCTATTGGAAAGTGAGGCGTTCTTGTTTTGAGACAGTTTTTACTTCATTTTCCCAAGGCCAGACTAAAGCAAAACTATCTCCTCCTCCCATCTTGGTCTCTTCTCTATCATTTTCTGTAGAGCTGGTGGGCAGCAGGGCCTCAAAGTAACAGTAGAGTCCCACGGATTCAGTTTTTGGCTCTGCAGGCTTCTGGTTATGAGAAAGAGGCATATTTTCTTCTTCTTTTTTTTTAAAAAAATGATTTATTTATTTATTTATTTATTTATTTATTTATTATGTATATAACATTCTGTCTTCATGTATGCCTGTGTGCCAGAAGAGGGCACCAGATCTCGCTATAGATGTCTGTGGGCCACCATATGGTTGCTGGGAATTAAACTCAAGACGTCTGGAAAAGCAGTCAGTGCTCTTAACCTCTAAGCCATCTCTCCAGCCCTGATAGGCCCATTTTCAATGACCTTCAAGCCTGCTAATATCTAACTTGTACCCTCAATCACTGATAGACATTAAGACTGTTAAAGTTTACTTTCTGGCTATTATAAACAATGCTGTTATCTATATATTTATGTCTGGACATGTTTTAATTTGTTTGGGGCATATACCTAACAGTAGAATTCATAGCTCGTATAACGATTTTGTGATTAGCTGTGCAGATCATTCTGCATTCTACCACCAGCAGAAGAGAATAGCAGTTTCTCTGCGTCCTTATCAAAACTCGCTACAATCTGAAGTTTTATTCTAGACATCTTAGAAGGCTAGGATCTTAAAACTTCATTGAGGTTTTTATTTGCCTGGAGATTAATTATGCCAGTCATCCTTTTGTTCACTTTTAGTCAATTGTGCAGCTTTAATAATGATTTTCTTTCCATACTGGGGACCGAACAAGGGCTTCACGCAGGCAAAGCAAGCGCTTTACCACTCAGCTACATCTTCAGCTCCAAGTGTACATCTCTTTTGGAGAAATAGCTATTTGTATTCTCTTTTCCACTTTCTCCAATTTTATTGTGGTAAAAACATATACCATACTAACATAATACATTCCATTTTAGCCATAGTTAAGTATACAGTTTGGTGGTATTAGGTGTTCATACTATAGCTCTCAACCTCCATAACTCTTTTATCTTTTAAGCTGATTCTATATGACAGCAAACTCTACTGCTCCACGATCTCTAACACCCTAAATACTTCCTGTGAGTGGGTCATACAGCTCCTGTGTTTTTATGTCTGGCCTGTTTTATATATCATAGTGTCTACTCATGTCTAACATGATGCAGAATTTTCTTCCCTTCTAAGGCAAATCAATATTCCATCATATGCATATATTTCTCCATTTGGGGTTTCTTCTGTGTTTTAGCTACTGAGAAATAATGCCACTATGGACATGTATTTATTTAACTACCTCTTCGAGACCCCGCTTTCAATTCTTTGGATCATACAGGAAAAAGTAGAATTACTGGGTCATACATGAATTCTATCTCCAACTTTTAAAAATCACTGCTATATTTTTTTCCATAGCAAATATATCATTTACATTCCTGCCAAATGTGCATGGGGTTCTAACTTCTACCTTTACCTTGCATACTTTTGGTTTAGGTGTATGTGTTTGGCTAGTAACTCATTGTAGCTCTGACTTGCGTTTCCCTAATGAGTGATAATGCTGGCTGTTCTGTCCTTAATGTCTGCTTGTGTATGTTCTTTGGAGAAAATGTACATTCAAGTCCTCTGCCCATTTAACAGTGGTTTTTGTTGCTGAACTTGAGAAGCCCCCTGCACACTATGCATATTAATCTTCCCTCAGATATGTTTTGCAAGAGCTTCTTCCTGCTCCGTGGGCTGCCCTGTCACTCTCTTGACAGCTTCTTTTAATGCACAAATTTAAATTTTCTTGAGTTCTGATTTGTATAATTTTTCCCCTTTTGTTATCCGTTCCTTTAATGTCATACTTAAAAACACATTGTCAAGGGTAGCGTTCTGAAGGTTTAGGCCAATGGTTTTTTCTAAGATTTTTTATTAGGTCGAACAAAGTCTTTGACCCACTTTGAATGAATTCATGATTGTAAGGTCCAACTTCATTTTCTTCTTCTTCATTGTGCTTGTGTGTGCGTGTGTGCATGTGTGTGTGTGTGTGTGTGTGTGTGGTGTATGCATTTGTATCTTTCTTTCTGTACTGGGGATTGAACCTGTGATCAAATCCACACTAGGTAACTGCTATACCACAAAGCTACATCCCCAGACTTCTAGTATAATTTTTGAAAGGTGATTTTTTCCCCCTCCATTAGATTGCCTTAGACTACGTGTCAAACTGCTAGGTCATATACACCAGGCTATCCATTGTTCTCGGTCGCTTATGCCAGCACCATACTGTTTGGATTACTTCAGCTTTGTCGGAAGTTTTGAAGTTAGGGAGAGGCTTCCAGCTTTGTTCTTTTTCCAGTGTGTTTTGTCTACCCAGTGCCCCTTGGAATTCCATGTGTGGCAGCTTTTAACCACATTCTGCTCCATTTAAAACTTAGGTCAGAGACCTTGTGTTCATGTGTAAATCTCTGGTCATATTTGGTGAATAACGTGTTCCTTGACAACAGCTCAGGCCTAATTCAAAGCAGGCGTTTCTTTATGTGAGATAGAATTATCCTGTTCTGGGCGAACATGGAAAGCAGAGAAGCTGCCAGCAACACCCTATGCTCTGAGCTATCTGCCTTGAAGACTTGTCAGATGACAGACACGTGGAAACTGAACAGATCCAGCATTAGCTTTGGCTTTTCTTGTCAACATAACATCCGTTAGGCTCCTTGAATTTCCTTCAACTTAGTTCAGAGGTAACCATTATAGGAGCCCGTGGCTCCAAAATTACCCCAAGGCCTCTCATCAGTATTGATCTCATGCCAGAAGTCCCAGACTGCTTCCGAGGGGGCAAACTCTTATCTTCAGAACCTGGGATGCTCCCGGACTATTCTCAAGCCTGGTACATTTAAGCAAAGTCAAGCAGGGTGAACGTTCGAAAACAATTTTTGTTTTAAATAGCAGTAAGCCTCATTGTGGAAGGTCACCAGTGGAGACCTTCAAGAAAACAGAATTTAAAACGTGTACTTAGGACTTAAAATGATATGCCTTTGATGGTACCAAAATTCATTCCTGAAACCAAACCATTATTTTGTGTCACTGTTTTGTAACCCATCGCAAACTTCCCATGGACATAGGCTATCTTAGTCAACATGTGTCCTTAGCCCACATGTTTGCCCACTTCCAAACATACAGTGGAGTTCAAGAGACTGATGTTCAGTAGATAGGTAAAAAGGTGGCCCGCTTAGTCCATTTTGTTTTTATGGTAACAGAATACCTGAGACTGGATAATTTATAAGAAAAGAGGTTTATTTGGAGTCAGAGTCCTGGAATCTGGAAGCCCAGGAATGTCACCAGCATCTATTTGGCTTTATGCTGCTTTCTGTTATGGTGAAAAGGGGAAGGGCTAGCAGGTTCATGCCATGGAGGCAAATGCAAGGCATTGTCTACTTAATAACTGTCAAGTCACTGCAGAAGGTTGTAATTCATTCGTGAGGGCTCTTCCTCTGCTCACAGATCCTCCCTTCTCGTCACTGCCACGAGCATCAGGAGGAGTCATGGTAAGGAAAAATCATATTCTATTCATAGCTCCAGCTTCCCCAAGTCATGCCATATGTAGAAAAATCCAAGGTGCTCAAAAATCACACACTGTTTCCGACCTAGAAAAGCACTACAGTAAAGTAGTATGAAGCCATGGGTGTGTGGCAATAGGGCGAGGGTATTAAGACTTCGAGTCTTTGTTGCAAGAACCAGGAGAAATGGAATGCCTCAGTAGGAAGCATCTTGATCTTTGTTCTTTTTTTTAAATTAATTTATTTAATTATTAAAGATTTCTGCCTCTTCCCCACCACCACCTCCCATTCCCCTCCCCCCCCCAATCAAGTCTTCCTCCCTCCTCAGCCCAAAGAGCAAGCAGGTTTCTCTGTCCTGTGGGAGGTCCAAGGAACACCCACCTCCATCCAGGTCTATTAAGGTGAGCATCCAAACTACCTGGGCTCCCACAAAGCCATTACGTGCAATAATGGACAATGAGGACTACTGAGAACTGAAGAACAATGGCAATGGGTTGATCTTTGTTCTTTACTGAACATCAAATCTATTCTCCTTTGGGAAGTAGCTGTTCTTTAGTGGAATGCCCTGCAATGTAGTTTTATTTAGAGAAGGGTCACAGCCCTGCTCGTGTCCTATTAGGAAAGCGGTAGGCAAAGCAGTGCAGAGCCAGCACAGCCATCAGCCTGGGACAATGTAAGACCTGGCAGGCAGCTCTCTCGGTGCCTTGTGGGTCACTGCAGCCCGGGAGCACCGCCCAGCCAACCTCAGCATCCGTTTCTGACATGTACACTATTAATCCGTCTTGGTGATGTTAGAAACTGGTTGCTTGACTGAGAGACATGCCCAGTTCCCATTGACATGACAGAGAAGCTCCTAGACTTCCTGTTCCTAAGTGCTAAACATCTTGTGAGTGGTGCCGTGTCCTTCCTTTTGTTGTTAGTTTCATTACTGTTTTAGTTAACATGGAAAACAATGAGTTTATTGTGACATTTTACATGTGTATATCCTTGTGCTATGTTTATATTCACCCCCCACACACTATCCTCCACATCCCTCCCCTTTCTCACTCTCATCTCTTCCTATGCCCTTGTGTTTTCATGTATAAGACACACACACACACACACACACACACACACACACACACACTTATATTCTGGATATATAGAAAAACACGGTACTTGGCCTCCTTCCTCCTTTACCCATCTTTCATTCATTTCCTCTGTCCCTTTAGACCTCTTCCTCTTCCTTCATAATCTCCCTTTCACTTTCATGTTTCACACACACACACACACACACACACCACACACACACACACACAGACTTCCTGAATATGGTTCAATTTGCTTAATGAATGCTCATCCGTTTCATCTCTTTACCAACAGATGTCATTTCATTCTTCTTTCTGGGGAAATGGATTTCACTGTGTATTTTACCACATTTCTATCATCCACGTATGGTGTTGACGGCCATCTAGGCTGTTTCCACGCCAGGGCTAATGTGAACAGTACAACAATAAACACGGGCACTCCAGTGTCTCTGTGATGGGGTGTAAATTCCTCAGGGCCCATCTCTAAGGACAGCACAGTGGATTATAGGGTCCTTCTCTTTTTAGTTTTCTGAGGAACCTCAATAAAAATTTTCATAGTGGTTGTACCAGATTACATTTCCATCAGCAACAATAGTTTATCTCCCTCCACATCTTCACAGAATTGAAGTTCTTGACTTAGCCATTCTAAGACAGGCACATTTGCCTGACCGCTAAAGTTGTTGAGCCATTTTTCAAACACTTACCAACCATTTATATTTTTTTCTCTTGAGAACTGTCTGATCAGGTCAGTCGCCCATTTACTGACCAGATGGTTTGGGAGGCCACCTGGAGTGACTAGTGTTCTGACTTGGGTCAAGGAGAGTCTCCCAAATGTGTTGAGGAAGGGAAGTTCGAGCAGCACTAAGATCTGAACAGGTCATCCACCTCTCTGAAGTTTAAAACCCAGCAAGCGTTAACCAGCATGCCAGGGCAATGCTGCTGCTTGGGGATGCTAAGAGCGATGGAGCTTTACGGGTCTCAGGCAAATAAAGGTCTCCAGGTTGACCTTCCTGTGGTCCTCGGGCTCGGGATTACCACACTCCAAAGTTCTTCCCTGCTGAAGTCTACCTCTGAGGGCAGGGAGTCACACTTATGCACTCAGTGGTCTAAGCTGAACCTCCTGCCAACGGCAAGCTTTGGTGCCGTTTTCCAGGTCTTGTTGTATAGTGGACTGAATTTGGGGCCACACATATGCTAGGCAAGCACCGTATCACTGAGCTTTATCCATAACCATCCTTGTTCCTTTTTATATTGAGGCCAGAGCCTGTAAAGTTTCCCGGGATGACCTTAAACTTTCTCTACAGCCTAGCAAACCCCAAATGGTGATCCTTCTGCCTCAGTCATCCGAGTAGCTAGGATCACACATTTTTATCACTCCAGTTGGTGGGTATCATGGTTTCAAATACTAGTTTTGCTCCCAAGATGGCACCCAGTTATAGTTCTCCAAGGCATAGGGAATGGCGGCGTGGAACTCCTTTCTACGATGTCCCACCCTGCCAGAGCAGTCATTGTCTCATCAGAACCTACAGCTGGATTCGAGGGTTGCATGAGCTGTGGGCTCACCCTGTGGGTAGGATTCTGGTTCATTCAGTATGGCTTACCTTTTGGGAAAGGCTTCTGCTTCCCTTCCTGTCCCAGGAGCCACAGAGCCAGGACACGTTTCTCTTGGCTTACTTCTTTACCCTGCATCGCCCTTCTGTTTCTCAGCAGCTCTGTTGGACACCCTTTCTTTCTCTCTTGTTCTCATTGGAACGGAGTCTGACCTTTCTGATCCCGACCCTTGTCCATCACTGCATCACATGGAAGCAGCTTCTAATCTGCCATCTTACCTGGAAGTCAAGTTTGGCCCATTCTTGCTCAAAAATACCCATAATCTTTTCTCCAGAGAGTTCTAATTTCTTAAGTAATGCCCAACCTGGCAAACCAGCTTGCATTGACACTTCTCATCTCTCTCTCTGTGTGTGTAAAGCCCATTTCTATTTGACTGTCAATAGAAAAAAAAAGCTAAAGGCAGATATGGAAAATGCACATACACATTTTATCAAGTTATTTACGAGATGGGTAGAAAATTGGGCTCCAAGAAGACTTTGGAGTCTTCTTCTCATCTGTTTCATCCGTTGTGTCAACACCAAGTTCAAGGCTGAACCCAATGACTAAATTGTTATTTCAGGATTAGCACCGGGGAAAAGTAAATTCCCTACCAGTTCAAATGTTAAGTCAAAATGTTGCTAAATTTTAGCACAACAGAAGGACAACTATTTGGGTGATATTAGTGCTAGTAAGAATGTAATGAATAAGTTACATCTCCATAAAATCAGGCATCGCTGGCGATTCAGCCCCTCTTGTGCACTGCCCACCAAAACACTGCACCTCTGCCCCTCCCCTCCAGTTCACCAATATCACACACTGGTCTGATATTTAATGTTATAATGACATTATGTCATATGATTTTGTATGTGTAAGTTATAAAACAGTCTATAATTTTATGCTCATAGACATTAAGATTTATTAGCATAAATGACCAAAGTGTTGGGCTTTTGTGTCTATTCCCTTATGCCATTCATGACTCATTGCAGGGGAGGGAAAAGCAACTCTCTGTATTTTATGAGGAAAGGTATTTAACATAAAAGAATTTGCTTCACACATCCATTGGAAAGCAGGGAAGAACAAGCATCAAGAGGACTATGGAGGGAACCTGGAGGTACAGGATGCTAAGGAGGACACTGCCAGTGATCTCTGCTGCTGTCCACACAAAGTGAGAACCAAGGGACGCCATGGGTAAAGCCCTCAGTTCCCCATCCAAGGCTGCAGCCACAGGAAAGTACATCTCGTCAGCCCTCCAATACACATAAGTTTCCCTCGCTGGAAAACTTAACTCGGTATTCTACTGAAATAAACGTCCTTAGGATTTCTCTTCTATAATCTAGGAGAGAATACAGGAAGGAATCAAAAGGCTATGGCTCTGAGCTAAAAGCAAAAAGTGTGGCAAAAGTTTAGAGAGTTTACACTATGGCAGTGGTTCTCTGTCTTCTAATGTTGTGGCCCTTTAATGCAGTTCTCACGTTGTGCTGACCTCAACCATGAAATTATTTCATTGCCCCTTTATAGCTGTAATGAATCATAATGTAAATAACCGATATGCAGGATGGCTAACAGGTGACCTCTGTAAGGGTCTTGACCCATCGGTTGAGAATTGCTGATTTAGGGGCAAAGAATCAGCATTTGCCCATCTCTGGTCCTCTACTGTCTCCTACCTTCAAGTTAATTTCCAACAGGAGTCCTATAGTGCCCTCCTTAGGTAAAGCTAACTGCCTTTTTTTGTTTTTTTCTTTACTTCTTTGAAAAACAAAGGCCCTCTTGTATTGCAGATTGCACAGGTACCCTTTGCAGATACATAGTGATGGGCAGATTTGCCTGAAGGCCCCAAAGATTAGAGAGATTTGAAACTCGTCATGGGGTCTCAGATGGTGAGACTGTACCTAGCAGAAATAACTGCTAGTTGCCAACTGGAGACCACAGAAACCTAGGCTTCTTGTCTTGGAAGCTGTCTTGACCTCCCAGGGGAGTGGCTGGCAGCATGAGGTTTGCCTGTTTGCTTTCTGTGCATCTAAATATCCCAATAACCTAATCTCTAGAGAGGGCCTCGTAACCAGGCAACGCGAGTCATGCTCCAATTGTGGAGTCCTCTATCCACTCTGACTGCGATGGACTTCTTCAAAATGAGGACACTAAAAGCAGGGCTGCAGCAATTGCATTCTGCTCTGCATGTCTACTTAGGATCTAAGAACTTTAAAAAGTCTAAGACAACACATTTCACCTAAGAATAAAATTTAAAGCAAAAGAATATCCGCCCACCCCCAAACAGAAATGAAAGAAATGGGAGAGGGACATCTCCTGTCTGGTGACAGTTTATTTTAGGCCCGGTGCTTTCTCCATTTGTAATTTAGTGCCGCTAGTGTTTTCAGAAACACCGCCAAGTCAGATGGGTTTCTCAGGCGGGGACTAATCTACACTGTTAAACACAGCTGTTCTGGTGCCTGACGTCCTTAAGAGTCCAGCAGGACCCGAGCTAGTAAAATAAACTTAGAGAGGGCCGTCTGGATCTGGGTTTCAACAGATAAACCACGCAGAAGTGATCAGAGAGTCAACAGTCCTTCTGGGCCAAGGTCACAGGCAGCCCAGGGACACAGACTTTGGAAAAGCCCTGTCTGCAGTACATCTGTTTTGAGCAAACAGTTCAGAGTTGGACGTTCTGGCCTTTAATCTTCAGGGTTTTGTATGAGGGAAAGTGATCTTGATTAGTACTGTCCGTGTCAGCGCTTTTGTTATAAATACTTCATTTGTGAGGAATTTGGCCATTGGGTGATGGATGATTAAACAACACTCAAACCCAGGGTCACCCCTCCCCTGCCTCCACCCACATGTCTGTTACCTAAAACCCAGAACCTAATTATCCAGACGAAAGGAGCAGCTTAGTCTCCGGCTGCCAAGTATTTTATTCAGGTCACCTCGTGGCAGTGGCGTGCGGGACAGTACTGCACAGATGGATTCGGCTGGAACTAGTTTCTTTGGCCAACCTGAACTACTTCCCCTCTGGACGGCACTGGCTTCTGTGTGTCCTAGCAGGTTTGCTGTCATCTGGTCCTTCAGTCCCACAGTTCTTCTAGGGCAACCAGGTCTCTCAGCTCTTACATCCTTGGCCAGAGCCTCTCTATTTTGCCAGTTTTCACCTTCTTCAGATGAATGTTCTAGGTATGTTGTCAAAATCATGGTAATTACACCAACTAATGAGAAATAATGAGAATCTGGTTGTGTGGATGTGGGATTTCTATACTTGGTGTTACGAGTGTAGAACAGCATGACTTTTTGTTCTGACCATGTACTAAAATTTAGACTGTATATATTCAGTGAGTTCATTACATAAATATGCAAAGAAAGACAAAGATATTCAGAACAATTAGAAACAAGCAAAATGCCCAGCAGTGGAGCATTAGTTTCTTTTTAAGGAGGTGTTCATCATGGAGAAATGGTGTATCTATAGAAGCAAGTCGTCACAGAGAAATGGTGTATCTACAGAAGGAAGTCATCACAGAGAAACGGTGTATCTACAGAAGGAAGTCATCACAGAGAAACAGTGTATCTATAGAAGCAAGTCGTCACAGAGAAATGGTGTATCTCTTCAGAAGCAAGTCATCACAGAGAAATGGTATATCTCTTCAGAAGCAAGTTATCAAGGAGAAAAGGTGTATCTACAGAAAGAAGTCAACACGGAGAAACCTTGTATCTACAGAAGCAAGCAAGTCTTGAGCATATGTATTTGTTGGTTTCAGAGCCATTCCATGATGTTGTATGACCAAAGAAATGATACATTAACAGGACTGTTATCCTCCCATTTCTGTGTAAATTAAATAAATCACAGACCACTGTGGTCTGATTTCAGTATCATCAGGGAGAGAGTCTGACAAGCAGAAGTTAGCCAAAGGCAATTTCAATCTTTGTTCTCAATTTTCAAAAAACACAAGAGAAGGAACGTATGATTCATAACCCACAGCAACACACCTCAGAATGTCCTCTTTTTTCATATTCTTCATCATGATATGTTCTATGGTTGTCTCCCTTGGATGTCCCTTTCTACTTTCAACCTAAAACTTCACTATCATTCCCAGAAGTGTCAGCCCCCTCTGTTTCCTCTCTTGCTTTGGGACCATGGTCTTTAATCCTGTCACTTGTATTATTTTTAATAAAATGCTGATTGGCCAGTAGCCAGGCAGGAAATATAGGCGGGATGACCAGGCAGGACGTAGAGGTGGGGTAACAAAAATTCTGGGAAGAGGGAAGTTTCAGTCTACAGTCGTGACCCAAATACAGAGGAAACAAGATATGACTGCCTTGCCAAGAAAGGTTCCAAGCCATGTGGCTAACATAGACAAGAATAATGGGCCAATTTAAGATGTAAGAATAAGAAGCCTGAGCTACTAGGTCAGTCAGTTTATAATTCATGTAGACCTCTGTGTGATTCTTTGGGACTTAATGCCTGTGGGAACCGGGCAGGACAGAAAACTCAGTCAGCACTCTCTCTTCTTGTTCACTGGGTTCTTTCTTCCCTGGATCATAATCTGGGAGATAAAGCATGTGGAGGACATGATAAGTGAACAAGAGTTCTTTGCTGTTTTGGAAAAAGAACCACGGTTGTCTGCATACACTCAACCATGGCACCCTTTTACCTCATGGCAAGAAAAAAGTTACTGATTAATATCTGTCTTAGAGACATGCAGAGGTACCCGGAGAACACTGACAACATCCTCAACAATCTTCACCCCAGTTAGAATTTCCCTGCCAGAACCCTGATTGTTCTTCGGGCTGACGAGGGAGGGGGACTTGATTGAGGGAGGGGGAGGGAAATGGGAGGCAGTGGAGGGGAGGAAGCAGAAATCTTTAATTAATTAATTAATTAATTAAATAATTTCCCTGCCCACCTTGCTCTTGCCTGTCCCATGTTTCTAGTTTCTGAAATATTCACGAACATGTTTTGTTTGCATGAGACATCGAAAAATAAATTCATCCAAGTGGACAAAGAAAGGTCACAATGATGTCACTGGAAACAATGTATGTGTAAAGTAAAACACAAATTCAGCATTTTGTGTGTGGGGTATGTGTGTGTGTGTGTCTGTGTTTATGTAAACACAGTTAAACTCTTTCTTCCTGTTCTCAACATCAGTCAGCCCCACTATTTTGGAATGCTTTTAATTACTCCTATGTGATGAGTTCTTAAGTTGAATGTTTCCATATATTACTTAATTTATTTTACCACCAGTCAACACTTTGTTTTTTATGAGTGCACTGGGGTGTAGCTTTGACTTCACTGATCAACTGCAATAAATGTTAAACATTATGAACTAAACATTATGCTCCTTATTCATTCTCCCCCGAACCCAGCATCTTCTTGAGCCAGTTTAGCGAGGAGGAACTTAGCATCTGTTTGTTTGTAACCATTTCCATCTCTTTACACTAGTAGTTCTCAACCTATGGAGTATGACCACTTTGAGGATAAAATGACCCTTTCTTAGGGGTCACCTAAGGCCATTGCACACAATGTCCAATCATACGATGTAATCGTAATGTAAGTACATTGCAATTCACAACAATAGCAAAGCTATAGTTATGAAGTAGCAACAAAAATAATTGTATAGTTGGGGACCACCACAACATAAAGAACTGTATTAAAGGGTCACAGCACGAGGAGTTTAGGAATCAGCACTCCACACCCACATATTCTCTGTCCCTCCTCCCAAATACATAGGTGCTTTTTATCTTCCTTATGTGATTTGTTTTTTTTTTTTTTTTTTTTTTTTCGGTTTTTTGAGACAGGGTTTCTCTGTGGTTTTTGGAGCCTGTCCTGGAGCTAGCTCTGTAGACCAGGCTGGTCTCGAACTCACAGAGATCCGCCTGCCTCTGCCTCCCAAGTGCTGGGATTAAAGGCGTGCGCCACCACCGCCCGGCTTTCCTTATGTGATTTGTGAGGCAGACAAATTTCCCTTGAAGAAGAGGAGCCTGCTAGGGCAGTCCAGCTTCTGACTAATCGGTGTCTCTTAGGTCATGGAATTCTGCAGAGAAGTGTGTGTCACATCTCCATTGAGTCCCATCTCAGAGCTTCAGGAATCAGTGCCAGACAACAGGGCCCTCCTTGTTCCCTAGAGAGGAGCTTGTTAATCAGACTCTGTCCATAACACACCCATAGATGCCAAATGGCACCCTTGCTCATGGCTGGAAGTTCTATCCTGAGGGTTCCAGGAAGCAGAATTTATCATCTGACAAACTGTATTTACAAATCAGTATTCCTTCAGGATTGAAATTAAATAGCCAAGTCCATTCTAGTCACGGGCTTAAAGAAGATTAAGGAGAAAAGAAATAGCCACTCCTTAAAACCCCGAATGGCCTTGAACCCCTGGAGAAGTGATTGAAAGTAGGCTTTAGTGGGCAAGCTACAGAACAGGCATCAGAGGGAAATGCTTAAAGAAAGAGAAGTCGCTGACAGTTCTCCATGACAGGAAGTGACACCACTGTTCAGGAATATTATATAAACATTAAGCAGCATTTCAACAACCATAGCAGGGTACCTGTTTTTCTTTGTTTCTTTATCTAGTGAACCTTGCTTTTTTTTTTTTTAATCCTTTAATGAGGAGCCCTTGTGTGCCAATTGTGGGTAGATAAGCCTGTTGAACAAGAGGCTTATGCTTCATAGGCTCCTCCATTTCTCAAGTTCTAGCCTGACTCGGGGGGTATTGCTTTATTTCCTTCCAAGGAAGAAGATCAACTTGCTGAGAATTCCAGGTTCTTCTACCTTTGGGAGTCGAGCACGGTAGAGTCATCATTTCCCCCGTGGCACCTCCCTGACCTCCTCTCTAGATGACTCTCTGTGCATGTAATCTTACCGTGTACCTCTCCGTCACCTCCCTGTCCCAGCTGCGGCTCCACATTTACATCGTGATTCTCTGTTTACTACCCAACGCTACTCTAGAATGTAGCCAGCATGGCAAGGGCCACAGGACCGAGAACTTTTTTGGTCAACCATTATTTTTCTAACTCTTTCACAGAGTGTTTGGTCGGCATGGATGCTCAAGAAATACTTCCTGTTGAAAGTGGTTATCTTTAGAGTCATCTCAATAAAAGTGCCAAAGCAAAGAGGATAACAAAATATCCAGAGTGAAGTTATCACACAGGCTGAAAAGAATGGGAGCAGTAGATCCTTCCTGGCTTTGATTTAGAAACAGAAAATGGCACTTAATCAGAAAGGCAGAAATGGGGGCTCCTTGCTGCTCAGGTGGTCATGGGTGTCATGGTATAATTAATTAATATAGAAGTTGTCATGAGGGTGGGGAAGGTTACATTTATTGGCTCTGGCTGCTCAGTTGTTATGCTGTGATTGTCATTAGAACTGGTTTGTCCTTCCAGGGATATATAATGATAGGGGGGAAAAAAACCAATAATGGTCACAGTAAGGGCCTCTTGTGACATGAAGTGACTGTTGTTAGGAGGACTACAGAGGTCAAGGAAGAAAGTCAGAGCAGAGTTCCATGAAGTACCGCTGCTCTGTTTCTGGACAGCACATGGTTAAAAACAGTGCGTGTTCTAGAATCAAATCAGTATCAAGAGAGTGCTTAGCCTTGTCGCCTGCTTATGCTGCTGGAGGAGCTCTATAAGCTTTTGAGTTATCTTACCCCTCACCATTTGCTTCAGATTCAGTGGTTGAAACCCCATCCCGTGAACACAGCCATTTCTGCCTGAAGCCAGTAGGGAGACAGCATCCTGAAAGTCACCATGGAGAGACATTGATTTCCTTATGACTCAGAGGGCCCTGTTCAGTTGCCAGGAAGGCAGTGCCACTGGAGACAACCGAAAGCACCCTCAAATGATAACTTCCAGAGTATATCCTGACACCTATTAAACAACAGGAGCCCTGTTTCTGAATTTACAGTAATGTCAGGCTCTACAGGGAACTGCTATTTCTTTGGACACAGTTTCTTGCCTGTGACGCAGAAGCAGACTCTGTTCCCACCTTGGACACTTAATGGAGGCCAGGCCACAGGAGGGAGATGACAACAGAGTCTGAACTGTCTGTTTCATAGCCTTAGAAGGTCTTGGGTACCACTGCCAAGATGTTGGAACTGCGGGTTATTTTCTTTTTTTTTTTTTTTTTTTTTGGTTTTTCGAGACAGGGTTTCTCTGTGGTTTTGGAGCCTGTCCTGGAACTAGCTCTGGTAGACCAGGCTGGTCTCGAACTCACAGAGATCCACCTGCCTCTGCCTCCCGAGTGCTGGGATTAAAGGCGTGCGCCACCACCGCCCAGCGGTTATTTTCAACTAAACGCTAGTTACAGTAAGAGTCTTTTTCTATGAGCAGAGGCCAAATACTCAACCCATAAACCCATTCAACCTCACCAGGGCAACCTTTAGTTATCAGGTCATTCTTTATCTTAAAAAGAACAAAATCAAAAACACCTTTTTCACTACTGGCTCATACCCTTGAATTTAAGTTAACGATAACCCCATTTTTCTTATTTTATGTATAAAATAATTGATACTTGGAAATTCAAACTATATACATGCTACAAGGGAAAAACATTAATGTACCTCTATGGTATATCTGCCTCTTTCCCACCAGAAGTAAAGTGTTAACAATTGAGACATGGTCTTACAAAATGATTTCTATATGTAAATGGCTATATTTTGGAATTATATTATGACTTTGCAAACAATGAATGTATACATTTTTAAAAATTACATGGAAACAGAATGGAGAGATAAAGAAAAAGGCATTATTTCCGTGACCTGTAAGATTAGAGCATGCCCTGCTATTTGGCAAATCCCCAGGGCCTAGTATAATTGTTTGATAGGAGCTCACTGCTTGCTTTCTGAACAGCTAAAGGAGTGGGGGAATGTTATTGATGATGACAGTTGTTTTCTTAGTTTTTGTAGAAACCAAAAGATGTGTTCTTTATTTGTGTGTGTGTGTGTGGGTGTGGGTGTGCGCGTGCACGCCCGCCCCTTGACACCAGAGACATTTGTGGAGCATGTGCTAAAACTATGATCCCTGTGGGCAGGTCTCCAGGCCAGTACACAAAGAACAACAATAAGTAGGGAAAGTGTTCCACAAGCATCAGAAAAGGAGGCCTGGGGGCATTTCTACAGAGCAGTATATGCTTAGAAGTAGGCAATGGGTGAGAGAGAGTATAAAAGATATTTAATTTATAGCATATACCAATTTCCATGGTCAATTTCAAGCTACCAATAGTTGTGATAGTCGTCTCTTTTCAGCCGATAGAAACCTTCCCCAGTTTGCTGTTGGATCTAAGCATACCCGCCAAACCTTTGGAAACCCTCTTGGTGTTCCAGTCACCCTGACTTCCCAGCAAGGTGTTCTTTGAGAGGCTTAAGCAAATGAAGGTCTGGAGAGTCAGAGAGTGGCTTTTAGACCTAAGTGCACCGAACACTGCTATCCCGCTGAGTGTGCTCCACATCTGTCTTTGATCTCAAGAACTCATTCCCTTCCCACAGTCCTCTCTGCCTCTTGTGTTATATAAGGTGCTACAATATGTCCAGTCCAGCTGTATCCACTGAGTCAGAAGGTGAGAAGAAGCAAGGAAACAAATGGAGGCTGTGTATTGCTAACTAAGGCTCCATTCTTACCCACTTTACCTCCCCTGCCCGAGGTTTCTATGTGGTAGATGTCGAGTTTACGGCAGAACGTGGGGCCGGGAGTCAGGAGATGAGTCAGACTGGATCCTCCGTGGTACTGGACTCATGAGGATTTTCTTTGGAGTCAGGAAACAGAGTGCAGCAGCCATGTCATGGAAGGTATCACTTCCAGATGCTGGTTTTCCAGAAAGTCAAGAAAAATATCAGTCTAGAAGTGAGACTTCATGATCAGAGTATTATTTTCAGCATGGCTATTTGACTTTGGATTTCAGGGTTTATCAGAAATAATGAACTAGCCCCCTCCCCAACACACGCCCCAAGAAAATCATGTCTACCGCTTTGAGACTCTGAAATATATTTTCCTAAAGGGAAATTTCAAGTTACAATAGCCTCATTTATCAGACCCAGACTTGTAAAACATTGTGAGGTCCTGCTTTTGCATGGAAAATAAACACGAGAACCAGTTTGTTGGGAGAGAGTCCTTGGAGAATTCAATAGTGCCTTTGATGCTAAAAATAAAAGAAGGGTGGGGAATTGTGGGGACAAAATTTAACTCAGCCCGGATAAAAGAAAACAGCATTTTCATTCTTGGAACATATCAATGTGCATTTGTTTTATTCTTTCTGTGGGACATTTCCAAACAGGGCCAGCTGCATAGACACACTAGCGGGAGAGTCTTCCGGCACAGGCTGTGTATAGACAAGAGCTGTATACACCAGTGGTTTAAAGCCTCTTTACGAAATAAGCATTTTACTTCTATGTGCATATGTGTGAGCATGGACATGCTGGTATCAATCTGTGTGAGCATGTATGTGCAGTGTCAGAGGAGAGCATCTCACTCCCCGGGGAAGGGGGGCGGAGTCACTGGTAGTTCTGAGCTGACAAGGAGGAGAGCCCTCTGCCAGAGTAACAAGTGCTATTATTAGTCAGGGACACAGCCCTGGCACCAGGGACCCGGCGTTCTGCAGTTGTCATCTTGAAACTCTTCACGTAATTTTTTAAGAAGCTGGAGTGAGGATATGTGGGTACGTGTGGGTTCCTGCATATTGAGGGGCATGTGTGTGTGTGTGAGCTGATTTCCCCCCACCTTCTCCATCTGACCTTTCCTGTGGCTTACTGCGGCCTTCTCGGCTCTGCCAGAGCAAAATTTAGGAAAGGTGATAGGGTTGATATGTGTCACGTTATCTGGGATCTGGGCATAATGATTATCCCACTGTGTGCTCAGAATACCGCATTGCACTAGGAAGACGGCTGCATGTTATGGTTCGTATGATGAACTTCATGTGTTGGAAGATACCAACCTCAGAAAACACCAATTTCAGAAAGCTCCCTGGCATTCTTGGTCATTTTTGTCAGTTACTACCAATCGTTAGGCAGGCATAACATTAATCTACTTTAAGCTTTTGTCTGAGAAAGTCCGATTGCAGACTTAAGAAAGAAAGAGGGAGAAATGATGTCCACATACCGATGTAACCAAGGAATTTTTAAAAAGGACAGTGGTGAACTCAAAGAGAAGTGTGATTCATTCTGGGGAACTTCAGAGAGGGTAGAGCGTTACCCTTGGTGGGGAAAAACAATTGGTTCTTTATCACGTATGGGGGCAGGTGATAGCTCAGGAAGAAAAGGAACTAAGAGCAAGAGATGACAGGAAAATCAGTAATGACTGCTGGGAGGACTTGCCAGCGGTGTGCGCTGTTTGTCTTCAGACTAAAAAGAGGCAAAGAAAAGGGAGGAAAGGGGAGGGAGGGGGATGGAGGGGGGAAGGAAGGAGAAAGGATCCATAAGGATCCAAAAGGATCTATACTGGTGTGAATTGTGAGAAATATTTTTATAAAAGAAGGTTATAAAATGCTAAAGCCTTCCAAAACATCTGTGGGTCTTTGGGATAAAACCCCAAGTTCTTCTCTGGCCAAGTGTGTATTTGTTTTCTCTTCCCCCCCCCCGCCCCTCCGTCTGCCCTCTAGCATCTCACTAGCCTTTGTTCCTTGAAAAACGGGCACTTTCCATTCTGCACGTCCTTGGTAGAGTAAAAATCGATAATGAAACTGCAGATTTCCTATATCCCATTCTAGGCCTTCCTGAGCCTATGCAAAGCCTGTCATGATCCGCTCTGTGAAACCATGCTGCTCTCTCCACAGCCACCTGTGTCTCCACAAATAGAGCCCCCCTCGGCGGTGCTAAACCGCGAATGCCATTATGACAAAATGAGTTAGTCTTCAAGTCCATCTTGTTTATAACTCTGCGGGGCAGATGCCCAGCGCAGGGAACACTGAGCTAGCTGGTCGCGGCGCCATCAGAGCCGCTTCTCCTCCGAGCTTCTGCCCTTTGACTCTGTTCCCAAAAGCCACTCTCCTGCCCCAGCCCATGGCCCCTCTCTTATGTTTCTGATGCAGACCCGGTGGATTGAGTCCATCTTACATTGCCAAATCTCTGCCTCCCTGTGGTTTTAATAACAGCTCTGCGCCTTTGAAAGGTATTTTGATTTTGAAGTCAGTCTTTTCAAAGCTTAAAATTTCAACTTCTTATTTGCAAAGCTTAAAGTCCCTTTGTTTTTCACAAGCAATGAGTCTAATATTATACCATGTGTATAAATAAACTCAGCATAGACGATACTTAGGAAAGACACAAATATATAGACACAAAATAAACTTCTGAAGTATATGTCTCAATAATTTCTAAGTGCTGACCTAATGTCATTATAAACAATTAATTGCATAACTGAACACTTAATTACATCAATATTCCTAAGATTTATTAACAATCAGCTCAGAAAATTAAATCCAATGACAAGAGTTCTTTTTTTTTCTGCGTGAGCATAGACAATAATGCTTCATTGTGCTGTTTTCATACATATATATCATTATGCTTTGATTGTGTTCATCCCCACTACCCGCCCCCAAAGTCATCTTCCCCCGAACAGCCCACCTTTTCTGTCTTTCTGGTGACAAACATTTATACAACAGGCTAACTTAAAGTCTTCAGAGTCCCGCTGGCTGCCATTGCTATCATACAGGATAGATTTGTGAGCCATCCCAAACCCCTCCTCCTCATGAGACAGGAGCCAGCAAAGGCCTTCCATCCCTCCATGGCACTTCTGAGAGACTGTGTACAAAGGCCGAGAGGGGCAGATCCTGTGGACACTTCTCGCTCTGCCTTGACCCAGACAATCCTGTCGTGACTCATGCCCTGCCTGTCTTCCTGAGTTCACTTCAAAGAGCGGTTCCCTTTATTTATGGCTAGAAACCAAATATGAGTGAGTACATCCCATGTTCCTCTTTTTGGGTCTGGCTTACCTCACTCAGGATAGTGTTTTCAATTTCCGTCCATTTGTATGCAAAATTCAAGAAGTCATTGTTTTTTACTGCTGAGTAGTACTCTAATATGTATATATTCCATACTTTCTTCATCCATTCTTCCACTGAAGGACATCTAGGTTGTTTCCAGGTTCTGGCAATTACAAACAATGCTGCTATGAACATAGTTGAGCATATACTTTTGTTGTATGTTTTGCATGTAATGGCTTTGTGGGAGCCCAGGTAGTTTGGATGCTCACCTTAATAGACCTGGATGGAGGTGGGTGGTCCTTGGACCTCCCACAGGGCAGAGAAACCTGCTTGCTCTTTGGGCTGAGGAGGAAGGAAGACTTGATTGGGGGAGGGGGAGGGAACGGGAGGTGGTGGCGGGGAAGAGGCAGAAATCTTTAATAATTAAATTAATTAATTAATAAAAAAAATCAGCAAGGAAAAAAAAAAAAATAAAAATAATAGTAGAAAAAAAAAAAAAAAAAAAAACAAAGAGCGGTTCCCATGGGATCCCCAGGCATCTGGGCTCACGACAAGCCTTTGTGTTCATTAGTCCCTAGAAAGAGCCCTGACTCCCATCCATGGCTTAGGGAAAGGTGTTTCAGAAAGAGGAGATGATAATCCATGAAGACTTGGACGACCTTGACTGCTAGCTTGATCAGCTGAGAATCACCTAGAAGGTGAGGAAAGCACACGCTTGAGTGTGAGCATTAGGGTGCTAGAGACGGTGTCAGTTGTGTGGGCAAGATCTGCCCTGAACATGGTGGCGCCATCCCATAGGCTGGGGGGGGGGGGGCAAAAAAAATAGAAGTCAAGAAAGAGAAAATTCAACACTGCACTGCAATGTCTCTGTCTTTATTTCGCCCTCCCCTCCCTTGCTCTATACCTCCCTCCTCCCCTTTCCTTCCCTCCTCCCTACCCTCCTTGTCCTACCCCCTGGCCTCTGTGTGGTGAGAAACCCTGCTCTTCCAGGCCCTCCCTGCTGTAATGGACTGAACCCATAATCAAAATAAAATCTTTCCTCTCTTAGGTTGCTTTGTTTACATATTTTGTTACAGGGAACAAATCCCAACTAGCATCCAGAGTAAACAAACGATAAATTTCCCCTAACTCACAAGCACAAGCACATCACTGCTCTCCCGGGTTAAGTACAAGTGAAACTCAAAAAAAAAAAAAAAAAAAAAAAGCATGTGTTTCTTGAACTCTAAGTGTGGAAACCCGAGCTGTACAGCTGGTGTCTAGTTTCCCAGACATCTCGGCTGAGTCACGAATCAGCGCCCTATGCCGAAGGAGCAATGTCTGTTGTCGATCCCACTCAGTGCTTCTTCTTGTGTGACTCTCAATAGCCTTCAAACTCCAAGCTTCTCTGCTCACACTGTGATTTTTTTTTTTATTTCCCAGTCACAATAGATCTCCATCGTTGCTAAGGGAGTCTAGCCTTCTTACTCCTCCGTAAGTCATCTGTGGTTGTCACCAGAGGGGAAGGCAAAGGTGCTACCGTAGCATTTGCAGATGGTGAAGAGGGAAGAAAAAGTGGTTCCAGATTGTACCCTAGAGTCTAGCACAGTCTCCAAACCCGTTGCACAGAGTGTAATTTGGAGCCTAGCTGGAAGGGCGTGAAACTCTTCTTTGTAAGGAGAGACGGCAGTGTGCTGGGAGGGAGGTGGAGATTCACCAGAGGTCAGGCAAGGATGAAAAAGCTAACCGACAAGGACAAAGAAAAAGACAATCAAGATCCGAGACTTGAGAGAAGAAACTTACATATTGGTGATATTTACTAAGAAACTGATGTAGGGGCACAGCACAGCTCAATTAATAGTGTTTGCCAGTGAGTGTTATGTCCTGGGTTCAATCCCCAGTACCACAAAAACTGAGTGGGGTAGCATATACCTAGAACCTCATCTCTCAAGAGGAGAGGGAGGAGCCATCCCTGATTGCATAGTGAGTTGGAGGTGAGCTTGAGCTACGTGAGACCTGTGTCTACAGAAGAAAGCACCTTTCTCTAATTTTCCTTGATTCTCTAGTTAAAACTCTTTAGTGGGAACAATATTTAAGGGTTTTGCAAACACCTCACTTCAGGGGAAAGGACAAAAGAGAACACATAGGATGAAGCAGGTTGTTGAGGCTTTCTTTCCAAGCCAACAACAAAAACTAAGTGCTTAGGTACCAAATGCAATCCAGTTTTGGTTTGAGAGCACAGGAAAGCCTTCCCTGCCTGCACGCGTCCCACTGTCTATCCTTATGGACCATCGCGGGAGCTCTCCCGGTACACTATCGCATGACATACAATGGCAACGTCGTGCCTTTGAGCTTTTGCTCCTGTGAGCTGCTTTTGCAGCCACGGAACAGCCACGGGAGTCACTGTGAGAAGTCAGCGACCCTTTGTGTTACAGAGAGGGGGGAAGGTAACCTCCAACACTGTCACTCCTATCTCAGGTCTTTGCTGTTTCTCCAAGTATACACAAGGTTATCACTTAGCTCTCAAACCACTGATGCCCACTGGTGCCCACTGATGCCCACTGGCACCCACTGACTCCCACTGACACATGAGAAATGTCCACACTGTAGCTGCTAGCAGGGGTTTCTTTCATCTGTAATCTCCCACATATAGTCTTTCCTTCTTTCAATACGACTGCAAATATCTATCTCTTAAGACACATGAGACTGTCCTTGTGGTTAATCTATATGTCAGCATAGATGAATCCGGAAACCTAGACTTTTAGTTGACCATTATTCTGGATGTTTGTCTGGTACTGGGAGGGTGAGGGGTAAAATTAAACTTTAAGTCAATGAACTTGGAGTAAAGCAGCTTATCCTTTATAGCATTGATAGACTTTGTTTTACCAGTTGGAGGCCTTAAGATAACAAGGCCCAATGGGCTTTCCAAGCATTCTGTTAAGCAGACGGCTTTCGAACTAAAGGGTGATTCCTTTCCTAGATTTCCCCTGCAGAATCTCTGTTTCTCTCTGCCTCCCCCTTTCTGTCATTCATTTTGTTTCTTTGGAGAACCTTGGAAACTTTGGATGTTACCTTTCCAAGCAATAAACTGTGAGAGTTCACACTGTAACAGGCCCCCAGACCTTAGCACACCTGACACCATGATGGACGTACAACTCAGTCTTTGAAAATCCAGCACACGGACAGCAAAACCTGTCAAAACAAGAACCTTATCCATGAAAGTCCATGGTTCTGGGAAAGCCCCTAAGTGTACTAACCTCGCTTCTTGGCCTCTGATTCTGTTTACCTGTTCCTGCTAACTGCAATATGTCAACCCGGGATGTGGTTTTTGTATTTCACCTTAGAAAGGCTCAGTACAGTCCCTGGCTTTCTAATAAAGACTTTCTGTTGACTTGAACCTGTGCACAAGAAATTTCCTCTGGTGGGTACCTGATAACATTAGCCACTGACAGTACTGACAGGTTCTCTTTGTGAGTCTGTGTTTCCTTCCTCTGACCCAAATGGCTCTCTGGAATAACACCCGAACTGTGAACTGAAGTAGTCAAAAAAGCCTCATGCTTTTGGAGTTTGGGACTTGGTACAAGGAAAATCACACAATTAACTTCTTGCCTAACGTCTTAAGCTCTGAGAGACTCCAGCAGCAGTTGCTTGTGTAGATACAGTTAGAGAATGATACATAGAGCTCGGAAAATGAGTGTAGGGTGGGAAGGGAGTCTTCAGTGACTCGGTTTCAGTTCTTCCAGAAGCTTAGGCAGCTTCAGTACCTTAGTTCCCATGCCATACTGTAACATGAGGGGCCGGGCACCAGACAGGAAGTAGAGGTGGGGCGATGAGAACATGAGAATTCTAGGAAAGAGGAATCCCATTACTCCCAGTCCTATCCAGATCACAGAAGAAGCAGAATGTGACCTGCGCCGCTGAAAAAGGTACTGAGCCATGTGGCTAACATAGATAAGAATAATGGGTTAATATAAGCTACAAGAGATAATAAGTAGCCTGAGCTAATGGGCCAATCAGTTTTATAACTTATGGAGATCTCTGTGTGATTTTCTCTGGGACTAAATAGCTGGGGGACCGGGCGGGACAGAAGCCCCAATGGGCCCAGCCTTCATGTTACACCACACCTTCATCCTCACTACTGATAATCCAATGCAGTGATTCATGCTGCGTTTTTGTTATTGGCAACTGAAGGAGTGTTCTAACATAGGAGGGACATTGTGACCTCTAGAAACCTAGCACTCAGTGCTGATCTCAAGGAAACCAGAGCTAGTCTGTCCCAGCTAGGTTTCTCTTCTGACTCAGGGTTTGGTACACCAGCCTGAAGTCACTCCCAAGGTAGTTTTTGTGGTAGCCTATGACTCTAGAGTCAGGTTATTATCCACGATCAAGGAAAGACTTGGTTTTGTTCAGCTCTCCTAGTAAAAATCTCACAACTTAAACATCACCAATCACACAGACTCCAAAGTCGACGTGGCTAACGTTGTGGAGGGGTTGTATTGGAAAAGTCTAGAAAGATCAAAAAGAAACACAAAATCAAAAGATGCTCACATTCTGATTATATTCCCCACTGCTTCTTACAGTCCCCAAAAAATTGTCCATAGTTTGGGGAAGATTTGAGGGAACTTCTAGAATTTTCTTCTGAGTTTCTGCTTCAGTCAGTCTAAAGGTATGTTTTCTTCTCTCAGTCTGTTTGGGCTTCAGCAAGAACTCTGCAATCGACTGAGTGGCCTACGTGACAAATATTTACTTCTTACAGCTCTGGAGTTGGCAAGTTCGGGGTGAGCAAGCTAGCAGGTACAGCATCTGTGGGGACCTACTGGCCTGTGCGCCACCATTCTTGCATGGTTTCTCTGTGTAATGAAGAGCACAAAGAGTTGCCTTGTATAGGGCGCTAACCCTGTTTCTGGGGGCTCCACCCTCATCTGATTTCTTCCCACAGCCCCTAGCGCCATTGCATGCAGGGTCAGGAGGTTCAATCTGTTAAGGCCTCTGTTTTCTTTTCTCTCCAGGGAACTTTAGACACTTCGAGAAACATAAACTTCTTACTCTGCTTTGTATTTCAGCTTTTATTCTCTCTCCATCCCAACTAAAATGCTATTTTATGGACAAAAATCAAACCACCAAGCCCCCTTAAAATCAAATGCAGTTTTCTGACCTCGGCTCTCAGAGCACTGTGTGATCTGGGCTTTTTCTGCCTCCCTAGCACCAAGCAACATCACTCTTTCTCTCGCTCGTACTCCCCTAGTCACCCTCACTCCTGTCAGCAGCTGAGAAGTACCTGGTGAAAAACAATAAAAAAGAGAAAAAGAAAAGAGAGGAGGGGAGGGGAGGGGAGGGGAGGAGAGAGGAGAGGACAGGGGAGGAGAGAGGAGAGGACAGGGGAAGGGAGGGGAAAGAAGGGGAGGGGAGGAGAAAGGAGGGGAGACTTATAAATCAGCAGTGTGTGCTACCAGTGAAACCCCCACTGGGGCTGGGGTCTGTGGGAAGTGCAGCCATGCCTGTCAATGAGGAAAGTTCTATCCGGGGACAGGGACCCAAATGATAGCAGTTCAACACCTGTTGGTCTACTGTCAAATTATGAGAAAAAGAAGCGGGCAACTGCCTTACTCCCCGGCTGTGAGAGCCTGAGACAGCCATGACCACTCAAGTGTGATGTTGGGGCAAGCTCCAAACTCGGGGCAGTAAACAGAGTGTCATGGTTAATCACAGAAGGTTGTTGTTAATACCACTGGGTGTAGAACCTGGCTTCCTCGCTTGCTTCTCAGGCAGCTCACTGAGTCTTTCCGAGCCTCAATTCTCCACACTGTAAATGGTAGCAATGATTTGATGCTGACATTTAAATTAGAAAATGCCTGTAAAGCCGTCTCTTAGAACAAGCATGCAAACACAGAGAAATTCAGCTTCTCGGCTTTAGGTTTGCTTCCTTACCCTTCCTGGGTGCAGAATTGAAAAGATCAGTTAATCAGGAAAGAGTCGGCCACACAGCCGGCTTCCAGGTGACAGTGATCTCCTTAGACTTTGCAGGAAGCCTTGAGGCACCTGCTGTCGTGCTCGGTCAGGGATGGCAGCGTTCAGCAGAAACACCTGTCGTGATGTGTGTCCCTGTGCCCCACACAAGTCTTCTCAGGCAGAAATCTGGGGCCAAGGACAGGCATGGACGTTTAAAAGAGTCTCCCTCGATGATTCACAGGCGCTGACAACACAGAACTTCCTCTCAGAACAAAACATTGACTGAAGAAGCAAAAAATAAAAACCTAGAGTCCTGTCCCCTGATGCGACAGTTTCCCTTGGACTTTGCATTCTTCAGAGGGTAGGGGGCTTTCTCGGGAGCACAAGCAACGTGTTAGAATCCTTTTGAAATGAAACGCAGTAGAACAAAGGTCAAGAGTTGTTGGAATGTTATGTCTAAGCCCTGGAGAGCTGTTCTTTGGCATGTAAACTGAATATTCCATATCGCTGTGATTATTCTAGGCAGAGATGTCTCCTGTCAATCAGGCATGAGGCGGGGCTTACTGCTCACATCCTATACCAATTGCCCCAACACCACTCTTTGTCATCCCCCCCTCTACCCCTATAATGGCTCCCTTTTGGATTCTATATGGTTATTAATCCATCGGAAAAATGATAGTGACCAGCCATTTCCCTTTTTATGTTTTGTTATCTTTGTTGTTTTATCTATTATTTGTTCTTGCTGTCAGTGATCCTTTACTCTCTGAGTCTGGCCTTTCTCTGTCCTGTCTGCGCTCCATGAAGGGTTCACCTCCTTGCATGCTGCTCTCCGCTGAAGGTGAGGATTGAAAGTCTTCTTATGAAACCAAGTCTCAACGAGTACAATTTCAATTCAGCTTTCCTTTCCAGGTGTCTTTCTCCTGCTACTTTCAAAGTCCCATTCTTTTTTATTTGTTTTGTTTTGTTTGGTTTTTATTGATTTTTATTGAGCTTTACATTTCTCTCTGCTCCCCTCCCTGCCTCTCCCTTCCCCCCTTCAATCCTCCCCCAAGGTCCCCATGCTCCCAATTTACTCAGGAGATCTTGTTTTTTTCTACTTTCTACTTCCCATGTAGATTAGATCTATGTAAGTCTCTCTTAGTGTCCTCATTGTTGTCTAAGTTCTCTGGGATTGTGATTTGTAGGCTGGTTTGCTTTGCTTTATGTTTAAAAACCACCTATGAGTGAATACATGTGATAATTATCTTTAGGTGTCTTGGTTACCTCACTCAAAATAATGTTTTCTAGCTCCATCCATTTTCCTGCAAAATTCAAGCTGTCGTTACTTTTTTCTGCTGTGTAGTACTCCATTTTGTAAATGTACCATATTTTCCTTATCCATTTTTCGGTTGAGGGACATTTAGGTTGTTTCCAGGTTCTGGCTTAACAAACAATGCTGCTATGAACATAGTTGAGCACATGTCCTTGTGGCACAATTGAGCATCCTTTGGATATATACCCAAAAGTGGTATTACTGAGTCTTGAGGAAGGTTGTTTCCTAATTTTCTGAGAAATCGCCATACTGGTATCCAAAGGGGCAATACCAGCTTTCACTCCTACCAGCAATGCAGAAGCGTTCCCTTTTCCCCAAAACCTCTCCAGCATAAGTTGTCATCAGTGTTTTTGATCTTGGCCATTCTTACAAGTGTAAGATGGAATTTCAGAATTGTTTTGATTTGCATTTCTCTGATGACTAAGGATGTTGACTATTTCTCAACCATTTTAGAATCCTCATTTGAGAGTTCTCTGTTTAGGTTTGTACTCCTTTTTTTTTATTGGATTATGTGTTCTTTTGATGACCAATTTCTTGAGTTCGTTGTATATTTTGGAGATCAGCCCTCTGTCTGATGTGGGGTTGGTGACGATCGTTTCCCATTCTGTAGGCTGTCATTTTGTCTTGTTGACCATGTCCTTTGCTTTACAGAAGCTTTTCAGTTTCAGGAGGTCCCATTGATTGTTTCTCTCAGTGTCTGTCAAAGCCCCATTCTTTAGCTAGAGTTCTTACAGTCAGCAGTTGCTCTGCTTCCTGAAGGATTTTAGCATGGCTTATCCCTAATGGCCTCTAAAATATTTCTTAGCTCGCATGACACCTTAAAAACTTTTAGATTATTTTTTATACCATTACACTTATTTAATGTATGTGTGTGTGTGTTAGTCAGGGTTCTCTAGAGGAAACAAATGATAGGGTGAATATATGTGGCTTACAGGCTCTGGTCCAACTACAGCCAGTACAACAATGACTCTCTACCAGTGGAAAGTCCAAGACTCCAGTCCTTGTTTAGTCCAGGAGGCTGGATGCCCCCAGATGGCCATCAGTATACACTGGACTCCCAAAGAAGGAGGCTTGAATTCTACATAGGGATGAACTTGCCAGTGGGAGTGAAGGCAAGGTGGCAAAGTGGGAGCAAGAGCCCCCTTCTACCATGTCCTTTATAGAGCTGCCACCAGAAGGTGTGACCCAGATTTAAGGTGGATCTGCCCACCTTAAAAGGTCAACGTTAAAGGTGGGTCTTTCCACTTGAAATAATTTAGTTACGAAAAATCCCTCACAGGTGTATCCAGCTTACTGGGGTTGGTTCCCTTTCATAGTACTGGGATCCAGGTATTGAACTTAGGCCATCAGACTTGGGGACAGGCACCTTTACCCACTGCGCCATCTCACCAGCCCAACTTTCAGTTCTTAAGTTTATTTTCTCCCCAAGATCTTAAGAAGCTGGTAACGTTTTTGTTCTCCCTGTAAGACTCCAGGCAAAACCTGGCACATTGCATGTATTTACTGAAGGTTTATTCTTCCGATTTGATTTTGTAACAAGTCATAATTTGTTCCATGGTTTCTCAAGGCTAAAGCCATCTCTTTGTAATGACGCTTTTAGATGTGGGCTTTTTAGAAAGCTTTGTTTTTATCATGTATGGCTTTAGGGAACCGGATTTGGGGAAAATATTTTTGATATAAAATTGAAATGCATTTGTCTTTTATTATGTTAAGATAAATAAATGAAGTTTTCTCAGAGTTCCAGCTTAAGCTTTATTGCATTGTGGTCAGATGGATACAGTGTGATTTCTTTTGTGTCCCAGGGTGTGGTCTATTTTAGAAAAGCTTCCGTGGGCTACTGAGTAGAATGTGTAGTTTTTGATGTTTGGATGGAGCATTCTGTATGTATTAGTTAAGTCCATTTGATGTATGTATGGTGTAGTTAATTCTGATGTTTCTCTTTTTGTTTTTGTTTTTGTTTTGATCCAGATGACCTGTCTTTTAGAGAGAGTGGGGTATCGAAATCTCATGATATATTTTTCTAACCTGGGAGTCCATTTATTGATGGGAAAGAATTAGTCAAAGGGTGGACTGGCTGGGGTAGCGTAGGGCATCAGTTTGTTCAGCCTTCGAGAAATCCAACTTGAACCCAAGGCTTCATCTGCTTCAAAGCCAAAGTCTTCCTCAACCTTAATCATGTCTTGGCCCCAGCCCTCACTCCCACCTGCACTGGGGTCAACGAAGCACCCCCCCCCCATGGAGCCCGCTGCCTCTTCTGCCCAATGGTCCCCTTGCCAGGGGCTGGGCTGCTGGAGTCTAGGGGTACAGGTGTCCTTTGGGATGGGTAAAGCCCCTCTTTCTCTAGAGGCTCAGTCTCAATGTTGTCTGGGATGGGGACATTGTGCTTTGGTTGTCATCCGCCAACATGATGGTGAACTAGCCTGGTAGTCATCCCTGTAGGCGTCCGGCACCCTCACGAGGAACCTGCGCTCCTGCTGGAGTCTCCGAGTTATCCTTTGTACCTGACGGAACCTGTTCACGACTCACTCACTCACCCCTCTCTCTGTTCCAGCTCCTTTTCTCCAGTCCGGAGACAGACACCTCTGACATCACCTGCTATTGATGAATTGTTGTTAATCTGTAATTCCAGTACTAGAGATTTTACGGAACTGGGCACCCCTGAGTTCAATGATATATGTTGAACTGTACCTTTTTTTTTTTATCTCTTCTGATTGGCTTTAGCTTGATGTCTATTTTCTTCAGATCCTAGGATAGCGATGCCTGCTTGCTTCTGGATCCCATTTGATTAGAGTGCTTTTGTTCCTCCTTTTTCTCTAAGGCAGTGCTTATCTTTAAAGCTGAGGTGCACTTCTTGTAGGCAGTAGATAGATGGGTTTTGTTTCTTGTGCCATCCAGTCAATCTGTCTTTTGACTGGAGAACTCAGGCCATTTATATTCCAACTTATGGAAATATAAATTATTATTGAAATTTGTGTGTTAGTTGTGGCCATTTTTTGTTGATTTTGGTGGTGGTGTTTGTTTATATTTATAATTATGGTTTCCTGTCTCTTTCCACAGTCTCTCTGCAGTGCTCATTCTTCTCTTTAACCCTAACTATTGTTTCCTCCTTAGGTTTGATTTGTTGGATATAATAATTTTAGGCTTCTTACGTAGTGAAATTTTTGTCTTTCACCTTCAATTATGGTAGATAGTTTTCTGGATATATTATTTTACATTGACTGTCATGGTGTTTTTGGATTTGGAATGCTGTGCACCAATGTTTTCTGGCTTTCAAAGTTTCCATTGAGAAGCCAACTGTTATTCTAATACATTTCCCTTACATGTTACTTGTGTTTTTCTCTTGCAGCTTTCACAATTATATTTACATGTAGCATTGCTTACTAGTAAAGCAAAGAACTGGAGAGCTAACTCAGCAGTCAAGGACACATATTGCTCTTCTAGAACACCCAAGTTCAATTTTCAGCGCCCACATCACTCGTCACTCCAGCTCTAAGGGACCTGATACCTGTGGGCCCTGGCATAAACTCACACAGACACACATAATCATGGCTAAAATTAAAATAACTATTTTCAAGTAAAATTAAATATTTAATTTTTTAAAAGTGCTGGCTATAACTTCAGGATACAAAATGTAAAACTGTTTTGACAGTGAATATGACTATGTAAATTGTCTAGCATTATCAATATGATACAGGTAATTTTATTTTTTCCTTTTTTTTATTAAGAATTTTTTAGTATTATCTTTTCTCATTTTACATAGTTATCCCCATTCCCACTCCTTCCTCTCCTCCTACCTCACCCTTCCTCCCATCCCCATCCACTCCTCAGAAAGGGTAAGGCTTCCCTGAGGAGTCAACAAAGCCCACTGAATGTGAGGGAGTATTGTGGGGCTTGGTCAGTCTGTGGGGCCACTGGCAGTGGGAGCAGGACTTATCCCTAGTGCTTGAACTGGCATCTTGGAGCACATTCTCTTTGAAGGGATACCTTGCTCAGCCTAGATATAGATGGGAGGGCCTTGGTCTTGCCTTGAAGTGAAATATCAGATACGGGTAATTTTATAAAGAACTGTGGCTAAGACAGTTTTGTTCTGGCTTGAACTACAGAGCAACAGTACAAAAACAGAGCGGGATGGAGAAAAAGATGCTTACGTGGATGTTCATTTCATCTATGTCATTTTAATTAGGGAGAACACATTAGAAATTTCAACAAATGTTTCTGGATTAATTCAATGTGTATTTGGGGAGAAAAGTGAACCTTGCCCCTTATCTCACACTAGAAACCAAAATTAATTAAGCATAGATTATAAATACAAAAGTAAAAAAATAAGACTTTAAGAAGAATGTATTCTATAAGAACTCCCAGGAGTCATATATTTATATGTTTAGGATATGAAAAGGTCTGAACAGTGTAACAAAATCACTAATTATAGAACAAAAGTGGCATATTAAATTTATTCAAAATTCAGAACGTTTCTTAACCAGTGGGTGTCACTAAGAAAGTGAAAAGAGGCCAACAAGATGGCCTAGCATATGAAGGTGCTTGCTTACAAAATTGGTAACCTGGGTTCAGTCCCCAGAACCCACATGACAGAAGGAGAGAACTGCCTCATCCAGGTTGTCCTTTGATCTCCACACTTGTACTGTGGCACTTGTATAGCCCTAAATGAATAGATGATAGAGTAAATGAAGGAATGAATGAATGATTATTAAGACTAAAGAGTGAAAAGGCGTGTCACAGCACAGTCTCTGACAGCACTCTTACGTTTAGAATGTGTGGAGAGCTCCTACATCATGAAAGGACCGAGCTCAGCTCGGGTAGCCTGCAGGAGGATTGACTTACTAGCTTACTCATTTTTCTCACTTTTCCTACTCGTTGGGTCCATGAACATCATCGCCAGGACCCCTATCTTCGCCCGTAATGACCACAACAGAAGATGAGCAGCAGGGAAAACAGTCGACGTTGGGGAGCAGCTGTCGCCCTCCTGGGCTGCTCCCGGCAATTTAGCTGTGCACCCACTGTGGGGAAATGATATTACACAGCCTTCCTCCTCCTTAGCAAACACAAAAGAGAAATCGCTATAGTCGTTAACCAAAAGACGTGTGCCAAAATGTTTGCAGCAGATGTATTAATTAAAGGCAAAACATTGGAAAATACCAGCGATAAAATGGATAAACAAGCTATGGTCTTTTCATACAATAAAACACCCAGTACCATTTTAAAAGAGAATGAGCTGCCGTTATACCAAAGAATGTGGATGAATTCCACGGCTATAAAGTGGGTGTGCGTGCATGCGTGCGTGTGTGTGCGTGCGCGTGCATATGTGAGTGTGCATGTGTGTGTGCATCTCTCATTAGAAAAGAACAGGCTTCTAAGTGATATCAACCAAATATGACAAAATAAAATATAATAACATAAAGCAAAGTCCATCATATCCAAGTTGGACAAGACAAACCAACAGGAGAAGAATCCCAAGAGCAGGTGCAATCAGGAGTCTCATGAAAATACTAAGCTAAAAGCTATAATGAATATGCAACAGAGGACCTGTGCTTTGCGGCCTCATCTGCATGAGTTCCTACGTGTCCTGCTTTGTTGATTCAGAGGGCCTTCTCCTGGTGTCCTCCAGCCCCTCCGGCTATTACACTATTTCTGCCTCCTTTTCTGTGGCATCCCCTGAACTCTGAGGGGAGGGATTTGATGGAGACTTCTCATTTAGACTCTCCCTTCAGGTACTGTCTGGTTGTGGGTCTCTGGACTTGTTCCCATCTGCTGCAAGAAGAAGCTTCCCTGATGATGGCTGATGAGTATAACAGAATATCATTAGGAGTCAATTATTGACTAAGGGTGCTGGACATTTCTTTTAAGTATATCTCAGTCATCTCAGATTCCTCTATTGAGAATTCTCTGCTTAGATGCCATTTTTAAAATTGGATTATTTGGGGTTTTATATCTAGTTTCTTGAGTTCTTCATATGTTTTGGAGATTAGTCCTCTCTCTCATGTGGAATTGGCAAAAATCTTATCCCATTCTGTAGGCTGCTGTCTTGTCTGAATAATGGTATCCTTTGCCTCACAGAAGCTTTTCAGTCTTATGAAGTTTCAATGATTAATGTAGATCTTGGTGCCCGTGCTAGTGGGGTTCTATTCAGGAAGTGTTCAATGTTGCCAATGCATTCAGTGCCATTCCCCACTTTCTCCTCTATCAGGCTCAGAGTGTCTGGTTTTGCATTGAGGTCTTTGTTCCACTTGGCATCTGTGCCTTCATTTTGCAGCTGTCTTTTTTTTTTTTACTCCAAGTTATGGGTCTGATTCCTATTCAGTTCCACACATAGACGTGCTAATCACTTAAACAGTGTTCACCTAGGGCTGGGGAGATGGCTCAGCAGGTAAAGTGCTTGCTGCACAGGCTTGCTGCGCTGAGTTAGGATCTCCAGAACCCATATTAAAGCCAGACACAGGAGCACAGGTGTCTGTAACCCCAGCAGGCCTATGGGAGGTAGAGAGAAGAATTGACAGAAGCTGCAATTGACACAAGCCTGGCTTGTGAATATGGAAGAGACCCTGTCTCAAACAAGGAGGAAAGGCAAGGACTGGTACCCCGAGATAAACTCTGATTGCCACATGTGTGTAGTCATATGCACATTGTTGCCCATACATGTGAACATTCATACATACACAGACCACATACACACACGTACATGCTCATGTGCATGTTCATTTAAACAGATAACCTTCCCTCTTCACAACTGAATACACTAAAATGAGAGTAACTAAAAATTTGCATGGTGTATAGACACTAAATTATCAACAGATTTTATCATATACTGTCTCTGACCACTGGAACAGCCTTTAGAAGTCCCCGTGCATTTTCCGAAGCCTGGGGAGGAAGCAGATACGACCACCATCACTCCATCTGTCCTCTTCCCTGTTCTGGAGTCATTACCATCCCAGCTAGCCTCAGCTTTCACTAGCAGGGGAACTGGTAGGCAGGTGTCTCACCTGGTATCATCTGAACCTAGAAGAACCACCAAGACTGATTAACCAGACCACGGCTGACTGTTTAACTCTGTACTTGCCTCGCATGGTTCTATCTTTGGCTTTTTCCTCTGCAATCCCAGTGGCATTTCCAGAGCTAAGGGTGATCATTCCCAGGTCCTTCCTACTACGGCCACTTTGAATAAATTCCTTTGCTATTTCCTAACTCCTCTCTTTGATTAGACTCTCAAGATGGTGGGTGGCTAGTCTGGTCTACGAGGACCTCTAGAAGCAAGATCTCTGATGTAGCACTGATCTAAACAGGAGATAGGAGCTGGTCAGGTGGTTTTAGGGTAGGGGGACCCTGAAAGTAAACATTATTTTATTTGTTAAAAGCCCAAACCCCTTGCCCCTGTCCTTGCTGAAGGTCGGAGTTGCCAGTGATATTCAAGCCAAATGTCTTTGGTTCAGTCTTAGCCAAGGCTAGATAGAAGTGCAAAAATGAAAGTCTTTGTTTTTTTTCATTATCCCTCTTCTGCTAAATAAGGAACCCTACCTGGAATCTACATATGAGGGTACAAGCAAAGCAGAAAGGAAGTGTATGGTCTATTGGACTGACCAGCTCATCTTCCCATGCCTCATTTCTGCCGTAAATCCTATAAAAGTCCGAGGATTAGCAGCATCCATTTGGGGAGCCACCCGTGGTTTCCTGGTACTCTGTTTTCTTTCTTCTAAACTCCTCCCTACATAGCTGCAGTAAAACTCCTTTTTATACCCCGTTTTCTATGGATTTCATCCTTTGCGTTTTTGAGGTCACTGACTTCAGTGGTAGTTTTGTGTGGCCGTGTATCCAACACTCTAACTCCTTAGTTAAAGCCCACCTAAAGTGAGAAGGAAGGTCTCCATCCAACTTAAAAAACATCCCACTTTTCCTCTTTCAGTGCTAGTAATAATGCATATCACATTTTAAGGCAACCACAGTAAATAAAGGGCAGGATTTTGCATGCACACAGGGCTTCACAGAATAAAAAAAAAAGTAAACCAAAGAGATAGTTAAATCTGGGCTTATATACCTTTTTAAACCTGTGGCAACATGGGACAACGAAGGAAAGAGTTCAGCTTCTGGGAGCAGTAAATTATGGAAAGGTAAATATGTGGGGCAAGCATAATTGAAGGTGAGTGGTACTTTCATAAAGCCTGTTCCTACAGACTCGTCTGGGTGCTAACTCTGTCTCCTGTGATAAGGGGTTCTCCCCCTGTCCTGGCACAAGTGGCATTGAGCAGGCTCACCCACACGAAGCAAAGCTCAGGTCCTTCTTGTTTCATCACCTGCTGTTGAGAAGAACTCTTGTTTCAGAGCAGTATATTTTGGGATGTCGTATTCTAGTTCCCTTCTGCAATTGCAAGCAGTTGTGTGCAAGTTATTACGTGGACGTGATTTCCACTCCTTTTACTAGATTTCAACAACTGGGGGCACAGTGTTTGGGCCATCTGCTAAGAGTATGTTTAACTTTGCCATGGAATAATCTTTTCACATACTGGAAATAAAGGAACGAGGACATCTTCAAGATAGCAGCATGTTGGAGATAGCCTTATTCTGTCGTTAGTCCGCTCTCACTCATTGGCAAGGCTCATAGCTGCAAAGGTTTCAACATTTTATCCTTTTCATGGCCCTCATGAAGAACACTCTGGATTCTTTTAACAATGACTCTGCATCAAGTAGACTTGAGCATCACAGAACCAAAAAGCTTCCACAGAGTTCTGTATGCTAGGTCCCTGTCTTCTCCTTGGGTTAATAAGTCTTGAACTGAGGCACCTCGAGACCGGATATGGCATCGTCTACGTTCCGTGACTTCTCTGCAGCAGCTTTGCTGCAATTAACCTCCTATCACCTCGTTTTCCTGTGATGTAAAACAGTGATGACAGGGATGGATGGAGGGACAGGCACTGAAGGGTGAGCTTGAGGAGGCGATGCATACAAAAGATGCCCACCAGAGCCTGGCACACAGGAAAAAGTCGACAGAAGCTGACTTTCCATCTGTGAACAAAACTACAAAATTACTACATTGCATTGCCTTTCCTACTCCAATGGGAGTCACGAGGGACCCAGAAATCTCTACACAAAAGACTACACATTCCTGACAAGTCTTTAAAAGACTTCTAAGAGCCAATGTCAACCCATGATAGTCATTAGGTGTAGAATGAAAATAACCCTTGCTTGCCACTCTCTTGTTGACTTTACTCCTTTAGAGTATCAAGATCTTTGTGAAATTAGCCTTTAAAATGGGGATTCCATAAGCTGACATAAGGAAATTAGCATCAAGACAAATTTTAATCACACAGTACCCATTTTCCCACTGCAGGATGCCAGCCTCCCTGCAACACAGGAGGTACCAACCTTCCCACAACATAGACTAATTCTTCCAAGGATTGTCCTCAGAACTGGCATGTGAGATCTGCGAGGACCACAGCCTTCAGTGGAAGAACACACTATTGGAGCCTTGTGGAAACGAGACTGTTTTTTTTTTATGAGTAAGAGAGTAAAATATAATTTTCCCTGGAAATACATCTTCAGGTGCATCAGCCCCTCCTACCACAGGGAACATCCAGTCAGAGTGAAGTGGCCTCGCAGACAGCAAAAGTGCTGAGATTTGCTGATCATGCCTTGGATATGCCGGTGTTTGATAGCTAGCCTTGGGCTTCAGTTTCAGAATAAATGATCTGTCCCTCTTGTCTTGCTAGAAGACTACATGGGGATTAATAGGCATTTGCACGGACCGATATTGGGACCTCCTGGCAGTCATAGGTACAATATTCTTTCTTCAGGAAAGCTGACCCTCTTAATTCTCAGAGTTTTATTTTCATCGTCAGTAAAGAAACACAGCTCGCACCTCATATCTTCATCATGAGATAAAGAGAGTTTAGTTAGGATCCAAATATGAATGACCATGACCCAGAGAACACAGGCTTAGGTTATCCAAAATTCCATGTCTCAGTAAGCTAATGGTTTCATGAAGCTTTTATGTTAATAGAACAAACAAAATCCAAATGATTATTTTTGAGAAATAGGTCCTTTCTCAGGTCTTGGTACTTAAACCAGAGTGCTAGATTCCCCAGTCAAGAGCTACCAAAGGCATCCCAAGTCAGTGACTTCTGATTTTGTTGTCTCATTCCCAAAAGAATAAAGAAATACGAAAAGAGAATAGACAGAGAAAATGTAGACTTGTTAAGGAAGCTAAGCAGGATTTGGCTTGGCTCACACTAGAAAGCTTTGAACATTGTAACATCAGAAGCAAATATCATGTCTATGGTTACTATTAAGACACTTACGTGCAACTCTCTCTTGATAACCTTTGCCCACATGTGGGTATATCCTAAGTGCATATTTAAATATTTTCTTAATAAACATAAACTTGCTTTCTATTAACTTATCCTGAAATTCTACGGCAAAGTCAAGATGAAACCCTGGTTCCATCTGAGTAGAGGTCCCCGAAAGAAGCAAAAGAAAGGCCACTGTGGGCAGGACCTGTGCCTCCTCTGCCAGCCCCTGTTGCCACTGACATCCTGACAATTGCTCTCACCACATTATAAGACAAGAAATTAAAGAAGCCGTTTCTCTCCCTACTGGAATGCTTGCCCTATAGGAATGCGGATCCAGTGCCTTCACAGTCTGCATTTTATATCTTGCTGGACTACAGAAACTGTGGTGTTACAACAGAGCTTGAACTCCTTAAGAAATGGGTCCTGGCAAATTTACAAATTCAGTAAATTCTAGATGCCATCATAGCACAGAATTTCTTTCATAAAATGTAGTCGTGTATTGCTAAGAGCTCTAATTGACCCGCAAAGACCTTTGTAATTCTATAAATAGAGCAACAGACTCATTTATACAGCCAATAATACAAATTCTGTCCGGAAATTTTATTGAAATAGTTTGTGAATTGCCTTTTCTGATGGAGCATGTGGTAAATGCGTTTGTACCATAGATCCAAGTCCCTGCCAACGTGGTATTACCACCCCATAATTTATCTCAAACTTGTACTTTTCTATACAGGTCTATTTTTCTAAGATTTTTTTGTCGGCTTTTTCTTTCTTTCAATGTTTGTGTTAGTTACTGCTTGATTTCAGTATTTTTCCCAAAATTGTGCCTTTGCTTAGTGGCAGTATTTTACACAAGGCACGGTTTGTTTTTCACAAAAGGTGCACAAACCGAAAGATGAGTGGAGAGCCATGACGTCAGGCTGATCGTGGGATCCTGAATGGTCCCCAGCCTGGATAAGTAAACTCCCACTAAAAAGCAGCCATTTTTCAGCATATTCCTGCACAGGATTCAAGCAGCTTCATCATGTGGTTCATTGGAGTCGCTCGGTAGTTATCAAAACCAGACGCTGATGCACTGAAGGCCTACAGTGTTAGGAGTTTAGAGATCCCAGTGTAGTCTGCAGATTGGCTTTTTGAGAAAGGGATGATGGGAGACAAAAGAGACAGCCCTGTGGCCAGGGAAAAGCTGGGTTATTTGCTTCATGTTTTAGAGAGTTGTGACATCAGTCAATTCTTCCAGCGTCCCCTGCCAGGGGCGGGTGCCACTCTAACCCGCGGCCTTGCACATGCTAAGAGTTTACTGCCGAACTCCACACGCACCCCCTCTCCAGGTAACTTCACAGGCAGGTCTATTACTGTCTTTATGGGAATTGGAAGCCCAAGAAGATTTGTACATGTTTGCCATTACACAGCCAATAGCTGGTCGGTAAACAAAACAGGGCTGCCTAACCCAGTGACATCCATCTTTCTTCCTGTCATCTGTCTGTCTCTGTGTAGCTAAAAAGCAGAATATGTAGGCTGAAGAAGGCTCAGGCATCTCCGCCATTTACCTTTGGGATGCCATCTAGACTAGAGAACAGTAGAACAGAAGAGGGATAAGGATGGGAGGAATGGGGGAGAGGGGAGTAGCTTTAGGAGTAGCTTGCCAACATCTTGAAGTAGTGGTCTCAGTGGGGTGCAGAAGACCCTGGGTTCGAATATTTGAGAGACACAGCCTTCTCCAGAAGCCCCTTCAGTGAAGCCTAGGCCAAGTCTCCTGCACTTGGAGCCAGGATAGGTTCGACACTAAGAGAGTTTGCCTACCAATGTCATTCTTGGAGGTGCTTAGATACATTCTGTCTAGCCCGGAGAAAGTTGCAAGACTGAGCTGAAACCCCTTTGGGCCCTCTGAAACTTTTAAAACGTAATGGAAAAATAAAGAGCGGCTGTGATTTTGGCTGCAGAGTTCCTGGAGCATACCAGGAGGCTGCGGCTTCAGATCCCCAGGGCCCAACACATTAAACTCACTAGAGGCCGCGTTCTGGCCTCCCTACATTTACTCTATTTTACTCCAATTGCAAATTACATTTTAACAAAAACAAAAGCGCGACTGTGCTCTTTTAGCTCATCTCTAAGTTATGTGAAAAGTGAGATGCCCGTTTGTTACTAAAGACCTAGAGAAACTGAGGCTAATTTTCTCTAATTACCGAAAAAAAGCCGCATGTAAGTAAGGTTAATATTTTATGTTTTTAAACATCTGTACATTTATAGGCAGTTAGACATATATCAGAGTCCAGGCATGTTGGCATGGTCCCTGACTCCAGTATTTAGGAGGCAGAGGTGGGAGAAGTGAGGTCTAGGCAAGACTGGGTCTATGAAGAGAGACCCTATTTCAGAATAAACAGACAGATAAAAACAAAAACAACCAAAAGACCTAAAGTCTGGGGATGAAGCTCGGTAGCCGAGCACTTTCTTGGCATGCACAGTGCCCTGAATTTGATTTCACGACCACAAGCCAATAAAAAGAAAACGTTATTTCAGATGCCACTTTGCATATAGACGCTTGTATACTATAGAGAGGAAACTATTCCACAAAGACATCATTATTGTTTAATTCAGCTGCTAGCCCCAGACATGAAATGTAAGCAAGAACAACTTGTGAAAACAGCTAGTGCCAAAATCACCCCGAAAACTCCAGGAATGCCAAGTCTGGGAGGGTGTTATGTATAACCGCAAATCGCTGAAACAGCCAGCCAGCCTCAAGGAACAGACCTTGGCTCTCTCACTAGGTTCACCGCAGGATTTTCTCATCTACCTTGCTCTCCATTCTTGGGCGTCTATGTGCACCTAAATAAAAACATTGCTTATCCAGAGGGGGTGTGTCCGCCACATGGAGCAGGCCCAGTTACTGGCTTCAGGAAGGAACCAAGTATTGAAGTTGGCTGTAGAACGAGTGTTCTACATTACCTTTGAGACAGTGTTGTTTGCTTAGGAAGCAGAGATGGTCACGGGCTACAGGAGGAGGTGCTTTCTTTCTTCCTCTCTGTCTGAAATTTAATGAGGGCTTCTTCTGAGCTGAGAAGACTGGGGATTCGTGCCCGACCCAGGACTTGTTACACTCAAAGTTACAGAATCTTGAAGCAGCAGCCTTTCCCCATGAGGCTCTCCCCTGTCTATTGTCTGATGCTCCCTAGAAATGAAAAACACCGTGTTCTGCAGTTATATAAATAATGTGCAGGAGTCACTACTATAGTTGCTAACAAATGCCGAATGTATTTTATACACCACATACACTTAGAAGTTCGTTTTGTATGCATTTATATATCGTCTGCATTTAGAATTTCAAAGTCTGTTAGATGCTTTCTCTTCCTTGAAAGGCAAAGCATCCAGCCCCTCAAGTAAACCTGCTTGACATTCTGGAGGGTTCTAGGGAGAGGTTGTGTTTTTGGTAAGCAGCCTGCTAGAGCCAGGGCTTCGCCACAGAGCCTGCCCTGCTTTGGTTTTAACCCACTGTGCATCAAGGAGAGATGTGAGCATTTTAGCCTTGGAGTGTCCATAGTGTCTCAGAGTCCTCTTGATTTATTTCGCTGACAAGAAGCATGTACGTTTTCATCTCTGCACCTCACTGAGATGGTCGAGAAAAAGGAGAGGCCCGGAGGAATTCTGCTCCTTGTGAATTATTAAAGCAAGGCTTCAGCAACTATAAATCCGGATAACAGATGACAACCCCAGAAACAGAGGGGATGCAACCCAGACTGTAGAGCCCAGCGGGAAAACTGAAAGAAAGGAAACCACATCCAGGTCTGAAAGGCCGGAGAGCTGCCAATGTAGGGTTTGAGCCTGTCTCCATTATCAACCCCAGTCCAAATCAAACACTTCGGCATGGTTCCTTTTGATCTTGTTTTTTTTTTTTTCCTTTGTTGTCTTACCTGGTTAAGATCAGAGTCATGCAAAGTGGTTTGCATGGTGGGCTTCAGAGGAACACCATGTGGGCACTCGGTGAGGATGACCTGGTGTGCGTTGACTGGAAGGTGTGGAAACAAACATAAAGAAAAACCAACTGATACTAAAATAAAGGATGTGAATTACTATGGTGGCGGTCACACCAGTCCCTACTCTCCACTGTCAGTTCTGGCTTTGATCACTTGTCTTGCTAAGGCCTTGATGTAACTTCCTCCCGGTTCTTTTTAAAATGGATCCTCTTGGGCAGGTACTTGGAATGTTCCAGCTAGGAAGTGGGTAAGAATAAATGTCTTTACTATGGTTTTGAGCAAAACTTGTGTCCTGTTGAGTTATGGTAATTTTTATCCATCCTATAATAGGAGATGCCAGAGAGTCTCTGAATATTAATGATGTGGTTGGTTTCAGGGAGCACTACCAAGCCCATGGATTGCCAACTCCAGGTACTCTTGTGTCTGTGCCCAGCACTTAGCAGGCATGGGCCTTTTGGCTCTCTGAGCCTCAAGGCTGCTGCATCTCTAGTCCCTAAAATGCAACCTCCATATATCACGTACCTGCTCTGGGACAGACCCTACCTCAGAATATGAATATTATGACTTCAACAAGCATTATGGCTCCAGAGATATCTGAATAGGCCTCTAATTCTGTCTTCTAGAGTAAGCTTCCTGTAAGTCCAGCCCCAGAGGCGCCCATAAAGAATGCTTTCCAATGAGCTGCCCCATGGTAGAGGGGTTAGGAGGTAGGCACCCCTGCACAGAGGAGACACAAAAGCCCTTTCTGGATGCTGGCACCCAACTGTTTTGCTCAATTCTGTTCATGTCTTTAGTTCCTGTCTTGGACTTTGGCTGTGTTTTGCTAGTTATGACCTTCATCTTTGGCTCTTTTGGAGGCTCCTGCCTCTTGGCATCTACCTGGCCTCAATAACTGGACTTCCCACTGTGACCGAAATGTCCCTGATCTGAATTACTAGGTACAAACCCCTTAGGTGTCCTGTTCTCTTATTCTCCCTTCCCCCACCCTTCCTTCATACGCTGTTGAGATTCCGAAGCCATATTAAAATCCATGGTGGCTGCTGACACTGTGTCCTGGGATGCAGAGAAAGACAAGACAGCTTATTTTCTGTGTGGTAGGGAAAGAACATTAGATTATAGATGTTAAAGCCATCCTTTTTGATCGCAAAGGTGTGCTGAACAGATTAACGTCTGTAACTTGTGTGGATGGCTGTGGAAAGCAGCCATGCAGAAGATTGCTAAGCTATCACCTTGGCAACCCCTCCATGTTAGGAAGAAAGCTAACAGAAGACGCAATTAGAAAGCAAGGAGGCCGGTTTTGTTTTTAGCAAGCTCCGTGCTTCCGGGGACCTCTTATTCCCTTCAGTTTTAACGTCGTGATCCACTGTCAGCTGTTTCATTTATCTCACAGCGAATCTCTGGTCCTAAGGATCGTTTAGAATGCCCAGTTGGCATTTCCTTTAGGACTAGTGGCAGTTAGACATAAGCAACAAAAACTCTTTTTTTTTTTTGGGTGACCCAGAATTTTAAAATATAAAATCTTGGGACAAAGGGGAAATTAATTATTTGTTCAGGAATGTTAGAGAAAAAGATACAAAGAGATTTCTTCTCTATTAGACCCAAGTCTATAAAATCGAGAGAGAGGGTGCCTGAGCAGGTCTGGAGGGATTGCGGGCACGTGCATGAGAGAGTGAGAGGCAAAACGCGTCCTTGGGATTTTGATGTCGCGTGGAATGGTGGCTTTGTGTCCAGGAACGAGAAAAACACAAGGAGGCAGGACTGCCCTGTCAGAAAGTCTCTGGGCTGCAGCCTTGACTGGAGACTTTCTGGAGCGCAGTGATGCCAGCTAGAAGGCAGAGTGTCTTTCCTTGATCCAGTGTTCACAGGCGCACCTCCTTGTCACTGTCGCTGGCTGTCTTTGCTGCAGCAGATGAGTGGGTGGGAGGGCTGGGGGCCTGTCAAGGTTTTCCTTGGATTTCTGACCTTCCTTCCTGGTTCTGCCCTTCCCTGCAAGCCATCTCCCTCTGCATCCTAACTACCATTCCCTTCGTCCACTGATCTCTATTCCTGCCACCCTCTCTCAGATCCTACCCTGTCCATAGAAAGAAAAGCAATTATTATTGTCTTCAGACATAGCCCAGCTCCCTGTATATACTGAGTTTACTGAGGTTCCATGTTTACTTAGTTTTGTTGTGGGTTTTGTTTTGTTTGATCTTTCTAGTAGATTACTGAAACAAAGCAGATGTGTGTGTTTATTGATTGCCTAAATTTAATTTAACAATCATTCACACAACCCAAACTAAAACAAGATAAAAAGGCTGCGAAGGTGACGTAAAAAGTAATTGCACATTTCCCGTCTGTCTTCAGTTAACAACTCAACTCCAAAACGAATGCGATGCAGAATAAGTTAAGTTCTCTTGCTGTTTCCAGCACAAATGGGGGAAGCTTCTCTACCAAAGTCTTGAATTCCTCAGTCACGCACTAGTGTTACCGTGAACTTCTTCCATCTAGCGAGGTTTTGACTTTCAGCCCCAATGAAAAATGTTCTTCATGCTATGTGAAATGATGAGTCATTTCTGGAAAGTTTTCAACTGACTTTCCCCAGGTCCATTGGACAGGTCACTATGGCAGCCATAGCCTTATTAAGATATATGTATTAAACAGCAAGACTTGAACTCGAAATAATTCCTTGCTTCATAGGCTGCTGGGTGGATTTTGTACTAGTAGGCATGAAACGATATTAATATTGCTAGATATCTCTATTAGCTCTCTTGAATGACAAACTGTCATTCTGATGAGCACTGGTATTTTGAAAGGAAAATTTTTGATCAAATGACTTATCTCAAATATTTGGTTGTAAGTAGATGTGCTATTGTCCAGGTTTTCTGAGTCCATTTGTAGAACACAGACACAGTATTACTTTTCGAATAATTTTCAAGGAGTCTAGAATTATCCAGAATGGTAAATGATCGCTGGCTTCAACTCGGAGTCAGCAGGTAGCTACGTTAGCTCCTAACTAGAGAGCCAGGCTCTCCTGCAAAGATTTGGTTAGCCAACGACTTTTCTCTGCGTTTCAAAGCCCTAGATGGTGCTTCTTTTCTGGTACTGACTACTTGGTGCGCTGTATGTTCTTCTACTTAAGTAGTCGTAGCCTTCTTTAGATTGAAGAAATTTTCTTCTATGATTTTGCTAAGTTTGTATTTATGTTTATTGTATATTTGGGCATACAAATACACATATATACGTAACAAATATAATAAAAGAAAATGGGAGTTGAGGAGCATGATAGGGGTTTTAGGAAGGGTATTTGGGGGGGGAATGGAAAGAGCACAATATAATTCTAATTCAATGAAAATGTTTTAAAAATACTTTCAGGTCCTTTGACCTAGGTTTCTTCTCCTTCTAAACCTATTATTTGTTGGTCTGTTCTTTTCATAATGACCCAGATTTTTTTGAGTGATTTGTGCCTGGATTTTTTTTTTAACATTTTTACAAACGAGCTTCCTTTTCTTCTACCTTGTCTTCAAGCCCTGAAATTCTCTCTTCCTTGTCTTTCAATCTGTTGGTGAGGCTTAAGGTAGTTTCTTTTCTTTCTCTTGTAAAATTGTTATGTCTTTAATTTTGTGTTTGTATATGAATGCACATGTGTAGGGGTAGATGCACATGAGTGGGGTGCCTGTAAGAGGCCAGAGGAGAGTGCTAGATTCCATGAGGCCCCAAGTTTCTTTGCCAACCTGTTCATCATTTAACAACGTCTTCTTCAGTCTCCATGAATTTGCATCTGTTCTGTGCTTTCTCTTGCTATTGACTTCTAGTTTTATTCCACTGTGAGCAAAGAGAACACCAAAAATTATTTCGATTTTCTTTTTTCTGTTATTAAGGTTTGATTTTTTTTTACCTATGATATGGTCTGTCTTAGAGAAACAAAGATCCCATGCATTGGTAAGAATTCATATTCTGAGTTTTTGAGTAGACTCTTCTATAGCTATTTATTAGGTCCAATTGATGTACAATGTTATTCAGCTCTTATGTTTATATGTTAATGTTTTTGTCTGGATAATTTATGTATTGGTAAGAATAGGATACTGAAGTCACCCACTACAACTACGCTAAAGGTCAAGCTGTGTCTTAACGCATAGCGCTATTTATTCTAGGAAACTGAATGAGCTGATGTCCACTAAACACATACAGAGCTGCTGGGTCATCTCAAGGAACTGTCCCCTTGGTCAAGATGAAGTAGCTGCTACCTCTACCGACTGATGTTGACTTGAAGGTTGCTTTGTCGGAGACTAGAGCAGCTGTCCCTGCTTGCTTCCTGGAACCTCTTTCCGTGGATTGCCTTTTCTCATCCTTTTACTCTAAGGCCCTGACTGTTTTTTCATCAGTAAGGTCCACCTCTTGCAGGCAGCAAATGTGTGGATCATGAATTTTAATCCAACCTGCTAGTTTATATCATTTTCTTGAAGAACTGAGACCACTCACTTTCAGAGCTATTGGTCAGCTGTATGAGCTCACGCGTTTTGTTGTCTCTGTAGTGCTGATGCTTTCCTAATCTGTACATCTATTGTTCTAGTCGAGTTTCTTCTTTCTTGCAAGCTCTCAGATGTCTTTCATCATCAGTGCCTGCTTCCCTCAGGTATCGTCCTGGCACGGTGATCATGAGTTCCTTTAATTTGGGTTTATCCTGGAAATTCATTTCTTTTTCTTTAAGTTATGAAGGGTAGTTTTGCCGTATAGAGTATCTTGATTGGTGATTATCTCTCTGAGATTAAAGCCCGCCACTGTGTGCTCTCCTAGCTTTGAGAGTTTCTACTTAGAGCTCCATCATTACTCTGGTGGGTAACGTTTTTATGTGTGTCCCAGGGCTTCTCTCTTGCAACTGTAAATATTCTTGCCCCTCTTCTGGAGATCTGTAGTGATTCGTACTCTAGTCTACAGTTAAGAGCAGATTTCCACAATGTGGGACCTGAGTTGTCCTCATTCATAGTTTTCCCTCTGGGAGGAGCTATTCTGCAGGCTAGCCCCACCCTTTTTGCCTCTTGGTTACTGTGACTCTTAAGCAGACTGCTTTTGCCAGCCATCTGGTTCTAAACTTAATTCATTTATATTGAAAAGTAGCCACCTTTGCAGTAAATGCTGAGTTAACAGCTAATTCTTGTAGTCATTCTTTATTCTCACCTGTCATCTACATAGTATTCTCTCTCCTTTAAAGAAATTGAAATAACATCAGCTACAGCACGGTACCCAGCCCACACTGATTTCCCTTCCTTAGAATTTCAGAATGAGGCACCTGAGTCTGATTTATAGAAGGAAAGGAAGAGACAGGGGCAAAGACAAATGTGACTGGACCTCTTGAAGAAAGGACACTAGAAGGTCAGGACCCCAGCTAATCACACCTTTAAGTCTCCTTCTAAGAGCCTCTGTAAGCTTTGACATTTTGGCTTTCTTCAGGATAAGAGGGTTCTCAAGCTTTTCCGCTGATTATCAATTAGAATTCTAAATTCAGCGCCGTTGATCTTGTCTTTCGAGGGATTTCTCACCATGTGTTGTTAAGAGCTAGCAACACTATTAGTAGCTGGTGTGGTCATGTCACTTCTGTTCTTTATTGGAGAAGGAGAAGCTGTGCAGGGGCCACGTGAAGCTGATGTCTCGGCATCCTTTCCTCAGATCTGCAATACCATTACAAATCAAAGCTATTGATAACGCTCTCTGAATAACTGGAACTCTGACTTCTTTGTAAGAATGATTTTTTGTTTCATGGGCTATTTGTATCTCTTTTAACTCAGTCACTACTGAATTGCTTTATTTCCAACCATATCTATTATAATTTTTCATTACTTTTTTTTTTTTTTTTTGGATTTTTTTCGAGACAGGGTTTCTCCGTAGCTTTTGGTTCCTGTCCTGGCACTAGCTCTTGTAGACCAGGCTGGCCTCAAACTCACAGAGATCCGCCTGCCTCTGCCTCCCAAGTGCTGGGATTAAAGGCGTGCGCCACCACTGCCCGGCTCATTACATTTTTAATTACAAATGTGGATCCATCTTCCAGCAATAAATACCATTGAAAGTCTCAGAGACTTTAATAGTAATTAAATAATAATAATAATACTACAGTGTCTGGCTTGTGCAGACACTAGTTCTTGGAAAACATCACATACCCAGTCCTCTGGAAGTCTAGTATCCACACATGACCCTTTCATTGATTTGGACAAGGACATAGCCAAGCTCAGAGTAATTTCTAACTTCCAGATTTATTGGCTGAAAGACAACAAGAATAATCATTCCTGTTTTTCAGTCACAATAAATAAAAAGTATTTTCACTTCCTGTATGGGCAAGAGTTTTAATATGAATGTGTTCTTGGGGTATATCGAGGTGCCATCTAATTGTAATGGTCAAACTGTGAAAATGAGAAGAACACAGGTTGTGTATTCTGAGAGACTGGGAATTTCTCCTTCCATGCCATCGGCAGCTCTACTCAACTTCCAGGAAGGAGTGTCTACAATCTACCGCCAAATCCCGGTTATTTATATTAACAAAAAAGGCAGCCAAGTGTACTAACAATACAGAGAAATAATCATGATAAGTACTGAAAACAAGTGTAACTGTATGAGGCCTGAACTATCTTCCTTCTGGCTCCCTTACTGTTTTCTGGTTAGTTTTATGACAATTTGTCACAAGATTTGGTCATCTGAGAGGAGGGAACTTGAAAAGAAAAGAAAGCCACCATACAATCAGACTGTAGGCTAGTCTAAAGGGGATTTTCTTAATTAGTGATTGATGAGGGAGAACCTAGCCCATTGTGGGACCACACCTAGGCTCTGGTCCTGAGTTCTTTAGGAGAGCACATTGAGCAAGCCATGAGGAGCAAGCCAGTGAGTAGCACCCCTCCATGATCTCTGTATCAGCTCCTGCCTCTAGGTTCCTGGCCAGCTTGAGTTCCAGTCCCGACTTTCAATGATTAACTTTAATGTGAAAGTATAAGCCAAATAACCTCCTTCTTCCTCAAGTTGCTCTCAGTCACGATGTTTCATCACAGCAGTAGCAACCCTAACTAAGACATTGAATCAGCAATGGCTTTAATTTTAAATGCTAAACAAAGCCAGGCATAGTGCCACAAACCTTTAATCCCAGAACTAAGAGGAAGAAGAAGGTGGATTTCTGTAAGTTTGAGATCATCCTGGTCTACAAAGTAAGTTCCAGGACAGCCAGAATTGTTGCACAGAGAAACCCCATCTTGAAAAACAAAAAGAGAAAAAGAAATTGAACATATAAACATCTCAATTTTCTATAATATTTTAGTATTAAGTATTAAAATATGGTCTTTTAGAAATGTCCTAACAAAATCTTTTTAACAAAATATACTCATGACTTCTTGTACCAGTTTGAAAGGCTTTGTCTTAGTCAATGTTCTGTTGCTGTGACAAGACACCAAGATCACATTAACTCTTATAAAGGAAAACATTTAATTGGCACCGGCTTACAGTTCAGAGGTTTAGTCCATTATTGTCATTGAGGGAAACATGGTGGCATGCAGGCAGACATTGGTGCTGGAGAGGTAGCTGAGAGTTCTACACTGGGATCTGCAGGGAACAGAAAGAAAGACGGAGAGGCACTGGGTCTGGTTTAAGCATCTGAAACCCCCAAACCCACCCCCAGTGACTCACTTCCTCCAGTAAGACCACACCTTGTCAAATACTGCTATTTCCTAATGACCAAGCATTCAAATATATGAGCCTATGAGGGCCATTCTTATTCATACCACCACAGTCTCACAGGTTCATAATCTACATAGAAATGGAGGGGGGGATGCTGTTGGTAGAGGTTTCTGGCCCACCCAGTCCTACAGCCGTTCAGTCCCAAAGAAACATACAGAGGTCTACATTAATTATAAACTGGTTAGCCTATTAGCTCAGTTTTTTTTCTTTTGGTTTTTCGAGACAGGGTTTCTCTGTAACTTTGGTGCCTGTCCCGGAACTAGCTCTTGTAGACCAGGCTGGCCTGGCCTCGAACTCCCAGAGATCCGCCTGCCTCTGCCTCCCAAGTGCTGGGATTAAAGGCGTGCGCCACCATTGCCCAGCTTAGCTCAGGCTTCTTATTAACTCTTACAACTTATATTAGCCCATAATTCTTGTCTGTATTATCCACGTGTCTTGGTACCTTTCATCAGCAAGGCATTCTCATCTTGCTTCCTAGGTGTCTAGATGACTGCAAACTTAATCTTTTCTCTTCCCAGAATTCTCCTGTTCTCATTGCCCCGCCTCTACTTCCTGCCTGGTTGTCCTGCCTATACTTCCTGCCTGGCTACTGGCCAATTAGCATTTTATTAAACAAGTACAAGAAACAAATCTTTACAGGGTAAAACCATTGTCCCATAGCAGGGAGCAATACTTTACACAGCTTTAAAGTTCTTGTCACCAGCCAATGAGTCTTTAGTTTATATTCAAGGGTGCCAGAGGCTGAGAGAAATAATTCCGGGGCAGATATTTCTTCCTTTGCCTTTTGTCTCTCAGCCACTGTTCTCCCTCAACAGAGAGACAGCAGAACCCATAAACAAATCAGGAACCTGAGATCAGAGGGAAAACATTTCGGGTCTAGTCCTCTTACTGGTCTACTGGAAGCACTTAAAAAATTCAGGTTATTCCTCTCAGCCTCTGGTGTTCTTTTGCATAGACTTTTTAATCTCATCCTTTCTGCTTTTCCTCCTGTAGGACAAAGGAGGCTTGAATTATACCCCTGAACAATGTGTAAATTATCCTTAACGTAGATGAGCAATGCCATATGAATCATAAGTAGAAAGAAACAGAAAAGAAAAAGAATGGAACAAAGGAACTGAGTGCAAGGAAAGAAAAGTTCAGTTCATCAATGAAACTACATTGGGAAATGTCTAAACAAAGCAAAAACCTCACCATCAAAACAATAGGTCTGATTCACCGGAAAGAAATCCACTCGCATACTAATCCAATTCCCCAAACACAAAGGGAAGAAAGAAGGGGGAAAGATGGTATAATAAGTTTAGTTGAATCATACTTACAGTGTAGGGTGTAATGATTGAATCAACAGCTTGAAGGAAATCGAATAGCGTGCTCTAAAATAGGAAAGGGGCAGACACAATTCAGTTTCTCTGGGAGAAGCATTGCTGAGCTCTAAAGAAAGGATGTAACTTCTAATGGAAAGTACTATAGGTTGCCAAGTTTTCTATAGGTCTTAATTTAAAAATATTATAATCCTGTGAGCTATCAGAATAATTAAGGGAATAGACTTCAGTTGGAATTTGCTATTTAAGTAGTTTAGTTTTACCAAAGTAAAGAATAGAAATAATCTTGGAAACATTTCCCATGCTGCCATTTAAAAAAAAAAAAAAGAAGAAGAAGAAGCTAGGCAATTTACCTGCCTGCTAGTCAGAAACAGTTATGTGAAGTTCAGATGGAGAAATATAAAGCTGGTGTCATAGAAATATTCAAATTGATAAATTCCAGCCCTTTCAGACAGGTTAAGAAAAAATTTCAAAAATAGCCATGAGGTAGGATCCATTATTAGCACAGAAGTGGGCTGAGCATTCTCTTCTGGAATTACTCCGGCTCTTTATCTTCACCAAAAACTTTATACCATGACAAAAAGATTATCTTTTGATCTAAGGAGACAATGCCAATAATTTTCCCATCTACTTATCTCTTTCAAATAATATGTAAATAGAAAAATTACACATGCAAATAGATATGTATGCGTCTATTTATATACATAGATGATGGATACATAGTTTTTCTCTGAACTTGGAGCTTGCTTTGCAGTCAAAGTTATCCAGGATGACCTTGAATTTGAAGCCATCTTTCAGCCTCAACCTTCATAATGTATGGGATTGTAGATAAGGTCACCATACTGACCATAAAGTATTTCAGTTCTTATTAGCTCTGGCATCATACACTCATGGCCTACTCAAATGTTCCTGGATACTCCATTCTAAATTCTTATGCTATTGCTCCACCTCCTATTGTGAAAACAATTACATCCTTAGGAGCCAGAAAAGTCCGAGACCGCATTTCTGATTTTCATGATTCAGCTATCCCACTTCCAGCTCTACATGCAAGGGGGATAACTGAGCCCCGTGTTTACTGCAGCACTGTTCATAATAGCCAAGCTATGGAACCAACCCAGGTATTTCCATCAGCATATATTGAGGTTCTTACATACAACGGATCTTACTCAGTTCCAAAATGAAGCTATGTCATTTGCAACAAAATGATCAAATCAAGAGACTTTATATTCAAAGAAATAAACCAGATGCAGAAAGACAGATACTGTATGTTCTCACTCAAGTAGAACATGAGACATTTGGGCTTCAAAAAGCATAGAACGGAGGTTACCAGAGGCTGGGAGCAGGAATAAAGGGGAATTCAAGATCAGGTACAAAAACAAAGATAAAAGGAGCAATTCCCAGTGTTTCACAGCACCAGAAGGTGACTGTATTTTACACTGCCCACCCTAAGACCCCCAGAACACATTTACTCCAGGGTAACTGTGAATGTGGTTCAGCATGAAAACTTACTTAAAACCTTATGAGAAGATTCTTCCCCCACCCCCACCCCACTTTTCTTTTTATGTAACTTTAATGGTTCTCAAGCATGAGCTTTGAAAATGACAACATTTGTGTCATAATGTCAAAAGGCTAGACACCCCTGCAATCTGCTATGTATCTTCTGAAGACTACAAGACTTTGTGCAAAAGCCTCAAGAAACATTCTATACATGCCTGCAATATCCAACCCCAGTTCATAACTATGTTCAACTCTATATCCATTGCAAGAAACCAGGTCTGGTGGTGCACACCTGCAATCCCAGCACGTAAGAGTCTGGGCCAGGAGGAGTTCCACAAGTTTGAGGCCAGCCTGGTCTACATATCAAGTATCAGATAGACCAGGGCTACAAAGAAATACCTTGTTTCATAAATAAAGTAAATAAGCCAGGCAGTGGTGGTGTACTGTTTTAATCCCAGCACTTGGGAGGCAGAGGCAGGTGGATCTCTGTGAGTTTAAGGCCAGCCTGGTCTATAAGAGCTAATTTCAGGATAGCTAGGACTGTTATACAGAGAAATTCTGTCTTGAAAAAAAAAACAAAAAATAGATAAATAAGTAAATAAATAATAAGCAAATAAATAAACAAATAATAAAAAATTAAAAGTAGGTAAGAAGACAGTAATCTCCATGGATACTGAGCCCTGTGGATAGTAATTACTCTCTGAGCTATCACTGAAGCTGAACTTGAGTCACACACACGGTTTTCTTGTCATCAGATTCCATCAGTGATCCACTGAAACATTTATAGCAGCAAAACACTTGTACACATTAAATAAACAAATAATGTTTATATATATATAGTTATATGTATATATATATATAATATTTCTCCCCAAGTTTGCCATGACATGTACTAAAGTTTTTTGGTTGGGGCTGAAGAGATGGTCAGCAGCTAAGAGAACTTACAGCTCCTTAAGGGGACTCGGATGCTATTCCCAACATGGTGGTTAACAATCATCTGTAACTCCAGCTCCAAGAGATCTAGTACCCTCTCCTGACTTCTGCAAGCTCCTTCATGCACATGTGCACATAAACTTACAGAGACACACAGAGACACACACACACACAACACAACACACACACACAAACACGAAATTGTAGCATTTCTTTTAAAAATGTCTTAGCTAATGTTGAAGGCTTGGTGTTCCATTGGTGGACCTAACGATTGAGAAGAGAATAGATCATGTAAGCTCCGACTAATCCAGCAAATAATTTATGATTTTATGGAAACTTTTGGAGGTGGGTTCTAGTTGGAGGAAGTAGGTTCCTAGGACCTTTCCTTTAGGGACTATATTTTGTTCCAGGGTACAACTCTGTCTACTGTTTCTTGGCTACCAGAAGAGGGGCAGTTCTCCTCCAGGATGCCCTTCAGCCATGATATGCTTCCTCACCAGTGGCCCAGAAACAGTGAAGGCAGCTGACCTTCAACTGTGACCTCTGAAACCATAAAACAAAATGTTTCCTCCTTTTGAATTGCTTCTATTTGGTATTTGTCTTTGCAACAAAAAAAATAATAACACTTTCCTGATATCAATATTTGGGGATAAAAAAATCAGTAAGCTATGATCAACTTCGTTTTTTTCTACTAGGGAAGGGCAGAGGGAAATGTAGTTTGAAAAATGGGTCACCTCTGTGCTCGTGTGTCTAAGGTAACAACATCAATGCAGCTTTGATCAGTAAGCACATCACCATCTGACTTGTCCATGGTTCGCTTTCATTATCATCATTTTTAATTTGAAGCTCACCAGGGTACTGATTTGAATCTGATGCAAATCACTAAACTCAAATTACGTTCACTGCAAAGCACTGCCTCTTTTCAACTCAACCCACTTTCTTAGATTTCAAAATTGATACTGGATTAAGGAGCCATCATTCTCAATGCTTCGCCTACCTGAGAATATCTTGTGAGAAACAGTACCAGTTATATATGGCTGCACAGTAATCCGTGCTAAAATTAGACACTGAAAAGAAGGAAACAACTCATTTTGCTGATGGATCTGCAATCTTGCTGGATCAACCAAGGTCAGCTCAGCTATTCAGTATGAGAGTCCATGGCAGCAGGTTGATTTAGAGCCTGTTTTTGCTTGACTGTGAAATGCCCTCAATAGGCTCAAGGGTTTAATGCATGGTCCTCAGCTGCTGAGGCTGTGAAAACGTGAAGAGGTAGAGCTGCAGTGGACGAAGTGGGTCTCTTGGAAAGAGTCTTGAGATGTCCTAATCCAGCCCCACTTCCTGTTCACTTTCTACTTCCTGACTGCAAATGCCACATGACCATCATCTCTTTTCTTTGTTCCAGTGTGTTTCCCACAATGATGGACTGTATCCAAGTAAGCCAAGGCCAACTCTGTCCCTCCCGTAAGAGCTTCACTTCAGGCATTTAGTCACAAGAGAAGTAATGAGTGTGAAAATGAATTCCCCTTAGGTCCATGAACACAAGATGGAGGACAGAAAGCACTGAGTCTGTGTTCAAGCCACATAATGAGATGAGCTACGTGTTAATGTTTGACCACAGCTTTTAGAGTCTGCTTAGGCTTAATGGCCTATGTGACGGTTCATTGATGATGGAGAACCTCTAGTCATATCTGAGTTTGTAATGAGCTGGATCAGAGACAACCAATTTATATTGGAATGTTTGGGCCACAAAGTAATTTATCAACCTGTGGCTGGGTTTTTATTCCTACTAGAACTCAGTAGGAAGCTATGACCTGTTTTGTTTTTGCTTTTTTTTTTTCTGTTTTGATTTTAAATGTGCTAAGTCCAAACCTTTTCCTCAAAATTCTTGGGGCTCATGGTTTTGATTTTTCTGTCTGTTTCTTGCCACAGATTCCATTCAAATTCTGGAACTTACCACAGATACTTAAAGAATCTGTCAGGCAGGGCAGCCCACATCTTTAGATCTAGCCCTCCACGAGAAAGAGGCAAGCAGATCTTTGTAAATTCAAGGCTAACTGGTATACCTAGCCAGGTCCAGGCCAGAAAAACAAAACAAACAAGAAAACAAAAGCAACCATATGTTCACTTATTTAGAAAAATTTAAATTGCAGAAACTCTTACACTGATATCTGATAACCACAGAGTGGTTTTTATTGGTGTTTGTTTTGCTCTAGGCTCCGTTTGAGGCTGGAAGTGTTTTCAGACAGTGACTAAATGAGTCCACAGCAGAACCAACAAATATAGTTCATGTTGCTTTTTATTATTGGTGGGGGGATTCCCAGAGACCCTCTAAAACAATACAGGCAAGTGTCATCGCTCTTGGTTGCCCACCAGAACTTAATGATAAGACTGTACCACTGAAAATACCATGTATTTTGCTCACAGGACAAGCTGTAACTGACCTGGAAGTTTCTTCCTTAGTGGCCAGTTTTCATAGTACTGAAAGGGGCTATGTAGATTGCTAAAGAGAAAAATGATCAACAGCTTTACTCAGCTGTGAGCTACAATAATGACCACCCCGTCAAAATATGCCCATTGGTGCAATAGTGGCATCAAATCTATGGGGTTACCAACAGCTTTTCATATGGATTTAAGAACCACTGTACATGAGGAAATTCATGCCCGATACTGTAAACCTGGCCAAGAACTAGTAGCTGGTTTGATTGTAAGCCATAGGGAAAGACCTACCGCATAATTTTGCTAAATGGGCATACTATTAAACTGCCTCATAAATACTTTTTCTTATATCCATATTAGTGAAGCTGTTCCTTTTTTGCAGTGTATAAAGGTTAACACAGAGCCCAACGACTGGTCAAAGTGCAGCAAGTAAGTGATTGTGTAGTAAAAAAGACCTAAATGAAACATCTATATCACTCTCCTTCCCCACAAGGCTCAGGAAACATTGCAAAAGAGGAGGCAGGAAGATTGTAAGAATTGGAAGACAAAGGAGGACTCCTGTGATATATTATCTTCTGCAGATGGCAGAGTTGTTGCACCCATGAGCTCCCAATAGCTGTGGATCTAAAGAAGATCAAGCCAGTCAATGCTCCAACATGGCGAGGAGGGGGGCTCATTAGGCCCTAAGCCTAGCAGAGGAGTTATTAGCAGTTGGTGGCTGGGAGAGGGAACACACATTTTCTTCAGGGATCTAGCCACTAGTAGTTTGCCTTTGCTCTAGTGAATGGCCCTACACCCATGTACACATGAGTAGTACTAATGGACTCAGTGGGTGATTAAAAATAAAGGAAAAGGGGAATATGACGTTGGGATGAGTGTTGAAGGTAGGAGTGGGCAGGAGGTTGGTAAGGGTGGGGGGGAAGAATAGATATGATCAAAGTTCATTAGGTACATGTATGAAATTCTCAATAAAAAATTCAAACAAGCAAATATGTTGCCTTTAAAAAAAATCATCCAAAATATCTCTTAATATTGCCTCTCCTCAGTGATAGGAACATAAGGGGCACAGAAACTTCCTCTGGGAATAAGCTAAACACTTGATGCAGACTGTTGACTCTAGAACTTTCTGACATAGTCGCTACCTACATTTTTGTGTCTTTTATCTTCCAGGTACTACACACACAGTCTTAAGAGTATTTGGAGTGTTCATTATTTCTTGCTACGTAGGTTTTATCAATATGCTCTTTCAGATACGGTACACTAATGTGATATTTCACATATGGTACACTAACTAATGTGCTGTCCCATGAGATATTATTAAAACAATTGCGGCCCTTTGAGAGATATTAGCAGCTTCAACTGAAATTACTATTAAGAAGTTTTAGTAGACCGTTATCACTCACTAAAATGTAGTCAATTGATGAGTTACATGAAAAAATGATGGTTAATCACTGTATCTTGGTTCGTTTTGTGTTGCTTTAAGAAAATACCACAGGCTGGTGTTGAAATAAGAGCGGCGGGGCTGCGTCCCCGGCACCCGGCCGCCAGCATGGCTAGCTTATGCCCCAAAATAATTACACCGGAATTGTATTCTTTTAATCACTGCCTGGCCCATTAGTTCCAGTCTCTTATTGGATAGCTCTTACATATTGATCTAACCCATTTCTAATATTCTGTGTAGTACCATGAGCTGCCTTACCAGGAATGATCTTAACCTGCGTCTTTCTGGAGTGGGAGAATCATGGCGACTCCTTGATTCAGCTTCTTTCTCCTAGCATTCTGTTCTGTCTACTCCACCCACCTAAGGGTTGGCCTATCAAATGGGCCTAGGCAGTTTCTTTATTAATTAACCAATGAAAGCAACAGATTATAAAGAAATCACTCCCACATCAGGCTGGGTAATTAGTTTAAAAGGAAATTAATTTCTCTTGGTAGTGGAGGCTGAGAAGTCGAGCATCAAGGTGCAGCATCAAGCAAGGCTCTGTTTCTCTTTGTTATTCCAAGGCAGAAGGTAAGGGGGTGAGAGAGTAGGAGACTGGATTTGAGGTTTTAAGTAATTTTCCTATCTACATTAATCCATCGATGAGGGTACATATTTTAAACACTTTTCATGAGGCAGATGTCCTAACACTGTGTATTGGAGATCAAATTTTAAACACTTTTTCGAAGACCTATTTACACCATCAGCAACGTTTCCAAACAAACATGGGTTCTAAATCTTTGAAGGTGGCAACGATCCCCAGGACTAGTATTAAATGATGTAGTATGACTTTGGGTTATAATTGTAATGCCATGTAGAAAGTCTAGAAGCTTCTACCTTGGGCCTGTAAAAGCATTTTTGCTCTAAAGTAACTCTTCAAGAACTTTAGCATTTATCAGAGTCACCCAGAGGGGTGGGCTTTAAAATGGAGATTGTGAATTCTCTCCCAAAAGTTTCTGATTCAGTAGGCCAACTGAGTGTGAAAATGTGTAATCAAGTTCCTAGGTGACAGTGATAACAACTGAAACTGCCTGCAGACAAGACGATAATGCCTTGATCATTAAACACAACATAGCACCCACACACTTTGTTGTAGAAGAAGGAAGTAGAGACAAGTGGTGAACCCAACAACTCATCTGAATGGCTGCTGGTTGTGAGGTCCCCTTTGCATCACACGGTGGATCTAAATTTTAAATGACATTTAGGCATGTAAAGTGATCAGCACAGTGCTTGGAATATGGAAACATAAATATTGCCACTTTGGCTATTTTTCTAATTAATTGAAAAACCTATCCATCACAGTTTCAAATCACCTTTGCATCTTTATTTTTATTTTTTGGAGTGCTTGATGGTCACAGCTGATTTTCTGATGTCTTGAAAATCTTGTTGGTTCCTTGCCCTCTCTGTCATTTTCATACTACAGAAAAAGTAAAAAGTAGACAAGGAATAAGATCAGTTTCTTCCTCTATCTTTTTTCTGGGAACACATGACTTAAGGTACTAAAAAGAAAAAAGCTGAACAGGAAAGGCTGAATTTCCTGCTCAGAGGGTCATATTTGTCCTTTTTTGATGTTTTTAATAATTATAATAATAATTATTATTATTATTGGTAGAACAAATTCACATTTTTCAGAAGTGCTGCAGAGAAAAAAGGAAGCTGTTATTCTTTTAATTATAGGGTGGTCTAATTTCAATAATGCAATAGATTACTTATCACACATAGAGGACTGGGTATTTGAAATTGTGTTGGGATTAGAAACTGCAAATAATTCATTAAGATATCGTTGACTTCACTGAAGACCACTGTCTGAATTTCTGTGTCACGATGCACTTATCGCCAGTACAATTTCACTTTAACGCGCTAAGAAAGGAAAGCACAGTGGAGCTGGAATGTGTGCTGTCAGACGGTGACTTTCCTATTAGCTAGCTGTCTGTCTGCTTTTGGAGGTCTTGAGTCTCTGATGTTTTTAGAGGAGAGAGTAGAGTCCGTGTCTATTGTTCCCCTACAGTAAATAACCCCTTCCTGTGTGCATTACCAGTTTCCCCTCTTCACTGAATCATTGTTCTCTGTGCATAAAAATGTAGATTTCTCCTTTCTTAGAAAAATCAAAGCTGGGGCTAAGGCAATGTTTCTCAACCTCTGAGTCATGACCCCTTTGGGGGCCTAATGACCGTTTCAGGAGGGTCACCTAAGACCATTGGAAAACACGTATTTACCACGATTCATAACAGTAGCAAAATTATAATTATGAAATAGCAGCCAAAATAGCTATAGGGTCGGGGCCAGCACAGCATGAGAACCTGTATTAAAAAGAGGCAGCACTAGGAAGGTTGAGAACCACTGGGCTAAGGAGATAGCTCATCTTATAAAGTGTTTACCTTGCAAGCACGAGGACCTGAACTGTTTTCTAGGAACCCAGGTGGAAGAGCTGGGCGTGGTGGCTCGTGCTTATAATCTTAGGGCTGGAGAGGCAGGAGAAGTATAGCCATGAGGATCAAACGGCCAGGCAGCCTCATCAACAAGTTCCAGGCTAAGCAACTGACTGTCTCAGAAGAAATAAGGTGGATGGCCCTGGAGGAACAGTAACAAAGCTTAACCTCTGGCCTCCACAAGCACACAAAAGTTTATGACCTGCCTACATCCTCACATACATACATGGTCAATACAGTAAGAAAGGAAAAGGATTTTTGGTCTTGTGGCCCTCTGTTGGTGCTGCTCCTTTTCTGACTCCTTTTCAGCAGTGCATCCCAAAGACACTGTATGCTTTCATCTCTCTTCTCTTGAGCTGATTCAAATCACATCCATCCCCATCGCTCTTAGCGTTATGACCTATATCACCCATTAGTTTCCATGCTGTCAGTCCAAGGGCCTTGGGCTTTCTTTGGTCATTCTTTATTTTGAATTGCATTCTCAATTTAACCCCATTCCTTAGGTAAAAGTAGCAAGGAAGAGACAACTTTAAATCTTGGTGTTATTGCTACTGGATGTCTGAGTTGTTTGCCACAGAATGCTAGGAGTCAGGAGGGTTGAACCGAGAGACACAAAGACGAGCGTGCAAGTCAGTGGCAGCAACTCTGACCTGTGTCCAAATCAGAAAATGGAAAATCCAGCCTGGTTCAAGAAGTTGTGACTTGGGTTAGGGAAACAGGAATGCAAAGGCTTCAGCCCAGTGATGCATTCTTTTATCTATCCCTGGTAGAGGAAGGGAACAACAGGGCTCTAAATAAGGCTACCCAGTGAAGCTGTAGATGTGACACCATCCGTGAAGACCTGGCATCCTGATGTGTGCTTCCTTCCCTTCATGATAGGATCGGAGCTGCCTGCAGCTTGATGCCAATCCAGTATCAGCTAGTATCCATCGCTGAGGCAGATTCCATGAGGAATGAAAGATAAATATAACATAGCTGTCTTTAGAGTATCTGTTGACTCTAGTAAGATGATAAGGCACAGCTAATAGATGTAGCAACGTTATACAACAGCATGTTCAGTAGAGCACAGAATCAGAGCAAATCATATCTCTAAAGGAGATTGTGAATTGTGTTTAAAAATAGAGCTAGTCTCTTGATTATAAGAAAAAGAGCAATTTGCTATCCTTTTGTTGCTTTACCTGTACAATATAGGATTCGTGCTGAATTATTTTTTGTTTTGTTCTTACATATCCCAGGCTGACCTTGAACTTTTGACCTTCCTGCTTCCATTTTCCTAGTATTGGGACTGCACGCATGTATTATCACGCTCATTTTATTTTGTAATGGGGATTGGCGCCAGGACTCTGTGCATGCCAGACAAGCTCTCTGCCAACCGAGCTACATCTCCAGCCTTCCAGAACTGTGTTTTGTTTCCTTCCAGTACTAAATTGCAATGATCCTCAATTTATATACATATAACATGAAGACACATGTCTACATGGAGAATAAAATCTCATTAAGTAGGCATTGCTAATGTATGATCAACTGCCAAAGTAGGGCGAGTTAAGCCATAGTCCGTACCAGGGGCCTTGGTATTTTGTTCCTGAATAGCGTAGACAGATTATCAAGGAAACTCCCATCAACTTTAAAGAACACACTGTTTGCAAAGCATTTGGAATTCTTGTAAACAAGTAGCAGAAGTGAACATAAGCCATTTGGAAAGCACCAAGTAAGATCCTGAGCTGGGGGCCCCTGAGAGAGGTGGGGGTTGGATCATCTAACTTCCTGGCCCTCAGCTCACCTCGGAACTCCAGGAAGCCAGAACTTGTTTTGGCTAAAGGGGAAGCAGAGGAAATTACCTGCAGAAGCATGGGGCCGAGCAGACTGCCTCCTTCAGAAAGCTCTTCCTCCTGGATTTCTCACTCTGGCAGGAAAAAAACCGTGTGTGCGAGACAGACAACAAAGAGGCGGCAGCTGCCATTATCCCCAGGTCGTTATGTAGAATTCACTCACTCTGAAAGACTTGCGGAAGGCTTATTTGCTGGATGCATGATTACACCTTCTGATTGCATTGTGGATTTTCAGTATCAAGGGTTGATTTAATCTGTAGCTCCTCAGCACGTTATAGGAATATCTTATACTATACAGTTCATTCTAATGGGATTGTATTTTACTGCCTCAAAGCGCATGCAATCTCACGGGAAAGTGGGGTGTGACCGAATGGAAGCGAGGGAGATTGAGAAGTAGTAAAATTTACTAAAAGTTTTTAGGAGTGAGGTCAGAAAAGGTAAAACTGAGAATGAGAGGTGAGTTGCAAACAGTGAGGAAAAGAATAGACAAAAAGAATCTGAAAAACATACTAGAAATTTCTACTATGACTCTTTAAAAACCACCACAAAATGGATCCTGAGTACAGAGTGGATATAGGAGGATGGGAATCAAGGTCATACAACTTATCAAGCAAATACTCATTTTGTGCCTGACCCCAAAGGCTGATGCAGACGGCTCAAGGCTGGCTGGACACAGTAGCACACACCATAACCCCAGTAATTTGAAGGCTGAAGCTGGAGGATCACAAGTTCAAAGCTACTTATGATCCACAGGCCAGGGATGTGAAGGTTGTTCTGGACCCTGTCTCCAAAGGGAAGGTTGTTTGTAAAGATGGGTCAAGGTTGAACTCATGGAGGCCATTTCCTACTGCGCATGCCCTAGTGCTGGTCTGTGTGCCCACCGTTTAGGTTTTCATCATTTACTCTCCTCCTTTAGCGCTTTTACCCCATGAGCTTCCCCTCGGTAGCCTCTCCCGCTCCTGCCCAAAGGAGACCCATTTTCCAGATGTCCCGTGAAAACGCTGCAGTTTACCAGGACACCGTTCTGCAACGGGTACTGCGCGCTTCTGCACTAAATTACGGATTCTTTGCTTGCGGGATTTATATCTTAACCTTTTCAATGAGTTGTGAACTTACCCGTGGGGAAAGCTTCAAAGGACATACAAGTTAAGCCACATTAACTACATTTTGGAAAAACTGTGTTTATGAGGAAAGAATAAACCTGTGGGAAAGTGGAAGCACTGGGGGACTTTTTGGGGGTACATGTTCTACATACAATACCCATTGTACCCAATTCCTTATAAGGTATTAGAGATCTTTAAATATTTTTGATTGGCAAATTAATTTCTGGGAGCATGGTAATAGAAGTTTTTCTTTATTGCTATCTTTCATTCTAATGTATATATTAACGTATAAAGTGATTGGCATGAGCAAGATAAAAATGTCCCAAAGTAAATCCAAGCTATTCACATCAACACCTGGATTGTTTACTCGGCCTCTATATCTTCCATTCTAATGAATGACATCCAGTGGCCTTAGCCACCTAGCCATTTTCTCAATCTTATCTGGTTATTTGATGAATTCTGAGCTCTATCCTGCCCTTTCCTTATTTTGGTTCAGACCTAAACACCCCCACGATCCAGGCTCTACGGTCATTTTCAACCGGGTTGCCATGTGGTACATCTCACCTCTCTCCCATGAATGCTTTATAAAACCAGGAGGAAGTTCTCTGAAATGTAATTCTATTCTTCTTATCCTTCCTAAGTCTTACAGTAATGTCCCAAAGATAAAATCCCAGCTTCTTCACATGTCATCCAACCACCCTCATAATATAGTCCATTGCCTTTCTTTTTAATGTCATCTCTAACCACTGGCCTATGCACGGCATGTCTTCTACCTAGAAAGCAGTGTCGGGCTCTGAAGCATTGTGCCATTTTCTTCTCTCTGTAGAACAACCCAGTTCTATGATCATTTCAACTATTTGACTTTTAACTTGGGGAGCAGTGGTTTCTTGACTCCCTCTGTAAGGCGCTCCTGAGTCACTACTAGGCCTCACCATAGCCTCGAATAGAGCAGATCCCCATTTTCTGGCAAGGCTGAGGGAAGAGAGAGAGATGTTGCATACATACTGTCTACCCAGCACCCTGAGAGTAACTCCTGTTTGCTGACCCTGGGTGAGGTGAGGAGCTTTAAAAAGGGGGTCCAGGGGAAGGAGAAAGGCACAAGCAATGTTTTAGACATGGTGAACTTACATTCAGGTTAAGTTTTTTCCAGTATGTCTAAATCAGAGGCCTTGTAAAGGGGCCAAAGAAGCAGGAAGGAGCCAGTCAGAACAAGTAGTTGTTCTCAATAAATAAAAAATCAAATGTGACAAAAATAACTCAGAGACTTCTGCTTGGGAAGCCGAAAGATTGGTGCTGTCTTGATAGAAAATTATAAACCTCAATTGTACATTCAGACCTGTTCTTGTCATCTGAACTTGAAGGAATGACTAAGAGGAGAAGCTGGGTAATTACCTGCAAGTTACTTAGGCCTGTGTCCTTGCCAATCTGGGAGCTTCTGCCACCTGGTGGTAGTGTACCCAAGGTTTTCTTCAACTCCTGAACAGGCCTCATAGTCATTCAACACAGAAACTCGCAGCATCATCTAATCAAGAGCTTCAATCTTGGTGTTCATTTTAAAAGCCCCCAAGGAGATACCTAGGCCCACAATAGCGTGTGTTTCTAAACAAACAGTAGGCATTAAAAGATGTCATTTTAAAAAAAGTCATTTATGTTATTTTGTGATTACAGTGACAGAACTATGTAGAGAGACTGGACCCAGGGTGGGCGGCTTCCCTAAGCTCTCGAGAAGCTTTTGTTATGAATACTTAACAATGCAGAGAATCAAGGTGAACTTCAGATGTACACATCGATTCCCTGGTTATGAACACAGCCAAGTGAGTGAGCCCCCAGGCTGTGTGGTGTTGTGTTAAATCGCATGTGTACACTCACTTGCTATCGCACTGAGTATTCTTACTAAAAAGGACACAATTGTCCCTAAATCAGGAGAAGTGCCATGGAGTTTAAAATATATTTCTAACCCAAGACCCTGCATTCAGTAGACACTCAATATTTTCAAACATTGTACTTTGATGATACCTTCACAAGTACCAGGCAAGTCTAGTAATGGGGCAGGGACTGTAATAATAAATCATAGCTCTATAGGGCAGAAGGAATATTTTAACAAAGATGCCTGGAACCCATCTGAAGACGCTCCAAATAGCCCACTGTAGCGACAAAAATAAAGCAATATTGGTTTATAATCCAAAGGATGAAATACCCGTGATAACATACTATACAGACTAAATCCAAATAGCAGGATTTCGCATCATTTGTGCAGATACCACACACACCCCTGACTGAGGTAGAACATAGCTGACTACATTCATGCACTAAACTACGAAGAAAGAGTAGGCAAACCCAAATTGGGAGACACTCTGCAAAATACCTGATCAGTTCAGTTCAATGTCACTATGATGGTGTAAAATAATGGAAGTCATCAAACTGCAATGGCCAGGAAGAAGTCAAGGAGACTCTAACTTTATGCAACGAGAGATCCTGGATGGAGTCCCCAAAGACGAGGCTGAGATATGAGATCACAAAAAAAGGTTTAGGTGAAAAGAAACGTAATTCAGATGAAGTGCAGATTTTTATTCGGTAATACCGGTTTATTAATTTCAACAAATAAACCAAACAAATGTAAGCTTTTATGAGACATTAGGAATGGGGTTAATAGGACTTTCTCTGTTATTTTTGCAACTTTCTCTAAAAATTAAAGCTACTCTAAAATAAAGTTTTAAGAAAATGAACCAAATTTCCCATCACAGTAGCAATAACCAGCTCTATGTGGTTATCCAAGAAAACGTCAAGATAGTATTAAATGACTCAGGAACTTAGAGAGCAAAACACAGAAGAAACAGGAAGTTTTCATTTGAGAAATAGGAAAGATCAAACATGCTGTAAGAGTAGATACTATTTTATTAAGTAAAACACAGGAAAAATCCACAAACAACCAAAAGGGAAAAATATGAGTCTTCATAATTCATGTGTGTAGTATTTTAAGATATGAACTTCTGTGGGGAGGGCGCATGTCTGTAAAAATCATTCTTGATCTGTGCTTTTTTTTTGAAGTTTTTTCTTCTCTTGACTCAATGGTTCTCAACCTGTGAGTTGTAACTCCTTTGGGGATCACATATCAGATATCCTGCATATCAATATTTATATTATGATTCATAAGAGTAGCAAAATTACAAGGTAGCCACAAAATAATTTTATGGTTGGGGGGTCACCACTACATGAGGAACTGTATTAAAGGGTCACAGCATTAGAAGGTTGAGCACCATCGTTTTTGTTTTCTTTTATTTTTCGAGACAGGGTTTTTCTATAGTCTTGGAGCCTGTCCTGAAACTAGCTCTTGTAGGCCAGGCTGGCCTCAGACTCACAGAGATTCGCCTGCTTCTGCCTCCCAAGTGCTGGTATTAAAGGTGTGAGCCACCACTGCCCAGCGAGAATCACTGTCTTAACTGAAGAGAAAAGGCAAAAGAATTGGTCTCATTTTGTTTTGGGGACAGAATTATCTTAAGTGTATGAGCATCCATTATCTGCTCTACCTATCTAGGATATAGCGCAAAAGCCTCAGAAAGTGCACAATACTGTAGTTGACTTTAATGACCTAGCTCCTGACATCACTGTGGCTATGGTATGACATTCGCGAAATGGCATGGAAGGAAAAGATCCATCACCAGGTGACAAACTCAGAAATAAGGACACTGGGGTTAGAAAGCAGGCTAGGGGATTACAGAAAGGTAGGTAGACTGTTGAAATGATGTGTGGGACACTAGGAAATGACGAGGAATTGGACCGTATCAAGGTAATGCACGTTGCAAATTTTGGGTGCGTGAACATGTAGGTAAAAGAGAATCTGTGGAAAATAAATGGCGGACAGAAATATTTACATACTAAAAAGTCTCTATGGTTCATTTGTTCAGCCATGTAGATTCAGAGACACACGTCTGTACACACAAAAATTCCCTTGAAGAAGACAAAACCTGAAGCTATCATAATGTACATGCAAAGGACCTGAAAGGATATAAACAAAAAAAGCCCAACCTTGCTAAAACCTTATGAAACAGAACCTGCGAAGATGCACGCGCGAGAGAGAGAGCTTGAAACTGTGAGTCCTTAATGGGATGTCTCCTTCAAATCCCACCTCTCAGGACTCAAGGAACCATGCAGAACAGGAGGTGAAAAGATAATAATTGTCAGAGGTGATGGTGGGCACCTAGGAAGCCAGGCCTTCTAAACACAAACAGGACTGACAGACAGATGGACACACAGAATGTGGCAGCATGCACAGGCCTGTATGAGTCTACTTCGGATGAGATCCCAGACCTGAGAAAGTGCACCTCCCCCCTCAACCCCACACTCAGAAGCTATGTTTAATTGATAACCACTCACAAATGAAAAATCGGTTCTCTCTGATGGAATCTCACGGGGGATACAAATCACTTTTAGGCCAGGCCCGCTCTCTGCAGTAGACGGCCAGCACAAAACACAGTTAACAGCATCTTTGGGGGTCCTTCGTTTCACGAGGTTTTAACAAGGCTGGAATTTTGTTGGTCTGTTTTATTACCTTGCAGGTCCTCTACATATGTATTATGACTTCTAGTTTTGTGGTTTTAGGGAACTCCTGTGTGTGCAAACATGTGTCTCTGCATCTACAGGTGTAGCTCATGGTTTTCTTTGGCTTTTTTTCTTCTGTTTGCTTTGTCTTATGCTTTTGTTTTATCTTATTTTATTCTTCTTCTTCAGGTCCCTGTTTCTTTTCCAAGGAGAGACAGATGGAGTGTGGTTTGCATGAGAATGACTGCCATAGGGATATGAGAGTTTGGTCCCCAGTAGGTGGAAGTATTTGAAACAGATCAGGATGTGTGTTCTTGTGGAGAGATGTGTGTCACTGGGAGTTGCCTTGAGGCTTCCAAAGCCTACCCCCTTCCCAGTTAATTCTCACTCAATGCCCCAATGCCATGCCTTCTGCCATGCTTCCCACCTTGATTGTCATGAAGTCACCCTCTGAAGCTAAGGCCCAAATCAAAATTTTTCTTTCTTTTTTTTCTGGAAATAAGTCTTTAGTCACCTATAGGCAGGCTCTTGCATGAAGAAAATGCTTATATTTCTTAATATTTGATACAATGGTTATTTCACAAGATCAAAACAATTGACATCTTGAGTTCTGGTAAAGCAAGGCGGCAAGCAGTAAGCATTCTTGAGTACATATTGCCACCCAGTGGCCGAATACACACAATTCACAAAGAACGGCAAAGGCGAAACAAAGACTGTGAGAGAGTCGGACCAGGATGCTTGTGGTAAAAGCTTTGTTTGTGCTCAGTGGAGACTGTCTACCACTTGTAATCACAGCCTGAATTGTATTGCTCATTCAGAACGTCAGGGTCGATTTTACCATATTTATTTTTAAAGTAGCCTGACAAACCTTATCAGGGCCTTTCAGCATTGAAAGAAAAACATGTGGGGTGTGTGTTTACCATCAGACTGAATAATAAAATTTCCTTAGTATACACGAGAATCATGGCCACAAATGTCTAATAAGACAAATCCAAGGCACTTTACGTACCGTAAGTCAGAAGGCAAGCTGTCAAGGCAAACATTAGAGAGACTCAAATCTTTACTCCCCAAGGTGCTATGAGCTCTGACATGATACTCAAGATGGATTACATTCTTGACACAATAATGTGAATTTTCCCTTCCTCTGAAAGCAAAGGAAGATTCTGTATGGGGATATTAGGACACAGGGTAGAAATGAGTGTTGAAGCAGTGTTAACACGGGGATTTCCTAGCTGTTTAACTTGGAGGGGTGCAGCAATATTCTTCTTTTGAAGTAACATCCTAAGCATCTTCTGGAAGTCTTTAGAGAGGCTGAAGCCTATTTACTGTGTTCCTTAAAATAGAATAACAGAATTCATGGGATTTGAATGACGCTGAAAGTACAAGGAAATCAGAAGAGGATGTCCCTCAGCTGTTACACAGCATCTCCTCTGTGAGGTCTACCTGTCTGCTTTGAACAACTCTAGACAGAAAACCAATGAACTACTGTGTTCCCTTGCTACATCTTGTAGTTCTTAATCTCGCACTACCTACAGGTTAATACATTGGCCTATTACTGCTTTATGGATATTCGTAGGCCTGAGATGCCTGGGATAGAGACAAAAGACTTTATCGTTCACTGTTAGCAGGCAGCATGAACATCCCATGGTTCCCCTTGTCCCCCAAGTCATACAGAGGCCCCACATAAAGACACGAGTGTATCTGGCAGTAGGTTCGTGTCCTAGATTGGGAATGCTAAATCTATGGAATCTACTGTTCCTTAATAACTGACTAGTAAGGTGTCTCTGACCACAGTCTTTCATGTATCTGTCAGGGTTGCTTGCTGCACCCACGGCCCTGAAAAATGGCCTGGATGAACAGCAGGAAGAGTTCTAAAATGATTCATCATCTAGATGATTCTATACCTTTTGCTTATATCATTGTAGGAATCCTTTCCCTTCTTCCTCTTTTTCAATTCCATGAATTTTAGATGACTGCAACATTATATTATCTTTGCTAGGTACTAAAAATATGAAAATGAATTAGACATGGTCTTTGCTTTGATGGAATTCATATTCAGTAGTAAGCTGATTAAAGACATTTAGGGACTATAGTGTTCAGAAGAGCCAAGGGTGTAGGAGCCCAGGGAAACAGTGCTTGCCTAACACATGCAAGATCTTGTGTTTCATCTCTACACTGCAAGAAAATAACGACAGAACCCTTGTCTGACACATCTTAAAAGTATGTTTAGACAAGATAAGCATGAGACAAACCACCAAGGAAAATGTTCTGCAAGGGGTCACCTATTATCTGAGTATCTAAGCCTTAAAAGATGGTTAAGATTTATTCAAGAAAAGTGAGGTTGAAAGCATATAGAGTTACAATAAAGGTAAAAAGACAGAAATCAGAAGAAAATATAGCTTTGAAAGTAACGGTGAGAAATAGTGAAAAGTCCTAGGAATTCATTCTCTTCCCCCTTCCCCTCCCTTTCTCTCTCCTTACTCACACAAGCATTAGAGTCTACAAGAACAGAAGTGCCTCAGCTTCCAGGTCTGACCTATCTCCATGAAGAACTATGGGGATACACCCATTCACTTAGATGTTTGCAGCATGTACGTCTTGATTTTGTTCTTTGCTAATTTAGGCAAAGCCTAAGTGACAGTAACCTTGGATGAAGTTTGAGTTCTAGTCAGTTGTTTTTTCTTTTGTTTGTTGAGACAGTGTTTCTCTGTGTGGTCCTGGATATCCTGGAATTTGCTATGTAGACCAGGCTAGTCCTGCCCAGTTCCCCACAGCAGACAAGCCCCAAAGTCATAAAACTGATTGGCCCGTTAGCTCAGGCTACTTATTAGCTCTTGTAGCTTATATTAACCCATTATTCTTATCTATGTTAGCCACATGGCTTTGTACTTTTCTCAGCCAGTTAGATTACATCTTGCTTCTTCCGTGGTCTGGGCAGGACATAAACCCCAACAAGAAGGCCCTCCATGTTACAGAATGGCACCCACGTGGATAACTGCATCCACAGAAAACCTGAGAAAGCTTGGGAAAGAATAGAATAAAGCATGTTTTCTTGGTAGCAGCAATTTCTTGAGTCTGCTCTGCTTGCTAGAGGCAAGCAAGTGTTCTCATCTAAGAGAGGCTTCCTGACTCAGCTTTAGCTGTAAAGCCTTGCAGCTCTTTTAAGAGGTCCTGCCATGAAACACTTAAATGGTATTGATGAAAAGCTGACTGACCACATGCTTTTAGGTTTTCAGCCGTAGCAGGAAAAAAGTCGTGCAGTTTTAAAATGCCAGCTTTCTGGTCCATCCTGCCAGGGCAAACTCTGACTCTTTCTGGCAGGCAGTCCAACTGAGTTTGGTCTGTGAGCAGAATGCTGCAGCTTACTTACTGGCAGGGACCTTGAAACACTGTAGAGTTGTGGCAATAAACATGGCTACAGTCGGTACCTCCACGTGGCATGAGACTGGAATCACAAAAAGCCAAGGAATGGGCTGGATCCAGCTGTCAAAGCCACGGCTGTAATCCTTTCCTTAAAGACTCATGTAGTCAGAGAAAGAGAGAGATATACAGTAAAGATAGATTCAAAGATGAAGAAAACCTCTAAATGGTTTACTATGTGTTAAAAAATATATGCAGGGTAAAGGTTAAAGTCCTTAAAAAAGAGAGAGAGAAAAAAAGAAAGAGAGTAGTTGGGTGTGGTGATACTCACCTTTAACCCCAATGCCTGGGAGACAAAGGCAGACAGATCTCTGTGAGTTCAAGGTGTGGTAGCACACACCTTTAATCCCAGCACTGGGGAGGCAGAGACAGACGGATCTCTGTGAGTTCAAGCATAGCCTGGTTTACAGAGGGAGTTCCAGGACAAAGATACACAGAGAGCCTGTCTCAAAAAACCAAAAGTTAAAAGTAAAAATAAAAGAAATATAGATTAGAGTAAAGCCACATAAAGATGGAAAATACACAGAGAATCTTGATACTGTATTCTATTATGTTCTCTTTGAATTGTTTGAATGCTGAGGAAGGAGCAACAGCTGCTAAAAGATATATGCTTATAAATGCTGCTAAATTATTCCAAGATAGGTATTTTAAAAATACCTTGACTTCAAAATTGAAGTCAAAAGGTATGTTACTTTGGAGAAGAGACTTTGTTTTTGCTTCCACAGAAAATAAGAAGCTGTGGATTCTTTCTGAGATAAGAATAATCCAGTTTGGTCAAGGAAGACCACCTGAAAAATCTCTGGTAGGAACAGATGGCCTGGATGTCTAAGTTCTACATCCAGAACAGATTCAAGAATGCTGCCTGAGATGATCAAGACTCACAGGATACTCCAGTCAGGACTTGATTATGATTTTAAATTTTCTTTAGGTTCCCATAAAATTATCAGCATCCTCAACCAGCCAGAAGTAGCCTGGAATACTATGCCCACATTCCCAAAAAATGGACTATGGATATTTTCTTTTGTTAAAAAAAATGCTGATTGGCCAGGCAGGAAGTATAGGCAGGTCAACCAGACAGGAAGTAGAGGTGGGGTCATGAGAACAGGAAAATTCTGGGAAGGAGGAAGCCCATTCCTCCCAGTCCAGCCCAGATCACCGAAGAAGCAACATAATCTTAATTGGTTTTGGAATGTTGTGGTCTATAATGCAAAGTATGGCTGCCTAAATTTATAAGTCTCAAACAAAATAATACACAGTGAAGAATTAGAAAATTATAGTCTTTCTAAAGGTGTGAGATTATTTTTAATCTTTATATTTTCATAAAGGAAATTTTCATGGATTTGAAATTTCTGTCTTAATGTTCTCTATTTAATGTTTTTCTTGAATGTGGAGGAATGAATATTTTATTTAAATTTCATGCTGGGCTATGAGATTCACAGAAAATTAAACTATGGGAGGCTGTCCAGCTGTGGCAGTCTCCTGCTGACTGCTACTTTGTGCTGGGCAGAACATCTTGATGGCCACACCACTGGTTTTTACCTAACCCAGCACCTCAACAAAATTTTGACCAAATGCATGAAAAGAATATTCACAGAAAGTTGAGAGTAGAGTTCAAAGAGCTTTGACTAGGCAGAGATCCAGAAAGAGAGATCCAGAAAAAGGGTCTGAAGTTGTGAAACACATACTCAAGCCTTACTACACCACAAGTTATATGATCCCAACCTTTATCTCAAATGAGGCTGTTTCTCATTTGAACAGAGGAGTCAATGCCTGATTCATAGATTTTATGGAAAATATACAGGTATTTATGTGAAAATCCTTTGTGATCACCAAAAAAGTACGGACTGTGTGTACATGTGGAAAATTAAGGCATGTATTAACAACCAAGCAGTATCACAGAAAAATGTTAAATGAATATTATATATGTAGGAAAAGCAAAGTCTCATCCATAGAACATAGAAAAGAATATATTTCATGAGTGATCAAAAAGAGTTGGGGAGGAAGCAATCAGGAACAGCACAGCAAAGCAGAAAACCCTTCCTACTAACAGAGAAGACCAGAAATACTAATAATATAACAACCACAAAATCAAAATCATAGGAAATAAATTCAAGTGCAAATGAGCTCAATTAAACAATAAAAAAATACAGAATCACTGATGGAATTAATAAAACAAGGTACATCTATTGTCTCCAAGAAACACACTTAATCAGCAAAGATAAAAACAAAACCCAGAAAACAAAAACAAAAATATTCGAAAGGTGAAAATCCTACCAAGCAATTGGAAGCTGTGTAATACTATGTAGCAATTTCTGTATATGATAAGGTAGACCTCAAACCAGAAGTAGCTGGAGGAGATAGAAAAGAGCCACTACAAATTAGCAAAGGACCAGCTCCTCGGGAAGATAATAACAACTGGAAACAGTATTCTCTGAAGATTAGGACTATGAATTTCATAAGACAAGAGAGAATGTTGAACACCAAAGACACTTCACTTGGAGCTTGTTTTCTTCTTGGCACAATTTGCCTTTGGGCAAGGAACTGCCCATGCCTCGACCACTGACAAAGTGCACGATGTCTGGACTGGACAAGCAGGGAGGACACATGGAAAAAGACTGCCAAACCTTGCCAAGACAGAGTAAGACAGTTTTGAAAATTTTCATGCCTCTGAATATGGTCTGTCAGTTACTATAGGCCTTAGCCAAAATTGATTGCTTCAACATTGCAAATGAGACTTTGGGTGATTGCTCAGGTAGCTAATTGTCTCTGTCATATATTGCTTGTTTTGGAAGCTACTTGATTGCACTTCCTGCCTACTCAAGTAATATTCTCTCCCTTGCCAGGCCTTCGATGGGGTTGAAGATGAGAAAGTCTTAGTTACCTTCCTCTTATGATTTAGCCAAGCCATTTTCAATGCAAGACTTAGATTCCCTAGGATAGAATGTTTATTAAACATTTAGCATGTGTTCCTTGCTTAATATTATTTATGTTGGTTGTAGTCCTAATTTTATACTTAATATCTGTTCCTATTGTATATAGTTTTGTATTGGGTTTGGAACTCCCTTATTTAGACAAAAGGGTTGGGTGATGGGGAATCTGTGTTAGCCAATGAACTTTAAGTGGTGGGACCAAGTGAGAGGCATGGCCTTTTGGGTACCTGGAGAAAATTACTGGGTGGCCCAGCATTTGTTCTCTCTCTCTCTCTCTCTCTCTCTCTCTCTCTCTCTCTCTGGTTTTTTCACTACATAGCTGAGCTTGGACTTTTCGTTCCTGTTTTGTGAATTTGCCCATTATAATAAAGATCAATATAGTTGGTCTATCTTGTAGTTAGCCTGGTATTTCTTGATCCTAGATAATTCGACAGATTACATATAGAAAAAAGATTTTACACAGCAAAGGGAACTATCAGCAGGAGCACAAACAGCTTACAGAGTAGTGCAGAATGTTTGCCAGCTTGACTTCAGACCGGGGATTAGTACCTAGAACATAAAATCCTTCAAAACTGAACGATAAAACTGCCTGTCAATAAATGAGTTCAGGAAATGAACAGATGGTTCTCAGAAGAACCACAAATGCCCAGACCAATACTAAAAATACAATTAACAGTTTAGCCATCATAGACATCAAAATTAAAACTACTTTAGGAGTCTACCTAAGAGTAGTCAGAATGGCGGCTACCAAGAGAGAAAATGACAAAGCTGGAGAGATGACTCAGTGACTTAGAACACTGGCAACTCCTCCAGACAGTCTGTGCTTTATTCCCAACACCCATGTGGCTGCGCAAAGCCATCTGTAACTCCAGTCTCAGGGGAGCTGACATCCTCTTCTGGCCTCTCTGGTCACTGCACACACACGTGGTGCACAGACATACATGCAGACAAAATACCCATACACATAAAAATAAGTAAATAAAATACCAAAAGAAAAATGCCAACAGATGCTGATGAGGATGTAGGGAAAGCTGGACCCTTTTTCCACTGTCAGGAGTGTGAACTGGAACAGCCATTAAATAAATCAGCATGGAGGCTTCAGAAAATCAATAGTGAGTGTAGCACAATTAATAAAAATCCAGAGAAAGAAATCGGGGCTCAACCTGAAGGTCAGAAAAGCAAAACAGCCACTGGCTCTTACCTCTACCTCAGTCCAAAATGGAATCTGAGACTGAGACTGAGCTTGTCTCCTCTCATATATTCCTCTCTAGGGCTAGGATTAAAGGCGTGTACCACTACTGCCCCGCCTCTATGGCTAACTAGTGTGGCTGCTGGGATTAAAGGTGTGTGCCACCATTGCCTGGTCTGTAAGGCTGATCAGTGCAGCTGTTTTGCTCTCTGAACTTCAGGCAAGTTTCATTTATTAAAATACAAATGAAATATCACCAAAATTGAGGACATGAAACTGGGAGGGAGACATGTTGGGGAAAGCTGAGAAGAGTTGGAGAGGAAACGAAGGATGGTTATAACCATATTTCACTGTATACATAAATTAAATTCTCAAAAGAATATATTTTATAAATAAAATAAAACAGAATAGACTTATGACCCAACTAGTCTACTTCTATGCATATCCCCAAGACTCTATATCCTGCCATAAAAATATTTAAACATGTACATTCGTTGCAATTCTAGCCACAATAGCAAGGAACTGAAATTAGCCTAGATGTTCATCAAGAAATGAATGGGTAACAAAAATACAGTAATACAATATTTTATTTAACTATAATGAAATTTTCAAATTTGTAGGAAAGTTGATGGATATGTGCTGGGGAAACTCCTTCAGCCAATGGCCTTCGAGATGCTGGACCAGGTTGGCCATGGCCTTGGGTACCAAAAACCACACTTGCTCTCTTGCTCTCTTTTGGCTGCTGGATTCGGTTCCTGTTTCCAGCTCGTGCAGAGGACTGTGATCTGTGAATCTGTCCCCCTAAATAAAGAACCCTTTATTATTCTCAATTCTGAGCTAGTGTGGGACTACTTTATTCACATTTCCCTACAGATCTGGAATTATTATATTGAACAAAATAATCCAGACTCAGAATAACAAACATTGCATATTCGCTCTCATATATGAATCCTAACCATTAATGTTTATGCATACATACACATATACATATATACACATATACGTATATGTGTGGTTGTAAAGGTGGTTATAGGTGTTGAACCTAGAAAGAGAACATACAAGAAAAGAGGGTTGAGCAAGGAACGGGGTGATAGAACACATTAGACATGAAAGGAGGGGCTACTGGGAGTGGAAGTATGCTCAGAGGGAAGAGAAAGGGAAAGATCAGCAAAACCATGATGTTTGAAAATGCCATAATGAAACCTACTCTTGTGTAAGGCAATTACAAATATATATATATATTTAAAAGGAAGTGTTTATCTCTCCTACTGCATTTAACTCAAATGGAAAAGTTGTCTTTATTTTCATTCACTGTGTTAAGCCTCATCCCTATAAAAAAGTTGGCATCTAACAAATACTGAACTGAACAGACCTGTATATATTATAGATAAATACACAGAACTAACTTGAGGGACAACATCACATTGATTCTTTTATTAGTTATCATAGGAATTAAATTAAGATCATCTGGTTGTGGGTCACAGGGAAAATATACCCTAAAGGTGAATTATGTTTTGTAACTCTCTTGGTTTTATATAAATCAAAAAGCTAAAATTTTCTTTTGCAAGCAGAGTGGAAGGATGCAGGGAACGGTGATGCAAAGTTTCAGTCAAGAACCTGTAAGACACACAGAAATAAAACATGAACTCCTAACTAACGTTCTTAGAACATCGAGGTAGGAATCATAAAGTACATTAAAAACTAAAGTCGTTGTAAAGAGTAAAAAATATACAAATGACTCAGTGGGTAAGGGCCATCAACCTTAATAAGCTCAGTTCGATCTCTGGAAGCCTATGGTAGTAGATGAGAAGAGACTACTGAAAGTTGTCCTCACCCTCCATACATAGTGGCTGTACAAGATTCCACTCCCGCCAGCGAGAGGAGTGCCCCCTTGCTCCATATCCTTGCCAGCATGAGCTGTCACTTGTATTATTGCTCTTAGCCATTCTGATAGGTGTAATATGGAATCTCAAAGTAGTTCTGATTTGCATTTCCATGATGACTAAGGATGTTGAACATTTCTTTAAATATTTCTCAGCCATTTGAGTTTCCCCTAGTGAGAATTGTTTAGATCTGTACCCATTTTTAAAATTGTGTTATTTGGTGTTTTGAAATCAAATTTCTTGAGTTCTTGATACATTTTGGATATTATCCCTCTACTGGATGTGGAGTTGGTGAAAAGTTTTTCCCATTCTGTAGGCTGCGGCTTGGTCCAAACGTCAGCCTCCTTTGCCATGCAGAAGCTTTTCAGTTTCATGAGGGCACATTTATTGTGCTCTTAGTGCCTGCACTAACGGTGTTTTGTTCAGGAAGTCTTTTCCTGTGCCTATGAGTTTGTGCCTATTTCTTGTCTTTCTCTTCTATTAGGTTCAGTGTATGTGGTTTTATGTTGAGGCCTTTGATCCATTTGCAGTTAATTTTTGTGTAGGATGGTAAGTACGGATCTATGTTGATTCTTCTACATGCAGCCATCCAGTTTGTGTATTTATGGCCTCTTTATAAAAAAATTAGATGTTCATAAGTGTGTGGATTTATGTTTGGGTCTTCAATTCTATTCCATTGATCAATTTGTCTGTTTCTATGCCGACACCATGCTGTTTTTATTACTGTAGCTTTGTAGCACATCTTGAAATCCAGGATGATGATACCTCCAACCATATCTTATTATTCAGGATTATTTTAGCTATGTTGTTTTTCCCTTTTGTGTGTGTGTGTGTGTGTGTGTGTTTCCATATGGAGCTAAAACGTATCCTTTCAACATCTGTATGAAGATTTGTGTTGGAATTTTTGTAGGGATCACATTCAAACTGTAGATTTATTTTGGAAGTGTGGCCATTTTTACAATATTAATCTATTTTTCATAAAACAAAAATAATGAAAGATATCGAGATGTTATAAGACATGCATTGATCAAGTTCACATCAGAGATAAAGACTTCTTTTACAGTTTTTTTTTAAAAAAAGATTAAACTACGTTAAAACTTTAACATAAGTCTACCTAATATTCTTAATTAACTAGAAAAAGAAATAGTCGTCATCATAGAATGTGTTCCCAAAACTTTTCCATGCCATTTTGCCACTTAAAAATAAAAACTTGATTATCTTTATAGGGAACAAAGAATATTATTAAATTTAATTACTTTTTCAATGAAGGCAGGGAAAGGCTGGAGGGAGGAGGAGAGGGGGATGGAGTGGGGAGGGGACATGGAAAGAGAGGGCAGAGGAGGGTGTGTACCTCATTCTCTAATGGATATGAAGCCAATCTGTGTACCGAAGTTAAGCCCATCCCGAACGTGGGAGAAAAACTTATCAGGATGGCAGGATGTGCAGAGATCAAGATCTCCCTTCTGGTCATGAATATGCTGTGGAAGAATTCCTCCCCGTTCTAGAAGAATCCTTAGAACAAAGATATATCAAGAGATAGAAGAGTTTATGTTACTGATAGTGAGAGCAATGTGGAAAGGGCATATTTACTTGGGTGGACCCATTCAGGAAAGACCGCTGCATGATGGAAGCTGTTGTTTACTCTGCAGCAGGGCTAGTGCGGAAATGGTAGATTTTATCAGCAAAGCTCAAATAGGAGCTGTGTGGTGATCCACACTGCCCTGCAGATGTGTGCTGGCTCAGGGGGTCAGATGCTTGTTTGGGAGGAAGAGCACTTGTGTACAAAACTCCTTTGGTTCAGATAGGGTCTACTTTTAATCATCTGATCTTCACATCTCCCCCCTCCCCACATACTAGACTCTTCACAGAAAACTTTCTTCATAAATGCTGTGATATAAAATTGGAATAAAATTGGTGACACTCATTCACAAGGCACATTTAAGAATCCATTAGGATAGACTGAATCCTTTCTACTCATGTCTTAAATGAGGCGGGGTCCAGGTATGGCTTTGCTGACTGGAATAGAAACACAATTCAAATCAGACATCAGTTTCCTTTCATAGAAATGACAATTTCCAACAGAGATTAGGAAGCACAGTCATATATTCAAAATGTACAGGACCACAAACACAAGTTGTTACATATTGATATTACCTAATGTTTTACAGGAAATGTTTTCTAATTAATTAGACAATAAGAATACTCTCAAAATATCAACTTTCTTATGGTTTCTATTTCTTAGGAGAACTGACCTAAGCAACAGCTGTGAAGTAAATACCTATCGGATATTTTATACACGGTTTAAGCAATTTTCCGTAGAGATCAATTTGCAATTTACTTCGAAATAGATAAATTCTAACAGTCATAAAATCATCTGTGATACAAACTGAGTGAGAATAGACGCCTTATTTAAAATGGGTTTTTCCAAACGTGTGTATGTTAAGCGCCTCAAATATTTGCTACCTGGATTGTTGTGGGGAGTCATTTTCTGTTCTCTAAAGTAATTGTCATCTCAGAAACGATAAGCAATAACCGGGCTTCCGGCACCGTATTGAAATCACACACACCTGGTGGCTTTTCGGATGTCAACATAGGGATTCAGTGAGTCGAACTGTCGCACACACGAGGGATGAAGATCGTGAAAGGAGGTTGCCTGTTCTCTGGGAAGAGCGAAGCAGCAGGGGCCTACTGAAGGCCCCAGAACAACAAGGATGTCTTCCGGGTTACAGCCGTACTCTGTGGTCATAGCGTTCACAGTAGCCATAGCTACGCCTAGCAAAGTACCTTTCCAGCCTGGTAAATGGGAAGAAAAGAAGACAGGAGAAGTTAAAATGTGGATTCCCAATTGCTTTGATGTCTCAGTGAAAAAACAAACAGCTGTGGTTTGTGTATTCAAAGTGTGTATCATAGATGAACCCCAAGGTAATGGCTCCAATACAGTACCATCATTAACACTAGGTGCACGGTACAAAGAACACAACAGAACCGGCAATCAGAAGGAGTCTCCTTTGCAAACTGGTATTGATGTTTAGTCTCCATAGGAACAATGTCCTTTCAGTCTTTCTCCCCTCTCTTTTCTTCTACCAGGGGAATGAAACACAGAACACTTAACAGGCCAGCCACTTAATGTGTCCAACTCAGTATTAACATTGGCAGCATTCAATTTCCACAATTCTCTCACCTTGCACGTTTGAAACTACATTCACAAATAATAACTTCTCATTTCTCTATTCCTATAAATTTTTGTTTATGAAGTTTAATTACTCTGTGTACGTTACGTGAGGAGCATCATATTGGGTTTTTCGGTGACTGGCTGAATCAATGTCTAGAAGGTTCATCCATGTTGCAGCACGTATCCGAATCTATGGCCGTTTAAAGACAGAGTATCATGCCATTGTACCATACCATGTCCTGTTTTCCTACTTACTCTCTTGTCACTGAAGACTTGGGCTGTCTCTACCTCATGGATCTTACGGATCAGGATGCTATACCTGTAGATGTGAGTTCTTCTGGACCTAGGCCCGGAGTCAGGATTCTAGGTCATGTGGCAATTCTATTTTAAACTTTTGAAGGAATCGCCATACCATTTTTTTTTTTTAACTTGAGGTAGGGTTTCACTATGTAGCTGGAATCCACTATGTAGACCAGGCTGGCCTCAGACTCAGAGAACTGCCTGCCTCTGCCTCCTGAGTGCTGGTGTCAAGTGCCACCATATACAGAAGGCTATTTCTGTTAGGGAATTTTTACATCTTTCGTACTCATCTTTCCTCGAGACTTGTTTTAAGTCTTAAGTAGTAGTCACTCTGACGGATGCATGTTGAGGTGACGGTTTTGATTTACATTTCTTTAATTATGAATGATGTTGATTAGTTTTTCTTATGCTTCTTTAATATTAGCAAATATTTTTAGGGAAAAATTTCATTCCTTAATATCCGATCCTCCTACTTCTACCTCCTGAGTACTGGGATTTTAGGTGTGTGCCACCATACCTGGTTTGTATGATGCTATTGAACAGACAATGTCATCAATGCCAAGAAAGCACTCTGCCAACGCAATTACATCCCCAGTTCCTTTACCCATTCTTCAACCCAGCTGTTTTGATTCTAGGATTGCAGATGTTGTTTTAGTAATTAACCCCTTACTAGATATAATGGTTTGCAAATTATCCATGCCATAGTGTGGGCTTCTTTTCTACTCCATTGATTATTCCTTTCATGTATAACTAATTTTAATTTTTAATAATTTTAATGAGCTTCAATTTACCTGTCTCTAAATTTTTTCTTCCCTGCTTGGCTATCTAAAAACTATATTGCCTAATCCGAAGGCATAAATACTTACACTTCTGGTTTTCTTTTTCCTAAGAGTTTTATAATTTTGCATCTTAGGTCACTGATCCGTTCTGTCCTAATTTTTTACTATTGTTATGGTAAGGGCCAGAATCATTCTTTTGCTTCTGGGTGTCTGTCTTCCCAGGTCCACTGGTCGAAGATTATCATTCTTTCCTCGTTGAAAGTTTGGCATCTTTGGTGAAAAGCTCTCAACTGTAGTTCAGGGCTTATCTGTTACTTGTAGGCTCTCTATTCTATTTTGTTGGTTTATCTACTATTTTTAATACTAGTGTTACATTGTTTTTGATACTATAGTTTTGAAATAAGTTCTAGAATTAGAAACTGTGAAATATCCAAATTTGATCTTTTACAAGATTGTTGTGACTATCCAGAGCCCCTTGAGGTTACACATGTAATTTAGGATGGATTTTTTTTTTCCCTGTTAAAAATGCAATTAGGAATTTGTTAGGATTGTACCAAATCTGTAGATGATTTGGGGTAATGTTTACATCTTAACAATAATTGCTTCACTTTATGGACTAATTATCTCCTGTTTCTTTAGCTTCTCTTAGTAACGCTTTGGAGTCTGGACATCTCTCCACTTTTCACACTGAAGTTAATCTTTGCAGCTGACAGTCTCCTCACAGATTTTCCTACTAGCTCTTTATTTTCTTAGGATTTCATGATGAGTTCTAAGACTAAGCCACTTTCTTCATTCCTGCTTCCATTTAGTTTCCTAAAATAAAACCTAAGAGAATTACATTTTCTCCCTTCATTCGGATGCAAATTCAGTTGACTTAGGTGGACAATAAGGAGCCCTACTCTCTTTTCTCAGTACCCCATACACCTGTCCTTCTAAAACTAAAGACTTGGGTAAAGAGCTCATTTCTTCTTTTCAGCTAAAAGGAAGAGATGGGGGAAGTAATAAATATTTAAATAATAGTTCCGGTGTCCATTGGTAAGTCATTGAACACGTAATTGTAGAAAGAGGTCCGGAAGAGCCTAGCAGGCTTTTAATCCCAGCACTAGGGAGACAGAGACAGGCAGATCTCTGTGAGTTTGAGGCCAGCCTGGTCTACAGAGCAAGTTCCAAAAGACCAGAATGAAATAGGTTGTTAAGGTCTCAATGATAAAAACAGGGGAGAAGCTTTTTGGTAGAAAAGACCTTAAGAAAAACAAATTGAATTTTTAACATCATGATTCTGAAATACCTTTAGAAATGTAGGCAGTAATTTTCAGAAGAAGACAACTGAGTACAGATATTTTGATTACTGTCAAGACTTTTCTACACACACAAGGATACCTTTTCTTCCTCAGGAACTTTCCTTTATCTTCTCACCACCGGAAACATATTCACATAGACATAGCTAGCTTAAGATATTTTTATTAAATTAGTCCCACAGATGGAGTTTAGACCAGATGATCCTGGTGAGTATATAATGTATTACAGTTCATGGCTAATTTAGCGATGATTTTAAGTTCACATGTATAGCTTCATTTTGACTAAATCTTGGATATTTTCAGAATAAGTGTTTCAAACCTAAGAAATACTATTCCCTTTGAGTGTAGGTTCAAATTTGAAGCTACTTTTGACAAGGTCATATAGTGAACTTGACCTCTCATCCAATTCTGTTACTTTAGCTTGTCAAAAGCAGATGGTGACCCTTGATTCTATATTGTCTAAAAAGCAAAAGAGTCATATATCTATAAGTAAGATAAAACTCAAAAGATTGTGTCTCATTTTACATAGGATAATAAACATAGAATAAATATTATTTTTCATTTTTTTTCAGAAAAGAAATTCTGTAAGTTTGACAAAATATAGCCTTTGAAAATGCTGTTTTAATTCTCTTTAGGTGACAGTCTCAGTTTAGAGAAACTAACTAAACTAAAAGTGCCTTCCCACTCACAGGCACAGACAAACAGGTCTTGTTTCTCTTGTTTTAAAGCTTACTGCCTTTCTCATGCTGATTATGCTATGAACTGCATCCAGCAGGCCTAACATTCCCGTTCCCTGGTGCTCAGACTCCAAGGATTCTCAGCCAGAGGCAGCCACACCCTACAGTGTTTTGAAAAGCACGAAGGATTGTCTTTGTTTATTACAAAGACTGTGATTATTACACACATTAAAAAAGTTCAAGGACTAAAGATAATTCAGTCTGTACTGCAGGATTATCTTGCCCCACATGTTAATAGCATATACTTGCTTAGAAATACTGACAGGCTTAAAACCTACGGATTCCTGAATCCTGAATACCACTAGGTACCACTTACTTCACAAATTCTACTCTGATTCATCTAATTTGCTTGTTGACTCCTTATATCTGTTTCTGTAGTGAGAGTACACAGGCCTCATCCTATCACAAAGCAATACTATTACCAGCTTTCTATGCCCATCAGGAAAGAAATTTCAAAATGCCTTGCACTGCAAACGAACAAACTCTTAAATGATTTATTAAACACACCTACCAGAGTGAGCAACCCCACATGCCTTTTTCACAGGATCCGCGAAGACTATAGTAATGCAGTCAGCACCGAGAGCTGTGATTGTGACTCCTCTCTGGTTTGTGACTATTCCATCATAGGATTCCGGCTCCTTCTTCCCCATGACCCACACTTCATTGGCGTGATCGGTCTAGGACAGAACACAGGGCAAAAACGTTTTGAAGACAAAACTTCTTAGATGTGGGCTTTTCTAAAAGCACTGATGTGGGTACCACATTAGGTAATCATGCTATTATTATAATGTATAGATTATCCAATTCTATACATAATAAAATACCAACTATAACATCTCTACAGATGTTGCTCTTAGGAAAGCTGACTCGGAAGTCATGCAAATCCCCCCCCCCCCCCAGAGAGGAGTAAATCTTTATTTTGAGTACTTCTCACAAAAGGCAAGTTTCACTTTCTTGCTAGAAAGTGAAAGTACCAAATCAGTGATTTTTCCCCCCTTTTCTTAGACGCAAGTAAATCTAGAATTCTTGAACAGATTTTTCTCCTCACTTAGACCCTAATTCTGCTGGGTCTTCACACAAAAAGTAATGACCCAAACCTTTTCCTTATTATTCAGGGACTTTGTTCTGCATTGATAGACCCAAACCTTTTCCCGATTATTCGGGGACTTTCTTCTGTACTGATAGACCCAAACGTTTTCCTGATCATCCAGGGACTTTCTTCTGTATTGATAGGGCAGTAGTGGTTGGATACTCACTCAAAAGTAATATTACACCTAGAACTGTGGCGTTCTAGATGAGATCCAAACATACACACATTCATGAGAGCACAAACACATATGAATATTTGATCTTTAGGCTATAACATATAAAGCAGAGAAAAATAATTACAGCATTATCTTAAACTGTTAGATGAAGTACCAGAAGCAAAAATTACACAACTTAACAGTTATATAGTTATTGACAGTGAGAATGCCAATATTTTGGAAAACCAAAATATATAACAAAAATTTACCTTTATTCGATAAAATTTCTCTGCATTAAATCCTGCAACATTCGCCAACCTACGAAGATTTTCTTGAACAACTAGTTTGGGATCTCTCCGTTTGCAGCTACTGAAAAGATTGAGTGAGCTAAGGGTTGGGATGTAGGATATGCCACCTGCTCTTGTCGTAAATCCATGGATGAAGGTATCTGTTGACATAAGTGAGAGTCAAAAGGTGTCCTACAGAGACAAGGAAACACACAGAAGACAGTGTCTCCGCCAGACCCTCCCGGATCACTCCAGTCTGCAATTGTTTCTGTGCTTTCTAGTTCTGGCAGCACTTTGCACCCCCATGCACTGGTACACACAGCTGTCACCCTGTGTGACTGCTCACGAGAAAAACTACTTATCCAAGAAAGATTGATTTTTTTTTTCTGAAATTTTACCCTGTGCCCAAATGCCCAAAGGGTTGAAGTGTCAGCATTTCTACATACAAGATCTTCCAGGACAACAACAACAGCAGCAGCAACAACAACAAAAATGATATTCCTTTGTTTTGCTTTTTCTTTTTTAAGGAGGATTGGGAGATTTGCCTTAAAGATGAATTGACATTAACCAATTTGCTTGTTTGAGGTGGCTCTGAGAAGTCATCTCTTGATGCCACTGACCCACAAGGTCGTAAAACCCCCATGTTGCAAAAGATGTGCAATTCACAAGAGTCAACAGAAAAAGGGAAAAAGGAAGTGAGACACGTCCGAAGAAAGTCTGGGTTTTCACAAGTGACAGAGTGTGCAGGGTACCTGGGATCAAAGGAGATGTGATAATAGTTAAGTCCCCTTTCAGGGTCGGCAGGCTTCTCAAGTACGCTTCTATTTCACTTCGGATTTCCTCTAGTTGATGAGTTGTGGGTACGTTTATTTCGGTGGACGATTTCAACAGGATCTCTCCCCAAGCTCCCTGTAAATCTTCAAACTCAAAATCATAGACTTCAGTGAAGAGCTGATCGATAAAAGCCTTCAAGAACGTTTTCCTGTGCTCGGGTACAATCACCTTAATGTGGCTCAAATTTTTTTCATCAATTTTTTGTTTAATTGTATACAAAGAGGCCGCCACACTGGAATTGCTAACAGTCTCAAAATCTCTCGTGAGAAGTGGAAATCCATTTCCTGCTTCCATGTCAGAAAGATCGTTTTCACCGCCCCTTTCTTTGGTGATGTTACTACCACACATTATGCAAAGGAACTTGGCCTTGGGGGCATGGTGGTGGTGGATACCGTTCAATGTCTTCAGTAATGTCTGATGGCAGATTTTCTGTGAGTTCAATTTTAAACCGAAGAGATCAATCACGACGGCTTCTGCCATTCTTAATGTACTTTCCTCAAAGACTTCTGTGCCAAATCAGCCGTAAAGAGAAATGGTCACAGGTGGCAATCAACTGTGCCAGTCTTCTTATGGACACAGCAGCAATCTGTGGGGGACAGAAGGGAAGTAATTGTGTTAACACAAAAAGCAACCCAAATAAACCCAGAGCCCAGGTCGGAAAAGAGAGCAAGTCCTGCTTTAAAATTATAGGATGCCAATCTATCTGCTACTATACCATTATTCCCATCATGCTTATCAGATTAGATCATATCTCATATGAAATAATAAGGCCTCACCTTTAGCATGTTGAGCGGCATCAGCAAATTTTTCTCCCCCCGCCCCCTCTCTCTCCCTCTTTCCCTCCCTCTCTCCCTCTTTCCCACACTCCTCGTTTTGTTTTGTGGTTTTTTGAGACAGGGTTTCTCAGTGTACCTCTGGCTGTCCTGGAACTCTCTCTGTAGACCAGGCTGGCCTCGAACTCACAGAGATCCACTTGCATCTGCCTCCCAAAGTGCTGGGATTAAAGGTGTGCGCCACCACCACAAATCTCATTTTTTAAGATAGAATCTTGAGCGATAGGATAGGCTTTTCCCAGCATTTACACAGCACTCCACGCTTGGGATGATCGCGAAAACCACTGCAATTTGGATCAGGGGCCATTCCTGCCCACTTGCTGATTCTTTGTCCCCTTGTCCTTCCAGTCCTCTCAAGTCCCATTGGAGCGCCCCTCTGGTGACCCCTTACGCCTGAATTCCTGGCGATCCCGACCACTGCTGATCCCTCACTCCCGAGACCACCCAGGCTCACCCTGACCCCCGCGCCCCAGGGCACAGCCGCTGTCATTCATACTTTGCGCCAGCTGTGCAGGGCGACCTGGGAGACAATACACAGAGCCTGTCCCGTCCCCGCGGGGGTTCGCCCTGCGTCCCGACCGGCTGGCACACTCACCGCGGTGTCCCTTCCCGCTCTCCCCCTCGGCGGTCGCTGGCTGGGGCGTGAGCCTCAGCCTGGGCGAAAGGACCCGGAGTCGCCCGAGTCGCCGGAGTCGCCCGCCCTCCGTCCCTCCCCTCCCGCCCCACCGCGTTCGTCCCGGCCTCCAGGCGGCCTCGGCGGCCGCGCTCACCGGCTATTCCCGCCACGGCCGCGGGGCGGCGTCCGGGAGTCGCCTGCGGGAGCCCCTGGCGGGGGATTCCCGCGCCGCCGCCCAGCAGTTCCGGGTCAGCGGTCGCCGGCCCTGTCGCCCCGCCAAGAGCCTGGGGGAGGCCGACTGAGGCGGGGGCGCCGCGGCGGCGAGGCGAGCAGGGCCGCGGGCGGGCGCGTTCTGGGAGGCGAGCAGAACGGAAGGAGCGTCCTTCCTCCCGGACCCCCGGGGACTGCAGGAGGAGCTGCTGACCCAGCAGTGTGGTCAGCCTGTCACGTTAGCTCTTAGCGCCCTCCATCCCGGGCTCAAGTAAGGGGACCCGGAGACTTTGGTCAGGAACTTTTACTTTTTGTTGTTGTTGTTTAGTTTTTTAGTTTCCAGAAACAAGTGAGTCGATTCTCATTCCCCCTCCCTTTCTGCTTATTCTGTGTTTTCGTTGGGGATCAACATCCTTGACTGCCCCCTTATTTGTGTTGTCCACATCGGTTTCTCATTAGGCTCCTTAAAATATATATATACGCCCCTAATAGGACAGAATGCATTCATTCTTAGAGTAATAATAAGATCAAAATCAAGTATCCTTTATCCTCCAAGGCTTTAATGTCATTTATTTTAAAACTACGACATGGAAGTCAAGTACCGTTGTAAATGGAATTATAGCCAACTTTCAACATAGATAAGGATGTAAGAGAAAGCATATTTTCTGTAGACTGGGCTATGGAGGAAGGAGAGGGGCCTTTGTCTTCCTTGGTGAGCCTGTGAATGCTGACGGTGTCTTTCCTGAATGAGAAGACTCTAGGGTATCTGGGAGTTGAGAAGAGTCTTGCAAGTGTGCACCAACCTCAACTTGACTAGAGACCGAGGTAACCAGCACACATAGGACCACTTGAGGTGGGTGGGTTCGTGTCTGTATTTTCACTGGACATTTAGGAAGTCTGAGTGGTAGATGATACACATCAGGTCAGACATACATGCCTTGGCCTGAACTTGTTTCCTGTCAAGCAAAATGAAATCCATAAAGAAATTATTTACAAAGCAGATACAGGGCAGTTCCCCTGTTCTCATGCACAGTGCTGAGAGTTCGGATTCTTTCGGGCGGTCACAAACAGAACTTTGAAAATAGTGAAGTTGTTAGGGAAGTTGTTAGACTCTATTTGCATGCCCTTTCCGTCACCATCTGGTCTGTCTGAGCCCCGTTTCTCAACCCTCTCACTCCAGAGCTCCTCAATCCTGGTTGCACATCCGAACAAGTAGAACTTAAAAAAATATATTCATGCAGGTAGCCCACACCCCAGTTGCTTATTGAATCAGAGTCTATAGGAGTCAGGCCTGGGCATGCTTTGTTCTGCTTTTTTGTTTTCATCTTGAAGATGATTCAGATGCATAATTCATTTTGAAAAAAAATAATAAGAAGAGCTGCCTTATTCTCAAGCCATTCAAGTAAAGGTTGTTCCTTCCCGGGCCCCACGACTACATTCTTTACTTTTGCTGTTTGCTGTACTTTGAACACTGTTTTGTGAGCGTGACTGCTCTCAGTTGCTCAGTACCTTTCAAGCTTAACCATAACCTTTCTGGAGGCCTGGTTGTCTCACTACATGGAATAGCTTCCTTAGGATTGGCATATACGAGAAGCCTTCTCCTAGGTACAGGCTGAATTCTTAGCCAATCCATTGACAAGGCTGGTTAAACACTGAACTGTACACTTCACAAGAATGGAAGTTAGGGTATGTAGGTTATACCTGCGTAAAGCTCTCCCAAAGAAAGCAAAGCTAAGCCAGAAAATTGTGGGCGAGTGTAGCACACTATTGTAAACGTATTTTAGTCTGGCGGGATGCTCATCTGCCAATCAACGGAGAAGTTGAGAGTCCTTTTGCACATGCACAACTTAATTTTCTGCATTGTGTCTCTTGCACAAAGCATAAAGCTACCCCTAAATATGAAGGATTCCCGAGTATTCTGTTTCTTTAAGAGGAAAATAATTTAAAGGCGCTCTTGGAGCAATCTGGACACAAACTTGTTCTTTTATAGTTATCGCACACCGGTTACTGCATCTTTTGAAATTATTCAACATAGACTTCAGAGAAACACAAACTTTATTTCTATACTATATAATTGGTTTGCATAATATTGAATGAAGTTATGAAAGCACAGAATCAAGTACAGCTGGCACAAACAGGTTTGAGAACAAGCATGGTTTATGGCATGGTTGGGTAGTTCAGCTGGCAAACCGACCCACCTGAGAGGCGTTTCCTAACCATGAGCAGCGGCAGTTACAGGAGCTAACTACCTAGCATTTACAAAGGAGGTAGAAGAGTGAGTTGATTAGAAGCCAAGTGTAGATAGGCTGAGAGCACCCCCCCTTTATTTTAATTATTTGATTGTATCATAGAAACAGCATTTGGGGCCTTGATGATTCAGGAAAACCCTTGGGAAGTCCATATATATCATACTATATCATAAATTTTATAAGATGAGTAGAAATTTTAAAAGCTGTGACCAATTTTTAAATTTTTGTATGACCTTTATTTATTTTGTGAGTGTGTGTGTGTGTGTGTGTGTGTGAGAGAGAGAGAGAGAGAGAGAGAGAGAGAGAGAGAGAGAGCTCACACATGTGGAGGTCAGATAACATTTTGAATCAGTTCTCTTCCTCCTCTGTGTGAACCTCAGGGATTGGACGCTGGCTATCTGGGTTGCCTGAAAGCCTCTTTATTCCCAACCGTCTCACTGGCCTAGACAGTTGTTTCTAAGCCTTGTGAATTAAAGTTTATGGATCTTTACAGACTAGGCCTTGTAGCCAATGCAAATTTTTTTGTTAATAGCCCCTGTTAAGTGTGCTGGGGCTGCCAAAATGAATTACCCCAAAATGGACGACTTAACAAAAATTCTTTCTCTATTGGTTATAGAGGCCAAAGAGTAAACTAAAGGGTTGCCACAATCTCGCATCATTTGAGGGTTTTTGTCCTTTCATCTTTTCTGTTAAAAAAAAAAAATTTCCATATGACACATTCTGAACATACTTCTCTCTCCTCCTAAGTCCTCCCAGATCCTCCCTCTCCACCCAGCTCCACATCCCTTCTTTCTTTCTTAAACAAAACACAAAACTGAACAAACAAAACCTCAAGAAACATACACACACCCACAGAAACAGAAAATTGAAAACTAAAGCATACAAGCAAAAGACCAATGAGACAAAATAAAATTCCAAACAAAGCTATATGAGATCAAAGTCCACAAAAAAAAAAAAAAATAGCATTGAGTTTATTTAGTGTCGACATCTACCACCAGGCATGGGACTTATCCTGCAGTGTGGCTTACGTGCCCAGTGAAACTCCATTGGAGAAGACTAACTTTTCCTTTGCAAAGAGGGACCAGCTGAACATAGTTCTTGGTTCGATGTGGAATCCCAGGTGAAGTTCCCCCTCAGTGCTGCAACCCCAGCTGGTTCGAAGCTGTGCAGGCCTTGTGCATGCTGTCACAGTGAGTCTACTTAGGCCTCGCTCCTGTTGTGTCTGAAAACCCTTGTTTCTTTGGTGTCATCCCTTCGCCTTGGCTCGTACAATCTTTCTGCGTCCTCTGCATCATAGGTCTCTGAGCACTGTTTGATGGAGACATCTGGTTAGGAATGTGGGCGCCCATATTTCTCACTCTCTCCACAATGTCCAGGTGTGGGGCTCTCTTAGTTCCCATTCTCTGATGATAGCTAAGCAAGGTGCCAGTCTGTCAGTATAGCGGGATCATTTGATTTCTGTGTTCCTTTATCTGAACAGTAGTAGTCGGTCCCTTGATCCATGACCACCCTAGCTGTTTCATGTATGAATTCCACCTCAGAGTGGGCCTTAAATCCAATCAGAGATTACATTACAGATACATTTGTATCACTATTACACCAGCATAGCGCACAGGCAGGAAACCATTGTGGGTCACATCGTAGGTAATTGGGTTGATTGTTATTTTTCTCCTCTGGTAGTATGCAGAGTACCTTTTAGTACCATGAACCAGTACTAGTTAGTACTAGTTAGTACAGGTGAAGCCTCTATCTAGGCACCAGCTTGACTTCTCTATGTTCACCGAGGCAATTAAGTGTTGTTCATTATTTGATGGACATCTAGACTGTTTATAACTTCTGGCTTTTATGGATACAGCCATAAATGAACATGGATGAACAAGGTATTTGTGTAGTAGGATGTAGATTCCTATGGGTATATGCCCAAGAGTGGTATAGCTGAATATTGAGGCAGATTAACTGTCAGCCTCCTGAGGAACTGTCACATTGATTTCCATAGTGGCTGTACAAGTTTGCACTCCCACTAGCAACGAATAGTGTTCCCTTCTCCCCATATCCTCCCAGCACGAGCTGTCATTTGATTTATTGAGCTTGACCATTCTGACTGGTGTAAGATGAAATCTCAAAGTAGTTTTAATTTATATTTTCCTGAGGGCTAAGGATGTTGAACATTTGTTTAAGTGTTTCTCAGCCCTTTGTATCTAATCTTTTGAGAAGTCTGATTAGTTCTGAACTGCATTTTTAATTGAGTTACTTGTTTTCTTGATGTTCAGGGTTTTTGTATATTTTCAAATGTATTTTAAATATTGGCCCACTATCAGATGTGTGGTTAATAAAAGTCTTTTTCCATTCTGTAAGCTTTATCAGAATGATGGTGTCCTGTGGCACACGGAAGCTTTTCAGCTCCGTGAGGTTCTTCTTATTAACTGTTCTTAGTGCCTATACTGTTGGTGTCTTGTTAAGAAAGCCTTTTCCATGTTAATGAGTTCTAAACTATTCTCCACCTTCTCGTCTATCAGATATTCAGGGTATCTGGTCTTACATTGAGGTCCTTGATCAATTTGGAGTTGAGTTTTGTTCAGGGTGATAAATATGGATCTGTTAGGATTATTCTACATGCAACCATATAGTTTGACCAGCACCATTTATTAAAGATGCTATCTTTCCCCTAATTTGTATTTATGGATTCTCTGTCAAAAAAGGGGTTTCCATAGATATGTGTGTTTATGTTTAGGGTCTTCAGCTCTATCCCATTGATCAACACATTTTTTGTGTGTGCCAATGACTTGCTGGTTTTATTCCTATAGATTTTTAGTACAACTTGAAATATGGTATGGTGATGCAATATTATCCAGGATTGTTTTGGCTATCCTGGGTTTTTGTGTCCATATGAAGCTATATTTTATAAAATTAATGTGAAGAATTGTGTTGGAATTTAGATGGGAATTGTGGTCAATGGGCCATTTCACAACATTAGTCATGCCAATTTATAAGCATCAGAGATATTTTCATTTTCTGGTGTCTTCTTTGTGGAGGCCCAAGAATGTGAGCCTATTTCCACTTTGTCTGATGGTCAGAGAATTTGGAGATTGCTAAAAATTGTTGATAACAACCAGGGCTACACATCCAGCTTTAATCAATTTTGATTGGATAGGATACGGGATGTTATTTAAATTTTATTGTATTTGTTGATACTTGCTTTGTATCCAAGTATGTGATTAATTTTGGAGAAAGTTGTATGAGTTACTGAGAAGAAAGTATATTCTTTTGTGTTTAGCTGAAATGTTCTATAAATGTCTGCTAGGTTCATTCGATTTATGGTGTTATTTAGCTCAAACATATCTGTTCAGTTTTTATCTGGATAACTTGTCTATTGGTGATAGTGGGGTTTTGAAATCACCCCACTATCATTGTGTTAGGATGAATATGTGATTTTAGCTGTAGTAGTGTTTCTTTTATGAACTTCTCTGCATTTGGGTTTGGTGCATAAATGTTAAGAATCACAATGTCCTCATGTATTTTCCCTTTGATGATTATATAGTGTCCTTCCTTATCTCTTCTAATCAGTTTTGGTTTGGGGTCTATTTTGTCAGATATTAAAATGGTTATATCTGTTTGTTTCTTGGTCCATTTCACTGGAATACCTTATTCCATCCTTTTATCTTAAGGTAATATTTGTCTTTGGTGGTAGGGAATTTCTTGAATACAACAGAAACATAGATTCTGTTCTCCTATCCAATCTGTTAGTCTGTGTATTTTCATTGGGGAATTTTTACTATTAATATTGGGAGTTAACCATGAACTGTGCTATTGATTGCTGTTGTTTTGTTGTTATGACGTGGGATTTTTCTGCTCTTTTTGACTTATTGTTCTGTGATTGATTCTTGTGTTCTTGGGTGTAGTTTTTCTTTCTCTGTTGATTATGATTGATAGTTTTGTTGGGTATAGTAGTCTGAGATTACATCTGTGGTTTCTTAGAATTTGCAGAACATCTGTCCAGATCTTTTTGGCTTTCAGAGTCTTCATTGAGAAATCAGGAGTTATTCTACTAGGCCTGTTTTCATATGTGACTTGGTCTTTTTCCCTTGCAGCTTTTAATATCCTGTCATTGAATATATTTCATTGAACTGTTTCTTTGTGTTTTCGTGGTCTTCATTAAGGAATTTATTCATATCCTCTTTAAGGTCCTTAAATATGTTCACAATTGCTACTTTGAAGTCCTTGTCTTGTGCTTTAGCTTTATAACATTTCTTAGGGCCTACTGTAATAGGGTTATTGGTTTCTAGTAGAGGCATATTATCTTGGATGTTGATGTGTTTTTGTACTGGAGTCTAGGTATCAGGAGTTATGATGATTAAGGTGTTTCTAGGTTTTGACATCTGGTCTTGTCTTTGTTGGGTGTGTGTCCTTTTCTTTGGTTCTGTTATCCTTTCTGGATCCTAGGTAAGTAGTAGATGTGGGATCTCTGGCCATGAAGATGGGCTAGGAGGAAAGACTGAGAGTGACTGTGACAAAGAGTTAAAGGAATTTGGCCCACATCAAGATGGAGATGGAGTTCCCAGGGAGTAAGGTGTGGTAGGAGGAGAGGCTCCTGCAAATAGGCTACCCTAGGGAAAAGAGTAAGTCTGGAGAGATAGGAATGAAAGGTCTAGGGGGACCCTGGGCCTGTGCCATGAAGTGGGCAGTGAATGATGTTGACATGGGAGGAGGCTGCTACAGGACTAGGAGTGAGTCTGGACAGCGGATAATGAAGGGCTAGAGGGGTCGTGAAAATCACTTACCTGAGTCAGAACCTGATGTGGTCACTGGGGGTCCAAGGCAGAAACTGTTCCTGGGTATTTGCTGCTGACACAAAGGAATAGAGTTGAGTTAGATGGGGGCAGAGGAGAGCAGAGCTGGATACCACCAAAGGTGGAGTCTCCAGGGATTGAAGGCAGTGTGGGAAGAGGGATAGCTGTAAGCAGTCTGCTGTAAGGCTCAGGAGTCATAGTGGAGGACAGGAATGATAGTGGAAATCTGTCCCTCCACCTCATGATCAATCTAGGCCAAGTGTTTAGCCATCTTCCCAGCCTCCACTATAGTAAATCTTTTAATTCTTTTAATGATTTGATTTATGGATTTCTTTTAGATGGAATATAGTAATATCTATATCTATCTATATATATATTTAAAAAGAGAATAATTGAGTATCAATTTAGTAATCTAATTAATTATCAGTAGATGGCAGTAGATTCTTTTCTTTTCTTTTCTTTCTTTTTTTCCCCTCCCTTTTTTAGGTTCTACCATCGAGATCAAGAAAACAAAACCAAACTTAACCAAACACACACATGCATACATACACACACACGTAAAACAAAACTCAACATAATTTTCTCCAATTTTTTTCAAGAATAGTTGATATAATTAAATGTTATATAAGTTCTTCAACTGATGTTGATTCATGATTCAGAAATAAAGATTTAGAAATGTCAGTTATTTTCTTATCATATGAATCCAATGTTCTTCATTATTGATGTTATGTCATCAGATATTTGAGGGAGTGCAAAAAGAGTAGAGTACTATTTGCCTTTATGAGGCATAACCTAAGGGGAAAATAGAATAAAATGTTGAAAATTATAAGAATATTTTTTTTGAATAGTCAGGAACTTGGTGAATGTTTTGCCTAGCAAGTAAGTAAATCATACTACCTGTGTTCAAAATGAGCTCCATCTCACTGTAGAACCTAAAATGTTGTCTAGCATAGTATGTAGAGAAACAAGTATACTAAAAAGAGAAAATCATGTATGCGTAGACAGATCACACAAGCTATTTTAAAGAAGATGGTATCTGAATTAGAACTGACTTAAAAAACTGGCTATAATATGGGCGTGGTCAGAACTGTCACAGGAACATTGTCCTGTCAAAACGTGTTGAAGTGGAGTGGAGATAGATTATGGATCTGAGCATGCTATGTATGTGCCAGGCATTTTGAGGTCTCTGCCCTTTTGAAACACCTATTGGTTGAAGAATGTAGAACAGGAACAAATGTAAGAGAAACCAGTGGTAATAACTGCTATTGAGCAAAATAGGACTGGAGACATGTGTCAGCAAAGTGTTTGCATACATAAATACCTAATAAGTCAGTTCCCACAAAGCCCACACAAAAAAGTCAGGCACAGTAGTGCATGCCTGTAATATCACACTAGGGAGGCAGAGACAGGAAGGTCCCTGGGGCGTGCTGACCAGTCAGTCTAGCCAAACCAGTGACTTTCAGGTTCAGCAAGAAAGTCTATTTCAAAACTAAAAAAATGTAGAAAGTTATTGGGAAAGATACTCACTCAACACCTACCTACCGCTGCCTCCACCTGTGCATGCACACATGGAAAGAGAAAGAGGGGAGGAGGAAGCAAAGCAAGGAGACAGGGTGAAAGAATAGGGTCATGTCTTAGAAGGATTTCCTGCTAGCATAGTGTTTGGAAGTGGTAAGGGAAGATTGGATTCCAGTATTGCTTAAAGGTGGCCAGTAAGTTTTACAGAAAGTATTACAGCATCTGAAGGAATAAGGAATCAAGCTTCAACCTTGTCCCTTGTGTGAGACAAGTAAAGCAATGGCCTTGGACATCCTTCTTGTGGGATATCTCAAAGGAGCAATGAACACAAACAATGAACTCTCTTTATCTTTGGCAAGTCTAGTTAAATTGTCCCGAGCTCTTTCTGTCCATCTTTCTGGAGGCTTCTGTAATAATAACCTGTGTCTTGAGTTCTGAACAACATTGATCTTATAGTTTATGGGGATACAGAAAACTATGAAAGAGCGGATTTAGTAATGATGCTTGAGGGTGCAGAGACCAAGAGTTTATTTTAAAAATTGAAATGCCTGTTCAAATTTCAAGGGGAGATATGAAGTAGACAGTCTGGTCTGAATCTATAGCTCAAGAAAGATATTCAGGCTGAAGATGTGGATTTAAGAACACTCTGCCTCTAGCTGGATCTTAAAATATTGAACTGAGTGGCATACCATATTTGGAGGAACAGAAAAGAGGTAAGTGAAGACCAAACACAGGGACACTATCGAAGTGAGGAAGATGAAAATAACCAGCAAAAGAGGCAATGTATTTATTGCGTTTCAGAGGGGGCACCATGTTGTCAATAGGTCAAATAAAAGGAAGATTGAATTGGTCCTTTGAATGTGGAAACGTGCAGGACAGATACCATGTGGAGGTGCTCTGAAGGAGGCATGGTGGATGCTTGACTCTGGTGGGCTCAAGAAGAATAAGGGAAGAGGATAACAAGTATCTTGACTATAAAAAGGCTGCTTTCTGAAGGAGATCATGGGAAGGGGAGGTGGCATTCCTCTTGGTTAGATTTGGGATAATATATATAGTCAGAAAAAGAAGGAAAGTATTTTGCTACTCTGTTCAGAGTTAAGTCTCTGAGGACATTATAGAGTTAGTGAATTGAGGAAGAGGCAGTATTTCTGGCTTTTAGTTAGAGCCAAAAGGTAAAGCTAAAGATCAGTAAAGAGGTTGGAGATCTGCTGAAAGTGAAGCTGGATTTCAGGGAGCACAAAGGATGAGTTGGGGCATGCAACTGTGTCAAGTTAAGGGAGATACCAAGCTCAATGGGGATACACCTTTATAGAAGAGAATGATTATACAGTGTAATGGGTCCAACTTTAGGCAGGTAGTACAAGTGGCACTGGTTCTGACGGGGGAAGGTGTATGGGGGAGCACTTCAAGAGTTAGGGAAGTCCACAGGTGGGGGTGACCACCTGGACTTCTGGAAGCTGGTATGGCCTCTTGTCGACCCGGGGGTCTCTGTCTAAGTTGTGGGCTGGGACATGAAGAAAATGAGGAGGTCACTGGGGTAAGGGTGAGCGGCTGGGGAGAGGTTAGACTTGCTAGGAAGAAAAGTTCACCATCTTATAGGGAACTCAGAGCATGGAGTTGGTTCCCTATTGAATCATGCAAATTGGGGCCCTGAAGCTACTGTCCCGAAATAGTTCCTCAAACAATAAAAGTAGGCGATAACAGTGTGAGTAGAAAAGAAGAAGTTCCATGGTGAGATGTGTGCTGAGCACGCAGAGAGTCCCGGGTCAGTCCCCAGGCAACGTAAAGACATGATTCTTCCTCTTAACAAGTAGTCCTCTAGTGTAGTTAGCATTAGGAATATGAATTTTGGTACCAAATACATGAACTCCACTCACATCATAGTAGAGACTGTATAAATTCCTCAATCTGTTTGTGCCTCGATGAGCTTTTTGTAAATATCACAGAATCAAATGAGTTCATATGTAAAAATACTTAGAACACTACCAAGAGCAGAATAAATATTATATGTAATGCTTAAGAAAATCTGAAGTACTTAGCATCCAGCACAAGTAGGCATGAAATAAACACTGAGCACTGCAGTCAATTGAAAGCACTGAGCAAAGTATAAAGTATACGTTCTCAAGGCAGGTAGGTAAAATGAAGGATGAAGCCTTTTGACCATAAAATGAAAGAAACAAGCTAGAGAGTATAAGATTTGGATCCACCACCTCTGAACAGTTCTGTGTGTGATGACGGAAGGACATAGAGCAGAGGCGTGAGCAGGGAATGAACTTAGAACCAGGAAGATGTTAGGAATGAAGGAAGTTCCAAGTGAAATTTAAGGAAGTGACATGAAGACATAAGAAAGGGTCCTAACTTCTCACTTGACTTTGACAATGTACTAGCTTAACTTTCAGGGTTTCTTCCACCTGTGGTAAGATATTTTTGCATAGGTTTCAATCTCCTCACCTTGGGAGCAATTCAGTTTTGATTTTCTTTCTTATTTTTATGTAATACATCTTGGTCATTTAAGTTTTAGTTTAGAAGGCATGTATAACTTGTTTGGGTGTGCGTGTATGTGTGTGGTGTTGTGTTTTGTTGTGTTTAATCCTTAGGAAAAATGACCAGTGATTGCTGAAAATTCTCTGTGGAGGTATCTTTACATGTGCTTGTCATTTAGAACGTTTTGTTTTTGTTTGTTTGTCTTAGGAAGTTTGGAATCACTTAGATTTACAGGTTAGATTTACAGCATCTATAAAAATCTTGTGGTTTTGTTCACAATTAGCCAGATCACTGGAAATTTCCGTATACACAGGTGTTGAATAGGAGGTGGTAGCTTCCAGTCTCAACAGCATTTGTTGACATTGAGTCCACTTTTTCATACTAAGAACTTGTGTCACTTCCTTTGGGCAGGCACATTCTGACGCTGTTGTTCCTGGAACCTGCAATGCCCTCAGGTCTGTCACCTCACCACTCTAGTGCTAGTGCAATTCTTTCTCTTCCTTTTTTCATGGAATAAAGTCTCTATGCCTTTATCATATAAGTTGCCCCTAAATAAAAGGTAAATATGTTTTCAAACCTGCTTAGGACCTGCCCTGATCAAAATAACACTGGACAGAAATTTTTAAATGTTCTTAGAATAATTTCTTACATGTGCTGATTAAAATCTATTTCAACACAGTACTTACTGAAAGTTCCTGCTTCTAATCCATAATAATTACTCAGCATAGGTCAGGCTTTGCGCATGTGTGTGTGTGCATATAGGATTATGTTATAATATCTTTAATTATTACCTTGCCCTGTGAAGCTTCACAAAAGATAAAAGAAAATATCACAGAAGATAAAAGAAAAAGATCTTCCTTAAGCTCCTAACTGCTAAAAAGCAAACGAACCAAGATTTATTTTTCTTCCTATATCTCATTTAGTTATTGTATTTAATTATTGATACTAATAGTGAGCAGTCTTTAATCATCCTTGTAATGTATGAACAACTGTTAGGATCATGGATATGTGACAGGAAAAGAGGGAAAAGTGAAACATGTTGTTTTGTAGGAGTTAAGGAGAACTAACCCAGGGAAAGGAGCTAATAGACAAAGAATGTCAGACGACAAAGAAAGGAAGAATGAAGGCATTCCTAAAGAAGGTAAGGAAACAGTCTTCACAGCTGGGAGATCAGCCGCAGTGATGAAAATGAGTGAGAGGATCATGGTATTAAAATTGGGAGCAAGTTAGAGGAGGAGGAAGCAGTCATATTTCATCAGGGGTAGGCATACACAAGGTTTATATTCTTTATGTAACACTTAAAAAACAGGACTCCGTAACTAAGAAATGCTGAGTGTGTGTGTGGGAGGGGGTCTTCCCCTGAGTAGAACACACCAATTCGTTATCAGAAATCAAGTGGTCCGCCCTGAAAACATATATACAAATTAAGTTATACAAACCAAGCAGGTTGTACTTACGCATTTAGTTTATATGTATATATATATATGTGTGTGTGTGTGTGTGTATGTTTATATATATGTATACACATACATATATGCATGTAATAACAATTTTTTAAAAGGTCATGAATTTGACAAAAGAGTGAAGGGGACACATGGGGAACTTGGAGGAGTTTATGAGTTAAAATTTCAAAAAATTAAATAGTTAAACGCTCAGGACTGCAATGAAAAACAATCGACTGTGAGTGTTTTCACTTACTGTGGCAGCACGGTAATTGCAACATGTGCAGCGGTTCTGTATTAAGAAATTAAAACAATCTTATTTTCTCTGCTCTATAAAGAACTGGTACAACACTGAGGTAAGCAACCTTGAAGTGACGTTAATATTGCCTTGTTCTTGATTTTGCTTAGGAACAGAAATGGAGGCTATCAATCCTAAATTAAGTTATTTATAAGAATAAAACATGGGTTTTAATGAATCTCTAGAAAGAAATATGACTTTCTTAAAATGGCTGCATTTAATTTTTATTAACTACCTTATTCCTTTGTCTAGCTCTGAGCAAAGAAGATACATCTTCATTAACTGATGTTGTAGAGCAAGTTGCAAAACAACAGCAATCACAGACATCAGAAATAGAAAAACATAAGAAAGTTCTGCTCCATTTGCAGGTAACCAATTTCATATAATCTTTGAAATATCTCTAGCTTCTTCTGAATTTTTAGTGTCATGTAGCTTATGAAGAATAGCCAGGGACTGGGAGAGCACTTTAGTCGGTAAAGCACTTGCCACACAGGCAAGAGGATCTGAATTTGATGCTCCATGCTTGCACGGTGGCATGTGGAGAAAGGCTGATTCCTATGACTCACTGGCTAGCCAGCCTATTCTACTTGGCAGACTCCAAGCCAGTGGGAGACCCTTTGTTATAAAACAAAGTTGATGGTGCTTGAGGAGCAACAGCAGAGGCTTCCTCTAGTTTTCAAATTCATGTACATACACACATACACCAACAGTAACGCTACCACCACTACCACAAAAAGGAGTAGTATTGGGAAGTTAATTTTAAATTTATAGTTATTCCCTCAAGTGTTTTGTTCTCCCAAAGTGGTCTGTATAAATGTTTAGGGTTTATAGAATATCTTGTACTTCCATGAAGTGTCAGTGTAGCTACAATGTTATTATAGCTATAGTATAAGTACATAAAACCCAACTTATCACATAGAATTATTTAAAATTCATCCTATGGGATATATAAAAATTGAAGTAAATTAGTAAAACCATGTAAAGTGGTAAAGCTATGGTGTCTGAGTGACTGGTGTTCAGTGAACGCCTCAAGTAGCCTTCCCTTAAGTTCTTTCCTCTTCATAGTGTACTCTCATTATTCTGCAAGGAACATGGGGCCATCTTGGTCTTGTATGAAATATAAGTGAACAGAATTACACTCTATGAATATGACTAGAGAAAAGAAACTGTGTTTGTAAAGGTGTTATTACATAGACCATAGAAATGAAAAGAATAGACTCCAGAGCTGAACTGTCCTGCTTTCATGGCTAGCTTTGCATATTTAGCTCTACAATTGAATTTGCCAGTGTCTCTTCTGCCTCTTTTGTAAAATGGAGAGACTAATGGGGTATGACTGTAAAGGTTTTCTGACTATTAGAATAAACTTGTAATTCTATAGAAGTATTGTTGTGGAGGCCACAGTGGACAATAGGACTTGATTTTGGCATTTACTTATGTATTAATGTATTCACAGATATATAATGATAATAATCATGTTAAAGTAATATAGATGATCTATATATTTCCACTATATTAGTCATTCCTAAAGTATATTTGCAAAATAGAATATAATACAAAGCAATGTCTTAGATTTCTATAAAGAATTTTTGTGTCTTATTTTTTATAAAATTTCAGAGATGATTTTATTTAACATGACACTCTATTTTTGAGTAAAAAATTTACTCTTGCACTATTTATCACCTTTGGGTGAGGGAGACAAAAAAATCAAACATATAGTTTCATGCCACATGGCATTATCTGTTGACGGAGTCTGTTCATTTGTTCCCAGCTTCCCAGACCCGAAATAACCACACAGAAATTATATTATTTGCAATACTGTTTGGCCAATAGCTTAAGTGTATTGCTAGCTAGCTCTTATATTCTAAACTAACCCATCTCCATTAATCTGTGCATCACCACAAGGCCGCGGCCTACTGGCAGAGTTCTGGTGGACTCCGGTGGGGGCATCTGTCTCCTGTGGCAGCTACATGTCTTCTCCCCTATTCTGCCTACTGTCTCTCTGCATCTCTGTTCAGATTTCCTGCCTGGCTTTACTCTGTTAAGTCATTGGCCGAAATCAGCTTTATTCATTAACCAATAAAAGCAACACATATGTAGAAGAATTCCCACACCAATCATCAGTGTTAGAAGCATGAACCCCATACATATTTAACACAGGAAAGACTTTTCACTAAAGAAGTGATCTTTGAAAGTCAAGATTTAAAAACAGCTGGAGTGCTGAATACCTGGGACAAGTTTCAGAGTGAGAGGTTTGGAGGTTAATGTTCCAGAGAGTTCTCAGAGGCTTATTATAGCATTGGCATGTTCATGGCACTGGAAATACTTTGGCAATGGCATAGTGTAGAGAAGGTTTGAAGAAATGGTGAAAGCTATATATGGTGATGAGAGACTTGTATTTTATTCTGAAATCGATAAAATTCAAATGGATTTAGAATCAAAGATTCAATAAAAATGTTTGTTATAGAAAGAAGTCTAGGTACATAAAAAGTACATGTTACAATATTTACTTAGGACAAAACCACTCAGTAAATTAGGAATAGTCAAGAATTCCCTCAATCTAAAAGAAAAGAGCATCTGTGTAAGAACAACCATATGTCTGAGACTGAAATGTTTTCCTCAAGAGATCAGGAACAAAACAAGGTACTTCCTTTTATTCTTATTCAAAATGGTACTTGTAATTCAAAGCAGTGCTTCATGTAAGAAGAAGAAAAACAATGCATCTAGACGGGAAGAAGTAAACCTTTTAAGCAGTTACTCATGGCATGGCTACTTTCAGAAAAGTCCCAAAGAATCCTGAAAAAGATATTAATATTAATAAGAGTTTTAAAAAATAATAAAATATCAGTATTGTTATTTGTAAAACTATTGTATATCTATTTATGGGCAAGAGATGATCAGAAAATTTTAAAGCAGCATCATTTATGATGCTACCAAAACTGTGCAGTAAGTAGAGATGAACCGTTTGGCAAATGATTAACAAGCTAAGTACGAACAAGAGAAATTAAAGACCTAAAAAATGGAAAGCTATACCTTCTTCGTGAATGGTAGTTCTCCCAATGGTAAAATAGTAAAATGTTAGCACTTCCAATTCTATACATAGAATAAAAGCCATCTCAAGCAAAAATCCTACTTCAGTTTTGTGTTTTGACCAGCTGATTCTAAGACTGGATAGAGAGACAAAGAACCTACAAATGACCAAACTTTGAAGAACATTGTTGGAATTCTTATACTGCCTGGACTACTTCCTAGCAGTCAATTTTCTAGTTCTCCAAATGCCAACTAAATCTAAATAGCTCAATTTAATTCTGACATTACCTGATGTTAGTTAGCATCAACCCTCACATACACATATTAACCATGACACACATTATGATAACAGACAGATAGATAATGAAAAATAGATAGCGAGATATATGATAGATAGATGATAGGTAGATAGATGGTAGATAGAGAATAGATCGATAAATGATAGATAGATTGATAGATAGATAGATAGATGATAGGTAGGTAGATATATGGTAGATAGATAGTAGCTAGATGATAGATAGTAAATAAATAGATGATAGAGATAGATTAATAAAATTTAAAAGTAAAAATCTATCAGAATTAAAAATGTAAAGGTTTTGAATTTACTGACCTTGATTTTATCTTTCTTTCTTTCTTTCTTTCTTTCTTTCTTTCTTTCTTTCTTTCTTTCTTTCTTTCTTTCTTTCTTTCTTTCTTTCTTTCTTTATTATGTATACAATATTCTGTCTGTGTGCATGTCTGCAGGCCAGAAGAGGGCACCAGACCTCTTTACAGATGGTTGTGAGCCACCATGTGGTTGCTGGGAATTGAACTCATGACCTTTGGAAGAGCAGGCAATGCTCTTAGCCACTGAGCCATCTCTCCAGCCCCTTGATTTTATCTTAGTAAGATGGAACAGAAGGAGAAAAGAAGTGGTGGTAGCAATATATTTCTAGTTTAAGGGCGAAAAATTGATCCAAGGAAACATGCTAAAACTAGTAACAAAATATAATGGCCTATTACATTAGTTTAAGAAAGAAAAAAAGTAGCCCGGGTGGTCGTGGCGCATGCCTTTAATCTGAGAACTCAAGAGGCAGAGGCAGGAGGATTTCTGTGAAGTTAGAGGCTAGGCTGGACTACAAGAGTTAGTTCCAGGACAGGCTCAAAAGCTACAGAAAAACCCTGTCTCAAAAAACCAAAGAAAGAAGAAAGAAAGAAAGAAAGAAAGAAAGAAAGAAAGAAAGAAAGAAAGAAAGAAAGAAAGAAAGAGGGAGGGAGGGAGGGAGGGAGGGAGGGAGGGAGGGAGGAAGGAAGGAAAGAAAGAGAAAAAAAGAAGGAAGAAAAAGAGGTGATGCAATTGATAGAAATGTTTACACTCTGTTAACATTGATTATTTGATATAGCCAATAGAACATCTGTTCTTTTTTTCTTATAAATGTGCCCATCATTTCCTAAACATGTATTGAGCTTCTACTTTGTGACAGGCACTGTATTAAGAGGAGGATGGTGATGAAGAAGACAGACAAGTTTCTTACTTTCTTTTTTGTTTTTTTTTTGTTTGTTTGTTTGTTTTGTTTTCAAGACTTGTTTTCTCAGTAGCTTTGGAGACTGTCCTGGAACTGACTCTGTAGACCAGACTGGCCTTGAACTCACAGAGATCTGCCTGGCTCTGCCTCCTGAGTGCTGTGATTAAAGGCGTGCGCCACCACTACCCAGCTCTTTCTTACATTCTTTTTTCTTTTTTTATTACTTAAAAAATACCAATCCAAATTCCTACTCCTTCCCCTCCTCCCCATCCCCTCCCTCTCCCTCCACAGACCCTCCCCCCACCTCTCCAACCCTAAGGGAGTGCCAAGTACCCCGCCCTGTGGAAAGTCCAAGGCCCTCCCTATTATGTCTAGGTTGAGCAAGGTTTATATCCAAAGAGAATAGGATCTCATGAAGCTGGTACATGCAGTAGAGACACATCCCAGTGTCACCACCAGTGGCCCTTCAGCCTAATAGAAGAAGAAAACAATAAGCTAACTCAGAGTCACAGATCGGTGTTGTAAAGGAAGTAGGATAGGATAATATGTTGAGAGTAACAGGGAGGGTGTGAGTTGCTACTTCTTGTTTTGATTTAACCAAGGTTCCCCTGCGGAATAATAACAATTATTGAATGTGAACAGTGAGGGGGCAAAGGATTTTAAACAATTTTTGTTTATTATTATTGTGGAATATTTGTACACTGTGTAAAGATATATTGCTGCAATTGGTTTAATAAAGAGCTGGATGTCCAATAGCTAGGCATGAGGTATAGGTGGGATTTCCAGGGAAGGAAAGGAAGAGGAGGAGGAATCGAGGGGCAAAAGACATGAGGAGACACAGAGGAAGCAGGATGATTGGTATGTGACAGCACAAAGATTAATAAAAATGAGTTAATTTAAGTTACAAGAGCTAGTTGAGATAAGCCTAAGCTAAAGGCAAAGCTTTCCTAATTAATACAAAGTCTCAGTTGTTATTTGGGAACTGGCTGGTAGGACAGAAAAAGGTTTTTTACATATTATTATTATTATTGTATATTTGTATGACATGTGGATTCAGGCACCCACATGCTACAGTGCATGCATGGATGTCAGAAGATAACTTTGTGGAGTTGCCTATTGTCTTCCAAATGAATTCATGTTGTCAAGCAGACAAGGCATGCACTTTAGCTTCTCACCTGCCTTGCTGGCCTGAGGCAGAAAATTTTATGGTAGATGGATCAACAACTACAGATGTCCTTAATTAGGAAGGACCTGGGCATGATGGATAACCAGGGAGGGTGCTGGAAAGCAAGAGTGTAGTAAATGAGTAGGAGGGGCAGCAAATAGGGATTAGGATTATTGCATACATGGCTTTATAAACCTCTTGCAGGGATTAAAATTGTGTCATTAATGTGACAGGACACCATGAGTGAGAAGCACTTGAGCAGGGAAGCATGCCGTGTGTTTTATGTTTTAAAAAGACCTTTCTGCTTACAAATGGGACCTAGCTGGTGAAGAGGGGCAGGAATAGAAATAAGATGAGTTAAAAGCCAGGCTGTACCACATATGATAAAGATATGTCAGGAATAAGTTCGAGGTGTTCATCTGTTTATTTGTTTGTTTGTTTATTAGTGCTGGGTTGGAACCCAGGGTCTCATATGTACTATACAAATGTTCTGCCACTGAACTACATTCTCTCCCCAAATTGGAGATTTTATATTGCTGTTCCAATCAGCAAGTACTGTTGGCAAATAGAATGTAGGAAATGAAAAGAATCAGGAATGACTTCTCGGCTTTTGACTGTCCGAGTGAAAAGCAGTGCAGTTTGCAGAAATCAGCGGAGCTGTGGGAGAAGTGGTTTGGTGTGTTTCGAGTATTTGGTGAATATGTATGTGCAGTTGACTGGCTCTGCCAGGAAAACAGCAGAGGAGTCTTGTGTAGAAGGGTTTGAAATTAAAGCTCACTTGTTTCCAAACCTTTCTTCCAGCACTTCAAACTGACTTAAAGGGAATGACAGTCGTAGACAGAAAGAAAGAAGGATGACAAGGGTCCTGCAGTTATTTGAGTAGAATTTGACGTGGAATTGGACAAACAATTAAATATAGAACTAAAGAAAGAGGATTAAACAGAGATTGTTTCTCGAGGTGGTCTATGGACTATGTCTGTGACTTCGTGCTGTGCTGATGCGTACTTCTGATCTCTTTATACACACTATGACATATTGCTGTTAGTTTACAGATCCTCTAGTTGCCTGTCTCTTTCAGAAGTAGGACCTACCCACAGTTGACCAGAGTGTGCTGTGACCTCACAGATCGTACAAAGAATTTTGTAGTCTCCGTCCCATTTGGTGCTGTGATGCCCAGGCCTTGCATCGTAGCTTTACATTTGCTGTGTTTTCCTAACTGAGCATGCAGACCAGGCCAAGCCAAGCTAGGTCACATGGTGCGGAGCTTTCCATTCCCCACGCTCTCCCCACATAATACAAGGAAATTCCCAGTGGTCTCCGTGTCTGAAAGGAAATAGGATCTGAAGGCTCCCACATGTGTCTTCAAGGCATGCTGTCTGTCTGTGGGTAAGATGCTGTAACTCTTAATGTTCTCCACTCTAAGTTCCTCATCATGGCTGCCTATGACAATGAGGCTGTGACTCTCCTAAGAAGGCGCATTCTTAAGAGCAAATTCATGTTAGCTTTCTTTCGACGAACCTGTTTTCTTCTATAATTTGTAGTAGTCATTGTGTTCCCAATGTGCTAAATACATTTCCACCCCATGAAGCTGTGTTTGGTCATGTGACTAACTAGAGCATTAGCTCATGTCAATCAAGCAGAAAGCTTTAGGAAAGTTCTTACACAGTCGTACTTCCACTTCCTTGTTTGCTAGCATGAAGACATACCTCTGGAGCTTAATGCATGCAGGACAAAGCCAAGACACCCCAGTCAGCCCAGTGAAAGCCAGCACTCATTTAAAACAGGTTGTTCAGTCCTTCTCTTCACCCCACTGCCCTCTGCATTCTTCCCCTTCCTACTCTCCACCTTATGCGTCACCTAGCAACACCAACTTCTCCCAGGCATGTCCATGATAAATATCACTGAGGTCTTGTGCTGTGGCAATTGATCCAAATAGAAATAGGTTAGGGAGGGAGGAAGGAAAGTCTGATTTGGGGGCATGATGGATTTGAAGTGGCCTGTGGCAGTGGCATATAGAACTCAGTAACCACATATAGTCTGTGACCGTCAGTGGAAAATAGAAAAGCTGGGACTAGTTCTGTAATTACTTAATTACACACATATACTGACAAGAAGAAATATGATGGCTGCACCCTGAGGACGTCCTATATTTGAAGGAGTTGTTGAGACGAAGAGGTAGTAAGAAGTGACTAAGGAGATCCACAGAAACTGGTGAGATGAAAACCACGGATGCGTGAGTCAGCGACGGTGGATCCCCGGAAAAGCATGGATACCTTTATGTTCATTTTGCAAGTGGAGGAAGTGAGACTTGCTTATGTGTGATCATCAAGATTGGTAAAAAGCAGTAAAGATGCTGGAACCTAGTCTTTAGGTTACTTAACTCTGGGCTATATAAATTTTACCACATTGTCTTATTTGAATGAATACTTCTGGTACCTATAAATGCGTTTTTAAAATGACTAAATATCTCCATTATTCATAATATGCTAAATTATATAACTTTAAGACTTTAGGATTAAGTAAGCAAGCGAGAAATATACAACTCTGGGACCCTTCTGTGATTCTATAAGTGTATATTGTGCAATTGCATGTCTTCTATTATGAGTCATTTTTTTTATATCTTATAAAGGTATATTTTTATGTTGTGACTTTTTATGTGCATTATGGGTCAAAATAATGACTTTCCTCTGTGATGAATACTAATGAATTAATCATTCCTGATATTTATGGAATTTATTACAGATTGAACTTCGTGATCTTGAAAGTCAAATAGCAGCTACTGCTGCAGAAGCTAAAGAAACAGAGAGGCAGATGCACCAGCAAGATGCGGCCGTGGAGAATTCCAGACTTCGGTGTGGACTCTTGGAAGCTCAGATTGAGTCCTTATATTCAGAAACTGTAAAGCTTAAATTTGATTCAGAAACAGCCCAAGAAAATTTCAAGGAAAAAATGATAAAATATAATGCATATTATGCAAAAATAAAAGCCTATAAAGATAGCTTAGGAGAGATAGACAGCAAATGCTCATTTATGACTGAACTCTATGAAAAGCGAGATCTCATCAAAAACCTAAAGACAATGAAAGAAGATCTTATGGAAAATCTCCAAAATCCACAAGGGAGCTATACAACACAAATACAGGTTTGAAGTGTTACTTACTAAACCCTTTTCTGATTTTTGTAAGTATATATAGTAAATAATAGTTAAATTAATGTAATACCAATAGTTCTACATTCAGAAACTGTTTTTACAAGTTTTAAACCTTAAGTAAGTACATATAGCAATAAGATATATAAATTAAATAACAACTTTCCAAATGCGTTGTTGCTTAAAGGAGATATAGATCATCTGTGGCTTTATTGTGTGTGTGTGTGTGTGTGTGTGTGTGTGTGTGTGTGTGTGGTCCAAATCACAGTGAACAATTAATCCATTTACCGCAGAAAGAGTAATTCATGAAAAATGTTCAGTCTCTGGCTTCTATTCTGATGAAGATAGACCAAATAAGTTCATGTGATTAATGCTATTATGTAGACAAACTGAATTCATGATTGCAGTTGAGCATCTTTGTATTCCTCTTACTAATCTTTGAAAACCATAGAGGATACCAATTTAAAATATGTCCCCCTCCTTGCTAGAGACTTAAAAGGTATCCTCTGCTCTGTTGTCAGGGATTCGTCAGCACAACTGCTACTTTCCTTTGTGTTTTATTTTGTTTTCAAATCCAGGTTTGTTTTGTGTAAATAGTAGTTTTTTATTTTGTATGGTCATAGAAGTAATGTTTTAATCCTGTTTTCAAAATTTAAATGTTAGGCTAGTTTTCATATATTATGAAAGCACTGACTGTCTTGGGTTTATTTTGATTATTGTTGACTTGAATATTTTAAATTTTACAAATATTCAGGAAGACATTTCAAAGCTAATGAATAAAATTACGACGGTAAAAAATTCAATCATTGAGAAAACATATTCTATTGAAGAAGAGAAAAAGACACATGAAAAGCTAAGAAAAGAAATAGAGGTAAGTGTGAATTATCTATATTTAAATATTTTGTGAGACTATGTCTTAAGATTATGCTATATTTGTATTTTCATAATTTACTTTTGAGTTTCAAAACAGCTAAAGAACAAGAAAGAATTTGACTAAACATTAGACACTAAAAACAAGAGATAACACTCCCTTCAAATATGTGAAAGTATTCAAACAAAGCGAGTAGTCACATCAGATAAGGTCTTACCAGGCACAACACATGCCTATAATCCTAGCCCTTGGAAGGACAGAGTTTGAAGTCAGCCTGGTCTACAAAGTAATACCATGTGAAATAGATATCTGATTTAGAATTCTGTGGAATTCTTCCAGGTCTCATTCTAACAACCACTTGGTAATTAATGGCTAGAAAGCAAAGGCTTCGGTGCTCAAAAAGAATGACTATTCTAGACATTGGCATCTTGAAAATAGAGCAAAGGACAGTAGAAAGCATTGTTCTAGACTTCTTGATTTCATATATGCAACTCTCAAGAGTCAATATATATGTATACATATATTCTTGAGAGCGAATATATATATTTGTTGTTTTATATATATTGTATATATAAATAATATGTTTACATAGACACATGTATAGATGTTTTATATATGTATATAAAATGAAAATGAGGTTGGGTGCTATGGTTCTTACCCATCATCCCAGCATTTAGGATATTAAGACAAATTTATTAGAGTCCAGTCCTGACTATAGAGCAAGACTCTTTCTTCAAACCAAAGCAAATAAATAAGGAAAATGAAAGGGAAACTAATTTCTTCCATGCTGGTGCAACCCTGAACATTTGTTATTGTCTGTATGAATGGAAAGCAAATATGGAAGAGAATGGGCTGTTAATGGCAAATAGAAAATAATTTCACCTTTAATGCAACAATAATTTGACATGATATTAAAAACATCAAAATAATTTTAAGATGAAAAGCCTTTGCCTTTACATATTTTCAGTAAAAAAAAAAGCAAACCTATGATTTTATCTTATACTTCAGTAGGAATTTAAATTAGATTAGGCATTTCGTTTATATTTTTTGTTTTATGCATCAATTTATTAATATGTTGTCAGTAGTAAGGTAGTATGTAACTGGTGTGAAAATAGAAAAATGATTAATGAAATAGAGAAAAGATCTAGAAGTAGCTCCCATTCATGATGGCATAAACAAAATAAGCTAAACTTTGCCAGTGAGATGGTTCAGCAGGTGAGGGTGCTTGCCCCCAAAACTAACTGTAGCACGAATAATAAATACCCAGAGATAGATATTGGGGTTAAACCTGATGATCAGGAAAGCAGAGCAGCCAAACCACTAGAGAGCTCTTACCTCTGTGAAATCTTCAGACTCAAAGAGAGTGAGTTCCTGTCTCATTCCGCCGTATATTCCTCTCTAGTGCTGGGGGTAAAGGTGTGCACCACCACTGCCTGGCCCTATGGCTAACTAGTCTAGCTCCTGTGATTAAAGTGTGTGCCACCACTGCCTGGGCTGTACGACTGATTAGTGTGGTTGTTTTGAATTCTGATCTTCAGACAAACTTTATTTATTAAAATACAAATGAAATATTACTACAACTAACAGTCTGAATATCATCCCTGAGAACCACATGAAGGAAGGACAGACTCTGTTGATGCAGGTTATTCTCTGACCTCCACACGTGTGCCGTTGTGGCATGCACTCACCCTTACACACATGCATCACAACACACAACATTACACCATACCCACTCCACACACGTGTGAAAACAGTTCAACTATATAGAGAACGCTAAGTTGAATTCCTCTCTTATGATACCTATACTCTCTTATACTCTCTTAAAAGCATTTAAGAAATGCAAGAGAAAATTTAACTCTGTATTAAAGAAACATTTTTAAAGATAAAATGAACTCTGTGGCTAAATATTTTACTCACCTAACAATAGAGAAGGCAGACTCAGTTCTTAGAAAGATTTGTGAAACATAAAAGAAGAGAAAAAGTCAAGGACATGTCAATAAGACAGAAACCCAATGAGTATGTGACATGGAAATACTTATTTAAGCATGTATATTTAAACAATAATAAATAAGCAAACAAAAAATAAAAACCACTTTCACAATTTTTGTGTTTATTTTTTAAACAATATTACATTTTTATGTTTAAGTTATCTTACAAAGTAGGTTTCCAGTGTGATTTGCATACACACTTCATTTTGGTTGGTTACTCTTCCCCTCCCTCCTTCATCTTCCATACTCTTCTCCGCTGTAACATTTTAACACCAAGGTTTCCCTTTCATTTTGTTATGTTTTTTCCCATGTCCTCCACTAAGGGCTCTTTTCTCTAGTCTCATGGGCCCCTTTCTAATTTCCTGGTTCTTATTTATATTTGTCCCCCCCATACACATAGTTAACAGTTAGTGACAAGGATCTATATATGAGAGGTGAAGTCTGGTGTTTGTCATTTGGAGCCTGGACTACATCACTTACTTACTTTTTCAATTCTATATATTTGCCCCCAAATTTCATAATTCACTTTTCTTATTAACTTAATAAAATTCTATTGTGTACATAGTACAGTCACACTATCCACTCATATGTTCTTGTCATCTATTTCTTTGTTATTATAAAAAATAATGATGAACATGGCCGTAAAAACTCTCTGTAATAGGATGAGCCCTTGGGCATGTGCCTGGGAGTACTATATCTTGCCGTTTGGAAGTTCTATTTTTAATGCTTTGAGAAGCAACCACCCTGGTCTCTAGTGGCTGCACTGTTGCTTTCCTACCAGCAATGAAGAAGGGCTCCTCCTCTTCCCATTACCTTTCTAGCAATCGTTTCTTTTCTTGATACCATTTGACTGGGGAAATATGAAATTTAAGAGTAGTTTTAATTTGCATTTTCATTATAACTAAAGATACTAAACATCTTAAAAATATTTATTACCATTTGTCTTTCTTCTTTTTAAAACTGTTCATTGGCTCACTTGTTGATGGCATTTTTATTTTGGGGGTTTAATTTTTACAATTGGCTATGTGTTGTAGAAATCAGTCCTCTGTTGGCAGGATAGGGTACCAAATATTTTCATGCATTCTGAAGCTGTCTATTCAGTTTCCTGGGTAAAACCTTTTAAATTTCATGTCATCCAATTTATTAATCATTGGGGATATTTCTTCTGATATTGGGGTCTTAGTCAGAAAGTTCTTATTTATATGTACATCTTGAAGGGAAGTATATTCTATGTATTCCTTTAGCAGTTGCAACATTCCCTGTTTTAAATTAAGGTCTTTGATCAAGTTTGAATTGATTTTTATGCAGGGTGAGAGATATGGATCTAATTTCATTCTTCTGAAAGTGGATATCCAGTTTTTCCAGCATCACTTAACAATAAATTATTGATAATTCAAGCTATAATGCCATTTATTTAGCCACAAAGTTATCAATATTATGTCACACTTGAATTTTAATACATCCTTTATGATTATAAATTGCTGAAAATATATTGGAAAGAAATTTGATATTATGTAATAAGTTCTTACAATAACCAATTCTTAAGTGTCATTGTTAAGGAGAAAATACACACATTTTATATACTTTGCTTAATTAATTTTGATTAATATCTATGCATATCAGTTCCACCGCTTGATCCAAACACTGAACTTCCCATGCATCTTAAGCAAGTGCTTTTGTGTCTCTTTCACCATTTAATTGGAATTTCATCAATTGAACTTTTAAAAAAGCTTTATTGATAAATTACTACATATAATAGTATAATTTAGCATTTAAGGCATCTAATCCAAAGGATTTTCACACTTTCTGCCTGGTGTGACCTTCACCAAAGTCAATGTTAGACATTTCCATCACCCTTTTGTTAATTTAATTTTATCTCTTGCTCAAACTGAGTAATTTCTAGTGCTTTTCTTCCTTATTACTTTTTCTTTTATACTCTCCAGCTACTGAGATCCATTGAGTTTTTGTTCAGTTATTTAATCACTTAGCCTTTCAATTTCAACTTGATTTTTTAAATTTTTTGCTTAAATCCTTTGCCAAGTATTTCTTCATCTTCCCATGTTTGTGGCTTTCTCTAGCAGCATGTGTATTGTGAGTGCCTTGAATTGCTCATCAGATAACTCTGATGTTACAGAGATGTTGTTATATCCTGAATTTCATTTCTTACTAGTATTAAGATTTTGGTTCTTGGTATGATAACTGGTTTTCCATTGGCATATAGATGTGTTGGTTACTATGTTTTAAGACTCTAGATTGTATTTACTTCCAGGAGGCAGCTTAAGTTCATATCTTATTGGTAGTCTCTGCCAACATTCTTTGGAGAGTCTCTTTTCACTGTGAACCAGATGTGGGTGTTCTGGCTGGCCCTCCAGACCTCTGCTACTAGTACCTTGTCTTACCATTCATACACACCCTCTGCTGAAACTATACAATGCTTTCTTAGCTCTGAGTACTGCAAAATCCCTGGCTTGACTATGCTTCATCTGCTTTTATTGCAACTTGATGAAAGTAGTATCTTCATGGAGTCCACTGATTCCATAAGATATAGTGCTTAGAAAGCATCAAAACTCGGAACTTCACAGTTAGACCAATGAAATCACCTCAGCAACTGGATTGGAGAACTTCAGTATTGCTAGCAATAATGTAATATGGGATTTTTAAAGTGACTCTTCTCATGTGCGGGTGGTGAAGAGCCACATTTTGTTTTGTGATTTTCATTTTGAGTAGCAGAGTTACTATCTGAAAGTGTTCTGTCTTGGGAGGCTGTTATTTTCTTCATTATCTGTCTAGAAAGAGAAGGAGGCTTCCCTCGAGACTTTTTCTTCAAGTATTTATTGGCATTTCTGAGTGGCTGTCTTCTTGAGAACCCTTTCTGGAGTATGTAAGGGAAATGGAAATAAATGCATGTCATTCCTAGGGCCTGAATTCTTTACCTATGTTTCTTTCTTCTTTCCAGTTTTCAGAGGCTTCTGATATTTGTTTTCTGATTGATATTTAGGGTTTTTAATTATACAGGAAGAGCCAGCAAATGAAGACATTTCTATTTTGCCAGAAACAGTATGGGAAAATGGCGCTTTAAGTACTGAAGGATGAGAGGCCACTAACGCTAGGTTTTGAGGACTTTTCGCTAACGTTAAGTTTTAAACTTTTTTATCGGAAAGTTTCTTGCTCTGAAATTTAATAACTTTTAAGCTTTGTTAATAGGTCTAGCTGTATTAAAAGCTTTTCAGATGTAGTTTTACTGCTCCTAATATATTAAAAAGTAATCCTCAATTTTGTCACAATGTCATACTCATAAATTTAGATTAAAATTTTCCACAATAATTATTAAAATGAAAATAAATAGTCACGTATTTGTCTTCAGAATACTACACTTTAAAAAGACAATTGTTGTTACTACTTGTTATGAACTGATCACTGATGTTCTGAAAACAACCAGAATTTTTTAGAAAGGTTGAATTCAAATTCTGGGAGATTTTATTAGTTATTTCTTCCTGTGAGTGGTATTTTCTGTCCTTTCTGAATATTTTTATTCATGGGCCTGTGAAAGTTCATAGGTCATTTTTCCCCTTAACTATACCATTGTTCTAATGCTTAATGTTTTCAAATATTTATGCATTGCATATTTTAGAGTCTATACTTCTATCCTCTACATTTTTTGTGCAAAAAATTGAAATGGATCTTGAATTTCAATCTTTATCTTCCAAATAGTGTTTTCAATATTTCTAGGTCACTTATGGAATGGGGAAAGATATTTCTAGATATTTATTCGTAAGTGCCTTTCTTTTCCTCCCTATTTTCTGTCCTCACCTATTTATTTATTTATTTTTTGGTTTTTCGAGACAGGGTTTCTCTGTGGTTTTGGAGCCTGTCCTGGAACTAGCTCTTGTAGACCAGGCTGGTCTCGAACTCACAGAGATCCGCCTGCCTCTGCCTCCCAAGTGCTGGGATTAAAGGCGTGCGCCACCACCGCCCGGCCTGTCCTCACCTATTTAGAAGATGGAAGCAAGAATAAACTATGAGTCACCAACAAAAAAATTGGGAGAGCATGAACACCAGATGTCAAATATAAAACACTTAGTGATGTTTTTTAATTCAAAGCATAACAAGTGTTATTTGCCAAACTCAAGGAAAAAATGGAGCAGTTTAATATTATTTAGCAATTGGTGAGTGTTGCAAGCAGTATTTTGTGGTAACAGACATTTTATAAAGTATTGATGATTTACTCTTGCCAAATTTTGTACAGTCTGGCCTTGAAATTTTAAGGGATAGGGGAAATGAGTGCATTTTCAGAGCCCCTACAAACAAAGAGTATTTGACTTGGTACCACACACCATTCATCTATAAAACTGACAAATGCATCCATTTATTGATGTTAAGAACAGAAACGATTACAGAGTTAGAAGCCAATCCATCCTGTATGAAAACTCCAGGGAAGCAAAGGTGAAAAGGTGAGCTAAAGGCAATATAAGAAATATTCAAGTAGGACTGGAGAGATAGCTCAGTGGTTAAGAACACTTTTTACTTCTGTGGAAGACCTGAGTTTGATTCCTGGAACCTACATAAGTTCTCAACTGCCTGTTGCTTTCAGCTCTGGGGGATCTGATGCCTCTGTCCTCTGTAGGCACCCAAACTCATGTGTCCTCATGTGCACATATACACAGAAGCACACACATGCACATACATGCAAGCTCACGTGCACACACATACACGCTTAAAGACAAATAAAATAAATCTTTAAAAACATATTCAAGTAGATATAAATTCAAACATGTTAGCCTGTGAGAACGTTTTTTCCATTTAAATCATAACATCCATAATGCTAACTGAGACAAGAGCTGGACTTAAGACCAGAACCTCAGGACAGAACAGAAATAAACACTCTACTAAGTATTACATTGTTACAAGTTCAGGATGATCTTCTAGTAATTTAGTTGAAATTAGAACAAAACACAATACTTTTAGAAGAAAGTGACAAAATCCAGAGTTTTCCATCCCTCTGAGCTTCACCCTGAGAGAGCTTTACCACTTCCGATGGTCTGAGGCATTTGTGTTTTTCACATGGCCATGCCCATGTCAAGCAATATACATTGACTCAGAACTTAACTCCCTACAAATGATCATATCAAGAATTTAAAAGAAACAAATCAGTTAACCAACTAAGGTAACATATTCAGGCTGTCCCTTTATTTTATTTCTTAATCCATTTATTGCCATGAACTTTGTTCTATTCTACTTTCTGATGCTCTTTTCTCCTCAAAATTTACATTTTGCAATTTACCCTGATCTGCTTGCTCTTTTTTTTTTTTTAAAAAAAAAATAAATCATCATTAGAGTTATTACTAATATCCACACAACAGAGTCTGAATACTAGGCTGTTTTGAGATTACTTTCTGCCAATAAAATTAATCCGAGAATCTCTTCAGTTTAGCCTCAGGCAGACGCTTCAGCCAGAGGCAAAAAGTAGCCTCTTTCTTCACCAAAATATCACAAGACCAGTTTCTAGGCCACATGTTAACATTTTTCTCCCCTGAAACCTCTTGATCCCCACAGTTAATCCAATCACATTCAGCACCACTGTCTTCCATGCTTCTATTAAGCAGCATTTTTTAAAGCATTCTGCTTTTCTAACCCAGACTCCTAAAGTCCATATTACTCCAAACAAAACGATGGTCAGGCCTATCACAGCAATACCCGAGGCCTTGGTACCAACTTCTATCTTAATTGGGGTTTCTATTGCTGTGAAGAGACACCAAACCATGGCAACTCTTATAAGGAAAATATTTACTAGAGCTTATGGTTTCAGAGGTTTAGTCCATTATCAGCATGGTGAGGAGCATGGTGGTGTGCGGGCAGATGTGGTGCTGGAATAATAACTGAGAGTCCATCTTGCAGACTGACCTGGGTGTTATCCTGAGCATGGGAAACCCCAAAGCATGCTTCACAGTGATACTTCCTCCAATAGGCGCAACTTCTAATAATGTCACTCTATGAGATTATGGGTCCAATTACATCCAAACTACCACAATGTCTGCACCCTGTTTTTACTTGGGTTATTTGTTTTCTTAGTATCTAGTCTGAGTTCTTTTATATTCTCAATATTAGTTCTATCAGATGTATAAAACATTTTCTCATTATGTAGCCTGCTGCTTTTTCCTAATGACCCTAATGATGGTATCCTATGCTGTAGAGAAGCGTCTCAGTTTCATAAGGTTCCATTTATTAATTGTTGGTCTTATTGCCTGTGCTAATGTTCTGTTTAGAAAGTCTCTTCCTGTGCCAATGAGTTCAAGGCTTTTCTGTACTTTCTTTTTTTATCAGGTTCAGTATATCTAGTTTTATGTTGAGATCTGTTATCTATTAGAGTTGAGTTTTGTTCAGGTGGTAAGTATGGACTTATTTGGATTCTTCTACATGCAGTCACCCAATTTGAACAGCACCATTTGTTGAAGATGCTGTCTTTTTTCCAGAGTCTATTTCTGGATTATTTATGAAAAATCAGGTGCTCATATAGGTGTGGATTTATGCTGGGTCTACAGTACAATTCCATTGATTAAACTGTCTGTTTTTGTGCCAATACCATACTGTTTTTGTTACTATAGTTTTGCAGTATAACTTGAAACTGGGAATAGTGATAGCTCCCACAGTTCTTTAATTACTCATGATAGTTTTAGCTAGTCTGTGTTTTTTGTATTTTAGTTTTCTTATATCTGCTGAGACCTGCTTTGTGTCTGAGTGTGTGGTCAAGTTTGGAGAAAGTTCCATGAGGACTGAGGCAGAGAGTAAGGAGAGACCAGAGCAGAACATCTGCTGCAGGTCTGGGGGTGACATCAGGATTGGACTTGAAGGAGGGGACAGGTGAAGATCTGCAGTTAGTCTGCTTGCTTCCCTGGTCACAGTGACCTGTGGGATTCTGGGGAATCCTGGTGAAGTTGAGGTTAGAGATGAAGCAATGAGTGGGCATAGGGAGGTTAGTAGGGGAGCTCTGTGTGATCCACTGGAGATGGGGGCAGGGGAGGAAGGGGAGCTCTGTGAATCCACTGGAGATGGGGGCAGGGGAGGAAGGGGAGCTCTGTGTATCCACTGGAAATGGGGGCAGGGGAGGAAGGGGAGCTCTGTGTGATCCACTGGAGATGGGACAGGGGAGGATGGGGAGTTGCAGCAGATTTTCTGCCGCAGAGTTGGGCATGAGATTGGGGGATTGGAGCAAAGAGAGACGTGAGGATATGAAACTGGCCTGCCTGCTTCCCTGGTTGGAGTGGTCTGGTATTTCCCAGAGAATGCTTGGTAGAGTCTGGATCTGGGATAAAGCAATGAGTAGTGGGAGGAAAGTTAGGAGTGAAGTGTGATGCCCTGAAAAGAGGGTCAGGGATGGGAGAAGGTGGCCACAGCTGGTTGATCAGCTGTAGATCTTTGAATTAGATTGGGGGTTTAGATTTGGAGGAGCTGAAGGAGAGGTGAAGATCTCTAGTTAGCTTACCTATTTCCCTGGCCAGCCTATATTCATTGACTTTTAATCCTTATAAAGTTATTTTTGTTTAGCTAACATGCCAACAAACCTGGTTGGCTAAGTAGACTACATCATTTGATTTTCAAAATTAACAAACATTGACTATATGTATATGCATTATATACTTATATAACTTATTGCATTTTATTTGAAGTGTTAATTGGTGAGTTCTTACTTTGTTTATATATCAGTATTTTGAAGTGTTTACAATATCATTCCAGTTCTGCTGTTGGTGCATGCACAGTGATGCTTCAACATGATTGTTTTCCTTGGTCATCCTTGTTAAGAATATTTTCTAACAGAGCCTCTCTGCCAGTGCAAAGGAATCCAATCAGACCAGATTAAACCAAATTAAATGCCTGAGTTTAATAGGTGGCAGACTCCTGGGTGGCCAAGAGCATGGCAGGCAGAAGACAGAGGGAATGCACACGCAAATCCAAAATCACGGTTCCTTGTTCCATTGTGACCCTAAATACCCTGTGTGAGTGGCCCTGACCCTACCCAGGGAGGGGTCAGCACTTGGCAGACTGGGAGTTGGAGTCCAAGTGCTTGGCAGGCTGGGAATTGGAGTCCGGACCAACAATCCTATTTTATTTTGTGTGTTGAGAAATATGAAGATGAAGTAGTATATAGTATTCTTCATACTATCAATAGTATCCTGTCGGTAAGCACAGGAAAGAGCCTCTGAGCACTAATAGAGAAGCTGAGAAAGAGACGGAAGAAAGGGGAGATTGAGCATGTGGCCCCATCTGGGTCCTGGTGGTAATAGCTATAGTAGTACCTAATATGTGTGCGTGTGCATGTGTGTGTGTGTGTGTAATAGGTACCTTCTCAGCCCTATTATTATGTAATTGTATTGATTTATCTAAGATAAATATTGGACTGGAGAGACGAGTAAAGGCATTTGCTACCAAGCATAATCTGAGTTAACCCCCAGAGCCCACATGGCGGAAGGTAAGAACGGACTCCACAAGTTGTCCTCTGACTTCCACACATGTGCCCCTTGACACTTGACACTCACCAATAAATAAATAAAAAATAGATGTTTAACTGTGAGATAACACTTCAGACCCATAAGGATGACTATTAACAAAAATGGCAAATAGTAATTAATATTTTGAGGGTGTAAGGAAATTGGAATTGTCACATATTATAAGTGGGAATGTAAAATGTCATTGTCATTCTGGAAAATAGTTCTTCAGATGGTTATACATGATTACCACATGACCTAATAACTCTTTACCTAGGTTTATAGCCAAGAGAGGATAAAAACATGTGCACACAAGGACCTATACATGAATATTCACAATAGTATGATAATAAAAAATTAAAAATGTTCATCAACAGGTAGACGGATAAGTAAAATGTGTTATTTCATACAATGGGATATTATTTAACAGTAAAAAAGATGAAATACTAACACACTGATACATTCTACTTTTTAGCTGATACTAAAACGTATTATCCTAGGTTAAAGAATCCAGTTATAAAGAATTATAAGATTCTGCTTATATGGAATGCCCAGAACAGGCAAATGTATATAAAAAAATTAGATTAGTGATTGTCTAGTGCAAAGAGTGGGGTAGAGAAATGGAATTGAGTGTTAATGGTTACTTGTCTTCTTAGGAAGTTAATAAAAATGTTTTGAAGCAGATTATGGTTATGTTTTTATAATTATGTGAACATGCAAAAAGCAATTTGTCTGATCTTAATAATGGATTATTTAAATTGTTTAACTACCATAACCTATGTTGCTTGGTATTGACCAGTGCTGCTTGCACCCAGGAATCCTGACTAGGGACATTCACACATGTACAAAGCCAGGATCAAGCTGAGAGATCTCCTACTTCTAATGGAGGGTGCCTACTATCACCATAATTCAGAACCTCAGTATGTATATTAGGCTCAGGGATGACTGCTTGGGATTGGCTATCAATCTCTATCAACAGATAAAAATAGCCATTGAGGGGCTTGTTCCTGGAGAAGGCTGATTCTCCCTCTTTTAGTAGCCATTAATTGTCTATCGCTCTTTATTCAAAAGCTCAATGAGCATAAAACCCTCATTTTGAGATGTCTCCCATCAAAACTGAAATGTGTAGGTCTTGTTTAGGGGACTATATTGTGAAGAATTCATGGATGGGACTCTGTCATATATAGAGGACACTATCTTGTAGCACACATCCTGATCCTCTGGCTCTTGCAATCTTTTGCCACCCTCTTGGACCATGTCCTCTGAGCCTTGGTGGAGTTGTATGTAGATGTTTATATCCGCTGGGATAGGCACCTCACCATATTCACTTGTTCTCTGCACTTTCTCAAGTTGGGTATTTCTGGAATTTTTATTTTGCTGCTAAATGAAGCTTCTCTGAGGGGTAAGACCTATACTTATCCATGGATAAAGAAATGTGTAATTGGAGTTTCTGTCACACCAACAGCTCCCAAATACCCTCAGCTACTTCCCAAATAATTGACTCGAGGCTTAATATAAATTATAAATGCTTGCCTGATAGCTCAGGCTTGTTACTAGCTAACTCTTACACTTAAATTAACCCATCATTCTTATCTCTGCTTAGCCACGTGACTTGGTACCTTTTCTCAGTACAGCATTCTAATCTTGCTTCTCTGCATTTTCCTGGGACTCACTGACTCTCCCCTTCCTCTTCCCAAAATCCTTAATTTGGTAGCCCCACCTATACTTCCTGCCTTGCTACTGGCCAGCTAGTGTTTTATTAAACTAATCCAAGTGACAAATCTTAGAATGTACAAGAGGATTACTCTGCAGCAGCTGTGTGTTCAGAACGCTGTTGGGAACCGTACCCGTTTAGGAGAGTGTGTTCAGAACGCTGTTGGGAACCGTACCCGTTTAGGAGAGTGTGTTCAGAACGCTGTTGGGAACCGTACTCGTTTAGGAGAGTGTGTTCAGAACGCTGTTGGGAACCGTACCCGTTTAGGAGAGTGGCAGCAGCAGTAGGTTTTCCTCTAGGGCCCATGACCTCGCCAGCTCCAGGTAGTTGACTAGGTTTACAGTGACAGGCTTGAATTCTCTAAGCATTGAGCAGGAATTAAGTCCAATTAGATGGCTATTGACCACCTCTGAGCTATAAGTGCTGCTGGTGCACCCTGGAATACGTCTTGCCATGCTGGTGATGGTTGTGGCTCATGGACTTTACAGCTAGTTAGAATTTTGGTTTCTTCCCCCCTTGGCATTTTTGGATGTTATGAGAGCTAGGCCTCAGGGAGAAGGCTTCCAAGTCAGTTTCAGTTTGTTTCCTCCAAGGCCTGTGTTTGAAGTGTGTAGTGTCTTCAAAAATCGGGTCTTACCTTCAAATTCATATGCACAAAGTAGGATAGAATCCTTGCCAACTATACATCTAATAAGTGATTGCTAATCAGAATATACAAAGAATTCAAAAAGCAGCCAAGAAAACAAATTACCCAATTAAAAAGTTCTCAAAATAAGACAGAAAATTAGTTAAGAAGCATCTTTGAAAGTGTCCAGTATCCTTAGCAATTGAGGAGATGCAAATTAAAAGTACTTCAAGATTTCATACCCTGCTCCACATGACTGAACTCAAGTAAGCAACTAACAACAGTGCTGGTGAGGATGTGAGGAAACAGAAACCTCATTTACTGTTGTTGAGGTTACAAACCTGTGTAGCCACTGTGGAAATCAGTGTGTCCAAGTCTCAGAAAGCTAAAGGTAAATCCACCTTGTGACCTAGCTGTAACTCGCGGCATATGCGCAAAGGACTCAACATTCCTCTTCAGAGATACTTTCTTAGCCATGCCCACTGCTGCTCTATTCATAATAAATACCTAGGAAATGGAAACAACTGAAATATTCTCCTACTTATGAATGGGTGATGAGAATGTAGTACATATACTGAATTCCATTCGGCTTTTTAAAAAATGAAATTGTGAAATTTGCAGATAAATGGATAAAACGTTTTACCTTCTTGTGGCCAGACACCGCATCGCTTGTAATCTCCACCCCTTTATTACCTGGCAGTGTGTCAACGTCTGGCTTCAAATACATTTATCGAATTACTTAGTGGCAAGGAAATAGACTACATCAGCCCTTACATCAGTGGTTCTCAACCTGTGGGTTTGACTCTCAGTGACCCTTTCACAGGGGTTGCTCAGGACCACCATCAGACATAGATATTTGCATTGCAATTTGTAACAGTAGCAAAATCACAGGTATGAAGTAGCAACAAAAATAATTTTATGATTGGGGGTCACCACAACATGAGGAACTGTATTAAAGGAATAAAGAAGGTTGAGAACTACTGTCTTAGATTTTTTAAATCTTGTGTGTGTGTGTGTGTGTATGTGTGTTTCAGTGAGCCACTAGATGTAGAAAACAGAACCATTTCTCTTAATTAGTGGTAGAAGACATTAGAACAATTAAATTCAACTGAGTGTAAGAGAACAATGAATGATTTGTGAATTGGTAAGTCATCAGAGACAGAAGAGGTTCAGCAGCTGTCAGTGGTATGGGCAGGCAGTATTTCTGGACAGTAAATGGAAGGGAGATCCAGAAGCAGCTCCACTGGTCACAGCTCACAATGAGCATGGTCTTTCCAGCTGGCAGACGAGAGCTACTGAGACATGGCTGCTGCGATCTGCTGAGAGTCAGCTGTGTTACAAATACATGCTTGTAAGCGCTCAGTTTAGATACTAAGATTGCAGTCCATCAGATAGGACTCAGTAAAGAGGCACCTTCAGACCACATTTACTTAACACTGGGTAGGTGCCTTGACAAGCAGGTATTCCATCCTGGATGGCTAATTTGGGTTCAAATCCCAAACACCACTGTTTGTGAACTTTGGAATTGTGTTCAAATTATCTGATTTTTAGTTTCTAGACACGCAAACACACACACACACACACACAACAATAATAATACCCACAACATAAGATATGATTTTACATTTTACATAGAAAACTTTCAGCACTAATAATATGTTGAATACTTACATAATTCTTGTGTGTGTTGATTATTTCAATAAATGATTTCTAGTTGAGTGCTTCCCTCCAGAGGAGTCAGAGCATCTGTTATTACCTCCTGACTGTGTGTGCTCACAAGCACTGTTGATGTGTACTGTCTTTCAACAGGTGCAACGTAAAAGATATGATGCAATTCTTAAGCGTTTGCATTGTCAGGTGAACAAGATTCAGTTAAATAGGAGGAATTGGCAATGGAACATCCAGCAACTGGAAAACACTGCAGCTGAGTTAAGAAAACGCCTCGGAGTAAAAGAAGCCCATGAAATACAGAACAGACCGACAGCATAGTAGGAAAGAGCACTGACGGTCCTTCCATCTCTTTAGAGTCAGCACCCAGTAGAGACAGAGGCCTGTCTCAATAACCGATATTTTCCTTTTCTTCTTCTTCTTCTTCTTCTTCTTCTTCTTCTTCTTCTTCTTCTTCTTCTTCTTCTTCTTCTTCTTCTTCTTCTTCTTCTTCCTCCTCCTCCTCCTCCTCCTCCTCCTCCTCCTCCTCCTCCTCCTCCTCCTCCTCCTCCTCTTCTTGTTCTTCTTCTTCTTTCCTTTTGTTTCAACAAGGTAGCTATGGGTTAAAGTGCCTCCCAGTCTATAGTGCACAGCACTAGGTAGACAGTGGCAGTGCTTGCAGGAAGCTAGCAGAAGAGTGGGTGTGCACATTCACATGGTCATTTCACCCTGAATGCCTGCTTGTAACCGTGTTGGACTCACTACCGTACAAAGTAAAAACAACTGAATTTTCAATGACTTAAATTGTTGAGATACTTAAAAAATAGTTGTCTGTTTCAAACTTTTTATTAGATTATTTTACGACTGTCTTTGCAGTAGCCCATGGATTTTAATATTCATGATAATTTGATTATATGTTTAATGCATCAACTGTTTTATTATGTTTCCTCTTTTCTCCAGGAGGTAGCAATCATTTTTCCTTGTTATTAAATAACATATTTTAGAATGTTACAATCCATAAGATTTGTGTTTACTCTTCCGTCTATAAATTCTTTATTCCTATATTGTGCCTAGAATAAAACTACAGCATCATATAAGGTAGGCATACAATAAAGCTCTTTAAGGAGGTATTTTTCCACATTGAAAGGCAATTTTTTTGTCAATGGCAGTAAATTGAATATGAAAACACCCCTGAAGATAAAATTGCTCTCCTTCATGCTCTATGGATCACAACCACGAAGAAGTAAAAATAAAATATTAATTACTTAAAGATGCAGTTTTAAAATATTCACTTGTAGGATTAAATAATTTCTAAGAAGCAATATTGAGAAAATATTTTAAATTCATTTCTCACTTCCTATATGCCTAACATTCAGTGAGTTGTGTAGCTGATAGAAAACCTGATATTAGTAATCTCATTATGGCTGGTGTTAATAGTCTTAGTGTGGCTTAGCGTGGCTTACTACAGTTAACATGTCACACGACCATTCCTGTAACAATCCGCTTTGCTCCATGACTCAGAAGAAATGGTTAAACTTGCAGTCTGTGGAGGTGCTCACTCTGCTCAGCTTGAGACAGGATTGAACTAGATGCTGCACGTCAGATATGTATTAGCACAACATGCATGTGAAAAGTTCTAGCTTTCTCATCTCCTTGTAAGTTTATCATTGTGATCATTAGCAGCTTGAGTTATGGTTTCAGGAAAATGCAGTGTGAAAGATCAGATACAGGCAAAAGGTGCTAAGGAATTCCCGAGTCAGGACAGTCTTAGGTGGCAGAGTATGCTTTATTGAGGATTGCTGGAGGTTTGTTTCCAATCCTGACCAAAGCAACTGAGAGGAGAAAACACTAATTTTAGTCTATACTTCCAGGTCACAGTTTCTCATGGCAAGGAAGTCAGGGCATCAGGAATGTAATGCCGCTGATTGCATTACTTCCACTGTCAGAAGAACAATGCATGCATGCATGCAAGCACGCTGTCTACAGGGTGCGCTGTCCAGGAAACGGGCTCACCTAAAGTGGGTGGGTCTTCCCACCTTAAAGTAATCAAGATAACCCTGTAGACATGCTCAGCAGTCCATCTTCCAGTTATTCTAACTCTTGTTAAGCTGACCATTTACTCTAGCCATCACAAGGAACACACTGAAAGCACAGTCAAGAGCGCCTACAAGACCAGTGACTCCCCATAAAGGGTCAGAGGGAAAAGCATTTAAAAGAGTGGCTTTCTTCTAAGCCACATGGCCCCTGGTTTCATCTTAGGCTAGCACCAACATTGGGCACATTCCTGCTGCTGAAGGTGCTGTACCTAGTCTTACGGCTGGGCATAGCACCTTTATGGTGGTGGTGGTGTTCTTGTTTATCTATACTATGTTAGGAAACTATGCAGGGAAGTAAGGAGACAAGCCAGGGCTTCTTGGAGACAATCATAATCATTATGATTCAAGACCTGAGCTTAAGTCTAGTCAAACTAGAACTCTCCAGTTATGCATTTTAAGCTTCATTTTTAAATGAATATACAAAGCAAATATTAAAGCCACTTGAGATGAGGTGTCATATTGAAAAAACAATGATCAGCATATTTTTTTATAATGATCATGCAGTTAGTTTCAATTTTATGATAGGTTATATAAAAGACATTATTCTTTTTATTCATTAAAATGATTTCAATAATGGGGTCTTTTGTAGCAATCAAGACGGAATAGCAATTGGGTATGGTATCTCAGGCCTGTAGCCCCAGCACTAAGAGAGGCTTGAGGCAGGGGTAGCACAGGAGTTCCAGGCCATTCTGGGCCACATTGTGCATTTCAGGCCAGCCTCGCTTCAGTGTGGAACTTGGTTTCATATAAACAAACAAACTAAAGAGATGATTCTGTTGGTTGATTTTTTTTTCAACTTGACACAAACCAGAACCATCTGGAAAGAGGAAAACTCAATTGAGAAAATGCCTCATCAGATTGCCCTGTAGGCAAGCCTGTGTATCATTTTCTTGATTAATAATTGGTACAGGAGGGCTGAGCCCACTATGGACAGTCCCACCCCTGGGTAGGTAGTCCTGAGAGGTATAAGAAAGCAGGCTAAGCAAGCCACAGACAGCAAGCCAGCATAGCAGTGTTTCTCTATGGCTTCTGCTTCACTTCCTGTCTCCAGGCTTCCTCTTTGAGCTTCTGCCCTAACTTCCCTTCATGATGTAAGAGAAAGTAAACCATTTTATTCCAATTGCTTTCTGCTCTGCTGCTTGTTACAGCAACAGCAAGTAAGCCAGAACACCAACAAAACTCAAATATCCCTAAAATTTGAAGTATAGTAAAACTGATATTTCAACACGTAATAAAGTCTACAGTTAGGGAATTGTGTTATTTTTTATTTTTATGTAACACATATAGAGCTAGTATTCTATGTTGGGCTATTCACTGTTACTATAACGAAATTCCTGAATCTGGGCTCTTCTAAAGAAAAGAAATTCATTTATATAACAGTATTTGTAACTAAAAGTCCAAACAGCACAGCTCCTGCTCTGGCCATGGATTCCTTACAGTACCCCTTCATGGTGTGTGGCATCATTGTGGGGACACATATAGAATGACAGATTACAGTGTCAAATATCAAGCCAAAGAGCTACTGGGGACTAATTGGGGCCCTTGGATAACTGAGTGGGGGGGGGGGAGTGTTCCTAGGTCATTATCTGACCTCTCTGGCCTCTGCAGAAATGTAATCTACTCCAGCTGCTCAAACACCATCTTCTGGTTTTGCTATACCTGTAGTTGCTTGCTTTAGCCATGGTCAAGGCAAACGTTCTGTTTTTGACCATGCCTCTTCTAGTCACTTGACTAGTTGTATGATTTTCCAAAACACTACATATACATGCCCAATCACAAAGCCTTTTCTCAGCTATTCAATTCTGCCCTTGGATGTGCTTGCCAACTTTTATCTGAGTGATTCAGCAAAGTTTTCCTCTCTCAAAAGCGACAATCTTCTACAGCTATGATTTCTAGACATTATTTCTATTGTGGACTTTAAAAATCCTAGTGTGAAGCTCAAGACTAGTACCGAGGCTCTTCGTTCTCAGCAGCATCCGTCCTGAGCCTGCTAGGTGTTACTACCTAATGATCAGAACCAGGCAATAAATGCAAGGAAACAGTGGGAAGAAAGAACCTGCAATTACTGCCTCACAAATTAACTTGCAATAGATACACCCCATGGGTGAATTAGAGTTAACCAATGTGAAGAGACTGGCATGTTCTTGAAAGCCTTATTTTAAGAACAATGGAGGTTCCAGATTGCATGTATTAGAGCCAGTCATGACAGCCATTAAAGACGCTTTTGTGGCCAATGTAAGTAACTTGTACAAACTATCTTTAGACCAGATCTGCTGCAGGCAATTGGCTAGTAGTGCTATTTTCCAAAGCACGGTGTACATGAAACAACAGTAAGCAACAGCAGTGTTCTGAGTGAACATGCTATGACTGATTTGACAAATGGCATACATTATTTCTGCTAGCTCACAAAAAGAGGTTTAAAGTGGATATTATTTTTTATATAATTAGTATAAACCTCAGTGTTTGTTTAGGAACTGGCAGTTGGGAGATAAACCTCCAGATACATCATTCCCTTCAATTATAATACAAATATAGAACTTACAGTTTAGAATACTCAAAAATATCCATCCGTTCTGTAAATCAAGATTAAATGTTCAGACACACATATAGCTTTCTGATATTAACTCTAAACACCCTGGTAATATTCTGAATGAAAGAGTAGTATTTTGTTTATACACACTGCTTCTGTGTTAAATTTCTAGATCAACAAACCAGTATCTGTGTGCACATGCTTGTGTGTGTGTACACGTGCTCATGCATGCACAGATTCATATGTGCATGTCAGTGTAATGTTCAGAGGAAAGCCTTAGATGTCATTTCTCCTTCATCATTCAGTTTTTTATTTGAGACAGGTTTGCTCATTGTTCTGGAGTTTCCCAGGTCGGCCAGTTTTGCTGTCCAGTTAGCACCAGGGATCTTCCTGTCTCTGCCTCCTCATCTTTAAATCTACAGCCATGTGCTGCTGAGGCCTGGTCTTTTACATGAGTCTCTCAATGTGGAGCTCCCATGCGCATGCGTTTTATAGATGCACATATTTCTGTATTCATATCAGTATGTATTAAAGTTACAGATAATTATTGACTCCTGAGAAAGAGAAATTTCTGCTTTTCCAGGGGTAATCCTCACAGTTGGGTTATCTATCCCAAATGATCATCCCTAAACCCATATACATATGAGGAACATTAAATAGACCCAGTTGTTTATATTTTACACACAACACACACACACACACACACACTTCTTGTTCTTTTAGTTCTTAAGAGATAGTCACACCAGAAAAACTAATTTTTATTAATACTATCATATGGAATAACTTATTTTAATGATGTTTTTAACATTTCATTAGTTCTGTGACAGCAATTTTGGTCAATGTGTTTTTATTATTATACCAGCAAAATTTAGAGAAGAGGTAATGAATTTGAGAGTTATTGAAAGGGGCACTTGAGGAGCTGGAGGTGGGGAAGGAAGTGGTGGAAATGATACAAATATAGTATTCAAGTATGAAAATTTCAAAATATATTAAACTAAATTAAAAATAAGCAAACAGAAAGCACTGACAGCTCAAAGTGTCAAAACTGTCGGCTCACAGGAGAACTAAGTTACTATCACCTGGACGGGAGAATATGCTATATCCACTTTGGAAGACATTTTGAGCATTTCTCTCAAAACTAAACATAATATTTGAATATAAAAACATTTTTAATTTTCGATTCGTGATTTAAAATGAACTGTTCACTCTGATTGTTTTGCCCTTCATGGTATTCCTCTGCAGCGGACAACACAATTGGTGGACAGCGCCAGGAGAACAAAGGTGGATATTATTATCTCTGACTTAAAGTTAGGCAAATGCAGACTTAGACAAGCCTTACCTAAGATATCATCACACAACTCAGCAGGGGCAGAGTTGGAGCTCAAAGTCCTAGTGCATCTGCCTGGCACCACAGGAAACGACTCTGAAAGCAAACTTCAACTTACCGACAATGAGCGGTAATATTTTTGTCTATGTCATTTTTATAGACTATAGGCATAAAATAAATTTGACCAGAGAAAGAAAATTTATAGTTAAAACTGAGGAACACTAAAAAGCACAGGTGACATTACATGAGGGTCAGTATCTTAGAGCCATTTTTGGTTAAGGAAAATGGAATACACTTTATAGACATTGCTTTGAAGCCTTTCAAAGTTCACCCAGGAGATGCCACTGAAACTCTTATCGCCTTAACCACACACAGAAGTCACTGTCCACCCATAAAAGTTGCAAAAGGCGCATGCTAACACAATTTGGGACTAGCAGACTGACAGTCTAGGAATCAGGAGTGTGTGTAATTTTGATTAGTGAGTTGTTCATTTTTCAGTTGCTCATTCAGTATTGTAAATATTTTATTTTTCATTAACCAAGCTAATGATTACCAAAGCTAATGATCAGAAACTAAATGGTATGTGCCTGTCACAAATAACCCATGTTATTTGAATATATAATGCATTTCTAACAGCATCATTTTTGTCGTTTGTTGATAAATTGGGAAATACCAAATAAATTCAGGTTTTCTGTATTACATTAGCTACACTTTCTCTTTAGTGCTAATGAACTACAACCACGACCAAGAAAAATAAAAGTTGGAGCAAATGCTTCTAGAAGAATAGATGCGTCAACACACAGCTAAGAATATGATGCTGCCCACTGCTTTTTATTTTCTGTAATGTTGCCTTTAAGTGGTAGGTATGAGCTCTAGCTCTTTAGAAAAAGAAAAATAGTACACGATTTGGTAATAACAGGGTTGTTGTTTTACATAATCCAGGAAAGACAGACACGAAGTAATGCGATTTCAACCTTTTAATTAATGAGATGATGTGGTTAAAAGCAAACCCAGAGTGTGTGATAAATACCTTTTACAAGGTTTCTTACCTAGGACCCTCTGGCATAAAAAATAATGTCAAAATTTGAATAAAACACTTAAATTATGGAAATTTGCCAGCCTGCTCATTCACACAGCACAGGCAGTTTAGAGGTGGTGACAGAACACTGCCAGTCTGAGATAAATGTCCGTGTACATTTTCCAAAGTAAGTAAATGCTCCACCTGCTATTATGTCTCATTCTCTCAGAATTATTTTATATAGAATTGACATATACAGTCCTTGAAGAGGAGCTTCCCTAAGGTGTTTCGTCATGGTTGCTCCTTCAATCGGTGGTCCTTTGTGTATTTTATATAGGAAACATAGCAACTTACAACTTGTAAGGTTGCTTTGTCTTCTATGACCAGATTTAAGTAGCTCTTGCACAGATGTAGCCATATGTCAGCACATCTACTTGGCTGAACATAGTTTCTCTTCTCTTGATCATGGTACAGCCATTTTTTCTTTTTCTTTCTTTTTTATTAAATTTATTTTATGTCCAGACTGCAGTTTCCTCTTCTTTCTCCCCATTCTTTGCCTTACCTCTAATCCATTCCTCTTCTGTTTCTGTTCAGAAAGAGGCAGGCCTCACATGGGTATCAACAAAGCATGGCTTATCAGGTTGCAGGAAGACTAAGTTCCTCCCCTTGTTTTAAGGCTGAGCAAGACAACCCAGTATGAGAAATAGGTTCCTAAGAGCCAGCCAAAGCATTAGGGGCAGGCTCCTTCCCTTGCCCTCTCTCTTTCCCCTCCAATCCTGTTTGGTTCTATCCTAGGTCTCTGGGCCATCCAGCCTCTGGGACCTGGCACTCCAGGCAGTGTCAGGGGTGGGCTTATTCTTGTGGCATGGGTCTCAGGTGGGACCAGTCATTGGTGGGCCACTCCCACAATCTCTGTGCCACCCTTACCGCAGCACATCCATGGGTAGGATTGACTGTATGCCAAAGGTTGTGTGACTGGGTGGGTGTCCCAATCCCTCCACTGGAAATCTTGTCTGGTCACAGGACATGGCCGGTTCAGGCTATGTGTCCACTATTGCTAGAAGTCTTACCTAGGGTCGTCCTTATGGATTCCTTGGAGATTCCCTTCTTCCGGGTTTCTACCTGACCCTGAAATGCCTCTCCACTTTCTAGTCCTCTCTTTCAGTAGTCTTCCCCCTCCACAAACCCCTGACCACATTCCCTTATGTTCTCATCCCCATCAGCCCCAAGTCTACCCATGAGATATCTTCTCTTTCCTCTTCCCTGGGAGATCCATGCATACCCGCCTGAGCCCTCCTTGTTACCTAGCCTCGCTGGGGATGTGGATTGTAGCCTGGTTATCCTTTAGTTTACAGCTAATATCCACTTATAAGTGAGCATATACCATGTTTATCTTTCTGGGTCTACGTTACCTCACTCAGGATGATTTTTTTCTAGGTCCATCCATTTGCCTTCAAGTTTCATGATGTTATTGTTTTTAATAGATGAGTGATACTCTGTTGTGTGAATGTATCACTTTTTTAAATCCATTCTTCAGTTGAGGGACATCTAGGTTGTTTCCAGGTTCTGGCTATTATGAATAGTACTGCGTTGAACATAGTTGAGCAAGTATCCTTGTGGTATGATTGAGCATCTTTTGGGCATATAGCCAAGAGTGTTAAAGCTAGGTCTTGAGATAGATTGATTATCAGTTTTCTAAGAAACCACTATATTGATTTCCAAAGGGGTTGGGACAGTCATTCTTAAGGGTCTTCTCTGAGAACACTTCCATCCCTTATATATATATTAACTTGGCCAGACCATTAGACCATATTCCCTTTAGATTGTGGGTCACACACTCCATTCTCAGAAAAAGTCTTCCCTTTCCCAGGCTTTCATTAGATTATTTCTTTTAGTCTCAACGTGATCTACTCATGCAGTCTCTTAATGTTTAGTTTAATTCCTTCACGTCTCTTTGTTTATTTTTATCTAAAACACCACTTTCGTACTCAGACATTTCCTGTTTCTGCCCCCTAACAGCCATAATTTGCCCAGTCTTTAGGTTAAGTTCTCATTCTGGTATTCTGCTGCTTAAGTAGGATTTAAATTGCAAACACCATCTTCATTTATGCTGACACGGGCAAGGGAAGGTACATTGTTCACAGAAAAAAACAGTCCAGTGGTTCTCAACTTATAGATGGCAACCCTCATGGGGATCACATATCAGATATCCTGCCCATCAGATATTTACATTAGGATTCATAACAGTAGCAAAATTGCAGTTATGAAATAGCAGTGAAGTAATTTTATGGTTGGGACTCACCACAGCATGAAGAACTTAGTCTGAAACACTATAATAGGCACAGCACCCTTCCCAGACCTCAGCAGCTCTACTCTCCTCCTTCTGAGCTTCACTTTGGAATGCGGGCGTGCTTTTGCCAGCGGTTACTATTACCTGAGACTCTCTTAGGGAGGGTTGTACCCTCAGAAGGACTTTCCTGCAGCTTTGCATCTTTCTTCTTTCCCAGTCCTGTTTCCCTCACTGATTTCTCCTGGGAATCCCTCAAGAACAAATCACTTATTTAAGAATCTTCACCTCAGGGTTGACTGTGGGGAATCCCAAACTAAGTCACCATGCAAAAACGATACCACATTGAAATCTCTGTTTTTTAAAGCAATGACTTGTTCTGCTTCTGTTTCTCCCTCACCCTGGTTCAGCTTCACTCACAGCAGGAAAAGAAAAAAAGCTGAAGAAACAAGACAAACACTTAGAACCCTGGAAATCTAATCACTGTCCCTCTGCCATGTGCTGTGATTTTAATATGATTTATTTATTTTTAAGGAAAAAGGCACACTGACAGGCATTAGCATGATTACATATAACAAGCTCATCAATACAAGTACACCATAGCCTTCAAAATAATAAATCACTACTTTGTATTATTAATCTTTTTGATATTAGTGTTCTAAAGAAGTACCACGTTGTTACAAACAATAAATTAAATAGATAAATCCTGACTCTGAAACTTTAAGATAAAAGCTTAATGTATTTTTCAGCTGTGGCAGGGTCACATGACTATAGATTTATTAGAAAATTCATACGAGTAGACAAAAAGGCAATAATTGAGGAAAATATTTCAACTGCTTTCATTCTATCCAGAAAGCAAAGTAAAATGTGTGCACTACGACATTCTGTCCTCATTTGAGCATCCTGGCTTTCTCAGACCACTCACTGCCTATCTTTTCTACAATTTAAAATTAGCGGACATTACTCCTAATACTTTATTATTCCATGCATAGCTTAAGAACACCAGAGTAACCATCCCGTGCCTATCAAAAACAATGAACTCAGCAAGTTACAAGGAAGTATGGACCCATAGGGCAGAACTTTGCAAAACACAAAAGCCAGGGCAACCAAAAATCACAGTATCAGACAATTCACAGTGCCTTTAAGAATAATTTTTTGCCAACAATACCTGAAAACATCAATGTTTTTACTGTGTCAAAACTTGAAGTTAGTGAGAATTTATCAAAAACATTTTTTAGAATTGTAGGAATGATTTTTTTCATTTCATCAATATAACCTTTCCCCTCCTAAACCATCAAACGTTCAAAATACTAACATTGCTAGTTCTCAAAACCTATGACATATATGTTTTTAAGTTATAATATATATTATATGAATATATAGTAATAACAATATATATTATAATTTCTACATAATAGATAATATAAAATATATTGCAATCCTAAACTAAGTTTAAATTGTTATTATATTGCATATTCTATATTATAATTTTTAACTATTAAAAGCATCACTCAACATTGATAGAATTCAAAATGCATGGCATATATGTAGTTTAAGATTACATATAATATAATGTTGTATTATATTATATGCATTATAATTTTAAACCATTAAATTCACTAACATTAGTTCTCAAAACCTATGGTGTGAGTATGTGTATGTAGGTTAAAATTAGATAATGTATATATATAATAATTTACATATAATTGTAAACTATTAGCAGTGTTATACAACGGTGGGGAACAGATGTAGGAATCCATCTCGAATACCAGCATGTGTTATGTCGTCTTACAGTTGACTGTGGTGAAGAACTTCACACAGTTTTCTCATTATTGCCTCATGTTAGCCTTCTCTGTGTTAGGAAACTGTAACATAGATATGGTACATCACACACACACACATACACACACAGAGAGAGAGAGAGAGAGAGAGAGAGAGAGAGAGAGAGAGAGAGAGAGAGAGAGAGAGAACAGTTAAATGTAAAACATCCCATAACAGAAGCATTAGCCAAGCCTTTTTTTTTTTTAAAGAATAAGGAGCAATTAATTAATTACAATAAAGGAGAGGTGATGATAACAAGGGGTGACTTTTAAAGCTTGCTTCAAGGGAAGTGTTTGTTCTCATAGAAATTTCCGCTCATTAAAATCTGAAAGTTCCAATTTCTTCTTCTTTGCTTCTAAGCTAGCTGCAGGTACCAGGCGCATAGTAGGTGTTTGCATGTATGCCGGAGGAATAAATCTTGTTATCCGAATCTCCTAGCATTCTTTTCTGATTTCTCCTCACTCAAATCTCACTGTTGATAGTGAAACAATTTTTGAATAAGATGTACATGCAATGCTTCTTCTATAAAGAAAGCAAAAAATACTTAGTATGGGCTCAAAAATCCATTTTATAAGCAAATAGTAAACACTTAAAAATCTGTCATCAGCCTGCCTTTCCATCCTTATTTTATACTGCTCTATCCAACAAATAAACCCACCCTATAAGTCAGTGGAAACAAAATTCTAGCTCTTATATAAGCTCATGTTTTCACATCTTATTCTCTGTCTGAAAGTACTCTCTCTTATATCCAGGAGTCAACACCAACTCAGCTTTTGGGATCAAGTTCATCTTGATCTACTATAACGTTGAATTAACATTTAGCAAGGTTCAGTTTTTCTACAATGCCACAGTGTAGAATTACTTTGACGTCTATATCATGATTTTGGGGATAAAAATAACTGGATTATAGCTTAGAGAGTTGGTGCAGCACTTCTTGTTTGGAGTGGGTTAAAATAATTTAAACCCTAAAATATTGAGCTTCATTAAAGATATTCTGTAGTTTGCAATGTAATGGTAAATAAAAGATAACATTCAAGTCTGTGGTTACATAGCTCAGTATAGTACATTGGCCTAACATAAATGAGGCTCTGGGTTCCAACCCTAGGACCACACACACACACAGAGACACTACACCACACCACAAAGCTCTAAAGGAATGTGGAAACTAGCCTCATCTACTTCCAAAATCTACTTTTATATTTCTTAGACCAAATTGTATGAATATTTACCAGTATAAAATGTCTTCTATGAATGCCTCTTAGGAAAATATAATGATTCTTTCAGGTAGCTGAGGCATGGTCTAGCAAACCACAACACTTTGTATTTCTTCGTCATAAACACTTTGAAGCGTGCTCTGAAGGGGATGTGTGCAGAGAAAACTTTGGCTCAGTATTCTCTCCTTTCAAAGGGGAAATTGTAATACGTCCCTATAAATACTGCAAAACAAACGGGACTTTAAGGGAGTAAAAAGGAAGTCATTAAAAGTGAGAGTCATAGGCTTTCTCTGAATATAGTAGTATAAATTAATCACAAAGTAATGAATATTTCCAATTACTCCATAAAGTACCTCTGTGTTTTACACTTTCTATATAGTTAGAAATAATTATGGAATGTAGCTGTAATTCTAATACAGTTTTTCCATATGACATAATTCATATTTTTTCTAATTACATCTGTAGAAAAATAATCTTCAGGAAATTAGCCTTCAGTGCCAATTGTATTTTTTACATATTCTTTCTATTGCTTTTAAATATTCTTAATCCATTCTCCCCAAATAATAATAGTCTATTAGCCATGGTTTGAGGGTTTGGGGTATTTTTTCTGAGTTTAGGCACTAGCAGAAGCCTTAGCCATACTCACTGACTCTTGGAGACTAATTGTCTGTCCAAGGGAATTTTGAGGCTTTCATTAGGATGTTTCCCAGATATTTTAACTTTCAGATGCACTTTAGTACTTTAGTATAATTATGGCTGCTTTAATTTAGGATATTTGAGAAATAATACGCACAGCCCAAAAGGAAAGCAGTGAATAACCAATATGTATCCCAACCTATACTGACTATATGCTAACTATATATTAGACACCTTATACTATATGATAACTATATGTTAACATATACTATATTATATATTAATATATACAAAAGTAAATACATAGTTTGTGCTATTAAGTATGCAATTGCTAATCTATCTGAATCTGAATTTAAAACCTAGCACTGTTAATAAGGTGGGCTCAAATAAAGTCCAAATATTACATATGGAAATAAGAATTTATAAAGGTGCATATTAACCAAATGTGAACTCATTAGTGGAGATGAAATGTAGATTATAAAATATCCTGAATATATTAAGAGTAATATAAGTTTTACTTATTTTTACTGAAAAAAAACTGACTATGAATTGTATTTCAGAGAGCTGGAGTATTTCGGTCATTTGTAGGTTAGGCCCCTCTGGGTCAAATGCTTCCAATTTTTCTATCACAATATGTGTAGTGTAGTATTAACTTCTAGTATTTCTGCCATACAAGACACGCCTCTAAGTGTATTTGGCCTTGACTTTATCCTATGAAAGATGCAGAATAAAGAACACCTCTAAAGGTATAGTCTGACCAGTCGTGTATGGATGTTATCTCATCTTGGTTTTCTAGTGACATAATATGAGTTTACCAGGGTTGTTACGCTGATCCTATCATGCTGTTTACCAACAGGTGACTTTCATAGGGTTAATGTTTTGCGGGCCCATGGATGCTTTGTTGCAGTCATGTAAGCTTTTCTCACAAGTTCACCTTGGACCTTATCGAAAAACAAATGGAGCAAAATGTTTGAGAAGAAACATTGGCTTAGGATAATGACTATTATTATTTGAAGTTAAATATTATTCCAGGTAGTAGAATACAGCTCAAGAATATTCTCAATAACAAATGTGTTATTTCTATGTAATATCTTCAGAGATGTTTTATAGAGAGAACTCTTCCTGAGGGTCACCCAGAAAGTTAGCAATTGCTGAGCGTTTGCCTTGAGCCACAGTGATACTATGAGGTAGATTACAAATACCTCAGTTCAGAGCTGAGAAACTGCTGTGTTTGCTGAGATTCTTTCATAAAGGATTTTTAGACAAGTGTGGTAGTACAGACCTGTAATCTCAACTGCTTGGGAGGCTGAAGCAGGAATATCTTCAGCTCTAGACCTACTGGGCTACAGAGAGCATTCAAAGCCAGCCTGGACAATTTAATAAAGCCCTATCTCAAAATAAATAAAAAGTAAAAGGAGACTTGGTGATATAGTTCAATTGGTAGATCACTTTCCTGGTATCAAGTCCCTGGGTTCAACCCCAAGTATGGCAACAACAACAACAGCAAAAAGGATTTTTTGTTTTGCTTCATTTATTCTTTGGTTAATTAAAAACATGTTTCATACCAGGAAAACATAACCCACACTTGATTCTCACCCCTGGATTTCCAGTTTTCAGATAATAAGCTAATGTTCTAGCAACATTCAAATGTAATGAGCTAGCTTTTTAAAGCATGGTAATGAATCCACAGATTTTATGAACTTGGCATTTTAATAAATGAGGTTATGATTTTCAATTTTTAAATAGCCCTGCCTTTTCCAATGAGGGTATCTTCAAACTTGCTTCTGTGGTCACTGGACATGACCCCAAGCTCTCCAGATTTGTCTGGCTTTAAGAAGTTGACAAACTGTGTAAGACAGACTGTTCAGAGCCCGTGCCTCGGCCCTGCACTCCGCCAGTTTACTATGGAGTGCCTGTCTCTGCTTTAGGAAATGGGATTTAGAAATCTCAACCTGATCACTCAAGGGTATCCATTAAAATAAATTGTCAGTTTTCCAAGACCTTTCAGAGGGCACCTGTGGGGGGGTATCATACCTTGTGACCAAAGCATATGTTTATAAGGAGAGGGGGACATAGGCCTTGAATTTCTAATGCTTATTCTACAGCTGTACTTGACAGATCACCCCAAACTGAAATGCTGAGCTGCCAACATTAACTCACCATCCTTCCCTATCTCCCCAAAGCCTCTGGACCCAGCCTTGAACTTGCACCCCCATGGGTGTGACTGTGGCAGGAACCCCTTATAAATAGAATCATATAATATTTAGTCTTTTACAGATGGCCCATTTCATGTTGATGGACCCTTGTTTGCTGCTGTGTTTTAGTCATTGGATACGATGTTGCTATGAACGTGGATGTGCAAATATCTCTTTGAGTCCCCAACTTGAACAAAATGGATATACATTCCTATAAGTCTGTATATGTCCCTCCAAATTTCTATATTGGAGACTTAGTCTCCAGTGTAACAGAGTAGAGGCCTATCAGGAAGCGTCTAGACGATGAGAGCATTGGGCTTGTATACGGATTAATGGCCTTATCAAAAGGACTGTCTGGAGTAGGGAGGGCAGAGATCTCTCTTGTGTCCAAGAAGGCCCTTGCGGTCCCTGGCCTTTATCTTTAACCTCCCAGATTCCAAGGCTTTGAGGAAAACATTATTTTCTTGATTAAATTATCTAGTCTCAGATATTCTGTCATAGCAACATAAAAGCCAGAACGCCTAGAAGCATGCCACATGGTGGTTCTATTCTAGAATTTTCCTGCAGGTGTCTGCTAATTGTTTCCCAAGGTCCTCACATACTTCCCCACACTGGCTGCACCATTTATCTCCCCACCAGAGAAACAGTGATTCTAGTCTCCTCACTTTTCACAAACACTTATTCTCCATGAGTGTGACATAGCATCTCTTTGCAGTTTGGACTTACATTCCCTAGGTTGTGTTCAACAGCTTAAGGAGCACTTATTGGTCATCTGCATTTGATAGACCCGGGGTTGCTTCTGCATTTTAGCAATGGGGCCTGATGCTTCTGTAAACATGGATGTACAAATAAGCACTGGAGTCCTGCCTTCAGAAGAGAACTTTGATATGTGCTGCTGGTTATCTTCTTCTTTGAAGAAATGCCTGCTGTAGTCCTTTGCCTCTTTAAGAAATCGGATGTTTGGCCGTTGTTACCGAGTTCTTACAGTTCTTGCTATACACACTAATTCCCATCAGAACAGTGATTTTTCAAGGGCTCTCTCACATTCTGCAGTTTCCTTCTACTTATTCACTATATCCTTTGACATACAGAATTTTTAAATTTTTATAATTTACTTTGAAACACATTTATTTTTGTCTTCTGTGCTTTGGTGTTACAACCGTGAACTCCTTCCTAACCCTTTGGCACAAGGCTGCTTGTCTGAGTTACTTTTCTGTTACTGCAATAAGACACCAAGACTGGGGTAACGTAGACGAGTTCATTCTGGCTCAGGTCTGTGGAAGGTTAGAGTTCATGGTGCTGGGGTAGCAGGTGGAACAGCAGCGGAGAGCGCACATCTTAAACCACCAGCAGGAGGCAGAGAGGACTACCTCAAAATGGTACCCACCTTTGGAAACCTCAAAGCTGGCCCTTCAGTGACATTCCTCCCCTAGCAAAGTTCCACCTCCCCAAACAGCCATCAACTGGGGACTAAGTCTTCAATTGCCCGAGACTTGTGGGGAGCAGCTCATTCTAACCACCTCAGACTTCAGTTGCTCATTTCTTGTATTTAAACTTTTCATTCATTTGGAAATTATTTTTGCGTGAAATCTTAAGTGAGGGTCCAACTTCAACTTAATTCTGTTCCTCTATTGTAGTAGTTTACTCAGGACTATTTATGAAAAAGCCATTTTCTCTTTATTAAAAGTTCTAGATGCCCTTACCAAAGATCATTGATTGTACTTGTGACAGCTTCTGTCAGCATGCTCTAGTACATTGGTCAACATGGCTGCTTTGCTGCTATAATAACATTTTGTGTGTGTGACAGAAGCAATAATTTTTTTCAGACTGTCATTACCTTTTTGTTTTGTTTACAAAGTTTATACTAATTTTTTCCACATTAAGCTTGTTTAATTTTTTTCAGTTAAATCACATAATTCTTTTACCTATTGTACCTGGATTATAGATTATAAAGAAATCTGGTAATATTTCCTCTAGCATATAAGTAACCCCATGTCAATCCATCCAGTAATTATTGCTTTCAACCCTATTATAAAGTATTTAGAGAAAAGAAGAAAATATCATTTTTTAAAATCAATCTGGGTTAACAAACCAGGTTGAAAAGACTTCAGAAAGACTGCTGCTAAGTGGGAATGTTGTCTTTGTCCCGAGTAGTGATGATGATGGTGATGGGTACTGTTCTGGATTCCAAAGTCTGCACATGCTCTCTGCATCTGTGTATACATCTATAGACAAGGAAGAAAAAATTTAACGTCAGAATTAAAGTCACCAGAGCTCTAGTATAAGCTTTGCAAACTTTAATTCCAAACTTGGTCACTTAGTGGTCATGCAACTTTGAGTGAGTTTCTCAACATTCAAGTCTCAGAATCTAAGTCTGAAAAACCTGAGTCCAGCCAGAGTGCCGTAGCAAGACCCTGCCTCAAAATTGTAAGTCTAGAATATAGAAATAAGATAGGATTTATTTCATGGAGTTATTATAATATTGAATATTGTGGGGGAAGCCCAGCCCAAGGGGGCGTGTTCACCTCGGGCTAATGTTTACGTATAAATCTGGCGGTCGTGAGCCCCACCGGCCCCTTTTGTACTTCCGGTTTCATTGCTGGATCCCTGGTGTTGTAAGCTATTACCTCATTAAAACTTACTATTTCATATTAAGCTAGCCTGGTTATTACGCCGCATCAATTTGGCGCCAAAAGAACCCTGCCCCCAACCTATCTATATTTCTTACCATCAGTATGATCGCCATCCTTCTGAATGAATTGTTATTTGTCTTTTCCAAAGGGCTTCTCCTCTTCAAACCGAACCTTTATTAATTTTGACGGTATCCACAATTTTTCCTCTCCTGTGGAGACAAGAGCAAAACCCCTTCCCCAACGCAGCACATCTCCTGGCTTCCATTGCGAGGTCAGCACATCCTTGAAATAAACTGGTTGATTTAATTCAACAGAATATGATAATGATTATAAAAGCCTGTAGTGAAACTTTTGTAAGGAGGCCGCTAGTTAGTTTCTGGCCGTTTAGACCCAAAATAATCATACAGAAACTATATTATTTCAAACATTGCTTGGCCCATTAGCTCTAGCTTCTTATTGACTGACTCTTATATCTTAATTTAACCCATTTCTATTAATCTGCGCATCACTGCATGGCTATGGCTTCCTGGGTAAAGTTCTGTCTGGCTCCAGCAGGGCTATATGACTTCTCTCTTACTCTGCCCTTCTTTCTCCCAGCATCCAATTTAGTTTTCCCTGCCTACTTCTATTGCTTTGCCCTATCAGGCCAAATCAGTTTTCTTTATCAATGAACCAATCATATTCACAGCATACAGAGGGGAATCCCCCATCATGATTCCGTGCTAATCACTAATGTCTGCCATTACACACAGTTCGTAACTGAAATCACAAAAGTAGTGAGAAATTAGATCAAGTCCCATAACTAGGATTAAAACCTGAGCTACAGCCTACTTTCTTCCCAGATCCCCGTCTTTCCTTAGTAAAGAGCAGTTTGTACTTGCTGCTGGTTTTAGGAATGCTCAGAGTAGAACAGCGTTGTGTTCAGGGAGCACTTTCATGGCTGGAACCAGTGGCTAGTGATCTAAACATGTGGATGACCTCCTCCCTAGAATCATTTGGTACACTTTAGAGCTGACAAGTCAGATAAGACAAAGCTAAGAAGGGACCACTGCCTGGGTGACTCGGTCTTGTGTCTGGGAGTGGGCAGAAGCTGTGCGTGTGACTCAGGAGTGAGTATATTCCAGCAGCACCAGGGATGGGACAGCTGGGTCAGGACTCATCAAGCCCAGGTAGACCTCTGAGACACAACGGAACCAGGAAAGCCCTGGCAGAGGGGTAGGCTGGGAATAGAGAGGAACATTGCTTCCTCAGGATTTATACTTCCATAAAGGGAAGAGAACGACCACAGTTCTCCCAGAAATTGAAATTATGAGCAATGTAGCCAGCTTATCTTGGATCTTTCTTCTTATCTCAAGTGGAAGAGTGATTTATTTCTTTGGGTTTGTGAGAAGGCTTAGCTTAACCTGTGACTCCTTCATAACGCAGCCTGCACACCGACTGCTTTTTAGGCTGCTATTGAAAATTCACTCTAACAAGGCCTTTGAGCAAATATCTAACAACATGTTCCCCAGTCAACTTCATCAGTAACAGAGTTAACATTCTGATTTCTATTTATTCATTTTTTTTAAAAAATGAGATAGCAAGTAAAAGGCTGGAAATAAAACAATAGCACATAGGGTAGCAGGAAGGACCAGGAAAAAGAACTTTCTGGAGCTTGGGAGCCCTGACCACAGAGACATGAAGAGGAAAGCTGTGTGTTCTTTCTCTGTGCCACATGAACTCCAGGGACCCAGCTCAGGTCATCAGGCCTGGCCCAAGCGCCTTGACCCACTGAGCCATCTCCCTGCCGCTGGTGTGCCAATTTATTCTAAAACCAAAAATGATATCTCAGATTCCAAGCAGAGAACAAGTGTTTACCAAACACCTACAATAGTGCAGACATATTTAAGAATACTACACAAATGTGTAGCCTGGTTTGTTTAATTATTCCAGGAGGTTTTATTATGAGTCATTCCCTCAGCAATTGTTCATCCAATAAGTATAGAGCCCTACAACATGATGTAATATACAGTGTTGGTCCTTCCTCTCCTTATCTTATACCATAATATGCCGGGAAGACTTGAAACAGAGTAGGTGAATATAACGAGGTTCCCAATGTGACCTGAATTGTCTGAAAAATAAACAAAAGCTGTTGCTGAGGTGACAATATTTGAATGAAAAAGAAAATACAGGATTGTTTCGAGTCAGAACGGCTGTGTGTTAGAAGAGCCACAGTACGCCATGTTGGCTGGGGATCTACCATGGGGAGGGAGGAAGAGAGAATCTTTGAACCAGAGATTTATCAAGACGAGAGTGAGGCAAGGGGACATACCGCTGGGACGCTCATGATGGCCTCATCTGCTACTTCCAGCTCCTTTAGGTTGTTTTATATGTGAAACCAACTATAATATCCTTCTTTATACAGTGGCCTATGAATATTACCACCTACCATCATTCTTCTGGGCTGCTCTTCACACAGGAAATCTTAAAAGGTTGCTGTACCCTGCATCATTAAGCTTGAGGCAGCCCTCAGCTAAGCAACCTACTGCTTCGAGTTAAAGGGAAACTTACTAACATTGGAGCAAGAAATGAGGCCTGTAATAGAGCCAAACTTCTTCTTTTTTAAAAAGAAGACATACAAAATAAATATTATGAGAAAACATTATAGAGAATATGAAGTTTTCTCTTAATAGCAAATGGCAGCTAATACATTAAGCTACCTCCAGACCATGAAAAGAAACAGCCTGGGGAGTTTTGGTTTTGAAAATGATTGAACAGAGTTGCCAGGTTACATCCTCTAACCCCGACATCTCCAGCAGGTCATACATGATGACAGAGTCACCCCAAATCATAAAGCCTCTGGCAGTTGCTAGGTTGTAAAAGACCTCAGGAGTTCACTCGGGAGTCTAGGCCCCCCAAATCTTCTCACAAACTTAAAGATGGGCCAGTTTGCATTCAGTTTTACTTTGACAGATTCAGTCACACAGTTAGCAAATGTGTTTACAGAGAAGTTACATTTTATGTGCTACAAGCATCCATAGTGAAGAGGCACATGATTCTTGCCGTTTGGGAAACTTATAATTGATTAGCAATAGCAGTTGTAAAAAGAAACCAAGAGGCTAGCTATTCAATTATAAATATGGACTATTCTCTTCTGGCCCTCTTACTGCATTCATATAAAGTACAGGGGGAAAGTAAACATAGCAGTGTATAAAATATATTTATGATTAAATTATATATTTCTCTATTATAATTAATAGCAAAATTCAATCAGACTAAGACAGAAGTATTAAGTTCTACCAAGGATCAACGTGGAGCAGGATAATATTTTGATATAAAATTCATACAGAGAAAGGAGGGAGGGATAAAGGGGACTTTTCTCAGGAAGGAAGGTCCTGGGGCAGGGAGGTGTCATAAGCATCCCAGCGCAGCGTCTGTAATTCAGAGTAACAAAGTATGTGGAAGGAGGCTACACTCTTCATAGAGTACAATCACTGAGATACTGCTGTCTTATCTGTGTTCGGTGACCCTTTCCTTCCTACTGTTAACACCCAGAGGAACCTGGCCCCAACCCTTGCAGGGCAGGCAGTATTCTTCTGTCTAATTAAAAAGCAAAACTCTGCTGGTTTCCTTCTCTACTTCCTCCTCCCCTCTCTCTCTGCATCTCCCTGTCTTTCTCTTGTTCTGTCTCTATGTCTGTCTCTCTCTTCCTCCCATTTACCCTCTCTCAATAAACTCCTCACCTAAGCTTTGCCTACGTGGTGTATTTGTCTCTTATCACCAAGGTCCCTTGCACGAAGAATCGCAGTGCACTCTCATCACCTGCAGTCTGGACCCACCCGCCGCTAGGGTCCCTCTCATGCAGAAATCATTACACCTACCACTCGGACCCATTTCAGGGGCTTCCCCAGCATTTGGAGTCTTTCGATCACAGCTTCAGTATATCTTTATAGGACTCCAAAGATAACTTTGGTTTCCTATGTGGACTAAAGATTCTTTCTTTCTAATTATTTTTTCCAGAGCTGAGGACCAAATCCAGGTCTTTGTTATTGATAGGCAAGCCCTCTACCACTGAGCTATATCCTCAGCCGTAAGATTCTCCCTCTCTTTCAGCTGATGTTTGACTCCCTGCTTTGTTAGGTCATGAAGAGTGGGGACTACAAAAGTATTCTCACTTCTGTTTTCTAAATTCCATCTCTGGACATCACCACTCTCCTCCACCCCAGGGGAGGATGAAGGCTGAGAAATCAACAAACAAACAAAAAACCTGCTTAACTTCTGTTGTTTATAGATCTGTCTGGAAGGGCCGGGTTGTCTCTCTCCTCTGCATTGTTAGGTCTAGTTAAATAGCATCACTGGAGAGGACTCTAATCTGCACCATTCCCTGGTGAGGTGGCTTCCCAATGACAAGCTGTTGTCTTCCATGGCTCCTCCTCTGACCTGGTGATACTGCATAGATTTCCTGCTTAGGTCTTTTCCCTTCTGCAGATATACCCTGGAGATGACTCGAGTCTGGTTCCCCTCTGGTGCACACGGCCCTGTGCAGTCTCAGATCCAGGACGCATTCATTGGGCTGCCTTGCCATGGTAGGGTTGTAGAACAAGTCAGTTGCCACTGTCCATCAAGAAACAGAAAGAATGATTTCTCTTTCTCCATTTCTTCTTTCCTTGTTTCCCCAGCTTAGTTTCCAATGCTGGCCTGGGGTTCACTGTGTAGAAGAGTGTGACCTTTAGCTCCTTATTCTCTTAAGTTCTGGGATTACAGGCTTGTGATTGCATAATCAATTTATATAGAGCCAGGGATTGATCCCAGAGTGTCATGCACACATGCTAACAAACACTATACCCGCTGAGCTATGTTCTCAGCCTTGAAAGAGTGTTTTTAACCGACTTGTAACCTTATAAATTATGAGGGCCTATGAAGAAACTCTTCTAGCTTTTCATTCATGTGCTTAAGAATCAAGTCTTTCCTTTGTTTGTTTTTTTTTGGTGGCACTAGGGACTGAACTCAGGGCCATATTCATGTTGAGCAATTGTTTTATCACTAGGCTATGTCCCGAGTTCTTTTTGTATTTTTTTTTATTGGGGACTGGCCTTCTACTCCTCCTGTGACCAATGCAATTCTTGGACTTGGAATCCTTCTACCTCAGCCTCCTGAATAGATGGAATTACAGGGTGACACCACTCAGCTCAGCTTAGAATTATCTTTGAAGGTAGAGAGAAATGGCTTCTCTTCTCTCTCATCCTAAGCTTATTCTTTTCTCCTCCTTTCCTGTATCCCCCATTCATTTCCTATCAATTCATCAGAAGTCTGAAATTTTCAAGTCACTGTTAGTTACTTATTGTCATAAAACGGACTTCTTGCCATGTGCTTTCTAGACTTTACCTTGTCCTTCTTGTGGCATAAGGGGATCCTCATGTTTCGACAGCCTTCTGTGCCCTTGATTCTCTATGTAAAGTCTGAAGCTAGTGAGGAAGCCCTTTGTTCTGCTCTTGGGGGAGGGGGACTTTTACCTGGCCATGCATCCAATATTAATCACAGTTCTAAAGGAACACGATTCCACACCTGAAAGCCTGTGATGCTACTGTGTCGCTGGTTCCGTTTTATCTCTCGAGAACTATCATATGCTGCGGGGTCAGCTCTGACATGCTTAGTTAATGGGAAAAGGAAGAACAAAGAAAATGAACCTACAAAAATGAGTCTGTGAGTTAAAAAAGAAGAAAGCAGCATGGTTGGGGGGTCTCTCATCTGTGTTTTCTGTCTCTTACTCTTTCTGATATCAAATCTTTATTTTTTCAGGGACATATCTTGGATTCCTTAGAATGGCAACAAAATCTAAACTTAACAAATTCTGATAAAATTGTCTGAGAGAGAGAGAGACAGAGAGAGAGAGTGCAAAGCTGGTGAAAGAAATGGCTGCCCTTTAGTGCATACAAATACATGTTAGGAGGATGAAATGATTTCGTATTAATTTTAGATTAATAGTTGATGCACTTTCCAAGGCGTGTCCTTCAGTTAGGTAGGGGTTTTTTACAATTGTTCACAAGGTTTCCTGCACACTTATAAAGGTCTATTCAGTGAAAATAGCAAAAAAATATTCATTCTTTAAACGGTTCAAAAACACATTTTATAAACAAATTATGTATTTCATACTAGCTAATTTTTCCTGATAAACTAGATGTTAGACATGTAGATTTTCATGTTATTATCATTTCCATTGATCACCCACTGAAACAGTAGGGTTCTAATAGTGTGCAATGCAATTAAACAAATTTCAATTATATGGGAGGGCACTCTTTCTTAATGCAAGCAATTTTATCTGAATGATGTCCATTATACACACATTTATTAGCCATTCACACAAACCCCAGACACTTTGTGTGTCAGGCGAGATGCAGTGGTAGGCTGAGAGCTATCCCACGCTATTGTCCTCAGCGGTAATTCACATCTAAAATCCTGGACGCGGTGCAGAGTGGGCAGTAACCCAGTTTGACATGATCGCAGGTCTCATCATCGGCTGGACAACACATTTGAGGGAGTGTTGCAGGTTCTAAATTCTGCCCAAGTCACATCCTCTTACAAAAAAAAAAAAAAAACCCATCTTTCAACTTTCATTCTGTTTGCTAACAGTAGATGTTGGCAGACATGCTTAGGAAGAAGGGCATATGGGCAGAAAGCCTCAGGATTGTGTTTGGCCAGAATTTCCTGTTTCTCACCAGTTTATAATTTATACATCAACTAGGCAGGTTCTTTGACTTGTTTTGGGCATCCCAAACCTGAAATTTTAAAGTAGTCGACAATTCTAGTCATTTCCATAAGGTGTCAGAAGTAGGTCACAGTATGAGTATCATACATTGTGTCTATGTAATTTATTTTGTTTTTTATTTTTGGGACTCTATATCCTTGTTGGCTTGGTTTTTATAAATGGCTGAACTCACATGTGTTAATTTTTAATATCTAACCCTTCAGCTGGAATGTGGGCCAGCCGAAGTTAGAGGAGACAGGGGAAAAGAGTATCTTCTTAGCCGAGCCCGGTGGAAACCAGAAAAGGAGTGCGCTCCATATTCACTGACATTGCGATTACCCAGGAAAATGTTTAAAACATTAAACCATTGGCAATGTTCCAAGCTAAATGACTCAAACTTGTCTAGGGAATCTGAGCATGAGCATTTTACAGAGCTGTGCTCCTCACAGGGAGCTGAGATCCACTGGAGCAGTGTGGCAGCCAAGTAGTGAAGACATTCATGGCTATGACCTTGGAACACCCTGAAGAGTGGGATGGAACATAATCAGAGAATGGGATTTACTGACAGGTCTATATCAGGGGAAAGGCCTGGTCAACCGTTATGAGTTGTAGAAGAGAGGCCTCTGAATCACCAAGTAAAGAGACTCGGTCTGGGCAGGGGCTGAGTCTGCCGCCTGTGATGTCCCTTCTTGTGACTCTGCAGTGACAAGCCTTCAGAAGACACAAGAGCCCTGCTTTTTTTCTAATTTATTACTTTGCACTATTTACAGGACTTTTGGTACATTATTTATATATTGATAAATAAACCTTGCCTGATGACCAGAGGCAAAGGTAAAGCCACTAGAGGTCAGGCTATGGTGGCACACACCTTTAATCCCAGTACTTGGGAGACAGAGACAGATAGAGCTCTGTGAGTTCAAGGCCACACTGACCTTGAAGACCAATACAGATCAGTGCAGAAACAAATTCAGGTAGTGGTACCTTACCTTTAATTTCAGTGCTAGGGAGTCAAACGCCTTTAATCCCAGTACTTGGAAGGCAGAGGCAAGCAAATCTCTGAGTTCAAGGCCAGCCTGTTCTACAAAGTGAGATCCAGGACAGTCAGAGATACACAGAGAAGCCCTGCCTCAAAAAAATCAAGAAATAAAAATAAAAGTAAAAGAAATAGAGTTTTAAAAGAGCCATGTAAAAATGGAAAATATACAAAGAGTTTGGATATTGCATGTCTTTGAATTGCTTGACTGCTGAGGAAGGAGCAACAGCTGCTAAAGGACATTTGATCATAAATGCTGCTGGATTATTTCAACCTATATATTTTGAAAATTTCTTGACTTCAAACTTTAAGTCAAAATATATGGTACTTTGAAGAAGAGGTTTTGCTTTTGTTTCTACAGGAAATGAGAGGCTTTGGATTCATTCTAGGGTTAGAAATATCAGGTTTGATCAAGGAAGACCACTTGAAAAATCTCCAATAGGAGCAGATGGCCCAGAGGATCCATCGTTTTAGAGTACCTCTGCTGCAGTTTCCTCTGAGTTCTATACTCAGATCAGCTTCAAGGCCTCTGGCCGCAATGATCCAGTCTCACAAAAAACTTGTAAGGACTTGACCATAATCCTAAATTTTCTTTCAGTCCCCATAAGATTACCAGTGCCTCTAATCAGAAGGAAGTAGTCTAGAAAACTACACCCACATTTCCAAAAAAATGGATTATGTATGTTTGTTTGTCTTTGTTTTGAGGTTTGTTACTAACTATTATTGATAATGGTCAGGAAAAAAGCTAAGCAAAGGAAATTAGATTCAAGGCTCTTGTTTTGTAAAGAAAAAAGGGAGAATATAGGTGTGATAAGATAAAAAGGTAGATTATTGAATCTACTTTTAAAAAGCAACTACTAGTTTTAAATGGTTTACATTGGATTTGAATTTTTTATATTGCATACAAATTTTATATATTGATACAAATTTGAGATTAATTTTGTTAAAACATATTATACATATATTTCTACTCTTGTTCAAGGTATTGTGTTGTAGGGGGCTGTTTGTTCATTTCTGGCTGCTCAGCCCTGAAATAATGCCACAGAAACCGTATTATTTACAATACAGTTTGGCCAATAGCTTAAGCATATTTCTCATATCTTAAATTAACCCATCTCCATTAATTTGTGTATCACCACAAGGCTGTGGCTTACCAGGTAAAGTTCTGGAGTCTATCTCTAGCAGAGCTACATGACTTCTCTCTGACTCCGCCTGTCTTTCTCCCAGCATTCAGTTTAGTTTTCCCACCTACCTCTGTTCTACCCTATCAGGCCAAGCCAGTTTCTTTATTAACTAATGGTATTCACAGCATACAGAGGGGAATCCCACATCACCCCCCTTTCCTGTTTAAATAAAATAGAAGGCTTTATCTTTAACAGTAAAGTTACATATAACAAAAGAGGTATCAAGCAAGAATTACAGTTATAACATTTATATCTATTTTTTTTATCATAACTAAGGAAAACTATAGCTATACCTTTCTATTCTTTGACTCCATCAAAACTCCAGAAGAATATAATATTGCCTAAGAAAACAGGGAGTACATTGTAAACAACTTCCAGAATGACAGAGATTTTTTTTTTTCTACCTGAACAGTCACCCAAAGTTCTTCTGTAACATTGGAACATCCATCTTTAGCCTACAGGCCCATAGTATCCAGCAGAATTTTCCATTAAGCAGGAAATTTCCAAGACAGTTCAGTCACTTTCTTTTGTGTCCTGCAGAATGTCTGGCAGACCCTTTCATGAAGCAGAAACCCCAAAGGACTGTCTCACCTTCTTTAGGCAACTTCAGCCGTCATTTTTCCATTGGTCCTGTATGGCCAGTTCACACAGCATTCCATCTAGCAGTCCAGAAAAGAGCATTTTCTTGCCCAAATGGCTAGCCAACTCCATAAGGAAACTCTTCAATACCTGTCATCCTCTTGAAGTAGCTTGGTGCTGCCAGTAGCAGATGTGTCTCATTGTCATAAAAAGTCCTAAATTCTTAAAACATTTTAAATGACATATTCTGTTAGTTTTTGAAAGGTTTGAAGAGTACCCATCTATCTGAAATATATCTCTGTAGATCTAGAAAATCTAACGAACATGACTACAAGGTTGACTATTACAGATGACTTTCTATTAACCTGTATTTCTTGATTATACATTACACTTTTAAATGAGTTTCACAAACACAGTACCTTAATCAAGAGCAGAAAGATACATATAACAAAATTGATCTTAAATTTATATCAATAGACTCAGTCCATACCAATGCAAGTATTCATCTCTATATCATATCCCCCTTTAAATGTAAACAAACATTTATGAACAGTATTTGGGAATTTGGGTGTAGTTCTTTTCAAACTGCTTCCTACTTTTTGTTGGGTGAAATTTTTGGGGTTTCATTGAAACCTTTTGGGGGTATCTTGGTCCATCAAACCACATTAGTCTGGAAGTAATCCACAGGTTCTCATCCTCTATGGAAACAAAAGCAGAACCTCTTTTCCAAAGCAACATATCCTTAGACTCAAATTTTAAAGATGCCTTTAAAATATATATGTTGGTTTAGTTTAGCAGCCTCTACAATGAAAGTTCTCTCTGTACTTAGCTCATTCATAGTCAAAAAGTTCAAATAAAATACAATAATATGCATAATACAGACTCTCTGTATTTTTCATCATTATTTGGCTTATTTTTCTCTTTTAATCTATGACTGTCTGTACTGTGTCTCATTAAAGATTTTGTTTTATTTTTTAAGCTATTTCTTTTTATAACTCTCTATACTCTTTTTCTTCTCTCTCCCAAGCCAATGTCCATTTATCCAACACCGTGACCCATTCAGAGGTCTTTTTCATCTTAATCTGTCTTTATTGCATATCTGTAATCCTTTCCTGACCAAGACCGCTTCTTTAAATGTTAAGTGGTTTGGCTAGGACTAAGGCTGCTTTGCCTTTTGGCTCTGTTTAGTCCAACATGGCAGAGACATGTTCACTGCTTCTGAGACTGCCGGATGGAAGCCATCCTCACCACCTCAACTCTGGGTTGCACTGTGTAGCATATAAACCCTTTTTATCTGAGTAAAAGCTAAATTTTCCATGCAACACACAGTGTAGTCTGCAAATATTTCTGTGGCAGAAAATATGGCAGCAGGAATCTGCCATGCTCTCCTGCCTGTGCACTCCTAGCAGACCTGATCCTGATGCCTGCCCAGGCAGGGAGTGTTGAGCCATGGGCATGGTCTCAGCTACATTCTTCCTCACCCTGAGTGGGCACATAACCATCCAGACCCAAAGTGGGTGGCAGGCATTAGACCCAAATTTTAGGTGCCATTCTGTAGGAGGAGAATATTCTGTTCATTTTTCCCCAGGTGCCCAGATCCGAAATAATCACACAGAAACCATATAAATCATGACATTGCTTGATCAATGACTTAGACATATTTTTGGCTAACACCTATATTTTAAATTAACCCATTTCTATTATTTTGTATTTTCCATGAGGTTGACTTGTAAAGTTTCCTTTGGTAGCTGCATGGCATCTCTCTGACTTTGCCTACTTTCTCCCAGCATTCAGTTTAGTTTTCCCACCTAGCTCTATTCTGTCCTGCTGTAGGCCCAAATAGCTTCCTTATTCATTAACCAATAAAAGCAACACATATGCAGAAGAACTTCCCACATCAGTTACTCATGTGTATTTCTTCAGCCTGAAACTCTGCCTCCCCAGTGCTGGGGCTGCAAATTCCCACACAACTTCAACCACTTCAAAGTGGTCTGTAACTATACACTAGCTCAAATGACATGTGCTTGGAGAAAGGAGGTTGATATGGATAAGCTTCACAGCATGCTTACATTGGAACAAGTCTTCATGGATGAACTAGCTGTATATAAAGGTGTCCTTGGCCCTGAAGATGAACATCTTTTGCTCCTAGAAGGAGGAGAAGTCAGGAGAAATGCTTCACTGCCTTCAGTGTGTGCACCCACATCTCCTAGAATAGTCAAAGTGGACAATTCCAGGGAGTCAATCATCACAACTGCTCAATAACCAAACATCTGTCCGAACTGCCTTACTGTGCGGAGTGGGCTTCCCCACTGGAAGGCTCTCTGCAACAAAGGAGATTTTATGAGGTTAAAGCAGGGGCGTTTTGTCTGAAGAAGTAGCAGTGAATTTGAAAACAAAATATTGTCTACAGAGTAACTTGTCTGTCTACTCGTGAATTGCAATGCAAGGCAATGTGATGCTTCATGTTTCCAGACTTCTCAAGCTACCCCTTGGGCTCTGGAGCTAATTAAGAGCTGGCATTCTGGAAGAGATTAGTTGTCACAGAATGCCACCAAGATTGGGATAATGGAAGGAATCAGCGGATGGGGAATAAAAAGCAATGGAGCAACATTGACAAAGCTGTGCCTTGCCCCGGGTGAGGGGGTCCCCCTGCTTCTGTTGCCCTGCTTCCTGGTCCAGGGGCTGTCTTTGCAGGCGCATCCTGAAGTTTCCCCCGAGCTACAGTTGGCCATGGTTAGAAACACACCAGTGTAGCCTGGTCAACTACCCAGCGGCTTAGACTCCCTGACAGTGCCTGAGAAGGCACAGCTGTTCAGAGGCCCGAGATGGAGCTGGTGTGTAACCGTGGGTTACTCTAGAACAACACCCGGAGAAAAGTTCCAGAACAGATCACTGTAGACCCACACATGGCTGCCCAACAAAACTAAGAAGGGCCTGGAAAATGCAAATTCCTTGCCTTTCAGTAAACTCTCAGTGTGAAGCTGACCTTAGTGGTCCAAGGACCACAGTTTGAGTCACACTGTGCTTGGCTGTTGGATGCGTCCTCTTGAGCATGAGAGAGATGAGGTAAAGGAAACCAGGTGATCCAGCACACTGAATACTCCCAGGGAGAGAGTTGGTGAAGACACATCCAGCTCTGCTATGGTGCACTACGGTTTTAATACATCTCTGGGGGATCACGTGTGATAAGCTTGGTCCCCTCCAAGGCAATGCTGTCAAAACCATTAACAGATGAGCAAAGTAATTAGGTCACTGGGGCACTGCCTCCAGAACGGATTGACACGGATCTTGCAAAATGGCTTTCTTGATCTTGTTGAAAGCAATGTAAAGAAAGGAGTAGACAGTGCCCTATCTGCTTTCTGATACTCCCAAAATAATGGTATCTGCTGTGATGTGGCCTAGCCAAGGGGACTTTATCAAGAGACTCAACCGATGGAGCTGGCTGATCTTGGGTCCTCAGCTCACAACACCTGGAGCTCAATGGATACCTTTTCTTTGTGAGCTCACGGTTAAGGCATTTGATGGTACAAAGAAGAAACACAAACAAGCAACAAGCAGACTACTGGGAGCTCCCTTTCCACCAAGGGCGCAGTGTAGACAGAGAACTGCCTGTTTGTGGGCCATGGCTTCCTCGCCAGGAAAAGTACTTCTCTTTCTCATTTTCTTTGTAAAGAAAGGTGTATTTTTGCACAGATGTGTCTCAAACTGAAGCTAAAAAGGAGAATCTTCAGCTCGGCAGAGGGATGGACCACTCCACAAATTTGTGGGGCTGTCGCTCGACTTTTATGCGCTGGTGCGATGCCTCAATGCGGGAAAACGCATATCCTTTTAGAGAGGGTTTCTAAAATATCACAGCAGGTTTCCTTGGAAATAATTTTCATTGGTCATAACATGGGTATTTGGTTATTTCTAAGTAGCTTGAAATCATCATGGACGGCAACAAATTTTTTTTCCGTGTATAGATTAATATGCACAATACCGCAACGGTCATCTGCAAGACGTAAAAGTGGAAGTCCAATAGATGGCGCTGTTTACTTCTTTTTCACAAATTCATCGCGTGGACAGCTTATCCCCAAACTATTTGTTTTCAAAACCTTATAAAGCCAGCCAGTCCCTCTGTTTAAAAAGCATTATTGCCAAGGAATCCAATCATTCCATATTTTCTGGGACCAAACTGGGTGACTCTGTCACAGCTTATTAACTAGAAAAGTACTTAAGAGTTATTAATCTTGTCTAAGGGCGGGAAGCATTTCACTAGATCCTCCTTTTTCCTTTACTGTCTCCAGAACAGCTGTTTTCTCCTCCCCCACCAACTCACCACCGCACAGCAGACGCTGGCTGATCCAGATAGAAGCCAAACATCAGTCTCAGACCTCAACTGGACTTGGGCTTAAATCAAGTAGCTTGTTTGGGGATCAGACCTCGCTGTTCTTGAACATTATCTTTTCAACATTAGAACACATTTTTGAACACGCAAATACCTGACAGCCTATCACATGAAAAACAACTAATGTAATACTGGTAGGTAGGGCCTTGAAATCAGAAGGGATGGAGCTTTGCGGTTTGAGTCTCAGCTCTAATCAGGTAGCCCAGGGGCATGTGAATAATACAGCACCTACTCCATACAGGTCACATGGAAACTGTAATTAGAACAATATGGCATATATCTATCTGTCTTAAACATATGGTAGACATAGAATCACATGTCACATAGTACACAAATATAACATATGATAGACTTTCAGTAAATGCTGTTTACTTTGTCTTTCATCTTCATTCATCAAGCTTGTCTTATGCAAGACATTCTTCCACAACACCATAAAAGAAAATCCCACCACCGCCATTAGCAATATGTGCATGTCCAACCCTCCTCCAAGCTAAGTGGTGCTAATTCACTGTGTTTTCTCATCATTAGCACCAAACCTATATTTTTAAGCTTCCTGCACTTTAGAAGCGCGTGGAGGCCATTCACTAAGCAGCGTTTGTGCTGAAGGTTAAGGCAGCTGTAGCCTGTAATCTCCCACTCAGCTGCCAATGCTAATTTAATACAGAGAGGTGAACACATGGCTAAAACGTGGAGCACAGTGTCTATTTTCCCACCGTGGTTGAAGATCAGGAAAATTATAGATTGTCTGCGGAAGCTTGTGTTTTTAGTTAGTAATAGTTTCCCAACATCACGTACTGACTACATCAACCTGCCAACATAGTCTACTATGAATTAAAATTTTATTATCTATCAGTGTTCAAGTTGATTAAAATTCAGAAGCCAAGCAGAAAGATGAATACAATGAAGTGGAATATCCAGAGGCAAGAAAAATAAATACCAAGTAGCGAAAAGAAGAAAAAAAATCACCCTAAAAACAACTTGAATTTTTTGTATTTGTCCATGTGTATTTGCTTCACTTGGCTGTCAATTTTAATTGGTCTGCAACATGCTGTGGCTCTAATATATTCAGAATTTCAATTACTATCTTTCCCATTTATTATAGGAGCCCCAAATGTGGTCTATCCCTCACGAATAATAGAAGTTTCTCTTATTACAGGAATAAATAGCTTATTAAATTGACTGCTAGTTTTTATGCCCAGTGACACCATTCTTCAGAGGTGCAAAAAGTGAGAACCTGTTTTCTTTACAAATTGTATTTACTTTCTGGGAGCAACAGTGATTTCTAAAGGTTAGCCCACGGCTAATTAAGATGCTGTAAAGGTCAAAACTGAGACAGGCATATACCAGCATGCCGGGAAATGACCACTGGCACTCATCTCCTCCCAGTACGGCTGCTTTTTGGATGTCAAGACTGATTTCTAAAGAGAAAAATGCTGAAGATGGATCTGGGACTGGATCTCTTGTTTCTTCTTTCCAATGTGGTCCCACTGGATAAATTCTTCTTGCTTTCTATTATGAGAGATTGAGAGAGGGAAAGAGGGAGAGAAAGCAAGATTCTCTCCCTGCCCAACCCTTCAACATACACAAGTAAAATATTGTAAAATATCTGTAAAATATCGATGCTCCTAGAATTTGAGAGACCTCATGTGTATTAAAAAAATACATAGCCTTTAATGAAAGATAGATCTGGGTCCTAAAAAGATTTTAATATTTATTAAATTTCTTACCTCAGCAACTTATTCCACCTTTCCAAATCAGAGTTTTGTTACCAATAAAAAAATGAGATTAATAACACATGCCCTACAGGAAGTGATTGGTGTATTTTATCATAACGACTAAAATTTTAGCGATGTTCAATACTTGATTAAAAATTAACTCAAAGCAAAGGTGGGCCATTAAATAACCTATCAAATGCAAAATCTGCATTTTTAACAAGCAGCTTATGGGCAACAGTTATTTTGTCTTGAGAGTTCTTGGAGAAAAATAAAAACAGAACCATTTGACAAAACATGTATCTGTGCACTTAAAGTTTAGCAAAAGCTTTGAGTTGAAAATATGAAATACAATGAAGTATATCAGTAGAATCAACACCAAGAGCCAGACATTGTGACACCGCATTGTTTACAAACCTGTCATTTCTTCAACCCTGTTAATAAAACTGAGCGCAGACACAGCATGGGTAAGGCTAACAAGTATCCTTCCATGCTTTATTTAAATAAAATTATCTGTCTATGACTTCGGATTTATTCATGCTAGTATGAATATGTTACATATCTTACATATATCCATTGTGTGTATATAGCTACCAGTATGCACAGATCTATTGTTACTCTTGCCGCCCCCTGTTTACAACGTTTAAGATGTAGCTAATCGGTGCATGCAGATAAACTGGGAAGAATAAAAAGTGTAAAGCACTCAAGGTCAGAGAGCAAGGAGTCGAAAGTTCCAGGCCATTTTCCCTGCAGGTTCCTTAGATATGATTTGATATGGGGAACTACTTGAATCCTCAGATGACTTTATTAAAGGAACAATGACCTTGAAGGCCCACATGGTGAAACTGGCTGAATTAGCAAATTCAGGACTGTTTTAGAGTTTCTGAAACCATTATTAGAGCATCTCCTAGTGCCTTTGTTTGAATAAGATTTTCTTCTGAGAGAAATAATTTGATAGAGGATTTGTCAGTTTTTCCTGGGAAGTGAAAAGCAGAGCAAAACATGTGAGTATTGTTGATGAAGGACAAGGCATGCTTGTGGGAGGGGCTTTGTGAGTGGTACAGGGTGGTCAGTTTCTTCTGAACTATGACAGCAAGTTCAGTTTCTGCAATGAACTATTTGGGACAAAAACATTTAGCTGAAATGCTACCAAAATGCAGCTCCAAAGAGACAGGATGTACAGAAGGATGCACGGGATGCTGATGTCGTCCCTTACATGGCTGCACATATAAAATACGCACATGGTTATTTGACTGTGGCACAATCAAGGGCTGGAGGGCTTTCCTAACAACTAATATGCAGGCATCGCACCCATCATCTAGCATAGCTGACGGTATATCTAGTGTATACTAATGGTTTCCTGCCATGTGGAGAAAGTGGCCTCTGAGAAACACAGGGGCGAATCCCATTCACCATCTAAGCGCTTGCTGTGGGCCAGCATCGAAGTTAGATGCTATCATACAAAATCATCAAATGCCTCTTGGCAGGTTCAAGACCCCCAAGTACTAACTGAGGCTTTGGCCACACTGGTTAAGAAGAGTTAGGTTTTCTGTCCTCTGTAGCCATGGTGTTGGCTTGCGACAGGCCCTTGGGCAAAGCATTGACCCTTCCTCTCACTTAGTTTTCATTGTGGTCAAGGGAAGATAACAACCAAACTGCCCTCTCTAGCTTTTTTTTTTTTTTTTTTTTTTTAAATAGTGTCATTGTGGCGTACAAATGAGATAATTGATGTGGAAATGCTTTGGAAATTAAACAGTATACATTTTCTTTGCTCCTTTCAATAAGCAGAAATAATCATTCCCACCTATTCACCTCCCATGCATGCTGGTGCTTCTTGGAGCTGATTGAACAACAATGCTTGCTCCCTGATTTACAAATAGAACCGGACAGAGTTCCTGCCCTGTGATTTAAACTGGGAAACATGCATGATAAAAAGCCGAGAAAACACTCAACAAAGACAAAAGCCAGCAGTGATGGCCGATGTATTTACAGAAGTCTAAGTGTTCTTCGAAGGCAAAGGCGATGTGCATTTCCCACAGCCCTTAGGAAATTTGCCTGTGCAGAAATAGGCACATACACAAAAATATGTGTATTATTAAAAATGGAAGAAGATTAAAAGGAAGTCTAGCTGAGTAGAGCAGAGGGAGTGAGACAATGGTCCAGGTGAGTCCAACTGATGTGTAAGACATTTTATTATTATCTTACTTATTAATCTGCCTTGCATTTTAGTGAGTCTGCCATGGGAAACACTGGTGTAGGTGTGAGGTAAACAGAAACTCACCTTGCACTTGGCTTTTCTCCTCAGAAACTCTGTCAAGTAGTTCAACTTGTATTTAAGTATGATACTATTATTTAGCTTTGAAAATATTAAATATTCTATTAACCAAAGCAATATTCCCAAATATGCCAGGATCTATACAATGTCTTAGCTTTCTATAAAATACTTTACAACAGCAATTTAATTATCACAATAATTTTTTGAGATGGGTATTATCTCTAGTCTGTAACTGAAAATGTGAGGACAGGCATTGGAAAAATAATTCAGAGACTGTAAGGAAAGGGGTCATGGCTGAACCATGATTTGCACATTCTCCTGCAGGCCACATGAATTAATCAAAGTCTATAATAAAGCCCTATCATGAAGGAAAGGAGACTAGAAATTAAATGTGATCGTGCATTGAGTGCATGGGTTGGATTCTGAGGTGTCGTCCACACTCACACCTCCCTTCTTATTCTATGCCAGCATCTCCAAGGCTAATCCACTCAGAAGATCTGGTAAAATGCCTTCCTAGGTCTACACTGCACTTCTCTGTGAGTCTAGATCAGTGGATTGTGATTCTATGCATGGCTACTACATATTTTTTTCACAACGTTGTTGGGATGCCCTGAAGAGTGCCTTGATGTGGCTTTCCCTGAAAGTTCCAAGGAATTTATTGTTTATAGATGATCCTATGAAGGACAATGTGAAAGGAAGGCAGAAATGACTTTAGGGGAAAATAAGACAAAGTCATAACTGACATTTCAATTTCAAGAATTACACAGGATTCCCATAAATTTTAATCCTGACAGGTCAGCTGACTAACACACAAACACATCCAAATAATTAAGCATGGCTGTCAAGAAAACATCAGTAATTTCCTTTAAATTTCAGTCTTTTAGGCTTAAATCAGATTCCCTTTGCCAGAGTCTGAGTAGAAAGACAAAGCCAACTATTCTGGAAGACAAAAACCAAAAATACCCTCTCGGGTGCAGACTAGCATTTCCAGCTACATTTTTCTCTTCCTTTACAGTAAGAACAAAATTTCTAACAAGTGGGAGATCTTCTACTACAATAAAAATGAAATCTTGTTTTCTCCTCTTCTGAACCAGTGTTGCTATTCTGGTAATCTAAAATGTAAATTGCTCCACTAAGCAGCTGCTAAGGGCTAATTTCCATTTGTGTTCCGCTTTTCCTTCTATAATCGTCATAGACTCAAACCGCTGAAATGCTCATGGATTAATACTACCCAAGTCTGCCCCGATTGCTTCACCTTCTGGAGTGTCTGTTCCACAGCACCCGAGAACTGTCGGATGAGCAGGGTCGTAACTGATCACGGCGCGCTGTACACACCCTCTCTCTTAGATTTCTTTAAGGGGAGCCTCACAGAACGTGTTGTTACTTTTGATTTGTTTTGGTCAACTTGATACGCGCTAGAGTCCTCTAGGAAGCAGGAGCCTCAGTGTAGATGGTACCTCCATTAGGCCGGCTTGTAGGCAAGTTGGTGGGGGTGTTTTTCTTGATTAACGATCGATGCAGGAGGCACCTGCCCAGTATGAGCGGTGTCATCCGTAGGACGGGCCTGGATGGTGTAAAAAGCAGGTTGAAAGATCCATCGGAAACAAGTGGGTAAACAGCGACCCACCCATGGTGTCTGCTTCAGTTCCGGCTTCCAGGCTTCTGCCCTGCTTCGGTTCCTGTGGACTGTAATCAAGACACACAGTCCAAATGAACCCTTTCCTCTCCAAGTGGCTTCTGATTGCTATGGTTATAACCTCTTAAGACTAGGGCATCCACCACCCACCTCACCAACTCATTTTGGATACAGTCGCTTTAATCATCAGGCGACTCGTCACTATGTTTTAAATCCCCCATTCACAGATGAAGACATGTAAATCCTGAGCTGAGTCTCGGCACACGGAGAGCTGACTCTTGGAAGGCCTAAAGTGTGAAAAAAACTTCAATTCTTTTATGGCTAAAACATATGGTTTCCCCACTACGAAACTCTCTGCGTGGTTGAGGCTAGATCGTGTAACTACAGCCCTTTAGCGATCTTCGCGGTCATGGTTTCGGCTACAGCTTTACGGTATCGATACACTGAAGGGTTGTGTAGTCCCTGGGGGTGGATTCCTACTAGATGACATCTTAGGGAACTGATGGTGTGGGGTGAGGGTCATGAGTTGGACAGGCACAGGGAAGATGTGCGCCATCTCCACCTGACTGTTCTTTTGCATATCTTTATATATCTGGAAATTTAAATCCTATAACATTTTCAACTTCAGACTGCAGGTTACACAGAGGAAGTATGCAAAGGAACATCATTTCTGATGAATAAAAATTCTCAAGTTCATACAGGGTTTTTTCTTTTCTTTTCTTTCTTTTTTTTTTTTGAGTAGAGACATAGCTAGTCAGGCTGAGAAAATGAGGGAGAGAGATGACATATTGAAGACATACAGAAAAAACAGACAAGTGGGAAGAGGGGTAAACTCCACACACCCTCCTATCTTTAGATTCATGCCAACTTTAGAAAGTGAGGGAATGCTGAGTGTCATCTCCTGTCTTTACAGAAAGTCAGTCCTGACACAAAGACACAAAGTTATTCCTGCTTGCAGATGAGAAAACCCAGGCTTGGTGTAGTTCAGAGGTTCATACCCTGTGATACAAATCCAGTCCAGTCTGATGACTGATATTTTCCCCTTTCATGTTGCCTATCTTATCACTAAATATAAACACCCATTCTGGTGACTGCGAAGATTAAGTATATAGAGGATACTTTAGAGCTGATACTGAAGTAGCTAAACAATAATACAAAAGGATTGTTGTTTAATTTAAAAAATTTAAAGTTCACTTGAGATTTAGTACATGAATACTGTATTTACATAATTTTACCTTTTCCTCTCCTTCCTCCAACTCCTCCTGTGCCCCCACTCTCTCTGCCGAATTCATAACTTTTAAAATCATTATTGTGATATTTTATATAGAAATATAAACATATATAATTATATATATAATCTACTGAGTCCATGTGTATGTTTAGGGCTGACTATTTAGGTATTTAAGACTGGGTAACCCATTAGGGGACTTGTCCCTGGAGAAGAATGAATCAATGAATCTCCCTCCCTCCCCCTCTCTCTCTCCCTCCCTCTCTCTCCTTCTCAGCACCCATTAATTATTTTTATCATTATAGTCAAATATGGTTTCATTATATTAATTAAAGTCTGATTTTTTAAAAAGTAACCAAAGGGCATGGAAGTGAGTAAACTCTGTGTGCTTCATGTTAGTCACATGTCACATCGGAAGGGCTTTCTATGGCTTCTCACTGCCCATGGACTTGGTTCTGAATCACTGGCCTCATGCTGTTTAACATGTTTTCCTATTTCTGTTCTAATTGTGCTACTCAGGCTCAATGCCATAACTTTAGTCTATCTCAGAAAAGACTGATTTGTCTGTCTAAAACCCTTTTCACCCCAAAGTGGGTCTTTGCAAACAAACACAGAATACTTGGTACAAGAAAGAATAAAGATACATGATTTTCTGCCAGGGGAATCTGCTTTCCTAGAAGCTCAAATTCAATGATTCGGTAACCATGACCAGCTCCTCTAATTAAGGCTACATCTGTGCCATCAATTCTTACATCTTTCTTTTGCAATTTAGCATCCACCGAAACTTTTCTGTGCATGTTGTTATTTCCCATATATAATTTCCAAGAGACATTGTGTTTCACTCCTTTGCACTGTTTCCACATTTTTCTTTATATGGAATGCACTTCAGCGTGGTCACTTACTTGTGTAAAACTTACATCATTTACAATATAGGGTGACTAAGTGGTCGACAGACTACATTCCTGCAGTGGTTTGAATAGGATGCTCCTTATATTTTTGGCGTTGGAATACTTGTTCCCCAGCTTGTGGCACTGTTTTGGGAGGAGTAGGAGGTGTGGCCGACCTGGAGGAAGCATCACTGAGGGGGGCTTTGATGTTTCCAGAGTCATGCCCAGTTTCCAGGCATTTTCTGGGCTTTATGCTTGTAGTTTGAGCTCTCAGCTGCTGCTCCAGCCCCTACCTCCTTTCTCCATCATGGACTATTATCCCTCTAAGCCAAATAAACTCTTCCACAAGTTGCCTTGGCCATGGCATTTTATCACTACAGGAAAGAGTAGACAACTCCTCCAGACAGCTCACCCGATTTTCCTTCCCTTCTCCTTGTTCTCCTCCCCTCTCTTCTTCCAGTACTTGTTTGGTTTTCTTTTTAAGAAAGGTGAGCAGATTTGCATAGTGGGATAGTATGGTTGAGGTATTATTACTCTGGGGACCTGTTGCCCTCCAGGCAGTGAGCAAACTGGCAAAAACGATAAACCTTGCTGCCCTTTTTATTGAATATAATGTCTTCCTGGGAAAAACACAACAAATCAACTGCAAAAGGAAAGTCCATTGGAATTTTAGCCGCCATTTGCATTAATTATGGAGGAGTGTTTGACACCTCTCTCCATTCTGCCGGTAGCAAAGGACATAAAACATCTATTTAAATAATTCGCCACTCCTGAGCCAGCCTTCTGCAGACCTAATAGATGGTGGCTCCAGGGAGACTGGTTACTCATTGAAACCAAGACTCTTTCCTGCTCCACCAGGGACACAGAACCAAGTCCAAGGTTAGAGCTAGATCTGCTTTGGGGGGTGGAGGTTAAGGAATGCAAAGTTCCCACAGAACGGCCGGGGGCCAAGGAGCGCGGCTCGTAATTCCTGAACACGTCAGCAAGGTAAAATTAAACTTTTAAAGGACCATTTAGAAGGACTGGGTGTTAGAAATGGTGAAAGCAGAGAAGCAAAGACATAAGGTTGTAAGGATGTCCAGTTAAAATCCTCATTCCAAGGACTTGCTTGAGTAAGAAGCCCAACTTGAAAAAGAAAATGCATGGGAAAATTTTGAATTTTTTATTAATGTCTTTAACTTTTTTCTTGCTACAATGATAACATTTAATAGCTACTGCTTTACTTAAATAACATTTAAAGAAAATAAATATAAACAAATTTCTGTGAGGGTATACATTAAAAATATGACCATGATTGGCCCCTACAAGGTAATGTTTCTGCATTTTTCTCTCTATATTTTCTGTATTTTTGTATTTGCTTATTTTTTCTCCCAGCGACCACATCTGTGGGCAGTGCACTGTCATTTTTTTTTTTTAAAGAAAGGAATTTTAAACATTGGTATTAATCTGGAAAATGAATGTTTTCATAGTTAAATTAGGGGGCAAAACATCACCGGGGAATCAGAATCTGTGTACTAGAGAAAAAAAACATAGTAATTAAAAACAGATGGAGAGAAAGGCTTGGGCTTTTGCAATAGTGGCAGAAGTTACAGAATTACAGCACCTCTAGAATATGGAATCTGCAATTTCCTGCATGTATCACTTTCTGCCAACTTTTGGTTGCGGTGGTTTTCATAAAATAGCTTCAGAAAGGATTCCCGGGAATCATCAACCCATTCAATGGTACGTACGGTCTTGCAGAAGTTACCACCCGTGTTTCAGGAGCTTCTCAATCATGTCTGTCTTCCAAGGTTCTCCCACACACTTGCTGTGGAGCCAGTATTCTACAATGCCAGAGAATCCATCTCATGTCGCTTCATGGAATGTTCTTATAAGGAAGTGTGTTTCGATAAGGAAGGTGTTATCCAGCTTGTACAGACCTGGCAAAGGAAGTGTGGTAAGTGAGGCCCCCAAGGTCTCATGGCAGGTCACTGTTTGGGAAGGGATTTGAACTTAGCTGTTATGGTAGAGAGTCCTGTGTCATTCTCATGTTACGCTAAGACTACCTCTAAAAAGGTCAAACAAAGGTCAAGTATGGTTGGCTCCCCCACATACAACCTTGGAAACCTATAGGAAGGCAGATGATATAAGCTTCTATGCATGATGGTTGGGCTTTCGCCAGCCTTGATTCTGTGACTTTCTGTTAATGGCACCCTATATGAAGTGGGAAAGGTATCCTTGTCACACTGCTTTCCACCACGGAAAACGTTGTTTCTGTAGATTATGGCTTTTCTACTAATTACTTGAAAATTGTATTTTTAAAAGTCATATTAACTAAAAATATCTGTGTTAATAAGTAAAAATAAACTGGGCAGGAAGAAAATTACATGCCCTAAGGACATTGGTAATACAATCTTACAAGAAAGTTATCCCAGAATGGATTTCTGGGTCTTCACAGATAGAGTTCAAATACATGGTGACCCTACAAATTCTTTGATGGGCTAACGTAAGTGTTAGCATATTCTAATCTATTCCTTTCTGCCCAGGGATCCTCACTGCCACTGTCGACACCTGACTTCTCAGCAATTTTCTTCACACCTTCAGTTCAAATTCAGATTACAGCAACAAACCAGAAGTGATCATTGAAATTATTACTATGAGGGAGGGAGTGTGACCATGAAAATATGAGTATGGACTTGGCCACTAATGTTCAACCATTGACCAAACGGCCTACTTAACAACAGCTTCATTAATTCTCCTTGGTAATTAAAATAGAAGTTTATTTGCTACACTTGATCAGTTGATAAATTTTGCATATGCTCACTCTTTTTTAGTCTTAAGAACAATGTGAGCTAAACTGTAGCTGTCTTAAAGGCAAACCACCTCATTTCTATTGCCAATCAAGTGAGAAGAGCAGAACAAATTATATAGTAGCTACTCAATAAGCACTTGTTTAGCTTGCTGATCTGTGTATGCGTCTTCCCCATATTGACAAGTAGGTCATTAGATTAAAAATAAAGACCCTAAAAGAGATAAGATAGGGCTGGAAATTGAGAGGATCTAAAAGAACCAATCCAAAGGCAACAAGGGAAGTCAAGGCTTTGTTTGAAAGATTTTTAAAAGTGAGGTTTATTGAATTATAAATATATAATTACACACACACATATAATAAAATTTACCCTTTTGCTATCAGAAAAAGAATGAGATACTATTAAGTCACTACTTTGTTTTCCTTTAGCTGCAAATTGACAATGTGCAAAAGGACCTATATTAAGCATGGATCGCCACCTTAGAATGTGTTCTTCTAACTCCCTGAAACCTGGTGCAAAGCCTTGTATACTCAAATGTTCACTTTCCTGGCGAGAATCTCCTGTTGGCTTCCAGGAGATGTGTAACTCCACACAGCATTACGATGACCAGTGTGCAGCATGCCCACGGATGGCTGAAAGAGATATTTGTCCACTTCTGCTTGGGATAAATTATAAGTTCCTTTCTGGTTTTTGACTTTCCTCATGATGTCTAACATCTGGCCAGAATTAAGTTGCCCTAAGAAGTATCTGGAACAAGGCCATGTTAACAGTCACAGCGTGGTTATAAACTAAGTAACCTGAGCCTGCTCCTTGTCCAAGGCTCCACACTGTACTTTGATTTTTAGGTGCTGGTCAAGGTTCTTTTTATCATTTAAAACTCAAGTGGACTAAATGGTCTGGGACCTAATTATGAGGGAAATTACCTGCATCCTTATGCGGGCTCACAGCCACTAAAACCACAGCAGCACTTCAGCTAACGGTTCCTGCCTTCTCACTTCAGAGAATTTGGGGCAGTGTGCTCCCAGCAAGAGGAACTGACTTTGAAACTCACAGAACATCTTCCTGCCGAAATCTGCTGGTCTTTGGAGGTGGAAGCCGCTGGCTTTTTATTTAGACAGACGGACTGATGAGGCATGACCAGATCAGCTATAGGTGTTTGCCTCGGGCTCTGTGTCACAATCCTGTGTTTCTGTAGAAGTTGGTGTTTGAGTGCTTCATGGCAGCTATAGAACAATGAAAAAGAACTGTTACCTTAAGAATCCTTCTCTTATAGGAATGGGTTTCTTGGCTAGACATTTCATTATTGCCTACTATCTAAATAGTTAAATATCTTTTAAACATATTTCATTACTTCTGATTATGTGTATGTATGTGTCTTGCATGTAGGTTTGTGATCATGAATGCTGATGACTGAGGAGGCTGGGGATCCCTAGAGTTGGAGTCACAAGTGGTTCTAACTGTCTACAGTGACCGTGGGTACTGGGGACCAAACCTGGGCCCTCTCCAAGAGCAGCAAATGCTCTTAACAGCCGAGCCATCTCTCCAGTCCTGAAACTTTTATCATGACGTCAGTCAGAAATCTTAAATGTATGAACTTGTTAGTCCTCCTTTCCATTGTTTATTTTTCCATTTCGATGATGTATCTTTTAAACGGAGGTAAACAACAATCGCTATGTACCTAATTCCAAAGACATTGGCCCCTTACCTTGGCAGTGAAAAGATATCTGGAGAAGCTGCAGCTTGGCTAACACTCTCCCACTCCAGCAGGTAAGACACGCACGTGGAAAGGCTTGTACCTTTACAAGCCCTTGCCAATGACCTTGCAAGACTTTGCCTCACATTTATTTGTTGCCTAGGTTGGCTGTCAGGGGTCCACTCTGCATATCTGTTCATGAGTTTCCGAAATTCCTTTCAAGTAAAAGTTTTAGATAATCTCTGCTTCCTATTTAACCAAAGGACAAGAATTCCAAGATCACAGCAATGTCTCCAAAGAAAACTGTAAATGGGATGACAGTGGAGAAGTCATCGAGAGGGACCCCTAAGAGAAAACAGAAAGTGGATTTGTTTGGCAGCATCCAGATAAATCCTTTTTAATTTTCACTCTTATTTCAGTTATACTTCGCAGTTGTGCCTGGCAGGAGAGGCAGCTCACAGAAGAGCCCGAGTTCAAAGGGATGGAAATTGAGCGTGGAATGTGAAATTGAGCGCTCCTGCTTCTAGAAGATGACTGGGAATGCGAAGATGGAAGGAAGGGAGCCTGATGGTAAGGGCAGAATTAGTGGTCCCTGCTGACCTTGCAATGGGTGGGCCAGTGTCCAGGGCCTAGCGCTCCTGACAAGAGAAGAGCTTGCTTCTGACCAGTTTTTAGAAACAGAAAATCATTTAAAATCTCCTTCCCTAGCCTTTACTACAGAAGGGAGTGTGTGAACCTCGAAGTACGCATGACTTGGCGACTTTGTGGTTTTAGGTGTCCCCAGGACCTTTATCTCTGTCTCATGCGGAATCTGTCACTGAGTTCCTTTCTGAGTGCTCTTTGCGGGAATCTTTTGCTAAAATTTGCACAATGGGTCAGCCTTCTCTGATTTTCTTCCTTTGCACTGGGGCCCTGCAGCCAGAGGGGAAAATAGCCTTCACCCAGGGAACTGGCATAAGTTTAAATCAAGCAAGCCTAGTGGGATGGTAATGACATTCCCAGCATCCAAGTTTCTGCCTTCAGGATATGTGAAGCGAGAAAACAATGTCATTCATTCAACATTTATAGAGAACACATAATGCACAGTGGCACTGTGCACTACCGGAGGGCAGGCAGAAGTGCAAAACACAGCCCAGTCTTGAGGATGCCTGCCAGGAAGGGCATGACAACTGTGACACAGACCTTACACTCCTCGAAGGAACTCTTGGGTGAATAAAGTCTACTTATTTAAAATAAGCATGGAAAAGTATCCTGACAGGTCGATGTACTTTTAGGAATAGGACAGGTGATTTAACCACAGTTTCCTAAGGTTTAGAGTTCTCTGGTGGTTAGGGAATTCCTGGACCAGCCTACTTGAAAGATGACTACTTGTATGCCTGCACAGTTGGCAGAATCCTAACAAAAAGAAGGCAGACACTTTTTGTGGAAATTGGATAACTTTGAGGCAAAGTGGCTTCCAAGGAGAACAAAAGGTGACATTTCTTCTGCCGTGCTCCCAACCACTGCTGAGGCAACCTAACACCCAGAGTACACCCTCTCTACCCAGGCTCCTCAACCTTATCCTATACTGGATTGAGCAGTGCACCCCAAGCTCCCAGCCCGGAGTTCACCGCGTGCACCCGAGTTCCCTGCACCGGGAGGCTCTGGCCTGGCGCCTCCAAGGTCGCCATGGCAACTGTGGAGTACCACGACCTGTCCCTGAACGTCCAGCCTAGAAATCCAAACCGGCAGCAGTGGCACGAGCTAGTCCCTTCGGCCCCTCCCCCGAGGGAATAGCGCGACCCAGTGCTGCGGGAGAGACTTGTGCAGTGTCGGTGGCCGAGCGCTCAGTGGGCCCCAGGTCGGTCGGGATCCGGAGCTCGAGCGCGCCACGCCGCCCTTTCCACTGGCTTCACCGCGGGGCCAGCAGCTCCTCCGGTGGAGACAGACGGCCCATCCTTCCTCCGCTTTACGGATTTCCGGGGGCGACGAATTTTGCCTCGGTCCCTACGAGCATCTTTCAGCTTCGCTCCCCCCGCCCCTCGCGACTCCCCCCACCCCTGGGCGCGCGCGCGCACACTCACTCACACTGGCAGGCGCGCGTGCGCACGCCCGCGCGCCCCGAGCCGCGGAGTCTCCAGCGCCCCTGAGCAGATCCCACTCTCCCGGGCGCTGCTACTCACACAGGCTTCCAGCCGCCACGGGGCGTCCTCTGTCTGCGGCAGCGGCGGCGGCGCGAGCGGCGGCTGCAGTCTGGCCCCGTCTGGCTGCTCTGCGCCCCGGACGGAGTCCAGCAGAAGCGCGATCCGGAGGAGACGCCGAGGCGAGGAGGAGCCGCGCCGCGCCCCGCGCTCCGCGCTCGCTTGCCTTGAATCCCCGCACCGTGGCCCCAGGTAAGCGGCTCGGCGGCCCGCAGCATCCCCGGGGCGTCGGGACTGGCAGTCCGGGGGGAGGGGGTTCCCGGTCCCGCCCCCGCCGCGGCCCGGGGACCAGGCACCGAGAGGAGTGGGCGAGGGGGGAGGGGAGCGGAACTGGAGGTGAGGCTGGAAGGCAGCGGTGTGGGGGAGCCCCCCTGCGCCCTTCCCCTCAGCTCCCCAGGCTCCCGCACTTTTACGAGCTGGGGGTGCCCGGCGCCCCACACAGCTGTTCTCCGCTCTTTTTGCCGCGGGCCGGTAGTGTCCGCTCAGACTCCGCGCCTGCCAAGCACCAACTGCCTCCCTTGCACCTTGGACAGCGCACCCCGCGGCTCGCCTCCCGGGGACCGCACCCGGGACCCCGTCCTGCCAGTGCAGCCCTTCGGTTGTCTGCTTCTTTCTACAGTGTCACCCTCCTGTCTTGCTTAGCATCTCCATGCCTTGGCGGTCTCTACTCTGGCGCGGGCCAGAAACTTTCCTCCCCGCTCGGTCTGCGCGAGGTACTATTGTTGTTATTTGTGTCTGCCCCCTCGCCGGGAACTGGACACATGGACAGGTCTTTCTCGGCGGACGATCGCCTGCCTTGCCCTGCCCAAGGCGGCACTGGGCAGCTGGACTCGGACACCGAGCCGGCGCCTCGGCAGCTGGACGCCCGCGGGTTCCCAGCCTCTCTGGACACGTGCACTGCTCCCACGGACGCGGCCCCTCCCGGACCACCCCGTGTCCTCCCCCTGCACGGCCACAGCCACCCCATAGGTTGGACACCCGGGATCGCTGGCTCTGATTGGCTGATGGCGTAACCCCGCCTCCTTGGAGGGGGGTGGTTCTGGAGTGTTGTGGTTGTCATCCTGCAGCGAGCACATGGGGGAAGTGGGGTCGACAGGTGGGGAAACCCAGTTCTAAGGTATAGACATTTAGTGTGTGTTACCGAGCCACCCTTCTTCCTTCAGTTTACACCGGTCGCCTTACTACACCTTCCGCAGTGGCCGTCTGTTGTAACCTTACACATTTTTAAATTTTGCTAAGATCATGTTTGTTCGCTGGTAGCGATTTTTAAAAGTAGCTTTAGCAGAAAGCAGGAAACAAGTGCACAAGGGGAGATTCCCAACAAATTGGGCTGAAAATTTGAGTTTGGTCCTTTGGAGGAAGTAATGAAGGGTGCTTAAGGAATCTGAAGAGGGTGGAGAAGGGAGAAAGGAAATTGATTGATGGTTGGGACCCTGGTGCTTAAGAAGAAAGTGGTGGGGCTTTTGTAGGTTGAGATGTGAAATCCAGAGAGCTCTACTGGGAGGCAGCTACATTCTGCTGAAGACGGCTCTCTGGAAAAGTAGTAATTTTGTCTAGTACTTAGGTCGTGATTAACACACTTTAGGCTTTTGCTTTGCTAGCGTTGCACTTTTGATAGGAGACTTATAGTAATAATGTCTGCCCACATAATGGATATCGATTATTCTGCTTTCTTGTAATATGCAGATTTGCAAATGGTAATGAATTTCATCCCTCTAGAGGGAAGCATTAGTTAAAGTGCTTTTGAAATATCGTGAGAGAAGACGGATGAGCATTGTGTAAAACCCCGAGACTGTCCTGACGTTGTGTAGTTCCGTTCCAGAAATGCGTATAAATGACTTTGATTTCTCTTCATTTCAAAGCCAGATTGCCTTTAATATTGTCGAGCTTGAAATCCTTCCGACTGTTTTGATATTATGTCTGTACATCTTAAGAATATTGTAATTCTTATCTTTAGTAACCTGTCAATGGGAAGCAAGCAGCAGTGGATGCAGGGTAATGCTGGCAACTTTATATTGAACACACTGTGTTATTTTATTTGTGAGCTGGTGAACTATGCAAGAGGAACGTAACATGACTATAATTCCCTAGGGACTCATAGCCAAACAAAGTGGAGAATCCTGTGAGTCTATTCCAGGGAGAACAATTCAGTTATTTTTAAGGCGAATAAATTTTAAAGATTCCTATGCATAAACAGCAACACTAGTTGAGTGATCTCTGAACGTACTGGCAGCACATGTTAAGCAAAACAGCTTACTTAATATGTGGGGTGATTAAAGGAGATGGAAAGCGTCCCTACTATTATATAAGCAGGAAGAAGAGCCTTGCCGTCTGGAGGACTTCATATTCAGGGAACGGGGTTTGACACTTCTGACAAATCTGAAGTCACTGCTGTTTCTGAGAAAACGATTCTCACTGTGTTTTTATTTCTCTAGTTCATATTCTGATTTTCCCACATGGATTTACGTGCTGGCTGTGGGCCTACGAAATCTACGTGTGTGAAGACTAGAAAAGAATGTATATAATAGCACAAACATGTCCTAAAGATATCTTGATGTCTGCATACAGTCATAAATTGATACATACAATTTTAGGGTACATGCAATGTATTCATATATATATAGCACATATATACATTATTGTCAGCCTTAGAGTTTTTGCTTATCTCTCTTTGTCCGAAAGGTGGCCCTGTTTTAAACTGTAAAAGCATTATCACCAGTAGAATTGGCCAATAGATCACAGAAACAGACAATAGTATTTTGTTGCCAGGCAACCACCTACTGTGAATGGAAAAACAAAGCAGTGACAGCTGCTTGTACATCCTGATACTCACCCTGTAGCCCGGGCATCGAAGCCCTCCACAGAAGACACACCGACAAGTTTCGTTTCAGACAGGTAGACCGATCTCTTTTTTAAACTGTTAAGACAATTTTGAATTTTTTTGGTTGTGATAAGAATCGTGTGGTTATTGTTGAATGAAACGAAGCAGCTAATTTCGATTGCCCTCTTAAGTCAGGTGTAAACAGAACGACCAGAATGGGAGGAAGGTTTGGACCCTTCCCGCACTTCCCTTAGAATCATTAAACATTGTAAGCATACTTCCACCACTGTCAGGTGCTCTTGGGATGTTACAAAACTTGAGTTAGGTCTGTGAGTAGATGGCAGCCTTTTACTGCTAAAAGGGAAGTAGAGAGCGAGGCTCTCTAGCTGGACCGTTTAACTCTAAGCATAACTGAGGCACAGAGAGGGGGTGCGGCAGCCTGGTGACAACACACAGGATGCCTTCCCTGGGAAATATTTGATGATTTTCTCCTCTGAGCTGTTCTATCTTCATCCTTTATTTACATAGAATTGGTAGCGGGGATTAAATCAGGATACTCAGAGAGTGCAATGGTAATTACAAGTCAAGATCACTGTGGACACAGGGCTAGACTGTGGTCTGAGATGCCCTGCCCACAATTTATTCTGCATTCAGTCCCATGAACCCACCTCTTTCCCAGCACCTGGAAACTCAATGCCTTGCTAGTTGTTTATAGATTTGAACAATCTTTAATAATCTCTTATTCTGTGTGAGAGTTTGTGTGAAAACATGTTTGTGTGTGTGTACACACGTGCACCTTGTGTACAGGTTCATTCTCATGCGTAGACTAGAGGGCATACTTGGATGTGGTTCCGTCTGCCCAAGTACACTTCACTCTATTTCCTGAGTCAGGGTCTCTTGCTGGCCTCAGACTTGCTGATTACTCTAGATTGGCTGGCCAGAGAGCCCCCACGGATGCATTGTCTCTGCTTCCCCAGTGCTAGAATTACAAGGACACACCACTATTTTTCTTAATTAGATGTGTTTTTGTTTTTCAACAAATTCAAGTCTCTATGCTTGCGCAGCAAGTCATTTTCCACCTGCATTATCTTGACAGTCCCAGTGTGTAAACTTTTGACAGCAGTGAGATTCAAGATTGTGTTGGTCAGTTTGTCTTTCTCCACGAGTGCAGATATTACAGTTGACGAATTGCAGTGGCCTCCTTCCCTCCATCACACATGATCTAGGGCCTTTAGTGAGGCTGGAACTGAATGTACTGCATCATAGTTATTTCAGGGCTAGCAGAGCCGTCTCTCCAGGGGCTCTACATGTTGGTAGAAGGTAAGTCTCTAAAGACCAGACTGTTATAATCCAGATTGTTCTCCGACTCAAAAATGATCATGAATATTATCGGTGGCAAACTTAGAGCACTTATGCACGGCTCTAGCATGTCTTCTCATCTTAGGAAATGTATTGCATGCATTATACATTTTGGGGTTCTTTTTGCTAGTAAAGAATCTGTCTTCCCCATTGCTTGTCATTGATGAGAAGAGTCAACATTTAGCTATAATACAACACCTTCAGTGGAGGAACCAGAGTGGACTGATGGGGGAGCAATGTGGTGACAATATTAAGTACCATTGAAGCAGCATTCTCGCCAGAAAAGATGTACTTTAGCAGATTGGTAGGGGGGAGCAATTGATTTGCAGCATGTCTAGCTTAGCCTTAGAAGCCTGCTATTAATTCGCTCCAGCCAGGAAGGTTTTCAAACAATAATGGCTTTGTAGATTTCCAGTGAACTTTACTGGTTTACCCAAATAAAAACACAACACGTTTTCCAGTATCTGAATATCGTTTTTCCATGATAGGTATTTGTTTTGGAACTCTGGAGCTCCATCTAAATTTCAAGGTTATTTAAGAAAAAAAAATTCTGAACCATTTCTAAATCCATTTGCATAGTAGGATGTTAAATATTTGATAGTCATGCATTTAATCTGCTGGAATCTTGGAATTTAGTCTCCCTCTCCTACTTTCTCATATAAGATAATGTGCTTATAGGTACAAACAAATCATATTCAACACTTAATGCCGTTTTCTTTCTGCTGTTTATATCCTTGTGACCGAAAATAGTTGGAGTCAGTTTGCTTTTTTTTTTTTGAATGTGCTAAGAGATGGTTCGAATAAAAGATGTTTACAGTTTCAATTTCCTTATGTCATCTTCTGCTCTTAGAACCCGTAAACTCTCACCCACCAAAACAGGATTATTACTGAAAACAGACAAGTAGATGCATAAGCAGCATGCCATCGCCACTCTCCAGGCTAGCCAGCCAAGCATCTCTTCTCACTCTTAGAAATGTCCTTATTTCTGTGCACATCTGCATACTAGAAATGCCCTTACTTCTGTGCACATCTGCGTGCATATGAAGTTGAAAAGTCTACAGACTCCTGTGGGCAGAACTAGTATTTGATTGGAAGATCTGTGTGTGGTCATTTAAGAAATATTCAGATTTTTCAAAACGGGATAGCATAGAAAGGATCAAATTTATTCTTTTTTTGGAAAGTTTGTACAGTTATTTTTGATAATATAAGCTCTGTAGCACCTGGAACAGCATTCAGGACCTGCAGCCGAGCATGGCATATGGGAGACACTCCAGATCTGCTCTGTGGGGTTACTCCATCATCCCTTCTTCTCTGTGTAATAATGCAAATATTTCAGTCTTCCTCCAAGTGAAAAAGTAGAAGCTTAGAATATGGAGAAAACAGCATTACTATTTTCTAATAGTTTTTATATTTAAAGAATATGAAAAGCTAACTAAACCAGTGATATTTTAGAATATACTTCCTGCCAGTGTAGAGTCACACCAGGATTATTGTTTTTTTTTGTTTGTTTGTTTTTTTTTTTTTTTCACAAATATAGCCATCCCAAGTATAGAAGCTCTTTAGGAGCCCACAACAACATAACAAAGGTTGTGGCTGTAAGTCTGAAGGAATACTTTATTTAGTTGGCACTGCAGAGTGAAGTTTGCGAGCTTCATGTAATTATCCATACTGGAGTGAGGCCAAGGCTTGGTGGCTAACATCCCAAATGGTGGGGAAATAGTCTTGAATGAGGTGTTTAGTGACTTCCAGTGACTAAAGTCTCAGCCCTGGTCCCTTTTGCAAGGGGACACCGTGTGCATTTAGGAAGCCTCAGAAGCCATTGTGCATACACAGGATAGAGTCCAGGGTCATCATTGTTATTCAGATGCTATTGAGGAAGACCTTTATCCTCATGCATCCTGGGGACAGAGAGTGGGTGAGGACCCTACAGCCTAAGTTCCAATTGTTCCTACCTTTATTTTCCCCCTGCTTAGGTGTTTGTCTTCTACATAGGGTTTATTCCTGGCTGCGTATTGGCAAGTCTTTCATAACATGTAAGGTGATAAATGGCTAAAGTAAGGTTGAGTGGCCCTGGTTGGAAAGCCTATAATCTACAAGTGGAAAATTCCATACCTGACATCATGGGGTGGGGATGAGCTGTTGTCTAGATTGTGGGTATATTAAAAGTCTAGGATAAAGTTTTATTTAGGTTACATGGATATAGAACATAACTATTTTTGTTGTTGTTGTTTTCAAGATAGGGGGTTTCTCTGTAGCTTTGGGGCCTGTCCTGGAACTAGCTCTTGTAGACCAGGCTGGCCTTGAACTCATAGACATCCGCCTGCCTCTGCCTCTCAGGTGCTGGGATTAAAGGTGTGCGCCACCACCGCTCAGTTTAAAATATAACTTTTATGTTTGGGTCTCATGTCTAAAATGTCTCATTATATGTATGTAAATATCTACAAATAAAATTCAACACTTCTGGTCCCAAATAGTTTGAATGATGGGTCTTTAACCTATGCCTTCTACAAGGACTACTGACTGTCTTATATATACTGGTGATCAGTATACAGTTGTCTAGTTCTAGTAGTGAAAATGTACTTATTATTTTACTGATTAAGAGTTATTTTTTCTTTCTGGTCTAGGGATATTTGTAATGTCTTCTTTGAGACTATTTTTTCAACATTTATTGAGCACGAATGGTACTGTATTTGGCCCCATGGTTTATAGACTCTTAATACTTCATTCCAGCTGTTTGGCGAGAACATTTTTATTTCCAGAAAAGCACACAAATCCATTGTGGTCTTCAGAGGAGTTGCAGGGTCCTCTAAAGATTTTGAGCTTTAATGACTTCAGCCAGCCCATCTCAACTCTGTGTTCACAGGACTCTCATGACACGCCAGTCACAGTACTGGTTTCCAGATCCTACCAAGACCCTCTGGGAATGTGCAGAGACACCGCTGGGGGAGCGGACAGAGTCAGCTTCATATTCGGTGTCAGACACGCCATGCTTCTTCTGTAACTATCTCCCTTCTCCTCTCATATGTTGGATAGCTTGGTAGTGTAGTGTAGTAAATGGCTTTTGGGATGGACATTAGCATGGCTGTACTGGATCATATCCTAGGGCATGATAACCATGATAGTCATGATGGATGCTTGGTCCTGTGTCCTGGAGTCCACCATGAAACTGATCCTTAATAACCAGAGAGGCTGTCTGGTAACCTGGGGGTTAGTGGCTGTGATGTGTCCCACTATTATACTAGTTCTTCCTAGGATTCCTTCCCAAGTAGATACCTTGCACTTACATTCCATCTCGAGGTCCCCACAAGAAATAGCAGAACCCGCTTGATTTTCTATTTATTTGTTCATTTATTATCATGAGGCGTGTTTTGGAGAGCCGGCGTTGGGGATAGAGTGTTACTGTATGTGTTGCTGTAGATGAGGACATTGTAATTTCGATATGGAGCTTAGAAAGACCATGCCAGTGGATGTGTGGGGAACGGATCAATGGAAGTAGGACTGGGGGCACGAGGCCAGCTGGGAAGTAGCCCTGGTGATAAGCAAAGATAGTAAGGAGCGCTTAGGCTGCAGATGGAGATGCAGGAAAGGACTGGAGATGCAGCTTAATGAAGGGCAGCCCAGAAAAGTCAGCAAAATGCAGACACCAATGATATGTCATGCACTGCCATCCCAGAGAGGAGATTCAGTCTTCCTCCCTGTGCCATCACCCGACTCCGCCCATTAGACTTGACAGCCCTGGAATGGCTAGGACTCTTTCTGTTTAGCTTATAATCTCACCCAGGCTCTCTAGAGTTAAAACATAAATAGAAGATGACAAAAAGATACATTGCCGAATATAAATAATTTACCATGAGGTCATTAAAGGAAGCACGTTATATTTTACAGGAAGGATTTGTGGAGTTGTAGAGAAGAATTGGAGAGATCTTTGATGCATGTTCATTTGGTGATAAATAGTGATTTTCTTTCTCTCTTGCTTGTGGCCAAGAAGTGATGTTCAGCCACCATCAGTTTCTGGGAGAGGAACATGGCTCCCGCCCTTATGTCTGTTGTTTCCCTGCTCCTCTGATAGCAGGTATTTTAGCTAAGTGAATGAGTGGCTGGGGTGGGGCTAGCCTTTTTCATTATTGTTCTGTCGTAATGCCCAGCTCTTGGCTGCAGTTTCTCTTGCCAGTTTTTAGTCCACGAGCTCCCAAAGGAGATCAAGGGGTACAAAGACCAAGAGAAAGAAAGCAGAGATCCATAGAGAGAGCTGTTTTGAATTAAATGCTTAATTATGAAATGAGCGAGTTAGAGCTTGTTAGATGATATGAAATAAGATAAGGTGGCCGCCTAATTAGTATTGTGTGAATACTAATATTCTGGCTTGGTCTGAGCTAAGACTGAAGGCTCAACAATCAAACAAGAGAAGCCTATCACCATCCTCATTTTTTTCTAAAGTGTCGCCGAGTCAATGACACACAAAGGCCAAGTTATGAAAAGCTAAAGAATGGGCCAACGAAGAGCTTACTGGTATAAGAATAACAAGGAGAACAAAGAATTTCGACAGCAAACTTGCTGTGCATGTGAGCATAGTAGAGGACTGGAGCCCTGTGAGAGAAAGACATTGAGAAGAGACCTTGCTGATGGAGGATGTTGTACATATGTGGACGGCATTTGAATTGAATTATACGTTTTAACTTTTAGATAATGGTGAGTTCACATGCTATTGTAAGAAACAATACAGAGATCCTGTGTATCTCTCTAGTCAGATCCTGAAAAGACAAAGACCTTATAAAAACAGAGCATCTGGCAGTGGTTCTCAGCCTGCCCATAGCGACCCCTTTGGGGGTTGAATGGCCCTCTCACAGGGGTCATAAACCGGGAATATCAGATATTTGCATTATCATTCGTAACAGTAGCAAAATTGCAGTTGCAAAGTAACAACAGAGCCAGGGTTAGCTGACATCAGTATTCAAGACCCCTCCTTCTCTGCCTCTCGAGTGTTGAGATTTACAGGTGTGTGCCACTACACACAGCTCAACATTTATTCTTGAAAATCAGATAATGTTTTTCATCCTAGAATTTTAGATAGTCTGGACTAGTCCTGGCTAGAAGGGGGATAACACAGAGAAAGTGCTCCTGGTGTCTTCCCATCTTTGCATTTTGCAGAGTGTCATGAGAAGCCACCTGAACATGGCAGGAGAGTCAGAGGGTTGTTTCAGTTGCTTTGTTTGCTCCTCTGACCCTCATGTGGCCCTAAGGAGGCTTCTGAAGTGTTTTGTCATAGAAGCTGCTCATGGAAACTCATGAGAACGCCTCGTCATGCACTGGTGTGTGCGTTCCTCCCTCCTCAGCGCCCTTTGTCCTTTTCTCCTCTTCTCTGTTCAGGAAGGAGCTCCCTCTGGCAGGCTACCCCACCATCTTGTTCTGTGACCCTCCTGCTTTAAGAACCTCTCGACCAGGCCCCATCACTGAGGACAACACTACACAACTCGTCGAACGTGGAGATGTTGAGCTGGTGCCTAAGTAGAGTCTTCACCCCCACGTTCCAGTGTCTTTCTATAGTAAACTATTCTGCATGCTAGCAAGAGAAATGGGAATACCCAGCCAGCCACAACCCCTTTGATCTATAGTCAAGTATTGCCTACAAGATATGTATGCTAGTGCAATGGGGGCACAAAGCTTGAGGGAGTAACCAACCAATAGTTGATCTGACTTAAGGCCCACTCTAGAAGATAGAACTCATACCCAGGACTTCTTGGGTGACCAAGTACCTGAGATTAGATAGCCCAAGGACTTGGGGTAAAAATCAAATAATACAGTTCTAAAGAATATGTAGTGATAAAATGACTGCTAATGACATTCTGCAATCTTCATAGTTCAGCCATTATCAGACAATCTTCTTCCTGCAGCAGATGGGAGCAAATATAGAGGCTCACAGCCAGACATTACAGAGAGTAAGATACCTTGGAACACTCGGTCCTAAATGGGATGTCTCCATCAAATCCCTGCCCTCGGAGCTCAGGGAAAATTATGGAAGAGGAGGTGGAGCGATTGTAAGAGCCAGTGGGGATGGAGGATACTGAGAGAACAAGGCCCTCTCAGTCAACTCGAGCACAGCTCTTGAACTCACAGAGACGGAGGCGCCACGTGCAGGGCTTGCACCAGGTCCTCTGTGTGTGCATTATGGCTTCCAATTTAGTGTTTTATGAGATTCCCGAGTGTGCAGACGAGTGGGTCTCTGATTCTTGTGCCTTCTTTTGAGCTCTTTTCCTTCTGTTGGTTTGTCTGGTCCATCTTTGGTGTGATGGCTTTTCTTTTTTTCTTACTATATTTTTATAAATGAATGAATGAAACCCTGACCACTAGGCTAAAGGTTAACAACTGAGCTGTCACTTCACCTGCTGGGAGAGGGAGAATCAGCTATCTCTAGTGGAGGGGCACTGGGCGTGGCCACCACTGCAGGACAGGCCTCATGTCCAGGAGTAGTTGACCAGCATATAATGGACTCTACAATTTATTTCTCTGTTTTCTTTTTGTGTTTCCATTTTGTTTTCTTGATTTGGGGAGGTTTTGTTGTTGCATTAGAATTTTGTTTTTGGAGAAAGAATTTAAAGTTGGGTGGATAGGGAGGGAAGAGTATCTGTAGGAACTTGGGGGAAGGGAAGAATATGATCAAAATGCATTTAAATTTAAATAATTGTTTTAAATAATTAAAAAAAAGAACTTCTAGAGCAGCTGATAGCTTGAAACTCTCCATTCTTTTATCATTGGAGTAAGCATGTTTCTGCTGTTTCCTCAGTGGGAAAGGCTTGAGGGACTTCTGTTTCTTAGGTAGACATCCTTCAGTTCCTTGAAGCATGGAGATGCTGCAAATCTGATAATCCCGTGTTGATAATTACACAGTCTCCATCTCCTTCCTGACCATTTAGGACTTATTTCAAAGTACCAGGTTCTCTTTGTCAAATGATTTTATATCCTGGAAGTTGTTTCCACTGTCTTGATGCTGTCTTCTAACACCCCCACCCCACCCCTGGCTAACCCTCCTTCTGCCAGCAGGTCCTTCTGAGTGCATGTCTGTGGAATACCCTTGATATACTAACGTGCTGGCTTCATGACTGACTCGTTTCGTCAGTGTTCCTGGGCTTATGGGTCAAATCTCTGCTGCACCCAGGTTTGCTTTTACTGATGTTGTGCTTGTCTGCATCAAGACAGTTTTTGTATGTTTTCTCAGACTTCTCCGCCTCCCTCCCATAGAAGTTATATGTGTTTCTACAACCAACACAGGAACAAGAATACTGGCGAGGATGCTTTGGAAAGAAGGGAGCTAGGCTCAAGTAGACTCCTTAACTATAAAACAAGTGACAAAGGCACATGGGGGCCACCAAAGCCAGGACTGTAATGTACTCATACTCCCTTGAGGAAGGGGCCACAGAAGAGTTAGTTACTTGGCGTGCTGAGAGATGGCGGTGGGGCAGTGATTGCTCAGGCATCCCTCCTCCCCCAAAACAATCTTATTGGCTAATGACTGCTACCAAATTGGTTCTTGATCAAGTTTGTTCATTCTCCGGGGCTCCCAGCGAAAGGCAGAGTTGGGTGTTGGAACCTTTTTATTTTTAAGAAAAAGATTAGCGCTATCTTCAACTGAGATGCTCACGAGGGTGCATGGACCATCTCATCTAAAGTGCTGCTCTATCCTTAGATGCCAGAAGCAGCCCACTGCCCATTGCAGCCTGCAGGCTGGGTATTCTTAGAATTAACAGCCTTTTACACCTTTTACTAGCCACATGGATGGGGGATCTGGCAAAATGCAAACCTTTGGTAAAATAAGTTTAAGTATTAAAGAATGTCCTTTGGAACAGCCACTGAATGTGTCCTCCTGGCCTCATGGTGGGGACTTGTGGGCTGGTGCACACGGTACAAAGAGATGAATCTGTTTGGAACCTGCCCATAAGGCTACTTGCTTGCCTTTGCTCTCCGTAATGATAAAAAGTGGTGGGGCTGGAGAGATGGCTCAGCGGTTAAGAGCATTGCCTGCTCTTCCAAAGGTCCTGAGTTCAATTCCCAGCAACCACATGGTGGCTCACAACCATCTGTAAAGAGGTCTGGCGCCCTCTTCTGGCCTTCAGGCATACACCCAGACAGAAGATTGTATACATAATAAATAAATATTAAAAAAAAAAAAAAAAAAGTGGTGAGCGCTGGGCTGCGGGTTGTGGATTAGGTGGCTCTGGATGAGCCGACAATGGAAAAGAAATAAGCTTATTTCAGATGAGCATAAGCTTCAAGGCAAGTAATTAAGACACACTTCAGCTTCATGGGAAAATTAGGATTCTAGTTAATACAAGTGCCGGGCTGGAAAAAGACGAGTCACCTGCTCACCTGTAATCAACGGAGAACTGTTTAGGAACAAAACATCAATTACGCTCACGCTGGTGTGACTTTCCCCTCTTTCCCTTCCTATTTTATTACCGAACTGACTGAGTCCAGACTCCTTTTTCCTCTAGTGACACTCCATTGCACCTTTCTTCAAGAGATCCGTGCCTATGTGAGAGGAAGTAATGGTTTCTGTGCCATCATCCTCCACACCCCAAGCCTAGTTTTTTACCTATTTAGTTCACTGTATCTGTCTACAGAGATGCACGCTTGCCTGCCTAGCCAGTTGTGCACAGTGCTGTGTGGACAGAGTTTTAGAGCATACGTTTCTAAATTTTGAGACTCGTTTTGACACACAGTAGGTATTTGGAAGCCATAAATCCTACTGTTTCTGTCTATTGGTCAACGTGCTCACTGCTGTTGGTGTTAGCTGGACCCCAAGTAGTTTCTGATTCTTAAAAGCTACTTGTTAAAGTATTATTTTTGACCCATGCATTTTAAATCTCACACAGCATTGTGACCTAGCTTGGTATTCATTTTGCAGTAGAGATTTAATGTTTTTGGAGAAAAGCATGCTAGACAGTCATTGTGCCAAATGAATAGGTATTTAGTGTGCCAAGTTCACACTAGATGCTGAGAACACAGTAGTGACCAACATGATCATTATTCCCCGCTTCCTGGGAGTCCATAGCTTACTGGAAATGACATTAAATAAATAAACACAAAATAATTATATAATTAGAACTCATGATAAGCACTTGGGAGAGACCAGGTTTCTCTGCGAGAGTATAATGAGGGTGCAGCGGTCAGGGGAACCTCCAAGGGGAGAGTAATTTATCAATTAATGCCTGAAGGGTGGTTAAGATTATCCAGGTGGGGTGTCCTATGTCTGGTGCCCAGAAAGAGCTTGGTTTTTGGAACCTAAAAAATGGTCAGTGAACATTGCTGGGCATCAGATTGTGAGGGTGGACTGTGCATGAGGACAAGCTGATGTGACTGATAATGTGTTTTGCTCTGTGGCCTGAACTTAAACCTTACCTTAGGTGTACTGGGGAGCTATTCCGAGGATTTTGTCTCTCCTTATTTTCAAACCGAGGGAGCTCATATAGCATAGAATGAATCGCTGGGAAGTGAACAAGGAAGTTGCATTTAGTGTACTTGAAAGGTTACAAGGGTACCACATATACGGCTTCTAAAGCGTTTTTGTCTTTGCACACGGAAACTCCCGTACTCAAGTGGAGTCACCCACAGCGTTCAAGGGAAGTGCTGAGGACTGGTGTAGTACACACGACCTCTCTGGAGACTTAGAGAGGGATTAGAAGGGTGAAGACTGGGAGCGGGAGAACCAACGTGGAGATGACTTGCCAAGTCCAATGGTTTATGGGCTCCTGAACAAGGCACAGGGATAATGGGCGTAGATAGAGACGGATAGAATGATCCAAGGCAGAGTCCTACAATCAAGCTTGATTATCTGTAAGTGACGGGGCTTTCTTGTAATTATGTATGTCATTTTCCCAAAGGGTGCCTGGTAGGATTGTACTAGAACTGGGTAGAAAATGGAAAAATACACGGTTGCATATATACTTATAAGTTTGAGTGGGATGAATGCTGTTTGGGGATTCTCTTTAATTTGACCCCAAAGCTAAATGTGAAATATAAATGTTTGCTTGGGTAGATTTTATTTTTGAATGTTTTTTTTCGTGACCCTGCCAGAATGCAATGATGACTGACTAAATAAATACAATACAGCAAGTTATCATAAAAGTTATTAGTGGAAATTAACTTGTAAAAAAAAATCTATCATCTTATCCTTGTAAAATTCCTATTACTTTAAAGAAATGTTCATTCCGATTAAACCTATTTTAGAACCTGGGGTACTTGAGATTATTGTTTTGAGATCCTACAAGCTATAATAATACTCACCAGTAAACAAATCACATTTTTTGTCTTGACTTCTGTTTTGTTTGTCCTTAGTGGGTGTTCCCAGCCCAGAGCAGACCTGTAGCACTCAGATGCCTGTGGCTCAGCAGTGTTCAGAAATCTCTGAAATAATCTTTCCCCAGCTATCTGCACCAAATGTCTTCAGTGATAACTTCAGAAGTGAGACTAAGAGAGAGCACACAGTCTTTTGGTTTGTTTGAAACCATTCCCTGGGCAAAGCTTAAGTGCCTGAAATAAAGATTTGAATCTGATGGGCACATTCGGGATTTATCCGAGAAGAGTGTGGCTATCCAACCTCCTTCAGGGATAAGCCAGCCTTCTCGGCCTGGCGTGTTAGACCTGCAGCCAGCTGCCCTTTGCAGCCATGCTCTTCTCGATGCAGCCTCTCAGTGCTCTCCTCTGTCTTTCCCGTGTGAGGAGTCTTGTGTCAGGTGAAGCGTCAGTTTCTGAAAGAGGAAGCCTCCGCTTGGTCAGTGTTATTTCCAGTCTCCCGGAAAGATGGAAAGATATTTAGAAACCGCTGGCTCTGCTCCTCTTTCAGCATGTCTACATTCAGCTCTGAAAGAGGGTCTGTTGCTTCATCATGGAATTTTATAATGGCATAATATTTTGAGTGCCTGGCTAGTTTCTTTGTTATTTTTCTTCTCCCAGAACATTTACGTTTAGAGAGATTTGGAGGCAAAGCTGTCCATTCATTTTGTAATACAGACAGAATCAGTAAACACCCAGGTTATTTTTAAGTTTAATTTTCTCCTCACAAAAATGCATGTCTCTATGAAATAAAACACTCTAGGAGATGCAGGCAGAATAGACCATTCCTTAGAAGTGCCATAGCCAACCATTGTTGACACTGTAGAAAAATTCTCCTGTTATACCTCTGACCCTGTTGTGTGTGGAGATGGGTGGGAGTGAGTGGGGGTGGGTGGGGTTGTAGTCACGTAGAAACACTACATACGGATAACATTGTAAATAAACGGGATTTTTGATTTATATTAGTCTACAACCTGTTGTGTTTTTTTTCGCTAATAAAATGTAGGCATTGTTTCGTTTCAGATGGTGTGTATAATATATATGTGTGTATATAGAGCACTTCTATTGGGGGGAGAACTTTTGTGTTCGCCAGTTTGATGTAAACTGGACACAAGTTAGACTGGAGAGGATGGAGCCTTAGTTGAGAAAATAACCCCATAAGATTGGGCTGTAGGCAAGCCTGGAGAGCATTTTCCTAGCTAGTGGTTGATGGGGGAGGGCCTGGCCCATTGTGGGTGGGGCAATCCCTGGGCTGGTGGTCCTGGATTATATAAGAAAGCAGGTTGAGCAAGTCATGGGGGAGCAAGTCAGTAAACAGCACCCCTCCGTGACCTCTGTGTCAGCTCCTGCCTTCAGGTTCCTGCCCTGTTTGAGTGCCTGTCCTGTCTTCTTTCAATGACGAACAGTGATAGGGAAGTGTGAGTCATACACACCCTTTCTTGGTTTGGCCACAGTGTTCCATCATAGCTAAAGTAACCCTGACTATGATAACGTTCATGGTAAGAAACACAGTTCTTGGGCCAAGCTGTCATAATAATGATAAATATATTTAAAAATTCTACTATTGTAATTTGAGTGTTCCTCTCAAAGGTCCACGTGTTGAAGGCTTGGTTCCCAGCCTGCAGTGACATTGGGACTGTGGACCTTGGTGAGGTAGGATTAGGAGTCCTAGTAAGACCACGATTCCTCATCCTCACCTTGCTTTCTGTGGTGACCAGTGTCCTCTGATGTGTGCTGCCACCGTAAGGCACTTCAGGGGCTCCCAAACCATGTTCAATTCAATGAACCACAGACTGAAGCTTTGCAGCTCCGAGAGAAAATGAACCTTTCCCCTCTGTGAGCTGATTTTTCTCAGGTATTTGTCGTGGTGGCTACGTGCCGATAGCACAACAGCCAAGCCATTGCCATTTCTCTTTGCCTCAGATTTAGGGAGTTTATGCTAATTCCATCTCACTTTATAACATGATACTTTTGTTAATATGCTAGTATCACCCAACTGCCTGTTGGAAGGTTTTTTTTTTTTTTAATATTTATTTAGTTTTTGTTGTTGTTTCAAGATCCTCATTCTTTCAGTAGAGGCTTCAGAGTTAAAGCAGTATCTCAGATGTAACAACTTTTCTTAGCAAAACAAATTCGAAATGACATCATTTGAAGCTGACCAAAGCCGCTGTAGACAGAAGTGATGTATTCCAACAGCTGTGAGCCGAGTTTCTGGTGGGCAGTAGTCCAGAGGTTAACTGTTTGGAAGCGTCTGGGTGTCCACCTTGTTTGGCTGATGGCAGGTGCTGGCTGATTCTAGCAGTTACTAGCATCCTTTTCATTTCAGGATGTGTGGGGAAGAGCAGCAGAGCATGATGGGAAGCCCAGGGGGAGTTGATGACCATTGATGTGTTTTCTCTGTGCTCTCAGCTGCAGTTTTGCTGAAAATCTAGTAGTTGAATTTATTGGAGAAAATTAGTCTAGGGATCGGTGATTTCTGTAGTGGCCAGGCCTGGTGGAGGCCACCCTTTCTGAGGCAGGGAATAGGGAAACTGACCGAACTGATGGATACTCAGGGACCCGGTGCAGACAGCCGTGTAGCAAAGTCGCTGCGATTACTGTGGGCGAGAAGGCTGTGTGAATGGAAGCCTGGTTGAAAAGCTCAGTCTACGGTTAATACCATTTTTAAAAGCTTTTCTTTATTTTTACTTTATGCAGGAACTGGAGTTACAGATGGCAGTGTGGTGCCAGGTGGGTGCTGGGAACCGAACTGGGTCCCCTGCAAGACCAGCAAGTGCTCTAATGGCTAAGCCATCCCTGCAGACCCAGTGGTGAATGTCTTAGAGTGTTTTCAGACATGTGTGACAGGATATCCTTTTTAATCCCCACAGCAATTGTTTCATGTCAATAAGAGGAAACTGTAGCACAGAGAAGTTAACATGTCTGCTCTCGTTGCTGGTAAGTGGAGGAAACAAGACTACAGTCCCTTCTTCTGTTGTGTGTTCCACAGTGCCCCGCTTAGTTTAAAACGGGAACTACTAATAACTAGCTTTCTTTGATTTTAACTGTTGACAAAGGAATGCAATATTGAATAACAAAATAAAAACGCGGCATTCAAGAGATCCGCCTTAGAACGGCTGTTAGACATGTTGGGTATGGCAAAGGGCGCACACGAAGAAGGTGATCTAGCCAGGAAACTGGGAAGTCAGTTCAGCAACAGCAGCAAAGGGAACACACTCGCCTGCAGAAAACGACACTGTGAGTTATGAATTTTCACAGGCAAGAAACACATGGAGCGAGGCCAAGGAATACAAATAGAGCAGATACAATGATATATGTGCATGTGTTTTAAACCTAGAAATATGTTAAAGAAATACTAATACTTGCCAAACTAGAAAGGTTTACCATGGGAGCATGCTCAGCTCTGTGACAGGAAATTTGATCACAGGGCAGAAAGTGGTGGAGCTTGGTGTGTGGAGGGGTGTTCAAGCTTGTCTGCTGTTTTTAATTGGATGGAGTGTGTTATAAGGATATGGATCGGGTATGTCAAACAACTCAATCAAAATGAGACAGAAGAAAAGAACGACTTATACATAAAGAACACATTAAAGAGGCAAATACATGAACACTGGAGAAGAAAGAGCCTGGCTTTGGCAGAGTTGGTGGGTAAGAATAATGGCTTCGTGGAGTCTCACAACCTGGCCAGGCCTTCTGACATTCAGAATATGGAAGAGTTCTTTGCCAGCGTGGGCCAAGAGCTGAGCCCCAGCTCTCTGAGCCTCCCTTGCTCCTTCCATCTCTGATTGCTGGATGCCAGGTGGAGCCAGAGGGCACGGACAGATCGGGTGGTCCTAGCGAGTCTCCTATTACATCTGGCAGCAAGTGCGCCGCTCTCCACAGGCTCCTGGCTATGTTGGTGGAGTGGCCAGTGGACAGCTGAGTCCGAGCCCGGGGGAGCATGCAGAACCTTCGCAAGTGCCCAGCAGTGTATGGCAGACTCTGCTCACTGCTAAGTGCTTCAGGGGGAACTGAGTGAATTCTTTCCCACTGCTGCTCTAATGAGCCCAGTACAGAATATTTGCGCTCGTGTCTCCTGAAGTCACCTTTATTGAGAACAGACTCCCTTGGCCAACTGCACAGATCCTTAGGCCCTTTCCTTTAATGTGTGCTCTAAACTTTTCCCTCCAAAGCTTGAGGCAGCTGCTGCCTGGCCCACCAGCAGTTGCTGGGGGAGAGCTGTGAGCCTCGGCAATGCTATTGCCTCAAAGAAAAGGCCGAAAAATAGATGCAGAGTGGAGTTGAGCTTCTGATCCCAAAGCTAAAATGACACAGGAACAGCAACAGGACTTAATAGTGAGCAGCACATCCCTTAGTGGTTCTGGGTGTCCAGTGAGCAATGCATCCCTGAGTGGCCCTCGGTGTCCAGTGGGCATCACATCCCTGAGTGGTCCTTGGTGTCCAGTGGGCAGCGCATCCCTGAGTGGTCCTTGTTGTCCAGTGGGCAGCACATCCGTGAGTGGTCCTCAGTGTCTAGTAGGTGCACATCCCTGAGTGGTCCTCAGTGTCCAGTAGGTGCGCATCCCTGAGTGGGCAGCACATCCTTATCTCAGTATTGAAGATGATGCTGTTGCCATCTCCCAGAGTTCCAAGTTTATGCCCACATCTCTTCAGTCTCAGAATCTTAGCGTGAAATATTTAGAACCCTAGGAAAGCTAAATTAATGGTGAGTCAGAGTAATTAAGGCAAAGTAAATAATCTCCAAGGTTCTCATTCCCCCATGAAACTAATTTCAAATCTTATCCTTCATGTGTTAAAAATAGTTCTCTGTTAATTCAAGATGCCCATGCGCTGTGCTGGTGAAGTGCACTTCAGTTCTGTTGAAAGGATGCAGATTAGAGAGTTATTTTCAATTGGGCACTTTTTTTTTTTCAAGAGAGGCATCCATTTTGGCATCATGAAAGCGTGAATCTCTACGGGTGAGCTGAGAGTTGAACACAGCTGCAGCCAGGCAGATGGTGGACCAAGGATCTTAGGGCAATTGTTGTCCGAACACCCTCTTCTTCCTTGTAGTGAGAACTCAGTTTCCAGCCTTCTCTCCCTTGATGAGGTTCGTTTAACTTTTGCAGGGGTTTGATTAGCCAAAGCCTGACCTCGCTGTGTCTACTGATTTAGAAAATCAGTCTACTTGTGGTCCTGGGGGATGGCTCATCAGAAAGCTTCTCACTGCACAAACATGAGGTACTGAGTTTGGGTCCCCAGAACCTGTATAAAAGCTAGACTTGGAAACACTTGTCTTTAACACTGGATGTAAAATATATATAAGAATCCTGGAGCTCATTCACCAGCCAGCCTGGCCTAGTCATTGAGCTCCAGGTTCCGTGAGAGACCTTGCCTCAAAAATGAGGTAGACAACAACTGAGGAAGACATTTGACATCCATCTCTGGCCTCCACATGCACACCGCGTGCACATGTGCTCACACCCATATGAGCATGTACACACACACACACACACACACACACACACACACACACACATGTATTTTGCTCCAATGAGCAATGGAAACACTGGAACTGAAACACAACTCTAGCTGGTACCTGAAAACACTCATGTTATCAGCCTACAACTGCTTCCTTATTTATGTGTTTTAGAGGTCAAAGCACTAAAGCACATCTAAGGATGAGTGAGAGAGGTGTATGTATTGCCTTATTGTCCCAGGGCCTGAAGGGCTGGGTGATGGCTCCGATGATGTGCTTCTTCCAGTGGGTGGATCTCTTCCGGGCTGGCAACTATGGCTTGATCAAACGAGAGAACTTTCTCTGTTTTGGTGATGGCAGAGTCTCTTTGGGTTGAGAAGGAAGAGCTGCCTTTGGAGAGCAAAACTTAGCCTTGGTCTGCCATGGCCTATGGCTGAAGTATGAGGTCATGGCCATTGCCATTGTCTTGCAGATCCCTCTGCGACCTCTTTGTCTTTGAAGAAGCCTGGGCTCTGCATTGCAGCCTGGGTGGTCCCTCCAGGGCAAGGCTGCTTTGCTTTGGGAGCATTGTGGGGTGGTGACACAAGAGTGGATGTCACAGGCTGCCATGCATATCACACAACTGCATACAGTCACGTGTCCATACGGCAAGCAGGGGTGATGCCTATAGATGGTGGCTTTAATGAATTTCTTATCGTCACAGATACCTAGCTTTGGTACCAGTTAGCCTTTTAGAAGGTGAAGTGCTTTCTCTTACTGAATTTTTATTCCTCTTTCTAACAAAACTAAAGTTAAGTGTAGGCATGTGCCATGTGCAGGGATGATGACGTCTTGAGGGTATACGAAGACACAAGACAGGCGTGGTATGACTTTTTAACATCAGTATTGATATCAGAGCAATCATGTGCATTTGTCCAATTCTCAGAAATGTGAAAAGTCAAATCTCACTCATTGATGATTACCAATGAAGTGGGCAGTCAGTAGCCCTTCTGCTTCAAGGCTGATGATGATGAACTTTGGTCACTGGTTCATCGTTTTTATATCATGTGTATTTGCTGTGTGCTTCCTTGTGTTATAGGAGATTAGATTGTACAAAGATGACCTTGTCCTCTGGGAGTAGGCAGGCAGCAAGAGGAAATGGACAGCCGTGGGAAACAGCAGTAGGAAGCTGTCAGCTACAGAAATGTTGGGAGGGTTCACTGAAGAGCTAGGGATTAATGCTGAATGGGGAGGCGGGCTGCCAATCAAAGAGGTTCAGCCTGCCTCCAAAGGGGCTCCCCATGTAGAGAAAAGCTGTGACACAGGGACAACCAGAGCAGTGCGGGAAGAGTGGCATGAAGGAGCCAGGACACTGGGGACATGTAGGAAGGCCAGGGGAAGCTTGGAAAGGTCATGTCGCTTGTAAGTGGCACCCTGGAGGGCACAGCATTTTCTGCACCCCAGTGGATGGTGGATGGCTTGTTTAGCCCCCACCCCCACCACAGACTGTCCCTTCTACACAGGCACATTGACTCACGCGGACATGTGAGGATTTCGCCCGCTGCATGTATCCCTTTTAGCCAGAGGTGTGAGCTTGTAGTTTGGTCAGCATAAACCTCTGTGTGTCTCCCCGGATTAGTTCAGGTGCTGTGAGTAGGGCTGAGACCAAGTGTTAAAGTCGCCATCCTTAAATAGGTGGATTGTTCCTGCTTGTCCCGCCCTGATGTTGAGGTCTCATGGGTTTTATGTATTTGGTGCTGGGAAACATAAACACTTTAGTAATTAATTTGAAGGTGATGGTGTTTTGAGCTAATTCTGCTGGTTAAAAATAAGGTTCGTTTCACAGAGATGAGTAAGTGCTAGAAATAAGTGGAAACAGCTTGGAGAAAAGAGTGGAGGGCGGGACAGCGTGATGGCTGTGACTTAAAAGCAGGCAATTTTGTTGGGTTTTGTACACTGTATGCAACGTAAAGAACAAACCTTCCCTTTTTTTTTGCCACTGAGAGCCATGATGTTATCTCTGTAATTGAAAATAATCTTCTAAGGTTGCTCTTTAACTGAGTTTACACAATCCTCTTTCAAATCAGCTGCTCTCTGCCCTTACATTCCAGAGTAAACGCTGCTGTCTGCACAGCCCTTGCTAACAAGAAGATCAAGTGTCACTCTTTTCTTGTTGGAACCAACTATTTCCGTTGTAATTATCCCGGCAGGCAGGTTGTGCCATTGGGAGTGGGCTCCTCGCTCACCTGTAAGGCCCTGGTTACAGCAATGCGTGCTGTCTCTGATATCTTGTGGGTTTCTTTAACTTTCCCGAGCCCTTTCATTGTTTTATGGTTAGAAATATTTTCATAGCTCTTTCAAGGTTATGGCTGGGGTTAGGGCGAGGTAGGGTTTAGGATTTTTGTTTTCTTTAGCTCTACCAGATGTTGCATACCAGAGAGCACTACCTTTTCTGTTTATACCCTCACTGACCTCATTTCGGCGAAGTGAGAACAAACAGCATGCCTGCTAAGCTGCACGAGGTGGATTTGGAATAAATGGTGGCGGAGGAGGCAAACGTTAAGGTGTGCTTCCAGGAATGTGTTCCTCAAGAACAAGACATTCTTGTGTGCTTCGGATTCAGACGCTTCGTGATTGTGCGTCTGTGTAAGGCTTGTCAATCTTCCTAGACAGTATTCACATCTTACTGTTGTTACATTACCCCAATTGCAGTATTAATTAAGAAAAAAGATTTTAATTCTAGCTTAGCAACATATTCAGTGGCATTTTCTTCAGATCATAGCTGCTGATTGCTCACTTCCATAGGGAAGATGTCAATCAACAGCCATGCAAAGGTAATGGCCCATCAAATCCTGTTTAGATTAGAACACCAAATTGGGCTGAGACATTACAAGAAGTTCCTAGCAGATGTTGAGGAAGGATGCTTTGGGGCATGGATGAAGTCTGATGACCTAATGAAGGACAGAATGTGCTTGGGTTCTCAGGCTTCTTTTAAATGGAAGCCTCGTGGTCCTACTTCATGATGTCAGGTGCAATGTCTGGATTAAGAGCTGTTGTAGGCTGGATATTTGTGTCCTCCCCCAAGTTCCTGTTTAAATAGCGATGATGCTTTTAGAGGATTGATTGACACTTTGGCTGTGATTAGGTCATAAGGACAGAACTTGCATGGGTGATATTAGTACGCTTATCCAAGAGGTCAGGAGACACTCTCATCCTTCCCATCTTGTGAGGACCCAGTAAGAATGTGACATGTGGGGACCAGGAAGCGGGCCTTAGACACTGACTGTGCTGGCCCCTTGTCCCTGAACTTCTTAGTCTGTTGAACTATAAGAAAGTAGTCGCTCCTGCATATGAGCTGTCTAATATACACTGCTCCCTGTTAGCAACACAAATGAACTAAGAGAAAGCCAAACTTTTTTTTTGACATCTGTGTGACTAACTTCTACAGTCAAATCTACATATCCTTGAGTGAGAAATAACAGGTTTAAATAAAAATTAAATGGCTTGAAATGAATTTTGTACAAATTTGAGAAAAGATTCATATACTATATATACATCAATAATAAACTGGATTTATATGTCATTTTAAAACTAAATACTTAGCCATTTTAGGCTATCTGTTGCCTTGATTAATGTCATTATTAGGGATAATTGAAAATTGATTGACTCACTTAAACACCTCCTAATCTCATTAATAAACTATGATTATTCCATAAATACTTCATGTTACATTTCACAAGCTGTTTATCAGTGTGTGTGCATGTGTTTGTGCACACACATGTGCATGTGTGCGTGCATATGTTTTTAAAAAAAAGCACGTCTGACTCTGTAGAATAACATTGCTATGAACAGTGAATACTGAGGGTGACCCTCCTGCCTGGTTCCCCCAGCTGGCTGGCAGCAGGCCCCTTCAGGATTGCAGGACTCCCCTGGAGTCTTCTCTTCCATCTGGGGAAGTGCTCGCTGCCAGCTCACATCTGTGGGAGGCCACAATCCAAGCTGTGCCTGTGCCTTTTTGTGTTGTGCTAGACCAGTTCATTGCTTCCATGGGTCTCTACTTTAAAGACTTACAGCACAATCTTAGTTAAGTTTCAAATTTAACACCGTGGTTAATTGAATAGACCAGAAAAAACTCAAATCTGACTGTTAAAGGGTTGCTTCCTTTACCCACCGCTGTCTTAGGGTTTCTCTTGCTGTGAAGAGACACCATGACCACAGCAACTCTTATAAAGGAAAGCATTTAACTGGGGCTGGCTTACAGTTCAAAGGTTTAGCCCATTGTCATGATGGGAAGCACGGTGGCACACAGGCAGACATGGTGCTGGAGAGTAACTGAGAGTTCTACATCTAGATCGGCAGGCAGCAAGAAGAAACATCCTAGTCCTGGCTTGAGCTTCTGAAACCTCAAAGCCCAGCCCCAGTGATACAATTCCTCCAATAAGGCCACACCCACTACAACAAGGTCACACCCCATAATAGTGACTCTCTATGGACTTATGGGGGTCATTTTCATTTAAATTACCACACTAGAAAAATGAGACTTGGTAAGGTTTTATAATTCCCCCAGCCTTTATATTCCTTTGTCTAATCAGCTGTTGGGATTGACGACATAAGGAGGAACGGAAAGGGCCTCCTTCTTTAGGTCGCGCTTATCCTGTAGGAGGAGAGATGACGTTGCACTCAAGTTTAAATTGAAGTTTCTCACTTGATGGAGATGTGTCCAGCTGAACATGACATAGCTCAGCAGCTGTGGCCCTCTCAAACACACCCAGGCACAATAAACATTATCCTTCAACTTGTGCCAAGAAGTCCAGCCTTATTAGACATACAGTGTAAAAAAAAGCACAAGGGGGATGCATATGTAGTCGCTTTGTCAGAGGTGTCGGTCTGAACTGGAGAAGGGCAGAAATACATGTCTGGACTTTCTTGTTTCATTTCTCCCTGTTTTACCTTGGAATGACGCTCTCAATTCCTTCCCTGGAGAACTTGTATTATTTTGCCTACTAAGGGTGATAGAGACTTGGCTTAAAGTAAAGAATATTGTGGTCATTTCAAAAAATGTGATATCTCAGGAATCCTGGACAGTGCAGGGACCTGTGAGGGGTGTGTGGAGGGGGACTCAGGCCTGTGACTGCGTGGCACATAGAACTGAATCCATCTAGAAGCAGTTCACTTGGTGATACCGTTGTAGGGAGGCAGCCAAAGTGAGTGTGCAAGCCTGGCCCTGGGAACAGGCAGTGGCACTTCTGTGCAGGTGTGCGATATGATATGTGTACTGCCGGGAAATGACGTAGCTTCCACCACAGTATAAGAAGTATTGAATCACTAAATTGACTTCATTTCAAGGTGACTCCAGGGGGTGAAAAGTCCATCTGGTGATGTAGACGTATGGAGAACTTCCTTCATAAAGTTTTAAATACTTTCTATACATCTATTTTTGTGCAGAATAAAGATAGTTTTCTTCCGAATAAAAATATCTTTACATTTTTCTAGTCAGCTTGTTTCTGAGGAATTTGCTTTCCTTGCCTCAACTTTCCTGTCTGAGAAGATTTTATATCTCATGTGTATCTGATCTTTAAGTTTTGTTTTCTGGGAGGAGAACTAGGGAAGAAGGCAGGAAGCCCCTCAGGCCCTTCCCATGACTTGCAGCAACCCGATGCTTGGTGTCTCACTAATAATAATGGTATTTGTCTTTTCTTTATCTCAGGGACCCGGGGAAAGTAGGTGACACAATAGGAGACATATCTGAGCTCGTTCTATTCTAACAATGTGCATTATCGTAGTCATAATTGGCATATGCCCACTGTCAGACTGGTTCTTGTTTTCTCTGCTTTGTAATATATGTAATCCCGTAAAAAAGCTCAACGTCCCTTCTCCACTGCGGGTATTTCCTACAAATACCACATGCTTAGACTTTGTCTTAAGCAGAGGGTCTTGTGTATTATGATGCCTGTTGGTTCCCTTGGAAATACTTGCTTTTGTTCTAGCTTATGGATCACAAGGTAGAGAACATAGCTAAAACAAGCAGGCCTGACTGGGGGAATGGTGGCAGAACCAGGCAATGTTGACAGGTGTCCGTGGAGACGGTGGACCCTAAGGGCAACAGTTCTTCACTGAGCTGGGGGTGTTTCATGTTGGAGCAAACATGCTGGTGTGTGCCCGGGGCAACATGGATTGGTGTGGAGGATGTGACAGATGGCATTAGGGAGCATCAGAGAGAGCTCTGCTCCTCTGCGTATGTCAGGTTGGTTCAAAGCCTTCTCAGCATGGATGCAAAGTGTTAACATTCATAGTAATTACCAGGGATACTGGAAACAGTGCAAACTGTAATCATTTGTCTATTACAGTGATACGAGGTAGTGTATAATAGGTTGCATTTCAGAAGGATTTGTTTTTTAGAAATGTAAAATAAAATTCCAATAAAAGGTGATACACTACAGCTTTGTAGAAAATGCACTTAACCAGGTCAGGCTACTTGCTTATGGGTACCAGATTAATGAAGGGGTTCTTTTCAATTTCTTTCTTTCTTTCTTTCTTTCTTTCTTTCTTTCTTTCTTTCTTTCTTTCTTTCTTTCTTTCGTTCTCTCTTTCGTTCTCTCTTTCGTTCTTTCTTTCTTTCATTTAGACACATACCAATCCAAGTTCCCACCCCATCTTCTCCTCCCATTCCCTCCACCCCCATCCAATCCTCAGAGAGGGTAAGGCACATTGCTTTCGAGGAAAGTCAAAGGCCCTCCCTACTATATCTAGGCTGAGCAAGGTATCCAAAAAGAATAGGTTTCCAAAAATCCAGTACATGCAGTAGGGATAAATCCTGGTGCCACTGCCCAGTGGCCCCCCAGTCTGCCCCAGCCATACAACTGTCAACCACTAGTTTGATCCTATGCTTGTTCCTTCCCAGTCTGTCAGGAGTTGGTGAACTCCCCTTAGCTCAGGTAGATTGTTTAACTGGGTGTATCCATCATGGTCTTGACCTCTTTGCTCATATTCTCATCCCTCCCACTCGTCAACTGGACTTTGAGAGCTCAGTCTAGTGCTCCGGTGTAAATCTCTGCCTCTGTTTCCATCAGTTGCTGGATGAAGGCTCTATGGTGATATTTAAGATAATCATCAGTCTGACTACAGGGCAAATCAAGATTGGGCCCCCTCTCCTGTATTGCTTAGGATCTTAGCTGGGGTCATCCTTGTGGATTCCTGGGAATTTCTCTAGAGCCAGGTTTCTTGCTAACCCTATAATGGTTCCCTCAATCAAGTTATCTCTTTTCTTTCTCTCATCTCTGTCCTTCCTCCTTCTCAACTATCCCATTCCCTCAAGTTCTCCTCACCCCTCCCCTTCTCCCCTCCTCTTCACCTTTTACCCTCCTTTCTCCCCCTACCCCCATGCTCCCAATTTTGTCAGGCGATCTTGTCTGTTTCCACTTTCCAGATGGATCTATATATGTTTTTCTTAGGGTTCACATTATTACTTAGCTTCTCTAGAATCATGAACTATAGGCTTAAAATCCTTTGTTTATAGCTAGTATCTACTTATGAATGAGTACATACCATGTTCACCTTTTTGCATCTGTGTTACCTCACTCAGGATAGTGTTTTCTAATTTCACCCATTTGTATGCAAAATTCAAGATGTCATTTTTTTTTTTACTGCTGAGTAGCACTCTAATATGTGAATATACAACATTTTATTTATCCATTCTTTGGTTGAGGGGCAAATATATTACAAATAATGCTGCTATGAACATAGTTGAAAAAATGCTTTTGTAGTATGATTGAGCGTCTTTTGGGCATATGCCCAAGAGTGGTATTGCTGGATCCTGAGGTAGGTTGATTCCCAATTTTCTGAGAAACTACCATACTAATTTCCAAAGTGATTGTACAAGTTTTCATTCCCACCAGAAATGGATGAGTGTTCCCCTTACTCCATATCCACTCCAGTATAAGCTATCATTGGTGTTTTTGATCTTAGCTATTCTGACAGGTATAAGATGGGATCTCAGAGTTTTTTTGACTTGCATTTCCCTGATGGCGAAGGATACAGCCAACATCAAATTAAGTGGACAGAAATTCAAAGAGATTCCACCAAAATCAGGAACAAAACAAGGCTGTCCACTCTCTCCATATCTCTTCAACATAGTTCTTGAAGTTTTGGCTATAGCAGTAAGACAACATAATGAGATCAGGGGATTCACATTGGAAAGGAAGAAGTCAAACTTTCATTATTTGCAGATGATATGATAGTATATATAAGTAACCCTAAAATCTTTACCAGAGAACCCCAACAGCTGATAAATACCTTCAGTGATGTGTCAGGATACAAGATCAACTCAAAAAAAACAGTAGCCCTTCTATATATGAATGGTAAAGAAGCTGAAAGGGAAATCAGGGAACCATCACCTTTCACAATAGCCACCAATAACACAAAATATCTTGGGGTAACACTAACCAAAGAAGTGAAAGACCTATTTGATAAAAACTTTAAGTCTTTGAAAAAGAAATTAAAAAAGATAGCATACAGTGGAAAGATCTCCCATGCTCTTGGATAGGTCGGATCAACATAGTAAAAATGGCAATCCGACCATTAGCAATCTATAGATTCAATGAAACCCCTATCAAAATTCCAACACAATTCTTCACAGGCCTTGAAAGAACAATTTTCAACTTCATATAGAAAAACAAAAAACCCAGGATGCCAAAACAATCCTGTACAATAAAGGAACTCCTGGAGGTATCACCATCCCCGACATCAAGATCTATTACAGAGCCACAGCATTGAAAACAGCTTGGTACTGGCATAAAAACAGGGAGGTTGACCAATGGAATATAATTGAATACCCAGATATTAATCCACACACCTACGAACACCTGATTTTTGACAAAGAAACTAAAATTATACAATGGAAAAAAAAAGTATCTTCAACAAATTGTGCTGGCATAGCTGGATGGCAACATGTAGAAGAATGCAAATAGATCTATATCTAGCCCTATACACAAAACTCACGTCCAAATGGATTAAAAACTTCTATATAAATCCAACCACACTGAACCTGATAGAAGAGAAAGTGGGAAGAAGCCTTCAATGCATGGGCACAGGAGACCACTTCCTAAATATAACCCCAGTAGCACAGACACTGAGAACAACAATAAATAAATGGGACCTCCTAAACTGAGAAGCTTCTGTAAAGCAAAGGACACAGTCAATAAGACAAAAAGTCAGCCTACTGAATGGGAAGATTTTCACCAACCCCAGAAAAAGGACTGATCTACAAAATATATGAAAAACTCGAGAAATTAGACATCAAAATTCTAAATACCCCAATTAAAAAATGGGATACAAAACTAAACAGAGAAATTTCAACAGGAGAATCTCAAATGGGGGACTGGAGAGATGGCTTAGAGGTTAAGAGTATTGCCTACTCTTCCAAAGGTCCTGAGTTCAATTCCCAGCAACCACATGGTGGCTTACAACCATCTGTAATGAGGTCTGGTGCCCTCTTCTGGCCTTCAGGCATATACATAGACAGAATATTGTATACATAATAAATAAATATTTTGACATCATAAAAAAATTGGAGAGATGGCTCAGACATAAAAAAAAATGGAGAGATGACTCAGACATCATAAAAAAATTCAAAGTGCCAAAAGATACTTGAAATGTTCACCATCCTTAGCCATTAGGGAAATGTTTTCAGTTTCTAAAATGGCTAAAAGCTAGAAATCAAAAAGAAAAAACAGTGAATATTCTTGGTGTAATTTTGCAGGGAAGAGTCACATGGTATCTTTTCAATAGAGGACTTCGTGTTGCAAAAGATCACCACAGCATCTGTGTAACAAAACCCTCTCGCTGTACACTTTGTGGTAATTAAGCAACCATTTCTTTATCCTGATTGAATTTAAGGCGTGTGAGTGTCAAGGATATCTCTTTCTTGCTTTCAGTGACAGCAGCAACATCTAAGAGAGTGCCTAGCACATAGAAGATGCTCATGGTGGATGGATGGATGCATCTAAATATGGAGCAGCTTCATTTAAAGTTAATGTCTTAAAAAAAGGGTAAAGTCTTTAAAGAGACAGAGTACAGATAATTATAGATTAAAAAAAATAAAAAAAAATAAGCCACGTAAAAATGGAAAATTCACAGAGAGTCTGGATTCTTTGTATTATTGTGTTTTCTTTAAAATTTTTGACTGTGAAGGAGCTAAGTACAGAGAGACATTTCATTATATGGGCTGCCAAGCTAAACCAGAATAAATATAAGGATATTATGATTTCAGAATATGGGTCTAAGGATATGATGCTTTGGAGAGGGTCTTCTTTTGTTTTCACAGAGGATAAGACTCTGTGGATTGCGTCTATCCCAATATGGTATGATAGACCACGCCCTCCTGAAAGGTTGCTGTGAACACCTTCAAAAAATTACTTCACTCAACTGCTGACTGAGATGACCCTGGCACACAGGTTATACCATAAAAGACCTAAATAACAGCGCCCCCATTCAGCAGAAAGCAGTTTGAAAAAAAAAAACTGCGCCCATGTTCCCAAATATGTTTATAAATGTTCTTTTACATTTAAAGGGGGAAATGATATAGATATGAATAATTTGCATTGGTATGGATTTTAAGGTTAATTTTGTTATATGTATATGTATTTCTGCTCTTAAGGTATTGTGATTATGTAGTTCATTTAAAAATGTAATGTAAATATAGGTTGTTAATGGATAATCATCGATAATAGTAAAGCTTGTAGTCATGTTAGTTAGATTTTCTAGATATGCATAGATATATTTCAGATAGGCATTCTTCATATCTTTCAAAGGCTACAGAATATGGCATTTAAGTGTTTTAATAATTTAGGGCTTTTTATGACAGTGAGACACATCTGCTCCTGACAGCACCAATCTACTTCAAGAGGAAGATGGGCATCAAAGCGGCTCCTTATGGAGTTTGATAGCCATTTGGGCAAGAAACTACTCTTGCCTGGACTGTTGCATAAACTGGACACAAAGAACCTACAGAGAGAGGACTACTGAACTTGCCTAAAGGTGAGATGATCTTTTGGGATTCCTGATTTATGAAAGAGTCTACGAGACATTCTGCAGGACACAGCAGAAAGTGACTGAACTGTCTTTGTAATTTCCTGCTTCATGAAAATGTCTGCTGGATACTATGGGCCTGCAGGCTGAAGATGGATGCCCCAACGGTACAGAGGAACTTTGGGTGACTGTCCAGGCAATGAGATGTCTCTGTCATTTCTAGAGTTTTGGATTTCTTGTTTACTTAGGTAATATTATATTCTTCTGGAGTCTTTGATGGAGTTAAAAAATGGATAGATATAGTTTTCCTTAGTTATGATAAAATAGATATAAATATTATAACTGTAATTCCTGCTTAATAACTGTTTTGCTATATATAATCTTACTATGTTAAAATGAAAGCCTTTCTTTTTTGTTTAAACAGAAAAAGGGGAAATGATGGAGGTGGTTCTTGTATTTTATCTGTTGCTTTCATTGGTTAACTAATAAAGAAAACTGCCTTAGCCCATTTGATAGGCCAAACCTTAGGTGGGTGGAGTAAACAGAAGAGAAGGCTGGGAGAAAGAAGCCGAGTCAGGAGTCGCCATGATTCTCCCACTCCAGACAGAGGCAGGTTAAGATCTTTCCTGGTAAGCCAGCTCGTGGTACTACACAGAATATTAGAAATGGGTTAGATCAACAAGTAAGAGCTAGCCAATAAGAGGCTGGAACTAAAGGGCCAGGCAGTGATCAAAAGAATACAGTTTCCGTGTAATTATTTCGGGGCATAAGCTAGCCATGTGGGCGGCTGGTTGCCGGGGACGCAGCCCCACCGCTCTTATTACAACACAAGGATATCTCTTTCTTGCTTTCAGTGACAGCAGCAACATCTAAGAGAGTGCCTAGCACATAGAAGATGCTCATGGTGGATGGATGGATGCATCTAAATATGGAGCAGCTTCATTGTCTTCACCTTGGATGGATGAAGATAGCATCCAAGAGAGGAATAACTTAAAGCTTGCTTATGACTATGCATTGAGATGTCAGTCATTGTCTTTCCAGTAACAGTCATAGCAATGAAAATAACCTGTGTTTAATAATCTCATCATATTGTTGGAGGAAGGGCCACTTGTTGATTCTCGGCCGCTTAGCCCCGAAATAATCACACAGAGACTGTATTAATTAAATCTCTGCTTGGTTCATTAGCTCTAGCTTCTTTTTGGCTTCCTCTTACATATGAATTTAACCCATTTCTATTAATCTGTGTATCACCACGTGGTTGTGGCTTCCTGGCTAAAGTTCCAGCGCCTGTATTCGGTGGAGCTACATGGTATCTCTCTGACTTCACCTTTCTTTCTCCCAGCATTCAGTTTAGTTTTCTCTGCCTACCTAAGTTTTGCCCTGCTTAGTTAGGTAGGTCCAAAGCAGTTTTTTTTTTTATTCATTAATGGTAATCACAGCATCCAGAGGGAAATCCCACATCATCATATTACTGTGATGTACCTTGTAGTGTTAGTCTTTGATAAAAAGTTTAAACAGTTCTGTGCTCTTCTGCAAGAGAGTGGTTTCCTCATCACTGTGAGTTTAAAACAAAAGACACGTTTGAAGCACAGATTGTTTCAGTAGCATGAGGGGTTGAAAAGTTTAGTGGAGTTAAATTGGGTGACTCTAGGATTCTGTGGTTTAAATCTGCATTTAACAATCTGTCTTTGCCATATTAGAGTCTGGTCAGCCCCAAGTTCTAGTGTTCTTCACTTCCTGATGTGTGACTTCTTTGTTTTATTCTGTAGCTTCTCCTAATATAGAGTTGGGTTTCTCAGTGCTCTGGTCTTCACGTGAACAGGCCCCCTTTCCTTCCTTTTTGGTTTGTTTTTGAGTGAGTGTCCTGATGGCATGAGTTGTTGGTTCCTCGCTTCATTGCTGTTAGGACCCAAAGATAACACCTGTTCTTAAATAGATTTTAAATTTTTAATAAGGCCATGCCAACTTGTTTTCTGTTATGATTGCTACTCATCTTGTCTATACTAACAGCTATCTATTCTCTAAGAATGTAACAAGCATTTAATTTAAACTTCTAATCTTAGTCCTATTAAACATACTATTTGTTTTGTCCTATTTTATAAATGAGAAAGCCAGGGCTTGCGGAGGGTCAGTTAACCTTCTCAAGGCCATCCAAGTAGTTAGTTTCAAATTAAACTTACTTTGTGATCAATTTAAAAATGCAGAGATCAAGCCGGATAGTGGTGGCACTTACCTTTAATCCTAGTACTCAGGAGGCAGAGGCAAGCTTCCAAACATGACATCACAAATAGTGGAGGAAATGCAGAGAAATGAGGTGGTCATACATTGCTGTTGAGAATACAATAGGTGGCAAACAGTATAAAACATGCTTTGAAATTTTTTTGTTAAATTATTAAAATATTCAGAACACCAACTGCAGTTTTGGTTGTTTTCTTTGTTTTTTTGTTTGTCTGATCCCCTCCCCAGATGGGGTTTCTCTGTGTAACAGTCCTGACTGTTCTGGAACTCTTGTAGACTAGGCTGGCCTCGAACTCACAGAGATCCACCTGCCTCTGCCTCCCGAGTGCTGGGATCAAAGGTGTGCACCACCACTGCCTGGCCCAGCTGCATTTCTATGTTTGATCAGATCGCATTGCTCAATGCTGATTTGTTATATTTTTCCTCGCATCTGTTTCTCTCTGTCTTCCATCCTCCAAGATGATGTTTCTGGGAGTGATAATCACCTGGCAACAGGAATACCACCGAAGATGCTCGCCTTCCCTCCCAGTTAGGGAAGGGCCTTGGGGCTCCCATGCAGTATGGGACAGGAGAGTAATTGGATTTTCTTTCTTTGATGTTCTGAGCAGATGGAGCCCCAGTGATGTGGCAGGGAAAGGACCACATGACCTCTGAATCTGCTTTTGTGTAGAACAAATGCAGCAGAGGGGTCTGTTGAGTAGTTAAGCAAGCTTACTCCTTAGGGGCAACAGGAACAGCAGTGCATTAAGGTGTTTGGGCAGACAACATGGGTTGCTATGTAGACTTGTGGATCTGGAACCAAAGAATGACCACTCAGAATGCAAGGATGCTGACAAAGAAAATACTTAGAGCTTAAGTCATATTTTGAAATCAGGTCTGGATTCCTAGGTTAGCGTGTGTGGTCATAATAGAATAAGGAAAATAGTCATAACCCAACTTAAAACCAAACACAAGGCACACTGGTCCCCACTGAGCGCCTCAGTAGTGGTGAGGGATTACAGTGCTTCACATTTCAGAAACCACTGCTGGAGGCTCCAGACACAAGATATCTTTAAAGTTTCCCCAAACCACTTTGCTGATGGGCTTAAAGGGTTACTCAAACTGTCAGAGGCACAGGCATAGAAATTCAGGCTCTGTCTCTGCTCATCTCTCCCAAGAAAATGTGTTTCTACAGCGTACCTTTTCCTGAGAGTGGCTGTGATCAGCTTTCTTTGTCCCCCAAGGCATTGAGATGTTAATCTTAATTCTTATTTCCAGTGTCCTCTGACTGGATTGTAGGATACAATATCAATATATAAAAATCAATTGCATTACTATCTACTAGCAGTGAACAATCAGACACTGAAATAAAAATGCATTTTACAATAGCATCAAGACTATGAGATATGTAGTGATAAATCTAATAAAAGATTGCAGCTGGAGTTTGTATCTTCGCAGGAGAATCCTGCTTAGCTTCCTAAGGCTCTGCTTTCAGACCCGGGCAATGCACGAAGAAAGAGTGCAGAACCTCAACAACAGAACCATAAAATATTTACTTTTTGGAGAGGTTATAGAAAATCTAAATAAATGGGAAGCTACAATGTGTACATAGTTAGAAGACACAATATTGTTATGATGCCTGTTTTTCCCCGAGTGGATATACAGAACTAGTATGTGCCTGGAGGTTCTGATATTGAAAAGATGAGTCTGAAAGGCCTTTTAGAAATGGAGAGAACCCACAATATCCAAAACAGTTTTGGAGAGGCTAGATAAGGCTGAAGGAGGATTAAGTCTGATTTGAAGGCTTCTGAAGCAATAGTAATCCAAAGAACTTGCCACTGACAAATAGGTCAGTGGAACAGGAGAGAGAACCAGAAATAGACCCACCACTTTAGAGACAGACTTCAGACAAAGATGCAAAGACAGTTTGGAGAAAGGTTTACTTAACAAATGAGGAAAGGTTTCTTTATGAAACATTTAAAGATTGAGCATAAAAATGGATCAAGACATGATTATAGCACTTAAAACTATAATTCATAGAAGACAGAACATACTTTGCTGGATTGGACGAAGACTTGTTTGGTATAATCTAAGTGTACAATCCATTAAAGAAACAAGTCAATATATCAAACATCACCAAAAACATTCAGTTAAGAATGCAAAGATAAGCCACAGATTGGGGGGAAAAGTGAAACTCATATGCCTGATTTGAAATTCAGAATGTATAAATTAATCTCAAATTTTGTGAAGAAAACAAACAACTAAAATGGGCAAATGATTTAAATAGATACATCACTAAGGAAGAAATATGGGTGTTAAGTAAGCACATGAGAAGATGCTGAATAGGGTTTATCATTAGTGGAATGCAAATTAAAACTCCAGTGAAGCCACACAATAGACATATTAGAGAGACTGCAATTAAAACAACCCTACTAAACATTGACAGTCTATAGAAGAAATAGAGCTTCCTATTATGTACTGTTCGTAGGAATGCAAAATATCACGTCCATTTTGGAAAATAGTTTAGCAGTATGCTGCAAAAGGAAACATGTGCCTGTCACATGATCTACATCCTCCTGTTTCTAGGTATGGACCCCAGAGGAAAGGAAACGTGCCTGCATGAAAGCTTAAATGTGAATCTTCATATCAGTGCCCTTGATAATAGCTGCAAACCTCAATCAACCCCACTGTCCATCAACAGTTGAAAAGATAAATTCACAGCAGTAAATCCACACCCACGCTGAAAGTCCAGCAATAAAATGTAATGAGCTATTGATTTCAAGCAACAATGTGGGTGAATCTCAAAATAATTATGAAAAACCATGAAGACTACATACTGTATGACTTCATACTTGCAGAAATTATGGTGTCCTATGGTATTAGAAAGGAAGTCAGTGGCTTGTGTAGGGATGGGGTTGAACAGAGAGGGGTGGGTATTAAGTTGAGCTGGCAACTTTGAGTAATGACTATGTTCATTCTCTTGACTGTTATGATGGTTTCACAGGTAAATACACGTGGCAAGATTTAGAAAAACAATACTTTAAAGTGTGAGTTTTATTGTATTTGAATTAATTTCCAAAAAGCTGTTAAAATTGGTAGTGTCAAACACCATGACAGCCAGGAGACCACAAGAGCTCCAGGACTTTGCCTGGGTGCTCCACCTTACAAGGGCTTTGAGTCTGATTTTCTAGTGGAAATGGCTGTAGCTCAGCTGAGAGAGTTGAATGGGCGTTATTAAAACTGCTACACAGAGAAAATGTTCTAGGTTCAGTAGCCATGAGGAAAGATTGAGGATATGGTGGGGCATGGCAAACGTGAGTATCCCTCAGGAAGGCAGTGTTCTTCAGCCGTGGAGGTGGGGGAAGCCAGAGAAGTAGATCCAGACTGCAGTTCATCTTGTCCTCCTGTAGTGTGAGGATATTAGCTCACAGCAACTGGAGAGCTGCTAAGGGTGTTTAATCGGAAAAGTGTGAGGCCATGTTTATGTCCAGGGAAGATTATTCTCACACCAGAATGAATGTTCATGAAGATTAAAGAAGCACGGGTTTTAATTAAAAATATTTTCCATTCATAAAGATTTTATTTGAATACTTCTTGCGTAATTGTTTTGTTTGACTAGACGCCAAAGAAAATCATATGTAAAATTATGCACTGAATGCCAGACACATAGCATGCATGTGGATCTGCAGTCTTATTCTCCCGGCTTCCTCTGACCTCAGTGACACAGAGGCCACATTTGTCTGTCCTACTTCGGTAGCCTTCTGACAAAAGTTTCCAGATCAGAGATTTTGCCTAAGTCTGAATTATAAAGATGCCCTGCACAGAATTCCATCTGAGCAGAGTTGAGAATCATGGTTGGCAGCCTGGAAGTTGGGAAACGATCTCAATGTGTTTGGATTCCAGTGCTGCAAGCATTAAACACAGGCTCCTCTCTCCCTAGGGTGCTGTGAGAAGTGCCCTGTAGTGTTGGAAGCCAGCCTTGCAAGGGCAGCATTTCATCCCTCAGCTTGGAGGATGCAGTTTGTGTACCGTTAAGGGATGCTTGAATTACAGTGCAGGCGTGACCACTGAAGAATGGACCACTGTGATGGTCACATCTGTCTGTCTCCACCCTGAATGCTTTACTGCCTGCTAATCTTTGGATAATAAGTCTGCACTGTGCCAAATTTTATTTCTTTCCAGGATATAAAGCTTCCTGTTTTTGTCTTTCTTGGGTATGGGCTTTTAGACATGTGTGTTGGAAAAAGTGTCTGCAGGGGATACCTCTCTGTGCATCCGGGAGAAGCATTAATGCTTCTTAAAGTTTATAACTTTTTAATTATTATAATTTAAAAAGCAGACCCAGCATTTGGGTGTTTTGTGAGTTCTGGACGTAATGATGAACATTCATTTTATAGTGTAATAAAATCACTGAGGTATATGTCCTATGATTTGAATATTCATTATATTATACATTGAGACAGTTAAGATCACATATATCAAAAGTATTGAATTTGTAAACTCTAAAGCAACAAATAACAACAGAAAATCATGAAATGGTGAACTATCAGTGAGAACATCTTCATACCATGTTTTTGCCGTGATGATCAAATATCCTCAACCACCTAAGACCACGGACAACCGAAGTGGTTCTCAGCATTATTTTTATTGTTATTTTCACTTCAGAAAATGACATCATCAGTTCCATTCTCAGAGATCAGTGGTTGGTGTAAGTTTAAATTAAGTCAACCTACTAATTGCCAGTTGAGGAGCAGGCCATGTTCCTTCTTGGGAAGCAGCTGAGGCTCTGCTCCTGTTGTGTTGGCATGGGCCTTGCCAACGTCATGAAGTCTAATATCTCCATGGTTACTTCCTCCAAGGTGAGCTTCAGCAAGGGCCTCAGAAGGCACCTGTGTGCACATATTTAAAGAACAATGAGTTTATCCCAAGGGTGTGTAAAAGAACTGTTTGAGACTCTCAGTCCTTTCTTGCACAGGAATTAATGTGGTTATAAAGCCATGGGATGTGGGACTCTTCTAGTTACTCAGTGGAAATAAATGAGGCTGGATTAGTTATCTTCCTTGTCCTCATCAACATCAAGTGTTTTCATGGAAATAGTAAACCAGACTGACTCCACTTCATGTATGCCAAATAGTAAGATTTTAATTCAAGAAAGGCAAAGAAGTTCTTGGTAACTTGTTGGGATGCCATTATAATAACTGCCATTGCAATAAGAATACCCAACAATTACAAAGTGCTGTATACCAGGCACTTTTCACGTGTGCTTTACATGTGGCTACTAATGTGAACTGTATGTAATAATGCCTCATGATACCCCTGGGAGTGGAGTCTCTTGCTTTTCTGATGATATGTGTCTGAATTATCACCTCTAATGAAGTAAGTGGCGGAGCGTGGAAGTGGAAGAGTAAAACAGGCAGCCTGCTGTTCAGTGTCAGGGTCCTGAAGCCGCCTGCTGACTGCCTCCTAGCAGCAGACTCTCTTAAAGGGGCAACGTTAAAGACACCATACATCGAAATGACATCAGCAGCTAGGACAGAGGTGCTGCTATGGAACTTGAGTCTTCACTATATGAAACCCCCCGAGTATTTATAGACACTGGGTAGTGCTCTGTGTCTGGGTAGTGGTCTGTGTGTGCTGTTTAATCCCCAGTGTTTTGAGGAGTGAGCTGGTTGGCTTTTTCCCAGCATATCACAAACCTAGACATGTATGGGTAAGACTGACCTATAGGCAAGGCTGTGCAGTATTGTCTTGATTAATGGTTGATGTGCAGGGCCCAGCTCATGTGGTGTGCAGCCACTCCCGGGCAGGTGGTCCAGGGTTCTATAAGAAAGCAGGTCGAGCATTCATGTCGAGCAAGTCAGTAAACTATTTCCTCATGGCCTCTGCTTTCAGTTCCTGCTTCCAGGTTCTTCCCTTGAGTTCCCGCTATGACGTCAGTGATGGAGTGTGGCCTGGACCTGTAAGGTGAAAAAAACCCTCTCCTCCCCAGGATGCTTTTGGTCAAAGCATTTGATCACGACAGTATTTTACTTCACCATTTACAGCTCATCATAGAGAGGTCAGGGAGATCACGAAGGAACAAAGCTAACTGATTCGCTTTTCATGGCTTGCTCAGTCTACTTTTTTTTTTTTTTTTTTTTTTTTTTTTTTTTTTCCTGAGGCCTGGGTCGACCCACATCTATTATTTAAAAAAATGCACTGCAGGGTTGGAGAGATGGCTCAGCCATTAAAGGCTAGGCTCACAACCAAAACTATAAAATGCTCTACAGACTTGCCTATAGGCAATGATGGAGAAAATTTCTCAGTTAAAGTTCTTCTTCTCAGATAGCTCTAGCTTGTTTCAAGTTGACAAAACACTAACCAGGACAAGGGGTTTATTATCATTCACACTGTATAGAGGAGAAAACAAGGTTTATAGTGCTGGGTTAGTAAATCTGATTTAGGACTCAAACCCAAGTCCTTGACAAAAATGTTTGTTTTAAACCCTATGGTAAAAAGTAATAAAAATAACTCAGGTCAGACTATTGTATGAGTTAGCTGCATTTTTAGAAAACATAAATCGCAAGTTGGATTTGAACTTTATAAATATGCAAGTAATATATGCTTTAGTTCTATACACATAAATCATATGTATGTGTATATATGTATGTATATATGATGTGTATATATATATATATATCAGAATTCTGTGAATCCACAAATAGTGTTAATTTTCACATTTGAAAGTATTGTAAGTGATGGGTGGCTGCATACTGCTTTCAGTGCTTGGGCCAGACTGCCAGGGGCAGGGTTCTTAGCCTCTTGTGCTGTGCGTGGACTTCTTTAGCTGACTGCTGGAATCTGTGGCCTCCTCCTCAGAGAGAAGTGTATAAATGTACTGAATACCAGGCCTGATAGGGATGCAGTTATAACAGAATAGTTGTCAAAGTATTAAAACATATTTGGGTTCTAGCAACATATATTTTTTTATTATTATATGTTAGATCTTGTAGTGACTATAATGGCCACTATAATGGTGATGAACATATAAAATACTTTGACACACTCACTAGAATTGCAATGAGATATGAACGCATTCATGACTTCTGTTGGCGACAAATATACACAGACTGTTAATACATCCATGGGTGCTTTTGTTCTCTGAATTCATAATTGAAATTCTAATCTTGCTAAATACTTCCATGAATTTTATCCATGGTTTTCCTTACTGCAAGGTCGCTTTAAAGACCTCTGGATGGTGCTGCTGACTCTCACACACCACAAGGATCAGACACACAGCTTCTTGTGCTCCTCACGTCTGGATCTTCAAACAGTTCATCTCGACATTCTGGAAGGACCTGGAGTTGCCTAAGTGCCCCATGTAGGTAGATCTTGACTCTCAAGGGTTCTCTCTCCCTAGACTGAAGGTATAAAAATATTATCTTCTCTGTGTGGCTTGGTGGTTGCTTGCCTTTCATAAACTATAAAGATGCAGATCTCCTTATCCTTGAGTTTATGTTTCTGAGAAAAGGCAACAGGTACAGAAACATTCTCTCCCTCTCCCTCTCCCTCTCTGTCTGTCTGTCTCTCCTTTTTGTTTTTTAAGACAGGGTTTCTTTGTGTTGCTTTGGAGCCAGTCCTGGAACTAGCTCTTGTAGACCAAGCTGGCCTCAAACTCACAGAGATCTGCCTGCCTCTGCCTCCTGAGTGCTGGGATTAAAGGTGTGTGCCACCACCGCCTGGCCAGAAATATCCTCTTAAGAGTAAGAATGGTATACAGGTGACAGGGAGGCTTGCAGAGGGGAGCAGTGACAACAGTGGCAGTTTGGCAGAGAAGTTGATGATAAAAAGAAATTATATATTAGAAGGGAATAGACTCATGGAGAATACCATGTTTCCCCTTCCTCCTTATACATTCTAGTATCATATGCTACCATAGCATGCTAGTTTATCTATTCAGAAGCATAATGGAGTATCTACTTTGTGCTAAAAAATAAGTTATCATTGATATGTCATTGGAATCTCATAATTCTTTGAAATTGTATGTGATTTTTGACAGGAGAGGCCTACGGTGTGTTGTGGTGATGATGTGGTTGCCAGGGGAAGAGGATGTCATTTGCATTATACCGCCAGGTACCACTTACTTCTGTCTCCATCTCCAGCCTTTTATCCTGGAGGGGCAGAAGACCCAGGAACTGAATAGTTTAGCTGCTCCAGTTCCAGGCAGCATCTGGGACACTGGCTTGGACTAACATGATATATAAAAATGGTAATTTATCAACAGAAATTTAATAAACTTGTTAAGGGTAGATTAACTGCATTCTGAAGTTTGGGTTGCTGTCTGGAAGCAAGAAAATGGATTTCTGGTTAACAGGTTTGGAGGCAGAGTTCTTTGTGCTTGCCTGGCTTTTGAAGAATCAGTCATGTGCTAGGAATCCCCTCAAAAGTTCTATGTACTCTGCTGGTTTTATTTTTTGCTGTTGTATTTACTCATTAATTTGCAATTTATTTAGTTATTATTATTTTTTTTACATCTACTTTTCTTTTCAGAAATCTCTTGTCACATTGTCTATCATCGTTACGATCTTTTGTATAGCATGAAATATCTTCTCTTGTGTTTGTGGTCGGACAACATTCTTATTCCTGCCTCCTGTTAGTGCGATTGGCTTAAAGCCACCTCTTTTAGAAACACTGCTGGAAATATTCACATATCTTCTGACCCCTAATCGTCATTTTAAAATGCATGCACGTGCCTATGTGTATGCAATGTTGTGTGTATTTGTGTACACGTTTGTGCATGTGTGCATGCATGTGTGTGAGCGCGTGTGCATACGTGTGCGTGAGTGTGTATGTGTGCTTACGGTAAGATTAAAGGGAACTTCAAAAGAAAATAAGGTATGCTCCTACTTCTGTCATTTACCCCCAATGACTTTGATTTCTACATATTTTCTGTGAACCTCTACCTTCTGCAATCCCAGTTTTATGTCTTTATCATCTTATATCTTGTTGCCCACACTTGCTGTTATTTTGTAAGCACTTTCCCATGCTGGTGTTTTTTTTCTTGCTGCCTTTCATGGGGATAAACTACTTGTGGTTGGCTCTGGTGTGAGCAGCTGTGGTTCATTCCTCTGCTGCTCGTCTCCCAGTGCCTCTCTGTTTCAGGTGTTGTTTTACCTGTCCTCATAGCACAGCATCTCTCTTGAGAAGCTTCATTCCCATTGCTTTTGGAAAACCTAACCAACTCTGCAGGGACCTTGCCAGCCCCTCTGTGGGGCTCAAGTCCTGGTCACTCTACCGCTTCTGAGCAAATGTCGGTCATTTGTGAGTAGACGTACAGGGAGTTCTCGCACCAGGAACTTTCTTCCCATCACAGTCCTCTGCAGACACTGCCTTCTGGAGAAACCTCGAGTAATCCATACCGCTAAGACATCTTGTAGCTGTAATTTATATGCACAGCCGTTTACACAGAGTATTATTTAGGCAGTTCAGCACCAAGGAGAGTGGCTGTTTGCTTTAGCTTGGGTTCAAGGTCAGTGGAGGATTTACTGTTTAGGCCTCTGTGGTGCTGTTGGCAGGATGTAATTTTTCCATAATAGATGAAAAGCCAAACCCTGTATAAACACGCTTTAATAATGGTGAGAGTATTCACAGAGCTGCACACTGAGGAAATATTAAAGTTCACACTCCTGAAGCCTAGACCTAATTGAAGCAAATAGTGTTCCTATTTACCTTGGGGTTGTTTGTTTTAATATCAGGCCCTGGAGTGCTTGATCGCATGCTACCCATCCCTCCACACACGACTGCTTAGCAGTCCACCCCAGCGTCCTGCCTGCTCTGTGCCTTTCTTCCAGGCCGGAGGACAGATTCACAGTTTCCTTTGTGTGCCTTGGAAATTGTCGGTGTGGTATCCTAGGCTCCTTCCTTCTGCACATCTGAGCCTGGAGGGCACAGCTTCCTCATTAGCTGTTGGTGCACTGGGGAGAAATGACTCCCGGGACTGACTAGGGTGAGCTGGAGTCTCCTTGTCTGTTTCCATAGCGGGTTCTTAGAACCATGACAACAGTGCCCAGAACCTGCTTTCCGAGAAGGCCTGAAGTCGCAGGCTTTTCCTGGAAGGGAGCATTAGCCCGTGCCCTTCCTCATGCCCCACAGACACATTTTCACTGAGATGGGAACACGCTCTGTGAGACAAAGGAGTGGGGAGTGCTTTGTGAAAAAAACAAAACAAAACAAAAAACCCATAAGCAGACCAAGGAGCCACAGCTCCGGACTGGTTTCCTTCCTGCCCTGGCAGCCCCTGTCTGGCACCACCACCCCTCAGCCAGGGGAGGGGATTATATTTCTTCAAGGGACACTAGAGCCGCTGGGGCTTTTCTTGGTGTCACTGGATGAGCTCCTTGAGTTGTGCCTTGACCGTCTTCTCAAGGGTTTTAATAGAGCTCGAGGATTCATGCTTGAGAGCCCCCTGGGCCGGGCCTATTAGAAAATGTAGCGCAAAACATACTTAGAGAGTTTCCGAGATGATAGAAAGCACGGGTCTCCTGCTCCCATGGAAGATGTTCTAGTGGAGTATGATCGCGGGGTGCCTGCCTCCCCTCTGCCCTCTGGTTTCTTTTCCCCACCCCAGGGTGAAACTTGCTGCTCTACAATAACTTGTTTGCTGTCAGTCATTTTGATTCTAAGGACTAGTAATAGCATTTCAAGTGCATTCCTCAAGTGAGATTATCAAAGCAGCCTCCTGATTTCTTTTCAGCCTTTCCTTCTTTCTCCCCAGCTATTTATCACACAACAGCCCAAGAGATCATGTTATAGGCTTCCCTGGACCGAAACTGCATTTGCTGACCTCAAAACCCTAGACATCAGCTTGAAATTTATTCTGACACACTGTGTCTGTTATTTTTCTGTTGCTGTGACCACACACCACAACCAAAGCATTTATGTGAGGAAGAGTTTATTTGGGGTTATAGTTTCAGAGAGGTAAGCATCTGCCGTGGCATCAAGTGGCAGGTGTGGTGGCAAGTGTGGTGGCAGGTGTGGTGACATGTGTGGTGGCCAGTGTGGTGGCAGGTGTGGTGGCGGGTGTGGTGGCAGGTGTGGTGGCTGGTGTGGTGGCTGGTGTGGTGGCAGGTGTTGTGACCAGTGTGGTGGCAAGTGTGGTGACAGGTATGGTGGCCGGTGTGGTGGCAGGTGTGATGGCCGGTGTGGTGGCAGGTGTGGTGATTGGTGTGGTGACAAGTGTGGTGGCAGGTGTGGTGACAGGTATGGTGGCAGGTGTGGTTACAGGTGTGGTGACAGGTGTGGTGGCTGGTGTGGCAGGTGTGGTAACAGGTGTGGTGACAGGTGTGATGGCAGGTGTGGTGACAGGTGTGGTGACAGGTGTGGTGGCAGGAACAGAAGCTGGGAACTCTCACATCTTCAAATGCAAGCATGAAGCAAAGAGAGCAAATTAGAAATAGGCAAAGGTTTTTCACTCCCAGAATTTTTCTTCCAGCAAGTTCATACTACCTAAATCTTCACAAACAGCACCACCAGCCAGGAAGCAAGTGTTCAAATGCCCGAGGCTATGGGGAACATTTTCATTCAGGCCACCATTTGTATCCACGTCAACCTGAGAAACATCTAGAATTTTAGCACTTCTCACCACTCCCCTGTCCTGAAGGAGCCCCCCGCTCTTATCACACCTCTTAGGAACTGATGGGTAATTGTCTGTGCAAACTTGACTAGGCTGTTTCCAGGTTCTGGCTATTACAAACAATGCTGCTATGAACATAGTTGAGCTGAGAACTCAAGAACAATGGCAATGGGTTTTTGATCCTACTGCACGTACTGGCTTTGTGGGAGCCTAGGCAGTTTGGATGCTCACCTTACTAGACCTGGATGGAGGTGGGTGGTCCTTGGACTTCCCACAGGGCAGGGAACCCAGATTACTCTTAGGGATGATGAGGGAGGGGAACTTGATGGGGGAGGGGGAGGGAAATGGGAGGTGGTGGCAGGGAGAAGGCAGAAATCTTAAATAAAAAAAAAAAAAAAAAAACTTGACTAGGCTATGGATGTCCAATTAACTGCCAAGATATTTACCAGTAAGAATTGCTTCCGTCTGCTTTATCATCTCCTATCCTGGACCACTGAGACTTCATGCACTGTTCCTTTTGTCCTCAGGCCTTTGGGTTTTACCTGGGTCTGTATCACAGGTTGGATTTAGTCACCAGCTTATCAAGAATGTTACTGTGTTCTCCTCCCACGAAGGAAAGGAGTTTTGTCTGTTGCTGATCTTTACATAGCCCCAGTGCCCTGAAGAATTCTGGCACAGAGCAGACACACAGAGAGCATTTGTTGAATGAACAGCTCATGTAAGATGGCAGCAGGCAGCTGGTGGCAGTTAATCTACTTAGTGGGGACTGAGGAAGCTGTGACCGAAGTGGTAGGTGATACAGAGGGTTTTCTTTTTTAGGAAATGTGTCTTTCTTTGTAGGTTGACGAGCACAGTCCATAACGGGACAGCCCTGTTTAACCCTGCGTACCAGATGGAAATAGGTCCAGATGGAAGAGGAGCAGGGGAACTGTGTAAGCAGGGGCAGGCAGGATTTAAGACAGTGACATTTTACAGTTTTAATCGAAGCAAGTGTTAAGCTAAGTTTCCTATCAGCAATTCTACTATGAATATATTAGATAGTTTCAGTTTCAGAGCATTTGAGATGAAATATCACCCACATATGCTTGCTGTAATGAGCTATCCAGGAAGGAAGGTGCACACAGAACCCAGGAAAGATGAACCCCTATCCTGCTGTAATGAGCTATCCAGGAAGGAAGGTGCACACGGAACCCAGGAAAGATGAACTCCCGTCCTGCTGTCTCTATTCAGCATTAGCTTCCTTCATCCACCCCCATCTTTACTATACAATTAAAAAGCTATAGGTGGTAAAAACCCTTCTGTCTGAAAAGAGGTTAATAAAAATGATGTTTCTATTCAAATATATATGAGACGTGGGGTATACAGTAGAGATGATGCGAGCTTTACCTACCAGCCTTTATAATCTGTTAGGAGCCGTCTCCATTGTTAGGCTGTACAGTATGAGAGAAAGGCAGTTTACCTTAGAAGAGATACCTTTAGAATGTGATATTTTCTTCATTTAATGTTAAAGAGACTTTCTATAAATTATTACATGGACTATATAATTGGCTATATAACTGCCTGTCATTATGTTGTAAAAAACGGATTAAAGACTTTTATATATAAATTACTAAGGCTGAATTTAGAAAATTATTTCTTCTAGATGGTATCATATACTGTGTACTCTTGGGGCCTGGGTAAAAGGACTTTTAACAAGAAATTGTGTGACATTTTTAATGCTTTATGATAATATTTTGGAAGTGACATCTTTAAAGTAGCATTTCCCTAGCCATTTCTTTTTAAAATACATAGTTTTTAAAGAAACTGATGATGATGAATTTAGGTCTAAATTAAAGTTAAAATTCTTCAGAAAGAACAGAACAGTGGTTTAAAAATGTAGCTTCATTTTCTTTCTGCACTGATTTATGAGAAGTCAAATCCCTGGTCTGTGTGGGATGTGGGAAAAAATAAGAACCCGGCCTCACATCTACCTGTGTTTGCTGTGTAAGGTCCGTTGTGTGTTCACTGGGGCTGGAAAATTAGATATATGAGAATTTAAAATAATAAAGGTCAAATAGATTTAAGACTTTGACTAATTATGATTTTTGTGCTGACATGTATATTTACTCAGATGGCTCTTTGTAGAAGGTATGCAGTGTATGTAACTTGTGCCAGTGAGTGGTGTCCTTGGCCAGAGAGATTGGTCCTGAAGAAGTCACCTTATCTATTTGGAATAGTTCTGCAAAGGGCTCCATCACTAGGCTCAGGTCCTTGCTCTTAATGTTTGAGATGTGTGAACCTGCATTAACATTCAGAGCCATGGGGCCCAGGAGTGGCTGATAGTTCCATTATCATCCTAGAAAGAGCAAATGTGAGGAACCTTGGAAAGCAGAAACACCAATTTAAGTTATTATTCCAAAGTTGATCCCTGACGCTGAGGTGTCTCGACTTTATTACACACATCGTTGCCTTGATATTGGAAAGCACAGATGCAATAGGAAATGCATTTATTGGTCAGTGGTTTTGTGTGTGTGTGCACACGTATGTAAAACTGGCTTCCACTAGAGGTCTGCTTTGTGAATTAGGCCTCAATTTAGGAATATACCTATTATCCAAGTTCAGGTTGGCTGTAAGGCTAGCCAAAGTGGTGTTTCAGGAGTGAGGTGGGGGAGGAGGTTAGCAACCCTGTTTCGTTTCTTCTCACTTTAACCTGATATCTTTGTTGTCTCCACGTTTCTAAGAAAGATTGAGTATTACAATGTTCACTTCCAGTGAAGCTGGCGCGGTGGAGTCCAGGTGTGACTGTGATCAAATGCATTGTGTACATGTATGAGATTCTTAAGGAATAAATAAAAATGTTTTAGAAGTGTTAATTTAAATGGGATAAAGTCTTTTCCCTAATACTGCGTGGCACTTGAGTTTGTCCGTGACTGTTTGAACAGGAACTTAACTCATGATATTTTATTGTTGTTGTTGTTTATCCCAGAAAGCTTGCTCGTCTGCTTTGTTTCTGTAGCCAGGCTGAGAGGGAAGTTTTCTTATTCCTGGTCAAGTTAGGGCCTGTCTATCATAGTATTTCTGGAAATTAAGAATTTTTTTCTCATCCAGTGAATTGTTTAGGCTCATATCTTTCTAAGTTTAGAAAAATAATTTTTAGTACCAGCACACTAGACACGTAACCTGTTGCATAGCCTTTTTCAAGGGGCTATGCACAGTGCTGTGCCTCATATGCTGACGATTTTTGATAATTTTCTTTGCCACAATGTGGGAAAATATAAAATTTTCTACAGTAAAGCTCTTCATGTCTTGTAGCCCGCATTAATATTAAAAGATCAATAAATGCACTATAGCAAAAGTTTCTCCCCAAGTATAAATGTGTGCGGTTGAATCAATAAGGTACATTAAACGCTGCTCCCTGCAACCAAGCTGACTGAGTGCATGCGGAATGGGTTTTTAAAAAGTCAATAAAAGGAGGGAAATGGAAGGCGGGGTTGGTCCTGAAGATAGGTTTCAATGATCGTCCTCTACTGCTTACTTCCCTTTTGTAATGATGCACTTTTACGGGAAGTGGGGGAGTGTAGGTCCTTCCCACCTGTGCTGTGCTCACAGCTAAGTGGATGGGCTGCGGTTCTAAGCCTTAACCTTCAGTGACCTTCTGGTATGATTCATTCTCTCTCTCTCTCTCTCTCTCTCTCTCTCTCTCTCTCTGTCTCCCTCTCTCTCTATCTCTCTCGTGTGCTTCTGTATCTGTCTGTCTACAAGATTCCAAGTTGGCTTCCCACTACTAGATTTTTACCTTAAGTGTCATGCTTTCTGCTGATAATGTTGGATATTTTGGTAACATTTTACATCTGTTTTATGTGTGTGTTTGCATGTATTTTATACGCGTGTGCTACGTCAGACATTTAGAGGTCAAAGTAAGGCTTCTCTGTCAGCCCTCTCCTTCCATCATCTGGGTCTCCAGGACTGAACCTGGGCCAGACTCAGTCACAAGCACTGTTAGTCTCTGAACCATATTCTTGGTCCATATTGAGTATTTTGGCTTATAGTGTAGCAATACATTCTTCATTTTATATTCAAATGATCAATTTCTTCCCTCCCATCCTCTTCCTTCCTTCCTTCTCTTTTTTTTCTCCCTTTCCTGAAACCAATCTGGCTTTCGCTGGGCTGTTGGAAGCTTGTTATAACCAAGTACCGCCATCCCCTCTTAATGTTAGCGGCCTGTGAATTGTGGTTTGGAGAAAGCCTGTCTGGGTCATGGTTGGCAGTGGTGTCTCACAGATGCATCGTTGGCATAATTTTCTCATCTGTAAAAATAAACTCCAGAGATCTCTAAAAATATGACTAATAACAAATTATCAGATACTGTCTTCTAGGGTATCCCCCCACCCCATTCTTGTGAATTATTCCATGTATCTGTTCCAAATATACAAACAAGAATCTCCTTCATGTTACATTTTTAAAAATATGTTTTCGCCTGTCTCCTCACCTGCTGCTCATTTCATTGAAGAATAGAGTTACCATCCATACGCTCATACCTGCAGTGGTAAAAACAAGTTCCTGTGGGTTCTTTAGGTCTTAGTGTTCTAAAACATGAAAAGTAAGGGTGGACGCTGATCATGGGTACTTTTGGATTTGCTAATTGCTTCCTGCATGGTTCCCTTAGGAGGGAAGGCAGGGCGGCTCCTAAATCCCAGTGATGCCTCAGGTTTAAAAGAGTTAAATTGTATTAGAATGTTTTGTTTCTCATTTGATGGTGGATAAAAATGTCTAATATGGAAAATGTTAGCCACTGGGATAGCCCACCCATCAAGAGTAATTTCCATGCTGTTCTTGAAAGTAAAACAAAACAAAATGAAACAAGCAAACAAAACCCCTAAAACTTGGAGGAGCCAACTGTTGAATTTATTTTCTAAGGGCTCCTATTAAATGAGGTGACTTAAAAACAACAGGGAAGAGCGGGAGGTGGTGGCTCACATCTTCAATCCCAACACTCAGGTAGCAGAGGCAGGCAGATCTCTGTGAGTTCGAGGCCAGCCTGGCGTACAGAGTGAGTTCCAGGACAGCCAGGGCTGTTAAACAAGAGAAATCTTGTCTTGAAAACCAATCAACCAAAGAAGTGTCCTGGGGTTTTGGAGACTCAGGGTCTGAAATCAGGTGTCTGCAGGGCTGTGTTCCTCTTGCTGCCCGTAGGAGAGAATCCTTGCTCCCTTTGTCTTCTCTTGGTTTGTTGAACACCATTGGCCATCCGAGCCTGTGCTGCAGCCCTTATGTCTCTGCCTTAGTCACCCGAAGACATTCTGTCTCCTCTCTTTTCTCATAATGATATCAGTTATATTACATTAGGCTTTGCCTAATGACCTCATCTTAAAAGTCTATTTTTAGATAGAGCCATATCCAAAGGTGCTGGATGTCAGGACATCTACATAGTTGGGGGTGGGGGGTGCGGACACACAATTCAACTGATAAAAATCTCCTTTTTGCTTTCCTTGTTGAAGCTGTAGCAAGTCTTTGGGAAAGGGGTCAGCTGGAGGATCAGCAATCCCAGCAGTATATTTGGAAAACAATTTGTCTGTACAAGATAAAAGGAGAAAGCTTTTTAAGAGAGTGCTTTGGGTGCACTGAAAAACTGGGTCTCCGTTTTCCTTTGGAGCATCGAGACAAAGTCGAGACTAAATCACCACATCGGGTAGGGCTTACTCTAATGCCTTTTGATGCTCCTGACATGTTTGTAAAGCCCAAGGTTCGTTTGTGCATAGAGGTTATTATCTTTTAGTTCTTTGTGTAGAAAATAACCGAGCTGATGGTGTCTTCCAATAGCACAGCCACTGTGCCTTCTGCAAAGTGGTTGCTATTAGGGCTCTGTGCTACTTTTGCTGCAGAAGGCATTTTATGTACCATTTGTTGTCCTTTTTGTTATTGCTATTTTCCCATGTGCTTGGAACACAATTATTTGAAGGGTATGAAATCTTTACAGTTTTGTTCTGCAATCCTATACTACTCAGACTTTGGTAGGGGTGGGTATGTGAAGAGATGAACGTGTCTCTTCCAGTCATGAATTGAGCATACCAGGGAGGGACTAGTTAACAGCAAGACATAGCTTGGGACTAGCGCAGCAGACGCTTTTCTTCGTGTGACTGCACAATTAGGTATAATTTATGTCAGTGCTGTGAGCAGTGTGCTGTCTGCAGCGTGGACACTGACTTTGCCTCATTTGTAGCAGTCTGATGGACATGGGGGAACCTGTTTCATCTTGTTTTCCTGGGGCAGAGGGAGGGAAGAGAATATTCAGTGGTTGCTAAGAGCTAAAACTCAGAGACTCATCATCAGGACTACTGCCTGGCGCGTTTCACATTCTGAACTTTTCAGGTCTGTCCTACCAGTTCTTGGGATGCTCATTTGAGAACATCTTGCAGCCAGATTTCATGGGGAATGCATTTCAGGATCCTTTAACTTTATAGTAAGTAGATTGCCTTCTTCTTCTTCGGGAAAGCTTGTGTTATCAGTGCTTCAGTATTGAAAATGAATTCACTTTACATTAAAAAAGACATTGTACGTGGCTGATTGGGTAGTCAGTTTTTCAATACATATATTTTAATGACTTTGTATAAAAAAAAGAAGCTAATTGCATGAGAATTCAATTACAGAGGCTTAAACTGTTTATATGTCAATTTCAAATAGTAGTCGTTCGTGTTAAGGATTTGAGGTTACATTCTTATGAATAAACCGAGTGTGAGATAACTGTAGATCCAGTGTCATTGTGTCCCTAGTCACAGGAAGTGTGGGAAGACAAGTGTCAATCTTTGAGTCATAAAACAGGCGTGCATCCCAGAGTTCACTTTGCCCATGTTGTGATTTTGGGCAGTTCAGTCTTTTGTCTGCTAGCCTGCATGAGACAACCTGAAAATGGGCATTTTGGAGTCGACCCAGTAGATTCCAATGCAAGGGGTGGCAAGCATACCTGGCAATGTTACAAGCTTTTAAAATTATCTTCACATTACAAATGGCACCTGTAATGTTCGAAGTGAATTCTGATGCTGGTAATATTGATTTTAATTTTCTCTCCCCTTTTTTCCTCTGCTTGGGATCAAATGTTAATTAACTCTCACCTGTGAAACCTGCGTGACTCCTGTTGCTTGTTTAATTTAGATTACAAACCCATGGGGCAGGCTTCTTTTCTTCTTCCTGCAGTACTAAGGACCCCAAAGGCAAGAAGGCTGATGCCCCCGTGTGCTGTATCAGCCGTGATGCTCTGCCAGGATGGTGTGCTGATGGTGTTTACTCAGAAGTGAATGGTTCTGGTGCTTTGGTTTTGTTGTATTAGACTGGAAAATATGCTGTTTTGCTTTAGGATGGTTAGGCAGTGACTTTGTGAGGAACACTAAGCTAGATACTAAACTGAAATGGAGTTTGAATGCATTTTGAATTATATTGGTGAATCTGAGCCAAAAGCAGTTCTACCTTCCACATAAAAGTTTTAAAATCATTTTTCTATCTCCTTTCGCTCCTGAATAGCTAAGTGCCCCCCCCCACATTATTCCCAAAGAAAGGGGCAAAAAAAAGACTAGTACCAAACCCAGAAAGGTTTGGCTAAAAAAAGGGGTTGTGAGCAAGGGAACACAGATATTTCCGCCTGGAATTACCTTCAGCAGAAACTTTTTTAAAAAATTAAAAACTCAGTCATTTGGTATAGAAAGCTCAAAACATGGAACATGACCTAGAAGTAGGGCACATATTAAAATAATTCAGTCCAAAAAAATGTTCTATTTGAAATATCTCAGCAGAGAGAAACTCTTTATTTAAGACAGTCTTGGAAAGGCCAGCCAAATTAATGAAGTTGAAATTAGAGTAATTTGGAGTGTATAGTAATTGGATGTGATTATCCAGCGCCATTGCCTAGAACTTGGCTGAGTTCCGTGGCATGGAGAGAAATCCAAAGAGAATGGGCTCGTCATCCCCAATGACTCCTTCTATTCATCCAGGAAGCATATTGTGTGCCCCTCACGTGTGCGATTAATGCACTGTGCTAAGAACTGGGCAGACAGAGGTGAGTCGTGTCCTGGAGGATGAGATTCGCCAGAAAGAAGAATCAGGAAGCTACACTGAAGAGCAACCCCAGGTCCAGGTGGAGAGGAGCACTGGCTGAGGGGGGCCTTGATGTGTCCGGGAGATTGGAAGCTTCCAAAGCAGGTATTGTTAAGTTGAATTCTACAGGATGATGGGAGAGCAAGAGTAAAACCATCCAGTGACTGAAGAAAGAGCCTGAAGAATGTGCTAGAAGATGGAGAGACCTCCCATGCTCATGGATTAGAAGAACCAATCATTGGGAATGACCCTTCCACCAAAAGCAGTCTGCAGATTTGATGCAATCCCAATACAAATTCCAAGGTCACTCTTTGAGGGCCTTGAAAAAAACCATCCAAAAATATGTGCGGTTTGACTTTTATGTCTTTTTGTTTCTGAAGTCAGACTCTCAGTTTGAGAGGACACATTTAACGCTGTCGTTCTGTTTAATTTGTCTTAACATTAATTTTGAAAACTTGATTCTAGTTTGAATGAAGTACTGGCTTTGTAGAAATGATGGGAGACACATGATAGAAAATGCACAATGCTTCGTAAGTTTATTGTACTTGTTTCTTTTTGGTACAGAGAATCAGGACCTTGTGCCTGCTAAGCATTTGCTCTACATCTATGTTACAACCTTAGCACCAAGGTTCTTTGATTAAGGGTGTTTTTAATGCCAATTTATTTTTAAGTAAAACGTTTTCACAAATAGTTGAAAAGTAGGAGGGTTTGGTTAGTTACTTTTAAAGTAGTCAAACATCTTTATTTTTGCCCATGATATAGGAGTTAAGTATCTCAAGTGCTAACTGTGTTTACATTTGGCATGCTTCTTCGTAAATAATGCAAGGGAAATGTTAGTCTAGACCTACTTAAATTATCCAAAACCACCAAATTTTCAGAGTAGGAATCACTAGGTTTTCTATAATTTAATCAGAAAATTGGTATTTTAATCTGTATTAAATAGATACTTGCTCTATACATAGGTTATCTTAGTATATATAATCATGTATGAATACATATTGAGTGAATATGATTTGGTTATTATGAATATAGAATATAGGACTGTAGATTTCTTGTTCTTAGTTTTACCACTTCTTCTGAAAATCCTTAGGCAAAGCAGGCGACTTCTTTGGGGTTTAGTTTTCTCATGTAAATAATAATAATAATAATAATAATAAAGAGACTGGACTGAGTCACATATTTTGTTGTTATTATCCTTTTTTAAATTGAGGCATGACACTCTCAGTGGAAGCTCATTGTGGTAACTCAGTACATGTAGATGAAGTGTAAGGTCAGCGCAGGGCAAACAATCTTCCAGTGCCTTTAGCATCAGTTATTTCCATGTCTTGTGAATTTTACCTTCTGGCCACTTAGAAATGAGCCACCGCCTCTCCTTAGTTAAGAGTGTTATCCAAAGACAAAAGAACAAATGCCAGTGAGGCTGCATGGACACTCCGTGGAGCATTGCCAAGGACTCAAATTAGTCTAGCCATCCTTGAAAACAATGTGGAGATGGCCTCAGGCAACTGAAAAGCAGGCTCCCACATGACAACGAAGTGTCACTACTGGGTATATATACAAAGAACAAAGCTGTTATACCAAAGAGATAGCCAAACTCACATGTTTATTCCATTCATCTATTAATCACAATCAATAAAGTAGGGAAATCAGACTGATGTCTATCCATAGATGCATGGTAGAATATATAATATTACTTAACCAAAATAAGAATGAAAGCCCATCAGTTGCAGCCGTACGGATGAAGGGAGGTCAGTTATTTTCAGCATAATAAATCTTAGCAAGATAAATAGAACACGCTCTCAAACTCATCTGTGGAAACTACAAAGTTTGCCTCGTAGACTAGATGGGATAGTGGTCGTTAGATCCTGGTGGAGGCTGGTGGGACAGGAAGGGTTAAATAAGGGACATCAAAACACAGAGGTGGAGAACCTCCTGGCTCTGTAGCACAGTAGGAAAACTGTTGATTGAAATAATCATTGGTGTGTTATATTCGATCAAATAAATGAACCCAAGAATGGTTTGGTCCATAAGATCTCTCTACCTTGGATTCTGTACAGAGTCTCTCACTGGCTCCTGGGGCTTGGTAGTCAGGATAGACTGGCTAGCAGGCCAATAAAACAAAGGATCCTCCTGTCTCTGCCTTCCTGCATCTCCAGGAAGGATATGACTGCTGATGTCATATCACACTGTCCCAAGCACCTGAGTAGGTGTCTGTGTGCCATGTGAGGGTCTAGTTCTCCAGAGGCCAGAAGATGACATTGCGTCCCCAGGAACTGGAGATAGAGTTCTGAACTGCCACGTGGGTGCTGGGAATCAAACCCGAGTCTTCGGGAATAGCAGCAGTGCTCATCCCTGCCTAGGGATCTCTCCAGTCCTTCACTGAATTTCTTAATGACACTATGGCACCTTTCATTTACCCTTTGACACAAGAGAGACTGCTGCTTCTCTGTCTTTGGGCTAAGATCAAGTCTAAGATGATTTTTCACAAATATGCACGATTGAATTGTAAATGTGGTTCATTTTCCCCCTAACTTGTTCTGTAGAACGAATGCTAGTGACACATTACCCCAGAGGAATGCACAGTCAGATAGGTCCTGAGAAATCCTACTTCCCGTTCTATTCTCATAGACATTTTCAAATGCATGAGTAAGCCCCAGAAACTTTGTTGTAAACAAATGTGTGCTTTTTAATAGTTCACAAATTAATTCACAAGATTCTTATTTTTTTCAGAATATTACTGTACAGAAGAGTTCAGTCATAGTTCACATGTCAGAAAACACTGATCCCATAGTCGGAGCTGTTCAGATGATCTCTGAGGGGCTAGGGTTTAAATGCCAGAAGGAGTTCTAGGTGACTGAGGTCTGGAGAGCAAATTGAAAATAAACACCAAGAAAGAGAATACACATGCTTTCATACCCCTGCAAAGTCTTTTATCTTGTATATGTCATTGAGATTGCCCTTAATATCACATTAAATAAGAAAATTCACCTACGGCTCTGAGTCTGGGGGCCAGCAGATGTGTCAGGCTGGGGAAAGTGCTTTGCATTACACTTGACAACCGAAATCAATGCCCAGGATCCACATGGTGGAAGGAGAGCGCCATCTCTCACGTGTGTGCTCTAGTGTGCACATGTTCGTGCGCACACACATACACACACTCATACTCTCTCTCTTTCTCTCAATAAATAAAATAGATTAAAATATGCCTGTAAGTCAGGTTTTCACTGTTTTATTTTATTTTATTTTGAGATGAAGCCCAGAAAAAGGAAGTGCTGTGGCTTGTGGATCTTAGCCTGGTCTGATTTCCCTTGTCTCCTCACATCTCCCGCCCTTTCTTTACCTTTCTAGGGACAAAAAGGTGAAGAAATCAAAGAAAAGTGACAGGGGAGGAACTGGGTTTATTAAAGCCTTGAGGGTATTAAATTCCCATTGCCGGCGTCTGGCAGCATGGTCTTTAGTGCGCTAGAAAACTGTATATTTCCCGTAATAGAAAATGCTGCATAAAGACCTCTGGTTTTAAATTTAAAGTGACTTCTCATTAGGCACTGGTTATTTTGTGTAGCCATCTAACCTTTACAAAGTTGATTTCTTTAACATCACGGACTCAACAGGCAAGCATAATATTAATGCTTATAACTTCAGTGGGTAACTTCATATTTAAAACTTTCCAAGTTGATAATGTTTGTCTTATTTGTTTCTGTTGCTACGACAAAACACCATGATCAAAAAGCAAGTTGGGGAGGAAAGGGTTTATTTATCTGACCCATCTACACTGCTGTTCATCAGCAAAGGAAGACAGGACAGGAACTCCAGCAGGGCTGGAACCGGAGGCAGGGGCTGACGTAGAGGCCATGGAGGGGTGCCAGCTTGCTTCCACTTGCTTGCTCAGCCTGTTTTCTTATAGAACCCAGGACCACCAGCCCAGGGATGGCACCACCCACAATGAGCTGGGCCCTTCCCCATCGATCACTAATTGAGGAAATCCCTTACAGTTGAATCTCATGGAAACATTCCTTATAGAGGAATAGAGGCTCCTTCTCCGATGCCTCTAGCTTGTGTCCAGTTGACACAAAGCCAGCCAGTACAATATTTTATGTGGTTTATAATATTTAATTAAGGACAATGAAATTAAGGACTGGGGGAGAAGGAAAGTACAGAGGGGCTACATAGGGTTTTTCTATTATATGAACATCAGGTAATTGAGAAATTCCTTTCTCCAATCTTCCGCCAGTCTGTCTTCCATGTCCTCTGCATCTGTAGGCACATGTGACCTTCAAAACTGTGTGTCTTCTACTGGCTTTAGCTCTGTTGATTTCAAGGAAGCCCACATCAAAACAAACTTGTTTTAACAACTTTGCAATGGCTGTCAACTTGGCTGTGTGGTCTTCCCACCAAGAGAAAGCATAAATTGCATCCTTTTTTATTTAGGTCTGCTAGGCTACTGTGTGGGAAGGAGGCAAGCTACTCAGTTTAGGAAACCCCTTACAAAGGCAGGTTCAAGCGAAGAGTGGGTGAGAATTGCCTTTTGTTGCTGGATTCAGAGGAAGGCCTTGTTCCTCAGTTCCCATCTGGCTTAACAGGTGCGGTGAGGAATTAGCTCTAGAATGGTCACAAAAAGTATGTAATTTGAGTCTGTTAGTATGATTTGTGGGCGTCTGCCATGGCTCTGCAATCCAAGGTGGTGGGAAGTACTCCAGGAAGGAGGTTGGCGGCCTGTAGCATGCTGACACGCAAGACGAGGAGACAGCCTAGGAGGGCAGGGAGCTCGTGAGCATAGGACTTTGGGTTACAAACAAAGACAATGTCTTCTACCTAAAGAAAGACCCTTCCTGTTGGGGTCTTTGCCTTGGCAAAGGTGCTAGCTGCCAGGTTTTGTAACCAATTTCACACGGCAGAAGGAAAGAACCAACTTCTGTAAGTTGCCCTTGATGGCTGTATGAGCACTGTAGCATCTGCCCTCACACACACAAGCACACAGGTGCATGCATGTGCACATGTGTGTCCTCACACACAGAATAAACAACACAAAAGCTGTGGATTTGCCTGTTGTGTGCGTTCAGTTCTGACCCAGTAGAATATCTCCTTCTCCTCCCCAGACCAGTTCTCCTTGCCCCTGCACGTTTGTTGCATAAGATTCTGAGTCAGTTTAGCATTGTGGTAAAGCCCATGTGTGTGGCATAAATGACACTGAATGGTCAAAAATGAAAAGTTTCTAAAACAGAATTTAAAGTCTTAATATTTTGGGGAGGGGTGTAGAAGGAGCAGCAGGCCGCTTCCTGCCACCCAGCTTCCGGCCGCCTGGCTAGTTTATGCCCCAAAATAACAACACGGAAACTGTGTTCTTTCAAACACTGCCTGGCCCTTTATGTCTAGCCTCTTCTTGGCTAACTGTCACATCTCCACTAACCCATTTCTAATAATCTGTGTAGCACCATGAAGTGGTGGCTTACCAGAAAGGATTCTAGTGTATGTCCATCTTGGGCTGGAGCTTCATCGCGTTTGCCCTGGAGAGGAGCAGCATGGCGTCTGAGCTCACTTCCCTTCTTCCAAGTATTCTGTTCTGTCTACTCCACCCACCTAAGGGCTGACCTATCAAATGGGCCAAGGCAGTTTTCTTTATTGATTAACCAATGAAACAACAGATCGACAAATGACCTTCTCACATCAGGGTTTTTTTTTTTGTGTGTGATTTTCTGTTTTTGTTTGTTTGCTGTTTTTTTTTTTTCTCTCAACTTCAGACCACACTTTGTCCCTTTTTGCACCCATATATGTGTGGTTTACTTGAACAAAATATTATCATGCACTCCTATAATTGTACTGGGCACCTGGGAAGGTCAGAGCATGGAACTCGTCTTTGTGTGACTGATAACTGGTGACGAGCACCAAGGAACTGCAGAAGAGAAGCAGAGAGAGGCAGCCACATTGCTTGTGGAAAGCTTGTGTGAAAGATAGGCTTTGTCTCAGGAGACCAAAGATATGCCTTTATTTATACAGTGCTTGCTGCCTCGCTCCCGCCTCTGTCTGGGAGAGGAGCATGGTGTTGGCTGACAACTGGAGAGCTCTTTCGAGCTTATGTGTGCCTCATCCCAGCAGGAGAATAGCACTTCTACCCATAGGCTCTGGAATCTGTGCTGTTTAGATGGTGACGGCTAGTAGAGATGATGAATTAGCTATAGCCCAGTCTGTGACGTCATACATTTCAGGGAACCAGGGTCCTTTAAAGTGTCTACATCAGGCTGTTATCGATTGGAGTGAAGTTGTTTAATGAGTGGGAATGGTTACCTCATTCCATTTTCTTGAAAAAGCAGATTTAAAAGATAAATACTATGGCTGGGGAGATGGCTCCGTACAGCGCTCGCTGTGTAAATGTGAGGCCTGAGTTGGAATCTCCAACAACCATGTGGGGAAATCATTGTTGGCTGCATGAATCTGTTACTCCAGCCCCAGGGACACAGAGACAGGTGTATCTCAGAAGTTCACCAGTAAACCCGCCTAGCTGAAATGCTAAGTTCAAGTAGACCCTTCCTCAACAAATAAGGTAGAGAGCAGTAGAGGAAGACCACCAACATCGAAACATTCACGTGAAATGTAACATTCCCCCAGAAACACACACACCACCACCTCCACCACCACCACCATCGCCTCCACCACCACCACCATCACCTCCACCACCATCACCACCTCCACCACCTCCATCACCTCCACCACCACCATCACCTCCACCACCACCACCACCATCACCTCCACTACCACTACCTTTACCACCTCTACCACCACCATCACCACCACCACCATCACTTCTACCACCACCAAAATCACCTCCACCATCTCTACCACATCTACTACCACCACCTCCACCACTACCACCACCATCGCCTCCACCACCATCACCACCTCCACCACCTCCACCTCCACCACCACCACCACCATCACCTCCACCACCACCATCACCTCCACTACCACCACCTTTACCACCTCTACCACCACCATCACCTCTACCACCACCACCTCTACCACCACCACCACCACCACCACCACCTCCACCACCTCCACCACCACCACCTTTACCACCTCTACCACCACCATCACCACCACCACCATCACCATCTCCACCACCACCACCTCCACCACCTCCACCACCACCACCTTTACCACCTCTACCACCACCATCACCACCACCACCATCACCATCTCCACCACCACCACCACCATCACTTCCACCACCACCAAAATCACCTCCACCATCTCTACCACATCTACTACCACCACCTCCACCACTACCACCACCATCTCCTCTACCACCACCACGATCAACACCACCACCACCACCACCACCACAGATACTTCTGGACTGAGGACGTGGCTATTTGGTAAAGCGCTTTCTATGTAATGAGGACTTGAGCTTGATCCATAGCTCCCACGTGATGGCATGCACTTGCGATCTCAGGACTGGAAAGAAGGAGACGAAGAGTTTGCTGGGCTCACTGGCCAGCCAGCCCAGCCTAACTAGGAAGCCCTGGGTTCTAGAGAGAGACCCAGTCTCCAGAGCAAGGTGAACAGCTCCTGAGAAATGATACCCAGGCATAACTTCTGAGCTCTATATGCATATGCACGTATGCACCCGCATGTACACAAACATACATCCATATATGATATGTAAATAAAATGACATGTTCTATGCTGCCATCTAAATTCAAGTCATGAATCTAGAGATATGGCCTAATGGTTAAGAGAGCATGATGCTCTTCCAGAGGACTGGTCCTATGTCTGGTAGCTAGCTGACAATGGCCTGAAAGTCCAGCTCCAAGGGAGCGATGTCCTGTGCATGGGCACATACCCACACACAGACCCATGCATATACACATGATTAAAAATAAGAAAGGGCTGGAGAACTGGCTCAATGGTTTGGAGACAGGAACCCAGTGCCCTCTTCTGGTCTCTGAGGGCAACCACACACACGCATCACATAAACTTACACAGGCAATCCACACATACTCATAAATAAAAATTAGAAATACGATTTAAAGAGGCAGGCGAGGAGCTGACCCAGTGGTTCAGAACACTTTATGTCCTTGCAGTAGTCCACCATCCACATCAGAGTCCTAGAGTTCTAGTTACAGAGCATCTGACTCCTTCTGACCTTTGTGCGTACAAGGCCTTCATGTGGTACACAGACATGTATGCGGGCACTCACACATACACATAAAACTTTAAAAATGTATAAAACTCTAAAAGAAGTAAAACTGAAATAAACACCAATCATAAAAATCAATAGTTTATTCTTTCATTCAAAAGTCAAAATAATCTAGATGTGTTGTGTTCATTCAGGGAGGTAAGCAGTACAACCCTGTGATGATATTTGAATTTTCTATAAGTAAGATTGTTTACCTCACCTTTGTCAAGCCAAGCATACTTGACTCCTCCCCTTTTTCAATCCAGCTGTGCTCCCATGATGAGACTAGACCCACTTCTACCCGTTTTCCTACAGAGGTCACGATTTCATTCCTCTTCACACTTGAGTTAAAACCTAGCACTGTCTATACCTTTCTTAGACATTCATCAGTTCATAGGAATTAGTTTGATTCCATTTCTTAGCATTTGTGAACAATGTAGCAATAAACATGTACATGCAAGAGTAGCTCTGGTGTGTTGCCTTTAAGTTCTTCCTTTGTGGAACCAGGAAGGGATACTGGGTCCTAGGTCAGTCTACTTTGAGGCTGGGGAGGACCCCCATGTCATTCTCCATAGTGGCTGAACCTGCTTACACTCCCATCACAGTGTAGGAGAGCCCCCTCCCCAACAGCCTTTGTTGCTTATTTCCTCGATGCTGGCGATTCTGACAGGGGTAAAACAGACCCTCAAACCAGTTGTAATCTGCCCTTTCCTGATGGCTAAGGACACTTTATCAAACACTTACTGGCCATTTATATGTTGTCTTTTAGAAAAGATTCTCGTTCATTGTTTTATATGTGTTTGTGTGTGTCAGGGGTATGTATGCATGTAGGTATGTGATTGTAGGCATCTGTAGCGATTAGAAGAAGGTGTCAGATACCCAAGGGCTGTATTAGAAGCAAATAGTGAGCTGCCTGTCATGGGTGCTGGGAACTGAACTCTGGGCCCCTGTAGGAGAGGAACCTCTTAACTAGTAAACCATCTCTCCAGCCTCTTACTCCTTCTCTTGAGAGTTATCTATTCAGTTCATTAGTCCATTTACTGATGTGATGGTTTGGAGCTTTTTGTACTTAATGTTTAGAATTTTAAAAATAGATTGTAGATACTTACCTCACTTTGGATGTACAGTTGGTAAAGATTTTCCCCCATTCCTGATGCTGGCTCTTCACTCTGCTGATGGCTTCTTTGCTTCACATGAGTCTTTTAATTCAATACCACCCAATTTGTCAATTCTTAGAATTATTTTCTATGCTGTTTGAGTTCTTTGCAGAACATTTATTGCCTCTGCCCATATCTTCAACTGATTTACTGTGAGGTATTAGCACAAGCAATGTCTTTGAATGAAACTGGAAGCCAGTGTATCAAGTTAAGTAACCTAGAGTCAGGAAAAAATAGCACATTTCCCCCTTATTTTTGAAATATAGATTTGTGTGTGTGTGTGTGTGTGTGTGTGATATGACAGTTGAAAGGAGGATTTTTGCGGTGGAAAGAGAGCTCCTACGATAGGTGGAGGAGGAAAAGGAGGCCATACCACACATATGACATGAGAACAGGAGGGACTGCTTGTGCATTCTGAGAAAGGGAAAAATTCCAACAAGACCGGAAGCAGGGGACTCAGGCAGAGTAGTCGGGATGAATAAGAGCAAAGTATAGTGAGATGTGTGAAAATGCCCCGATAAAACCCATTAATTTGCTGCTATCTTAAAGAACATAAGAAAGTAATAGTGTTGTGTTGATTTTCTGTAGGTATGACTGTTTCTTCCTCCATTTACAGCAAGCTGAAGCCTTCACGCTGACTAGACCATGCAGAAGTATTTCTTGCATTGAGTTTAAAGAGAAGCTAAGTGTGTGTGAGCGAATGTGTGAAATGGGGGTGAGCTCTCTTGAAGGCAAACGTAAGTGTGAGCTGGGGGAGGATAGAGAAACAGAAGGAAGAAAGGAAGGGTGAGTTAGTTAAATATGAATTAGAAAAATTCTAGATTCTTTAGGTTCATTTTTAGTTTGCAGTTGAATCTCCTCCAAAATCCATTGCTGGAGCCCATTACAAAGGCCTTCTTTACTACTCTTCATACAATCTGTATTTCTTTATTCGTGTCTCTCGAGTTCCCACTGTTGCATTTGTCAAGGCAAGGCAGAAACAGATAAAGAGGTCCTTGTGTGAAGTGCACATACACAGATTATTTCAGCGTTGTGGTATGATCCTGCTGCCAAGGAGCGAGGAATGCCTAGGGGTTTGGGAACTCCCTCCCTTTCTGTCAGTGTTGGAAGCACTGCTGAAACAGACGCCAGAGAGGGGCCAAGACAGCAGACTAAGAAGAGGCAGGACACGTGGAGGAGGCCAGGCCTGCTGGAGCAAGCACTCTGGGCCGTGGGCACGAACAGGGGCCGCTCCTGTTTGCCAGCTGCAGGCACTTCCTTTCATGCGTGAAAACCTTTCACACACATTTGATTTATTTAATTGAAAGGAACTGATGGAGAAGCAAAGTAGCCACTTCCATTTGAGCAGTAACAAAAGAAACATGAAAAATGGATGCCTGGAATATTTTCCCGGCGTTCACAACATTATTTAAAAGATCTAATGTGATGTCATGTATGATTTATGTGGTATGGGTGTTTTCCGACTGCGTTTGAAGCAGATAGGTATTAGAGTGTAATATATTATGTTGCTTCAAGTATCAAAACCGTTCTGGTGATGGGGAGAGATAAGGGGTTGTACTGCTGATCAGATAGCACGGAATAACTGTCTTCAGTGGTAAAGCTTTTATTGGGACATTTTTATCCTAATGAAATATTCAAGATTCTCACTTTCTTCCTACTTGTAGCTTCAGAGTTTCACCCAACTCTTTCTCCTGTCTCTCTGTCTCTCTGTCTCTCTGTCTCTCTGTCTGTCTCTTTTGTGTGCATGTGTGTGTTTCTTACAGTGTCTGTATAGTTGCTAGGATGCCATCACTAGTGTGAAGGAGAGGAACAGCTGGACAAGCTGAGATCCCATTTGTAGCCATGTAACCATTTCTTTTCTACTTTTAAGTATCGTTCATGGCTCTCACTTCTTTGCCCTGGCTTTTCATTGTGTGAAAAAGTGTGTTTCCAAGGCAGCTGTGGTCATGGAGTGCTTTATTGAGTATGAGAAGATTAAGAGTCTCAAATGGTTTTAGGAACAAGTGTCGTCTGTCTTCCAATTCTTTATTTTCAGTTGGAGTTTGCGCTGATGTCCCCTAAGAGGATCCTAACAGGTAGCGTACCCTGTATGCTTCCGCTGCCACAGATCCTGGTTTGAGCCGCGCTCTGGGCATCGCTGCTAGGGAAGTGAACAGTAGCTCACCAAGAGGCACTCACACACCTGCTGCACTTTAGCAGGGGGCCCAAATGTAGCTTTCCTAGATGGAGCGTCACGGTGTTGAAGCATAAAAAGCTGCATAACATGTCTTCCTACGGGACAGAGATGCTGCCTGAGAGGCCTGTCTCCCCCACGGCTGTCAAGGTAGAGGCAGAGGTCCAGGTTCAGTGATCCTTGCTAGAGACAGAGGAGCCTGGATTCAGTCTTTCTGTAGAGGAGCAGATGGGGGGAAAGCTGGCAGCTCACACCCCGGGAGGCGGTGGTGGGGGATCCAAACACCTTTGTTTCCTTTCCTTTTCAGAGGTTCTGTTCTACAGTGATGTCATCCTCCTGGACAAATGCAGTGTGTCTTTTAGGTTTTCTCATGGTCCAGATGGATGCTGCCATGTTTGTGTGAAGAGGAGGATGCTATTTGGGGAGTGTTTCACGTTCAAACTGCGATTTGTAAGCATTCTCATTTCTTTTAACATTTGGGTAAATGTGCCCGGTTTCTCTGAATCTTGGAATCTGAACTGAATTTGGTAGAAGGGAGGTGCTTTTTTGATCGTGGACAAAGGAATATTCTTCAGTACTCTCAGTAGCTAGAATGATGAGGGCTGTTCCTCACCCCATGGTTTAAGAAGACAGTGTATATGAAGTGCCTCTCAAGGTGTCTAGAACTTCAGATGTACCAAGAAGTAACATCTACCACCAGCGTTACTATCGCTGCTCCATGTCCAGTCTTTATCTGGTGTTACCTGTTCCTTCAAACTATGCTTGTTTGGTATATTTTCATTATCTCCAGAGACAGACAATTTATTATATTCCTCGATTGGTCCATGTTTGCTTCTTTGGAAATTCTTATTCATGTTGGTTTTTCCTCATCATTACTTTATTCTACTAGTCCTTACATTTTTAAAATTTCTGAGACAGGGTCTTGCTATGTAGCTGTGGTTGGCCTGGAACTCGTAATGGCCTCCTCTGTCTGTGTAGTGCCGGGATTACAATGCTTTACTATTCCCAGATCCCTGCTGTGACCTCTCAGTGCACCACTGGGTACATCCCTAGCTCTACAGTGCATTCTCTGTGTGTGCATGTTTTCAGGTATACATGTTTGTGTGTGTGCAGGTGTGTGCATATGTGGACAGAGATTGTGCTGGGTGTTTTCCTCATTCATTCTTCATTGTATATCTTGAGACAGGGTCTTTCACTTGGTCCAGAGATCATTTATTTGTCCAGACTGGCTAGCCAGTGGCTTTCAGAGATCTTCCCATCTCTGCCTCCCTAGCACTGATATATATTACATATATTACATACACGTGTTGCCGCTGTGTCTAGCCTTTTATGTGCTGAGTATTCAACTCAGGACTTCATGCTTGCATAGCAAGTACTTTCCTGGCTGAACTATCTCCCCAGTTTACCTCCTGCTCATTCTTAAACTTATTTTTACCCTGTAACAGATATCCAACGGCTAGACCTTGTCTGTGTACCTCCTAGGTTTTCTTAGCTTTCCCAGGTCTTGCTGTGAGGTCACCCAGCACCCTGCTACTCTCTAGAGACCTGGTAGCTTTGGAAGCACAAACACTTAAGTACAGCAAGCATCTTTCCAAATTGCTTTCCACTCCCATCATCTTTTAAGATACTTTATTATCCCTGTTTCCCAGAAGTGAAAATGGAGACTCAGCAGGGTTCGTGCCCTTCTGTTTGATTACATAGCTAACAAGCTGCTGACCTGGTTTGAACCTAGTACCCTGTGATGGGTCCTTGTCTATGTCCCCGTTTAAATGCAGCTCTGAAGCTATGGTGCATCCACCACAAAACAAACAGGGGACAAGCATTTTCTTGGCTTCTGAGATCTTTTGCATTTATTGAATCTTCCTCATATCTAACAGTGCTTACTGAAAACTAAACAAGCACAAAGTGGTACCATGTGCTGCAATTCCGTAGATCTGTCCTTGAAGCAGAGGCCCTATGTTCTGAACATGCCTGTCTTAGGTCAGGCTCACTACCTTTAAGAAGGATGCTTTAAAGAAATCCCACACTAGCTCAGAATTGAGTATAATAAAGGGTTATTTATTTAGGGGTAGACTCACAGATCACAGTCCTCTGCTGGAACGGGGAATAGCAGCTAAATCCTGCAGCTGGAAAAGAGGCTAGAGGAGTGCTTTACATTGGCATAAATAGTATAAGAGGCCACGCCCAAGTGGGCGGGTAACTTAAAGGCTATTGGTGGTAGGAATTCCTACAGCATTACCTCTTTAGCTGGACCCAGTGCAGAGTGAAAGTATGGAACCCTTCCTTCGTTCAAAATTCAGGAAACAGTGCCATTATTTCTGCAGACTCTTCATTTATGGTAGTTTTTTTTTAATTGTTCAGTATAATTCAATGGAGAGAATGTTTTCAATATTAAGTAATGACTTTGAAATTTACTCTCATTTTTACATCATGCAATGCTTGTATTAAATGTACACAGGGGACTCTAAACTTGTATATGGAATCCCTAAAACCATGCAGTGAAAATGCTCCACTAGATAATCACTTATTTCACTTCCTGGACTGTCCGTATTCCACCTGCTACTCCCTCCTTTGATTAAAGGAAAGTGGCTCGTGAGCTGCCCCACCTTTCTTTCTGTGCCCTGCCACCCACGAGAGGTAATTAGCTACTAACTAGAACGTTGTCTTTTTTGTGCGTGGAGATGGAGTCCTAGCTCCAAGGGAAGGCATCGTCTCAGGGCTGCCAGTGTGCTTGCTCACTGCCGACTCACACATGTGCTTGGCTTTGCATTTTACTCATCTCCCACATGCTTTGGAATTGCATTTTCACGGGACACTGAGAAAGCCACATGCAAACGAGGACACGTGAACTCCTCTGCTCGCCACATGTTCCCGTGTCCTGGCAGACCTCACACAGCACACACTCAGGAGGATGGCAGAGCTAACCAAGAGTGGATCCTTGCATGGTGGGGGCTCTATGTGGCTGCAGAAGGCACTCCTAACGGGCAGCCCCGCCTAGGGGAACCCAGTAAATAACCAGCTATTTCAGGTTGAGCACCCCTCCCTCAGAAACCAGAAATTTGAAATGTCCTGAAATAGAAAACATTCTCTCTGCTAGCATGAGACCACAAGTGGAAAAGTCTCTACCTGACTTCATGTGACAGGCTGTAGTCAAAATATATGCACACTAAAAATATTACATAACATTTCAGGTATGCGTATGTGATACATAAATGAATTTCACGTTTAGACTTGGTTTTCATCCCGAACTTTCCCATTATGTGAATGCAAATGTTACAACATCTGAAAGAATGCAAAATCTAAAGTGTTCCTCTGTAGTAGTGATACCCAAGCTGTCCCAGGCAGATGGAGCTGAGCCACAGTGGAGGGCTCGAACACTTGTGAGAGTTTGCAGGCAATAAGGGAGATGGCTCCTAAGGAGAGGCCTCGGAAGGGCTCCTTCTGAGAGGAAACCTGTGCTGTGCCCACGAGGGCTGGCAGGACAAGACTTGGTAGGTTCAGAGAGCAGCTGCAGCCAGAGTGGCCTGAGCGAAGAGAACGTGGTGTGGATGTAGATCATTTACTGCGTGCAGCGTGAGAATATTGAATAAGATCGTTCCTTCCTCATTCTCATTTATATTGCATAGGATCTATAAATCTACAAACCCAATCCTGAGAGAAACACCAGATTTATATATGTGATTTTTCAATAATAGCCTAAGTAATTTATATTAACTTTAGACAATTTCCCCCCAAAATGAAACACTATTAATTCTCTGTCTTGCATTTAGAATGATTACAGTTAGAGAGATAAATCTTGATTTCTGTGTTCAAGAGTGTTGCCTTGAGGAGAAGATTAGGCGACCATGCCGCATGTTCTTTTTCTTTTTATGTGAACTAGGGAATGTTGCCCTCAGGTCTCAAAAGCAGCATATGAATTCTGACATGTTCTCTGTCAGCCTGAGAGAGGAGGACACAGTGTGTTTAACTGGATAGGCTACAGATCGGGAAGGAGTATAGTCCTTTAGGTGGCAAACTCCATGACCAAAGGAAGTAAGTAAAGACTTTGGTGTTTTGGCTGGTCCCGGAGGGTGCTGTTTGCTTTGTGTCCATGGCAGGTGAGCATCTCCATTCTTAGTAAACTACATTAGGCTCTGTTGGTTGCTTCTTTGTATATCTGTATCAGTGTGGGGCCTTAATTGCCAGGCTTGTCCATGAGTACCTTATGACTTGGTATGTTTATGATAACCTCTCTTTTTACCCATGAACTCTGTATCTCTCAACCCTGTAGCCTCTGTGTCGTGATCTCTAGGACAGGGAGAAGCTGGGCACCACGTTAACCACCCAGCTCTGAGGTAGAGCAGGACAGAGTCTCAGAAAATGAAGCTTATGAGTGTGGATGCTTGTGTGTGTGTGTGTGTGTGTGCGTGCATGCGTGTGTGATGCTGCAACTCAGTTGGAAGTATGAAAATAGTTATATTATGAAATGGGGTCTTCCTCTTAAAGGAACCTTTGGGAACCTTTATCTGGCATTGATCTTGTCCTGAGGAAAAAGCTCAACACCTAAACATCACCCTAGATGCCCCGCCTCCCAAGTTTTTGGCCCTGGAGCTAAACTATATGACTTCTAAATTTAGTGGGAACAAATGCATACCATCACTTCTGACCCAGAGCCCCAGATTTCATCTCCTCCTCCGCTTGCCATTCCACCCCATTGGTTCCAGTCTCATAATTTCTTCTAACATCAAATTTCCCTGCGGTGGGAAACCGTTAGGCCAAACAAGCCCCATGCATCTGAAATACAGTGGAAGGATGGGCTTACATTAGACAGTGCCTTCTGACAAGGGGATGTAGGAAAGAGGAAGAAAGAAATGCATGTCCTTTGTAAGTCTTACACCTTGAAACTAATCTTGGAGTTTGTTTTTTGCCTTCTGGGTATAGTAGGGTGAGGACTGATTCCCCGAGTCCCCAGGTAGCTGTTAAGTGCAACCCAAATGTTAGTTTTCACCCTACAATTCCTTGTCTTCAACTTTCCAAGGTTGACATTGCACACTGGTGGCTCCATGTTTGGGGGTCTGGGGGTAGCTCTTGCATGATATGTACTTGCAAGTTAGCACCTCAAGGATTCTGCCAAGCCCTGTCTCTTAATGCCCTTTGGAGCAGCTGCCAACATTCCACGTGGCTCATTGGAGCCAAGGTTGGGACATCCAAGGAGATAATGCTGGGATGTGGGAGCCCTGAATAAAGAGCCCTAAAACTCCATAAATTTCCTGCACCCCTCCTCTTAGACTGTCCTGCTTCTAAAGCTCTGGCTCCCCAGGCTTGGGATGAACGTGAGAGCCCCTCATAGTGAACTCCAAAATGTTTGTCAACCCTTCTTTCATTGTCCTGCTGAATTGAGGGTGGTTTCTTCTATCTGTGTTAACCCATTTATCCAATGGTTGCTTGGGATACACACTTGGTTCTTCTTCCCTAGCATTGGGCCTTTTTCCTTACACGGCCTACCTGAGAACTTCCCAACTTTTATCTTCTCCTTCCATTTTTGTTAATACAATCTTTAGCTCATTTCTAGCTTTTCAAATTTTTGCTATAAGCGATTCAGAGAAATAGCACAGCGCCTACCTCGAATGCTTTGCCAATCAGAGATTTCTTCTGCCAACTCCCTGAGTAAATGGCTTAAAATTCTGCCCTCTCTGAAGTCTTAGGACACAGCTGTAACTCGGCCAAGTTCTTTGCTGCGCTGTAGCAAGAGGAGTCTTCCTGCAGCTCTCGATATTTAGCCTTCCCTCCTTCTGAGCTCTCACAGGAGCGATCCGTTCATATTTCTGTCAGAGTCCCACCGTCACTTGGGGAACTCTAGGATGACCAAGACTTCTGCTGGAGGCCGTGTCGTCTGGGCCATCTTACCAGTGTCACCCCAGATGTCTGACTCACAGCAGTCCTGGGTTTTCTCAAGGTTTACCGCAAAACTCTTCCAGCCCCTGCCTGTTGTCAGCTTCCAAAGCTGCTTCCACATTTTCTCGTTGTCCTAGCTACACCCTACTTCTCTGGAACTAGTTTGGTCTCCGTCCATTTGTGCTGTGATGGTAAAATATCTAGTTCTGAGTAATTTCTAAAGAGGAAACGTGTCTCCAAAGTGCAGAGGCTGGGAGGTCCACGATTGACTGTCGTGTGGTGAGGGCTCCCGTGGCAGGTGGTGGAAGGGCATGTGTGAGAGAGCGAACCTGCAAGTCCTTTTAATAGTGGCATCGACCCAGTAAATACTTCCTGTGTGGTCTCAGTTCCCACCATGGTTGTCTTGGGTATTACGAATCAAACACATGAATTTTACATTTCTTTGTTAGTATAGCTTTTTGCAAAACTTTGAACAGAATCTTAAAAAATATCCTTCAACTTTGCTCTTTTTTTAAGATTGTTTTGTTAACTGGATTTTCATATTTTTGTATAACAAGAAGTTAGTCATATCAATTTTTATGGAAATCATGTTGAGAATTTCATTGGGAAAATGGCCACGTTAATACTATTAATATTTATATTTCATCACCAGGTATATGGGCCATTACTTACTTTATTTTTCTGTAGCATCTTACAGTTTTAAAAAGAGGGATCTTTCTCTGTGAGTTCGAGGCCAGCCTGGTCTATAAGAGCTAGTTCCAGGACAGGAACCAAAAAACTATGGAGAAACCCTGTCACGAAAAATCAAAAAAAAAAAAAAAAAAAAAAAAAAAAGGATCTTTCACGTTTGTTGCACTTTTTCCTATTTAACATCTGGAAATGCTATTAGAAGCATTATCTCAGATATATTGGTATTAATTGGTGGCATATAGACATGGAAGTGACTTTTCTGTACAGATGCTCGTCAGCTTTAGAGAGTTGTGTCCTCATAAACACTGTAATTGGGAAATATTTGAGTATGCCCTTAACCCTCTTCCCCTTTAGAACATTGTATAGCCTGGCGACAGTACTCTGTAGGGCGTTGATCGTGTGAGCGATGGGAGCCTGGGCTTGCTGCCCTGCCCTGCCTCATAGGGAACCTGGAAAAAAGAACTAAATTCAAATTATTGTTTGTCCTGAGTGCTCACTGCTGTTGTGTCATTCCAGAGTTGGGAAACTGCAAGGTGAGGTGTCTGTGTTGATATTTATATTGTCTAGCTTTACGAAATACATTTTAAAGATTTTTTGTTCAATTTTTTTATTTATTATGTAAGCAGTGTTCTGCCTGCATGTATGCCTGCAGGCCAGATACAAACAGTAGATCTCATTACAGATGGTTATGAGCCACCATGTAGTTGCTGTGACTTGAACTCAGGACCTCTGGAAGAGCATCAGTGCTCTTAACCCCTGAGCTACCTCTCCAGCCCCACTGAATAAATTTTATACATGTGTGGCAACCTTGATTTTGCAGGCAGAGAAAAGGAGCAGCCAAAAATAGCTTGGCCTGGGCATTGTTCTCCTGCCCTGTTTGACGACTGTCACCGATGAAGAATGGGAAGAGACTCCTTTGTAACCATAGAGGATGTGTGCAGTGTCTAGCTTTAGGGTAGGCTGTCCATAGATGGGTTTATTAGAGAGATTTTTGTCGGTTGTTTTTCATGGTCATGTGTTCATTTGGGGTCCACGTCATTTCCACGTCTGTGCTCTTTGCAGATTTTCCCCATTCATGATTTTGTTAATCTTTTAAGTTTGAAATGTTGAAAAAGCTTTGCATTTTGGGCCAAATATTACATATCTATGGGGTACTCTTTTTAAATTTTTAAACTACATTTGCTAGTCTTAGTTTGCAAATGCCTTGTTAAGATTTCTTGTATCTTTGTGAGTTATATTGGTTTACAGTTTTATTGTAATGTGGTTACAATGCTGGGGTATTAGGGCAATAATAGAATTTTGGGGTCTTTTTTTCTTTTTGATTTATTTTGTCTTTAAAGCTTTCTAATCATTACTTTAATATTTTGACAAACTTTAATATGTTATTAGTATTCAGTTCTGTTTTTAACTTTGGCTTATGATTTCTTTTTGAATGCACAGGTGATTTAGAAAAGTATCATTTCGTTTTCCAATATTTGGCATATAAGGATTACGTTTCTAACCTATATTACTGATTTATTTAAATGATTTACAAACAGAAAATATTTTATGATTTGAATTTTATTGACATTTTATGTTCAAATATATGCTCTTTCTATTAAATTTGTCCTCTTAAAATTATACTTTTATTTTAAAAAGCTCTTTTGGGGTGGGACTGGAGAGGACTGCGTGCTGAAGCATACTGGCTCCTCTTGTAGAAGACCCAAGTTTGGTTCCCAGCACCATGTCAGATGGCTTACAAGGCCTGTAAGTCCTGTTTCAGGAGATCTTATGCTGTCTTTTGACCTCCACAGGCACTCACAATTGTGTCACGCAGTGTGCGCATGCGCGCACACACACGATATTTTATGGAAAGCATTTCTGAATTCATTCATTTATAATTGCACAGATGTTTATAATATTTTTGAGTGGGAGATAAGCTACTAAAGAGTATTTTTAAGTATGCTTGACAAGTATGTTTCTTATATCTGCTTTGCTGAGTTTAACATTCTACGCATTTAAGTTAAACTTAGCAGATAATGTTACTGGGGGAGTCAGGTTTGCCATTGAGGTTCTTAGTCACATTAATAAGAGAATTAAAAATGGACTTGACGACTGTTTCATTAGAGTTTGGAAGAAAAACAACAGAGCAGGCGAAAATGTATGCAGCTTGGAGAGGAGGGACATGGAGAGGAGGAGGAGGGAGCCGTGTGTTTGGAGTCAGGGTTCAAGAAAACAGGCAGGCAGCTGTAGGAAGGGTTGTGTTTATGGTCGGGTGTGTCTTTACAGAAACAGTGAGGAAGAAAGCCGTAAGTGCCACCCACCTTTTCTTATGGTTCTTGAAATCCTAAGGAGAGACAGTTGTGATGGATTTTTTCCTGGTGTCACTAGGGAAATGGAAGGTGAGATCCAAAGCTGACCTCCATGGGGACGTCCACTCTCAGTGACCTCCAAGACTCCCAAGCCCTGCCAACCTTCTCAATGTTAATATTGTTTATGATCAGCTGTGGCCCTTTTGTCTTGTCGCTTCCGGAGAAAGTAAAGTTTAAAACCTCGCTCTCGTCAGTTTTTAATGGAAATTAAGACTCTTGGGAGCACATATTTTGGATTGGTCTGCTGTGTTAAAGAAATGATCTTTTCTGAGAAATCGCCACACTGACATCCAAAGGGGTTGTGCAGGTTTGCAATCCCACCAGCAATGCGGGAGTGTTCCCTATACCCCACATCCTCACCAGCTCAGAAAATTAGAAAATAACCTTCCACAAGATCCAGCAATACCAATTTTGGGTCTATACCCAAAAAATGTTCAATCGTGCCACAAGGACATGTGCTCAACTATGTTCATAGCAGCATTGTTTGTCATAGCCATAACCTGGAAACAACCTAAATGCCCCTCAACTGAAGAATGGATAAAGAAACTGTAGTACATTTACACAATGGAGTACTACACAGCAGAAAAAAATAATTCAGGCAAATGGATGGATCTAGAAAACATCATATTGAGTAAGGTAACCCAGACCTAGAAAGACAAATATCATATGTACTCACTTATAAGTGGCTTTTAAACATAAATAAAAGAAAACCAGCCTATGATTCATAATCCCATAGAACCTAGACAACAATGAAGACCCTAAGAGAGACATAAATGGATCTAATCTACATGGGAAGTAGAAAAAGACAAGATCTCATGAGTAAACTGGGAGTAAGGGGATCTTGGGAGAGGGTTGAAGGGGAGGGGAGAGTCAGGGAGGGGAGCATAAAAAATGTAGTGCTCAATAAAAATCAATAAAAAAAGATGTCAAAGTGTAAACTGGATAGCCACATGTAGAAGAATGAAATTGGACCCTTATATCATTTACAAAAATTCAAATAAATGTTCTGGAAAAAAGAAATGGTCTTTTGACTTCAATAATGACTCTTTATATTTATAAAGTAATGTTCATTTATTTCTAGAATTACTCATTTGAAGTCTACCTTTTTGAAGTAACTAGCCACATTAGTGTTCTTTTTATGAATTAGTTAATGCTTGTTTTAATCTTTTCATTAGTTTTTGAGTTAGAATATAAAGTAATGGATTTCATCATGGCACCTTCATTCATGTGTGTCATGTGTTATCCTCAGTCCCCTCTCCGAATCCCTTCTCCAGTGTCCTTCCCCTCCAACTGTTTACCTTTTTCCCCTTCCATCTTCCTATTGTCCGTATCCATGACTCTATTTCCCACCTCTCTTAAGATTTCTTCCTAGATTCTTATCTCCTTTCTCTTTCCATGTTTAACACACACACAAATACACATATAAACACCCACACATAAACACACATATAAACACACACAAGTAATTTTAAATGTAGGTACTGCATATGAGGAAATCATGGCACTGTTGACAGTTTTTCTTAGTCTTTCTTACTTTGTTTAACAGATGATTTCCAACTGAACCCATGCACATGCACATGTCGTCATTTCATGTTCCTTATAGCTTCAGAAAGTTTCATTGTGTATATTGTCCTGTCATTTATCCATTCAGCTATTAGTGGACATCTAGCTTGGTTTTATTTTTGGCATTTATATGTGTGAATGAATATATATTATATATTATGTATAATATATACCATAAGCTATATATATATATGTATATATATATATCTTCCTTCTATCTTGAGTTGCCTAAAGTTCATTTTTCAGACTATGTAGTTAGTTTCTTTATTATATTGTATAACAATATCTTATAGTTGTGGTTCCTAGGTATAGTTAATGTAACTATTGAAGTTTTTTTTTTAAGTGTGCAGTCCTTTTATATGCTTTCTGTTTGTCCTTTTTGTTCTCATTTAGGATGATGTTCTCTTAGGACTACTTTCTATTTACTGCTGTTTTTTTTTCTATTTCTCTTTTCTAATTTCCTTTGAATTCACAAGATTTACTTTCGCTTAAACATATTCAGTCACTCCATTTAATGCTCCCTACACTCCTCCCTCATTTTGGATACTCTGATCTTTCAACCTGTCTCTATTGGTGACTTCATTTAGTCATTATCTACAATCTTCTCATCAAGAAAGGCCACCTAGACTCTCATGTCTCCATTTGTACCATGCTGGCACTTTAGAATTTTAGTTCTTCTTTAGAAAAGATGAATATTTAAAGTTTGAGCATGAGTTAAGGAGCTTATTTCAGTTCACTGTGTTGTTGAATATTGGATAATGCTTGTTTTACAATATACTCTGCTAGACTTGGGCTTGCTGTTAAAAATGGAATGTGTGAACCTAAGAAAGAAGTCACTTGAAAGGAAGCTGAAAGGGAAGTAGTGAACTGTGTTTAGTTGTTGTTATTTTATAGTGATTCTTTTTTAATTAACATTAGATCAACGTGTTAATTTAGAATTTAAAACAAGTTCTCTTAACTGAATATTTCATCTGTTTGTTATGTATTTCAATTATTATTGGCCAGCTTCTCAGTAAAATCTATCTGGAAAGATTAGATTTTTTTCTTTATAGAGCTCAGGAATAGGTCCATTATGGAACTTCTGGCAATAGAGAGGAAGATAGATAATGCAATATTCTCCAAGAGTACTAAAGAAATGGCCAAGCATTGTTCTGGAGCTGCCTGTGTTTATGGGCTCAGAAGTAATTTCCACTCAAGGGCTTGGCCATACTCCTACTTACTTAGCACTGAATAGTGCAAACAGTGGCAAAGTGTGGGACAAATGAGAAAAGGCTGGAGGACTTAGTGAAGTGGTTGTTCCATGTGTGCTTGTGTAGGGGAGGGAGTCCGTACACACACCCAAGGCAAGGAAGCAGGAGGAGAGAACACTACGTACTTCTCTCTGCCTCAACGCTCCTCCCTCCTCAGGGTCTCTGGTTATCCTTCGTAGGCAATTTCCGCTGTTAGAGCAAAATACCTTGGCCTAGGTAGTTTATGGCAACAGAAATTAGTTGCTCACAGTTATGAGACTAGAACTTCTGTGGTTGACAGCATCACCTTTAATATCTGGTGAGGGCCTGCTCCTCATAGATGCTACCTTCTCTTTGTTCTCATATACAGAAGGGTGAAGGAGTTTCACTAATCTCTACCTCTCAATACTGTTTTAACAAAGGAAGTTGGCAAAGAGTGGGAGTACATATAAACCAAAGCATCACATGAGATCACATTCTAGACCTCCAAGTCTGCTGGTCAGTGGTTTCCTGCCTAAGCTACTGAGTAGGATTGAACCGAAGGAAGAACATTAGCCAACTATTTTAGCAGCAGATAAAAAGCTCTCCTCTCAGGATGGTAAAGCACTCATAACTCCATTCCCTGGTGCTTGGGTCTATTTGTTCTCTTAGTTGGTTTGGAACTTATAAAGGGTGTTGTTATCAGTCCTTTAAGACTTCTATATGCTTTTGTATTATGGTAATCAAAACAATAGCATTGTTTGGATATCAATATCAGTAGTAAGAAGAGAATAAATGAATGAGTGGTATCTATCTATCATCTATCTTTTATCTATCATCTGTCTATATATCTACTATCTATCTAGCATCTATCTATCTATCTATCTATCTATCTATCTATCTATCTATCTATCTATCTATCTATCTATCTATCTATCTATCTATCTATCATTTATTTACTATCTATCTATTCATCTATCATTTATTTATCTATTCATTTATCATTTATCTATTTATCTATTCATCTATCTATACACACACATATCCAACTTAGATCTAAAGAGAGTTAGACCAAGTGAAAAGATTGAATCTCAGTAAGGTTCATAGTGAATAATTCCACTTATTTTGAAATTATTTAGAATTTCACAGCTCTAGAACGGATGACTGGTGGTTAGTGACGGGAGGGGGTAGGTAGTGTATGTGGATTCCTTGGTACAGATGGAAGAATTTTGTGGATTATAGTAGTGGTTCTGTGAGGCCATTCCCCGGGTAAAACTACATGTGTCTGTGTCTACACCGCTATGCTAGCACTGGTAACATTTGAGTAAGACCTGAAATCTATGTATTAATATCATACCAATATATTTTCCAGGACGTAGGGAACGTGTAAGATGCTATCATGGCGGGGAGCTGGACAGAGTGTACACAGATGCCTATACTATTTTGCAACTTTCCTTGCATTATCTCCAAATGAAATATTTAAAACCATATATAGACATTGTCACTTATTCTCAAGTAAGAGTTATTAATAAGCCAGGAGATGACTGAAGATCAGAAGGCTTCATGCGGAGGGCGCTTTCTAGGAATAACCTTTGTCTCTGTTTAAGTCATGGTACAAATAATCCTGAAAGCCCCCACTGTCCATTCAGTTTCCACAGTTCTACTGATCTCTTCTGGAAGATTGTTCATGCAGTTCAGAACTCCTTAGTTCTTCCGTTGCTAGTGAGATGGGCTTGTGAACTGCCTGGCTGTCTTCCTTAAAACCCAATACTTAGGAAATCAAACGTCATCTGTGAGGATATAAATGCATTCTCATTTAGTAACGGCTCTCGTAAAAACCCAGATCCTTTTTACATTGGGGGGAAGGGAGTTCAGACTTGCAAACCATTGATGCCACTGGTAACAGCTCCTCCATCTACAGTCATGCACCTGACTCTTCACTCCTTAGCAGCACTGTAGCCTTCAGAGCTGAAATAGTCAGAATCTGAACTGTTTTCCTCATTCTTGAAATCTCTATGTGCAAACCCAGTAGCATTTGAAAACTAATCTTCCTGTATGCAGAGTAATTGCAGCAAAGTAAATAATCTCCAGGTTCGGATTCCCTTTGGAAATGGTTTAATATCTTATCTCTCCAAACTAGTTTTCCATGCATCCAAAAGGCCTGAGAAATTTCCTTAGTATTCAGAAAAGGAGTAACTCTAAGCACACTCTGGGGCCCCTCTCCAGCCACCGCAGTTGTGTGGGGATATTTTCCCCATCCTTTGAGAAACCAGCTCTCTGCTCCTTTATCCAGCCTGTGCAGTGTGCGTGAGTGTGTGGGGATGCCCACTGTATAACCCACACTTCAGTGCAGAGTACGTGAACAGAATCAGAAGTTGCTGTGGGCACAGAAAGTGATCTCTGTGACTTGTGGACTGTTCTATAGGGGAACATATTTATTTTTTCTCTCTTTCTCAAGCCATTTCGATAATGAAACTCCACTATTCCCATAACGTAACACGCTCTGTGGGAACCTATGAGACCCTGTAGATGGTTGCTTCCTGGGATGTGTGTGTCAGGGGTTGCGGTGCACACTGTAAATGCTGTACATGTGTCTGAGTAGGCCGAAGGGCAGCCGTTGGGTGTCATTCTTCAGGGGACATTCACCTTTTTATTTTTATTTTTTATTTATTTGTTGTTTAAAGCCAAGGCCTCTCACTGGAACATGGAGTTTCCCAATTAGACTCATTGCTTGGTCAGGGAGTCCGGAGATCTACCTGTGTTCATCTCCCCTCAGGTGCTAGGTTAGCAAGCATGAGGTACCTAGTTTTTTTTCCATGGATTCTGGGGATCAAACTCAGGTCCTTGTATTTGTATGACAACCATTTTATTTACTAAACTGTCTCCCCAGCCTCCTTACTGGAAGTAAAAAAATAAATAAATAAAAATAAAAAATAGATTTAAAAAATAATAATAAATTTATTTGTTTATTTGTTGTATGTGTATGCATGCTTTCCGTGGAGCTCATGTTAAGATCAAAGGACAGCTTGTGGGAGTTGCGTCTCTTCTTTCGACATGTGGGTTTCTTGGATCAAACTCAGGGACTCAGGTTTTGTGATAAGTGCCCTTACTGCCTAAACTGTTTTGCTGGGCCCCTTCTGGAATTTTCCAGCTTTCATAGGGTTTGTGATGTGTGTCCCAGTGTCCTTATAGGGTAGCGGGCGTGGGCGACTTTGCAGTTGCTGCCCACATCCCATGGCAGCCAGCACCTAGGCTGAGTTTTTCACTCCTAAATCTGAAGTGACAGATGCCAGGCCTCAAAGTACCATAGCAGTTCTTGCTGTCTGAGCTGTGAGGTTGTTCTTCTCATGGGCTCTGTACAAGTGTGTAGCTGGAAGCTGTGCACCCCGCCGAAGGTTGGAACTGCAGAAAGAACCTCTCAGCTTCCGTGACTCATGTTCTTCCCACAGCAGGACCGTTAGGAGACATGTTGTTTGGAACAAATATATCTTTCATGAAGTGTGCACAGATTAGACATGTGCTGCTCACAGCTGCCGGGCGGTTCAGACTCGTGAGAAGTATAGTGTTGTTTGAAGCCTTCTATCTTCGATCGTGCTGTTAGGACGGTTTCTGCTCTTACTTTCCCCTCGATAAAATATGAGAAGAAAACAACTATTCATATCTGTGATGTTTTATTTCTATTAAGCTTGAGCATTTTGGTGTTTTACCAGATGCCTTCTCAGAGCCCGGCATGGTTTGTACACATCTGAAAATACAGAATTGTAATCTTTGGAAATCTGTTTCCAGTTTTATACAACTGACTTTTGTTTGTTTGTTTGTTTGTTTTTAATAAAAGTTTCAGATCTAGATTAACTGGTACTTCTTGAGGGTATTTATGAAGATGAAGAATATCTCATTCATAGGTTACAAAAATAAGGGACCATCAGACTAGCACGCAAAGCTTTCCTTGTGATCTAGCATCATTAGACACAGTTAAGAGAAAATGCTAGTGAAAACCGGTGAGGTGGAAGGGGTCGCCTAGCGGCTCCTCGCGTTTGTTCTCATCCTCCATGTCTACTGTGCTTCACTTACTCCTCCTATGCTCAGCGCTGTTTGCATCCATTTCCTCTCCCTTGTTTATTTCTCCCTCTTCTTCTTTATCCCCCCAGATGTGGGTGTTCTTTGGGGATCCTCTATACCTTCCTCCACTCCATAGGCTCAACCTTTCAGCTCAGAGCCTTTCCCAAGAGAACAGGAAGAAGCACCTGTGTTGTGTCTTAGTCAAGCCTCCCTGTGCCAGGTACAGAGAGAGGGGTGGTTGTGTTCTAATTGTTCCTCAGAGCCCAGCAATCTGTTCACCTCGATGTGAATTAGATCCCTCCAGGAGCCTCGTTTCTTCGCACTGATTTGGCCCTTGACTAGTCCTGGGGTGGATGCCGCTCAGCTTCTGAGGTAGCAGCAGGCAATCTGCTCTGAGATGGCTCACCTTTCTCAGTGGAAATGCTTTCTGCAATCTGTCACAGGCAGAATTAAAGCTCTTACCTGTCAGTATTTGGTAGGCTGGCTAAGCCCAAGTTTATGGTATCCCATAGACCCCAATGTTGGATCAGTTTTCCTAAGTCCTGACCCTCTCACTTGGTCTCCTTTGCAGCCTCAGTGGCCAGAGTCCAGCTGACGTCGATCTTCTAACATGCTGGGATTCTTCTCCCTTTTCACCACTCTAAAGATGTTAGCAATGGTACTCATTGGGAAATGTTGTTAAGCGCTAATTGTTCTTGTTGACTAGTAGGCCCTAGATGACCCAAGCAGGTCCTCTGATATCTTAAATTTAATATCTGTCTAAAGTTGACCCCTCTCTCTTATCATCTTCTCCTCTAGGCTTTACCTTGATTTTGTTCATGGTACAAGCATCTTTCTCATCTTCTATACCTAAAATGTCTGTCAACTTTATCACTTTTCATAATCAGCCATTGGCAAGGGGTTGATTCATCACAGACTCTTTGATAGCTTTTATAAGTCTTCATTCTTGTTTATTTATTCTCTTTTGGTTTAAATGGTTCCCTAGGTGGGATATAATTCCTCCTTCATTTTCCCTCTACAGCTTTGGTGTTCCTTAAGGGCCAATAGAATTTTTTTCTGCTCTCTCAAATAATTTCCCTATAATGTGTCTGGCCGGAAATACTCTTTTTGAAAGAACAAAGCAAACCCCACAATGTATTCCAGAATTATTTTTATGTCTGTTGAATTGTCCTTGTTATAATGAAAGAACTTGGAATACAGATACTAGATATAGACACCCACTGAATCATTTCCCCAAATGCTGGGCATTACTGGTACCTGGGCACGGATGGCCCTGATCTAAGCATTACAGTAATTCCATGCTTCTTTAACTCACCTCACCTTTTTGTTGTGTTTACATTAATACACAATGCCAAAATTTCATAAAGTATTTTTCTAAGCACTTACTTTTCCCTCAGCTGAACTTCTCAGCCAGAATGCAGAGGGAAGGGAAATGAAGCAAGGTCAAATTGCGAAGAAAATGGTACCACCACTTTCAGCTTGACATTTATTCAGCAGCTCTCCTTCAGGTGTGCTCCAAAGAGTGCCGAGAATACACATTCACATAAAATGTTCCTCACAGATAGTAATGGCAGTGTTCATTATGTTATAATAGAAAAAAGTGGGAGCCCCCAAATATCCATTACCTGATGGCGGAATGACCAAACTGTGCTGTGTCGATACAGCAGAATTTTATTTGAACATTAAAAGTGCTTAGGTGTTACATTATGAATGAATCCTAAAAACAGTGGTCTAAAGCAAAAGAAGCCAACAACAAATGACACTGTGTTATATGATTCCATTTATGTGAAGTGTCTAGAATATATAAATTCGTGAAAAGTACTTTGGCTCTTGTGAGTTGTAGAGCTGGCATAGGCAGTAAATGCTAATGAAATTTCCTTTTAAGATGATGAAACTTTTATGGAATTAGATGATATTTCTGTTGCTCTGAAAAAGTTCATGACCAAAATCAATTTGAGGAGTAAAGGATTTTTTTTTTTTTTTTTAATCTGACAGTTCCATATCACATTCTATCACTGAGAGAAGTCAGGGCATGTTGGGACCCACTTTTTGGGGTGACTTCTGCCACAGTCCTAGCCATGGCGGGTTCATGCATTCCAGGGTAGGGGAGTGAGGATTAGAAATGTTAGGTAGGAGGAATAGAGATAAGAAAGAAACACAGAGACACAGGAGAGTGACGAGAGGATTCTGAGTTCGCCTGTGTTTAATTTTTCATGTACTTTTATACCCTAATACAAAGGGGGAGGGGAGAAGGCAAAAGATTGCTTTAACAAGACACAGAGGACAACCAGAACAGATACTTGCTTTAATTCTTTGAGACATCGAGTCATTAATTTCTGAGTAAAGCATTTGATGTTTGGGGAAGTGAACACACCCTAGACCAAGTATCCTGCAGACAGACACTCTGTGTGTCAAACCTCCTACTGTGATGAAGGAGCATGTCCTGAATTCTCTGACCTTTGGTCGGGGTGGGGAGGACCCACCTCTATAGGTCATCTTAACGTCCAAACCACCAAGTCGCCACACTCTCGGTCAGGATCTCTTGTTTTGTAGCCACACCTGTTGTCAACAACTATGAAAGAGCAAAAATAAGCTCAAACTCTCTGACCTCCGGTCAGAGTGGAACAGGCTCCCATCTGTGTGTGCCCCGATAAAGAGAGACATTCAAACAGGGCAGAGATTTGGAGGTAGGAGCGGATCCACAGGCCATGGAGAAGTGCTGCTTCCTCCTTGTTTCCCATGGTATACTCAGCCTGCTTTCTTATAGTACCTAGCCATCCACTGTGGTCTTGGCCTTTCCATATCAATTACTAACAAAACGCACGACAGTTTCGCCTACCTACAGTCTGATTTTATGGAGGACATTTTTTAACTCAGAGTCCCTGTTACCAAATGACTAGAGTTGACATAAAACTAGCAAGCACAGATATTATAATAACATCACAGTTGCTTGAAAACAACCAAAACTAAAGCATTGACTTCTCTTTTCAACCCACAAGATAACTGAAAGATCAGAATGGAGACATAGTACCCCTGTCTCCATTTTGTCTGTCTCCTTTAGGTCATGCCTATGCCAACCAGGAAATGTCTATGTCCATATCTGCTGTGGTTTGGATATGAACTATTGCAGGGAGCTCTACTTAAGGGTTTGAACACTTGTTCTCCAGCTGGTGGAACTTTTAAAGAATGTTCTGGAACCTTGCGGGGAGGTGAAGGTCTAGTGAGAAGAGGTAGATATTTTAGAGACGGGCCTTGGGGTTATAATTTGGCCCTACTTCATGTTCTTTATCTGTTTCCTGTATCATGGAGGTATGGATATGAGAAACAAATGTACATTCCTGCAAGCATGTCTTCTCATCATGATGGACTGGACCAAAATGACCCTTCCCTGATTGTGTTGCTTCTTGTTCAGTATCTGGTCTCTTCAATAAGAACCAATCCCTCTTTTCCCCTCCCTTCCACTCCCCTCCCATTTTTTTTAATCTCTCAGGCATACACACACACACACACACACACACACACACACACACACACACACACACCAGCACTGAGAGCATGGAGATACATTTTTATTGTAAGCATGCCCAATCTTGTTGGGTTTTACGAACAGGAAAAGCTCAGAGGACCAAGCATACCCCCATTCCCTGCTTAGGTGAAGGGAGCTGAAGTAATCATTTCTCAGCAAACAGATTAATCCTTTAAGCAAAAGCAAAAGCAAGGACTCCTGAGAACTACCCTGAAGACCCATGACTGAGACAGTGTTCCCCAGCTCACCCCTTGACCTGGATTGTTAATTGTGTATACCTCTTCCCTGTCCCAGCACCTCCTCTTTGAGCTCTTGTCTCTGTACTGAAGGTGGACTTCAAGTCACTGGGCCCTTCTCCCTCCCAATGCAATTCCCATTTTCATTGATTCATAGATTCATCCCCATTTTCCACTATCATTTGTCTTTATCATTTTCACACCGGAAAAGGTGACTGAGTCTAGCTTCTTCAGGTAGCTGGAATGGGTGCTGTTGGCCCCAAACTCCGGATCTTGCCCAACTTTGAATATAGTAAACAAATAAGCAAAGAAACAGAACCTCTGAGCTGTACCTCTGGAAGGGTGAATATTTATTGTACCTAAATTATATCCAAATCCTCTTTTTATAAGACAGGTGAATTAGAAGGTAGAGCATTGAAAAACAACCAGAAAGTGTCTGGATGTATTTTGTGAAATCACAGAGTGCCTTCTTCCCCAGTCAGGTCAGATTCAGCATTTAAAAGTGAGGGAAGTTACAAGAGGTTGAATGACCTTACTCAGGTTCCTACAGAGCGTGGTTGGGATAAGGGCCGTTTTTGGAAAGACAAGCTTGTTCCGCTAACGGTATTGCCTTTTAGAAAGCACATGCCTTATATTAGATGTGTCTGTATGAACGTAGCACTCTGCAGGTATGAATTGAAGCTCCCTGGAAAGAAACCAGACCTGTCTGAAAGGTTTTACAAGGCAGATGAAAACTGAGTCCAGCCTTTTGTTTCTATCTCTGTCACTAACAGTTTTTGGTCCATAGGAAAAGACAATTCTTTTAGAAAGGAAGTTAAACTAACACTATATTATTATCTCATTTCTTCTATAATGTGACTGTTGGTTGAATTTCCCAAACTAAATCTGATGTAATTGCTAAATATAGCCTGGCCCTTTAAGACAATGGTTACTCTAAGAAACCAGATTCTACAACCTGAAGAAATAGCAGTCCCCACAAGAGTCTCCCCGGGACAGAGAGCTAAGAAGCTGTCTGTGGGATGGCTAACAAGAGTCCCTGACTTATACTAACCAATACCCAGATCTTCCACATTCTCTGTCCTATATGTTGTTCTATATGATAAATCACATTCTATGATTTAGTTGGGTGTCCCTTTGTTCAGGGCTTTCTCTGGAGGTCCTTCTCTGCCCCATCTTGCCATGGCCAGCTCCCTGTTTCGCTTTCCCTGTCCAAGTGTGAAGGGGAAGCCTCTCTGTCACTTTAAGAGCCTGTTAGGCTGTGCTTAATGTGTTGTTCCTTCTCAGCTCTCACAGCTAGCCCAGACCACAGCCCTGAGGCCCTTTCTTCTAATAACTTTATTCCTGATGGGCAATTATGTGTCACATACTTTCCTGAGCTGACTGCTGCCACTCCGGGATCATGCTTAACAGTGATGCTGAATAATATACCGATGAAATTATTAGCTACAAATAAAAATATAGCAATTTGAATATTGAAGCCCAGTGTTTCCTGAAATTACACGTAGCTACTCCTCATGAAGTTATAGCTGTACTATCAAGCTGGCCAAAAGACAGCCTAGAATTTAAGGGTAAATTATCTTCAGTACTCTAAACATCAAGTACAATATTTATGAAGTACGAGTAACTATAGACACAGGAGGAAACATATAATCCATTTAGTTTTAAAAAAATACAGTTTTTTGATTTTGCCTGTTCCCCTCATCAGTTCTCTTTAGTTCCTCAGGCCATTCTGTGTTCTTGCTTATTTTAATTTTGGGTTTAATACTCCTAATGTATTTATATGTTACAAATAAATGCTATGTTAGATATGTAGGGTTTGGGGGATCAGATGTGGGTCAAATGCCCGAGACTGTGGGGGGCATTGCATTCAGGTCACTCCAAGGGGAAACTGTGAGCTAAGGAGTACAGGAAAAAGCAAACGGAAAGCCGTGCTTATGCTAGAAATTCCCCGAGGCTGATGGCAGTACTAGAACTCATGAAAATTCAGATGTTGTAGGTCTGAGCCAAACTATCCTGGGCTATCTTTATCCCTTTTAATACCCTTGCATTAAACAGCTCCATGACCCAATATCTCGCTTATAACTATTAGATAAATCCTTCTGAAATGTACTAACAGACCACTCGCTTCCGCCAGGCCAAAGGCAGGGTATAGAATATCACCAGCATCTATACCCTGCTGTAATCCACCTGCCCAGTGTGCAGCCAGTGTCTTTGAAAAGGCCTTGATTTATAGCTTTCCTTTGTTCTTTAACTGTAAACATGTCACAAAACTTGCCATATTGGAACATGGTATTTGATGTAACATTAATCTTTGTTCGTGGGTCCGACTCATATCTGGCTCCACAATAAGCTATCTTGTATTCCCTTTTGGGTGAGAGTTGGGTTTTGGAGTTGACAAGTACCTTGGGATGGTTTGAGTCTGAAGTCTGAACTTGTTGAGATGAAGCCCCAGTGCTGTCTTCTGGCACCTTGAATAGTAGCGATCTGTGCCATTGTATTTCCATTCCCCACTCTCTGCTGCCTGTGTGTTCTCTTCTCTCCAAGCAGAATGCCTCCTGGTCATGCTTATGCTTAAGGGAAGAGTCAGTTCTTATGTGAGCCATGTTAAAAAGTCAAAGTTCAAAGTTCAGTAGAGTAAAAGGGAGGATTTTAAAGAGCCTGTTTTATGGGGAAGAATCTTCATCAACATTGATGAGTGTCTGAAAGTTGAGGGAGAAATTCTGGATTTCATCAAACAAGAACTTTGTGATGAAAGCTTTGTCTACAAAGGCTGGCTCACTGATTACAACTTCGATGACTTTGGAGAAGTCTTAACATTGCAAGTCCATAGATCTTGGGCTATCTTTAACCCCCTTTGTGACCTAACACCCTTCCTTGTGGCTGGCAGGTAAATCTTGACATGTATGAACACACTTCCATAACTTCCATCATCCCCAAGGCAAAAATGTCTTGAACTGTTACCTGAGCCGCAAAACAGCGATTTGCCCTCTTTTCTATGACCCATTTTTCCTGTATATCAACCAATGTATTTGGGAAGTTTGTTGACTTATGGCTTTCACTTTTTCTGTTATTATAAAAACTTCATGAAAAAAATTCATGAAATTATTCATTTGTCAGAGCATGGCATTTAGAGTAGTCTAAATATATGTTCTTGGGCATGGCCACTTAAATTTGACTCCAGAATAAACTACTTCTTATTCCCTTTGAGGTGATTGACTATTGTTTTTAAATAAGTCTCTATCATTTGATTTACCAGTAAAGACTTGGGAGCCAGATACTGTGGTGAAAACCTGCTAGCTCAGAAAAAGCAGAGAAAGCACCTGACTGACCTTTGCTCTTCTACCAATGTCCCCGAAAGAGAATCTTTTCCTCTGCCATCTCTAACCAAAAGAACCCTCATACTCAAATGTCACTCCCTACTACTTCCTGTGCATCTCTCTCTCTCTCTCTCTGACCTCCTGATTTTCCCTCACTCTCTATGGTTACTTCCAGTTAACTGGTTGCTTACTCCTCCACTTGACCTATGGAATGTTGTTTTTATTTTATCCTTTTTACAATAAATATAAAGTTCTTGGATTAAAGGTGTTTGCTAGGGTGGAGCCATGCCACAGCTAGAAGCAGGTTTTTCCAGCACACCTCGGGGATCAAATATCCCTAAACATTTGATAGTTGTTTTTTTATACCCTGACAAGTTAGCGGGAAAGGGTACAAATGGGTTATGTCTTGGAATAAGAGCAAGCAGCGACGTCTCTTGCAGCATCTCTATTTCAACTCCCTCTTCTCTAAAATTAACTATAAATTAAAAATCATTCCCATGCTATTGTCTGATTTTATAAAGACAAAGGCTGTCTGGAAATATCACTGGAGGGAATTTGTTATCCCCATTTTACAGCTCATTGACTCTCTGGTGGTCAGTTTTAAAGAAAAATCAAAAGACCAAGTAAGAGTTCATCAGAGGACAGGGGATAGAAATGGGCTAGACAGTTTAGACCAGGGGTCCAGAAAGCAGTCATTTTCAGCCATCTCCCTCTCCCCCCAAGAGAGTTCTCTTCCCAGTTCCTCATTACGTTGCACAAATGAACACCCCTACGTAGAATCTGCATAGGAGAATGTGACAGATACTCATCCCTTTTGATGAATGGCTTTGGAAAGGGACCTCTGGCTCCTCATAGTGGAAATGAGGCCTATCTGCTCCCCAGTTTCAGCCCAACTCTTTCATAATCCTAGGGCACGCTTTCTCTAGAGCAGGCTGTTAAAAAGCCCCTCAAAGATCACTGATGACAGGCCCCTCCCTAATGGAATCTATTTCTGCCCCTGGGTGTAGACATGACACTCTAATCTGCTCCAAAGGTTAGAACATTACATACTGTTGTCTTCTCACTTATCGTTTAATCCATCTGGGCCTGTCAATCACCTGGCCAAGAGCTCAACCCTCAGGAAAGCTGCCTTGCTAAAAAAAATGGGAAGAATAATTATTCTCTTAATGAGGTAATGTGTTTTTCCTTCCTAGGAAGGTCCCTGTTGATGCATCTCTTAGAGGACTGCCGTCATGTAGTACGGCAGAGCCTCCCCACCCTTCTGAATCCTAATCTTCCTCTTTTTCTTCTTTCTATTGCTTTTCTTCTTCTTTTATTCCCCCTGAGATAGTGTTTCTCTGTGTAACTGTCCTCCTGGCTGTCCTAGAACTTGCTTCGTAGACCAGACTGGCCTCCACCTCACAGAGATTCTCCTGCCTCTGCCTCCCAAGTGCAGGGATTAAAGGTGTGCTCCACTACTGCCTGGATTTCTACTGATTTTCTAAGTGCACTTCCCTAACACGTTGGGCTTCTGCACTCTTTTTTAACATCCTCCCTGCTTGATGTGACTGCCTACAAAGTGCCAGGCTTCCTCTCTTAGAGGACTTGACTTTCCTGCCCTGTTGTTTGTGTCTTAAATGCCTGTGGAGTTCCTTCTGAGTACATTTTCAAACTGTTTTTATGCTATGGAGAGGAAAAACCCAAATAGGGCACCCCACCTTCCTTGTTAACACAGAATGTCCACCGTGGCACTCCCCAAGGTTTCTGCTAATGGAAAGACCAGCTTGCAGGTGGGCCATGTAGGCTCAGCCCCCAAGGAGCTGTGGAGAAAGTGCAGTGAATTCTGAATATCAGAAGTGGTCGAATCCCCCAAATTTGAGGTTATTAAAATATGTTTTTAGCTTTCGCTTTGTTTGTTTGTTTTCTTTTTCCAGCATAAACTGTCTCTAACAACAAATCAGTTTTCTTTTTCTTTTTTTCTTCTCTCTCTCTCTCTCTCTCTCTCTCTCTCTCTCTCTCTCTCTCTCTTTTCCCTAAGCCTAATTTCCATGATTTCACCATATGGAAACTGTGACTTTTGAAAAGAACTTGCTCGATCGAGCAAGCCTGGTACATTTTTCAAATGTTTCTTGACATTAACAGCTCTATTTCTCAATTAGCAAAGGGAATAAAGTTGATTATGCATATCCATGGGGTGACAATTTACATCTGATTAGCAGCTCTAAGGTAAACATTAAAAGGTCACTATAAATAACTCTTACTTCTTTTGTTCTCAGAAAGACCAGTCACTGAGTCCTAGCTGCCCCCGACTCTCCGTGGCTGGTGAAATTCTATTTTTAACACAGTATACCTCACTTTCTATTATACAATCAAATCCGAGGAATTTGAAGCTTAGTGAGTTGACATTTTGGTTGTTTCGTTTTTCCTATTCTTCCGATGCCCATCTGCTTTTGTGGGAACTATTAGTGAATCTGAGACATAAGACAGCAAGAAACGCGGGCGGGTGTGCAGCACATCTTGAGCCGTGTTCTTGGATTTCCTGTCAATCCTAAAAGGCCTCCACATTTGTTTTTAAGATGGTGGAAGAGTTGTGGGGCAGGGAGCCATCTCACCTTCTCTGTATGAACCTAATCAGCCATGGGATCCAAAACAAGCCATCTTATGCTATGTAGAATCAGATAGAAGCCCTCTTTTGTGGGGAGCAAAGAAAGCCCTGCATGACCGAAGTTCTGAGTGACTGTCTTCTGTTGACATGGGCACGGCCATGTCAGAATCCCATAGCTTCAAGCTCAGAGGGATGGCCAAGCCGTCCTCCAAGGACCAAATGTGTTGACAGTGAGTACAGAGAATGTCCACCACAGCTTCCTCCTCCCAGATGTTTACAGCCTAGAGATTGTCTCCTTACCAAGACTGCTCCTACTGAGATTAGTGGAACCTGTTTTCTTGATCCATTGTTCTCTATAAACCCTGTCTCCTTGTTCCTGTCTATAATAACCCTTTCTTCCATTTTCAGCTGTATGCGATAACCCTGCCTCTCTGTATAATAAACACACTGAGCTTCCTGAAGGCTGAGGTTTTTCCAGTAGCCCTGGCCATCCAATCCCCGCTTTCTGACTATGTTTGCATCTGTCTGTTTGTCGTTTCTTTATTACCCCCTTGCCCCAGTCAAGTCCATCCCTGGAGCCATGTAAAAATGCAGTCAACTGTCTTGTGCATGATAACGATTCAGGCAAGGAAACTGATAATGTTAGTTCCCAGAGGAATTTAGGTAGTCCCGTGACTGGGCTTAGGGAGTCCTGCTTTGTGGTTGCTAGAATGAAGTTAAAATGGTAACCCTTTGAGACTTGTGGTTCCTTTATTCTATGCATATGTAGACAGGTTTTTGTCTTCCTTCTGTGTGTGTGTGTGTTTTTAATAGTGGCAGCTGTTAATAATGATTTTTGTTATTAGAATTTTGAGGCAGGAGAGGCAGAAAGAGAGCAGAGGCTGACCTTCAATAGGTGGATTCTGTTCATTAGCAAACACAGCCCCTCTCCTGTGGGCAACTGAGGAGTCCACCGGGGAAAAAGTTGCCTGTGACCCTTTATAGGGGTGCATGAGGGGCTTGGGAATGGAAGGGTGAAATCATTGCCGCCATAGGGTGCTCTACATCTTTCCTTCCTGAAATTGTTGCTCAAGGTGAGACAGGGTATCTTGGGTGAGGTGCTGTCTCGACAGGCTTTCCTTACTGTCCTGACCTCTGCCCAGATAACTGGCTAGAGGCTGAGCAGGGCTGTCTGCAATCTCGGGAATCCCATGGTACAGCCAGGGTACTCTATAAATATATGTATGCTATTTGTAAAACAACCATATAGCCTCAGATACGTGATGAAAGAAGGAAGGCTAGAAGAAAGGATCCCTGTTCCCACCTCTTAGAGATAACATAATACATTTATGCTGAATTTTAAGATTTTTTTTTTTGCTTTTTTTTTTTTTTTTTTTACTTATTTGTTTATTTTTATTCTTTTTTAATTAAAATTTCCACCTGCTCCCCATTTCCCATTTCCCTCCCCTCCTCCCAAATATTGCCCTCCCCCCACTTCCCTCCCCCTATCCCCACTCCTCTTCTCCTCCCCCCACTCCATTCCCCCTCCCTCTCGATACTGAAGAGCAGTCCAAATTCCCTGCCCTGCGGGAAGACCAAGGTCCTTCTATCTACGTCCAGAAAGGTGAGCATCCAAACAGGCTAAGCTCCCACAAAGCCAGTTCATGTATTAGGATCGAAACCTAGTGCCATTGTCCTTGGCTTCTCATCAGTCTTCATTGACCGCCATGCTCAGAGAGTCCGGAATCAACCCATGCTTATTCAGTCCCAGACCAGCTGGCCTTGGTGGGCTCCCAATAAATCAGTTCCACTGTCACAGTGGGTGGGTGCATCCCTCGTGGTCCTGATTTTTTGCTCATGTTCTCCCTCCTTCTGCTCCTCATTTGGACCTTAAGAGCTCAGACCGTTGCTCCAAATTGAGACTCTGTCTCTACCTCGATCCATCGCCAGATGAAGGTTCTAAGGTGATATGCTAGATATTCATCAGTATAGGATAGGGTCATTTCAGGTTCCCTCTCCTTAGTTGCCCAAGGTACCAGATGGGGACATATTCCTGGACACCTGCGAACCCCTCAAGAGTCAAGTCTCTTGCCAACCCTAAGATGGCTCCCTTAGATAGGATATATACTTCGCTGCTCCCCTATCCATCCTTCCTATATCCCAACCATCCCAATCCTCCGAGCTCCTCCCATCCTCCCCTTCTCATATTTCTCATCCCATTTCCCCTTTGCCCCATGCCACCTCACCCGCAAGTTCCCAGTTTTTGCCCTGGAATCTTGTCTACTTCCCCCTCTCCATGCGGATGACTATATGATTTTCTTTGGGTTCACTTTCTTATTTAGCTTCTATAGGATCACACATTATATGCTTAATGTCTTTTATTTTATGGCTAGAAACCGATTATGAGTGAGTACATCCCATGTTCCTCTTTTTGAGTCTGGGATACCTCACTCAGGATAGTGTTTTCTATTTCCATCCATTTGCACGCAAAATTCGAGAAGTCATTGTTTTTTACTGCTGAGTAGTACTCTAATATGTATATATTCCACACTTTCTTCATCCATTCCTCCATTGAAGGGCATCTAGGTTGTTTCCAGGTTTTGGCTATTACAAACAATGCTGCTATGAACATAGTTGAACAGATACTTTTGTCATTTGATGTGGCATCTCTTGGGTATATTCCCAATAGAGGTATTACTGGATCTTGGGGTAGGTTGATCCCAAATTTCCTGAGAAATCGCCACACTGATTTCCAAAGTGGTTGCACAAGTTTGCATTCCCACCAGCAATGAATGAGTGTGCCTCTTTCTCCACAACCTCTCCAGCAAAGGCTATCATTGGTGTTCTTGATTTTAGCCATTCTGACAGGTGTAAGATGGTATCTCAAAGTTGTTTTAATTTGCATTTCCCTTATCGCTAAGGAGGTTGAGCATGACCTTAGGTGTCTTTTGGCCATTTGAATTTCTTCTGTTGAGAATTCTCTGTTCAGATCAGTGCCCCATTTTTTTATTGGGTTCATTAGCATTTTAAAGTTTAGTTTCTTGAGTTCTTTATATATTTTGGTGATCAGACCTTTGTCTGTTGCAGGGTTGGTGAAGATCTTCTCCCAGTCAGTGGGTTGCCTTTTTGTCTTAGTGACAGTGTCCTTTGCTTTACAGAAGCTACTCAGTTTCAGGAGGTCCCATTTATTCAATGTTGCCCTTAATGTCTGTGCTGCTGGGGATAAACGTAGGAAGTGATCTCCTGTACCCATATGTTGTAGAGTACTTCCAACTTTTTCTTCTATCAGGTTCAGTGTGTTCAGACTAATATTGAGGTCTTTAATCCATTTGGACTTGAGTTTTGTGCATGGTGATAGATATGGATCTATTTTCATTCTTCTACACGTTGACAACCAGTTCTGCCAGCACCATTTGTTGAAGATGCTCTCTTTTTTCCATTGAATACTTTTAGCTCCTTTATCAAAAATTAGGTGTTCATAAGTTTGTGGGTTAAAATCAGGGTCTTCTACTCGGTTCCATTGGTCGACTTCTCTGTTTTTATGCCAATACCAAACTGTTTTCAATACTGAGGCTCTGTAATAGAGTTTGAGGTCAGGGATGGTAATGCCTCCAGACGATCCTTTATTATATAAGATTGTTTTGGCTATCCTGGGTTTTTTGTTTCTCCATATAAAGTTGATTATTGTCCTCTCAAGATCTGTGAAGAATTTTGATGGGATTTTGATGGGGATTGCATTGAATCTATAAATTGCCCTTGGTAGAATTGCCATTTTTACTATGTTGATCCTCCCTATCCAAGAGCAAGGGAGATCCTTCCATTTTCTGGTATCCTCCTCAATTTCTTTCTTCATTGACTTAAAGTTCTTGTCAAATAGATCCTTTGCTTCCTTGGTTAGGGTTACCCCAAGATATTTTATGCTATTTGTGGCTATCGTGAAGGGTGATGCTTCTCTGATTTCCATCTCTGCTTCCTTATCCTTTGTGTATAGGAGGGCAACTGATTTTTTGGAATTGATCTTGTATCCTGCAACGCTACTAAAGGTGTTTATCAGCTGAAGGAGTTCTTTGCTGGAGTTTTTGGGGTCGCTTATGTACACTATCATATCGTCTGCAAATAATGAAAGTTTAACTTCTTCCTTTCCGATTTGAATCCCTTTGATCCCCTTATGTTGTCTTATTGCTATTGCTAGAATTTCAAGCACTATATTAAAGAGGTATGGAGAGAGTGGACAACCTTGTCGTGTTCCTGATTTTAGTGGAATAGCTTTGAGTTTCTCTCCATTTAATTTGATGTTAGCTGACGGCTTGCTATAAATAGCTTTTATTATAGTTAGGAACGACCCTTGTATTCCTAATCTCTCTAAGACCTTTATCATAAAGGGATGTTGAATTTTGTCAAATGCTTTTTCAGCATCTAATGAAATGATCATATGGTTTTTTTCTTTCAGTTTATTTATATGATGGATTACATTGATAGATTTTCGTATGTTGAACCAGCCCTGCATCTCTGGGATGAAGCCTACTTGATCATAATGGATAATTTTTCTGATGTGTTCTTGGATTCGGTTTGCCAGTATTTTATTGAGTATTTTTGCGTCGATGTTCATGAGTGAGATTGGCCTGTAATTCTCTTTCTTGGTTGTGTCTTTGTGTGGTTTTGGTATCAGAGTAACTTCAGCTTCATAAAAGGAATTTGTCAATGACTTCTCTGTTTCAATATTGTGAAATACATTAAGGAGTATAGGTATTAGGTCTTCTTGGAAGTTCTGGTAGAATTCTGCATTGAAGCCATCTGGACCTGGGCTTTTTTTGGTGGGGAGGTTTTTTATAACAACTTCTAATTCTTCGCGACTAACAGGTCTATTTAGATTGTTCACCTGGTCCTGGTTTAACTTTGGTATATGGTACTTATCTAAAAAAGTGTCCATTTCTATAACATTTTCCAATTTTGTGGCATACAGATTTTTGTAGTAAGATCTAATGATTCTCTGAATTTCCTCTGAGTCTGTGGTTATGTCTCCCTTTTCGTTTCTGATTTTGTTAATTTGCGTATTCTCTCTCTGCCGTTTGATTAGTTTGGATAGGGGTTTATCAATCTTATTGATTTTCTCCATGAACCAGCTTTTTGTTTCATTGATTCTTTGGATTGTTTTCTGTGTTTCTATTTTGTTGATTTCAGCCCTCAATTTGATTATTTCCAGTCTTCTACTTCTCCTAGGTGAGTCTGCTTCTTTTTTTTCTAAAGCTTTCAGGTGGGCTATTAAGTCTCCAATGTGTGCTTTCTCCGTTTTCTTTAAGTGGGCACTTAATGCTATGAATTTTCCTCTTAGCACTGCTTTCATAGTGTCCCATAGGTTTGAGTATGTTGAGTCTTCGTTTTCATTGAATTCAAGAAAGACTTTAATTTCTTTCTTTATTTCTTCCTTGATCCAGGTGAGGTTCAGTAGTTGACTGTCCAGTTTCCATGAGTTCATAGGCTTTCTGGGGATAGCATTGTTGTTGAATTCTAACTTTAATGCATGGTGATCTGATAAGACACAGGTGGTTACCGATATTTTTTTGTAACTGTGTAAGTTTGCTTTGTTACCGAGTATGTGGTCTATTTTCGAGAAGGTTCCATGAGCTGCAGAGAAGAAGGTATATTCTTTCCTATTTGGGTGGAATGTTCTATAGATGTCTGTTAAGTCCATTTGATTCATTAGCTCCCTTAATCCTCTTATTTCTCTGTTAGGTTTCTGTTTGATTGACCTGTCCATTGGTGAGAGAGGAGTGTTGAAATCTCCTACTATTAGTGTGTGTGGTTTGATGACTGCCTTGAGTTTTAGTAACGTTTCTTTTACATAAGTGGGTGCTTTTATATTAGGGGCATATATATTCAGGATTGAGATTTCATCCTGGTGAATTGTTCCTGTTATGAGTAAAAAATGTCCATCTCCATCTCTTTTGATTGATTTTAGTTTGAAGTCAACTTTCTTAGAAATTAGTATGGCCACACCTGCTTGTTTCTTAGGTCCGTTTGCTTGATAAACCTTTTCCCAGCCCTTTACTCTGAGTAGATGTCTGTCTTTGTGGTTGAGGTGTGTTTCTTGTAAGCAGCAGAATGTTGGATCCTGTTTTCGTATCCAATCTCTTAGCCTGTGCCTCTTTATAGGTGAGTTGAGTCCATTGATATTAAGTGATATTAATGACCAGTGGTTGTTAACTCCGGTCATTTTTCCTTTCTTTCTTTCTTTCTTTCCTTTGGTAGTAGAGTTTGTGTGTTTCCCTTCTTCAAGTTGTGCTGGTGAAGGGTCTTTAGATGTCTGAGTTATTGTGGGCATTGTTGGACTCCTTGGTTTGTGATTTTCCTTCAATTACTTTCTGAAGGGCTGGATTTGTGGCTACGTATTGTTTAAATTTGTTTTTATCCTGGAAAACTTTGTTTTCTCCATTTATAGTGAACGAAAGCTTGGCTGGGTATAGTAGTCTGGGCTTGCATCCCTGGTCTCGTAGTTTCTGCAGTATATCTATCCAGGACCTTCTGGCTTTCATGGTTTCCATAGAGAAATCAGGTGTAAGTCTGATAGGTTTACCTTTATAGGTAACTTGACCTTTTTCCTTTGCAGCTCTTAATATTCTTTCTTTATTCTGTATGTTTTGTGTTTTGATTATTATATGACGAGGAGATGTTTTTTTTTGATCCAGTCGATTTGGTGTTCTGTATGCTTCTTGGACCTTCAAAGGAATATCTTTCTTAAGGTTGGGAAAGTTTTCTTCTATAATTTTATTAAATATATTTTCTGGACCATTGAGCTGTACTTCTTCTCCTTCTTCTATCCCTATTATTCTTAGGTTTGGTCTTTTTATTGTGTCCCAGATTTCCTGAATGTTTTGTGATGAGAATTTGTTAGTTATGCTGTTTTCTTTGATGAGAGTGTTTATTTTCTCTATGGTATCTTCAGTGTCTGAGATTCTTTCTTCTATCTCTTGTAATCTGTTGGTGGTACTTGTCTCTGTAGTTCCTGTTCGTTTATTCAAATTTTCCATCTCCATCCTTCCCTCGGTTTGTGTTTTCTTTATTACTTCCACTTCGTTCTTCAAGTCTTGAACCGTTTCCCTTACCTGTTTGATTACTTTTTCTTGTTTCTCTTGGTTTTCTTGGGTATCTTTGAGATATTTATTCATTTCCTCTACCTTTTTGTTTGTAATCTCTAATTGGTTGTGGCAGTTTTTCACCTCCTGTTTAAGGTCCTCTATTATTTTCATAAAATTCACTTTTGAGTCGAATTCTTCTAATTCTTCTGTATTAGGGTTTAGACTTCTCATTTCGGGATTCCTGGATCCTGGTGATGTCACGTTGCCTTTCAAGTTGTTGGGGGAATTCTTGCATTGGCGCCTGCCCATCTTTTCCTTCAAATGGAGCCAGGAGAGGCCTGATGTCTTGGACCAGTCTTTGCTGTGACTAACTCTCTAGGTGTATCTCCTCAGTGTAGGGGCAGGAACCGTTCCCTTCCAGGTGAACTCCTCAACACCAAAACATGGATGCGTGGTATTCCAATGACCCGCGTAAAGAAGGCCGAATGCAAGGGGTCGGGTGGGGTCCAGTAGAAGACAGGCGACACTGCAGTACAAGCTGGAGGTGCCTGCGCTCCCTTTCGGGGGTTGCTGAGGCCTGCCCGCTGCTCTGGTTGGGTAGCCTTAGTGTAGGGGCGTTTGTGCTCTCTACCGGGACCGTCCGCCCCAGGATAGTACACACTCACCCGTCCCGATGAAACTTCTTGGCACCTACACAGGAACTCCTGGATGCCCCAATGAGCCAGGGACTAATGGAAGTAGGGCGCAGGCAGAGCAGGTCCAGCAGATCACAGCAGAGACTGCAGCCCCAGCAGCAGGGGCCCGCTTTCCCTGGCGGGGACCTTGAGGCCTGCCCTCTAGTCAGGGACTCACTGCTCTGGGTTGGTAGCCTTAGTGAAATGGCAGGAAACTGTTCCACAGCTAAGGACCTTGCAGACAAGGCAGGTTTGGGGGTGGGGGTGGGGGCGGGTGTGTAGGAGAGCAAGCCCTGCAGCAGGAGCTGGGGGAGGGGTGTTTGTGCTCTCTACCTGGACAGTCCTCCCCAGGATAGCACACACTCACCCGTCCCGATGAAACTTCTCGGCACCTACACAGGAACTCCTGGATGCCCCAATGAGCCAGGGACTAATGGAAGTAGGGCGCAGGCAGAGCAGGTCCAGCAGATCACAGCAGAGACTGCAGCCCCAGCAGCAGGGGCCCGCTTTCCCTGGCGGGGACCTTGAGGCCTGCCCTCTAGTCAAGAACTCACTGCTCTGGGTTGGTAGCCTTAGTGAAATGGCAGGAAACTGTTCCACAGCTAAGGACCTTGCAGACCTTTTTTTGCTTTTTCAAGACAGGGTTTCTCTGTGGCTTTGGAGCCTGTCCTGGAACTAGCTCTTGTAGACCAGGCTGGTCTCGAACTCACAGAGATCCGCCTGCCTCTGCCTCCCAAGTGCTGGGATAAGATTTTTTTTTTTTTTGGTTTTCTTTTTCTTATGAACGTATGGACATACTTATTTTTAAAATAGAACTATATAATTTTAACCCAAATTTTGAAAAATTTGTAACGTGCATCATTAACCCTGATTTATGGACATATGTATCATTTGGATATATGATATTAAGTAACAAAATTAGGTTTACTGTCAAAGGGCTACTATAATTTACTGGCCTCTTGTTGATGACATTTAAATTGTTTACTGGGATAAATTATGGTGAAAATTCTGAGTCCTTTTCCACTGTTTTTGAGAGCTTTCCATCAGTTCATTGTCTTGCCAGTGGGGTTTAGTGCTCAGGGTGCCTTGCCTTCATTAACCCTTCAATCCTTATTTCTCTATGCAATCATCATTTAAAATTAGAGTTTAATTTATTTTGAAATTTAAATACTTCAGGGCAATTCCGAGGCACTTGTGTGCTTTTCTCGTCACTTGGTTTACCTTTTTCTAGCAGCATGTTTTGGGTTTTTCTGTGTGTTTGGTTTGCTCTACGAGAGCTCTTTACATATTAGATTAGCTCTCTGCCAGTTAACTCAAAATAAGTTAAGCAGTCGGCGGCATTGTGCCAAATATGCATTACCCACCCCCCCATTTGATTATTGTCTTTTCACCTGGACTTAGAATAGCCCCTACATTGAAGACATACTTAATTAATCAAATGTTTCAATCTGTAGTATTGGTCTGAAAAATTATTCCTGGAGAAAATCTCCTTGCCCCAAGATTATAGAAATTGTTCCTTAAAAATTGGGTGATTTGGAATTTGAGAGAGAAATAGCTGGTAAGGATCGTAAATTGTTTTTCAGTATACTTAACCCAACCGTATCATTTTAGAATTCATAGTTTTTCCACTTTTATCATACACAAAGTTCCCTTGGGTCTGTGGATTAAAATCCCCTTCCTCTATTTCGTCCCATAGCTCTGTATCACCATTGGCTTATTCAGAGATACAGAGATGGATTATCAAACAGAAATATTAGCATTGGCTCACACAGCTACTTCAAGTATGGAGAGTCTTAAGAGTAAGGCTTGCTTCTAGGAGGTGAATATGAATGAACATGGAGGTGTAGCTGGTAGGGATGCCTAAGAGAGATTGGGGATGGTGAGGAAGTGGAGAGGCTTGAGTGAGTGAAGTCTTAGAAATAAGACGTGGCTCGTGTGTGTGTGTGTGTGTGTGCGCACGCACACACGTGCGTGTGCACAGTAATATGAGGCACAACAAAAAATTGGGTCAAGTTAGCTTCTGTGATGTTTGGAGGGTTTCTCCTGTCACATAGTTAATGTAGATTTAGTCTGAGATGGTATTGTGCATTTTAAGCAGATGTGAGGGTATAATCCCTTTTGTATTGTAGAAAGGATTTTGTTTTTTGGTTTGTTTGTTGTTGTTGAAGATGGATTGGAAGGATTTTCGAAGAATCACCAACTAGGCAAGGATTCTAATGATTAGGAGTTTCTGTGGTAATCAGATGGGAGTACCAGAGAGAAGGAGCTGAGCTAGAGACGCGCTGGTGGTGACTGGTAAAGAATGCTGGGCAGTGCATCAGGGAGAGAGAAGCTGTTAATGTCTTCAGTCCCTAGACTGGGAATGTCTTGTGAGAGCAAGTTAGGGTCAGCTTGACTCTCGCACTTGCGGGGAATGACAGCTGTGAAGGATGCGACTAAACAAATTTGATGGGTTTCCATCCCAGGTTCCGCCTCTAGGCCTTAGATTTAATGTCCAAATAGTGACTGTTGTACTAACTTGTTCCTTTGACGGACTGCTCAGGCAGTGTGCACGTCATCTCACCCAACTCCTGTCCTTTTTCCGCACTAGCTGGCAGATTCCAGAATGTTCTTCAAAGTGTTTAGCATAGATGGGGAAAGTTGCGGTTTTTCTATTCCATACATTGTCTGTATTATCATCATCAGGTTTCTAGATGTATCTTGCAGATGGGATTTGAAGCTTGCAGACTTTGAACGATGAAAACACTGTAGAAGTCATAATAAGAAAAAGTTCTTGGATGGAGTTGATGGAAAAATCTCACTTCAGAAGCCAGGGCACAAATGTAACTTTCCAAAGGTTTTCTTTGCTTGCACGTATTGCCTCTCAAATAGAATGCAGACTTAATTTTGCTAACTGAGAAGCTATCTCCACTTGTTAAACCCTCCCGGATATGAGTGAGTTATGACATGGAAAGGAGTAAACAATAGAGAGTACGTGTGGCCCTGCCACTGAATTGCCAGCCCCGTGTCACTTGGTGAGGAAATGTGGGCTGGATGGTCACTGTCCTCAGTTGATGTTTATCAAACACCATGGCCTTATGAATACTTGTTTAGACTGAGTATGTTAATAGCTTAAGCTTGGACAGTTGACCAGCTTTATTATCTTAACTATCTGTGTACCTTCTGGACCAATGGTCTTCTTAAACTCTGCTTGTCTTTTGTCCCCAATCTTATTTTTAAGCAAGACTGATGATTATTCTGCCAAAAGGGATCTTCTTGATGCAGCCCTCTCAGGATCATCTTTGGTCCTCAGACTCCTTGTGCTCTCAAGAGAAAGTAGAAGGCAGAGTGGTGGATGCTACTCTGCTGTCTGGTGGTGTGATGTGCCAAAGATTATGGCTTCTCATCTTTCTCAGGCCTCTGTGTGTAGGAGCCAAAAGGGATCATGGACAGTCTTATGGACTCTCTTGGGATGCAGACTCATATGTATTTTGTAAAATGGGGCAGGGTTTGAAATGTCACAGGAACTAGCATCTTTTCTTACTTTTCCCACTGTAAATAGTTTTAGGTTGAAATGTAGAGGCAAAGACTTAGAAAAGAAGAAAGCACAGAGAGCCGTGGAAAAATGGTAGCAAAACAAAGTTCCATTTGGTAAAGAATTCGAAAAGTCCTGAGTGCATGTATATACAGAAACAGGCGTAGATTCGGAAAGTCCTGAGTGCATGTATATACAGAGACAGGCATAGATTCGGAAAGTCCTGAGTGCGTGTATATACAGAGACAGGCGTAGATTCATTCATCATTATGTTACGATGTTTATGTCTGTAAGGTCATATAGAATTTTGATGCAGTATGTACATTTTATCTGTGTTGGTTGATTCATAGACATAAAACTGAATGGAAAAATGAATACAATGTACATACTCCTGAAGCAGCCCATTTGCATGAAAATGAAACCTGCATTTTGGAGCAGCTGATTTTGCCATTTTCTCTTAAATGAAATTTGACTCATTTCTCATCTAAATATTGGAAGTACCCAGTATGTGTCAGATTGTCAGAGACGGACTCAATGCTTAATGATTGAATTGGTACTTAGTCCTGCATCTATCCACCAAGCATCTCGGGCAATCTCCTGGTTTTATTTTCATTATTATTCCGATTCTCTGAATCCTCTTTTTAATCTCAGTTTTTCTCTAATCTTGTAAGCTCTGAATTGTGTCTTATCAGCTCGGCTTCTTGAGTTCTTCATTGTCCTCTGAATTTTTTTTATTCATTATCATATTTACTTTTCTATTGCTGTGACAAACCACCATAACCAAGACAACTTATGAAAAGAAGTGTAGATTTGGGCTTACAGTTTCAGAGGGTTAGAGTCCAAGGGCATGGTGGCAGGAGCAGCTGAAAATTCACACCTTAACCAGCAAGTAGGCGGAGAGATATTAGGAAAGGTATGAACTTTTGAAACCTCGAAGTTCATCCACGGTGGTACATCTTTTCCTACAAAGCCACTCCTCCTATTCCTCCTCAAGCAGCTCCACCCACTGGTACCAAGTATTCAAACATATGAGCCTACTGTAACCTTTCTTATTCAAATGGACACATTCATTTTCTTGACTTCCTGGTTTTTGTATGTATTTTTGACTTGGGTGCTAAACACTAGCAGCTGTCCACCTAGATCTATGCTCTGTCCCAGAAGCATAGTTAATACTGTGTTTTCCAGTGCCCCCTGAAGGAGGTGTAGCCATTTGTACAATAGCTCTTTGTAAAAATCTTCTACAAATGCTTCTGGATTGCTTTTCTCCTTTCTGTTGAGTAGAATGGATGCTGCTATCCAACAAGTTCCTGAAATCATTGTCCTCTTTTTCCCTGTCTGAGTTCTTGGAATCATTATGTTGGAATAGATTTAAATATATTACTAAAGCCACGAGTCTTGGTGACTTGCTAATATAACTTAGCCTACTCTGCTGGCTAGTTTCTTATCAACTTGACACAATGCAGGGTCCATTGAAAACAGGAAACTTCAACTGAGAAAATACCTCACAAAGTTTCTTCTGAGAGACATGTAATCTCCTAACTGTAATCTCCTATAAAAATCAAAATCAAAAAGCAGATCGCATACTTCCAACATATAATAGCACAGGATACACATTATCATTTCAAAACAGAGGGAAGGGAGCATAGCAAGGACATATTGAACCAAAGTAAGACCAAAAATCAGCAGAGAAAACTCCAAACTCTGCATCCCCATGTCTGATGTCAAAATGCTCTTCAAATCTCCAACTCTTTTCAGCGTTGCTGGCTACAACATACTTCTTTTTCTTGAGCTGGTTGCACTTCCTGTTAGCAGCTTTCTTTGGCAGGTATCTAACAATTCTGGCACCTCTAACATCTTGGGTTCTCTAAGGCAATTCAGGTTTCAATTTCAAAGTTTCATGCAATGGCCTCTCTACTGGACCTCCATTCAGGGACTCCCTGACATGGCCTGGTTGGTATCAGGAGTTTTCCTTTCCGTAATCTCCAGGGAAAATTCTATAACTCCTTTCTTCTGTACTTAACTCTAAAGCCTGAACCACATGACCCAGACTGCCAAGTTTTGCTACTTGCTAGGGTTGGAACATGGCCCCTTCATTCAATTACATCTTCACCAGTTTACTGTCCTTCATTGCCTGAACCTGGCTGTCCTGGAACTCACTCTGTAGACCAGGCTGGCCTCAAACTCAGAGATCCACCATCTTCTGCCAGCTCAGTGCTGGAAATAAAGGTATGCCCCACCACACCCGGCTCCAAGCTTTCCTTTAGTTTCTTCCCACAAGTTGGAAACTTAGCTGCATGGGATCTTGCCCTGAGGTCACCACTCCCTTTATTCCATTTCTTAACCTGTCTATCTCTTTGACCACAGAATTTAGCTCCATTTCACTTTCTGGTGCTCTTTTTCTCAAATATTTTTCCTTGTACAGCTTGCCCCTTTTCATTATAAATCTTTATCAGAGTTAACACTAATAACTACACAACAGAATCTATACTAGGCTGTTTTGAGATTTCCTCTGCCAATGCAATTAATCCAAAATCTTCACTTTAGCCTCAGGTAGACTTTTCAGACAATGACAAAAAGCAGCTACTTTCTTCACCAAAATAAAACAAGACCAGGCCACATGCTAACCTTTTTCTTCTCTGAAACCTCTTGATTCCCACAGTTCATCAAAATCACATTCAGCACCACTGTCTTCCATGCGCCTACTTGTATGGCCCATTAAGCATCACTTAAAACATTCTGTTGCTTTCCTAACCCAAGCTCCTAAAGTCCATATTAATCTCCAAATAAAAACATGGCCAGGCCTCTCACAGCAATATCTCAGTCCTTCTCTCCAACTTATGTCTTAGTTAGGGTTTCCATTGCTGTGTGAAGAAACTATGACCACAGCATGTCTTATGAGGAAAACTTTCCACTTGGTGGCTCACTTACAGTTTCAGAGGTTCATTCACTGTCTTCATGGCGGGGAGCATAGTGGCCTGCAGGCAGACATGGTCCTGGAGAAATAGCTGAGAACCCTATATCTTGCATGCAACAGGAAGTTGACTGAAACATTGGGTGGTTTCTATCCTGTGTATAGGAAACCTCAAAGCCTGCCCCACAATGGCACACTTCCTCCAATAAGGTCATACCCCTCCATCAAAGCCAAACCTCCTGATAGTGCCAATCCCCAGGAGATTATGGGAGCTCGTTACATTCAAACTACCACAAGGGCTCAGACCACTGTAGGTAGTGCTACCCCTAGACAGGTGGTCCTGTTCTATATAAGAAAGCAAGCTGAGCAAGCCATATAGAGCAAGACAGTAAGCATCACTCCTCCATGGACTTTTTTCTGTTCCTGCCTCCACATTCCTGCCTTCAGTTCCTGCTCTGACTTTCCTTCATGATAGGCTATGATCAGATGGATTTGCCCTTTAAATGAACCCTTCCCTCTCTAAGTTTGTATTTGGTTATGGTATTTTATCATCATAGAAGACAAACTGGGACAATGATCTTATGACCACTCTTGATTCCTTAGAGCCTAGTTCTTTTTCTTTGAAAGCAAGATTGAAATGTGTCGGGGACCAACCAAAACAAAAATACCTCTTGTCAGGGTAAAGGTGTGGGAATTAGAAACATAGTAAAGAATATGCAGACACAAATGAAAATAATAAAATGGAGAATATATAGGATAGTATTGGGGGGTATTTTTCAGTGGGTACTGAAAATTCGCTCACGTTTAATTTCCAATTGCTTAAAATACTCCTGAACCCAAAAGGTAGGAGTAAGACAACGGAATGCATTGACGTGATATAAGGAAATGAATATACCATTTGAAAGTCATAGGCTACATTTATAGTTAAACATTCCGTTGCTAGAACAAAACAAGTCATCAAGTCACGCTCAAGCCCTAGACCAAAACACTCTATAGGCAAACCACTCCCTGTGTGGAATCCCAAGTTATCTCCATAAAGGGAATTGGAACTTAATTGGATTCTTATACTTTTGATTGAGGTAGGAATAGATCTATTTCTCTATTCCTGGAACACAAGGGATGGCAATTGGCCACACTTGTTGACCATAACCTTGAGTGAGCAGAACTCTCTGATCACCAGCTAGGTAATGCCTTGTTTGAGGTAGAAGCATAATAACCTTGTAAGTTTCAACTCTCTGACCTTTGGTCAATGTGGGGCTCATTTTTCCAGGCCGCTACAGAAATGTCTGTTTATAAAATGTGTCTTGAGGCATAGTTTTTAAGTGTCTTAAACTAGAGTGTATCTGAACGGATAGAGCCTCCTTCCTCCACTGTCCATTTTCCTGTACGTCAGGCCATGGCAATCCAGATGCCCAGGCCCCAGACGGGAAGTTGTGCTTTGCTTTTCTGGCTGTCACATCCTTCATAGACCCAGAAGTTGGCATGTATCAGCCTTGGGCCTAATTCAACTTTGGCCCATGTTTTTTTTTTTTTCTTCTCCTTCTTCTTAATAGTTTTTTTAAACTTATTTTTTATTTTTATTTTATTTTTTTACCAGAAGTTGTTCATTTGTATATTTTGTCATTGTTGTTTGTTTCTTATATCTACTTTGTCATCAACAACAGAAGAGCTGGGTAATAGTTCCAGAAGTCATATACTGACAAATCTTAAAGATTTCTGATCTGGTCCTACTTAGAAAGTGTTTTCCAAACCCTTATCTAGTCAGTTGCCAGAGTTTTAATGCTGTCTTCTCACTATTCTCTTGAGCTCTATGACTTCTTTGCATTTCTAGTGTTATCTTTAACACCCCATTTAGAGTGTGGAAATAGCGCTCTACATGGCCCCCAGTGTCTCTGGCCCCAGAGTCTTGCAGTCTGTCCTCAATTTAATGGCCAAAACAATCCTGTTCAAAGGAAAATGTCGAAAGTCTTCTTGTTAGAATAATGATACAGCTCCCAAGTCCACATGTCTTTATATGCAAATGAAGTACCTCTCTGAAAACTGAAAAATATCACCATCTTGATTAAAACCCTGCAGCGCTTTCCTTTGCTCTTAGAAATCGTAGAAGGCTGAGCCAGCTCACTCCTTCCTTGTCACTGTTTACCCTTGTGTTTAGAATATACTGTGTTCTCCGTATCTTCTCCTTCCCTCTCTCGTATTCTTAGCTGGGTAGGCCTCACATGCCATTCCAGGTCAAAACATAAAAGACACTTTGTCCAGGAGGCCCTTCCTTCCCTCTGCTTAGATTGTTTCCTTCCTCCGTGTCGTCAGCTTCCCAGCTCGCTACAGCTACCATTCTTCATTCGGCTTATTTTTGTCTCCCCCTTCCCGTTGACCGTAAATTCACAAGAACCAGGAGCATGTCTGCGTAGGGTGTGGGTGGGTCTCCAGCATCCATCCATCATACTCGAAACATGGTTAGCAGGTCATGGACAGCACTGTGGAGGGTATGGTTAGTCACATTTCCTGCCCCCATTCGCCAAATCTTGTTAAAGTGATGATTTCCATGATCTAAATTACTTAAATCTAAGGAAGAAAAACTATAAGTCAGACTGGCTTGATAGGTACAAGAAATGTATAAAAGAAGAAGCAAAGGAAGCTAAGATTATGGTTGTATACATGCATATCTATTGTTGAATATATGCAAATGTATATGTATAATCATCTGTGAAACTCATTCATTAAGGGCCCTAACACCTGGATACCTCATCTTCCATCCAAACGGTCACCCACGCCAGTCTAGCAGTGTCACTCATCTCTAGTCCTAAAAAAAAAAAAAAAAAAACCAGGAAAAGACCATTTTGTCATATAGAGAACCCCGGGACGAACTGTCGTTTGCTTACTCTATGCTCAGTCTTTCATCGGCTTGTTTAACAAATATTTGTTAAGTGTGATCCAGATGCTTGGAACTGAGAAGGGAAGAGGGAAAGAGCTATTATATTAGTTAGGAGGCAGACACCTACAATCTAATTATAGGACGATATAGTAAGCACTGCAATTAACAATTTGCACAAAGTCGTCTGGGCGCACACAGGAGGAAACAAATTCTGCTTTTGCCTGCTTCTGGCAAGATGAAAATGGAAATGTATGTGCATGTTTTTGTGGAGAGCAAAAGATTCGGGTAGGATTTACCTCTGTTCTGCTTCAATTTTGGCTAAATAATTTCTCATAGATGGTATGCTGTTTTTCCATATGAATATGCTTGACAGATGGAATAACTCATTGTGTTGGACCAGAAGCAGCAGAATTTCTTAGACATTCTTAGATGAGTCATAAGAGAGAAGACAGACATTGTTCCCATGATGTCACTCCTCCTCCCCAAACTCCCCAGGAGACACACAGGAGAACTCAGTTCCTGGCCATGGACTCTGAAATAGCTAAGTGGGGATGAGTCACACTTGAGTAAGCGTGCTCCCACAAGAGCATGGCACAAGTCTGTAAGGGACTTCGTTAATCAGAAGGGCCACATGGTGAGCCAACCCCGTTCATTGCGGGCGAACTTCTATATGGTTCGACGTTAGAACGTCCTTTCGCCTCATTAGGCAAAACAGCAGAAATAACTGACCATGAGTTTAGAGAGATATGTCACTTTTTTTACTTCCAGGTTTTTAAAATCTGTTTAGCTGTGTGTGTGTGAGAGTGTGTATGTGTGTGTATACCTTTGTGCATGTGTGTCCACAGGTAGGTAGGTGGTTGTGCACTTGTAGATGTGCATGTGGATGCCAGAGTCTCTCTCACTAAACCTTGAACTTGCAGATTTCTCTAACCTAGGGAGCCAGCTTGCACCAGAGATCTCTGGTCTCTGCTTCTTGAACGCTGGAATTATCAGTGAGCCGCTATACTCCTCTGGCTTTTAAGTGGATCCCGCGACTCTGAAGTCAGGGCCTCGCACCTCCTCTACCGGTGCTCTGACTTCCCCATTCCCCAGCTCCCTTCTTCTGTGGTCTTTCCTCTCTTCCCTCCCCCCTTTGAATTTCTTGGAAATAGTCTAATCCTGGTTGAAAATTTCTTAGGACACTGATAAGCAGAAATAATTGGTAGCGCACATTTAGATCCCATCTGCCGTTTACCTGGAGAAGCTAGAATGAGCTACTTAAATTCACTAAGCCCTGATTTCCTCATCTAAAACATGACTCCTAATCAACTGTTGCATTAGTTACTTTTCTGGTCCATGTGATGCAAGTAGCTCAGTGGAGCTGTTTGCTCTGCTCATGTTTCCATAGAGATGGTTGTGGTGGGAAGGGTGTGGTGACTGGCCTGTTTCTGTCCCTGTGTGTGAACCTGGCGTGCATCTCTAAAATCCTAACCGTGCCGGCTCGGCACCATATCTCAAAGGTCCAACAACCTCTCCGGAAAGCTGGGGTTCAGGCTCTCAAAATGCGAGGCGGTAGGGGACATGTCTCATTCAAACCATTTCTCTCCCAAGGCTGTCTTGAGCATTAAATGAAGTGGCTCAAATAATGTTCCCAAGTGTCTCAAGAGCTCCTAGGTTATCTTTTGTTACAAAGTCTCAACAGCCAAGTCTTGTGTTGATTTCTTCCCCAAATAGAAGTTATTTTTTCCCCTGTCATTTGAACTCCACAAGACTAGAACTCCACTGAAAGTATACAGGAGCACCGCAGGTGACTTTATCTTTCTTAAATGCTTGCTTGGTTTATTCCTTCGTTTATGTTTGCTGAGACTTCATTTATAACTGAAGGGTTCTGTTGTTGTCGTTGTTGTTTGTGTGTGTTTAAGACAGGGTTTGCCCTATGGCCAGCCTGCCTTGAAATTCATTTTGTAGCTCAGATTAAGCTTGAACTCCTATAATGCTGGGATTACAGGGGTGAGCCACCATGCTCATTTTATTGTTTTCAATTATGTATATACTATTTGTATGTGTGTGTAATGATAAAAAGGGAAGGAGAATTGGGTACCTTTTGACAGGCCCTGTTAGGTATGCTGTATGCAACAGTTCGTGCAAGAGGTTTATTGGGGCGGCGGAGGGGAAGAGTGAAAGGCCATGTTGGAGTGGGGACATGAGAGAGGCAGTCAGACAGAAAGACAAGAGGAAAAAGAGATGCCCGAGAGGAGCAAGAGGCAAGAGAGGAAAGAAGAGGCAAACGAGGAGTAAGAGGCAGGAGAGACAAGAGGCAAGAGGGGGCACAAGAGGCAAAGAGAGCAAGCCATGTCTGGCGGGCACCTTTAATGGGGGCATATGTTGGCTAGCTGTCGGTGCAAAGATACCTAGTCACAGGTGATGATGTTACTGCCCTGGTGGCAGAGGCAGGCTCCTACTGCCAAGGAGCCTAAATTTGTGCATGTGTGTGTCTGCGTGCATGTGTGCGTGCGTGTGCGTGTGTGTGTGTGCTTTTTGGATTTTCTAAAAATTGGAACAACTGTCTTGGCTCTTGAACAGGGACTGTCTTACAAGTGATGGGTAAAGCCAAGACCTCCCTCTTTTCAGTGTAGCCTGGAGGCAACCACAGCTGAGCTCAGAGTGGAGCTCACAATTCAGAGTCAGATGGAAACAGGACTGCAGCTGTCCATAATGTATTAATATGTCCCCATCCACAGCGCTTTAGTAAATATATATCTGCCATCGCCTAATGCATTTTTTCCAGAATTTCCTTTTGAATTAAGGCCTTACAAGGTTCAGAGTCCCAGCTGCCAACTGGAGTGACTCATTTCTCCATTATGTAAGCCATTAGCAGATTACTGCTTGGGACCTAGAATACCTTGCTCTAGGGGTAACAGCAAGGTGCCCCAAATGGCTCTCAGCTGTGCCCTGACACTGGCTCACCTGGGTTCCCCAGAGAACCCACTCTTTGCTCTCAGCTCTGAGTCCTGCACAGAGACCTCATTAACATCACAAAGCCACCCCTCTCTGCCTTCCTGGCAGTCACCTGCCCAAGGGAAAAGGGGGCTTATGGAAGAGGAGGTGATTTGTAATTACCAGGAAGTCAAAATTCTTGCAAAGATTGCAGATTGGCTAGATCTGAATGTAGGGAAATGTCATCTGAGGGGACCTGAAATTTGAGGCAGACTCCTTGGCATCAAGTTCTGTTTAAAGCAAACACTGGAGAGAATCCGGAGAGAATGACCTTGGGGATCTTGGGAAACTGAAGAAGAACAACATGATTTACACAGTGAGACCGGAAGGAAGGGAAATACTTAAGGAACAGTCATTTCTAAAATGCTGTTTTTTTTTTTTAATGATTTCAAAGCTCAAATACTTATATATTTGTTGCTTAACTATAATCATGAATTTTTTTGTTGTCTGGAGTACAAAATATGCATTGTAATTAGGCAGAAAGTACTTTTTCCCCAACCCATAGAAAGACCCAGTCAGTGTCTGTGATTGAGTGGAGATTCCATGCATGGAGGAGCGTTGACTTTCTTAGCTCTTAATCCTTCCTCTCTGAGGAGGTCATATCATTTGGTGTGCTAGATGCAAATGTGGGAATTCAGTGGCTTCTGAAAATTACCTGTTCTCTGTGGGGTGGCTGTCCTCAGAGGAGGTCTAGGCCTCAACCACAGATAGAATTATTATCTCCCAGTGATTGCTACCACGAGAGTGGATTAGCAGTGCCATGGGGATTGAGGATGCTGGTTCAAAGACCGTTTTGTTTGCCATTCCCGATACTCAGAAGATCATCAGGATGTGCTACATATCAAATATACATGTTTGAGCCTTCCTGGGAGTCAGTTTTTACTAGTCTAAATGTTCACACATTCTTCTTTCCCTTAGATCCTTTAGTTCACTGTCCTATCAGGTAGAACTGGCAAAGTCCTATCTGGCCACTTTGGTTTCTTGGTGTTAGGTCTCAAAGAACTCGCAGACAAATGGCTGAGGTGCCTATTGAGCATATCAAAGCAGATGCTCTTCAGTCTCTCTCAGCATCACCAATGCCTGTTACCTAGTCCTGACTCCTCTCAGCTCTTCTCACCCTGTCCCCTACCCTGGACCTCTGGAGCCCCCCTAGCTTCACTGCCCTTCCCCCAACTTCTCTGATTCCTATATACCCTCAGCCATGGTCAGCAGCTCCTCTCTTAGCTCCTCCCCTCCCCCCATGGTCTGGTTCACTCTATTGGCCTCTCTTCAGTCTGGACCCTTCCAGATGCCTCTGCCTGTTTTCTCCCCCATATCTACAAGAAACCTTCTCAGCCGTGTACCTGGGAGCAGTCCTGTCCTCATTTCCATTCACTTCGTAAGAGAGATACAGTTGTGGGCCACACAAGAGTCCAGAACTTTGCATTTCCTGACTGCTCATATCAGTCATTAAAGCATTGTTTCTCAAAGAACCCAAGGGGAAAAGAGACCGCTGCGTCTATAACTAAAATGTAAGATACTTTTTACAAGACAGACATGCTCAGTGAGAGAATACTGTTCCCGGGGAGAACTTTATGGAGTGGGTGACATGTAAGGTGCCCACCCTTCCCACCATAATCCAAGTTTTCGCAGGTGAGGTTGTTTCCTGCCTAGATATGCCTCTTTATCAGTGGCTTGAGGATTATCTCCAGAGAGGCAGAAAGAGAGTCCTTTGTTCTCGGTGTTTTGTGACTTGGTTCGGTGACTGTCACAGAGTGGGAACCTAACATATATTCATTGGTTTGTGCCAGAAGCAGGGCACCAGCCATTCTTTCTAATGGGAAGTGGAAAGTGAGATGCTACGGTCAGAATATTCAACTCTGCCGAAAACAGAAGGTTAAGTCTAGTAGCCCCGTCACAACTCTTTAATAGGGCATCTTCTCTCTCTCTCTCTCTCTCTCCCTCTCCTCTCTCTCTCTCTCTCTCTCTCTCTTTCTCTCTCTCTCTCTCTCTCTCTCTCTCTCTCTCTCTCTCTGGCTTTCTAGACCCAAACTTCTTGGGTGCCATTCGAAAGAGGAAATGAAAGTGAGAGAGGTTTACTGCAGGAGTCTGGTGGAGCCTCCTGGCATCTCTGGAGTAAGAACCATTTGCTGTTTCGTCCTGGGATGAAGAGGTCTCAGGAAGCCAACTGAAGTCATCTGTTTCAAAATCTCAATGGCTCTTGCCTGGCTCTGTTGTCTTAGACATTGTCTGTTTTGCATCCCATTATGAAAGACTAAACTGAACTCAAAAATAGCCACCACTATTAGAGTAGTGATCTCTGGTGAGATCTAGGAGTCGGGAGATAGATAGCAAGGTCTCCCCTCCTACCACCAGCTAAAACCCAGGCTTGCTTCTGTCATCAGAGAAACACAGTAGGGCAGAGAACCCTCTGGATTCTCCCCTTTCTTCCCGTCCCAGATTCCCCAGCTATGGATTATCCCAAGGCCATTGTAAAGCCTGCCTGGCTCCCAAAGGTCTCCTTGCCTTCTAGCACACATGCATCCCCAAAGCCTTGCTAGAAAACTGCAGGAACTTCCAAGTCTGCATAGCAGCCAGTTACCCGAGGAAGCTCTTCACCAGAGTCTGCCCCCGGCATTGGCCTTGTCTGTTCGTTTGTTTCTTTTTCTTTCTTTCTACTAATTCCAAACATGAAGGCTGAGGTGCCTATTAGATTTGATGTCCCACATTCTCCCTCTGAAATTAAGTTTGTTTTACTAGCCAATAATTCGATTCCATTAAAAAACCCAGGATTTATTTTATAAGCATGGCAACTAGCCATTACATGAAAAGTTCTCCATGGGCCCAAAGCAGAACATGTAAAATGCCATCTCAGGTGCCAAGTTCTTTCCTAATGCCTTCTTGCTTTCCTTCACAGTGTTTTGGAAGTGGCTTAAATCTAATTGGTTCCCCCAGGATCTCAACTCCTGTTACATTTGTGGAGCATCCTTTTTTTTTTTTTTTTCTCCTAGAGGCATCTGGAGATAATGAGTTGCTGCTTCTGGCTGGCATGCAGGATAGAGTGATGCATGAAGCAACTTTTATCCTTATTAACTAATTAATTATTATCGTTATTAATCCTTTTTTAGGAACTTTCGAGTGTTGGCTCAACTCTTTTGAAACTTGGAATGTTTGCTTTTTCCTCTTCTTTTGAAAGTCTTCCTAATGTTGAATTTCACATAAGAACAACATCTATATCCTAGCTATCTTTAACTGTCAACTTGACACAGCTTAGAACTTGTGAGAAGGTAGTTTAAACTGAGGGATTGCCCTGTTCAAGTACTGGCCTGTCCTGTAGACTTGCCTGTGGCTGGCTTTCTTTCTTTCTTTCTTTCTTTCTTTCTTTCTTTCTTTCTTTCTTTCTTTCTTTCTTTCTTCCTTCCTTCCTTCCTTCCTTCCTTCCTTCCTTCCTTCCTTTCTTCCTTTCTTTCTTTCTAGTTTTTTTTTTGGGGGGGGGGTAAAGCTTTGTTTATTCATTTTGTGTGTGAGTGCTCTATCTTCTTGTATGCCTTTATGCCAGAAGAGGGCTTCATATCCCACTGGAGATGGCTGTGAGCCACCATGTGGTTGCTGGGAATTAAACTCAGGACCTCTGGATTATCAGCCAGTGCTCTTAGCATCTGAGTCATCTTTCCAGTCCATATGTGGGGTTTTATCTTGATTATTAATTGATATAGGAGGGCATAGGGCAGTGTGAGCAGCATCTTTCCCTGGGTAAGTGGTCCTGGGCTATGTAAGAAAAGCGGCTAAGCAAGAACCTAGGGGCTCTAGCAATTTGTGGTCCTCCTGGTTTCTACATCCTGTTTATTCTTGAATTTCTGGCTTGGCTTCCCAAGCAATGAACTATAGCTGGAAATGGAAGCCTATCCTTTCCTTCCTTAAACTGCTTTTAGTCATGGTATTTGCCCCATGAAACTAAAACAATCTATGGTTACAACTATCCTAGGTAGCTGGCCCGTGTTATCTATGAAAGAAACATAAAGACAGACAGACCCATAACAGTAAAGGATAGAACCTGTCTCAATAACACACACCAAGTGAGGCTCCAATAAGCCAGCTTCATGTATGTCTAGACTATGCAAAGTCAACTCCTATTTCGACCATGGAACTAAGATACTTCTAGTGGCCTAGATTCAATTGTTCTTGCCCGGTAAGCCACTGTGGGAACCTGATCAGAACCATCTTGGTCCCAGAAAATGGGAAGGAGGAGGTGGGAGCACACAGAGCTTTTCTGCTTACTCTTCACTTCTAAATGTTTGTTTAGAGCCTTATCTTTCAGGCCCTGTAATCTAACAACAGACAAGGACACTTACAGGGTTGTTTCATACATGACTAAGAGGCTCTGACTTTGGAGCTTTGCTCTTCCACTGTGGCACTGAGGGCTTACCATGAGGAAGCAAGGCTACTCAGGCACTGGTACAGAAACCATGCTGCGGAGGGACCTTCAGGAACCAGTACGATGGCTGGCTGATCACCACGGTGGGCTGCTGTTGACACTGGGTAGAAACAGCATTGGCAGCCCTGGGAAGTTCATTCTTCCTATGGACCTGCCTTTTTTTTATTTTTTTTTTATTTTATTTTATTTTATTTTATTTTCGAGACAGGGTTTCTCCGTAGCTTTTTGGTTCCTGTCCTGGAACTAGCTCTTGTAGACCAGGCTGGCCTCGAACTCACAGAGATCTGCCTGCCTCTGCCTCCCGAGTGCTGGGATTAAAGGCGTGCGCCACCCCCACCCAGCTCATTCCTCCTATGGAAAAAAAAATCAGTGTTTTGAAGTTTGGGTTAAGAGCTCTATCTTCAAATATTAAATACTTTCTGTCCTAAGCATAGGCTGGGAGAATGACAGTGAGTTCTGAAACTTCCTTTTTGATTAAGGGTCTCCGGAGTGTGTATGTGTGTGTTTGTGCGCGCGCGCGTGTGTACATGTGTGTGTGTGTGTGTGCACATGCGCACATACATTTTAGTCCAAGTAGAATATCTGCTTAATTGCAAATGGTGTCCTGTTATTGGTTGGGCAGGACTTGTCCAAGCATAGAAAAACTCAATTTCAGGCCGGGCGATGGTGGCGCACGTCTTTAATCCCAGCACTCGGGAGGCAGAGGCAGGCGGATCTCTGTGAGTTCCAGACCTAGTTCCAATAACAGGACTACAGAGCTAGTTTCAGGACAGTCTCCAAAGCCACAGAGAAACCTTCTGTCTCGAAAAACCAAAAAAAGAAAAAAGAGAAAAAAAAGAAAAACTCAATTTCAGGCTTAGTCAGCAATGAAGTTAATAATAAAACATTTTATTTATTGAATTTAAAACAGTAAGATTCTTGCTAATTCATTTAAAAACATTTCCCAACATTTTCTTCCCAAGAGAAAAATCTCTGTTTCTGCCTCTGGGCTGAGGGCCAGGCAGACTGATGCGTCCTCCTGTTGTCCTGAGGGAAACAGTACAGGGTGGATGAGTCCAGCTTCAGTTTTGTTTGTGTCTTTACACAGCTGCAGCCAGGGCAAGTCTTTGCCTCACTGGCTCTTAATTCTTCTCGTGGGTAAAGTAAGAGGTTTAGATCGGGTGAGTTCTAAGGCCGTTCTCCATCTAACATAAAGGACGTGGGGGAACATATGAGACTTGAGGAAGGGCATTTCTGGGAGGTGGATGCTGGCGAGAAACTTACATTCTCTTCTCTGGAATGTCTCTTTACAGTTCTCTCCTACTCCACCCCCCACCCTTCCTGTCTCTGAGGAATAGGCGTAGTTGGGATTTTTCAGGCCAATGTGTTGATGAAACCTGGACTATGATTTTCTGGGTTATTTTTATCCCATTTCCCCAGGATTTGTTTTTGTTGTGGTTTTAGTTTTACTAACTATGAAAACGATTTATTTTAGCTTCTGGGCTGTATGTTTGTAATGATGTAATCACGATGGTGATACCCCAAGTACTTCCTGCTGTGCTCAACTCTTTTTTTAATACTGTGAGTGATAACTCAGTTGAGCCTCATGACAAAACTGTAAGAAATTTACTGTAGTCACAGTCACTGTTTCTCTAAGGACACGGATTCTAGGGGGGTAAATAGCTTGCCCAGGTCTTACACATATAGGAAAGCTAAGATTCAGTCTGGGGCAACCATTCCCTAGTGTCAGCTGCTCTTAGACACTTGGTCTTATTGCTTTTCCTCTAAGGCAGTTGTGATGTATTTTATTCATTTCCACACACCCTGTGGAATTGATACAGTGCTCAAGGAAAGCATACTTTGTGTAGAATTGAATTAAAGAAATACCAGCCTATCTGGACACCATGGCTGAGCATGGCTTCCAGACCAGGTTTCGCTGGGCTCAGGTTTCTTGGGAGAAACAGTCCTCACAACACCCTCAAGTGTGCATGTTGAGCAATGATGCACTTGCTGTCTGAGTGTGTTCACTTTATGTGTGAACCTTATGAATTAATTTAATCTGGAGGTTTCCATTTTAATAAAATAAGGTTGGAGTTTATGGGTTTTGAATTTTGAACATGGAATTTTGGTGCAAAGACTGAAACTACTGCATTATTTAAACAGAAATACTTACTGATAAGCTAATATATGAACCAAGTAGAGATGGGAGGAATAGTGAGGCACCGAAGGTCAGTGAGAACTGTATTTAGTTATTAGAAAAAAGAAGCGTGTAAGGTTCTGTTTGCTTGAGCACTGCTGACTTATTTTGGGATACAGAAGGCTTTTCAATTATTAAGAACATATGACACAGGAAAGAAAGATCAATGTTTATACTCTTTGCTCAATATTTCTACCTTATTGGTGATGAGAGAAAGAAATGAGAGAGCTAATTTCTTTTATCTTTGTTGCCATGGTACAATACAATATCTTCTCATAGGGTAGCAATCCCATTAAGTGCATAAAATATACTGTATATTCATTATAGTCTCCTATACCACAACTTTCTAATAGTCATATTTCCAGCAGTGCCACCCTCTGGAACACCACACACACACACACACACACACACACACACACAGTGCTCATGTTACCTTTACTGTTGGAAAGTTTTTTTTAGGGATAATTGAGCCCAGTTGCCTTACTTACCCAATGAAGAAATATAGCCTCAAGCAAATAAGGGGCCTAACTAAAACTCTACAAACAGGAAACAGCAATTACACAATTTGTAGACTGTTTACTCTGTTCGTTCACTTTGTGGATATTTTTGAGACCCCCCTTTTTTATGTGAGACTTTAGGGAGAGAGCAGTCTTCACTGAGGGGTGTTCCTTGGCACTCTTCTGAAATGCATGTGTGCCCTGAGACCTCAACTGCAAGGCACCTGGGGATTGTTCTCAGCTACGTCTTTGAATATGGCAAGGGTATGAACTTGTTCCTTCCTGGGTCTTCTGCCTTCCAGGGAAGAAGCTGCCAACCATGGAAAGAAAAAAAATGGAAGAGAATTGCATAGAGATCTGGGAGCGTTTGGTGTAGCAAATCTAGCGACTTTTGAAAAGAATTCAAGGAACGCCTACTTTTATTCCAGCATCAGATCTGAGTTCACTGGGGTAGCCAGAAGTCAGAGAAGACTCTTCTTTCCACCTCCTGTTTTAGCATAGTGGTCGGGAGAAAAAAAAGAATGTTTTTTAATGCTTTCAGATATAAAGAGCATTGGTTTCTGAAAGAGTGAGCTTCAGTTCTCTGGGGTGTTTTTTTCACAGCCATTGTCAATCCCTGGACACCTGCTGTGAGTGACAGCTGATCTCTAGACCATACACAGACAAGTTTGATATGAAGGCAGGAGGCTGTCAGTGCAAAGAAACTTGATGTTCCGCCATTAAATTTAAGACAGTCTTTTGTATATGGAAATACCATTAGTAAGGCAGTTGTTGTGTAAGGAAGGGGTCATGGGAAATATGAGAAAATGGGGGAGGATAAATGGCCTTCATGAAATCCAGTCTTGTAGACAGTGTGCCGTCTGCAGCTTCATTTTTATCTGGCCTAGTATTTAATATTGTCCACATTGCTTATGGGGAGACTTGGAGTCAGGAGGTGCGGTCATTTAACCTTGATGGCATAGCTGTCAAGCATCTAGGCCTACGTCTGTATCTGAGATTTTTCAGTTTAGGATTGATCTATTGTATGTCCCTGATGCCAGTGGCCTTTAATCCTCCGCTGACATAGAGTGTATGTGTTCATTACCTTTCTCTCTGGGGTGACAAAATGCCAGCAAAGGCAGCTGAATGAGGAAGAGTTTGTTCTGGGCTCGTAGTTTGAGGGTACACTACTCATCTTGGTGGAGATCCTGTTCTGTTGCCTTGCCAGTTCTGTACTGGAGAAGTCCAGAGGAATGAAAGCCATGGGACAAATTCTTCTCAGCTTATGATGGGGCTACGCCATGTAATACCCATAGTGTCCTGAGAAAACTATCTGCAGTCAAAAGGCATTTCATATACCTACCCGCTGAACATCACAGCTTAGTGATGGCATTTCTTAGTGGATGGCCCCTGGTGGTCTTCTCAATGGCTGGGAGCCATGATGCTCTACTGATGCCTGGCATTGCAAGAGAACACTGGTCCACACATTGCTAGCTCTAGAGGACTTCAGAACTGAACATCCAGATGCCACAATGTATATAGTAGGCACCATTGTAAGCTGAACCAGCACAAGTGAAGGATCATCTATTTATAGAGCCCAAACAAACCAGACGAACAGGGCACTCTACAAAGCCCAGATCCTCCTCAAAAGATCACGGGTGTGGATGCAGTTTCTTTCACAGTGGCGCACTGTGTAGTTTGTACATTGTCCCTCCCTTTGGCTCTATATTTATTTAACAGTGCTTGTGGGAAGGGAAAGACAAAAAAGGCAAACAGTGCTTTGGCGAGAGAGCATGCGGTTCTACACGTGCCTCAAAGTGGTCGCTGGTGTTCTCATAGCATCAAGTGTCAAACAAACATAATGGGGCATTTAATGTGGGCTGGAACTGTGAAGTGAGGGAGAAGTGGGGTGCTGAGGGAGGTGGTTTGCACTGTCAGGAGTGAGGAGGAGCCAGAATTTCCCTTATTTGTGGCCACACACACAGCTCTTTCCATTGCCAGTGGTAGGTGCCATTGCATTTTGAATCCTTTTGTTCCTGACCTCTGAAGTCACTTTGAGATGCCACATGGTGGTGTGTTTGAAGGGACTCTGGCCAGCATGGCTCATGAATGGCGAGCATGGCTCATATGGCAAGCATGGGACTGGCAGGCCCTCCCTTCTCCCCATTCCTGTGACTTTGCTAAAAACCATAAGATTACATTCCTAAAGCTAGACTTCAAAGTCTATTCTCTTATTTGGCCACTTCCTCTTCCTGAGGCTTACTACCAAGGTCCAGCTATCCAATTAATGAAGTCCAACAATGAAAAGCCCCAATTGGTTCACCTAATTAACATACCCAGTTAAAATAAAACACCTCATCCTAACACTGAGTTTCCCCCTGTGCTACCATTTTTCTTCTGTGCCATGTCTGTCTCCTCTCCATCCAGAAGCAGTCCTCTGTCCCCCTCCGGGACAAATGCCTCTTTCCTCTCTCCCTTGGTCCCTTTCCCTCATCCCTTGTCCTGTATCTCCCGTCTTTTCTCTTATTCCCAGGGCAAATAAATCTCCTTTGTGCTGAGAACTTGGACTTTTCCTTTCAGCGTTGGCTTCCATCTTGGATCCTCCTTGTATCTGCTCTGCTTTCTTCCCACCATTCCTGCTGTGTGCTTGTTTGATCTCCAGGCCTCCCAGCCCTAGCCCATCCCTGACACTGCCTTAATACCTCCCAAGGCTCAGAATCTTTAGGACAGACAGATCCAGCATGGCTGAGTTAGTTCCAGTTCTCTCTCATCAGCTGCCCTTCTAGCGCTGTCTGTGCAAATCCATCACCCCGCTCTGCCAAAAGAGGAAAGGGCATTTTCACGTTGGGAGAAGGTAGAGTTGGAAACAGTACGTGCCCTGGCAGTGGAAAACAGTCTTTACAGGGCAGAATATGCAGGGAAATCTGACCTGAAGAGAGGCTCTTGGCTTGAAATCCTAGGCAGTTTTGGAGTGACCTCCTGACTGTTTCTGTCATGTCAGGGCAAATTCCAGTTCTCATGAAAGCATTTGGTTAAGACCATCAGTGGAGAAGGCGATTGAATGACTCTCTTAAGATACCACAGCGCCCTGTGTTTAGCCCTGAAGGACTTTTCTAATCTAAGTCAGAGTGCAACTGACCAGGCTTCTCAAAGGCCTTGCCCTAGGCTCTCTTCCTGGAGTATTCTCAGGTCAGTTCTTGTGGGACCCACAACTGCTGTCCCTCTGTGCGGCTGTGATTATAAGGAGGGTCATTTGGGAAATTCTGGTGTAAAGCTATAGAGAGGAAGTGTGCAGATCAGCAGGACAACAGACAGCCCCCACACAGAGGGACAAAATGCTTGACTCACAGGGCGGAGGTTGGCACCTCCTCACTGTTTGCTTCTCAGACTCTACAGTGTCATAAGGTGGGCGACCTCAGAACACCTGACAGTGAGCGATGGAAGCCTTTCTTTAAAACTGCCTACATGGTGTGCAGTTAAGACAGAACACCCCCCTCCCCCCAAGCTCCCCAAGTCTACCCCTAATGTTTGCTCTTTAAACTGGATCAGAGTTCTTTCAGGTTAATCCGTTTCCTCTAATTACTCCTTTAAATGTCACAGACCAGACCTGTGAACTTGTTGGCTCTAGTATTGTTTTTTTCCTAAAGTTTGTTCAGTATTTTGTATGTTTGTTGAGACAAAGTCTCTATACATGGCCTCACCTTCCTAGAACTCTACATAGAACAGGCTGTCCTGGAACTCTCAAAGATCCTCTTGCCTCTACTCCCAAGTGCTGGAGAGTATAGGTGTGTGCCACCATGCCCAGCTTGTGTACGGTGTTTTTGTTGTGTGTGTGTGTGTGTGTTTGTACTTGTTCATGTGTGGATGCTGGGGGCAATCTCAGTTGTCTTTCAAGCGTTCACCTTTTCTTTTGAGACAGACTCTCTCAGTGGCCAGGAACTCACCAAGCAGACTAGAACAGCTGGCCTCTGAACCGCCCAGCGTCCCATTATCCTCTGCCAAATTCCCGGATTACAAGTGTCTCCCACCATGCCAGGCCTTTTTGCTCAGGCTCTGGGGATTTCACTCAGAACAGTGAGTATTTCACTGACTGTACCATCTCCTCAACCCTATTTTCATTTCTCTTTCTGAGACAGGGTCTTGCCATGTAGCCCTGACTGGGCTAGGTCTTTCCATGTGACCAAGCTTGCCTGGAACTTGGACCGATCCCCTTCCTCTGTTTCCATAGTGCATATATAAGAGGAGCATGCTTGGAGTGCGGGCTTATTCCGTTCCTTTAGTGTTCTCTGAGAAGATGATTGCAAGAGTTCCATGTGCCATGTGGACACGATCCCACGAGGCCACCGAGTCCTGGTGTGTGTCCTTCCCATGTGCATGCAGTGTCCCCCAGGAGGGCACTGCATGGGCATGTGCAGTGGAGGCCTGTTGTTGATAATTTAAGTGTCTATTTGAAAATCTGTGTCACACTGCGCCTTAATATTTAATTTTCTCGCTGTGAGGCTGGCTTTGGTGTTAATGATTTTTTCATTTTCTCAGCCACATTTTATGGATTATTTAGCTAGCACGGATGACAGGATGAGACAAAGGGAGGGGACAGAGGAAGGTGGCAGCATGGCCTCATGCTGGAATGTTCTCACAGCAAGGGCAGCACCTGTGGGGTACCCTGAGAGCAATTCAGAGGTGTGTGGTTTGGGGTGAGGAAACCTGGGTGACTGGCTGTGAGAGCTTAGTAAGACTTCTCATTTACCCTCAGCCTCCTTGAAGTTCATGGAGAGCACAGTCGTTCTTTATATTTCTTGGAAAAGTGGTGAAATTATTCAAAGTTTACTTTGAATTACAAAATCACTATATCAGAGTTACGTGCATTTACATGTGATCTCCCACACACATGTATGCATATATAGTCACACACATATATGTGTGTTATGTACAACCACCAACGATGTGTGCTGGTTAGTTTTCTGTCATCTTGACACAAGCTAGGGCTGTCTGGGAAGATGGAACTTTAATCAGAAAATTCCTTCATCACACTGGTCTGTAGGCAAGCCTGTGGAATATTTTCTTGATTAATGATCAGTGTGGGAGTGGCCATCCCACCGTGGGGCAGTGCCACCCCTGAGCAGGCAGGTGGTTCTGTGGTATCTAAGAAAGCAGCCTGGGGCAAAAGATGGAGAGAGGAAGGCAGTAAGCAGTGTTCTTCATGTTCTCTGCTTCAGTCCCTGCCTCCAGGCTCCTGCTGGATCTGAGCAGGCTCCTTCCCATGCTAGTCTGCGATGATGACCTGTAAGCCAAACAGGCCCTTTCTCCTCCGAGTTATTTCAGTCCAGAATTTAGTACAGCAACAGAAAGACTAAAACGAGAGAAGAGCAAGCAAACAAAGTTCTCAGATCCATTTCCTTTCCACATCGACATCCGCACTCACAGGGCCTGTTGACACACCATGCCACCTGTCAGTGGCTTATGTGAATGTCCCTTCTTGAGGCTACACATTCAGGAAGTTTGGACACAACAATGACATTCATCTACTACTATGCTGTCATACATAGTGGTTCCTGCGCCAACATCCTCTGTATTCTGCCTATTCATCCGCCCTTTCCCACGCTCCCTGGCAACCATTACTGTCACATAGGTTATGTAGTCTTTTGTCCTTGGCTTCTTTTTCTTATGAATGTAAATTCAAAGTTCCTCCATGTCTTTAAATGAGCTTAAGAATTCTGCTGTGGTTCCCCCCCCCAGCTTGATTTTAAGCTTACACTGTATTTGACAAATACCTCTGATAATATCTCTGTTGTATTTTCTTCATGTCACTTGTGGCCCTCTGATGTCTTCATCTTCTCTTTATCTGTCCTTCTCACTAGAACGTCATAGTGGGAATGGAGTTCTGATCTGTCTGGGGTCCAGGCCTTCTTCCAGTAGCTGGACCAGTGCCTCTGCCTAGTGGGTGTGCAGCAAATGTTGTAAGGGTCGCACGCAGGGTGACCTCGACGTTAATTCCCTTCAGCTCTAGCCTTCTCCCCTCCTTGGTTTTAAAGGTAACAGACGCTTTCATTCACCTGGCTCCAGATTTCCAGATTTTGCTGAGAGGATGAAGCAGAAAATCGTGTTAAGTTTCCAAGGCTGGGAATTATTTCTTGTTCACCTTTGGCTGCTGAGGCTCTGTGGGTTGTCTTCTGAATTTAATAGGCCCCAGGTGAAAGGCAGTTTGAAGCTTCGGTGGGAACTCGTCACATGGCAAGAGAGGAGGCAGGCGGTAGAAAATGATTAAGGGAGAATAGCAGAAAAGTATGTTCTAACATTTATTGAGTCACACATTGTATTCCAAGCGGTGTATAACATAAAACGTGAATTAGGGGGCAAATCTGACATAAAATGAGTGAGCACACACAGTACACAGCACTACAGGGATGAAGGTCTTTCTTTAGACATTTGACTCATTTACCAAACTGTAGTGTGATCAAAATATAGGCTAGTTCCAGGGAGCAATAATACAGTCACTGTTTGTGGCTCAGTGGTGCCCTCAGGGGCACAGAGAGGCCTGCAATTTCATTATTGGTTTTGTAAGTAACTTTCTTTAAGGCTAACAGACTTTCTGGGAAGGCCAAACCAAGTGAAGCTGAGTTAATGTTCTCATTAAAATGTTAAAGAGGCCTTATTCATGAACGACTGAAGCTGGACTTGCTTCTTCCTTGTAAACTATGAAAATATGTGGTGATCTCTTTACAGAGGGTTCCCCTGGGCCCTCTGTCACCAAAAGCTTTGCTTAAACAGGGCTTGGCCACTTCTGGGCATGGAGTCCCTGATCCCCTGCAGGGTGTCTTCCAGGAAGAGCTGGTCATGGATTACCCCTCCATCAGTTTGCTCTCTTCCTCCAGAACCTACTCGATTGGGATGCGTCTCAAAGACATCTGAAGATGCTGAAATGCCAGAGAAGCCAAGCAGTCGCTCTGATGATTTCCTGGATGACACAGTCCCCTTGTCCCTCCTCCCCTCTTGGTCCTCCCTCAGCATCCTGTTTGTAAACAGTCCTAGGACATTGTAGATGGTGGATGCCAAGCACAATGCTGATTTTATTTCTGGATCCCCCTCACACCTCCCCCCACACCCCACAACTAAACATGAGTCTTCATTGGCCAGAGAGCTACTTGAGAGGGATGAAGCGGGAGGAGTGTTGGCACCAAGCCTATAGTGCTTCTCAGGCTTGTAGGTGATGGAGAACTCACCCAGGTAGTGGCCGATCATCTCTGGTTTTCCACCTGGCCAAAGGTCAGGTACACATCTACCGTGCTGCCTTCCGTCTCAGGCAGGGTGATCATGTCTCCCAGGTGGGTCTTCACCATCTTTGGCTTCTCCATGGGTGGCGCCTCCTTCTTGGCCTTTCTCAGGTGCTTGAGTAGCAACTGTTGCTTCCACCACAGGCCAAGGTTCAGGCGCTGCCTCTGGTGCATGCTGTACAACTGCATCAGGGGCTCACAGGTCAAATCTAGCATCCAGATCCAGGTCCACGCTGGGGTAGGTGAATTTGTGAAAAGTTCCGCTTTTTTTTTTTTTTTCTCTACTTCAGCCATCTTGGTGGATGCTCTTGGGAACTATTTTATAATGATATTTGTGTAAGACTGAAATTGTGGAATGGTGGTCTTTATAGAAGCAGGAAACCATATCACTGGAAGACTCAAAATTAAATTTAAGGAGAATCAGTTAAGACATTCTACCTTGACTCTAAATCCATGTTATTAGAAAGCCTTGCTTGTTGCACGGTAGCGAATGCGGTCTTGTGGTTTTCACTTGCGATAGTGAGGGAGCGGTGTAAAGTGCCCATAGGAGGAGAGAAGTCTAGCTGCGTTCATGGCGATATACACCAAACAAAAGGCACTCATAAAAAGAAAGACATACAAGCTTTTTTAAAGTTTTTATGGGATAGTGGAGACCTCATACAATAATGACCTCAAACAGTTGTTAAGCTGGTAGGTTTTGTTGTTGCCTAAGAAGTAGGTAGTTGTGGACAGATAGGTTTGGGCAAAAGAGTATGATCTACTAGTAGTGAATGGAAGGAGGTCTACTAAGGACTTCGGCTCTTGGAGTTATGTGTAGAGGCTTTACTTCTCATGTGAGGGTCTTGTGATCTGCTTCTAGAGGTCAGATTTTTTTTTTTTTAACCAAGATCTACTGACCAGATTAAGGCAAAAAGGGCAGCAGAGGTGGCAGAGACCTTCCTGCTGTTTCTCAGGCACATGCCACCATCTGCAGGGGAATAGCCCTCAACACTGTTAGTCGTAAGTAAAACTGATGGGTTTGAATACTTTGTCCTACCCGGACCAGATTCATGTTGAAATATGTATGTCCTCGGAGCTGCCAAACATTTCCTTTTAAAGAATGAACCCCTTGTCCAAGTGAGAACTTGACATTTGTAAACTGTTTCCAGGGACAGTCAAAGATGTTGGGAGTTACCCCAGATGCTCCAGAAAGACGGCCGACTCTGTAGGTTTCTGAATGCCTTTGATGGGGGCGTGACGCCTTCAGCCCAGCGATGATAGGGTTGTTAGCGGTGAAAAGAACCTCTAGTAATTTCTATGGAACACTGGTGCTACATAATGAAATACATGCTTTTAATTACAAAGCAATTTAGAGTAACATGTAACAAACTTACAGGCTCCTTCTTTCACTCTTGGTTGATTGACAGTAGTGTCTTACAGTCACCCGGAAATTGCTCACCTGGCCCCTTCATTCCAGAGTGACTTCCCACAGTTTGTTCAGCATGACTCAACAATCTATATCTCCTTCTCACTGTAGCCAAAGTAGGAATCCAGTAGTTGTGTGGTCTGTGGAGCAAGTGCATTATGGGGAATTTCTTAGTTGGCTGGAAAATGCCTGTGTGCACTGCTCATTAGTGTGAATTAGTATTTTCCTCAGCTAGGCTCTATAAAATTTATACTGACCAGTGTGTTATTGGTTGGTCACTCAATCATTTTTCTATCATATATATAGAATATATATGTATATTCATCATATATAATATGTACATTATATAATATATGTATATACTTATGTTCATAATTCACATACATACTTACATACATGCACTGTGCCAGGAACTGTGTCCAGGCACCAGGACACAAAAGGTCAGCAAGCTGGATTTTGTATGAGTTTTATTGATACTTCACAGCTTGACTATAACAGATTGTGCTACTTAAAGAAAACCAAAATTGCTTTTCTGCAATTTAAAGACTACATGCGAGATTGCCATATTGAAACCTAAGAAGCTATAGCATTCTTCCTAAATGCAGTTGATATGAGAAGTGGTACCAGGCATTTCTGTATTATATACAATCTTCATATATTTATTAAACTGTACCTTTTGAGGCTTCCTGATGGGAGAGTAAAGGAGGTTTCTTGTGTGCCGTATTGTGTCTTTGTCCAGAACCGCTTGGTAAGCTCTTGCTGGAGCTATTGCACTGCCTTGTATGCAGATGGGATGTGCCTCCCTCATCCCAGGGGGACATGGGATCTGTACAAAGAGGAATGAGACTAAAGCCAGGATTGCTTTCATGGTGCACTTAGGCAAAACTAGGGAGCGTGTGAAACCCTTCACATAGTATATGTCTCCTTAGTATATTGTGCTTTTAAACACAATAGCTGAATATTCCAGGTTTGTCCTATATTTTCAAATGCTAAGAGAACGCTAGGTTATTGCACTTTTAAAGCCTCCCTGCCCTGGCTGTTGACCTGGCACAGGTTAGGGGGATGTGTGAAGTCCAAGTATTATGTCGGCTTAATGGAGAAGTCCAGCACTTCCCCTGTCATTGCTAAGCTCTGTGCTTGGCTGGACTGGCTGCGTGCTAACAACAGCAGCGACTCAGGTCTGTGAAAGGCAGGAGGGCATAGAATAAGAGAATCAAAACATGGGCATAGAAGGGAAAAAAGAGACAGTGGAGAGGAGGCACAGGATATTTGATGTTCCTTCTTTCTCTCCCTTCCCTGCTCACAGAAAAGACCGGGTAACACAGCAGGTCAATTGAAAGGGGAAAGGAGACCCAGGTAGGGATAGGAGACCAGCTGGAGGTGGTGAGGGAACCAGCGAAGCCACAAGAATAAGTGAGGGAAGAAAGAGAGAAGAGAATCATTTAAATGTAGGAAAGAGGTGGGCACAGAGAGGGAGGTAGTGCACGCTTTGGTCATACCAAGAGCTCTCAACTGCTCCCCGTGGTGCTTCTACGAAACAGCCATGTCCCTTGTGGAGGACATTTTCCTGACTTTTGTATTAACTTTAATGCGATTCCCTTTGTGGTTGCTGTATAACTGGTTGAGGTTTCATTGACACTCTGTGTGATCAAATGGCAAGCATAGAGGCACAGTTCTGTTATCCCTGGCTGGGTGCCGCAGACTTCTGAGTCGGCGCTTTCTGCATTTGATGTTTGCCATTCCTCCTTGTCTACAGGTAGTAGAGTTAAAAGTGGGGAAGCACACCTCTGGGCTACCACGGTTATGGCTCATGCATACAGATATTCAAAGAAGCCGAAAGAAAAATAGAAAGTCACAGTCCAGTATTTTCTCGAAGTAAAGTAGTTGACTCCTTTCTGGTCTGGTTACATGCCCTGACACTGCCGTGCACCGTACCTTCTGGAAGATCTAGTTTTTGTTACAGGATTTATGTGGCATGCCTTCCAGACAGCTGGCACTGAGCAAGGCACTTTCCAAGTGGGCATGCACACGTAAGTGCCCACCTTCCTGTTAGAGCAAATCTACCATTTTATAATTTCCATTTTCCCTCTTCGGACTCCTTGGATGACATTGGTTATAACTAATGAGCTTTTTGCTATTGCTTCACAGTTAGTCTATGTGTCCTGGAACAGGAAGGGGATTTAGTCAGCAGCGAAGGATTTTGGAAGGGTCAGGAGGCCGTTTGTTCTCAGATTCATACACCTGTAATGAAATTGTGGGCTTCAGATCTGGGTCACTCCATATTGTGGTCCTAGGAACCACAGGCACAGTGTTGGGGGTACTTTAAAATCAGGCTTCTGAGGCTTCCGTGTGCATGGGAACCAACTGAAGGCCCCATGAAATTGCAGATTCTGGTGCTGTTCACCTCCCTGTGGACCCTTAGTCCAGCGTGATGTTACTGAGTACAGACCATGCTTGGAAAAAGAGGGCTCTGACATGCTTCCTAAAAAACTCAATCTTAGTCTATGAAAATATCTAGGTATATTATGCAGTTTGCAGGACAATAGATTTTCTTAGAAAAAAATGCACAAACCACTAATTCATCTCCAGGTGGAAATTTACAAGACAAATTAGCTCATCTGCTTCTACAGCGTTAGGCACTAGTGAGGCTCTGGCTCTAACACACACCAGCCGCGGTGTAGCAAACTTTAATGACGAGGGCTTCTTTAAAGCAGAAATATTCTGTGAAAGATTGACAGCTTAAAGGCTCTTTATGGTGAGCAGTTATTGATTGTTCCCAAGTTAGCATGGTGCGGAGCCCTTCTGCAAGGGCATTCAGTTGGAATGGGCTGGGCGCAGAAAGGGCGATGTTCAGCTCAAGCTCCGCCAAGTGGTACCTTGCATCTGCTTACACATGTTCAGGCGGCTCAGCAATTGATGTTTGGAGTTTCTTCTCACAAGATGGCCTTTGTTTTACAGGTCCTTGGCAGCCGGCATAGCCATGTATTGATAATACGCGGAGGAGAGAGAACTCACTGTCCTAAGGTAAGGGAGTGGTGCGTGGGGCACAAATGGCAAGCAGGACTAATGTCAGGGTGTCCTGTGTGGGAACCGACTTCCCGTCATCATGTGGCTTGACGTCATTCTCTTACACATATGTTGCACAGGGCTGCCTGGGAAACCATCAGCCATGAAACACAGTCAGAGGAGGCTGTGTACCAATTTCTAAAGTCAAGTGGAATTATGGCTGTTCCTCCTTTTTATCAGAAACCTCTCTTTTCCACGCTAATGTAAATATGTAAATACTGAAGGCTTCAAATTAAGTCTTCTCTTTTTCTTCTTATCTTAAGTTGTCCTGACTCCCCTCCCTCCTTTTCTTATTAAAATTCATGTCTCACGACTTTGATTTGCCCAAACAGGTCACTCAGATTAGTTTTCCATTAAGTTTTGCTGCTTACTTTTCTGTCTAGCCATCTATCCAGAGGACTAAAGATCCCCACTAGAGAGAAACCATCTCTTTCTCATATGGCCTCTCATATGGACATAGCCATCTGGTTAACAGGACCAAGATACCAGTATAAATGACCCCAGCAGGAGTTCTCTTTGCCATGGTAATTTTGTTACTGGGTTTATTTCTTTGGTAACTTAATCCATATCATTGTCCCATAGTCCTAGAAGCTATGTGTCCACAATCAAGGCGTGGTCGGGGTTCCTTTTTGGTGTTGCGAGGAAGAGTAGGTTCCAGCTCGAGATTCTGTTGTCTCAGGCATTCCTTGGCTTATAGGTGACATCTTCCCCCCAGTTTTCCTATCATATTCCTTCTATGCCTGCCTACCTCAGTGTCATAGGACACTGGGGGGATTCTAATCATCTAGTCTTAGCTTCACCATCCTTATGAACTCCATTTCTAAAGCACGTTATGTTCACTTGCACAGGAAGCTGGTACCTCTGCATCTGTTAGAGGGGCACAATTCAGCCACGATACTGTCCAAGTGGCACGTCTCTCGGTATCCCCCGACGAGTCTACCACCACCTTGCTGCTGCTTACTGTCTACAGAATGAGTGAAAGACCACCTTGATGGTGGCCAGATTGAGTTAGGAGAAGCAAAGTGCACTTTCCAGAGGTGTGCAGGCTTCATACCACTCTTACCTACAGTCAACACCTCCATGCGGTATAGTCTAGGTTAAACAACACTGTAAACAGATAAGATGCCTCTTTTGAAAGTTATATAGAAAGCGAATTTAAAAAGACATACGCAGCTCCTGGTGTGAATGGTCCTTGCTTCTCTGCTGGCATCCAGGCCGAACCATCAATTTGCATCCTGCCTCCATCAGAACCTCAAGATATCTTTGCAGCCAATTCAGAGCCGTTTAAATCATAGCCGGGCTGCTCTTCCTCCCCAGCTGCATTGCTTTGCACTTATTAAGTTTAATGTTCTGTTTCCTAGCTTTAATTCATAAATGCTATTCTGGAATGGATCTGCCCTCGCAGTGTCTTCTCCCATTTCTATGCTTCTCTAGCTCAGATTATTAGAAGTTACCCCTTTAGCATTCGGATTTGGGTGTTGGTAAGACATTAGGACACTGATCCTCAGGTAGAACTTAATGGCTCTGTTTATTCTTGGAGATGTTTATTTGTGAAATTTTTACTTCCTCTTAACTCCAAGTCTGCTGTTGCAGAAAAAAAAAATATTAGCTAAAGGAACTAAGAGGAAGCCTCCCACCGAGAAGTGTAAGGGGCTGGAGGCAGAGTTTTCTGCCTGGAATGAGTGGACTGGTTAGGAGATCTGAGAGTTCTCCTGTGCCCAGGATGAGCAGTATGTGGAGCTGTTTTAAGGTGGTAGGGCAGGGTCTAGATGGGGAGCTCTTTTAAGGTGATAGGCAGGGTCTAGATGTGGAGGGTCAGGGCCAGGCTCCGGCTTCCTCAAAGTCTACCCTGCAGGCCTATTGGAATCACTCACATGCAGACATTCCCAGCCCACAGGCGTTTCTGTGTTCCTCGGGATGAGGGTGCATCTGCCCCATGTCCAAGTGGGTAACATTGGTTCTGACAGTACTGGATTTATAAGCTGGAGGCAGATAGTACAATGCAAAATAGAAATAAAACTTCATGTTAGCCCTTTTCCCACCGATGTTTGTCCTTCGAAAATTGGCAAAAATCATATAGCAGTTGCTTATGAAACGTGTGTTGTGTGCAGGCACGGTCCCACCTAATGATGTAGAGGCATGACCAGCTTTGTCTTGATGCCTGCACAGCTGCTTTCTCTGTTTCACTCCGGCCTCCACTGCCGTTGATTTAAGCGCTTCTGTAGCTTCCCACATTCACATCCCTCCTTTGGTTTGCTAAGGATGGCAGTTCAGTTGCTTTAGCCACACAAAGATCATCACATCAGGTCGATGGTGGGGTTGCCCTCTGTGGCTGCAGGTAGAGCCCAGTGAGCAAGCACTTACACACTCTTTATTAGAGTCTGCCAAACTGGGTGGCCACGACTGCACTGTGCACTGCTGTAGCGGAAATGCTCTAATCATTCTTGTTTTAATAACTAAGTCATTTGTGTGGACCTTATACTCCTCTGTTATAGAAATATCCCAGAAGCACAGCTACAAGCCCCTCTAGCATTTAAACCTTAGTTATCTTTGTTGGCTAGCCTTTTCTTTGCTATCATTCTGCATTCATTAATTTCATTGATCTCATATTTGAGAACTTGGACATAGGGTTTCCATGGGATGCTAATATTTGTTGTTAGCTCTGATTTTAAACCCTGCAAGTCATTTCTGTGTTCACTTAGTCAGTGATTAACATGATAGAGTTTTGTGTGTGTGTTTTTTAAACACCTGTTAAAGGTTGTTGGTGGCACACACCTTTAATCCCAGCACTCAGGAGGCAGAGACAGGTGGGTCTCTGTGAGTTTGAGGCCAGCCTAGTCTACAAAGCAAGTTCCAGGGCAGCCAGAGATACATAGAGAAACCCTGACTTGAAAACCAAAAAAAAAAAAAAAAAAAAAAAGATATTTATAGTGTTTCGAAAGTATATTAATTTCAACAAGTTCTTTGCTTGGGGATATTGGGGATAGGGTCTCACTATGTGAACCTGCTTTCACTTGCTGTGTAGGACACACTGGCCTCAAATTCAGATCTATGTGCTTTGGCTTCCCACTTCTGGGATTAAAAGCATGTGCCTAGCACAATCATATTTTGAGTTAAACTTTTATCAAACCTTCTTAGGACATTGCTTTTTTTAAATCTTTCTTCACACAAGTTGGAATGGGAACCTAAGTGTCCGATTTCTTTGGATTCATCTTTCTCCCATGGCAATCTTGCTGTTTCATTTAAAATCTATGAGTTCAGTGATCCTCAGCTGGAAAGTAAAGGTAATAAAGACGAGCATAGGGCTTCTGGCAGGGAGCTCAACAAGTGTGGCATTCTCCCCGCTCTGTTGCTGGTTCTTGCATATGGGTAGCATAGGCTTTGTCCAATTCCTGTAGTCTGTGCTTTTTAACCCCCACCGTTGCTTCTCCTCCACACCCTCCTCCTCTTCTCCTGTACCTCCTCCTCCTCTTCTCCTGTACCTCCTCCTCTTCTTCTCCTAATCCTTCTCCTCCTCTTCTCCTCCACTCCTCCTCCTCTGCTTGTCTCTTCCTTTTCTAGGTTTTTCCTCACTTCCCCTTTCACTTGCTCATTTATGCATTGCCTTTCTGTCTTGTACCAAAAATTGCTCTGGGAGAAAATGTTGAACATATTATCATTCAGACGAAGATGAACAGCCATGCAAAAGCTACTGGTGTAATTCAGCCATATACTTCACATGTCTTCCAAACAGGAAGCAGGGCAGTAAAATTGCCTGGAGGGAGGTAGGGACGGTTTTTATGAAGATCGTAAAGGAGCGGAGATTGGGAGAACAGAAAAGAAGCCACCCTGTGGATGAGCATCATGGAATGAGAAGCATTCCATAGGAGAGGAGATGGATCTGCAGGGAGCTGGGTGTGCCGTGCGCTGCATGTTGATAGGATGCCCCAGAGCCTACAGTGGAAAGAGGGAGTGAGAATGGATGAGGCTCTTGATGGGAAGGTGGAAATCAGATCTCGCTGGTTCCTTTACACACAGCGGAGTCTGCCTTTCTGTCTCGTGATGCTCACATCTGTTGCCGTCCATGCATCCTGCACACCGCCAGGAGACTGACAGTTCATAAGAGCATGTATCTTCTTTCTTTATGACTCTCTAGTCACTGCTTCCAAAGGACAGCCAGGCTCCTCTCACCGCCCCTCACTCCATGAAGTCACGCACTCAGTGAGGCTTGTTCATTTTGTTTCTTATACACCATTTCCTACTTTTGTCTCTCTGCTTCCATTTTCAAGACCACCCTGTCCCTCAAGACTACCTGTCGTTTGTATTTCTTATGGAAACTTTACTCTTGACTGATTTTTTTTTTTTTTACCCCTTCTAAGCTCACTGACTTCTCAATCAAAATCTTCATATGCTTCTTCGAGTCACAAGCTATTTTTACAAATGCTCGGTAAGATACCCACGCATTGAAGTGAAGGGCTGATATCGTTCATGTAGCCTGTCTATGTCAAAAGAGCAGCCTCTTGCACGTAGCAGACACTGCGCTGACGCCTGTCCAGAGAACTGAGCAAAGCAGAGTTTCTATAATTTGGGAGGCTCTTCCTGTAATCGATTAGTCGTCACGGTAAGATGCAGTGGTTAATGTGCTCTCCATATGCAGCTCTCGCATGGAAGAATAACTGTCGGCGGAGGGGGAGGACTGCATTGAACAAAAGGCAGACCTAGTGCAGAAAGGATTTCAGGTTTAAGTGGAAATCAGATGAGCGGCCCTAAGGTTTCGACATGGGAAGGGGACACTCAGCCATTAAGCTGCATGAGATTGTTTCTGTCACTGAGTAACAAATGGCCCAACAGGTAAAAAGCACCCATATTACATTAAAATTATTATATGAAATGACCTCTGGAAAACTTGATTCAATTTAAGTCTTCTCAGTTACAGGTCTGGAGACAATCACAAATTCAAAAATGTATTTATGAAACTGTGTCGCCACTGAGCTCAAAAGACCATAATCCTATTACTTGAGATTTCGAAAAGGGTAAACATGAGTAACTGCAAAGAGATATTGATTACAGAAGTAATATGAACAGGAATAATGGAATTAAAGTAATTGAGGCAATATTGGGCCTAATGGACCTTGTTCCCATACTGCCTTTCTTCTGCTTTTGCATCGAGTTGGCTCTGAAGTCGATTGGACAGTGTGCATCGAGAAGAGACACGATGGGAGAATGAACGTTGCTGTCTATAAAAAAATCAATCTGTTGTTCTTAAGGAAGAGCATCAGTCAGCCTGTGAAATCAATTAACTGGGTTTTTCTGCATTAGTTTATAACATAATGAAACAAATGATAAGACAAAACTCTATGCCTTAAACATAGTAGATCTCAGTAGACATTTCTTGAATTGATGGAAGGCTAACGGGTTTAGTTTTAAAGTGAATGGGTGCAAGTCCCTTTGTTAGTGAACATCCCTCCCTGTTCCATTGACTTGACAACCCGTATCCGCAGCCCTGTAAAGGCAGATTATTCAATTCCATTGATTCTTGCTCCGAGATCAGTTGTCCCCCATTTCTCCTGTCAACAGGCCAGGCCAGCTTTGGGGACCTTGTATCTCTGGGTCATTCAGTGTCCTAAGTGATGTTTTGGAAATCCTGGCTGTCATAATTATGTTGCACTGAAAGATTTTACATTTGGAAATACCACTTTAATGACAGAACTCCATCTTTAGGAACATCAGTGCTGTCTCCTTGCGGGCCAGGCTCTGGACTTGTGCTCATTAAGATTCCTGCCTCTCCTTACATTTAACCTCCACCAGTTCCTACCCCGATGGGAGTAACAGATTTGTTCTTACTTTCAATCACTGCAGGGTGGATATGTCTGTTGTCTATAGACATACATGCACGGATGCATACTTACATAAATGTAATTAAGACCTGTTCTCATTTAGGCAACAGTGAGTGTTTTGTTTGTTTGTTTGTTTTATAAACACTGTTAGGAAGAAGGCCATTTTAGTGGGATGAGTGGTGCTGGGGCCAGGAGAGCTGCAGGTGCATGATATAGAAGTTTTTCTTTTTTCTTTTTTTTAACCTGTAATAACTTCAGTAACCATTGTATTTTCAATCTCCATAAGTGTATAACTTTAAAATCTGAACATCACTCAAGTCTGAAGTTTTCTATCTCCTTTCATAAGATTGTATTGTACTAAAGTATTTACAAAACATTTCAACATCTTGATGATCCACCTTGGTGAGGGATGGAGAATCTTCAGACACTCAAAGCAGATGTGTTTTGTGCAGAAGGGTTTTCTTTTCTTATGTGAGGAGCCTTGATATATATATATATATCCCTCAATCAATTAATCATCCTCTGTTGTACAAGGTGCAGCCTCTGTAGAGAAATGTCTGGAAGCCCAAGTTTTCAAAACCGAATTGAAACCCTTCTTTCCTCCTTTGCATTGGCTCTTGCATCCCACCATCTTGTCAGATGGAGTTTGCTCCGCATGTCCTTTTTTAGGTCAGTCATCAGTGCAGAGCCCTCTTTTCCCTTTGAGGATATGTTCTTATTTCCCACAATGCACAGTGCATTGTTAGGGCAATGGGATGGACCGTTACCTAAGAACATGCAGTTACCAAATTGAGTTTCACCTTAATGCCTCACTTTGCTACTCCTAAACATTGGATCTTGTCTCTTCTGCTGTAAACAAATTGAGTAATCTCAATGTTAAAGGATTCTCAATGCCAAAGGCTAAACACTGACTCAGAAGTTTCAGGTTAAAGATAAATATGGATGAGACCCAAGATTCTGACAAATAAAACAACAGTAAATCTATAGATAGCGAACTTCGTCTTTTAATAGAAGTCAACTGAGAAGTTGAAATTGAAGAGAACCGTAGCCTGCACTTTATGGCTTCACTGACGCTTCCCCCGCTCTCACTGTCCTGTCCTCTGAGGGATCAGCAGGACGCAGAGGGTGTGAGCCAGTGAGTCTGTCTCTTGTGCCTTCTGTTGGGCTCTTTTCCTTCTGTTGGTTTGTTTTGTCCTATTCTGATGTGTGATTTTTTTCTAATTTTATTTTATTATTTATTCCTTAGAAGCCTGTTTGTTTTCTAGTAATAGAAGGGGGATGGGTCTATATGGGAGGGGAGGTGGTATCAAGATATACTGTGTGGGGGAAAATCTATTTTCAATAAAAGGAAAAAAATTGACCCCCTCAAAGATGAATAAATATGTTATTTCTGACCTTTCTAAAATAGAATTGAAGTGAATTTAGAGGCACTTTTCCTAAAGGAAGACACCTATGAAACAGCTACAACATTTTGGAAGTTGGAATGACAGTGGACGGGGTGGTGGCCTAAGGGCTAAGAAAGTGGGATTATAATCTGGCAGAAGAGAGCAGAGTATCCCAGTTTTCCAGCTCAGACCTGAGAATCAAGCATCCTCCTGGGCCACAAACTTCCTATTAACTTTCGGGTTCTCCACCCTTACATATCAGTAGATGACCGAGGATCATTGGACTTTAAGGAAAGCTTCTGTCCTGAGAGGCAGAAACTAAAACATGCACTCAGAACGTGGAGAAAACAGAACACTGTAGGAAGATAATACCATAAATAAATAAATATAAATAAGTAGCCAATAGGATCTGTTTATGAGGTCTAGTATCCAAAAATAGCAATGTCAGAGGGAGAGAATTTGGGGCAAAGCACTGGAAAGTATCTAAGGGAAATTCAACATTCCTACATGACCCCTAAATTTAGTAATTTAAGGGTCAAAGAGAAAAATTAAAAAAATGATGCAACTTTATCAATCTAGATTGTGTTCCAATAAATGGCAGAATCTACTAATAGGTAAGACCTGGCTTAAAGACAGAAGACATCTGAAGTCACAGCCAAACAACAGGTGTCGGGGTCAATTGACCTAAATTGTGGTGCATAGAGGGATTCAGGGGAGACTTTGATGATGATGAAACTGGTAAAGCCCCTTGTGTGCAGGCCCCGAGAAAGGAGGTCTGGAGAACTCGTGAGGGTTTGGAAGAGACACAGCAAATTCATGGGAAACTGCTCAGCACAATGATTTGCTCTGGGGAAGACCCGATGTAAGGCAGGATGAATATTTAATCATGGGATGCTGTGTGACTTGACACCAGTGGTCTCTCTAGAACCCCATGACTTAAGTGTGCACGTATAGTGCAAGTATGGTGCCATCCATAGACTTCCAAAAATAATCCATTCCTATTTTAGAATGTTTCTGTTGCATTAACCTTAATTTGGTATTTGAGTACATATATGCACATGTATGCCTGGCATGAACTTTTCATGCGTGCATGTGGAAGAGAAGTCAGAAGCCAACTCGGAGGAGTCTGTAGCATGTCTTTTTCTATCCCCTAGCTCCTAAATAATGACACAGAAATTTCTTATTATGACAGCCCTTAGGCTTGTTCTTATCCAGGTCTTATAACATAACCCCTTTATATTAGTCCACTTTGTATCACGTGGTGTTACCTCTCTTCCATCTTGGACTTCCTGATCTCCTGACATGTCCTGTGTACCTAGATCCCTCCTCCTCTTCCTTTCTCTACCGGGAAATCCTGCCTATACCTCCTGCCTAGCTATTGGCCGTTCAGCTTCTTATTATACCAGTCACCGCAACCCACCTTCACACAGTGTATAGATACTACCCAACGGGAGTCAGAGTTTTTCGTTTTGTGGGTCCTGGGGGATCAAACTTATGTTGTCAGACTTGGCAGCAGTTGCCTTTATACCCTGGCTTGTATCACCAGCCCTTTTTTCAGAATTTTGACTTAAGCTCATTGATGAATATACATTTTCAAAGACTGTTTTACCTCAAATGGCAAAATACAGTTTCCTGATCAAGACTGTACTGGTTCTCTCTCAGATACTTATTTGTCATTTCTGGGGCTTGGCTTGTAGATGTTCCCCGAGGGGACATGTGTTGAAGGTTACATCCTAAGCCTGTGATGTTGTGGGGTGACAGAGCCTTTAAGACATGGGCAATATTAAGTGGGCAGCATTTGGGGGACTTAACTGTAAAGGATTTTGAGACCCTGGACTTTAATCTCCTCTTTCTGCCTCCTGGCCACGATGAGGTGGCCATCTGATCCTACCACGGTGTCCCATGGCACAACAGGCCCAAGGCAGGAGGGCCAGCAGTCCATTGACTAAAACCTCTAGAATGATAAAGTAAATTATTTTTAAGTCAGCTGTGATAGCTACTTTGTTACAGTACTATAAACCCTACTGACACAGCCTTAGTGATACATCCTATGAGCAGTGATTTAGAAAAAAAAAATCAACTTATCCCACTGCTGTTTCAAATTCTTCAACAGTTAAAGGTATAATTAAAAAGTTGATAGGTTTGCCTTTTTCTCTGCTAACCAAATGTGATACTCTAATAATTCCAATAATAATTCCAAAGCCAGTTGAATGTCCCTATGAAGCAATTATGAGTTAAAAGAGTAAATTATACTCGGTGGAAAAAAGTTTTTGAGACCAGGATTATGACAAATAAGATAACAGTAAATCTAATGATAGCAAACTCCATCTTTTAATAAAAGCCAAATGAGAAGTTGAAATGAAAGAGACCCGTAGCTCGCGTTTCTGACTCACTCAATGTTTCCCTGCTGTCCTGTGACGTCCTCTGGGGGAAGGTGGTGGAGCACAGGCAGTCACTCTGGAAGTTCGTTGGCTGTGAAAGAAGAAGGCTTGAGCCTGCACGTGAGGAACGCTGTGGAAGGCCTGTGAGCACTGTCCATGCGGTGCCCATCACATTCAGCGCAGACATCGCAAACAATGATGCTTTAATTTGGTGCTCAGCTAATGGCTGCTGATTGGCTCTCATTTTTCAGGCTTCGAATGCATTCTTAGCATCCTCACAGGGGTGTTGTGCTTTTAGCCTGAGGTCTCTGTGCTTCATTTTCCCCTTTGTTCTTCAAGCGCATGCTTTGCCTCACCCTGTTTCATCTCCCGAGAGGCTCAAAATGACGAATGGCACACACTGGATAATTTGGAGGAATCTCTGACATGTCTTGATGATGTTAAATCACTCAAAATTCCAGGAAATAGCCCCAGCTTGCATTAGCAGAAGATTAAGTCAGGTGAACTTTAAAGTCTTAATTTAAAAAAAAAATTTACATTTTTACCAGTGATGATTGAACAGCATTGATATTCTTCCTGCCTGTGTTACCGATTACAATTGCAAATGCTTGCAGAAAGTTCTAGAATGGCTCCTTGCTGCTCCATATGCAATAGGGCCTTATTTTACCTATTTAATGACTATTAAATATTAAAAACATTTTACCAAAAATATCTCCATAACTATATGTAACATGTACATACATCATAATGCAAAGTATATTCTGATATGCATGCCTCACACTGGCTTACTTGGGGTCCTATTCTAAGAGAATTCACACAAGAAGTTTAAAATTTTGAGAGGTTTCTTATTTGAGACATCATTATGGAATAAGGTAAAAATAGAGGCGCTTTCAGAAGAGGTCAGCAGAATGATTTTTCAGCTAGTTACTATTATTTTGCATCGGGATTTGCTGGATGTGAGCCCAAAATGGTCTGAAAAAGGAAGGGTGGAAAACCACGCTAAGCTAATTATTTGAAGGTGGGATCCAGGACAGCCACCAACCCTTGAACTCTCCCAATGTCAAATGAAGGGTGTCATTTTTAAGCTCACAGGAGATCTGTCCTGGGTGGAGACTCAAAGGACAGCATGAACATTTAACTACAGAACGGGAGGTGGGGTTTCTCCTTTATGTGGTGAGCAGAATGGGTACAGCAGGCAGGGGGAGCGGGTTGGGAGCGGGCGTAGCTGGACCGGGGAGGGCAGACTTGCATATCTCAGGTGGAAATTCGATTTAAAGAGAAACGTTTGGAGCATTCAAGGGTAAATGGCATGATCAAAATGGCATTGGGGGTAACACTGTGGACTGTGACAGAAAATAGAGGAGAGAGATGGGTCTGCAGCGGGAGAGGGAGACAGGCCTGACTGGTGACAGGAGCCGTGGGACAGCCGGTGAAGAGAAACTACAGTTAAGCCTTGCTGTCTAGGAGAAACCTCTATCTACAGGTCTGAAATTAACTAACTAGTTACGTTTAAATGTAGAAAGAAAACTAGGATATTCAAAGGACTCTCCAGCATATCCAAACACCTTCTGGAACAGACCACGTCTCTTTCCAGCTGTGGCAGCAAAATAGTTTGCAAAAGACCAAAACTGATTAAATCAGTTTGCTCTGGGATGCATTCCCAATCCTCCATCTTTGCAGCTCCCAAAAGAGCCCCCTGACCTCAACAAATACAGGAGTGCGATAAGGTCAGAGGTCAGGGAAGGAGAGGTCTGGGAAGCACCTGTGTACACAGGTGATCAGATGCAGGTGTGTAGCTAGGCATCCCCTGATGACCTGCGGAAGGAGAGAAGCAGAGCTGCTTAAGCAAATATTGTGAGCTGCTTCACGGAGAGTCCAAGGACAAAAAGACGGAAGGAGCAGTCAGCATAGCATTAAACCAAGAACTTGCTGCCTAGCTATAAATGGACACTTGCCTCATTAGAGTAGGTAGTCTGATTTGTAATTTTACAAACGAATGGTGGGGGCAGTGTTGCATCCATAGAAAATTCACAGCATAAACACAAAGGAATAAAGCCCCAAATTGGCATGTACGAGCATGTGTTTAACCACCAGAAATATTTCCATAGCCTGTCTTTTACAAATGACGTTCTCATTCTAGAATAGCTGGTTCATTTTGAAAATTATTTTTAAAAACTATTTGTAGGTTTGTGTGTGCATGTGCTGGCATGCATTGCGGTGTGTTTTTGTGTGTGTGTGTGTGTGTGTGTGTGTGTCTGAGTCTGATTATGAATACATGTACAGGGAAGCCAGAGTTGGAGTTGCATGAGGTTGAGAGATGCCCAGTGTGAGTGTTGGGAACCAAACTTCACTCCTCTGGAAGAGCAGAAAGTGCACTTGACTACTGAGTCATCTCTCTAGACCATGACATTATTTTTTAAAGATCTTTTTATTTATATTTCATCTCTCTGTGTGCACATGTGCCCACAAAGGCCAGAAGAGGGTATCAGAGCCCCTGAAGCTAGAGTCACAGGTCTTTGTTCTCCTCCCAATGTGGGCGCTGGGCACTGTACTCACGGTCTGTCCTCTGGAGGAGCAACAAGCATTCTCCACCACGGGTTCCAGAATTGACTGAAGTTCTTTAAATGAATACCAGGCAGTAAACTTCCAATCCAAAGTGAAAGAATTACGTACACCAAGAAAGCATTAATCTTTACGTTGCAATTAAAATTACATAATCCTGATCCCCATATCAGAGTACATTATAATTCCCATGTTAGAAAATATTCCAAACAGAAGACTCTGGAGAGGGCTCAACCTATAAGTGATTTTCAGACTTAAGCTCAATTCCCAGAACACACACACACATATATGTATATATACATATATATGAAGGTATATGAATATGTATATATTGCAAAACAAAATACAAGTCAGAGGTAGGAGTATGTGCTTGTGATCCCAACTCTGGAGAGGTAGAGACAGACAGGACAGATCCTGGAGGTTTGCTAGATCCGGTTGTCTAGCCTCATTGGTAATCCCCAGGTTCCAGAAGGAGGTCCTTATTCAACAACCGAGGTAAATGGCTCTCAAGGTCAGTTCACCCATAGCTTCTACATCCACCAAACAACAATAACAAAAACTGGGAGGTGCTTTGCGTTTTATATTAGTCACTATTCCTTGCTGAGAATAAATCTATTAATCTATTACTTGTCCTCTCAGCCGTCTATGTAATCTATCAGCTGCCTAGTGTGTGTATATAAATATATAAATTGTATGTATTATAGGTATATACCTATACAAATAAGATTGAATCTGTGGGAGCTAGTAAGTCCAAACCTCACAGCCTAGCCCATAGTCAGGAAACTCTGGCAGAAGTTGGTGTTGATGGAGTCTGAACTCTGTAGAGGACGCAGGCAGGTTGGGAGCCCGTCCTGGGTTTCCATCTTCTAGTTCTGAGGCACAATTTCTTCATCTCCTAGAAACCCAGGTATTGCTTTTAATACTTTCAGTTGTTTGACAAGGCTCATTCACAAAGCCAAAGATGGCTCCTTTACCTGATTTTAACTTATTACAGATGTTAATAACATCAAAAAAACACTTAGGGGCTAGAGAGATGGCTCAGTGGTTAAGAGCACTGGCTGCTTTTGCAGAGGACCAGAGTTCTATTCCCAGCACCCTCTGTAATGTCAGCTCCAGGGTATCCGTCACTCTTATGGCTTCTGTCTCCACTATATGCCCAGAAATACATGCAGGGAAAATACCCATAAACATTTTGAAAAATGCACAGCAACCTCCAGCCTGTTTTCAGTGCCCCAAACTCATCTAACCAAGCTAATGGGCTACATCTGTCACTGCACAGCTCCTACTTCGCTGCACTTAAAAAGTAGAGCTCGTTGCATTTTGCCTGGTTCCTCAGTGTTGTCACCTTGATAGTGGAATTCTGATTCTTTCCTTAATGTAGTTTTATTGATGTTATAATTTTTCTATCAAATTATAACTAAAATAGTATTTTTTGAAAATCTGGACAATGTTAGCGTCTTTTTTCTCTGTCCCATTATGCCAGTGGCCTCATCTGCCTCGTCTTATGAATTGATATGAGCATGAATTATGTGAAAATTGGGTTGCTATTTGTTTTGTGGCAGGGTCTTATGTTGCCCAGGCTGCCTTTGAATTTAGTATGCAGTCAAGAATGGCCTTGAACTTTTATCCTCCTGGGATACAGTATCCACAGTGCTGGGATTGAACCCCGGCATTTGTGTGTGGCAGGCAGGCACTTTGCCAACTGGGCCATACTACATTCCCAGCCTGGGTGACGCACATTTTGGCAGGACTAGGTAATTGACTTCTGGAGTTCCGCAGTGAGACTGTTCAGCTGACTTTGTGACAGTCACTTGGGATATGGGGAGTTAATATTTTCTGGGAAGAATTTTAGTGTTAGAATTTACTGTCTTTTGCACATATAAATTTGAAGCCTTAATGTTATGCTCTTCTGGTTATTTGCATTTAATATGCATGCAAATTCACAATGTATACTGTATTCTGAGAACATAATTTATAAATCGGTACTTTCCCTGGTTGTTAGCAATTTTGGCCGCTTTAAAAATTAATGCTTTGAAGAAATATATGTTTGAAAATTTATTTGTAGTATCTTTAGTTTCCTGAAGAAAAAAAAAGATATTGTATGCTCTCTATAAGCAAGGCAGCCCTCTGCTGTAATGTCCCCTGTGTTTAAAAAAGTTATACACAAAAGGAAATGTTGAAATACTTTTATTTATCTTTCCTGTAAATGGGTTTGGAATAGATGTTACAGAGGTTTGCCTCCACTAACAATGCTGGGAAATATGTGGTTCGCCTGAATGCAGTGTACAGCATCCTGCTACAATGGGGGGTGAGTCACTTGAGTGCCGAACACATCTAGCGTAAGAGAGGACATATTATACTTGTAGGTGGGAGAAGATCCATTCACAACATCATGGAGAGCAAGAGCATCCCAGAGAGGGCTCTGGGGCCTCTCAGGCTGCCTTTTAGCCTTGTTGTCTTGGCAACTAAAACACAGCCATCCATCCTTTCCCCAGGCAGGGAGCTCCAGTCATCCTGGATTCTGCTGTGACCTTTTCTCCTCCCCCTTCCAATCTGTTCCGAGGATCTGCCATGCATCTTCAAGGCACCTTCAGATTTTCTCTTCTCTGAACATCTTCAACCAGTTGTCGGGTTCTTTTCTTTCCCTTTTGGACCATTAGAACCTCATCACTGGATCCTGGGCTGCTTAGCCACTTGCCTCCTCCGTCAGTTTCCAGTAAGGTTTCCCAAACCTTTCTGTCCAGGATACAAATCGGGTCTTTTCCACTTGGACCCTGGGGACACATTGTTTGCAAGGCGCAGACGCTCCGCCTCCCCTGCGGCAGTCTGCTCTGGCATCCTAGGAAGGATCAAGCTGTCAACGATCTCTCTGCCACCACATCTTTCTCTGCTTAGTCACCCTCCACCTCTTCTGCCTCAAGGACTCCCCTGCTTCCTGTGTCTCTGAGATACATCACCATTCTCTCAAAATCTCTACTCTTTAAGGGGCAATGACCAAACGCTCCCAGCCAACAAGCTCAGTTGGTGGCAGTGTCATCAGCACTGTATGGTCCTCAACTCTGTGTGAGTCTCCTACCAGTGGCTGCATGGAATGAATGAGGTTTAGCTGCCCTATGGACGCTCACTCTAAATGTAGGTGAGGGTCCCTGGAATTGTGCAGCCTGGCAAAAGGCAGGGGTCCTCCTAAACTGGTGTCTCTCTTCATCACGTGAGTGAGTGCAGAGGCGAGATAATGAGCCAGGGGAGCTAGATGTCTTGATTTTCCTCTTCCATTTGTGGGCCAGGATCCTTGTCAATGACTCTCTGTCTAGGTGTTCTGTAGGCCTTGACCCAGAGAATGTTTGACAATTGTCACATCAAAGTCAAGTATCCTGCTGATAAGGGAAAATATCAAGAGGGAGAACCACTGTGTTTGTTTAGAAATTGTGAATGATACAGCATCCTGCTTTTGAGATATAGGGCTGTCTGTGGTGAGTTTGCTGTTAAATAAGTAGTGACAATAACCCAATTTTGTGATAATTGGCATTTCAAAAAATTATTGTGCAATGGTTTCGCTTCCTGCCTCTTCCCTTGGCATTTCCGTTTCTTTCTTCCTGCCTCCCCACTTCTGTTTCCCTTTCCCCTGTCACCTCACCCCTTCTCCTTTGAGAACTGAGCCATAAGAGTAGCTAATAAATATCAGGATATTGTAACTGGCTCAGAGATGTATTTTTTCCTGCCTTACAGTATGGTAGGCAACTCCAACCTCAGAGTGCCCTCCTACGTGTCATAGACAAGTTATGGACATGGAAGTCACACCCTGAGACCAAGAAACTTGAGCCTGCTTTACTTTGGGCATGTTCTGATCGCTCCCATGGCTCAGTATTACCAAAGATGTGTGATGGAGGGGGCCATGTTGAGGTCCCTGAGAGAATGCCAGGAGTGAGGCAGTCTCTTGAGGCTTATCTGAGTCATGGGGTCTGGATGCCAAAGGATCAGTGATTCGTAAACCTTTCTTTTCCCTATTTAGCACCATTAACCCCCCCAAACAACAATAGACACCCCTCCACACCATAAGAAATAGGGGTGGGCACACCGTGGTCCTAGGAAATATCCAGTCTGCTTCTTTAAGGCCTAAGGGTTAGGGGTTAGGAGATTTTGTTTTGTTTTGTTTTTATTGAGCTATATATATATTTTTTCTGTTCTCTTCCCTTCCTCTCCCCTCCCCTTCAATCTTCTCCCATGGTCCCCATGCTCCCAATTTACTCGGGAGATCTTGCCATTTTCTACATTCCAAGTAATTTAGATTCATGTGTGTCTCTCTTAGGGTCCTCTTTGATGTCCAGGTTCTGGGATTGTGATTTGTGGGCTGCTTTTTTTTTTTTTTAATATCCTTTATGTTTAAAAGCCACTTATGAGTGACTACATACGATATTTGTCTTTCCGGGTCTGGGTCACCTCACTCAATATGCTGTTTTCTAGATCCATCCATTGGCTGCAAATTTCAAGATGTCATTATTTTTTTCTTCTGTGTAGTACTCCACTATAGTACTCCATTCTTCAGGTGAGAGGCATTTAGGTTGTTCCTTGTCTTGTTCCTGATTTCAGTGGAATCACTTTGAGTTTCTCTCCATTTAGCTTGATATTGGCTGTTGGCTTGCTGTATGTTGCCTTTATTATGTTTAGGTATGTTCCTTGTATCCCTGTTCTCTCCAAGATGATAAAGGGATGTTGTATTTTGCCAAAGGCTTTTTCAGCATCTAATGAGATGATCATGTGGTTTTTATTTCTCAGTTTGTTTATATGGTGGATTACATTGACAGATTTTCATTGAATCATCCCTGCATCTCTGGGATGAAGCTGACTTAATTATCGTGGATGGTTTTTCTGATGTGTTCTTGGATTCAGTTTTTAGTTTTTTATTGAGTATTTTTGCATCAATGTTCAAGAGGGAGATTGGTCTGTGATCTTTTTCTTAGTAAAATCTTTGTATGGTTGGGTATCAGGGTAATTGTAGCCTCATAAAAGGAATTTAGCAATGTTTGTTCTGTTTCTATTGTGTGGAACAATTTGAGAAGCATTGGTATTAATTCTTCTTTGAAAATCTTGTAGAATTCTGCGCTGAAACCAGGTGGCCCTGTTTTTTTTTTTTTCTTTTTTTGGTTGGGAGGCTCTTGATGACTGTTTCTATTTCTCTAGCAGTTATAGGTCTATTTAACTTGCTTATCTGGTCTTGATTTAATTTTGGTAAGTGTTCTTTATCCAGAAAATTGTCCATTTCCTTTAAGTTTTCCAATTTAGTGGAGTACAGGTTTTCAAAATATGACCTAATTATTCTCTGGATTTCCTCTGTGTCTGTTGTTATGCCCCCCTTTCATTTTTGATTTTGTTAATTTAGATATTCTCTCTCTGCCTTTTGGTTAGTTTGGATAAAGTTTTGTCTATTTTGGTGATTTTCTCAAAGAACCAACTCTTTGTCTCTTCGATTCTTTGTATTGTTTTCTTTGTTTCTATTTTGTTAATTTCAGCTTCAATTTGATTATTTTCTGATGTCTAGCCCTCCTGGGTGAGTTTGATTCTTTTTGTTCTAGAGTTTCAAATGTTCTGTTAACTCACTAGTGTTGAATTTTTCCAGCTTCTTTTTTTTAAATTGTTTATTTATTTATTAAAGATTTCTGCCTCCTCCCCACCACCACCTCCCATTTCCCTCCCCCTCCCCCATCAAGTCCCCCTCCCTCATCATCCCTAAGAGTAATCCGGGTTCCCTGCCCTGTGGGAAGTCCAAGGACCACCCACCTCCATCCAGGTCTAGTAAGGTAAGCATCCAAACTGCCTAGGCTCCCACAAAGCCAGTACGTGCAGTAGGATCAAAAACCCATTGCCATTGTTCTTGAGTTCTCAGTAGTCCTCATTGTCCATTATGTTCAGCAAGTCCGGTTTTATCCCATGCTTTTTCAGACCCAGGCCAGCTGGCCTTGGTGAGTTCCTGATAGAACATCCCCATTGTCTCAGTGTGTGTGTGCACCTCTCACGGTCCTAAGTTCCTTGCTTGTGCTCTGTCTCCAGCTTCTTTATGTAGGCCTTTAGTGCTATGAATTTTCCTCTGCTTTTGTTGTGTCCCATAAATTTGGGTATGTTGTGTGACCATTTTCATTGAATTTTAGGAAGTCTCCAATATCTGCCTTTATTTCTTTCTGGACCCCACTGATGATTCAAATGGGCATTATTTAATTTCCATGTGTTTGTGGGTTTTCTGAAATTATTGTTGCTATTAAGTTCTAATTTTAAGCCATGGTGATCCGATAAGATACATGGGGTTATTCCAATTTTTTTGTATCTGTGGAGGTTTGCTTTGCTACCTAGTACGTGGTCAATTTTTGAGAAGGTTCCATGAGGTGCTGATAAGAAGGTATTTTCTATTTGGATGGGATGGTATACAGATGTCTGCTAAGTACATTTGAGTCATAACATGTTATTTCCCTTATTTCTCTGTTAAATTTTCTGTCTGACAGACCTGTCCAATGGTGAGAGTGCGGTGTTGAAGTCTCCCATTATTAGTGTATGGGATTTAATGTGTGATTTAAGCTTTAGTGGTGTTCTTTTGTTTTTGTTTTTGGTATTTTTGTTTGTTTGCTTTTGAGGTAGGTATTCAGTGTGCTTCCCTGGTTGTCCTGGAACTCACTTTGTAGACTTAGGTTGGCGATCATCCTACTTTTTCTCCTAATTGCTGGGGTTAAAGTTGTGTGCCATTGCGCCAAGTTCTAGGGCTAGGGGATTTTAGCAATATATTTTAAGATAGCTGATCTTAAAAGGATTCTGCCACAGAAATATGTGTGGTCTGAAAGCTAAAAACATTATTAACTGTCTCTTGACAAAAAATAAAGGCTGATCCCACGAGGAACTGATCAGAAATACCCAAAAGCTGTTTTAGTAGCCCTGGTTTGAAAAAGCAAGGGCCAAGGTTGGAACTGGGTTCCGTGCTAGCTGGGTCCTGATCTCGGTGTCCTGGAGGACATTGTTTGCCAGAGGATGTTGTAGTTATACCGATGTGACCTGTGTGTGGCAGGTTGGTGTAGGTCTGTGGAGTAGAGGGATTTGTGGGAAAACCTGGGAGGAGGGCCAAGGTCTGCTGCCAATCTGTGGATGCTGCACAGAGAATTCCTGTCTCCCGAAGTCACAGCACATATGAGCACCATAAGAGGGAAGGGTGGTGGTTTTCAGTTCACACTGTGTTTTATAGTTTACAAAGTGTTTCTCATTTTATAATTGTGAGAACCTTTTGAGGCAGGAAGAATGAGTGTTACTGTTGACCTCAATTTAAAGAGAAAAAAGGATTGATCTCTGGTCGGGCAAGTGTCTTCTTCAAGGTCATATAGTTATTATATAGGAGAGCTGGAAATCAGATCCAGATATCCTGGCTCTAAGACCTCAGAAGCAATGAATTCTCACTGCTCCAAGTGTCAACTCCACGTGCTCCACATGGAAGTATTCCCGCCCAGTATTGATTCAACGTGCCACGGAGTTCATTGTGTTAACATAGGAAGCAGCAGGAACGAGCAGGGCTCTCCAGGGCTGAGATCTGCTTTATCTCAGCTCAGACACCTCATGCAGGAAGGTGGATATGGAAGGAGCTGTCACCAGATATAAGAGGCAGTTGCAGGGTGCCAGGTCTAGGATAGTCAGGGAGCAAACCCGAGGATTCTCTCTCTTGCATGAAGGATCTGTGGAAGAGGAAAGTGTGAGAAGCTGTACCAGCTGATACTTACACTGAACTGAAGCTATTTTCATTATTTTACCATACATGTTGGACCCGAGAACTGCTCAATCAACTCTCTGAGTGGCCTGCTTTCTGCATTTGTGATCCACTTACCAAAGACTATATCTGATGCGATATGACAAGAGATAGGCTTGCATCCCCTTACCCACCTCCTCCAAACCTGGATCAGTTTGTCAGGATGCGGTGCCCAGTGGAGCCAGCTGAGGTCCACAGAGATAGTGGTGCTCCAAGCCTGAGCCCGAGCCGCGGATCCTACGGCCCATGTCACTGATGAGCATGGTGGCACTGGGAGATTCCTCCAGGGAAAGGCGGGCAGCCTTTGCAGGGTCTCCAGCTCCATCCATATTCAGCTAGGGAGAACAGCAGTCCTGCTGAGAACGCTGGCCAGGGGCCCTGGGACCGTGCAGCCTTTACACTCTTCATAAAATATGTTAAAAAATAAAGCCTTAAAAGTCATGTTTGTGAAGAGTGAGGACAGGAAAATGAGAGTAGCAATTCACAGTGTACTTATCCTTGCCGCCATAAGTGATATCAATTTTTAAGCATGGTATATCTTGTCTCCTGCAGATTCTGAGGGGGGCCAGGCCACCCGTGGGCTGGTGTCTTACAAGCTGTCCTGGATCTTTGCCTCTCTGCCTCCTTATTCCTTTCAGATACTAGCTCAGCTGCCCCTGCCAGGAGAGCCTTACACGCACCCAGTCTGGGAAGACTGACTTCTGAGCTCTGGCCTTGGCGCTTCTACTTCATAATCCCGACTCGTTTTCTTCATTGCACTGGTCACCGTTGGTAATTAATTTATCGGTGACTTGTTCAGTGTCTGTCTCTTTCCTCTGGACTGTGAGCTCCATGGGAGTGAAAGCCAAACTCCAATTTCCTTTGGAGTTATGGAGCATACAAACAGTGTCTGGGCTTTGAGAGGAACTCTGTAAACCCACCAAGTGAGTAAATGAATGTTTGAATGAATGAATGAGCAAATTTGTGTTTTCCTGTTACTTAGTCCCTTAGTGCTTAGTCCCTTAGTGCAGTACCTAGCTTTGGGTCTCTTTATAGAAGGAGAATAAAATGAGACTTATTTATTCTCATTGATATGATAAAATACCTCAAGAGAAGCAACTCAAGGGTAAAAGGATTTATTTTGGCTCATGGTTTAAGAGGTGAGCATCCCAGGCTGGGGCAGTGGGCATGTAACGCAGCTGCTTTATATCTTGAGGGATCAGGAAACCCAGGCTGAACTAGAAGGCCCACTCCGCCAGCGACCCTTCTCCTAAAGTTTCTACGACTTTCCCAAGCCATGCCACCAGCTGAGGACCCCAAAGTCAAAGGTGTCTTTAGGGGGCCATTTCATATTAAGACCATAAGAGAGCCATACTTGTCTTCTGTTATTGTAGCAACAATCAGGATAGTCTCACAGGCTTGAGCAACAGAACCTAGGTCTAACACAAGTGTCTGCAGTGCTATGCTTCTTGGAGAATCCGAGGAGAAGAATCTAGTCTCCAAACGGTAGAGGCCACCCATGTGCTTTAGCTTGTGGTGCCCAGCCATCTTCAAAGCCAGGTCACCCAGAAAGTTCTCTGCTTTTAAGGACTAGGGTGGTTACATTGAGTTTACTTGGAGAAATTGAGCAATCTCAAAGGTTTTTAACCTTAATCACATCTAAAACTTTTTTTTTTTTGACATGTAAGGTATCATGTGTAGATTCCAGGGGGGAGATTCTAGACATTTTATATGGAAATGTGTGGTATCATTCTTCTCCCACATGGATGTATGGAAACAGCAACGGAACGATGTAAGGGTACCAAGCCAAAGCGCCATTTCTCTTCCAGGGTATTCACTGTAAGAGAGAGTCTGAGAACCAAGTATGAAACTTATCGACTTCCTCTTGACCAACTTTGTTCCTAATGGCAGAATTGGCCTCGCCTGGAGAACAGATTGCTCAACAAAATGGGACCAGTGGCCAGTGTGTCCAGAGAAGACTCAGGGGCAGCTGTAGTGATAAAATGGTTGTGGGAGATTATAGATAATATGTGTTGTGTTTAGAGCCGCTTGGAGAAGTTTATGTATTTACAATCACCTTGTAATTAGAAGTACGATTTTATCCTTGTTTTATAGATGATAAAATGAAGAGACAGATGATTACCTAGGTAGTGACTGAGCCAAAACTAAAAACTCCAGGCCCTCAGTCCTGCCGCCTAACCATAGTCTTCCTCTACCTCTCACGGGGAAATTAGTGAGTAGCTGAAGGAGCCTACAAGAGGGTCAACATTGTTGTTGAAGAACAGAGCCTCCGTTTTTATGAACGTGTGTGTTTTGTTAGGGTTTCACGTTTTCTACTTTGGAGACCCTACAAACTCAGAACAGACCCCAGTATGGTCAGACAGAACTATCTATCCCCAGAGCCTGGAGATATAGAAGATGTCTTGACCCTGGGAAGTGCCCTTCCCTCTGAAGTGCTAGCATTGGTGATACTCTATACTGTGTACTATGCTAAGGTTTTATTGAACTCCTGTGTCCTGTGAAGTAGAGAGGTCTACTTGTTTGCTAGGTCTCAACCTGGGTCAGCCTCTGTGAAGAGAGGATCTAAACAGTGCTTGTCTAGATCTCCAATGTGAGAAGGGACCAAGTGAACACCGAGAACTGCACTATTGGTGATAAGTACCCACGGAGTAAGTGGGGTGAAGCGGGGAGCAAATATCATAACCTCAGAGCCCTTATGCTGTCTGGCTCTGGTCACCCTGAGCTGAACTGAACAGCATGATTGAGATAGGAAATCATCTCTGCACGGCTTCCAAGAGAGACTGACTGATTGCAGGAATTTTGCAGGTCAGCCCATGAAAGCGTGCAATCTGTCAGGATGTGGGAAGGATAGCTTGCCTTTGGTGTGTATACCAGGACTTTAATAATCCAACGGTGATTATTTTGGTAGCAGAGGTGGCCAGACAATCCCATTTCGATTTTTCTTTTTGACCCCCCCATCTTAGAAGTTGTCTGACATTTTCACGCATTCATATAATGAATTTTACTCATGCCACCATCTCCTCCTTCTTCTACTGGTACTCTGCTCAGAGGTCCTCCTCCTAGTTTGGTGTCTTTTTTTTCCTGTGTGTGGTTGACTGGGTTTAATTAGCGTGAATGAGAAGCTATTCAGCACAGCAAGGGCAATCTGTGTCTACACCACTGATGAAAGTGACACCCTTCCCCCCCAAAAGTGTGGCCAGTAGTCCTTCCAGGTCAGGTGGGGCCTCATAGGTCCCCTCCCTCATCCGTGATGAAATAGTGATGGTCCCAGTCGTGTGCAATAACCACAGCTCGCGTGAATTTATGAGTATGATGGCTGTCATGTTCAGACAACATCATTTGTTTCACATCCCGCATCTTCTGCCATCCCACTCTTCCCACATCCTCAACCGAGATGCTCCATGAACTTGGAGGAGGTGCTATGCTCATTGGGGCCTAGCATTCCACCATCTTGTTCTTGCCACTCTTGTCATTTATAGGTCTCTGTTTAGCCACCAGCTGCTATGGCATTATGTTTCTCTTGAGAAGGCAATGCTAACCCGTTGGTGTAAGCATAATATTTAGATGACAGAATGATGTCCAGCAAAACCATAGTAGTAGGTTTGTTCCTAGAGCCTGTGACTTCCTCAGCCAAGGGCCGTTGACCTGGTTTACAGAACCAAGCATGAGTTCTGATAGGTCATTTATTGTGACTCACAGGGTTCAGAGATGAGTAAAACTGTTGATGACTTCCTTATTTTTCCCAGTGGCATGTATAGCACCGCCTGGGATCATAAAGACTAGCCACTATGGAGAATGCTTCCAGCTCAGCTACAGCCTGATTTCTCCAGGACATTGTTTTCAGGAATAGTCTTATCATCAACTTCTAGTGGCAAAACATTTATTGAATGATGATGCTGTCCTTTAATGGGTTTGTATCTAATTGCTTAGTCATAAATAGCAGATATTAAGTTAAAAATCTTTCAAACTTAGTGAGCTCCTACAGGTACTTATTGGAGTAGTAAGTTATATGTTTGTCTATCAGGGACATTTGAGACTTTACCCTGCCTGTGATGGTCTGAATGAAAAGGGGTCCCCAAAGGCCCATAGGGAGTGGCACTATTAGGAGATGTGGCCTTGTTGGAGTAGGTGTGTCTTTGTTGGGGGAAAGTGTGTCACTGGATGTGGACTTTGAGATTTCAGCTCAAGCAGAACCCAGGGTTTGCTTGCTCATCCTGCTGCCTGCCAGGCCAGATGGAGAACTCTCAGCTTCTTCTCCAGCACCATATCTGCCTGTGTCCTGCCATGGTGATAAAGGACTAAACCTTTGAACCTGTAAGCCAGCCCTAGTGCAATGTTTTCTTGTGTAAGAGTAGCCATGGTCATGATGTCTCTTCCCAGCAATGGAGCCCTAAGATACTGTGTGTAAGTCACCAAGTCCCCAGCATCTCATGTGCTGGCATAAAGTCACAGAACTAGAGCAGACACAAAGGGCGGTACTGTTCCTGGAACAATGGGCATCATGAGCTTCTGTGCGTTCACTGGATCCCTTGTTTCCTAGCTCGACTGGAGCAGGGCACAGGGCTCCCAGCCTGGTGGATCTGCATCACCGCTGAAGACAGCGCAGAGTCTTTAGGAAATCGCCACTCAGATAAAAGGGTGCTGGCAAACATGCCAGCATTCACCCCAAGGAAGATGTCCAAGAAACAGCTATTTCCTCGCCCGGAGGGAGATAGAAGCTCCACCCTTGTAGGCTCCTGGCCTTATAAATGTTAGTGAAAGGATCCTTTGGGGCCTATAATGTTACAGATGAGGATTGCTTCCCAATAGGAATGATTAGCTGTATTTCTAATAATCATCCTCAAACTATTTTCTTAACGGTAGTGTTGTACCAGTGAGTTGATAAGTTCTGAGCAATGAGAAGGAAAGAATCCTTCACTTCATCTAAAATTCAGCTCAGTAATTATTTGGGATTAGGGTTCAGTCAAACTTGTTGTTTAAAAAAAAAAACAGTTTCCATAGCATTCAGAACTTCCAAAGAATTGGTAATTAAATGTCATTTTAATGAAAAGTTATTTACATAGAATGTGTGAGGGGCATGCAATTGTCTCTCATCAAATGAAAGCAAATGGAAGCATGAGTTCTGTGCTCTGACAATGGATTGTACTTATTGATGCTTATGGAAAGAGTTCTGTTTAGGAAAACATAATCTTTCCTTCGATTGCCACGGTAATGTTCTAAGCAAATCCTTAATAGGAAAATTATTATTTAGCGTGCAAATTTTTTTATATTTGATTCTTCAATTAGGTCCTAAAATGAATTGCCATTTTAAATAGTCACTATTAAAGATAAAAGACTATTACTGCCTACTCAGTGAGTAGTCAGTGATAAATTGGCCCTAAGTGAGTCAGATAATCCATAGACAGTTAAGTGAAGAGTATACTTTGTAGGCTCATAGGAAAGTTCAGGGACCCATATTCCATCAGGGGTTGGCATGGGGCTGTGACCATGGCTTTGCACACAGCTGGGTGTGTATTGAACAGCTGTTACAGCAGCCATTCGGCCTAAATATCTGAGTCTCCGCTCTCTCATCTATAAATTGTAGATAATGATTACTACATCATGGAGTAATTGTGCATCCTGCATGAAATAAGTTACTTGAGGCTGATGTATTCCTTTAATAATGTAAAAAGAATATTGAATTCAGTTCAGTACCATTATAAGATTTTTTTGATCACTTTCAGCTTGGGTGAAGCTTTAAATTCTTAGTTAAATTCCTTTTCTAAAGCACTCATTTATTGTCTATTATTTTTCTAGTTATCTAGGTGCACTGGGGGATTAAAATCATCATTTAAAAATCATCCCATGGATATCAAAAGCTCATAAATTGTTAGATGCTAATGGGAAAGTCAAGAATCTGCTCCAACTTATTATTGTGGGCGTGCACAGAGCTACCTCCGGGAAAGCAAGGGCTGCTTTGAATTCCCTGAATAAAATGCTTCGCAGAATTTAAAATATGTCACTCACTATAAAATTAATTCAATTATTTACCAACTACACACATACTAATCAGAGTTGAAAGTGTGAAAGACCACGGGGAAGAATGGCTGGTTACCTTTCTGAGAAATAATGGCAGCTCGTGTGTGTGTGTGTGTGTGTGTGTGTGTGCGCGCGCGCGCGCACGTGTGCGTGCGCGCACAAGCGCATGCATGTGCATGCACGTGCATGCCCTTGGTTTTATGGGAAATCAGGATCTGAATATTTAAAAACTAATTACAATTAATTAAGATGACTAAAAGAGCTGTGACAGGTTGGGATTCTATTTTTATCAATTTAATCAATCTCTCCAATGAAAAGGAGAAGAGAAGCTTTTAGATCGTGACTTTAAGGCTTCGCAGTGGGAATGGGCTGAGCAAGCATCATAAGAGGAAGGCCAGTCAGGCTCCTGCAAGAGAAAGAAATTATGTAATCTTCGAAACAATTGGCTATGGCACTTTTACTCCCAAGGCAGCCATGTCTGAAGGGGTGAGGAAAAGGGAAATAAAGTTAATGTGTTTCAGCAGATGACATGATGGAGGGCAAATATAAGATGCCCACAGTGATCATCCTTGCTGCTTCATATCAAGATGCCAACTCCTATTATAGGTGTATATGTGTTACCTATTGATATGTTTATTTGTCCATGCATACACCAATACAATTGATTTGTGTTGGTTTAGATGGTGTGTATATATTTAGCATGTCTTCAGACTATATAAAATGTTAAAAATTTTACTTGGTAGATATTGGGCTAAATATTTCCTACTTGAGTGCCAAAACATTAAAAAAAAAATATTAGCTATTCCAAAGGAAGAGAACACTCTGGAATCTGTGTCAAAGTTTTTTCAAGTTTCTTGTTCATGATGGTCACTGGATCATGCTTGGCTTTGTTTGTGTTTGGTCCAGCTCACAATGAATAGACATCCACCTCCCATGGGTAGGAAGCCATGCTGGATCTGCAGTATCTAAGCTGATCATGGTCACTAGAAGGCTCCACCAGAGAGTGGGCAGTAGAGACCCAGGGACTCCCTGCCCATCCCAGTCCATGCTGATCCCTGAGAGAGGAGATTCAGAGTCGAACCCTCGCCCACGAGAACCTGATCCTGCAGTAGGGAAGCTCCCACAGTGTTGTGGGAAGATGTTTTTGAACAGCACATATTTCTAATTGTTTTATTATGAAAGACTGTGACATGAACTCTTCCTCCTCTTCTTATTGTATTTTTCTTTTTCTTAGATTCTTTATGATCACATATACACACCGTTTAGAAAAACACAGTTATCGTATAAATGAGAATATTGGGCAAATGTTTCAAGTTCTAACTCTGGTCTCTTTTAGAGACCAGAAAGTGGATATTCCAGTAGGACTTCTGGAGCCCACAGCGAGTCCTCCACAGCTGTAGGGTCAGCGTAATGAGATAGAATCTTGGATGAATACTTAATTAAGTCAAGGAATGCAATCCTCTCAGAATCTTGGGAAAATGAGGTCTGTGCTTTCCTCTCCTAGAATAGGGAGGCAAATTGGTCTCTGATCTTTTGTGGCCATCTCTTGGGCCCTTCTGCTGATTTCTGTTTCTCTTTGAAAATCTTTTGTCTCTCAGGGACCTTAGTGTCGGTGATGTCCATTGGCTAAGTTTAATTGCCTTTCTAAAAATATCATCCCTCCAATAATTACTTCAGTTTACAAGTAATTAAAGCCTAATGTGTTGGAAATGTTTTTGTTTAAATTCTCCGTGTTTCTCACTTTATTGATATACTTATTTATCAACAAACGACTGACTCAATAAGGCAAGTATTTCAGCTTCATCAACTGATTCAGTCTGGGATATTCAGGACAGGCAGACTAGAAGGGAGACAGTGCTGGACTCTAGGGCTTGTAGGGACACGTGTGTGTGTGTGTGTGTGTGTGTGTGTGTGTGTGTGTGCATGCGTGTGCTCATGCAAAAGATCAGGAGTATTTTTTAAAGAACCAATTATATGATCTTTTGAAACTAGAGGCTCAATATTATAATAATTGTTATTAATATATGTATACACTTCTTGAGAAGTTGTTAAGAAGACTCTAAAATTTTTATTTAGATATTTTTACTTTATTTTATGTGTATGAACATTTGCCTACTTGTGCACCACGCACATGCTTGGTGCACACAGAGGTCAGAAGAGAGCATAGAGCCCTGGGAACTGGAGTGACTTATGGTCGTGTGCCATATCGGTGCTCTTTATAGTCAGGACACCACCCTAGCACACCTGGCTCATTGTAAACATCCAGTTTTTTTTTGTTGTTGTTGCTGCTGTTGGTTTTTTTTTTTTTTTTTTTTTTTTTTGCTTTTTCGAGACAGGGTTTCTCTGTGGTTTTGGAGCCTGTCCTGGAACTAGCTCTTGTAGACCAGGCTGGTCTCGAACTCACAGAGATCCGCCTGCCTCTGCCTCCCAAGTGCTGGCATTAAAGGCGTGTGCCACCATCACCCGCTAACATCCAGTTTTTGTAGCTGCCGTCACTGATCAGCGTGGCCTTTGCGAGTTCTGATTGTGTTTTAGGGCTTTGTCAAACCGGAGTGCTTCTTTCAATTTGAAGTCTCTTGGGAGCCGCTCTGGACTTCTTTTTTAATGTTTTCTGTTGCTCTGTGTTCCCTCCATGTCTGTAACTGCAGCTGACATGATTGAAGTCCCAAAGACATTACCAAGACTCATAGACTTTGAGGGCAAAACCACGTCTCCTCCAGGATCATGTCGTGATAGTGTTCTAGCCAAAGAAGGTATCCAAACCATTGGGACAGAACTGTGCAGCAGGGAGTTGTGACCCCTGAGTTTATTTATTGCTTCTTATTTGCTGTAAGATTTCTAAGGTCACCTCCTTGGACTCAGTAGTTTTGAGGCCCTTAAAGCCACATTTGTAGACAGAGATGAACAGGGTCTCATATGCTAATGATGAGATAGATTTGTTTTTGATTTCTCTAAATTTATGTCCCTTAAATATTTGATCAACCAGTATTTTATGGAGACAGAATGATAGAAATGATTTTTGGTTAATGAAAATATATACTAATGGACTTAATAATTCATTTATTGCCTCTGGCCAAGGCAGGATCGATGACACTGTTGATTTTTCTGTGGATTGTTTGTGTGTCCATGTATGTTTTCTAAATCAGTGATTATGGGGCTTATTGAAGGCTATACATCTTTGATGACAATATATCTCACTCATCTGGTCTCAGGCTTTTAGTGGCGGTGCTGGGCACTCCAGCCAGAGGGTACATGGTACCCGCAGGCTGTCATTGAACAGGTGTGTGGGCACTGGCTTTGCTTCATTGGAGAGTGCTGTATTTGCATTTGGTGAGTTATATAAAGTATCACACGGTTAAAGTTGAATCGATTTGTATTCGGTATTTTACATTCTAAAAACTGGTTCTCCAGGAATTGGTCCAGTGCTCTGAGACTGTTGGTAAAGGACTTTTGTGCAAACATCTTGAAAAATCTTTTAGGTAGTAGGTGTATTTTCTCATGTCTAATTCTTCACGGCTCTGTATACAGTAACTGTGTTAGGAAGAAGAAAAGAACATAGCCAAATCATTGCAGATACTGTTTCTAGAAGTGCATTCTTTCTAAAATGTTAAAATATGAAAGAAATAAAGCCACCATCCCAGATTTGCAGGGGAGTAGAGACTGATGTTTGCGTTTTCCTTTGATAACAGGAAATTTAGTAAACTATAAGCTTTCCATAGGGTGTATATTTCATTACATGCTTTAAAACTCATTTAGAGGGTCTATAGTCTACCTTTAGTGTAACACATTTAGACAAATATTTTAAGATAACTTTTGGAATTTTGTCAGAATATAGTTTTGGTTAGTCATGTTAAATTTAACTATAGATGACACTTTTACTTCAAACTTTATTGAAAAAACTAAATACATCTCTTGTAGCCATGCAGTGTGTTTGTCTTACTTCCCTGTTGTGGCTCTGAGACAGTCTTAATCTCTAATTCCTGCTGTCGCCGCCATCCTGGAGCTGGTGCTATAGTCATGTACTTCCTCACCCAGGCTAGGAGGGTACTTTTCAACATGAAGCTGTGCTGGGCGATGCTCAGGTTGTCACGGTTACAGTGAAGGCTGCTGGGGAGAGAAGATCATCACTGCTGGAGATGTAGTGCTGCTCCCAACTCCAATTGTCCAGTCAGTGTGTTTGACTTTGATTTTAGTTAACAAATATAAATCTAACTGAATGCTGGGTATCTCAGGCTAGTGTCTGTCAAAGAGCAGCCTTGGTGAAATTTGTATGTTTACAGGGTAGGAACATGAGGATTAGAGTTATTAAGGAAAAGGAACAGAGATATGAGAGAAATAAGAGGCAGAAACACAGAACAGCACCGGGAGGGACATCGAGTGAATGCTGAATCTGTCCACCTTTATTTTCCACACGCTTATATACTTCACTCCAAAAAGGGAGAGGGGGAGGCAACAGATTATATTAACATGATATAAGGAATAGACTTGAGTTCTCTGACCTTTGGTCCAGGTGGAGCAGATTCACAAAATACTAATTAACCACACCCCAAGTCAGAATCGCTTGTTTGTAGCCACACATGTTGTGAACAACTTTGGAAGAGCAAAAATAAGCTCAAACTCTCTGACCTCCAATCAGGGTGGAACAGGCTCATATCCGTGGGTCTCACAAGTATCATTGTCTACAACCAATGCAAAATTTTATTTTGAAACTTTGTTTTCATATGTTTTGTACAATAACCATAAATAAAATTGCAGATTTTTGGAAAGTTTAGAATTTGTGCCTGGACCTTTCATGATTTAGTCACACAACGTCACCACCACCCGTGATTTGTTTAACTTGCTTTTTAGATACCTTTCACCAGCAAGTCATCCTTTATTAGACCCAAGTCACCATCATCTAAATATAGGTTCACCTGTACATCTATCCACCCCCGAACAAGTTATATATAGCGTGCAAACAGATTGTGCAACAACCTTGGAGAATAAGTACAGAACCATAAATAAATAAAGACCTGGTGTTGCTGTGAGATATATGGATTAAAACGAAAGCACCAACTGCAACCATTTGTTTCTATTTTCGCTTACTATGCCCTGCACAGATATCAACATTTTAGTTTAGCTGGCAAGGAAGTTTATTAAGTTAGAAACCACTTCCTTAAATTATAGTCTTTGCTAAGGCTTGATACATTTAAAGAAACTCTCTGAATTAAGGGGTCAAATATTATAGTTTTTTTAAAAAGACCCTAGACACTAGCGATGATAGTGTGAGTTAATTCCATTTCCCGGAGTGCGGTCTCACTGTGTGGACACAATGTACCACTTTGGCTGAACTGCTGTTTTCTATAAATATGGAAATTATGGCTTCCAGTGCAGTGGCCTGGCAGGAAGTCTCATGGGAAATAGCTTGAAACTATGTGATGGATTTGAAATTAATTCTTACCCCCTTTCTGAAGTAGTCAACCCATATGTACAAGATGTATCATTATTTCCTGGCCATCGAGAAGGAGGATGAAGTGCAGCTCTGCTTTGTAAAATGAGTCTGCAGCAGTAAAATTCTGGTCCACATGTCTTCCTACCAGGGCAAGCGGAACAAAGCAGGTTCCGGCATCATGAGGCAACCCAAGGTGTGGTGGTTCCAAGTGTCACTTTCTGTTGACTCTCTCCTGCTGCTGCCTTGACCTGTTCTGATGACTCAGCAGAGAGAGAGAGAGAGAGAGAGAGAGAGAGAGAGAGAGAGAGAGAGAGAGAGAGAGAACACAAAGGTGAATGAAACGGGCCATTTTAAGATGATTTTTGAAGGAAACGGAGATTTGAAAGAATATTTGAAGATTTGGAGAACAACTGTGGCCAGGAGTAGGGACAATGGGAAATGAGAGCAGCTTGAAGGCTGGGGCTGTTTCGTGACATAGCACTTCTGTGGTAGGCACTGGTGGAGGGTTGGATTGAGAGCACTTGGCAAGGGTAAAGGTGTGGCTCTGGGGAGTGACCTGAAAATCTCTCAAGAATGTGGAGATAGTCATTACACGTTTACTAAAGAACTAACACTCGTGGCAGCTCGCTTCCCACCAAGATCAGAGACACCCAGCCTGTCCATGCTCTGATCTCACCCACTGCTCTGTCAGTATCTGGGCACATGGGTTCTTATGGGGCCACTCCTCTGGGTCCCGGATGTGACATTATTTTCCCCTTCCCTGAGGACCATTCTTTCTGGCTGTCCAATGCTCTTTCTTGTCTGTGGAGATTGCCTCTTGCCTTTAATCTTTGATTCGCAAGTTTGACAAAATAGAGGAGTTTGACTCTGATTTGTTCATTCTAACCGCAGGTGAAATGACTCCATTCAGAGTCCATAGAATTAATAGATGAATGAAAACGGGCTTTGGCGGACTATGGTCATCTCTTGGAAAGCTGACTGTGGACAAACTTTGTAAGGCCTGTACTTCATGATGGCTCGAATTCTGTGAAGGGTGAGGAGCCCTGGGGCACATTCAGCAGGCTTTCTTAAGCAGCACCATTAGCAAGGGTGACCTTTAACTGCATACAATTATGTCCTTGGGACAGCTGGCTCTCTTCCGCCTGTTTCAGGGTATGAGATGCCATTTATTCTCAGCTGCCATCTCTGCAGCCACAATTTCCATCTTACACATAAGAACCCCAGATTTGAAAAGTTTTAATTCGGTCCAGTTTTAAGATTGGAAGATAGCAGAATTCCTGGCCCAAGCCACCCCTCATTGTCCCATCCTCTGCTGGGCACCACCTGACAAGCTTGCCTGCCCTTTCCCGCCCTTTCCCTGTTGTTTCCAAGCAGCAACTTCTTCCCTAGTGATTGACAGCCGTGTCTCTGCATTTCTCCGGTGATGGTCCCTCCCCTGAGCTGCTTCCTGACCTGTCTTGTCAGCTTGGCAGCCTGCACCCAAGGCTTTGTTTGCCTTTGCCGTGTCTGTTTCACAAAGGATTTGTGAAAAGCAAGCTTTTTTTTGTGGATGTTTAGATACTTGCCAAATAATCTACAGTACCAAAATTCAGGATAATTTTTATATATGATTTCAGGGCTGACCTCTTGGTATTGGCTAACTAATCTAGAGACTCATCCCTGAGAAAGACTATTTCAGTAAAAATTACCCTGTAATTTTTTTGTAACACACACACACACATAAAGTTATATAGACTGAGAAGTTCTATAATAATTAGGTATTATTTCTAAAACTTATTAGAAATAAATATTTGCATATATGTAATAATAATTGAAGAAATAGAGGTCATGAATTTGAGAGAGCAAGGTGGGGGTGTGCATGGTAATTATTATGGGGAGGAGACAAAAGATGCAAATGATATAATTACATTTTGATGCCAGAAAAAGAGAGAGAATATAGGTTGAGAATCTCCAGTTGAAAAATTCAGACTAATTCATGTTGACATTATACCACAATAGGGAATTCCAGACTTAATCTCATGTGATAGGTTCTAGTCAAGGGCAGGTGCATTACAAATATTATAAAAATTAATTTACACTTAGGCTTTGTGTACAAAATGTGTGTGTGTGTGTGTGTGTGTGTGTGTGTGTGTGAAAGAGGGAGAGATATAAGTGAATTTCATGTTGAGGCTTCATCTGTCTCTTCATCTGTGTATTATGTGTGTTTGCATTTGTGTGCACTCACATGTATCTATGCTTAAGTATGGATATATCTTTGTATGTTTATACACACATAAACACACACACACACACAAATTTTCCCAAATCTGAAAAAGCACATCTGAAGCAAGCCTGGTCCCTAGCACATGGGGCAAGGGATAGTCAACATGTGTTTACAATTTAAAATATCATAGCTAGAACTCAGTCCTCACAGATCATCGCATTTGGAAATCTGAGGCCCTGTCTGCTTAAGTGATGATGCTCAAAGCCAACCCAGAGGTCCAACCTTGTGACAGGGCCCCACTGCCCCTCCATGGCCAAATAAATTTCAAGACTTTACTAGCTGTCTTCTTCAGGTTGCCCTGGCTCTTGGAATTCTTGCTTTCTGTCCCTTGGATTGGGGGTAGAATGTGAGTTTTGTTGACCACTGTCTGGATGCACACAAATGTGTGTACACAGGTGCACAGTACAGCAGCAAGGTAAAGGCAGTCTGCTCCTTCCCCACTTTGGTTATATCTTACTACAAGCAGCTGCCAAGATTCACCAGAATGCTGATATACAAATTTTACTGATGTTGAAAATTCTAAGCATCATTTCTCGCATCTCATGTGTGGACATTGCGGAAAACAAATGAACTGAATGTCTATTTTGATATTTAAAATAAGGAGTGGAAACTGCCGCTCTGTCACTGTATCTTTTTCCAAAGACCAAACATGTCTTTATCTGTTCTTTCGATTTCCCCCCATTTCTTTGCAGGGCACCTCAGGAGAAGCTGAGTGTGTTGATACAATTGCGGCCTTGTTTCCTATAATGGGCACTTGTTTAAACAAAGAAATGCTTATCAGGGGAAATGATAACTGTGATAAATTGCCTGGCTTTCATGTTTCCTTGCTGTTTTCTGGTGGTGCTAAATCAGTCTGAACAAAATGGAACTGCGTGTCCTCCGCAGTGGGGCCTCCTCTCCCCACTGACTATTTGTAGACTCCCCTCTTGTCCCTTTACTTGGAACCCATTCTTTTGTACCACGTCCCAGGTATTAATTCTCCATTTATTCCTTACTATTTGTGTGTATTTCTACACAGATTCTACTCCACATCCTTGATGCTTTCCTCCGTTGCTCTTTCTCTCTTTGCTTCTGACATTCAAACAGCTGCCAAAGAAATGTCTGTCCCTGTCTACTGCACACAAGCCCTGCATGTGGGAGAATCACTACCCTTGAGAGTCACCACGCTTGATTGCCGAGCAACAGGTGTGCCCCCTATGGTGCAGAAAGGTGCCCTAGAGCTACACACACACACACACACACACACACTCCTTTTGTGTCTATGACCCATCATCATTGTCATAGCATCTTGGACGTAACTTAGAAGATAAAGGAGCACGCTTGTAGTGTCCTTTGGCTGTCTGGTCGGCTCAGTCTTCCTCAATTTTCCACTTAAATGCTAGCGCCGATACAGGAAAGGGTAAAGCATTATACATGAAGAATATGAATGGAAGGCTTTTTGTGGTATTTCTAGAGGAATTTGCCTGATTACAAGGCTGATAGAGCTGAATTGACAATGACCGTCACCAGCTAACACCGAGTTTCTGTGCAGTCAGTAGTGCTGAGATAGGCAGCTCCCGTGGCCTGTACTTCTTGGATGTTTGGAATTTGTAGTCTGTCTTCTGTCCAGTAACTTTCTTTTTTACTATTTTCATAGACTAGGAGTCCCAGAAATTGATGACCTTCTTTAGTGACTGGTGGCAGCAGGTAGAACAATCCCCATGTGGTTAAGTCCCTCTTCTTTCAGGACACCATTAGGGTCTAACTGGACCCTGGGAGAGTCCAGCTGTGGATTCTGGCTTTTCTTGTGTTTTGTTTTGGTGAAGGGTTGGGATGGACAAATAGGCAGTGATGGGGTAGGCAGGAATCCCTTACTTTGGTAACTTAGTTTAGTCTAAGTCAATGGTTCTTCCTAATGCTGCAGCCGTTTAATACAGCTCCTCTTGTTGCTACATTATGACTGATTTTCCTACTAATATATAAATCATAATGTAAATATTTTTGGAGGTAGAGTTTGTCAAAGAAGGTGTTGTGATCCCCAGTTTAAGAGCCACTGGTCTAAGATGAGTAAAAGCTAATCATAAAGTATGTAGACTCCAGGCAAGTGAGCAGGCACACGTGTGCCGCTTCCCAGGCTTCCACACATGTACAATTCTCTGCCCGGTAGAGAAGGAAACAGTCTTCCCAATGGTAACGTGGGAGAAGGTAGCATTAAGAGTGTTAGTTTAAAACTCTTAACATAAAATATAGATTCCGAATAGATAACAAGAAACACAACGTACAGACAGTGTGCTGGTTTTCTTTTGAAGGCAATATGGTTACAGCATGGCTGTGGCTCTCTTTCCCTGAGTAATCTGTACTTTGGACTTCCTATAAAATGCTTTGCCATCTTTCTGCAGTCAGACTCTCTATTGGTCCTCAACACCCAGTAGTTTATAAACTACAGGCAGCACACGCATGCGACCTAGTAACTGTTCTAAGGTGCCAGGGAAGCAAATGCTGCTTTGTTCAAGCTGTGAAGGGCGTCCTCGATCCTAGGAGGGAAGTACTCTGAAGCTCACCAGATGGCTGCCACGGGTCTTCAAGTCTGCCCCTGTGGGCAGGTTTAACTGTGTTTCTCACTCTGAAAGGTAGCTTTGTGTTTCCAGGAGCTGCAATCTAGTGATCTGGATTCCGACAGCACACCCTAAGAGAAAACACCTAAAACATGTGTTAGAGTATATGCATTAACGTGTTAATGAAACTGGCAAGAATGTAGAAACTTCAATGTCTTCACATAAAGGAATATTTAAATAAATTACAGCCCCTTTCTGAGGTACAGTATTATTGTAGCCATTAAAGACATGCTTTTTAAGGCCACTTAACCAAAAGGGAAAACACATTATCTTAAGTGAATAAAGTGGATTTCACAATGATATTTATGATATGAGCCCACTTTTCAAAAAGAAAAATTATTGCCCAGGAAGAGACTGGAGCAAGATAACCCTTACCACTCCCCCAGCGTTGATAGTTGGGTGACCTGTGAGGTAACATGTCTGTGTGTTTGTTTCCTTGCCTACAAACATTGCCCAGTGGGCAAATACTGGATTTCACGTGTGTATCCACACGACTCCTTAACGCTCCAGTGAAAGCTCACAAGGAAGTAATCCTTTGCCCCGCGTGCATGTGTTTTCCCGTGAGGCCGCACCTTCAGATCCTTGATAAAATGAAAGCTTCTGGGGAGGGTGGATGGATGGTGGGCTGCTTTAGCTAGGAAAGCGTGCTTCCGTTGTATTTCTGCTTAACCCAGTAGGACGTCCTGCTTCTCCTGGTGTTGTTCTGTCTTGTTCTCCGATTGCCCCGTTTCTAGTAGTGCAGAAAGTTTGATTGAAGGATGAGAAGTTAGGATGTGATGTGGTGAAGGACGAGGGCAAAGCCAGGTTGGGTAGATGGTTTGCTGTTGGCCGTCCACTGTCTCAGACTGGCTTCCTGGTGCCGTGGCAGATGATGGCCATGGTAGTGTCCACTTACAGCTTCTTGAGCTAATATTAGCCATATGCCTTCCACCCTTCGGTCCCAATAGTCTCCTACATACAGAACAGACAAGAAGAAGCGTATGCTTAAAGGAAAATGGAAAGACTGATGAGTAATCCCAATAAAATGTCACAAGCAGACGGAATTTTTTTGAATGGAATACAGCATGACGTAGGGTTAATTAAGAGTGGGTACCAGAAGTCAGAATCTAAGGACCCTCCTTAGAGTAGACCGTTGGGAGGTACGGATTTCTGTGAGTGAAGATGGCTTTCAAAAGCTCACTGACAGCTTTCAAATGAAATAAACGGGGCAATAATCAGACAGGGAAGCATCTCCTAGATACCCACTTATGTTCTCACTGACTGTCTACCCCTGCTCAGTCTCCTGGCTATGAAATAGCTGATGTGGAACCTGGGCTAATCTGGCATAAAGGGAAAAAAAATAAATGGCAGGGGGCAGCTTTTTAGAATGAAAACTTCTAGCACGAAGTGATGCCACCTCTACAGAAATGTACTTGGTTCAGTGAAAATGTAAAGGCAGATTAGCGCATCTATGAAAATCGATTCGTTCTTAACTACTGAATTTAAAAACACCAGCTGATTGTAGATGGGCCCTTCTAGTTTTTCTCATTTAGTGCAATTAAAAGCCCTTGGCATTATAGAGCAAACAAATGAGCATTTGGGTGCTGGGGACAAGGAGAAGGGATGCTTATGGGCACTGGAGGGATTACCGGATGGCAAGTTCCTGATGATGTCCTGCCTCTCACATTGGTGCTGAAGAAAGCTGTTCATCCAGACTCACAAGCTCTTCATTGGAGAAAGCGAGTTAGCCTGAACTGAATAACCCAGAGAAACCTATGCCAAGAAATTATAATAAGCAGCAAAGGCAACATTCAAGAAGAGTTTTTTTTTTTTTTTTTTTTTTTTTTTTTTTTTAATAGAACAAGTGAAAAGCAACACTTTAGCATCAGATAAACAGAGGGCCGTGTACTGTTCACTGAAAATGATGGAAAACTAAGGGAAGTGGCACCGTATGTATCAAATGCTGGAAAGCAGTATAAAAAAAGAACCAACATGGGGCTGGAGAGATGGTTCAGTGGTTAAGAGCATTGCCTGCTCTTTCAAAGGTCCTGAGTTTAATTCCCAGCAACCACATGGTGGCTCAAAACCATCTGTAATGAGGTCTGGTGCCCTCTTCTGGCCTGCAGGCATATATGTAGACAGAATATTGTATACAAAATAAATACGAAAAAAAAAAGAACCAGCATTTCTTAATGTTAAGCTCGTAAAATAACCATCAGGAACAAAGAGGAAGTAACAGCTGACCTGGCCTAAGGGCACAGCTGGATAAAGTTCTCTCCAAACAAGATGACAGCTGGGAAGCTAGGAAGGAAGGAAGAACAGTCACCAAAAACAAGGCTAACTACTATCGCTGTCCCCTCTCCTTCTGAGCCTACAGTTATGTTTGGAGTTTGAAATGATGATGACATTACTAAATCATGTCAATCTAAGAGATCGTGGAAACTTGAGTTTATTTTAAATGGGAATGCAAAAATACAAAGATGAATAAAGTTTTTTGTACTTCACTAGAGTTAATAAAATGCCGCTAATAAGACTATGAAAGTTATGTACACATATACATAGTACCCAGAGTGAGCACCAGAAATTGTGTAAAAAAAAAAAATGAAAAGGGAATGCTACATTTCTAAGCCATTTGAAAACCATATATACAAGAGAAAACAGAATTGAAAAAAGAATAAATGGTAAACTTATAACTAAACACAATCATAAGTAAACTCGAGTAGTCTAAGCCTTAGAGTGGCAGGGAGATTTTAAAGCCTGAAAATGTGTGTATTACAGGAAATGCACCCCAAGGGCTAGAGAAATGACTCGGCAATTAGAGCACTGGCTGCTCTTGTAGAGGACTTGGATTCAGTTCCCAGCACCCATATGGCAGCTTGCAACTGTCTGCAACTCCAGTTCTGGGTAGCCTGAAGCCTTCTTTTGGCTTCCAGGAAATGAGACATACATGTGGTGAACATACACATATATGCAGGAAAACTGTCATACACATAAAAATGATAAAATGTATTTAAAGAAATGCACTACTTCAGATATATCTTCCAGGCAGGACTCTCTTGTAGATCAAGGGGTCTGTGGCTGGGTTCACGTTTATGTATCTCCTTTGGTAGCACGAGAAGTGCCTTCCTGTACCAAAGATGGTAGTACATAGGGTGAAGGCTCTCGGTGGGTACCATCTCAACTTCTCCACGTTCAACAGGTTGTGTGGGTGTCATCTTCCGCCATAGGGCCTTATAGTCAGTTTTTGGAAAGTAACCTATAGTCTTGACAACAGCCTAGGTTGTTTAGAGCTCAGAAGTAGCCCATTCCTGGTCCTGGAAGCTTCATTTAGTGACAAGAGATGTCCAGTTAGGACTCCGTATCCTCCATTATTTGGCAGTTTCATTCAGTATACATTAAGTGACTTTAAAAATACCTGGGCTTTCCTTTGTTGAGAGCATTTGGATGATTGATTCAATCTCACTTATTTTTTTCTGTTTAGAACTTTCTCTGTCTTTAAAAACTTACTACATTGTAACCTATTGGTGTGCACGTGCACATGCGTGTGCATGTGTGCTACGTGTACATTGCTACAGTGCAGACATGGAGGTCAGAGGATAGCGTTCAGTTCTCTCCTTCCTCTGTGCGGGACCTGGGAATCAAACTCATGTTGTCAGTTGTTCTCAACTGCTAAACCATCTCACTGGCCTTTTTCTTAATTATTATTTTTTTGTTGATTATGTGTTCCTAGGAATTTATCTTTTTCTCTCAGATTGCCTGCTCCATTGGCATAGTCTCTCCACCTTTAATTTCTGTAGCTTCCCTTTTAACACTTTTCTTTCCAGTGTTGCGTCTTTTTTTTTCCTTCGTTTGGGTAAAGATTTGTCAGTTCTGTTGAACTTCTCAAAAAATGCTCTTTATGTTTTTAAAATACTGTTATTAAGGAGTAATGTATACACCATAAAATTTCCTCAAAGTTTATAAGCATGTATGTATAAAGTTGTGCAACAAGATATTAATGTAATTTCAGAACATTTTCAGTAGTAGGCACTGACTTAGAAGCCTTCACCCTACTGCTCAGCTTTTATGGTCCTGAAGGCAATAGCAAAGGAGGAAATTAGTGACCAGTCTCACCCAGCTGTGAGTCCTGCGGACTGTAATAGCAACTGGCCTAGCAAACTATGATCATTGGAGCAATAGTGACATGAACATTAGGGGAGTAACCAATTGTTTCTGATGAATTTGAGTCCTGCTTCCCAAGATGAAACCCATACCTGGCACCATTGGTGAGCCAAGAACCTATGAATAGGCAGGACATGGGCCCTAGAGGATAGCTTAGTACTATTCTGCTACATGGACACCATATTAAACTGACTCCCAATGACTTTTTATGCCTCTTTCAGTGTTCATAGAGAAGCTTCTATTTGCATTCTTGGTGTTTAACAGACACCCACAATTCTCTGGCCAAGGTGCAGAGAATAAGAGAGTGTAGAATGCTCAGCTCTAAACTGGACATCTATATCACACCCTTCCTCCTAAGACTCGGGGATCATTGTGAAAGGGGGACAAAAAGACCATTAAGAGCCCGAAGCAATGGATTAATTCAATATTCTCTGGAAACCGCAGGACAGATGCAAATAGAAACTTCCAGTGATTGTTACAGCATGTGCAAGCCCTTGGTAAGCTCAAGCCAGAACAAACCTAGTATGGAGAAAGGAAGTGGGCACGAAGCCTCAATCCTGGCTCAGGAAGTATTAGCAATTGACAGCTGCTGGGAGAGAGAGAGAGAAAGAGAGAGAGAGAGACAGAGAGAGAGACAGAGAGACAGAGACAGAGAGAGTCAGTTTTCTTTAAGGGTGTTGCCCTGGTAATTCAACCATACACTAGAGAAGGTCACACATACAAGAAGACTTGGGCAGCACTGATTGGACTTGATAGATGAAAATAAACAAAACAAAGGCAAAATACAGTTGCTAGGGAAGGGGCAGCGATCTCGGAGGAGTACGGAGGCAGTGAATTTGATCAAAGCATAACGTATAAAGTTCTCAAAGAATTGATGCTTTAAAAAATGGTGTGCGCATGCAAATGTGTGTGGACACTCAAAGAGGTCAGATGAGGGCATCAGATCCCCTGGACACAGTATTTACAGGTGGTTACCAGCTACTAGTCTTAGGTTCTAGGGACTCAACCACGTTCCTCTGCAAGAGCGGCAAACTATGTTAAACACTTAGCCATCTGTTCAGAACCAAGATCAACTTTTAATTGCTCAGATGCATGGATCCATTGTAAGTTAACTTTATTGATGGTATTATAAAATTAAGCATAAGGTCACTCTAAGTGAATAACATGAATGATCCTTGTATCGTGTTTATGAAATCTAGTTTTATATTCTGTTAGACAGCCCTGTTAGTCAATGTAGCTAATTTATTTTTTGAATATTGGCGTTAAAATCTCAGTGAGAAGAACACGGAGAAAAATTTCTGGGAATTAATTTGTTAGTAGACCAAATTTTTTATATAATTTGCACCAAGGAAATGCATTAATTTAAAAGTCTACATTACGAACAATTCTTGACTAACAACTTTTCAGGAGTCATAAAAGCTTACCTCCCCCCCTTTTTTTCTTTAAAAAAAAAAGTAAATTTCTTAAATTCTATTTCTAAACATATTGGAAAAAGTAGATAGCACAGCCTTCTCTTTATATCTAACAGCAGCTGTTCAGCTGCCCGTTATGTTCTTTCTGTTCACTTAGATCTGTGTATCTGTCTGTCTGTCTACCTACCTTGCAATTACATTCTTAATTTCTCTATTTTCTTATGTATGGTCTCAGAAATTGAACCCAGGACCTTCTGTGTGGTAGAAGAGCAGAACACTGTGCGCTGAGGTCATCCGCAGCTGTCCCCCTTCTCAGTCATCAGGGAAAGCTCTGCTAAGGCACCCTGCACCTAGTTAACCTCTGAATACAGTGCAGTCCCTCTGAGGCAATTCTGATTTCTTTGCTAAAATCCCTACCGTTCAGGTGGTCTAGTCCCTGAGATCTCCTCCACCTGCTAGCTAAGCACATCTTAGGCAAAGGACCTCTGTCTGTCCTACCTGATGACGTCTGGAGGCCAGCTTCTAGAACAGTTGAAATGGCTTTCATTGGACTTCCTTCCCAGTGTTCACCCCTCATCAACTTGGCCCATGAAGCGTATCTCTAAGAACTCATTTATGATTGTAGCACTACCAGTCATATGTAAAGATGACCGTGATTGCCTAGATACGAAAGACAGAATTAGCAAAAAGGATACGGAACAAAAAAAGCATTCTGAATGTGCCGCCAGACTGTTGGAAACCAGCAAGAGAATCTCTGTTTATGAGATCAGTGCATTAGCAGCTTGGACGGCAATGCACCCTTGCTGGAACTCATGAAAAAGTATGAGACACTGTGCCAGGGGCAAGCCCGGGCCTCCAGGCAAGGCTTCCCGCTGTGAGAAGGCTTATATGTTTTCTGAACTGTGCGTGCCATTGATTGTTCAGCCACAGCCTGTGGTTGCCAGCATCCTTGTTCAATATGGCTTTGCCCAAGAAGCATTGCTAGAATATATTAGGACAATGATTGAAGATTTTACTTGCTCTGTCGAAATAAGTTGAATTACGTGGTGTAACATGGTTTTTCCCAAGTGGCTGAAAATCACTGACTTAAGATATTTAAAATGTAAGAAATGGGTGTTTCTAATAAGGATGGAGAGTCAGCTGTGCTCCAGGGAGGAGCATGGGGTCTGCATCATCATCTAAGTAGCCCTTGGAGAGTACATGGTTTGCGACTTGATTTCTCTCATTGGAAGGTAAATCTGAGATGACAGTTGCACTCAGACATCCAGAGGAGACCAAGCCAGATGTGTGACAGAGTCATATTTGCAAGACTCTTTCTTCAAATCCTTCCGTGTATACCTGACATTTAACATTTAAACATTTACACTGGAGGATTATTCTAACTAACTGTTACAATTCTTGATGCCTGACAGATGGATTTTTGTGTGTGTGTGTGTGTGTGTGTGTGTGTGTGTGTGCAGAGCATGGAGAATTCCCTGGGCATCCTGTGCTGGAGTGTTTCTGGTCACAGGGGGGAAACAAGCTACCTTCTAACTCAGTTTCCTATATATATATATATATATATATATATATATATATATATCACTCAGGCAATTACAAAACAGCATTCAGTAAAGTTCTCTACAGGGCTAGGAAGAGATAGCTGTATTGTTCCCCTTGCTGAAACATTTCAATTGAGTATTTTTCCATGGCTATCACCATCACTGGCAGTATAGAACTCTCTGTTGAGTATTTTGCCCAGTGCCGTAGCAAGCTTCACCACTGTCCCTCTTTACAGTTACCTCAACCTGACAGCTCTCCCTTGACTGAAATCCTTCTGCTAAGTAGTGTTTTGTGGATGTTTGCTGCCTGGCCATGAATGACTTATTTTTTTAATATACACGTTGGAAAATTGTCACTTTGTTTTCTAAGAATTTGCCTGTTCTGGTAAATACTAAATGAACGGTGAATTGAAGGATAAGACTATGGATTGTGGGGAATATTTCAATTTGAAAGGCAGAGAGGAAGAGAAATTTGACATCTGTTCTGTGGCTTTGTGACTTCGTCCATGCGAGCTGCCTGTGCCCTCCTGTGAGTAGCTGATGCTATCCCACAATGCAAGGCTTAACAAAATGTGTGACGGAGATGGTTGAAGCAAGTAAGGACAGGGTAATTAATCAGGGTGTGAATTAACTCTGTGTTCTTAAGGGAAAACAAAATTTCCCTAACCTCACTTAGCGTAGGATGCATTGCAGTGTCAGTTTGAAAGAGTACCAAAGCGTTCATCTTCCTGGCCATGCTGTGATTCAGGTTCCCCGAGGCATGTTTACATCTGTCTGTGGGATGTGTGTATTGGAGGGATGCACATGCTTGATGGACTGGTAGCAGGGAGGATGGCGAACGGGCAAACGTAAACATACATAGTTGACTATAAAGCAGAAGAAAGATACATGCACGCATGCAATCGCAGGTTCCTCATTTGGAAAAGCCATGAAAAATGCTGGAGGAAAAAAAAGTCACATAAATGCCAGAAGCACTTTGACTTATAATGACACATTGGAGGTGATGTCCGGACCTTCTCCGGATGGTCAGAGCAGATGGTTGAGACCATGTGCTGGGGACAGGCACTTTGCAATACCCAGCATTTGGAAATCTGCCATGTTAATTTGAAATGGATGAAAACGTTAACAGGATTTTTCCCCCACAAACTTATGTGAGGCCAAAACAATTTAAAATTGTGGAGGATTGGAATTTATTTTCTGATAAAACAGCTCTACAAATAATATTTGAAATTCAAACGAATTGATTTAAGTCCTTCCTGAATGTATAGGCGGTGTGCATATGGAGACATCAAAGAGAACAGGAAGCTGATGCTTTTCCCACTTTGGTAAGGGCACGTTCAGTATTTGTGTTGCTGCCCCTTACATTAATTCTTATGCCATAGCAGACTAATAGCTATCGCCATTCGATGCAATTATAATTGTGTTCAAGTGTTAACGATTAAAATCATGTGCTGAAGCCTATTTTAGAAATGAGTGATTATTTTTTCATCGCAGGTGTGAGATTGTGTAGAGAAAGTAATCAGATGTGTGGTACACGTGCTGTGCTCCATAACTGCTTTGCCTTTTCTATTTGAGCCTCAGTCTATGAACTGTTGATATCGGTCAGGGGGCAGCATCAAGGTAGGGCTGAGGCCGTCACTGGCCAGCCAAAGCTGCACTTCTGTGACAGTATGGCTCAGACTCAGCATGGCTCCTTATGCCCAAAATGTAAACTATAAATATATAAATACAGACAAAGTAACTCTTTTATTAAATCTGAACCAGTGGGCAGAATTTATGAAAACAATACAAAATGCACTAAAGGTATTTTCCCCCTATGTGTGTGCGGGCCTGTGGTGTGAATGTCTGTATACATGGTTTGCTTGCCTGTGTGTGTGTGTGTGTCTGTGTACATGTGGAACTCAGAGATTGGTGTTAGGGAAATCCTTCATTCTTATCTTGTATTTACTGAGGTGGATTCTTTCAGTTACACCCAGTGCTCACTGATACAGCGAGTTCATGTAGCCATCTTGCTCTGGGGTTCTCCAGACTCTGTCTTTGGGAGGGTAGAATTACTTCCACATCTACCCTGCATTCATGTGAGTTCTGGGAATCTAAACTGTAGACCTCATGCTGGTACGGTAAGCACTTTAAGCACTAAATGATCTCCTCGACAAATAAAGGACCTTGAAGATCTCATCCTACACAGTTACAAATGAACGACTTAGGGAGAGGCAAGTCTAATGCCTATCTCATGGACAAGCGAAAGGAAAGAAAAACCTTTTATCCATTGGGAGTCACAAAGAGGAAGTAACCAGTTGTGATTTGTGGGTTTGCTGGCCCTGAAGATGAGCAGTATCTGTATGAACCAACCTAATCCTAAAAAGATGCAGAGATGGGGGAAAGTGTCAGGTGGAAGAATGGCTTACGGGGACTGGGTGCCCTGCGTTGATTGAGTACCTGCCCCGTGGCAGGCCGTCTGTGGGGCATTTTATAGACACTGTGACACGAGAGGAACAAGCGAGGTAGATAGCAGGATGATGGGCAGAGAGGAGATTAGGAGAATCCAAGTGATGCTGAAATATGTGTGATGAATGAGAAGTGGGTGGCTCACGTCCGTGTTAGCAAAGAGGCCACCAACAGGATGGGCTGTTTCTGGGGTATCAAGAGAGGACAGATTCTGCGGCTGCGGTCTGTTACTCAGTGGTGGCTCGGGCCTGTTTTGTGCTTGTGCACAGCCCATTACATTAGTCCTGAATCAGGTGTTTAGTTCATGTGTGGGGTGAGGGAGGACAAGAAGGAGGATGGTGGACATTAGGAGTGTTTTCTGTTTATTCATCAATCTGTCCATCCACGCATCCTCCCACCTGTCTAATTAAAAAAGCAGGAAGTGGTCCTCAGCTAGCGATTGCTGTGATCAGTAGCCCCAGCTTCTGTGATGCTCCCACTTCTAACTACAGCTGTGTTCTGTGCTGTGGCTCCATATAGCATGTTCATAATGATGCCTCCACATCACCCAAACCCTATAGTAGCCATGAGATCCCTTAGTGAAGGTATATACTGGCAAAATATACTCTAGAAAGGTTTTCATTCAGCCATTAAATTGGTGATGTGTTGGGAAAATAAATCATCATTGTGTCTTTTGACACTTAGGATAATGTTTTATAAACACACACGCACACACACATATAGTGAGATATTTGTGATATAGATTATAACAATGATATAATTAAGTTTGGGGGTGGTCATATTGTGTAATATCCAGAATCTTTCTTATCAGAAAATACTACCAGAAATGTCACATGACTATGTCCAGGCACTTAATCATCCTCCACCCTCAAAATGAGATGAAATTTTCATACATTGAATTAGGAAATCAGATGCTGGGCTGAGGCTGTAGCTCAGAGAAGCTCACTTAGTGCACAGGGCCCTGGGTTCTACCTCCAGTAACCACACACACATATATATATACCCTTACCCCCTACAAGGACACACATAGACACACACATCACACACATACACAGAGACAGAGATACATACAGACACACATAGACACAAAAACACACACACTTCAGTTACTCTGATGTCTTTAGTAATGAAGAGGACATATTTAGGAAAAGGGTCCCTGCTCCTAGCTTTCCTAGATGGTCTCAGTACCTGCCTGAGTATGTTAGCCCTAATCCTTCTGTAATACCCTGCACTAACAGTGAGACCTGACAAATCGACCCCCAAGATAGACCCTTCATGAGCCTTGCTTACCTGAAGCTTTGCTAGTCACATCTACTGTGGTCCAACACCTACCCTGGATGGGAGCAACCATGTCTCCAGGAGAATCAGCATCATCTGCTGGAGGTACAGTAGGGTCTTGAGCATGATGAGGACTTCAGTGATAGAGACCATGGCCCCTTCCTGGTAAGTAGCAACTGTGTGAGCTTCAGTGGCAAGAATATAATAATGTAGGCTCTGCAGAATTATCAGCTGAGGCATAGGAACACTGTCTGATGTCCTGGGAATTTTCTAAGCGTTGTAGTCACAAGGGACCAGGGAGCTCTGTGCCCACTCCCGTCTGTGGCAGCTTTGCTCCGGGGCATGGGTTAACTTGATAGCACTGTTGACTGTTGAAAGCTATAAGGAATTTTTGCCAGGAAGACAGTCCTGGTCCACTGATTACCCCAGGTTAGACGGGAAGCACAGTGTTGAAGGAGTCTCTGCGCTGGGAGTGCACTCTGTCCTCTTGGCCCACTTAGTTCAATGCTGTAACACCATCATCTTCCTCAGAATTCCTCCCACCTTCCCCCATGGAATCCTTTCCTCCTCCACAGTGTTCCCCAAGCTCAGCAACTCCCCCATATTTCCACCTAAGCCTGATTAAAGTCCCATCAGGACTCCTAAGTGGGCCAGCTATGTCCTCTCTGATAGAGGGATCTTGCTCAGTAGAGCTGACTGCACCATTCCTGAAAGGTGAGTCCAAGTCCTCTGCAAGTCCTTGCCAGCTGGCTGTCACCTTCACAGTCTCTTTAAGAGCCCTTGAGCTCTTTAGAAAAAAAATATTTTAAAGGAATCTTGTTAGACATTTCACTGAACTTTAACAAGTATTTCCTGTAACTTTATATATGGCCTTGTCATAGTCTCTTCAATCTAATATTTGCCCTGGAAAGTTATGATAAGAGTGACAGGCCAGGTTTGTTGTGATTTTTTCCCCAGCTACTTGTTTGCTGTTTCTTGGTTTGAGGAACACACAGAAGCTGAGACACCCTGAAAATTCTTAGATCTGTGCATGAGCCATACTGGTGATATAGGTCCAAGTACATGGTTATGCTCAACAAAGGAACATACATGAACCATCCGGGTGGAGTAGGCCCAAGGACATGGCTATGCTCAACAAAGGAACGTACATGAACCATCTGGGTGGAGTAGGCCCAAGGACATGGCTATGCTCAACAAAGGAACATACATGAACCATCCGGGTGGAGTAGGCCCAAGGACATGGCTATGCTCAACAAAGGAACATACATGAACCATACGGGTGGAGCAGGTCCAAGGACATGGCTATGTTCAACAAGAGAACATATATGAACCATACGGGTGGAATAAGCCCAAGGACATGGCTGTGCTCAACAAAGGAACATACATGAACCATACGGGTGGAGTAGGCCCCAAGAATATGCCTATGCTTAATAAGAGAACATACTTGACTCATCCCTAAAAGTAAGGGTTTGGTATTCTAATATTCTTTCAACTTTGTTGAATATAGGAGATAGAAAAAAATTAACTAATTTAGCCAGTGCTTCTCTTATTACTACTATGTGCTAAACATCATAGGTTCATTGGTGAAAGCATTGCACCTGGGCCTTCATAAAGCATTTTCTCTTGTCAGAGAGGAGCCAGGAGGATCTTGGTCTAACAAGGCATTCTTAGAGAAAATTCATTATATTAGTAATTTGGCCCTCGATCAAACAAAAACCTAATTTGTAATGTTTATGAGTCATAGCCAACTTCAGAAAATGATTGTGACATTGGCAAATGAGAACTGAGAAGAAATGGGTTCAATCAACTTGTGGAGCTGGAAGAAGATGGGAGGAGCAGTCACTAAATAGAATAAAAAAGAAACCCACACTGGTGGATGTGTGCTAACAGAAGGTGGAGGATGATGAAGCAGGGAAAGAGGAAGAGGGAATGCAGGGAGTGGGGTAGAGTCAGAGATCAGGACTAGTGACCTCTGCTAGATGAAGGAGCCAGAATGCACAGGTCCAGCGAAGCGAGTTCAGTGCTTCGGGAGCAGCAAGTGTGATCTGTCAAGGACACGTCCTGGGGAGGGATTGCAGGGCTTGTTTGTTGGATGAGATGGGAGACTGAGCAGAAGAGTGGCATGGTCTGAACAGATGGTCTAAACAGAATCCTAACTCCTAGCAACAGGAAGTAAATGGGCCATAAACTAGGCGGTAAGTTAGAACTGACAGTAATACAGGTAGTAATCTATATTTAGTAAACCCAAGTCTATGACTTGGACTAGAGTAGGGAGAGGTATTCAGCTCCTGGGTTTCTGTTGTGTGAGAGCCAAGGTCACAGGAAGCAGAGTCAAGGAGGCACTGGCACCAGTATAGACATAGACCCAAGACTTGGCTCTGTGTCTGGGCCTCATTCCCACTTCTGTCTTTTGCTGATTGTGCATTTCCCTTTCTTGTTCATGGGAATGGTAAGTGAGCTCCATGATGGCAGACTCATGCCCTTATCCTTACCCTGTTGCTGGTGCCTGGCACAGTGCCCACTACAAGCTGTTTCCTGGTCATGTTTATGGGGTGTCTGTTGTTCTCCTCTTCATCATTCATGTTCTCCATAAGGCCATGAGGTCTAAAGGGAAGCCCCAATTTTACATCTTCATATGAATAAAAGTAAAATACGGGGTGTCAGAGGGTATCACTACACAGAACCTCAAATCACAGCTGTCTATATTGCTTGTTCTTTAGAATGTTGCTAAAGGATTTCTTTTTCTTTTTTGTTTGTTTCTTGTTTGTTTGTTTGTTTTGATTGTTCCATACAGGGTTTCTCTGTGTAGCCCTGTCTGTCCGTAATACCAGGCTGGTCTCATACGCACAGAGATCCACCTTCCTCTCTCTGTCTTACCAGTACTGGGTGGCTGTTAACGTTTTGAACTCCCAGAAAGGGTGCTGCCTTGCAGCAAACACAATGGATTGTTTTTGCCAACTTCATTAAGACTTTGTCCTTGAGAGTCAACTCTTGAGTACCTCTAAGTAGAGGAAGGACTTCCATGTCTAAAAGACCGTAAATCCAAACCGTAAATCCAAACGGGTTCAACTCCATCACTGCAAGTGAAAAGACTTTGTTCCCATGGGGCTTTCTTCCTGTTAGTGCTATTTACTGTGATGATTACTGCTTGAAACTTTTGAAACAAGAATCCAGCTTTTGTGACTAAAAAAGCAAGTGAGCATTGACTGAGTTGTGTGGAACATGGACATGTAATGAGGACCCCAGGCCCCCGAGTAGATTCTTTGCTCCTCTGCCCCAAGTCTCTATATCTGTATTAACACGACCTGAATGGTGCCCAGGCCAGAGGTGTGTGTATTGTAGCACCTATTCTTTCATCATTAACAATCTCCAAGTCTGTTTGGAAGATCAGAGACTGAGCGTAGCTGGGGACAAACGGGAATTTGGTGGAGAACGCCAACAGCTTTGCACCTGTGGTTAGGAGCTGAGTGTGGGAATCGGTGCCTTTCCAGGTGAATATAGAAATCCAGCACACTGCAGAGGAGTCCACGGGGCAGTTGTTGAATCTATCATGAGATGGGGCTATTTGATTTCAGTGTGTCTACAGAGGGTCTTCATCTTCTGTCACCACGTGGGTCCCCATGGGGCCAGTGACTGGTGTAGAAAAAAACAGGGGCCGATTTGTTAGTGGTTTCCAAAGATATTGCTTAAGAAAATGTTTTACTCATTATTATAGTAATTATGATTTACACATGTATTTTTTCCATATAAGTACTGGAAATTTTGTCCAGGGCAAGTCCCTAGGGAAGCTGATCTTGAAACAAACACCCTGTTGATCCAGGTGCAGAGACCTGCAGTGTTCCTTGTCTGTGCCTCTGGGAGAGGAGCCGGGCACTGTATGTTCACTTCCAGTTAGTGTTGGTGTGGCTGAGTGTGCTAGAGTCAGAGTGTTAGTGTGGCTGAGTGTGCAAGAGTGTTAGTGTGGCTAAGTGTGCAAGAGTCAGAGTGTTAGTGTGGCTGAGTGTGCTATACAATCATAGTGTTAGTGTGGCTGAGTGTGCTATGCATCCGAGTGTTAGTGTGGCTGAGTGTGCTATACAATCATAGTGTTAGTGTGGCTGAGTGTGCTATACAGTCAGAGTGTTAGTGTGGCTGAGTGTGCTATACAGTCAGAGTATTAGTGTGACTGAGTGTGCAAGAGTCAGAGTGTTAGTGTGACTGAGTGTGCTATACAGTCAAAGTGTTAGTGTGACTGAGTGTGCTATAGAGTCAAAGTGTTAGTGTGACTGAGTGTGCAAGAGTCAGAGTGTTAGTGTGGCTGAGTGTGCTATAGAGTCAGAGTGTTAGTGTGACTGAGTGTGCAAGAGTCAGAGTGTTAGTGTGACTGAGTGTGCAATAGAGTCAGTGTTAGTGTGACTGAGTGTGCTATAGAGTCAAAGTGTTAGTGTGACTGAGTGTGCTATAGAGTCAAAGTGTTAGTGTGACTGAGTGTGCAAGAGTCAGAGTGTTAGTGTGACTGAGTGTGCAATAGAGTCAGTGTTAGTGTGACTGAGCGTGCAAAAGTCAGAGTGTTAGTGTGACTGAGTGTGCAAGAGTCAGAGTGTTAGTGTGACTGAGTGTGCAAGAGTCAGAGTGTTAGTGTGGCTGAGTGTGCTATAGAGTCAGAGTGTTAATGTGGCTGAGTGTACTGTAGAATCAGAGTGTTGGTGTGGTTGAGTGTGCTATAGAGTCAGAGTGTTGGTATGGTTGAGTGTGTATAGAATCAGGTACATATTTGGCGATTGCTTGAGCTGATGTCATCACTTGTAAACTGGAGATAATGTTTTCTTCTTGGGCTTCCTGTGGAAATTATTGAGTTAATTGCTCGAGGGCAACCTAAGGCCTGCATGTCCTAACCACCTGGTGTGTAAGCTGACAGAGGCTGCATGTCCCATGTCAGCTCCCGTGCTCTCCGCACACAACCTAGTATACTAATTAACCTTCTGGACTGAAGTACCAAAAAAGAGTAAGTCAGATATTGCTGCTATACTACTTAGCATTTTCTCTGGGTTTTTGGCTTTGGCTTATCCGAACATACCCTCCCCCTATATGAAGAGGCTGGTTTTGACATTCCTTGTGTTTACAGACTAACCTTTCATATGTCCTACCAGGCAACCACAGTCCAGTTAGCAGAGGGCATGAGAAGAGGCACTTGTTCATGGTTTGATGATCAATTCCAATTGTTTTCATGTCTGGCTTTTACACTCATTGACAATGTAAACCCTCTTTGTAAAGAATTGTTCCACTCCCACAAACCTTGAATCCCAGACTTCAGAAGGAGCAGAGATATTTGAATGGGCTTATCTGTGCATTCTTGGAGGAATTTCTTCTGCCTTCTTTTCTTGCATTGCACATCTGTCCCCCGGCTGTGCAGCTGGGGCTTGTGTTACTAGGGGCAGAGAGACAGGACCATATCTACCTGCCCACACTCTGCTGCCACTCTACTGGCTGGCCTTGAAGCTGTAGCATGTTTCAGACCTGTAACGTGGAAACTTCTGTCTCTGACAGGTCACAGCAGGAGTAGTAGCATCCTCACTGTAAGATGGATTTTAAGTGGTGCAAGACCTTCCAGAAGGAAGTCTGGTGGATTCTTTCAAGTGCCATACATGCATGAACAATGATGTTGTTTTCTGCCCCTATCCTTTCTGACCTCTGTGCAGCTCTCCTAAATCCCCCTCTTAGGTGAACTGGGAAAGGCTTGTTGGTGTCATTTCATTTAGATGTTTCTCCGCTGACGAGGTAACCAGACTTCAGGGAACACTGCAGCTGCCTCACAGACCTTGAAGGGCCCATGCCACCTCTCAGACACTCTCTTGGATCACTCTCATTGCCTGAATATTTTATTTCTGATCCCATCAGCAGGCAAAGGAATGTGATGGTTTCCTCACTTTGGTCCTTCTCCCTAGAACTCTGTCAGCCTGAGGATATGTTTTAGATAAAGGAGCAGAATCACTTTGTTGCCAGTGATTAAAAAAGAAAATTTAAAAATGCACAGGTAGGAAAACAGGTAAGAAACTCATCCCTGGCAGCTGTTTCCTGCAGACCCCAGGCCACTTGTCTCTATGGCAGTAATTATTAGCGAAAGTTGTAATCCAATTCTACGAACAGTTTTTGGAACTCACTCCCTTTTCTCCTGTTGATATATTAGCAAACCGCTGCAGCTGACTCATTTCTGCAATAGTTCCTGATGTTTCTTGAGGATGTTAAGTATGTAAAAACACTCAGCAAAACAATTTCTGAAAGCATTTTTTGTAGAGCTCTGACAAAAGAATAATTATAACGCAGCTTCTGTTGGAGCAAGATCTGTAGAGTGCTGGGGACCGTTGACTTCATCACATTCAGACTGGACGGGAGGAGACTATGTGAGAAATGCTGCATTTCTGAGGGCTCTGCCTCTGCAGGAAGGAGCTGAGCCTCACGGTCAGCACAGTGCCTGGAACTGACCTTGCTGGATCCTGAAGGCTGTTTCAGGAAATCTTAAGTCACTTACTCATCTGTCCCCTCCCTCCACCCCTAATGTATTTCATTATGGTTACATTCTCAGCATAAAAGAATCTCTGTCAGTATATCTTGCATAGTGATGTAATACATACTGAAAAATCCAATCAAAGTAGGTCTACCAAAAGAACCTTAATCACATAAGAATGGATATTAGCATTTTCTAATTGACGAGCAGAGCAGGCTGTTATTATTTTTTTCCTGCAGTTTTGTTTCTTCTCTGTTTTATACTGAAAATATGATAATGACATTTTAAATCATCTATGAATCAAACCACTGGAATGTCCCCATGAGTCATTCAATCACATAATTTCACTTGTCGCAGATGCCCAAGATTTTAAATGGCTCTGATATAGACTAGGAAGAACTGGTGTCCTTGGTAAACATATCGATTAGCCGGCTCGCATTAATACAGTTTCTGATTGCAGAAGTCATAGTCAAGCTGTTTCTATACCTCGTATACATTTTGGATTCCTTTCCCGTCTCATGCATGGTGATTTGGTGGAGTGGGTCGTTTCTCAGCTGAGAGGAGTAATGAGGAACTTGCTGCTCACACGACATGAGCATAGATGCGGAGGCTCTTTCATCCCTGTCTCTCCAGGCTTCCTCTTTCTCCTACTGCAGCCCGCTTGCAGTAGCTCCGTCTCCCACCCTACCTCCATTCCCTGGTGACTGCCTCTTGGTGTTGAGATGCTGTCCCCTCGGCTCTTCCCTGCAGATCCTCTCATCCTTCCCTTCCAGCCCATCTTTGTTCCTTTCTGCAAGCCGCTAGTCAGCAGAAATACTGCAACACTGGACGGGCATGCGGGTAGGTAGATTTTAATGTCATTTCTGTCCTCCATTCTGCTTCTTCCAGAATTATTCTTAGTCCTGTAGCAGCCTTGCTGCAGGAACCCCTCTTCCTAGCATGTTGAGGTCCTTGAGGACCTCATCTCTTTGGAAAAACCACAGTCCTCCTAACTATATCCCTCTGCCTCTCAGCCTTTTCCCTCAGCCCATCTCCATTCCTTTCTGTCCCCACTGCCCACAGAAGCACCCTCTGCCAGGGACCCTCCAGCCATCACACTCGCCTGTGATCCAGAGTGGGCGACAGCAGCCAGGTAACAGACACCTGCACAGCAGAGAGGAGATCAGATGAGGACACCAAGACACACTTTAAACATTGTCACTCAAGATGTCGAGATCCCTGACAAAAACACAAATGTGAACAGGTTGGTCATTTTGCCTCCTCCAGAAGCCAGTAACACTTTGTAGTAGTCTCAGAAAAAAATGCAGATTAGCTGAACAACAAGACAGAGACTTCAAACTAGCAAGTACAAATATGTTCAAGGACCTTAAAGAGGACATGGACAAATGTGTTAATGAAGGCCCTAAAAACACAAGCTGTTGAATGGAATAATACAAACCTTTCAAGACATGAAAGTAGAAATGGAGTCATCAAAGAGAGCAAAAATTGAAATAAAACTAGAAATTGTCAATTTAGGAAGTCAAATTAAAACCCTGAAGAAAACTTTACCAACATTTTACAAGATATGGAAAAGAGAATTTCCAGTCTTCAAGGTAGAAGAAATGGATAGGTCAGTCAAAAAGATGTTTTATTTTGTTGTTGTTGTTGTTGTTTTTGAGACAGTGTTTCTCTGTAGCTTTGGAGCCTGTCCTGGAACTAGCTCTTGTAGACCAGGCTGGCCTCGAACTCACAGAGATCCACCTGCCTCTGCCTCCCAAGTGCTGGACTAAAGGCATGCGCCACCACTGCCCAGCTTCAAAAATATATTAAATCTAAAAAATCCAGGCACAAAATATCCAGGAGATCTGAGACACTATGAAAAGATCAAACCTATTAATAATAATAATGAGGGCTACAGAGAAACCCCGTCTCGAAAAACCAAAAAAAAAAAAAAAAAAAAAAAATTAGGGAGAAGAAACCCAGGCTAAAGGCAAGCATTTTTAACAAAATCATAGAAAAGTTTCCCAGTCTAAAGAAGGAAAATACCAAGGTAGAACGAGCAAACAGAACATCAAATAGATAGTAAAAAATAAATAGTAAAAAATAAATTCCCCATGACACAGAATAATCAACACACTAAACACATATAACAAAGAATATTAACAGCTGCAAGGGAAAAAGACCAAGTACAATAGGCAGACCTATTCCAATTCCAATAGCACCTGAGTTCTCAACGAAGGCTCTTAAAGGCAGAAGGGCATGAGAAGGATGCTCTACATACTCTGAGAGACCGTATGTGCCAGCTCAGACGCTATATTTAGAAAACCATGAATCACAATTGACTTCAGAAGAAGTTTAAACAATTTCTAATTGCTAATCTAGCTCTCACGAGTCTTAAGAGATTAACTAAAACTCTAGATGACACGAGGAATAAATGATTCCATCACAGTAAATAAAAGGGTGGAGGTAGAAACAGAATACCAGTAATCAATAAAAGTAGCTTATTAACAACTCTCAAGATTAATGGTTTCAATCCCCAAACAAAAAGATGCAGAATAACAGAATGGATTAGAAAAGGATCCATCTTTCTGCTGTATCACACAAATGAACCCAAGAAGCAAGTAGATGTGTGTACACACACACATACACACACATACACACACACACACACGCAAACAAACTATACACACACACAAATAACTATTTATGCATGTATATAAACATGTATATTTTGTTTGTTTGTTTTTCAAGACAGGGTTTCTCTATAATTCTGACTGTTCTGGAACTTACTCTGTAGACCCAGCTGGCCTTGAACTCACAGAGATCGACCAGGAAACTTCTGGCACTGATATAGTCTTTCAATACGATAGAAAGATAGAGAATTGACACATAAATACCAATTGCCTCACTATATACAGTGACACTCAGAATAAGAAAGAAACCAAAAAAACCAGTACCTTTCTTAGCAATCTTAAAAATAAATAAAATATCTTGGGAGAACTTGAGCCAAACAAGTGAAAGACTTGTATAATAAAAACTTTAAAATAGCGAAGAAAAACTGATGAAGACACCAGAAAATGAAAAAAATCTCCCATGCTCATGGATTGTTAGGATTAATATAGTGAAAGTGTCTGTCCTACCAAAAGGGATCTACAGATTCAATGCAATCCTCATAAAAATCCAACATAATTATTCACAAAAAAATTGAAGAAAAAAAAATCTTCAAATTCATATGGATACACAAAAGTTCCAGGATAGTTCCTGACTAATAAAAGAACTGCTAGAGGCCATCACTACCAGAGTTCATGCTACACTACAGCCCTCTAGTAATAAAACAGCTTGGTTGTAGCAGAAAAACAGACAAAGTAGTTAGTGGAGTTGAAGACCCAGATAAAAGTCCACACACCTATAGATGCCTGAATTTTGACAAATTAAAAATTAAAATAAACACTGAAAGAAAGACAGCATCTTCAACAAGTGATGGTCAAACTGTATGACTGCATGGAGAGAGTGTGACAATAAATTGTATCTGTCACCCCGAACAAAACGGATGGAGAATCTCATCATCAGACCAGCTTCCCTGAAAAAAAGGATGTCATTGGCCTGCTAGCAAAGGCTCTGAAGAGCCGTGTGAAGTGGTCTAGAGGCCAACCGCCTGGGCTCTTCCATTGTCACACTATATAGTTGCATCCTTGGCTGGGAAGGTGATTGATTCCTGGTGACTGGGTGGACACATGGGCAGCCTCAAAACAAAATCTGGTCTTTGCACTTTTGAAAAGTTCATGGGAAAAATTATCTTCAACTCTTACAGTAAACCCTGTGTGTCCCCTAAGTCTTTGGAAGCATCCATGCAACTCTATAGATGGCTTTAGGCCAAGAAAAGACCCAGCTAGAGGGAGCCAAAGTCAAGTCAGGCTTAGAATTCTCCTTTTGAAGGCTCTCTCTGACTGCCTCTCCCTTCTTCTCCCCCAGTGGACCATTCCAGTGATGAAAATGTGCTATCATCATTATAAGTAAACTTCACTTTTGAAGTTTTATATAGATGTATTTTACTATATTTTGCTTATTTATTAAACTTAGCATTATCTTTTCTGAGATTTATCCATATTGATTTGTCTAGTAATATTTTATGTCAGGTGTCTAAGTCTGGCCAAATACTCTTTTCAATTAAAATCCAGCTTCTCCCTCATGCTTCATCTGGGGTAGTCATGGTGATGCTCTGCCTGGGAAGGACTGTATGTAAATTCCATCTGCCGGTTTCAGAATCTGATTTTGTGGACTTAGGGCTGAGCCTGTGAAATAGCAGATTAGAAACAGGAGAGCCCAGCCCATTTTGGTTGTTCCAGGCCATGGCTTATAAAACTGATTGGAAACCATATTACAAGCTTGTATTTTGTCCTTATTATTTTATTCTTTTAAGTATTATTTTTATTTTTAATTATGTATACTAATGTGTGTTTCTCTGTGTAGCTGTACATGAGTGCAATTGCCTGTGGAGGCCAGAAGAGGGCATCAAATTCCCTAGGGCTGGAGTTATGGGCTGTTGTGAGCTGCCCAGTATGGGTACTGAGAACCCAATTCAGGTCCACTGTTAGAGAAGCATGTTCTTTTACCACTGAGCCATCTCTCCAGCCCCTCTCTAAAGAGGGTTTTTTTTTTTTAGCCATGCTCACAATATAAGAATGAAGGCAAAATATAATAAACACTGAGTGTCATTATCATATCAAGGAAATGAAGACCTAGAGAAGTAATGTCATTGACCTGATCATGAGGACAGAAACTAATATTGTGATCCAAATTTTTTTTACTCCAAATCCATTCATTTATGTGTTTTGTTTCACTAGTTGCCTGTAAGTCTATCTCTTGAGTATATAAAATTTATAAGTACATTTTTATGACTTAATTTTATCAGGTCAGTGTGAGAAAGTAAAATTAACAAATTTACATAAATTAATTGATAACAAAATCTGAATTGAGATTTTTTTCCCCAAGAGCCATTTAGAGATGAGATTTTTGTTCAGTTTGTACCATTTCACTTTAGAATTATGATTTTGTCCTGCATTTCCGTTGTTCTGTCAGAAAGGCAGACAACTTACAAGGCCCTCTCTGTCTTCAGCTGTCTTTCACATTATAGTCTTAAATGATATTGAGAAGTTAAGGGAATCAAGGTAAAACCCTACAACTATAGCCACATTGTCTAAATCATTATTTCTGGTGCTTGTGACTCATACCCTGAAGATTTATCAATGGATAGGAGAGGATTGTTTATTCTTATAAAGAATTAAATTATTTTGTGCCCATATAACTATGTAACAAATTTACAAATAAAGACAACTGCTGGGGAGCATTGTGGAGCTTTGATCTGAGTCTACTGCTTCTAATTATAGAGTAGGAACATCAAGTCAAATTGAGCTATACTGTCAGTGAACGAGACAGCTCTTTGTAAAAGCCATCATAAAGGGTAGAACTGACATGCAGGCATTTTGCAGGTATAAAACCATTCTCACTTGCCATTCAGGGATATAAATCAGCAATATTCAGCTATTATCCAAGAGGCAGACATGATCTGGAATTGCAGTAACAAAAATGTGGGACACGAGAGCCCTGAAATAAGTCATGCACTGTGTTCAACATTGATAAGACACATATTGGAGTCTAATTTTTCAACTCCATATTTTAAATACTGTATTAGAAAATTGGAGATGGACTAGAGAAAAGAAATGAAAATGAGTTGAAATTATGAAAACTTGTTCACACTGAAAACTGAAATGAGCATTCTAGATAGCCACAAGGATGAAGTCTATAGGGTGGCATGGTAGGGTTGAGTGGGTCTCCATCTTTGGAGTAACTGGGAGTGACTTTTGCCTGAGGCCTTGAGTCTGCCTTTTATGGAAAATGTTAGCATTAGAGAAAGGGGTCACAATCCCAAGTGCTGTTCTTTTGTTTCTCAAATCTAGTTCTGCTTACCAGAACTAGAAGAGTCAACAGGGCACGACTATGAAAGACCTTTTCTTGAAAGAAACATAATTATTATTTCGGTGCTCACAATGAGCCCACATTTCCAGGCATTGTTTTATTTATGTCCCAGAAAACTTGAGGGAAATTTGAAAGGTGCAGTGTTGCTCAGGCTGAGTTTGAAGATAAGAGAGGCCTGAGGAGAAGAACTAGGAATGAACCACAAGATAAAGTCCCACCTCTGGGGCACCCTGCGGGGAGTATGATGAATGTCAGATGCAGACTGGGTGTCAGCGAGTCATGTGACTGGGTAGTAGTGACAGTGATAGATGAGCCAAGGTTTTTTTGAGGTGGCACCGTAGATAGGGAGAGCCCTGGTTGGTCTGTCTCTTTCCCATCACTGCTCTTAGAATTGACTTCAAATATAATGGCCTTAAAGCAGAATAGATGTAATTCTGGAAGTCAGAAATCTGAAGGAGATTTCTGTGAACACCAGAAATCAGGGTGTCAGCAGGGCTGACTTCACAGTGGACATCACAGACCTGAGTCCTTCATAGCCTCTTCCTGGCTCTGGATGGCACTTCACACTTCAAAACTAGCAGCGACAAACTTGTTTGTCACACCGAATCCCTCTACCAAATCCCTCTCCCACTGCCCCTTCTAACTAGGTCAGGGTAATGTGATCACATTGACCCCACCCAGGGAATCCAAGCTCCTGTACCAAAACCTTAAACCTGAGGTTCGGGGAGTTAATTTGATCTTCAGCGCACTGTGGTGGAGATGGAGACAGGAAGTTAAGTTCCCGCATGCGATCTCGTCAGTCTGTTGTGCCGGCTGGACAGCTGGTTCCTTTCTGGAGGTATTGATCTGGGGGTTGGGAACTTGGACTGTAGTTAGGTTGGAGATGCAGCTATGTTCAAGTGTTTCAGAAGGAGGAGACTGAGAGAACACTTAGCCGTGAGAGGTCCTTACTGGCCAACTTAGTTTTGCCAACTTCTTTGGTTCCATAACGCTTCAAGCTTAACTCGTCTTCCAAGTGAAACGAAATTTGTCATTTCATTAGTCTTCTTTGCTTTTACAGCAGTACCCAGAGTAATGGAATCGTGATGAAAGTCCAGTCTCTGAGAGCTGTGCTGGGAATACAGCCTCTGGGGGAGAATCTGACCCAGTGTCAATGTCTCATTTTAAAGTCCTATGCTTCCTACTGTTGAATATTCTGCTTCTAGCAAAACTTTAGGTGTCCTTCTTAGAGGGCCCTCGGCCCTGCTGCTCGTAATAAATTATCCTTGGACTTCGAAAGGTGACACTGCCGCTGTCTCACAAGCTTAGACATTTGCACGGCAGTGTTGGAGCACAGGTCGATCCTTGGCCTTGAGGAACACGTGACGAGTAGGAGTCTGTGGAGAGGGAAGCGTATGTGAAGATGTGCCGCCTCCCAAACCGGCAGTGCAGCTCGGCGCAGAAGCCGAAGGTTCCGGCCCAGTTCCTTCACTCATCTTCACCTCTGTGAGCAGAACTAGTGGCAGGAGCTGGTTCTGGGCTTCTGCAGTGGCTGCTGCTGCCAGCTCCTCCCTAGCTGGAGGCAATTAGAGTTCCTCACTGTCGCGTACCACCTCGTCCAGCAAGAAGGACGCAACACCGGAGCTCTTCTTGCTAAGCAGTTTATTTCAGGACTTTATTCACAGCAATCTCTCTCTCTCTCTCTCTCTCTCTCTCTCTCTCTCTCTATCTCTATCTCTATCTCTATCTCTATCTCTATCTCTCTGGGCCGCCAACCCCAGATTGCCAGGTGGCCCCTGCCCATAGGTCCACGCATATGCAAGCAGCTGACAATCATAATAGCATAAGTCAGGCCTTAGCCATAAGGAGTTGATTATTACAGAGAGCACTCGCTTTCGGGATCGCGGAGGGCGGAAGCCAGCACCATGAGGTGCGAGTCCACGCAGCCCTCTACACCTCAGTCTGGGGTTTGAGCAGTCCCATCGCTGCCACAGCTCTGGCTGCAGGAGGAGAGAGGAACGGGCAACGCCTATGCCCTGCTGATGTTCAGATTCCAGCCTTTCATTCTGTGCACCTGCAGGGACATTTGAGGGAAAAACCACTGCTCACGAGTCTTCAGGATACTTTGCATTTCAGACTCTGAATTCTTATGTGTTCATTAACAAAATGTTCATGTACAAAAGAATTTAGACTTGGAGTGTTTGAAATACAAGAACACGCAAGGCATGTCCCTTTCTCTCTGAAAGAGCATCTTGTCTTTACCTCTCTTCTTAGACGAGATGCTCTTCAAGTGGCCACGGTGTTGGAGTAGAAATGAGGCGAGTGTCTGGGGCCAGCAGGAGAGAGGCTCCTCCGGCTGTGGACAATCCATCATCAGAGCTTTTCTTCTTGAGAGTTAATATTTAAGTTGGGGTTTTATTCAGCTGGGAGGTTTCCTTCCAGCTAGATAACTTTGATAGTGCTGGAGGGTTGCTGTGCAGGCTACTGAGGTATAAAATGTATCAAGGAATGGTCTTACCTATCAGTGGGTCCTTCTGACCTGGAGGCAAGGTGTGTGCATTGGCACAGTAGTGGCTTGACTGTTCTGGTAACTAACAACTTTGTGATTGGATTTGAGGCTTACGTCTTAGGAGAGAATTTCATGTCTTGGTCAAAAGTCCATGGCTGGATAGGTCATAAGCCCCAGGGTAGAACCTGTTATTGTTAGTTTGCTAAACAGTCAGTCTTGTTTCAAATCTCCTGCTTAGTATTTATGTTCATACCCATCGACCTGGTTTGTTCTTTGCCTTGAACAGAAAAAGCCATTGAGAGATGTGTAACTGATCCAAGAACTGAGAATAAAAGTCTGTGAATTCTCATCCCTAAGTGAGATGTCTCTGTCTGTCTGTCTGTCTGTCTGTCTGTCTCTCTCTCTCTCTCACACACACACACACACACACACACACACACACACACACACACACACCACTACCCCTCTTGAGCCTCAGGGAGCATGGAGGAAGAGGAGGCAGAAAGAAGGGAAGATTTGGAGGAGCACTGTAGGATGCCATCTTCTGGACATGACATATGACCTAGCCACCACACTCATGAACTCACAAGAGCTGTGAGTACCTGCACCAGACCTGTTCAAGATCAAGCCAGAAGAAATTCTGATATAGGTAGGGAAGGGCTCTCCACACCATATCCCATACTGAGGTGTTGTTAGCAGTTGGTCACTGTCAACAAAGGGACAATCATTCTTCTTTGAGGGTGTGGTCACTATTAAGTTTTGTATGCTTCAGCAGATGGTTCCATACGCATGCACATGAGCATCCCTAATTGGACTTAGTGGAGTATGGAAATGTGGGGTGGGGGTAGAAAGAAAAATTATGCAGATATGAAGTTGAGAGAACAATTTTAGGAGGTATCTAGGGAGATGTTAGAGGAGAAAATGGGAATTGACATGACCATATTTCATTGAATACAATGTCAAACTCCTGAAGATTATAAAAGGACTTTATGGGTACAGAGGATGCTGGAAGGAAGTTTATATGGGTAGGATTCTGAATACAAAGTTAGCAGAGGTTGAAGGTAGGGGTGTGGAGGTGGAGGGACCTCAGAGGGTGGGAGATCTATAGGTGGGGAGTCTGGAGTTGGGGATCTGGAGGTGGGAAATATGGAGGCAGGGCTGTGGAGATGAGCGTGTGGAGGCGGAGGTTCTAGAGTTGAGAAACTGTGATAACATGATCACTCCATTATGAGATAAAATTTTCTGAAGATAATGATTTTTCACAAACTTTTGTTAGTAACTGATAGTTTCATTTCATGGAGATACGAGAACATTTACTATATGGTGTTGTTTGGGGGAATCTATTTTTATATGTGACATAGTATAGATTACATTTTATACTCATTTGATAGCTACTAGAAAGGAAGGTATTTTTTGTTTCCAAAGGGCAGTATGATATAAATTACCTGTATATACTTATATTATATGTGCATTTATACAAGAATATGTAGCTGTAGGTCAGGTAAATGAAGATTGCTCATTCATTTCCTAGCTGCCCAGACCTAAATACTATATTAATTACAACATTGTTTGGCTTATTAGCTCAAGATTCTTATGAATTAGCTCTTACATCTTAAATTAACCCATTTCTATTATTTTATATTTTACCACAAGGCTCGTGGTTTGTTACTCTCTTGCTTCTTGGCAGGTACATGGCGTCTGCCTCCTTTGGCAGCTACATGGTGTCTCTCTGACTCCACCTACTCCCTCTTTATATATCTGTTTGGATTTCCTGCCTGGCTTTACTGTGCTAAGCAATTGGTCCAAACAGCTTTATTCATTAACCAATAAAGCAACACATGTACAGAAGGAGATCCCCATCAAAGTCACACGAGATAGGGTCTCCCACTGTATTAGTGCCACCACTGACTGTGAGCAGAAGAGAAGAGCAGTCTCCTGCCCCCTGTCATCTTCTGTGTTCTCCCCAGAATCCCTGAGGATTCTCTAGGTGGGAAGCTTCTGCATCCTGCTTGGCTGCCTCTTGCACTGCACATAGATTGGCATCCATGACTTTGAGTGAAGACCAGATGAGTCTTCCTGCTTATTTTGATAATCTGAAGCTAAGGCAGTGGTGGGCAATGACCACACCTTGGTTGGACTGCTGATTATGCATCTCTCTTGCTATCTATTTATACCTTACTCTTACATCAGGACTATGAAAATGAACTTGAGAGGTGGGGACACAGGATCTCTTTGTCCATCCTCCCAATGTACTGAATAAATCTCTTTTTTATGTTTTTCACCATTAAAGCAAAAATATGAAAAATCTTCCACCAGAATAGTAGGGAAATATCATTTGTAATTGAGAACCACTAATGTTTGGGAAAATATGTTTTTAAAATCTTTTCCTCATTCTTTTAGTAATTCCATATGTCAATGATAAAATTTTAAACTAAGTATTAATATAGATCTAGAGGGTTGGCTCAAGATTGCTTGTTGTTCCTGCAGAAGACCTGGGTTCGAGTCTTAACACCCACAGGGCTACTCACAGCATCTGTGACTTCAGTCCAAGGGCATCCAGTGCCCTCTTCTTCAGATCTCAGGCGTGTGGTGCAGACATACATACATGGAAAACACTCGTGCAGGTAGAATGAAATAAAGCAAACAATTCTTGAAACTAGATAGGAAAATTTAGTTTTTCACCCCTGAAGTAAAATAAAATCAATGAAATGGTGATGCCAGAAGGAATCATGAAGACCCATGAAGTGCTGAAATTGCTTAAGTCTGATCCCTTTCCCCCATTCTGCCCTTATGCATGAGATACTATGAAGTATACCAAATAAACCCACTCTTCCAGTCACTTTAAAATAAGCTCATACCTCATCTTTCAGCCCTGAGTCCTAACTTTTCTTGCCACTTGATTCTATTCATCTCCCAAAGGGCAAGCTATATTAAATTGACAAGCTTTTGAATGCCAATAAAGCTTGCTAGGTAACATGTGTATGTGAAAATTTCATACTTTGCTAGGTTCCAGAATAAACACACACAACCTTATATAAATAGTATACCTGTAGGGGGGGCAGATATGTGAAAATCTCCTCTGAAAATAAGCCCCACTGTTTTTCCAGTTCTGAATGCACTTCCTTAGACTGTGTGCAGGCTGCCCAGGGGTATGACAGTGTTGAGGAACTCTTGGCTAGCTCATCAGTATTGGATGAACCCCCTACCCCCAAAATGTGTGGCTAGGATTTGAAACAGCTTAGCTGAGTCTAACATGCCCTGACTTCCCGTCCTTTGTAGGGTGGCTGGAAATGACTTTCACTGCTGTAGGAAGGAGAAGATGTGTGTATTTTTAGGTATTCACCTGAGAATTCAGAACTGTTCTTTGAGCAGCTATTCTGTTCTGGTCAGCACCTGAAAATACCCCACATAACAGCCGCTCCAAATCTGCTATATTGAGAATTAAGCCGTACAGCTCTGTTAATGCCATGTAGCATTATTTGTTGGCAATAAAAGAGCTTATAGCCATTTACAGTCCAAAGCAAGAGCTGAGGGGTTACTGACCCCGCACACAGATCACTAAGGAGTAGAATATGATAAAATCCAGAGAGCATGAAAGTTAATGAAGACCGCTGGTTATTAATCTTTTATGATGTGACAGGTGATTCAGGTCTGTTGTTTATCTCAAAGCGAATAGTATCCTAGGTTCTGTCCTGACTGTAGATCTAGAACCCGCTAACTCATTCTTAGTTTACACCAGCACTAGGTTTTTCCAGGTTGCCTTTCCTTTATAAGACAGATAGTCATGGTTGGGGTACCCCGGCACACATAGCCTTCTCTGCCCCACCCTGGTGCCCTTGCTTGTCGTGTTGCTGGTCATCTTGAGAAGTGCCTTGGACTTCTGCTTTAAAACTTCTTCGGGAGAGGTCAGAAGTTCACTGTCTGAAACTGCAACCTGCATGGGATAAAGGCTTCTTGGAGTTTTATGAATTTAAATTTTTCCTTTCCAATTAAGAACCATAGCATTGTTGGTTTGGTTTTGCTCTGTATTATTTTCATCTCATTTAAAGCCCTCAACGCCTTGCAATTTCCTCTCCTTTAACCTTGCTCTGGGTTGTCTCTATCATGAACCTTCAAAGCTTAAGTCTGATCTCTCTGTTTCCGGGAACATCCTTGCTCCAGTTCCTATTTTCTTTCTTTTCATAATTTTTGTAAACAGACGTCTATTTGGAAGCATTCAGAATGCCAACAGAACAGCTGCATATCCCCCTACAATTCCAGAGTGGTATTCCATTAACAGAACAATTATTTTCACATATGCTTCATCAGAAACAACTAAATATGGAAAAAATACACTACCGTCCCCACAAACAGCTAAATTGTATGTTGTGCACCAACAAGGACCTACTTTCAATTTCCATGCCTATTTACGACCCTTGGACTGTACCAGGATATGGTAGTGGCTCTTGAAAACACAACCAGGATAGGGGTAGCTACACACACGCACACACACGCACACACTCTCTCTCACACACACACATTCTATAATTTAAAAACAAATCTTACAGAGTCTTACATTTCATTTTTTCTCCTAAGAGGGTTGAGCTGGGGCTGGGGGACTTCCTAGACAGGAAGGAAGATCTGCTCTAGAACCAACTTATCATCATCCTCCTCCTCTTCACCTCCTCTTCCTTATTTTTCCTGCTCTTTTCAGCCCTGACCAGGCCATTTCTCTCTGCATCAGGTTCCCTTTGGCTCTCTTGGCAGCGATACCCTTTACCTTTGTTTCCTTCAGCTCGGCAGCCTTCTTATCACAGGGCCGCTAGCAGCAGTGGTGCTGGCCTGTGTCTCTCCCAGCTTCCGCGCAGCGGCCACAGTGGGTCAGCCAGGGGGGTTCTGTGATTTGGGGTCAAGAGTCAGGATGTGACATGAGGAGGCCTCTTGGGTATGTTGGGGTTCTTGCACTTTTGTGGTCTCCCCTTTGGGGGGGATGTAGCTTTTTGTTTCTCTTTCCCAACAAGCCTCGTCAGCCATCCCCATGTCTTCAGATGCCCCCCTTCCTTCTGCAGATGTGATCTTCTGAAAGAAGCATCCGGTGCTTCTTGTGATCCTCCTGGCACGTTTGCATGAAAAGCTTACATGATGCCATTTTTGCCTCCCAGCTGCTCAGGATCCGGTCTCCTTTGACCACATTAGTTGCTTTTCTTTCTGTGAGGCACAGAGTCACCTAGCGCCCTTTTAGCTCATGCTCGCCCCAGCACTCTCTCTGTGGAGCTCAATGTACCACAGTGTCTGCCCAGCCCCCTTTTCGTCCAACACTAATTTCTTCTGTTCTCTTCAGGAGACAGAAATGTAGGTCCCTGTGGTGGAGGCCAGCAGGAAGACGTTGTTCTGTTGTGAAAGCAGTGGAAATTCATCTACTGGGTGCTGGAGACTGCATCTTGGTTTGCATCTGAGAATACTGTGTGTGTTAGCTAGTGTCAGTGTATCGCATTAGCACGGCCATAGGAGTTAAGGCCTGGAAACATTGGAGGGGGATATTCAAAGTCAGGAAATAGAGTGGCCTCTGATGCGTGAATCGTGGCCGTGTCTCCAGCAAAGTACAGAACTGTCTCCATCGGGCATCTCTGGGTACAGATGATTTGCTCTTAATGCCCATCGTTTCTCTTAGAGAGAAATTCTTATAATCTGTTAAGCTGCCATTCCTCCTTCATAACTTCAGCTAGACTAGGAATAAAACAGTGGAACTTAAATTCCTATTTCCTATCGTAGTCTCTGTCTAGTGTGTTTCCTTAACCCCGTGGAATCTGGAAAACTTAGGACTCAACGCAAGAAGGAGGAAGAAATGAGAGCCCAAATGAAAGTAGATATGATGCTAGAATTTCTTGCACATCCCTAACTTAACAAAGGTGCTTACTAAAGCATGATACCTGTCATCACTATTTCAGATAAAGCTGTGGCCAGGATGTGCTAGATGCACTCCTGCAGAGAGAGAGAGGTAATCAGAAAAAAATACACAGATCAGGAAGAAGGCACGTGTGGGCAGAAACCAGAAAGCAGAGGAACAAGATAACGAACTGGGTTATACCTCTTGGGTGTCACTTACAACAGGGTGCCTTTCTAAGGAGGTGATATTTGGGCACTGTGATCGTGGGACTGTGTGGTCACATCATGAGTGGCATACCATGATGCTAAAGAATTGCATTGCTTGTGTTGCAGCTGCTCAGGGGCAGAGCACATGCTTCGTGTATGCAAGGCTCTGAGATCAAGCCCTAGTGCAGTGTCATCTGGGATGTGTTTCCGTTGCTGCCTGTTGGATATGTGTTAAGTTGTAGTCTTCTCTTAGTTGAGGTAAGTTTGGTTGAGATTTTCAGGCCTTACGCATCTTTTCGCCCATGAGTTCTGTGATTGTGCTTGGAGAACTGCAGTGGGGTGATTCACGGATTCGGGCTTGGCTTTGTAAGAGCTGTTTAATTAGGGTATGGACAAGGGACAGGAAGCTGTCAACTAACAGAGAATGAAGTCAACCAGTGGTAATATAAATGAGTTTGGGTCTAGAATGTTCTTTGCATGAGTTGTATGGTTAAAGCAAAAAATTAAAAAAAAAAAAACTAAAAAACCTAAACAAAACAAAAACCTAAAACCCTACTTACTTTGGACAGATTGGCAACACTCTACAAAGCCATTTTGCTGCCATTTCATCCTTTGAGGTTTTTCCAGACACTCATTTTGTTACCTATGCACATTCTCTGTCTGGCTCTTGGCCTGCTTCTGAGCAGCTGTGGTCCAGACGCCGTTCTTTGGTATAAGGTTCCTCATAGGTCATGACATCTTCATACTTGAATCCATCTCTTTCTGTACTGAGCTCTTCGAGGCTTGGGACAAGGGACCACGTCATCCCCTTCTTTGTTTTATTACTGCTCTTTATCAGGTTGAAAGTCATGTCACATCGAAGTGATGACCGATTGAAAGCGAGCGGTTCCGTGACATCCAGTGTTTGACAGTGTTGTACAATCACCACTCATGTCTTCCCAAATATTCTCAAATTCCCAAAAGGAAACTGTATCCTTGCTTAGCAGCTGTTCTTTGCACTCTTTCCCCAGTCTCTGGCAAACATCGCTTGTTACATTTATATTTTTGGCAGTTCTCAACATACCTCACCAGAGTAAGTGCTTAACAACTTTTTACTGGAATAATAAATGGACTAAAAATTCCAAAGAGAGCCGTCTTGATTTCAATTGCTTTATTCATCCAAATGGTTTTGGACTGACCACAAGCCAGGCCAAGGGCTGGGTGGGGGTGAGGGGCACAGGAAGTGAACAGTGTAGCTACATCCTTTCTGTCAAGAAGACTATAATCGAACTCAGTACAGTAGAAACAAATGTGCTTCACGTGTGATACTTAAATTTTCTAGCAGCCAAGCATATTCATTTAATGTTACTGTTAAAGTTTCTGCAAACAAGTGACTTAAATCAACCTAAAAATATTTTTTTTTATTTTTTATTTATTTATTTTTTTATGACAATGGAAGCAGAAGGCTCATGTTGGTTTCAGTGCTAATTCAGTGTGTCAGCAGACTGTATCCATGGTAGAGCAATGCATATGAATTCTGCCAAATTCCAGGTGACTTTTACACAAGAGCACATCCCAATTTGAGCTAGACACATGTATGGGTGACCTTTCCCAAGGATGTGACTAAATACCCAACAAAATGACCGAAGGAAGGATTTATTCAAGCATACGGTTTGAAGGTACAATACAGCTGTGTGGGAAAAATTATATCAGCCAGAGATTGAGGCAGCAAGTCCCATGCCACCCCTGGTCAAGAAGCCGACTTTGATGGCTGCTGATGCTCAGCTCACACGATATAACCCCCTTTGTCTGCAGCCCCCACCTGGGTTGGTACTGCCCGTGTTTATGATGAGGTTTCCCACCTCAGTTTACCCAGTCTGGAAATTCCCACAGAGGCATGGGCAGAGGCAGTTCCATATTCCATATTCCAGCTGGAACCACACACTGTGGCTTCAATTGCCACGTGTGGCTCCTATTTTCCTTATTGCTATATTCCATATAGTTCCTGGGAGCTCACGGGGCACTGGAAAGGCAATTTCAAGTGTGGCGTATGTCAAACAAAAGTACAGAATTCTACAAGCGATACTCTAGAGAAGCTCTGATCATTGTGAGGTGTGGGAGGTGTCCTAGAGAAAGCAGAAAGCCAAGTGACAAGCAAATTGGATCTCAAGAGCAGAGGGTGGGGTTACACGCTCCCCACCTGTCTTCCTGTTTCAATACTGCCGCAGACACTGTGACTAAGGGAGCTTGCAAAGGGACGCGTTTGATAGAGCTATGGTTTCAGAGAGTTATAGACCCGGGTGGCACAGCAAGGTATGGCAGCAGGAAGAGAGAAGAGCCAACATCTTCATCTGTAAGTGGGAGGCAGAGGCACACTGAGAAGGGCACTGGTCATTTGAAACTTCAAAGTCTGTCCCCAGTGACAGAAACCCTCCAACAAGGTCACATGTCCTAACCCTTCCCAAACAGTTCCACCAATTATTCATACATGAGCCTATGGTAGTGGTTCTCAACCTCCCGAGTGCTGCGACCTTTAACACGGTTCCTCATGTTGTGGTGACCCCCAACCATAAAATTATTTTCGTTGCTACTTCCTTACTGTAAGTTTGCTACTGTTCTGAATCATAATGTAAATATCCGTGTTTTCCAATGGTCTTAGGTCATCTGGGAAAGGTCATCTGACCCCAAGTTATTCTCATTCCAGCCACCATTCTGCCCTTCTGCCTTCAGCCGTGTTCACTGCCCTGTGACTGAAGTCTCAGCTAATGCTGTACCCATCTCAGCAGGACAGAGATGAGGCTGGAGTTGAGTTTCTTAGACAATTACTCCTGCTCTTTATAAATCCCATTTTATCCATTCTTAACCTTCCTAAGTATTGTGTTTTGTTGGGGAAAACATTTTCATTACATTATATTTTTTTGTCAAAATGTGTCCCTTAGACCAACTCAGTTCATTTGAAAAGAATGTGAACTCTAATTATTCCTAAGGTTTTGTTGTTGTTTATTTCTGTTGATTTAAAACTATTACTTAAAAATATAATACCTCCCTGGCAGCCATTTTCAGGGCCCTTCTGCCAAGGCACTTGCCCCCTCAGCACAATGGGGACACCTCCCTCCCCTGTCAGGGTCTTGGCTGCCCTTGTGGGATGGCTTTACAAAAGGAAACGGTGACCAAAGCAGGGATTCTGTCGCGTGAGGAGGACCACATCTGGGCATTTTCTCAATTAATGAGGCATCTGTGTGACATTCATCTGATGGCCGTCCTCATCCTTATGCTCCGAGCCACTGAGACACGCAGTGTATTCTTAATAACCACCACATAAGCGTGTCTTGTAACGTGATGTTCTCCAGAAGAGCGCTCCTCTCAAACAGAGGTCACAGGAGGCAGGGGCCACATAAAGGGTCCATTAATAAAACAGATTTTAAGTAGAGGGAGGGGGTGCGGGGAATATGCTAACGACATCTTTAGATTACCTCACAACGCTGCCATGGGTACATAGCTCTCCTGTCCCCACAGCCTAGCAGGAGGGCCACAGACGGTGACCAGGTAGCGTCCTCACATGTCCATGTCTGGTTTTCTGAAAATCGTGCTCTTTTGGTTAACTTCTCTCTCAACTACTGGTGAAAGCAGCTCAGACATAAAAGGCATGAGATGGGCCCGGCTCCCTGCTCAGTCCTCAGAGATCCTGTACAAGCCTTAATCCCCTCCGCCGGGGCATCTTCATGGTGCCTCTGTGGCAGTGACACTAAATGTTAAGAGAAAAAGTGATTCACTCTGTTCTTAACACGTGTGTGTTTCCTCTTAGAGCCCAGTGTGCTTTCAAATGACGGCTGCTTTAGCGTTTAGTCTATGTGGGCGTTAGTCCAGTAAGCAGTTTTGAACAATAATTCCCATAACACACTGGGTCTCTTCCTGCTGTCAACTCTCCAGGATTCGTTGTCCTGTCCCTGGCTGTTCTCCTCGCCCCACCTCCTACCTCTCACCAAGCTGGCTGAGTCCGTCTACCTGTTAACCTCTTATAATGTCTGGGCTTGATTGTGCCCCACTGCAGAGAACTTTCCAGAAGGGAAGGAAACCAAACACAGCTCTCTCACAGGTCCATCTACCTCCCTGTCACCATTCCCTCTGACACGTAGTTTCTGGGATGGTCAGAGGTGCAGGCAGTGTCCTTTGGTGTGTCACTGCAGATCCCAGGCTAAATGTTCCAATCCTCTTCACTTAGTGTCCCTGAATGCAATCTGCGTGAGCGTCCCCCGGACACGCTATGATAAGTATATTGGTGAGATACCAGGGGTTCACTTTGCTGGTCCCTCAGGCTGGACAGGTGTTTAAGGAGCACGATGCTCAGGTGGGGATCAACACGGAAGCTTTAATCACTTTGGCAGTTTCAGAATCCTGAGAGTTCCTCCATCTCGTAATTCCAATGTCCAGTGGATTGTGGTACGTGTAATGCACACATGCAGTCCTCCCACGACCACCCTCTAAGCCTGGATTGATTTCCGTGGAATGGAGTCAGTCCACACTGGAGGTCCGTTAACCGAGTGTGTGCTGGGAAGCCTCCGGCCGGAAGGACTCTTCCATCTGCGAGCCCGCCGACAATGGTGCACTTCCGCTAATTGGATGTGGAAGGCTGTTTGGCAGTTCGCTTTCCTGACTGTCATTTTTATAACCTCTCATGACCTCTTCCTACCTGAAGCATCCGTCACGTGGTCTCTTGTCCCCCCCCCCAGCAGTTTGGCACATATATTATTACTTCCTAAATAGCACTTAGTCTCTCATGTGGAGCATTAGCCTTGAAGATTTGCAGTCCACATTGTAATTTTGAGGATGAAAATTGGTTAAATGACAAGAGAAATATGGTCGTTCATGAAGAAAATTCTCGGCAAGTTTCATTTTTTGTTCTGGCCATTCATATCCTTGTCAGTAACCTCATTAGGTCAAGGGCTTCGAGGCATTTTGTACAGAACTGGCATGTGTTCCCGTGACTGAGGCACACACTTTTAGTATCTGAACACTGGTTTTCCTTCCTGTTTGGAAGGATAGTCATTTTCAAAAGGCCATAACTTTTAACTTGAAAAATTAACATTGCACAGTGAGTTCTGCCTCAGGAACCATTCAGAGCTGGATTCTGAAGTCCATCTCACATTAACCCCAAGTCTGGGAACTCCTCAGCCTTGAAGCACCAGCTGTGCAGGTCAGGCAGAGGCGTTACCGTCCTTGTCAGGACCAGAGTTATTGGATGTTCTCCTTCTATCATCGTTACTTTGATTTGTTCTGAAGCTCCCCGGCATCTGAGACAAACAATAAGCCTATGCCACGGGTGTGAATATTAAAGGGTTCCTTCCGTACTGGAATAATAACTGGGAGGACAGCCAAATTCTTATTGAATGTGGACACAGAAGCATCCATATCCCCCTGAGCAAGCCTGGGTAGCAGCCCTCCGGGGCTGGGCTGCCAGCTCACATCTGGAGGAGTTCATCTCCAGGGAACAGATGTTGGTGTGGATTGGGTCATCGTGGCAGCAGAGCACACACTTGGTTTTTTCAGTCTTCCAGGCAGAGCCGTTACATTTTCTTCATGCTAATTTGGACAGTGACATCCTGCTCTGAAAAGCAAATGTATTCGCTACAGTGGGGTTTGGAATCGAGGGGTGAAAAATCAAACTCACTCCAGAGGATTTATAAAACGCCACTTCCTTGTTTGCAAAATTCTCTTGGATTGGAGGTGTGGGGTAGAGCAAAGGAAAGGGTAAGGAATGTAGCGTAGACATTGTTGAGACTTCTGGTTACTGATACCAAGAAGGGTGCTCATTCTTAGGGGAATATCAGCCCTCTGAAGGAAGCCACTCTTGTGAGAAAAATGGACAGCAGGAGGACACTGAACAGTGACATTCAAGGAGTCCTTGTCACCAGCAGTCATTAGCATGCAAGTCTGCTGTTTGCTGTGTTTTATGTTATGGTCTTGACCAAGCAGGAGCTCCTGGAACAAGAGAAGCAGTTAATATCACACGAGTTATTATTTCTTTCTGGAATGCTTCATATTTTTAGTGCCAGTGAGAACCTTCTCTTGTCCCAGTGTGCCTCTAAAAATTTAAAGAGAATCAAAGATTGCATAATTTATATCTGTCCCAGAGGTAACACAGTGACTCAGTGGGATCTATGAAGGAATGATTTTAAATTTCATGTCTTATGCAAGAGGTGATTTTCATGTGAAAACTGTAAGAACTGGCCTTGGGGATCTTTTGGTAATTATCCCTCCAGCGGCAGAGAGAGGTTCCAGCGGGATTATTGCTGAAGGCAGTCGTGGATCAGCTATGCCCTTGTGAATCATGGTGAATCATGGTTACCACAACCGAGCACATAGCAACGGATGCCCTGCACAGTGCGCATCTCCCTTTAACCCCTTTAGAGCTCAGGGAGGCCTGTGTGTCTCAAAAGGCAGGTGGGTCTAGATTTCCTGTGGAAGAATTCAGAGCAGGAATGGATGAGATCTCTGCTTGCTTTCCCCACAACAGCCCCTCACACCCGTTTGCTTCCCTTTGGTCCCCAGGGCACTCAGTGATGACGCCAGTGAAGCCATGGGTATCATGACTCCCCTCTGCGGCTTGCTCTGTGCCAGAGACTCTGCACCCAAACCCCTGGGTGTGTGGGTTGTTGGATTTGGAAAGGCATTAGTGCTTCCAGGAGAAGAGATGTCTGAATTATAGGCCACCGTCAGCTTTGTTAAAAATCTATGCTTTGTTCTTTGAACCAGTCCAGTTTTTTTTAGCGTGTGCTTTTAATTTAAGCATTTCATGGCAATTGTTTTGTTCTTTGGGAATATTAAGAGCAAAGGAACAAAACCACACAGCCCAGTGGGAGTTGGGAACTTCTCTAAGTGGCAAAGGTCTAGTGAACCTGGGAAGAACTGCATTTGAGCTTGGTTTCTCTGCTGCCTTTTGTTGATCAGCGTGTACTGCTTGATGTAAGAACATGCGCTATTGTTTCCGTATGACAATCTTCATTTGTCATCAGAGAATGCTCTTGTGTAACCTGTGGTCTCGCGGTATATGGAGTGCTTTCTGCATCCTCTGCTCCTTTTGCCTCTGAGGTGAGTGCAAGCCCTGGCCCTTCCCCTTCTCAGTATGCGCATGTGCACCAAGCAAGCACTGATAGAGAGACTAGCCACTGAGGCCCCTTTGTCTCTCAAACAAGATCTGGAGGTTCTGGGCTCATTGTCTCTTTCTAAAGATGTTAATGTCCATCAAAAGTGATTTTAAGCAATAATCATTCAGCACTGCTTCTCCCATGAGTTCACATCTAGTAAAGTAAATACAAGAGTCAGACGAATTTTGTGTACATGTTGAGATTTCTTACTAATGTGACAGAACTGGAGAATCTGGCACATGTATACCAAATCCCCTCTGAAGCAGAGGACCCCTCAGCCATCCATGGACAGCTTAGCCCCAGTCCTATGTCTAGACAGCCTGTGCAGGGCATAAGAGAACAGTGAGTCTAGCCTGTACACCTGAGGAGTGTAGGGGAGAAATGGACACTCTGTTCCTTCTCCCGGTTAGCTAACTGGATAAATCATTAATTCTCAAGGGAAAATGAAAGCAGAGATTGCCCTTTAGAGAGTTTACTTTGTCTTCCTTCCATGGGAACAGGAAGGGTGGAGGGACGGACGAGCATCACCACCACTAGGAATAGGTAGAAGCTTTTCTAGTTTCAGGAAGCACAAATAAGCCTTTGCTTATTTGTGAACACATCTTCACCCTACTGCTCATCTGTCTTCCCCTCCACTGCCTGTCTGGGCAGCCACAAAAGGCTTCCTGCGCAGTGCAAGTCTCTCTATGGAGTCTGACAGGAATAGACTCATTTGCCCCATTGACAGCCTGTTTCGCTTGTCTTTTATCTCCACAGATACTGCTGTCAGTGAGGTCCCACTTTCCCCTCAACACCCCACCCTGATAGTCCTAATGGTCTACCATGTCTGTTTAGGTTTTGTTCCTTGTGATTATCATGATACCTTAACCAGGTCGATACCTGTTCTTCTAAATTTCCCATGCCTTTGGCATGTGAGGCCTCTAGGCTCTTCTCTGTCATTCTCTCTCTGGTCTCTTCAGGCATTCGCACATTTTAGACTATGTGTCAGATAAACTCTAGGGTTCTTTCCCTCTTCTTTTCCTGTCATTCATTATGTCCCCTACATATCCCTGGTTTTCCACCCTACCCATAGATGGATGGATCCCAAATGTCTATCTTCAGTTCTAAGCCCTTTGTCTAGTTCTTCTTGTCTGAGGTTTCAAATTTTATGTTTTCTTTTCTAACTATGAGTTTTAAATGTGAATGTTTTCAAGTGAAACAAATTATATTTTATACTTATAATCGTTTCCTATTTTTCATTTCCTTTCTTGGTTAAAGTCATCAATATTCCATTTGCTTCCCAAATAGAAAGTCTTGAAAACATCCTCAGTTATTTTTAGTGTCTTGGACAATGTTGGGTATTAAAGAAACAGACACCTAGTAAAGGGAGCCACGAGGATCAGAACTTCAAAGTTGTCCTCAACTAGGTGGCAAGTTCAGTATCAACCTGGGCTACATGATATACCACCCCCCACCACCAATTCAGAAAAGAAAGAGAGAGAGAGAGAGAGAGAGAGAGAGAGAGAGAGAGAGAGAGAGAAAGAAAAAGAAAAAGGAAAGAATACAGAGGCAGTGGTAAAGATCCCGCTCATGAGAGGCTCATAGGTACTGGTTTGAAGTGGTTAAAAATCACAGACATCTGTGAATTTAGAGATGTTTGTGGAAGGAGGCTTAGGCCACCAGGGAAGGTAATGGTTAGTTTTTTTTCCTGGGTGTGGTGCAGGGTCACTTACGAACTCGATTTTTAAAACTGAGTTTTCTCAAGTAGTTAACAAATGAACGTGTGTGAAAAGACAGGAAACCCTTGGAGCACTTGGAGCCTCATGGCATACCAAGGTGGCTTTGGGTGGAGAGCTGTGGTCTGAAGCTGAGCCAGGCAGCTGTGCCAGGGCAGAAAGAGTGTTCCTATTAGGCTGAAGAGTTTTCTGTTCATACTCTAGGTAGAAGAAGTCTGAATGATGAGACATTGCCTCCATCTGTTTCTGCACATAGTGATTTCAGGGCTCCCGTTCTTTCCGTAGCATCCTGCCAGGAGTATCTTCCATGACAACTTCTTGTGTAAAATCAAGAGTTTCAAGGTGAAAACCACTAGGGCCGGCAAGACAGCTCAGCAGGTAAACTGCATTTTGCCAAACCCGACAACCCAAGTTCAACCTGCGGGATCCATATGGCAGGAGAGAATTGGTTCCTGCAGTTGTCTTTTAATCTCCACACACAGTGCTGTGTCTTGTGAGCATGTGCGTGCTCATGTGCATGCTTGCGTGCACACAAACACAAATAAATAAATATTAACTAATAAATATTAGCTGATAAATTGAGTAGTGAAGACAATTCGATGTGTATTGGAGATTTGTCTATCGACTTACCCACTCATCAGCTGCTCTTATCTGTTCTTCCGCTGATGTTGCTATGGGTGCTTCTAGTTTGTTTGTTTGTTTGTTTTGACACTTTCTTTTTTACCCCCCTCTTTCTTGGAAAGATATAACATTCTTTTAGTGATTTATTGATATAAATTTTAAAGCCGGGCGGTGGTGGCACACGCCTTTAATCCCGGCACTCGGGAGGCAGAGGCAGGCAGATCTCTGTGAGTTCGAGGCCAGCCTGGTCTAGAAGAGCTAGTTCCAGGGCAGGAGCCAAAAGCTACAGAGAAACCCTGTCTCGAAAAAAAAAATTTATACTATGCTTAATTTTTCCATCAGTAATTAAAAAAAATTTGTTCCCCCACACCTCCTTTCCATCCGATCTACTGCCTTTGTATCTCTCATTAGAGAAGAACATGCTTCTAAGAGATAATAGCCAAACATGACAAAATAAAATCTAATATTTATTTACTTATTTATTAATCTAGATTAAGCAAAACCATCACATCAGAGTTGCACAAGGAAAACCAGGAAATCAGAGACTCACTTTTTCACACACGCAGTAGTCCAATAAAGACACTAAACTGAAAGCTATGATACATACGCAGAGGACCTGACACAGGCCCACGCCCGCCCTGTGCTCGCCGCTTCAGCCTTATGAGTCCATGACTTAGCTGCTTCAGAGGGCCCTGTTCTCCTGGTGCCCCCTCCCCTCTGGCTCTTACACCCTAAGCTTCCCATCTCCTCTTCCACAGGGATCCCTGAGCTCTGAGGGGAGGGATTTCCATATGACACTTTCATACATGGTTTTATTGGTCCCCTTCCCTCACTCACTTCCCCTGCCACCCCATTGGCCTCTTCCTTCGCCCAGGTAGCCTCCCCTCTGCTTTCATGTCACTCATGTTGTTGTCCCCCTTTTCCTTCGAGTCCTCCCCCACATCCTGCTGTGAAGTCTCCTTTTCTGCCACAGCAGCAGAAGCCTTTCTTCAGATCCCTGTCAGTGTTTGTCATCAGTAGGTTTTCTGTGTGTGCTTGAGTCTCCCCCCCCTCCCCCCGTGTGTGTGTGTGTGTGTGTGTGTGTGTGTGTGTGCAGGTGCCACAGTGCATGTATGAAGATCAGAATGCAACTTGTGATGTTCAGTTCCACCATATGGGTGTCAGGAATCAAACTCAGGCAGTCAAACTAGGGAGCCAGCATCTTTGCCTACATGCACTCTTGCTCGTCCTTCAAAATACGTTTAATAGGCTTTCCCCTGAAATCTAAAGGGGCTGAATACTTTGAATTATGCATTGGCCCCTTTTGCTTCTTTTGAGAATGCATGTTCATTTCACCAACCCATTCATTGATGGGAAGACTGGGGCTTTTCTACCATCGGTTTGGTTCCCACAATTCTGAGTGTATCCTCTACGTTGGTCCATGTATGAGATGTAACTGGAAAGATGGCTTCCATTCCACAGGGCATCTGTCTTTGTGCTGACCATTTCCATTGTTATGCAGAAGCTTTTACACAATCCTGTTGTCCTTTCTTGGTCATTTCCTGAGTTCTGGCACTCTTTTCAGGGAGGTCGTTCCAGGCCCCCATTGATGTGTCATACTCATCTTTCAGTCTTTCACGCTTTATACTGAGGCCTTTGATCCACTTTGAATTGAGCTTCTTACAGGGTGAGAGATACAGATCCGGCTCATTCTTCTTTAGGTGTGCATCCAGCCCCCCCCCAATCTGTTGAAGGGGCTGCTCCTTGTCCCATTTGCTTGACCCCACTGTCCAATGCGGCGGTTGTAGCTGTGCAGTCTGCTTCCGCATCCTCCACTACGTATTTCATCGGCCTGTGCATCTCTTTTTCAGTCAGTGTCGTGACGTCTTTGTTAATAGACTCTGGGCTATAATTTGAGGTGATTATTGTGATGCCTCCAAGGGTGTTTTGTCTGTTTGTGATTGCTTTAGCATTCTATTTTTTGTTTCTATATGGATTTTAAGATTTATTTTTCTAGTAGTGTAAAGCATGTTGTTGGAATATTTGTGCATTGAAGCTATAGTTCAGTTTTGTTTATGTATACATTTCCACAGCATCGACTCTGCCAGTCCATGAGTGTGCAAGGCCTTTCCATCTTCTCCAGTTGCTTTCTCCAATGTCTTTAAGTTTACATTGAAGAGACCTCCCCCTTGTTGGTCTTGGTCTTTACTTCTTGAAAGTACAGTGAATGGGTTGTTTTTCCCTCGTTCTCAGCAAGCTCACTAATGGTGTATAGAAAACACTGATGTGTATGTGGATCTTCCATCTTTTCCCTCACTGAAAGCCTTAGGTTTAAAGTTTCCTGATGGGGCATGTAGAGTCCTTTAAGTATGTGATCATGTCTTCTGCTGTTTGACTTCTTCCTTTTCTATTTGTATCCATTTTATTTCTTTCTTTTGCTGTTCCAGGTAAGATTTCAATCTCAATATTGAATTAAAGTGGGAAGTTTCTCATTCCAGATTCCAAAAGAAATGTTCAGTTTCTCTCCATTTGCTGTAATGATCGCTGTATTTGTTGTTGTTGTTTCATGTTTTTTTTTTCTTTGATACAAGGTTTTTTTGTGTATCCCTGGATGTCATGGTTTCATTCTGTAGACCAGGCTGGCCTCGAACTCACAGAGATCCCCTTGCCTCTGCCTCCCTGAGTGCTGAGATTAAAGGTGTATATCACCACTGTCAGGCTGATTGCTGTGTTCTGTTTTGACAATATTGCTCTTACTGTGTTCAGATATGCTTCTTCTATATCTAGGTGGGGGTTTTCCAGAACTTTACCTGGACTTCTTAAATGTCTTTTTTGTTTCTATTGAGAGGCCTCTATAGGACTCTGTTCTGACGTCTATTTATACCATTTATTACATTTATTGGCTCAAACACAAAGAACCAACTTCACATCCCTGAGATGAAACCAGCTTGTGCATGATGTAGAATCTTCTTAATGTATTTTTAAGATCAGTTTGCAAGTATTTCATTGAGAATTTTTACATCTGTGGTCATCAGAGATATTGGTCTGGTTTTCTTTTTCTGTTAAATGCTTATATGGTTTGGGCCATAATTTAGTATTAACTTTGAAGAATCAATCGGTACTGTTCTTTGCTGTTGCATTTTGCAGAAGATTTAAAGAAGTGTTGGCATTAGCTCTTCCTTCAGAGGTTAGTGTAATCCACCAACCAAGCTTGTCATGAAGTTTTCTGTGTGGGGAAGCTCTCAAATACTGCTGTTTCTCCATTGCTCACTTAGTGGTCTCTTTAAGTTGTTTATAATTTCTTGATCTGATTTCATAGGTCATATTTGTTTAGGAACTCATCCAACTCTTATAGATTTTCCAGCTTTGGGGAGATTTCAAAAAATTCTCTAATGAATCTTTGGACGTCATTAGAAATCTGTTGTAGCAACTGCCTTGTCATATCTAAATTTACTGCTATGGGTCTTTTCTCTTGTTTTGGTTAGTTTAACTAGAGATTTGTGAACTTTGTTTATCTTCTCAAATGACTAAATCTTTATTTGGCTGAATCTGTGTATTGTTCTTTTAATTTCTATCATTAATTTCTGCCCAAGTCTATTACTAATTGCCACCTGCTGCATTTGGACTGGGCTTCTTGTTTTTCTTGATCCTTAGATTGCATCATTGTATTATTTATCTAATCTCTCTCTCTTTCTCTCTTTCTCTCTTAAATCACTCATAGCTATGAACTTTTTTCTTAAAACTGCCTTATCTCTGAGAGGTTGCTATCATTTTCATTTGGTTTTAGGAGTTTAAAGTTTCCTCTCTCACTTTTTGTAATGACCATGTATATTGTGGCTGGGGTGGTGGCATAAGCCTTTAATCCTAGCACCTGGGAGGCAGAGGCAGATGGATCTCTTGTGAGTCTGAGGTCAGCCTGGTCTACATAATTCCAGGATAGCTAGGACTACATACTAAGGCCATGTCTCAAAAAGAAAAAAAAAGGTGTTTTTGTATACCAGAGTTTGTGTAATTTTTTGGTGTTCCTCTTGCTAATAGGAAAGGAATTGATTTTTTCAGTCTCGTATTTGCTAATGATTTTCTTGTGCCCTAGTTTCTGTGGCTCGGGGAACATCATGGGGGCGGGGGGGAGGACAGTAGATTTAATATACCAGGAAGTCTGCTGTGCAACAGTCTCTCCTAAAAATGGCTGCACAAATAGAACCAGAACATTATCAATGGACATGTTAACAGGGAAGGGGAGAAATTTCTTGGGGTTCTATCCCCAAAGAACTAGAGGCAACTACTGATTGCTGGGAGAATTAGACCTTCCCAGGGTTGAGCTCCCATATTAGTGTCTAATACAGTGTAATAAGTCTTGAAACCATTTATATACCACCAACAAAAACAGACCCCGCAGGTTGTGTTTATGTCTATTTTTACATAGACAGACATACATATATGTAACAATAAACCAAGAAAAAGAGGCTGTTGCCTTGAGAGTGGGATGTCACAGGAGCAGTTTGAGGACAGGTAGCTGGGCAGAGCTGGAAGGAAGTAAGGGGGAGTGGGGGAAAGTAATGTAATTTTATTACAATTAAAAACATTTAAAAAGAAAAACAAGTTACCCAATGTTACTATTATGCCAGGATCTACCTGAACTTTCATGCTTTTTATTGCTAGTTTATGAAATTGGGAGCCTACTCCCTAGTGTGTATTTATAGCTGTTGTGTCTTTGTGACAAATGTATTGACATGCAGAGGCCTTTTTTCTTAAGTAGTTTTGGCCTGATGTGTACTCTTTGGACGTGAGTGGACAGCAGCTTCTCTATGTCTCCGGTTTGCTTGGGAGTTGGTTTTTAGTGTTTGACTCTGAGTGTTTGAATCTCTTTGCCAGTGTACCCAGGGCAGTTCTCAAGGACAAGGGATCCCTAGTCCTTGGTTTTCATCCCAGCCAGTCACTTGTAAGACTCCCTTGGGGAACAGAAGCATTTGCATTTAAGACTACTATTTGATGGGATTGCTGTTTCCTGTGGGTCCTGTTTGTTTGTCTATTTTGGTTGTTTTCTAGTTGTTTGGGTGTTGGCAGTAGTTTCTGTCTTGCCTGGTCCTGCAGCCATTCAGTTCCAAAGAAACACACAGAGGCCTACATTAATTATAAACTGGTTGGCCCATTAGCTCAGGCTCCTTATTAACTTATACATCCTACATTAACCCATGATTCTGTGTTGTCTTTGTTAGCCACATGGCTTGGTACCTTTTATCAGCAATGCAGTCTAATCTTGCTTCCTCTGTGTCTGGGTAGCGACTGCAAAATAAGCCTTTCCTCTTCCCAGAATTCTCCTGTTGTCATCACCTAGCTCTACTTCCTGGCTGGTTACTCCACCTATATTTCCTGCCTGGCTACTGGCCAATCAGCATTTTATTAAAACAATGCAAAACCATTGTCCCACAGCAATTTCTCCCCCTTTTTTCAAAACAAGAACTCTGATTCTAATCTTCTTTGTTTAGCTTTTTTTCCAGACAATTATCCTTAACACTTGCAACCAATACTCTAAACAAAGGTAAATATTCATAATCCATTTCTTTGGAAATGTGGGCATAGTTTTTCAGGCTATATCCTGCTGATTGGGAGTGCTGATAATCTTACAGGGACCTAAAGATTTTTTTTCCTTTTTTTTATTGATTTTTATTGAGCTCTATATTTTTCTCTGCTCTCCTCCCTGCTTCTACCCTACCCCCTTCAACCCTCCCCCAAGGTCCCTATGCTCCCAATTTACTCAGGAGATCTTGTCTTTTTCTATTTCTCATGTAGATTATATCTTATGGTCAAGTCCTGACTGGAATATTTTGTGAGGCTTGATCATCTCACCCAGCAGTCTTGAGGCTGTTTGGATGTAGAACTCAGACATCTGAGCCATTTGCTCCTATCGGAGATTCCCCGGGGGGGGTCTTCCTTAATCAAACATGATTTTTCTTAGCCCAGAATGAATCCACAGCCTCTCATTTCCTGTGGAAGCAAAAGCAAAACCTCTTCTCCAAAGTAACATATCTTTTGACTTAAATTTTGAATTCAAGGCATTTTCAAAATGTATATGTTAGATTAATCCAGTAGCATTTATAATCAAATGTCATTTAGCAGCTGTTGTTTCTTCCTTAGCCATAAAACAATTTAAAGACAACACAATAACATACAGTAACCAGATTCTCTTTATTTTTCATCTTTACGTGGCTTTATTTTAAACTCTATTTCTTTCATTTTTATTTTTAATTCTTTTTTTTTTTTTTAAGACAGGGGTTCTCTGTGTATCTTTGGCTGTCCTGGAATTCACTCTGTGAACTAGGCTGGCCTTGAACTCACAGAAATCTGTCAACCTCTGCCTCCTAAGTGCTGGGATTAAAGGTGTATGTCATCTCCCTTAAGGACTTTATCCTTTTTCTTTTTTCTCCCAAGCCTACATATATTTTTAAACACACTCTAAACCATTTAGAGTTTTTTTCCTTTGAATCTATCTTTACTATTTATCTCTCTTTTTCTGACCACATGAGTCTCTAATTTGCTCAGTGATATGGCTAGGATTAAAGCTGGGACTTGGACAGCTGGATCCACCCCATTCCTTAGCTTTCTGAGAGTCTAGCTTCAAGGCAGAGATACTGGCAGGAACAATGTTTATTGCCACAACTCTATGGAGTTTCAAGGTCCCTGCCACCACCAAGAAGCAGGCTGTCAGCTATTCATAAACACCATTTAAGTGTGTGCTGGTGGGAGGTCTGAAAACAGCTGCAAGGTTTTTACAGCTAAAGCCGAGACAGGAAACCTCTGGTGAACAGAGCCCATCCAAGAAAATGCTGCTACCAAGAAGCCATGCTTGACTCTGTTCTTTTGTGTCTAGAATTCCTTCCCAAACTCTCTGATGTTTTAAGTTGTCCATGCTGGTACCATTTGTTGACAGTAGTTCCTGTCCTGCCTGGTCCCGCAGCCATTCAGTCCCAAATAAACACACAGAGGTCTACATAATTATAAACTAGTTGGCCTGTTATTTGGATTATTGGCAGCTATTTTTCTTCTTTCCCTTTTAGTATTAGGTATTTACTCGATTGAAAATTATGGACTTCTTTACAAGGCTCCTCTACCCACCTTTAAACAATGTAGACTTTTTTTTTTTTTTTTTTTTTTTTTGATTTTTCGAGACAGGGTTTCTCCGTAGCTTTTGGTTCCTGTCCTGGAACTAGCTCTTGTAGACCAGGCTGGCCTCAAACTCACAGAGATCCGCCTGCCTCTGCCTCCCGAGTGCTGGGATTAAAGGCGTGCGCCACCACCGCCTGGCCAATGTAAACTTTCTTATTGTCTGGTATGTGGAACCATCTTTCCTTCTCTATGTATAATATTTCTTTAAATACCTTTTCAGTGCTGCCTTGGTTTTTATAAATAGCCTTTATTTGTGCTTGTTTCTTAATAATTTTATTCTTAATAATTTTAAGAGATTACTCTTCTGGGTATAATAATAATCTCTATTGATAGGGCTTGAAATAATATTATTCCATAATTTCCTGACTCACTATTAGGATGAGAGATCTTATGGTATTGTAATGAATTTCTCTTATAGGTGAATTTGTATTTTTTCCCTTGTGGTTTTGAGTATTGTTTCTTTTTTCTTTTTGTTGCATTTATTTTTTTAATGTTTTGCCTATGATAGGTCATGCAGAGGTTCTTTTCTAGTCATGTGTATTTGGATGTTCATTTCTTTCCCTACATTTGGGAAATTTTCTTCTATCATTTCATTCAACAAAATTCCTTTAGACTTTATCTGCTCCTTCTTCTACGTGCTATGGTTGTTTTTATATGTTCAAGGAGATCCTAATTAGATTAAGGAAGTAAGGATCTGGAAAGGGCCCATATGAGCTAACAGTGTTTACAGAAAGGCTTTTTGAACAGCAGTGAGAGCTAGAAAGAGGGAAGGTGGCCTTGGAGGGGAACCTTTTAACAGGCCATCGAAGTGTTTTAGATGTAAGTGGCGGGTGGATTATGGAAGGAATTCACTCATGTTTAAGGACATGGAACTCTTTTGTGTCCATTAACTGTCTCTTAAAGCTTCGTTTTATGGCGTAGCACAATTTATTCAATGGCTTTCTGAAATATAAGTGGTTACTATCTACCCATGCTATAAGCACAGAGGATTTGGCAGGCTTATTCTTGTAGGTTATAGACATTATAAAAATCACCACCTTGGATTGTTTGTAATGTCTAGCCTTGTCATTCTTAAGTCAGACCTGTGATAGCAAGCACTAGGAGACACAAATTGACTTTTGAATGAAATGGGTTTAGTCTTATCATTAGAATGAGTTTTTAAAACTTGGTGGCTGTAGGTATGAAGATAATAATGACATGATGATCAGAAACTGGCCAGCCCGTGCCGGGACTTGACTCGCAGCAGACGGAGAGAGCTGTGACACTGGAGATTGGGACCCTTTGGGATGGAAGGATGGCCAAGTGTGGAGCTGGTGTCTCCGTCAGGGACACAGCATTTCAGGAGCTTGGCATTTGTTCTGCAATTCTTCTTCATCAACTGTAATCTGCTTTGACCCTTTGAAGTTCAAGTGGAGTTAGCCCCTCTAAGAAAATGTTTCTGAGCAGAGATTGACAGACTGGCACACTGGTTTTGCTGAAGTCTGATTTTTCTTTCATTTGGCTACTGGAATGATAAAGGGGGGCGGTCTCTGGCTTTCTTTTGGGAACACCCTGGCATGGTTGCTGATCAACTTCTTTAGCACATCTAGAATTTTAAGCCAGGATTATTCTCCATCGGTAGTATATGTGTCCTGGGCCTGTGTTTGTTCTAGAAGGTTCCATGTACACCACGGTAAGGGAAAATGGCTTTTGAATTAGCCTTTCAAGGTAAAACATTTATTTGACAGCTTTGACCAAAATATGTGGCATAGTTATGTGTCATCCTATCTAAGTCAGCTTTGTAAATAACACTGCCACTTGTCAGAGAAGTGAGAAAGGAGTGTTGTTCCACCACAAAGGAAGATTCATTGCCTAGGGATTTTTCATATTATGTTTTCAAGTATCATAGATCAAAATTTTTATAGCAGGGGAACATTTCTGTGGTTTTTAGAGGCCCAAAGTAAACATCTTTAAATGTCAGGATGCTTTAAAACCCAAACAGGCTGTATTCTCATTAGAAAGAAGCCTGGGTGGAATTCATAAATTAAAATATTCTGCCATAAAGTTTATTGTAAACAAGAAACCTGGAAAAAGGCATTGTGCGATTCCATAAATATCAAACTTTGGGTCTTACATGCAAAAATGTGGGAACTTACATAATCAACCCCCGACTCTTGTTATCATGATTTGCAAATCTACTTTTGAAATGCTGTTTCTCCTCCTTGTGGACTGTGGGGAGGGCCAGAGGAAGGGCAGGTTGAGCACTGACTCCTTCCTCAGGAATGGTCTTCTTTGCTCTTCAGTTCCTGTTTTAAAATTTTGATCATTCATGACTCTCATGCTCCTCCTTTCTGTAAGATTAATTAATTAATTACTAGGGCACAGCTAAGCAGAGGTAAAATGATCTCTGAGTGTTACATTAATCATTTCAAGTAATTAAAATTTTTCAACAAAGCGCTTTAGGCAAGGAGTTTATTGGATACAGTTTTGTTCATTTTAAAACATTAAATATTTAAAAGCATGCTAAAATGGCTAGATAAAAGGGAGAATGATAGAACTCATTGGGCTGAATATCACATTATTTTAAAAACAATATTAGAGGGAAAATGAGGTCTTAAAAAGGAACACTGGACCAGGGAGATGGCTCACTGGGAAAGCGCCTGCCGTGCGAGCTTGAGAAATGCCTGAGAATCCCCACAGCACACTTAAGGCTGGGTGAGATGGTCACAGCCGTGACACCACAGCTGGAAGGGAGCTGGAGACAGGAGAATCCTCAGATTCTCCCAGGCCAGCTGGCCCAGGGTGTACAGTGGGGACCAACAAAGAGACCCTGTTGTAAACAAGATGAAAGGTGAGGGGAACCAAGATCGATTGTGCTCTGACCTCCACACAAGCACCTGGCACAGCCACACTTACAGGGACACACGTGTACACACATACACACACACACACACACACACACACACAGAGGGAGTTTCCTCACTGGTATAGCACTTAAAAAGCAAGTGTCCCTGGAATTGGAGAAACAGAGAAATGAATGCTGGTATTGAGGAGAAGCTCTTAATGCTGTCATCCTATTAAAAAGTGTTAGGCTGGTGGCTATTCTAAGTGCCAGTGAGGACTCTGTGATACCCTGTGGGGAAGATTTGCTTGCATGTGTCCCCTCCCGACCTCCAGGCACTAAGGTGTTAAGACTCCTCGCTTGTACTTTCTCCTCTTAGTCTATATGAGTTTTAAATTTTCTTGGAGAACCCAACCCGCAATTGGCATGGAGGTGCTTTGTTCAAATTATGAATAGACAAATTGATTTCTTGGACAGAGCAACACTTTTGCTTGGCGGTGTCTGCTTCTGGAAGAGGATGTTGTTGTTCTGCTCGTTCGTATTTTAGATAGTCTGGACAAGGTCACTGGAAACATGATAGGTGGAGGTTAGGCCACAGGAATTCCAAATAACTTAACTCCAAAAATAATAATGACCCATCCTTTCATTACACGGGAGTTTATACTTTGCAAATCCCTCTGTATAAACAAGAACATTTAAACTCACCTCATGTAAACTATAGGCACATTTCAGCAAATTGTTGAACTTGTTAGCATTCCATCCTGATAATGATATGCATGAAACAAATTAACCTGTTGAGGGGACAGAAGATGCTTCTTTTGGACCACAGTTTTGGAGATTTCATTTTTACCTTGTTGGACTGTTGCTTGGCCCCTATGGTGCTGCAGAAGTAAAAGGTACCACAGTCTCACATCTGGAGCCAGGGAAACAATAACAACATGTCCCCAGGGAACTAGCCCTTCCACAGGGTTCCACCTCCTGTGGCTTCTCCCCACTCTCCACCAGCCTGGGACTACAGGCTTTCCCGCGTGGGTCTTCGGGCAGCATTCAGCATCCACATAGCAGCCTGTACCTGTCTTCTGAGAGTGGAGACAAGAGCTTCTAAGTATTCTCCTCTCCGGCGATACCAGTCCAGATGGCTCAGTTCTGAAGTTCTAGCCTTGCTTGTTTTCCTTCAGAAATACAAATTTGTTCCCCAAATATCCAGTGTTATTTTTGTATTGCTTCAGCTACAAGGACTATTTTTTCAATTACATCCTAACAGAAGATAGACATGACATTTGACATTGAGAATGCCAATTTGTATATTCTAAAACCATAAATAATATATGTTTATTTATCCGCGGTGTTCGTCTTTCTTGAAGATCAAGTAGAATAAAATTCATGTGTTTAAGTAAATACAAAATTCATTCACCTCTTCACTGGGGTAGTCTTTTTAAAAAATGCTATATTTGAAATCTTAAGAACACCTCGAATTTGTAAGGAGTAGAACTGTGTTCCTTGTAACCGTGAAACTGTCAGCCCTTTTGAGAAAGCACATAGCAAGCAGCTGGAGAGATCGCTCAGTGTTTACGGGCATGTACTGCTCTTACAGAGGACTCAGGTTCAGTTCCCAGCACCCACACGGGACAGTGGAAAATGGCCTGTGACTCCAGTCTCAGGTGCATCGATGCTCGCCTCTGGACAACTGTACTCACATGTAGACACATGTAATAAAAATGAAAATCAAATCTTTTTAAAAAGAGAAAGGAAAGTTGGTTTTATTATTTTAAAAAAAGTTTTTAAAATAATCTGTTGTCAAATGCCAGCTGGCATATTAATTCATGGTAATAAGCAACAAATGGGGAAAACATGTAGATGTTGACCTCCCCGGAGCAACTTATTTACATTCGTCATTTGTGTTATAAAGTAATTTTAGGAGCAAAATGTGCCGTTGCAACTTGGCTCATGAAAAGAGGCAGTTCTTAAATTTTCTAATCACAGTGGCCACCAGTCATATGATGCTTGCTACTATAATATGTTTGGTAGTTACAAACATTTAAAAACAAGATCAACCAATGAGACAGAAAAAAAAAATACTGTAAAAGTTGAGAGTCATTTTCTGTCCACCAGTGGTTTTATTTTTGGACAGACCCAGGGGTCCTTTATTGAGGTTGTTGTCCACATATTAAATAGCAGTCTAGGAAGGTAGGTGAAGTTCCAGCCACTGCCTTGGCTCCCGTGGTCTTGGTTTGCCGAAATCTCACTCTTGAATTTACTTTTGTCCCAAGTGATTTTGTCCATTGGACCAACTTGAAAATTCAAGCAAGGTAAATAAACCAAAAGCAGGTTACCTCCACCCCCCTACACACCCCTTAACAATAAAACTCCGTTCACAAGGGTGGAAATTTCTCAGTCCCAGTTCCCAGAGAGCTCTCCTTGCTGTTGCTAATGGTAGGAGCCACTCCTGACTCTTTCTGTATGGAATCCTTTCACTTTCTCTCCAGTGAGTGCTGGCATCCTCAGGCCCTGTGGGTCCTGCAGAGAGAGTGCCCCGGGCCATAGAGCCTCTGAAGGCCAAGCCTCACTTCCTTTGTCCCAAGAGCTAGGGAATGGTCACACCTCACGTAGCAAGAAGGGCTCACTATTAATGCTGGGATGCTTTTCACCAGGGCTGCCTTTGCCTTCTCCTCACTCTGCTCCAGCCTGGCTGACCTCCTCTTTATCCCCTCTCCAGCCTCAGCCTCCTGCTCTTGTGTTGCTCTCTGTTGGGGGTCTTCACAGAGAAGTCTTCCTCCCAGGCACAATGACCACCCGTTTCTTTACCAGCTGCCACTGAAGCAATTTACTCCCCGTTCAGTGCTCTGTGGCCTGCCCATCGATTCCTCCACTCCTCTTGGCCATGCTAAGATGGAGGATCCTAGAGGGTGGAGACCTTGCTGCTCTGCCTTTGCCTTGTAGCAGAGCTGGTGGTGGCATTCCTGGGCTGTACCTGAGAAACCCTGCAATCTGTAACAGCATCAGGACCACCTTGCTGGTGTGGTGATGGGCTGTGGGGCTCTCCAGCCTGTGCAGCAGTGTTTCTGTGGAGCAGGCTTTTCAGATATTCCTCTGATAAACTTCAGGGAACAGCATTCCTTTATAAATTCAGGATTAGCTGTTCTGATAGCAGCTGATTCCTTTTCCTAGTGGAGAGGCAAGAATAAGTAAACATCGTCTTATTTAAACAAACAGGAACGCCTCTGAGAGGTTAACTTCTTGGCCATCTGCACTTCGCAGGAAGGCTCCTTCTGTCCAGAGGCACTCAGGGAAGCTTAGAGGTCAGGCAGTGTTTCTGTTGAGGTTCTTCAGTCTATATATTTTTATTTATTTATTTATTTACTTATTTATTTATTTAAGACAGCATTTCTCTGTAGCTTTGGAGCCTGCCCTGCAATTAGCTCTTGTAGGCCAGGCTGGCTTCGAACTCACAGAGATCTTCCTGCCTCTGCCTCCCACATGCTGAGATTAAAGGCTCGTGCTACCACCACCGGGTTCTTCTGTCCTTAAAGGCACATCACTTTTTGCTTATTTAAAGCCTCTTAATTCAGGTCCTGTCAACCCATCTTCCTGTATTTCTTGACTGCCCCTTTAGGGCCCATTTCCATGGCTTGTAGTACGTTCATGTCTGTCTTAAAGCCTGTTAGAAGCCATCACACTCTTAGTCGTGGTGTTTGTGTTTGTGATTAGTGTACTACCAGACTACATTTAGTAGAAGCTCTCATGTGCTTCTCAGGGACCCCTCTGCATCACTCCTGTCACCTCCAGCGGACCTGCCGTGTTGCTGCTCTCATTTCTCTGTCACTGGTACCTGTCCGCATCCTGTGGATGACGACTGTGAGGCCACAGCGGTAGCACTCACCCAATTAGAGAGTCAGAGTCTGGAACTCGCAGCCTGTCTGTAGGACCTGCTATGAGTCTCCCAGGCTCTCACACAGAGCGGGAGAGTTCCTGGCTGCCTGCCTGGTTCCCTGGCATTCTTTGTCTGCTGGTAGCAAGTGTGAGGAGTTCCCCACATGTCCCACACAGAGCACAGCCCAGTAGGTGATAGGGCTAGCACACTGAACCCTGAAGTAGAAAACCTGACTCATCACTTGTGAACATGCAAAGATAATCCCAAGCCCTTCCTGGACTGTCTTATAATAAAACAGTAATTTCTAGATCGGTCCTCTGGTTACATGCTTGGTAGGGAAGCAACAAAATAAATAAAAGAAGATATGGCTGAGTGACTCTTAAGTGACTTGCAGATACAAGGAGCAAGGACTTTGCTTCTTGACTGAAGTAAGTAACTGTCAGGGAGCGAGGGGCTGCTGTACAGAGTGTGCAGTGACTGTATACAACTTAGAGGAATTTCACTACTGAGTTCTGGCGACCTTGGTGCCCAAGACAAACATAATACCAAGTCAGAGCATATCATAGTTGGGATCAGGCTAATATTTTTTATAGTAAGTAATGCATTGTTTAAAATGCCTTTCGGGGGCTCAAGGAGCATCTCAGTGTTATAAGAGGCCCCTTGTTACTTCCCGGCTGCTCAGCCCTAAAATAACCACACACAAACTATATTTATTAAATTACTGCTTGGCCTATTAGCTCCAGCTTCTTATTGTCTAGCTTTTACATCTTAATTTAACCCATTTCCATTATTTTATATTTTGCCATGAGGCTTGTGGCCTACCAGCAAGGTTCTAGTGTGTCTGTCTCCGGAGGCATCTCCCTGACTCCGCCCTTCTTTCTCCCAGCATTCAGTTTAGTTTTCCTTACCTAGCTCTGTTCTACCCTATCAGGCCAAGCCAGTTTCCGTATTAACCAGTGGTATTCACAGCACACAGAGGGGAATCCCACATCATCTCAGCTGGTAAGAGCACCTGTTGTACTCTTTTGCATCCACATAAAAAGCTGGGTGTGAACACATGCTTGTAGCCCCAGCATTGTAGAGGGCAGAGACAGGAGATTCTCTGCAGCCTGCTGGTCACCACCAGCTTGCTCCAGTTACTCTAAGAAGCCCTGTCTCACCAAAATAACTTGGCCTGTTACAGAGTAGAATATCAGATACCTTCCTTTGGTCTCAGCTTATGTCCATGGGTATGCACCCTTATGCATGTGTAGCCACATACAAGCACTGAACACCCATGCAATGAACACAAATGCATATTATCACAAATAAAATGCCTTTAAGTCTAGAAGGCTATCTTGCTCCTACCCAAACTGAAGCTGTAGTCACATGGAAATTAAGAAAAACACTTTGTCGTACCTGTGACATATGACGGGCTGATTTCTTTAAAGGGGAACTTAAAAGTATCAACTGATAAGATCCATCAGCTCTACAGAAGAAAATAAGAATAGCAATATACAGTTCAAAGGAAAAGCTAGTGTCTGACAAATTGCCTTATTAATGATGGAAATAAAATCGAAATTTAAAAGGCAGTATTTTCAGTTGTCACCCGGTGACAGTGACTGTCAGCGAGGGGTTGGAAGATAGCTCAGCCCACTGCCGCTCCTGTGCAGTGTCTGGGTTCCATGGCCAGCACCCGGGTGACCCCCAACCCCCTGTAGCTTCACTTGCGATGGATGTGATGCCCTCTTCTGGCCTCCACAGGCACTGAAGTCATGTGGTGGTTACACAAGCATTCAGGCAAAACACTACTACACATAAACTATAAACAAATACATCTGAAACTGTGGGTGCCACCAGGGAATGCTAATCTGCCACCCTGTGGGAAGGAGTGCAGACTGGGAAAATGCTTTCGAAGGCCCTTTAGTTGCCTTTATCCCAGCTTTATGGTTACAACCCCACTAAAACATTTTGCAGGCTTTTTTTTTTTTTTAATAGTCAAGAGTTGGAAGAAATCTGAAGGTATACCAGCAGAATACAGAGGATACTAGCTGTTCAGTACGATGTGGTATAGCATTGTATTAGTGAGTCTTTCCCTGCTATGATACAGATCTAAGAAACATTTTTAAAGGAAGAATGATTTCTTATGACTCAAGGTTTTGGAGGTTTCAGTCAATGGTTGCTTGGACCCATCGCTGTGGGCTTGTGATGAGGGAGATCTTCATGGTGGAGCAAGGAGCATGCGGTGGAGAAGCAGAGGTGTTCACCTTATGGCATTTGGGAAACAGAGAGAAGAGAAAGGTCAGGGGTCAAGGTATAACTTTGCAGAGTATGCCCGTCAGGGACCTACTTCCTTCAGCTCTACTGCCTCCTGATAATGCCACCATCTTAGTCCATGCAGGGGTTAATCCACCGGGTAAATCACTGCGCTCAGTGTGTAGACGTTTGCCCAAAGCCCATCGTCTGCCAGTCAAGCCTTCAAGACTAGTGCCTGGAGGAGACAATTCATATGAAACTCAACAGCCATAAGTAGAACAAGTTGGTTTATGTCGATCATAAAAAGCAATGCTCAAATATTTTATGTAGTATAAGCATATTTAAATGGAATGATGAACGCTTCCAAATACCTTAAACAGGTACCAACAGGTCCACACACTCTGAAGTGTGCATTTATATATGCTGGTTTGTACAAGGCTGAGCAGAATGTTGTTTATGCTGATTATTTAGACAGTGGAACTGGTTGGAATGGAACTGGCATTTCTTGGCTTTTTCTTTTTAATTAATTGAAGTTTTTGCTTCTGTCATATAATACTTCTAAGAAAAGCCCTAAGAAAAGCCCTAGGGTATGCACGAAACACTTACAAAGGAGATTTTTATGCTAGTATTTCTCAAATGTTAGTTAGCAATAATTCTAAGTTTCCATGTGGTCCCTACTCATAGAATGTTTTAATTCCTATTAGAAATCAAATTTCTTGGTTAAAATCTATAAGGGTCTGTATTTTGCTGGGCTCCTGCACACGGGAGTCTCTCTCCTGTGTGGCCCCACCAGGCTGGTGTGGCTTATTTTTCTGCTCTTTCACTCCTGGCAGCTCGCCCGGATGGGGATGCGGCAGGGGGAGGGTGATGGTGCAAACCCACAAGGTCTCAGCAACTAGGATCCCCATTGTCTTGTTCATGGTTAGTTACCTAAGAGTGGGGTAATTGACACGTACCTCAAAAACAGCAGAAGCTGCAGTTAATAAGCACTCATTTCCATTGGTTGGCGGTCCTGCCTGAGAGACAAAATTGTGGCCCCTCCCTGAGTTTGACTTTTCTGTGGGTCGCATATGTCATCCATGCCCTGCATTAAGTAGAGCTGTGTGGGGGATGCTGGCTCCCAGTGCTGTGAGTGAGGAGCCAGAGTATGAATTCTCCCCCAGGAGACTGAGCACCGAAAGTAAAATATAATATAATATAATATAATATAATATAATATAATATAAGCCCACAGTGGGGGGATGGGTGGTCAGGGGGGCACGTTTAAATAAGAATGCTGGTGTTTGGAGGGGCTCTTTTGTGCCCTGTGTCCTTTGCACATTTGAAAGGCCAGCAGGCCAGAGGGCATATCTCACTGCTACTGACTGGCCCCTTGTTCTGGCCCAGCTGCACTCTGTAGACCAGATGGGAGTGAGTTTGCCTGATTTAGCTGAGAGGGAAGTGCAGTAAGCTGGGAACATCCCTTGCATTAGATGTGTGTGGCACCTTGTAGAAGTCAAGTGGGTTTCCAGAGAAGAGGGGCAAAGGTCAGAAAGAAGCATTTGCTAAAGTTATTTGCACTTCACCTTCTGTAAGAGGGAGTGTGAGGCAGAATATAAGTGGTAAAAGAGAAAACAAAACAAAAACAAAACTTTATCACAAAGAAATGACAGTCCCAAAGACCTTGTTGGCTGGGTACTCAAAAGAAGTCTGCTCGTTTAAAATCAAAACTAAGAGCTTTCTTATAAAAATACACCTCTCTTTAATCCCTGTACCCTTTGTTGATCTCCTGTCTAAATTGTGCTATAGTCATTAGTTTGACTCTCCTGTAAATGTGAGTGTGGGGAACAAAATAATGAATGGCCCCATTCATGTCAGTTAAAAATTAAAGTGTCTCCCTGTCACAGAGGCAATAGTAAGCAGAGGAGAGTCTGCAGGAGCAGAGAGTGAGTGGCGGACTCATGCTGGCCTGGCAGCAAAGTACTCAACAGCCCATGACACCAGAGCCATTCCAGAAACAGCTCGGCTCCTTCCAAGCACAGGGCCGAGTCACTGGTCCAGCCTTGCTGTGCCTCAAGGAAGTGAGCAGCCTGCTAATGGCTTTCCAATTAACTGCTGCCTGAACAAGGACACCCAGAGGAATAGTTGGGCCCGGCCACTGCCCAATTCTCCTGGCCCATCAAATGCTGTCATCAGTGCGTTGGATGGTGGCCTTTGCACCGAAAGCCCCACAGTTGTCAAAGGTGCTTGTGGAGGATAGTGTCGGGGATAACTGCATACTGAGCTGGTCACCTGGCAAAGATGTTGAATGGTCCTGTGAGTGACCTTCTGGGCAGTTCGGCCCCAGGCTGGTTTCCTAGCACTCGGGATGGATCACAGACACAACCCTCCGAGCAGCATGGCTCATGTGCCCTTCTCATGTAAGGGACTTTTCCCACCACCTCCAGCTTATTATCTCGTGATGCACGGCAGTGGGACATCAGGCCTCAATGTCCCTGGAATTTATCATGTAGGAGAGAGAGTGAATGTGAATGACGATCATTGACAGCTGGTTTAGGTCCAGCGGTCTTGACCTCTTGCCTGATGTCTTCTCACCAATCTTGGTTTTCCACCTCCAGCCACAAGACAAGTCTTCTGCTTTCAGCCCAGGTGCTGAACTTGGCAGGAGCTTGGCTATGACGTGACTCAGGATGTAGCCTTTGCAGTGATGGATGAGGAGGGCTGGACACTGTGTCTCCTACCTAGTACCCATCCCGACCTGTTTACTCTTCGCGCAAGAGATCCTGTCTCACGTAGTCAGTCATTCTTGCTCTGGGTAGGAAATGTTTTCCCAAACAACCATCCTCCTGGTATCCCTTCCCCGGAGCTGGGTCTTGCTTCTTGCTCTTCTGAAAGCCATTTTCTATGATAAGCAGACTTTCTGCCTGCCAAAGACTTGTTCATGGAAGCACATCCCCCTACCCCCCCAGTCCTCTCTTGGTCCCAAGTGAAATGCTCATTTGATTCCACTGCATGTTCCAGAACTTGGCACTGGAAGAAACTTCCATCTGACTTCCCAAGTTTCCTCCATCCTAAGGAAGAGGCCTGCGGCTTGAGACTCAGGCAGTCCAGCCATTGTCCTGGCTCATGTGGACCCACTCCTCATTTTCTCTCTTACTGGGGCTGTGTGCCTCCACATGGCTTCTGTCAAGCTTCTTGTACTGACTGGAGTATGTGTCCTTTTCTTCCCTTGTTTCTTCAAGTCACAACCGCCTCGTTCTTTTGCCACCTCCTAAGAGCCCTCCCTGACAGCCTTGTACTAGAGATGTCTTTGGTAAATCTGCCGTGTCCCCCTGTTGACACACAAGCATATATGACACTTCTGATAGTCACCTTTTTATATCACGAGCCACATCTCCAGCTAGTTAACTTTTTACGTGTGTATGCCTTCCTCAAGGGTGTCAAGCCTTTTGAGATTAGAAACTTCTGGACCCTTTCAAAAACATATAATTATCATCGATCCTCTCTAACATTTAAGTTCCTGAGATTATTTGCTCAACTGAAAAAGTCTTAATTAATCACAAATGAATATTGTGAGTTGCTAGGGAGCTTGGTTTTCTTTTGTTGTTGATCACCCAGCTGTGAGTCTTCTAAAAATACCATAAGACATGAGCTCTTCTTTGCTTTCACTTCCGGCTGTTGGAGAGGTCCGCAGGAAGTTGAATTCTCAAGAAAAACTATTTTAATTAAACACCGCAAGTGAGAAGCCAAAGTGAGTCAAAATATTGTCTGTCCCCTCCCATGCCATCTCAATATGTGAGGAAATACACCACCCCACGGGAAAGTCTGATTTCTATGGTAGCACTCTCTGCCAAATGGTTCTTTGTTTTTTGCTACATGTGAGAAAAGACAAATCATCTTGAGGCTAGAAAACAAACTGGACTGGCAAGCCTACAAACTTCTTTTATGTTTGTTTATTTATTTTTATTTTTGTAGTGTGTGTGTTTGTGTGTGTGTGTGTGTGTGTGTGTGTGTGGTTTCCCAAAGACAGGGTTTCTCTGTAGCTTTGGAGCCTGTCCTGGAGCTCGCTGTTGTAGACCAGGCTGGCCTTTAACTCACAGGGATCCACCTGTCTCTGCCTCCCGAGTGCTGGGATTAAAGGTGTGCACCACCACCACCTGGCACCTAGAAACTTGTTTTAGTTGTTTGCATGTTTTCCTGGGACCATCAAAGACATGGGAGTGATTAAGGGGTTAGAGACATTTACTGTTGTTTACCTCTCGTGGTACAGTGAGAACTCACCTCGAGATGCTGCGTGCCATATGGTGAGCATCTATTCCTACCGAAGTGCTTTTCGTTTTAGGAAATAGTGCCCAAAGGATGGTAATTTAAGAAACGTAAGTGGAGTGTGGTAGAAAGATTGAGAACTATTAACTGGGAGGGGAAGCTGGCTGTGACTCGGAACCATCCTCTGCTTTGATTCCCCTGCTCTCTGCAGTCCCCAGGAAGCAGTCTGTCATCCATAGCTGCAGTGGAGCGGATTCATACATATTTACTAGTTGCAAATTAGAAAGTGCAGCCTGGAGAAGGGCTGTGCTCTTTGTCTTTCTGCTTTTCTTCCCCAGCTGATGATTCGGTGCTCTTTACACACCCGGAATCCAGAGGCCGCGTTGGGAACTTGTCATATTCCGTGTATACCAATAAGGTCTTTGTAATTTAAATGGAGTTTTATTTTCCAATTTAGAAGCTTGTAGGGGAGACAGACTGGGGTTTTCTCCATCCTGTGTCAAGGCTTTGATGCAATGATTTATTAAGGTACCAGTTGTGATATTGATCCTGCTAATAGCTTCTGCCTGGCCTCACAATGTCCTACATTTTCCTCACCTAAAAGACCGTATTCCCTTTCTCCTCATCTGATTGACCATAAATGCTTTGGCCTTTCCTCAGTAATTATCTCACTCACCAAAGCAGTGGGTAAAAGTCAAGTATTTATAGACTAATTAGTGAAGTCAACATGTCTAAGTGGAATGTTCCGCATAATAGCAAGAAGTCCTACATAGTCTTGTGAAACTAGCAAAGTTTGCTCCACAGAAAGCGAGGCTGAGAGGACGCATGGTTGAGAGCACACACGCTCCAGGAGGCGGTTCTCTCCTGTGACTCTGAGGGCTCAGCCAGAGACGCGCTTGGCTAACACGCTTTTCTTCAGAGCGCTGTTTTCATTTTTATTTCTGTTGTTGTTCATTTTTTCTTTTTTTTTTTTAACTTATGAAAGCTTTTGGATATTAGCAGGTTCTGACTCTATTTCATATTTGTTCTTTTTCTGGATTTATGTGTGTGTGTGTGTACGCACACACCTTCCTGAGTTATATATGTGTGCTATTTGCATGGATGCAGGAGCTTGTGGAATCCAGAAGTGGGTGTCAGATCCCTTAGAACTGGAGATACAGAGAGTTGAAAACAGCCATATGGATGCTAGGTATTTACCCCTTCCCCCACCCCGTCCTCTGCAAAACCATTAAGTGCTCCTAACCTTTGACCTATTTTTTTCAGGCCAAGATTTGTTTTGTAGGCTTTATTATCTCATCATTTAAGTCAAATGATCAAACGGTATCATCAATATCATTTAAGTCTTGGTAGGCAGATCCTATAAAGATACAAGGAAGAGCCATTTATTGCATGTAAAGCTCCTTTGTCCTTAGAAAATGTCTCGAAAGGTAGTAATTCTTGCCTAAGGTGTACTGGGCTTGGTTCTGAAAGCAGGCAGCGTGCTACATGGGTTGAGGAGGTAGGAAGCCTGGTTCAGGGTGTGAAGGGGGTAGCTCAGCAGGGGAAGCACTGAAGGCTTGAGTTCAGTTCTTGGGACTCATGAAAAGGTCGGAGGAGAGAATTAACTTCTAAAAATTTCCTCTGAGTTTTACATGTGCCCCCATGGCACATGCATACTGGCATGTTACACACATAATACATATCATACATATGCATATAACATTTACACATTATATACATTTACCATTATTATATACAATATATTATATAATATATTATATAAGAATATATAATTCTAATATGTAATTATTATATTAATATATCATATGTGTTATATAATATTAAAGGTAAATATATTATATAATATAAATATATTAAAGGTAAATATATATTATATAATGTAATATATTATATATATATTTATATATATAAAGATAAAACACCTGGTTTTCAGCTTGTCTTTGTAACCAATTCCACATGTTTAGGGAGGCACCAATTTCTTTGTTTTAAAACTAGAGATACAAAAACCACTTTGAAAATCAAAGATGATAATATATGCAAAGTTACTTAGTAAATTATATGGAGCTAGAGAGAAGCCACTCTTTTAAAAAGCATTTCCTGGTTCTGGAGAAATGCCTCAGTGGTTAAGAACACTGGATGATGTCCTTCCGGAGGGAGGGCCCAGGTTCTGGTCCCACCACCCACATGGCAGCTCACAACTGTCTGTGAGTTCAGGTCCAGGAGATCAGGCACCCTCACATAGACACACATGCAGGCAGAATATTGATGTACATAAGAAAAACTTAAAAATTAAAAAAATAAAATAAAAAGTATTTCAGTGGCATCAAGGTCACTTCTGTGAAGCTTACAGCCCTGAATACCGTTGAGTAACAGTGCCCCCTATTTGTACGTGTGTCCCCTCTGATCAAGTGGACCCTTTGCATCCTATGTACATTTTCGGAGAGGTGAAAAATCTTACAGGAGTCACAAAGGTAATCGTGAGACCTCTTTGCAAAATGCAGGAATGTTTCACTAGTAGGGCCCACGTGCAATTACTTCTGTGCCCCTCCCATTCAAGTGACATTTGCACACTTGGACAGGTTCTGAATGCTTTCTTGAAGTGTGCCAGGTCTAAAATGAGAAACAAAACCAACAGCAAACCTACATGTCTGCCTCAAGTGACAATCACCAAGTCTTCCTCATAATTGTACCTTTGATTGTTCATTGCCCCGAATGTCTTTAAACCCCCCTATTTCTCATTATTTGCAGAAACTAACAGCTTGCAAAACCAGAAGCCAAAGCAGAGCTGAATCCTGAAAGGGAGATCAAAAGGGGGCCAGACACCGGAAGTGAGCTGGTTCCTAACAAGTGGTGAGTATTCCAGCTCTGGAGACAAGAACTTTGCTTTCTGACCTCTCAGGGCAGCCAAGGGTGTAGCCCAGGCTGCCTGAAGAACTGTTCTTCCCTGCTCCCATCTTCCTGGGTGTGAGTCAGAATAATGGTGACCCTGAATTCACTGTACCAATGTTGTTGTTGTATAGACTGCTCTGTTTCCCTGTTCAGCACAGTTGTTGCAGCAGGAACCATCCAGTCCTAAACCAAACAGTGCTGCTTACATTCAGTCGTATTGCCAGCATTGTCTTCCTTACTGCCCGGTGTGCCTTGCACCCATGTTTAAGTACCAGTGGCTGTCTGTGACTTCCCACTCTCCCCATTTATAGTACCATCCAATGCCATTTTCCACCCTCTACAGAACATCATAGGCTCCAGGATTAACTTCTCTTTGTAGGCATTCCCAAAAATGCCTAGATTTTGATGATTATGATGATGATGGGGGCTATGGTGATGGCGAATGATTAAATCAGGGCAAAAAATCACATCCCTAAACAATTCATAATGAAATTTCTCCTTCCCTGACTAAGAGGGTGTGCCTCTGAAGTTGAAAGTCTTCAAAGTGTGCTATTTATTTGGCTGAGGTATGGTTTCTTTATCCATTATCTTAGCAGAGCACTGAAACCCTAGTCTTTTTGTGAGGTCAAATATTGACATGTGTGAGGTCAGGTAGGTCTTAGGCTTGGGTTGGTCCTTCCACACATAACAGAAGGTTATGACCAGTCATGACCTAGGCAGAAAGTATTATATCATCCTTATACTACTTATACTATTTATTCCCAGACATGGCCGTGATCTTACTTGGGCCGATCCTGTAGGCAATAACAATTTCAGTAAATGGGAGGGGGAGGGGAGTTACAGAGATGAGCTAAAGACAGAAGGAGGGCAAAGGGCAGCCAGAGCTTAACCTTAACCCCCCAAGTCTCTTCTGGCCCTGGGAGTCTGTAAATGAGAAAGAGAAGGGGCAGGGATAAGGGCAAAAGGAAGAGAAAGACTCTTTGAATACCGTAAAAGCCTCCAGGCTAATAAATATGTTATGATGAGTTGTTTATCTCCTAGGCTAGAGGGGAGCCTTTTTCTCTGGCTGCTGTGAATTTCAAAAATGCATCAGCTTGTGGCCTCACTTGCATGCCCCCTTCAGGACATCAGAGAAGTCTCCCTCAGTGAGGTTGAGGCTGTCAATAAATACTTCAGTCTTTCCTTTTTCAGTATTTGCCTCCCTAAGTCAGAACTGGCAAAGAGGGTTGGTGAGAGACCAGAAATCCCTCAGAGCGACAAGGTGAGGGAACTTGGCCCGTCCTACAGAGGTTGGAGACTGAGATTTGGGTATTGGGGCATGGGGTAGAAACAAAGATGGGGTTAGAATGGTCAGACAGACCAGCAAGATGCTCTAATGCAAGGAGACTCAGAGTAAATTTATTTTCCAAGACCCAGCTTTCTAAGAGTGTGTGTGTGTGTGTGTGTGTGTGTGTGTGTGTGTGTGTGTAGAACTGAAATGCCCCCAGCTTACTGAGTGCCTTTTAACTGGAAATGGCTTCACTCTATGGCTCAGGGACATCTGTGCTGGTCATGCTCCCCTACTCCGCTGGAGGTAGCCATGGAGAAGCCAGCTTAGGGAATTCCCAGCAGGCTGGAGCAGCGACGGTGCCGTGGGACATTGGGTCTAATTGGAATTTCTGTAAAGGTGCTGAGTACCCTTCTGCTCTGTGGTCCTTGATCATCAAATACAGTCATCAGGGACTGCAGCCTCTTAAATCTTGACTATCACATTTGACTACAGTGCAGTATAACTTTCCACAGAAAAGTGGCTTTGGTATTTGAAAATGCTCCATAGCTCTGAGATGTCTGGACCATTAGGAAACAGATTTGCTGCCTCATAATTGGTGTAATTGTGAGAAGACAAATAAGGCCGCAAACCTAGCTTAATAGTTCCTTCCTGCAGTCTCCTCACTGGCCACTGCTAGGTCTGCTCTGTTGAGAGTGAGTGTTAGAGCAAGGATTGAGAAAGCATTTCTTGAAGAGATAAGATCTCCAACTTTACCTTTATTAAAACCTTGCAAGTAAAGTCTCTGATATTGCCCAGTAAGTAAAAGTGCTTGCCACTTATCCTAGCACGCTGGGTTTGATTCCTGGTACCCACAGGGCAAAAGTAGAGAACCAATTTTTGGCTATTTGACTTCCATGTGTTCACCATGACATACCTACCCAAAACATAGCATGTGTGCACACACATACTAATAATAAGTGAAAAAAAATAAATAAAAATTCTCTTGTGGTGGTGGAAAGAAAATGGCCCCCAAAGGGAGTGACGCTATTAGGAGGTGTGGCCTTGTTGGAGTAGGTGTGGAGGAAGTATGTCACAGTGAAGGTGGGCTTTGAGGTCTTATAGATGCTCAAGTCACACCTAGTGAGACAAACTACTTCTTGTTGGCTGCCTATCAAGATGTAGAATTCTCCAGCACTATGTCTGCCTGGACACCGATAATGTCCTGAATTATCCATTAAGATAATGGACTGAACCCCTGAACTGTAAGCAAGCCATACCAATTAAATGTTTTCCTTGTAAGAGTTGCTGTGGTCACAATGTTTCATCACAGCAACAGAAACCCTAAGTAAGGCAAAAGTCGACACTGGAAGTGGGATATTGTTGTGATAGACCTGACCATATTTTTGTTTGGGTTAGGAAATCAGTGGAATACTCTAAGCCCTGCTTAATGGGTCATGCTAGTAAGGGCATGGAAGACAGTGGTGCTGAGTGTGACTTCATGAACTGTGAGGCCTTGCTCAAGAGGTTGCAGAGGAGAAGAATATGGATACGTGGCCTAGAGAATGTTCTTGTGATAGTTTGGTGAAGAACGTGGCTGCTTTTTGCCCTTGTCCAAAGAGTCTGCCTGAGGCTAAAGTAGAGAGTTTTGGATTAATTCCATTGGCAGAGGAAATAACAAGACTCTGTCCTGTGGTTATTAGCATTAATTCTGATGAAGATTTGTGATGAAAAGGAGCACGCTGAGCAAATAAACATACAAAATGTACAGCTTGAGACTAGGACACCAGGAAGTGGAGTGGAGCTAAATCCTGTGTTCAAGGAGGTAAACAGACGAAGAAACGGAATAAAGGGAGTGGTGGCCCCAGGGCGAGATGCCACCCAGCTAAATTTCCAGTTTGAGAAAAGAAATTAACGAAAAGTTTAGAGCTGCTTGTGGTAATACATACCTTTAATCCCAGGACTGGGAAGTCAGAGACTGGCAGATCTCTGAGTTTGAGGCCAACCTGGTGGTCTACAGAGCAAGTTTCAGAATGGCCACACTTGGGCAGTGAAGGACAGAAAACTGGTGAAGATCTAATTGGACGTGGGGGCCATGTTCCAGCCCTGGCAAGCAACAAAGCTTGGCAGCTTCTGCCACATGGCTCTGGAGTTAAGGGTAGAAAATAGGGGCTATGCAATTTGCCTCCATGTCTGTGGAAAGCCACTGAGGCCAGGCATGTGTCAGGAGTGTCCCTGAATGGAGGCCTAAAGAGGCCATTGCATGAAGCTGAGAAGTTGAAGCCTAGGTAGCCTTGGAGACCCCAAGATGTTGGCGATGCCAGAGTCATGGGATACCTGCCAAGGAAAGCTGCTGACAGGGAGTGGAACGAGCCCAGCAGAAAGAAGTGTGCTGCAGCCAACAGAACTGAAAGGAGTTGGAGATCTGAAGAATGCTTTGATATTAGACGTGGAAATGCGGAGTGGAGTTTGCCAGATGGTTTTAGGTCTTTGGTCCAGTGTGTCTTTGCTATGCTCCTTTCCCTACGTTTTGGAATGGTAATGTATGTCCTGTGCCATTCTATGTTGTTAGTGTGTGATCTGCTTCTTTTTGATTTTGCTTTTACAGGAGATTACAGTTAAGAGATAGCATGAATCTCGGAAGAGACTTTGAAATTTGGACCTTTACTTAAGTTTGAGACTGTTATAGACTATGGGAACTGAATGCATTTTTGCTTTATGATGTGGCTACAAGCCTTTGGGGGCCCAGGAGTGGAATGTGGTGGTTTGAAAGGAAATTCAGTCCAAAGGGAGTGGCACTGTTAGGAGATGTGGCCTTGTTGGAGTAGGTGTGGCCTTGTTGAAGGAAGCCAGTCACTGTGGAAGCAGGCTTTAAAGTCAGATCTATGTTTAAGTCCTGCCCAGTAAGGCAGACCATTTCCTATTGTCTGCTTATCAAAATGTAAAATTCTCCAGCACTGTGTCTACCTGCACACCGCTACCTACTCCTAGCTACTGTGCTTCATGATAATACTGTACTGAACCTCTGGAACTGTAAGCTGCCACCAGAATGAAAGGTGTTTCTTCATAAGAGTTGCAGTGGTCATGGTGTCTCTTCTCAACGATAGAGACCCCAGCTAAGACACTTGTCTATGGTTATTCAGAGACTCCAGAGCTATTACCGGACGGCAGAATTACAGCAGGAGACTACTCTCTAACCACTATGGATTACTTATGATCTAACTCACAAAACATCAAGAGCCAAATTTTGTGATATGAAAGTCTTGCCTGGATAGCACAAACCGATGGTTTAAATTACTGCTGTTATATATCAAATGATTTATTGAACCAAGATAATTAACTCCCGTAAGGCAACACAAAGCACAAATTCTCGGCTGTATACAAGAATCCTAGAAAGTGCTGTTAGAAGGTTTTAAGGAAAAAGCATTAGGGCAGCACTCATTGAGCATGTGAAGGTGGGAAAGTCACATAACACTCTGGATGTTTTGTCTTGTCATGTATTGTGGTGGCTAACTGCTGTACCAAGCCACCTGGAGATGCGTGGACAGCTGTTATGGTAAAAATAAAATGCCACAGGTCCCCCAGGGACAGCAGTGGGCAGTGAGCATGAGACCACGGCAGGCCATGAAGGCAGCTCGTCCCAGGCAGGGAGCTGCAGCAGGGTGAGAGACAGAGACCCATTAGGCAGGCCATGCAGAGAAAGTGGGTATTTATTTAGTGGGTTATGGTGGGGAAAGAGAAAGGGGGGAAGGGGAGAAGGGAGAGGAACAGAGAGAGAGAGAGAAACAGAGAGAAGGAGGAGAGAAGGAAAGAGGTAGAAGCTGCCTCTTTGGGAGAGAGACTGGAAAGGAAGGAACTCAGGCTGGAAGCAGAAGGAAGATCTGCTTGCATCAGTTGGGGGGTGGGGTGGGCGTGGCTTGTCCCTTTCATCCAATCTCAGGAATTAGGTGAACTTTGTGTACCCTGAGGTATAAGGCAAAAAAGCAGAACTCTTGAAATGCCCCACGAGGAACTGCACACTTGGCTCTCCGACTCCAGGCCCTGCATCATCCGAGTCCCTCCACAGCTGGGGTTGGGTGCTTAGTGCCATTTGTGTGACTCTTATTTGAGCATCACATTCAACATTGTGCCTTAAAACCTGACCCTCATGCCTCAGTGTTAGTCTCTCCTGAAACCGAAAGACATGACTATGAACTTCAGGGCGGCCTAAATGGTCACTAGATTTTCAAGCTGCCATGACAGTCCTGAAACCTGCAGGGCTATACCTGCGTTATTATGGCAAGTTCCCATTTGTATTGGTACCTGAGAGGCTCGAACACACAGACACGTGCAAGAGCCTTCCCTAGACCCACTTATACAGTCAGTGTGTATAAAGTAACTAGAAATTCAGCTACGTTAAAAATAAAACGTCATCCAGGAAGCCGTGTATCACTGTCCCCAGGCTGTTTTTGCATGAAATGCCTTTGATCATAGTGGAGGCCAAACTCCTCCTTTGATAAAGTGGGGATTTGAACTGGAGTTGCTGATGAAACAAGTGATAATAATCATAGTTATCTTCCTAGCTTTGGGGTTAAACACAAGGACCAGTCCTACCACACATTAGCACTGAGTATGCTGCTATTCTTGTCTGTGCTCAGGACTTAATGACTAGCTAAAAATATGTTTGTCAGTTGGCGAATTTTCAAATTGTCACCAATCTGCCATTCACAGGGTTGCTCCCTCACCCTGCAGATCCCTGGGAACCTTGGGGCTAAGGACATCTTCGCGGAATTTATCAGAAGTCTGCTTTTTTTCTCTAATTCAAATCACTGATATTTCGATGGGATATAATTGATGTAAATTCTACCATCATTCTGTTTTCAGCTAAGTTGATTATAAAAGAAGCAGCTGGCTGAGTGTGGTGGTACAAGATTGCAATCCTAGCCCTTGAGAGAGGGATGTGGGACAATCAGGAATCATCTTTGACTACACACACAGTTCAAGGCCAGCCTGGGCTGTGAGAGACCCTATCTCAAAATATAAACAAGCCAATAAAAACCACCACAGAGTGCAGCAGAAGGAAGAGATCCGGAAAGGGTCTCATCTTGTAAGCACCACCCATGCCCTGAACCATTAGCCTTGGAATTCTCACTTAAGTCTGCCTTTGAGTCCCTCCTGGTCCTGTCACGTATAGAATTAGAATTTTGTGTCTTGAAACTGGAATAATCCTAATGGTGGCTGGGCCAGGGATAAATGGAGGGTCTAGGGATTGTTTTACTTGTGAGAATATTTGTTTAATATTTATTTAAAGAGAAAAGATGTTGCTTTCCTCGTTTGCTTCCTCTGAAGAAAAGACCCCTTCTCTCTCGTGTGTTCAGATTGTCAGAAATTTGAGTCCGTTCCAAAGCAGTTGTCTTATTCCTGAGCAGAGTTTGTATCTGTTAAGCTCAAAAGAAAAAAATATCTGCTGGGTGCTGATAGCATGCCTTTGATCCTGGCACTAGGGAGGCAGAAGCAGGCAGATCACTGAATTTGAGGCCATCGGGTTTGCAGAGCGGGTTCCAGGAGAATCCCTGTCTCAAAACAAACAAACAAACTAAAAAGAAAAACAAAAAAAGATAAATGCACACACATAATAATAAAAGCCTTTAGCCATATACAGAAAGCTGTGACCTTTCTGTAGTTGGTTTATTTGGGTTTTATGGTCCACTAGCCAATCTCTTAGCTACACATGCAGAGATGGGGAACAATCATGTCTAAGAAGCAGTTTAGGGTCCCCACCTGCCTTGGACGACACTGGGGGTCAGGACCGACTGTCTTCCAGCTTTCACAGCCATATCTTGGTGTCAGAGAGCCCCATACTTTCTGAGCTACCTGTCTAGAGGTTAGCTCTTGTTTGGCAGTAGGATAGGTTGTGTGAGCCTCTTCCGCTCCAGGATGCGGTATGTCAGCCTTGGCTTATAGGATCTGATCACAGCCAGTGTGTAACTCGGGTTTCCAGACAGAAGTATTCCCTTTGGGCCTCTGGGAATGAAATGGACCACAGTTACATCTACATTTGTCTTATCTGGTGATTGTTTAGGAAGTTCACTTTCAGTTCCTTCTCTTTGATGTCTTTATCAGCTCCCTTTTTCAATCAAAGATAACTTTTATCTTCACGTCATTAATGCCTATATTTAAAGCTTGCTTTTCTTGCCTAGGTGTCTTGTCGCTTACTGGCAGCCTGCAGAAAGTTACTGTATTCTTCCCACAGGGCTCTTTGGGTTTGGAGAAATCATTTCACTTCCATGCTTTTGGCTTTGACTTGGTTTCTATTAGGGAAACCAAAGAAGATGCAGATTTAAGAAAATGAACTCGGCAAAAACAAACACACACATACACACACACAAAGGCAGAGGCAGGCGAATCTCTGTGAGTTCAAGTCCAGCCTGGTCTACAAGAGCTAGTTCCAGGACAGGCTCCAAAACCACAGAGAAACCCTGTCTCGAAAAACCAAACAAAAAAAAAACAAAAAACAACAACAACAAAAAAAACAGGTGGTGTGGTTGCTAAAATCTTTTCTCCTAGAAGTGAAACAAACTTCATTACAGACCCCCGTGCCCGGTGGTGGATGAGCCTGTTGTTGTATTCTCAGAGACATCAGTTGTCCTCAGTTCTGAGGCGAGAAGATGAGCCAGGCTGATTCTTCTATGATTTTATGGTTGGCTGAGCCGGTTTAACCAACAGTGCTGTAAGCATTGTGGGAACAGTAAGCCTCAATAGACCCAAGAGGAGGTCTTGACAATTCAGATGGGAAGTGAATCTCAGAGTCCTGCCTCTGTCTGCCTTTTTCAGAAGGCACGCACTTCCAGGGAATTTCCCTGAAAATCAGTCCCAGGGATGCACGAGGGAGAGGCGTTTATAAGGTTTTATTCGCTCTTTCCAGGGCTTGTTTCTTCTTGTTAAAGTCATTGAGACAGTAAGGAATGAGCAGACGAGTAAGTGAGAGATCTTTTCTTTAGAACACATTGTCTGTTTTTCTCCATTGATCTACAAATAATGAGAAAGACACTGGGGTGGAGGACATCAGAATCGCAGTCAAAATGTGGCAGGGGTGGGGTCTTTAGATGGTGTCTGAGCTGAAAACATACAGAGAATAGCAAAGGACGTTGGTGGGCCTCAGATCCCTTCTAAACACCTGCCTCACCGTGAGAGCGGCATAAGATCCTCTTCTGTACAATAAGCCCTTGAGGGATGTGGCCCCTGCTGCTCACCTGTGGCCTGGTGCCTGAAATGGAGAGAGAGCTCAGCTTCCATCTGCTGTCTGGGTCACTCTTGGCCAGAACCAAGGCTTGGCAGGGTCCTCTGCCTCTTCCTTTCCAGTCTAAGTGGTGCTGTTCTGAGAGACCGCCTCTAATGCTGCTCAAGATGGCTCGCACCTCACATCCCTTTGTTCTCCACTGGACACATCTGTGTGTATGTGTGTGTGTCTATGTATGTGTGTGTGTTTATGTTTGTGTCTGTATGTGTCTCTTTGTGTGTGTGTGTGTGTGTGCATGTGTGTTGTGTGTTTGTCTCTTTTGTCTTTCCAACCAGAATGCTTGTTCTATGAGGGCAGGAAACTTACTCAGCACTGGATTTCTAGGAGCTCAGTAGCGCTCACATATTAGAGGGTCTCCATTAATACTAAACACTGGAACTATCTAGACGTATTTAGTTGGGATTCAGCATCTATGTTTCACATAAACATAAATTTTTCTTGTTCCCAGTTATTTAAGGGAAGATTTCAGCCTATTTAGATAGCTGGGTGTTCAGGCAGGCTCTGCCTAGTCCCTTGGGAATGGGGACAGAGAGGGAACAGAGGCCACAGCAGGTGGTTTGCTACAGAGCTGAGGATGAGAGTGGGGGGTTGGAGGAGAGGAGGGGGTAGTGGAAATCTGAAGCTTACCTACCTGCTTCCCTGGCTGGCTTGGCTGATAGGTTCCCAGGGAATGCCTTCAGGAGTTGGAGGGGGGGACAAGGGTGAGGTGAAAGGCTACCAGAGAAGATCTGTGTGAAAATCTGGGGGTGGGGCAGAGAGGAAGGGGAGACCACAGCAGATGTTTGCTATGGAGCTGGGGATGGAGTTTGGGGATTGGGCAGGGTCCCTGAAGCCCAGCCAATGTTGTTCCCTTTATTAAGTAAGGTGGGGGAAGAGTGTGCGCAGAGCACATCTGTCACTCATGTGGAGGAGATATGAACAGCATCTTCTTCATTCCCCGGGGATCCTGTCCATGGCCATACAGCATAGACATTGAGATCATCAACAGGTCCTCCGATGTTTCTGTCTTTCTCTACTTGTGTCTTCAGCTTTATTTTATGAACATTTATTTCTGACACTTGCCAGAAAGTAGGAGGAGAAGCTGGTTCCCAGGCTCAGGCCATCAGGTGACCTCTCCCGGCAACTGGCAACTCAGACCCCAGAAACTTTAGGATCCCACTCCTTCCCTACCAACAAAACATTCCCTGCTCATCTGGGGCCTCCTGTTTATGTCCTAAGAAAGGAGATAGAAGCTTGACAAGGAGATTACTTTCCTGTGATCCTTTAATGGCAGGATAGTCATCAATGGCCACCCTAGGTCCACTGGAAAGGGTACTTGGCTGACAAATTGCATCTTCATTTTCATCTTAAGGAACATGTGAAGGAAAACTCAGCGCTTGGTACACTTTTGGAGCCTTTACAAAAGACTCAACTTCCTCCAGTACTTGTAGCCTGTTTTACCTGAGGCCTCACTTTATTTTAATGCTGTCTGGAAATCTTTGAGATGGCAGAGATATGCTCAGAAAATGAGTCTTACCGCCCCTGGACTCAGTGGTACTGCTGGTAAGCGAGGGGGTCGTTGGAAAGGTGACCTTTAAGGTCAGCTAAGGGGATTGGCTAATGGTTTAGTAGGCAGTAGGCAGACCAATGGGTGATGTTTCAGGGGTGTGGGGTGGTGGAGCAGAAGAAATGTTTTTAAAAGAGAGCAAATTACTGTCTCTGCTTAAGATGGCTCGCCATCAGCTTGCGTCAGACCTGAACAACTGTTCTTCCCTATCATTAGTCCTTTCCTTTGAAGATAAGCAAGCACGTGGTTCCTTCCCTGGACTCCACTTGACCAGCAGGTACTTCCTGTAGCATGGGTTCTAACTGGTCTTTATAATAAAAACCCAGAGTCAGATATAGGGGTTAATGCTGAAAGATCAGAGAAGCAGAGAAGCCAAACACTAAAGACTTCTTACCACTACCAATGCTTAGACCAAAAGGGTGATCCTGTTTCTATGAAGCCTCAGACTGCATGTTCAGACTGAATTCTCAACTACATCTGAATTCCTGTCTCCTCCCACCTTATATTCCTCTCTCTGCCAAGCTGTATCACTCCTGTCTGCACCTCCCTGGTTTTGTGAACCCTAGTGCTAGAATATGATGTGGGATTCCCCTCTGTATGCTAGGAATATATTTTATTGCCATTTGTTAATTTTTAAAAAAAGCTGCTTTGGCCTTTGGCAGGGCAGAATATAGGAGGTAGGGAAACTAAACTGAATGTAGGAAGAAAGAAGGCAGAGTCAGGCAGACACTGTGTAGCTATCAAAAGAGAAAGACGCTGGAACTTTTTCAGTAAGCCACAGCCTTGTGGAGATACATAGATTAATAGAAACGGTTTAATTTAAGATGTAAGAACTAGCTAGAAATATGCCTGAGCCATTGGCTAAACAGTGTTGTAATTCATATAGTTTCTATGTGATTATTTGGGTCTGGGCAGCTGGGCAACAAAAGAACAGTCTCCGTTTACAAATGACACCCCATCACCTTTGTGTGAGCTCTGTTTCTCCTTTAGACAGATGGCCTTGAACTCATAGCGATCCATCTGCCTCTGTGTCCTGGCTGGGATTGAAGGTGTGTCCCTCTACTTCCTGGCCTGTATGGCTAACTAGTGGCTTTGCTCTGCATCCTCGTCTTCAGGCAAGCTTTGTTTGTTAGATCACAAACAAAATATCACTACAACTTCCAATTATTAGCTTCTTCCCAAAGCCAAGTAATACACATCACAGCCCTCCTGGCGAGGTGACGCTTACCACTTAGTGAGGAAGCTTGACATTTGTCTCAGTGGTAGCTGGGTCACGTGGAAGTCACATGGTTCCTAGTGTGCTTGTTTTTCTACTACCGAAATTTAAAGCTCCTCGGCCTCGTGATCAGGCTTACAGTTATTTTGGCAATAAGTCCACTGCATTTTCATGGAAACACAACGGCACTTTCCCTAGTTGGCTTCCGGCAGCTTCTGCCAAGCAGCATCTGTGGTACTGAACATACACGGGACCAAGAGGAAGAAAAGAAGTGAACTCTGGTCTTCAGGTCAGTGGAAGGCAGAATGCTTGGTTAGATGTCAAGAAGTCAGGAAACAGTTGCTTATCTGGTCTCCCATTTTATTCATATTTTAACAGTTAAGTGCCTAACTTTTGCCCACCCAAAAGCTTGTTAGGTTCTATACAAAATAAATCATATACATGCCGTCTCACAAGCTGACCTTTTAAAGAAGCAAAGCTCGTGGTATTTGTCACACAGAGGTGTATGAAAGGCCTTGGAGAGAAGAGGCTCTCAAGATAATTAAAGAGAAAAAAAAAAAAAAAGACATAGAAAAACTGGTATAAGCTGGATCCTGTGGTGCTCTGAGTAGTGACTTGTTAGAAATACACTCCCTCTGCTTAGAGCTCTATGCTCTTCGCATTTGTCCTTAACTCTCAGTGCTGGGGATCAAACCCATGTTTTGTGGAGTAGGCAAGTTCTCCCCCTCCAACTGACATCACTTGCCCTCTCACTGAAGTGCAATTGCTGAGAACCGATTAGAGAGAGCAAGGCTAGAGTGGAGCAGATAATAGGGAAGCGTGTCAGTCTTCCGCTAACCTCCTCTCACCCAGTCAGCAGTGCCCACGAGAGACAGAAGGAGGTGGGAGAGATGGGCCTCTGTGGAAAGTCTCTCCAAAGGCTTCCCTGGCCAGGGCTGTGGGGGCGGGTGGGGGAGTAAAGGAGAAGGTGGCGTCCAGGAAGATAGCTGTGGTTTTTACCAATCAAGAGCCAAAATGGAAGTATCTGTGGTAGATTTATATCTGCAGTAAAACCCAGTACCTTCAGAACACTTATCAAATTTATTGTTTATTATTTTGGCTTATCCCCATCATTTAATACACTTGAAAAATTGCAAGATTTTGAAAAATCTCTCATAGCTCATAGTTTCAACCTCTTCAATCCTTCCTTAATATTTTTCTCTAATTTTAATGAAAATGATTTCAAATAAAACTCAACTGTGTACCACAGACTATTCTTCTTACACACACAAACACATACACAAATCCCATGGCACAATTCAGTCAGAAACCCTCAGAACTCAGGCCAGGTTGACATTGCCTCTAAAAAATTAAAGCACAATGATTTTGTTATATTGCATTTTTCACATACACAAAAAGAAAATCGAAAGAGATAATCCTGGAGGAAGAATAATTTTGTGTTTTTTTTTTAATAGAACAACCCAGCACCACTACTTTCAAAAGAGGCATTTCTGTTATAAAATCAAATTTGCAATTGAAAATGATAACCCACAAAGCACTCTCCGGGTCTAGGCTGCACCTGGGTTTTCAAATTTTCAGCTCGAAATATAAAGGCAAAACTTTCTAATGGGATTATAGGCTGCTTAGTCACAATTGTTTTTCTCTTTCTCCAGTCATAAAATGCTGTCAAAAAGCATCGCCCCGAAAGAGAGAGTTTCCTTACCTGTGGAAACTCCCTCAGCAGCTCTAAAGTGCACACCACCAATGAAAAATGGCATACCCCTCTCAGCTACAGAATGAATTGGAAATGCCGAAGGTCTTTGGAATTTAAGGCCCAGGGGTCTCGGTGCATCCTAGTAGCTATAGCACAGTACCGTGGATTTATAAACAATAAGCTGTGAAGACCAAGAACAAGGAGCTGGTGAATTTGATCCTGATGAGAGCCTGCTTTCTGGTTCACAGACAGATGACTTTTGGCTGTGTACTCACCCAGCAGTGTGGGACTTGCTCCCATCTGTGAGGGCTCTTCTCTCATGACCAAATCACACCTCAAAGCCCCACTCCGTGGTACCATCGCGTTGGTGGGTAAGGTATCAGCATATGAGGACATATGCTGGACATGGAAATGGGAAAGGAAGAAAGGCACTGAGAGAGGCAGGTTATAGTGTCTGCTGTCCATTCTTAGGATAGTTCTCCTGAGCACAAGAGAAAGGAGAAGATAGCCAGGGGATTAGCTTTCATATACACATTATTAGCACACTGTGTAGGAATATTGTACAGGAATAGGCATTGAGTTCTCCTATAAAATGCTTTATACATCATGGTTCATGATCCAGAATCACCAAGGTGTAGTATCTAGTTTCCCTGCCCCCTCCTCACGACAGTAAGGGTTGTTACACTAAAGACCTTTTGGTCATCTTTTTGCTTGTATTTTTATCTTCATAACAAAGCAAAGAGTTTTCTTTTTATTTCTTTTATCAGAAGTGGAGCAGAGAAGAAAATGTTGATTCTGACTGTCCAGAAGTCCCCAGTTATCTCTTCTCCCTACACTGACTCTGTGGAACAGAGTCACATCCGTTAGCCACAGGCACACCTTTAAAGATCACTGCTCTCCTTTGCCTCTTCTCTTCCATAGATGACCTTACCAATTAGTACCCTAGGTAGCTCTACTTGGAAACACATTCCTGTTGTCAGGAGATTTCTGTCCTGCCTGGTTCCCACAATCATTAAGTCGCAAAGAATTTACACAGAGGTCTACATTAGTTATAAACTGATTGGCTCATTAGCTCAGGCTTCTTATTAACTCTTAGAAATTATATTAGCCCATTATTCTTATCTTTGCTAGCCACGTGGCTTGGTATCTTATTCAGCAAGGCAGTCACATCTTCTTTCTTCTGTGGCTGGGCCAGGACTGCAGAGGAATGGGATTTCCTCCTCCCAGAATTTTCCTGTTCTCATTGTCCCGTCTCTACTTCCTGTCTGGTTGTCCTGCCTATACTTCCTGCCTGGCTACTGGCCAATCAGCGTTTATTTAAGATATAGCTGACAGAATACAGACCCATTCCACATTCCCATCAAAATTATTGTTCATCTGAAAAAGAAGAGCACAACGAATGAGGCTAATTCCCCAGCTCTGCAGACCTGGAGCGTTGTTCACCTGCCCTGAGCCTTGGTTGCTTTGGCTGGAAATCATTGCCAGGATTATCTCCTTGGCTGCATTTGTTGCGAAGAAAAAGTTTGTGTTTTATATCACAGGCTTTGGGGGAGGATCTTCAATGGAAGTATGTTTAGTAACATGTTTTACTAAAACCAGTGTTGATTGAGAGCGTTTTAGTTTCTAAAGCACTTCTACAAATCTCATTTAAATTTGGTTTAATCCTTCTTGGGAGATGAGAAGATGAAGCCAAATATGCTAGCAATCATATAAGTTGTAAATTGACATGATGCTCCAGTTAAGAGTCATTATCAGACTACATATTCAGTTTAATCCTGCTCTCAATAGCTACATCTAGAATTAAGTAAACTTCGATAGATATATCCAGAAATAAGTAAACAATGCAAGTAAATAAGTAAAGAAAAATATAAGAATAAAGTTCTCACATATAATAGTGTCACAATGACACTATTAACACTAATAAGACTTTAAAAATAACCTGTCATAACGCCTTTAATCCCAGCACTTGGGAGGCAGAGGCAGGCGGATCTCTGTGAGTTCGAGACCAGCCTGGTCTACAAGAGCTAGTTCCAGGACAGGCTCCAAAGCCACGGAGAAACCCTGTCTCAAAAAATCGAAAAAAAAAAATAACCTGTCATAAAATTATATATATATATATGTATGTATGTATACATACACATAATACATATTTTTTTGTATGTGTGTTTTTTTTTTTCGAGACAAGGTTTCTTTTTAGCTTTGGTTCCTGTCCTCACAGATATCTGCCTGCCTCTGCCTCCCAAGTGCTGGGATTAAAGGCGTGTGCCACCATCGAACAGCATAAAATTATATTTTATAGCTCTAAAAGCTTGCCTGCACGTAGAAGTTAAAATTATCCACACACTTTACTCAGTGATACACAAGCCAACTAATGCAAAGATATATAGAACCAAGAGGAAAACCAGAAAAATGCAAAGATGTCAAGAGATTCCAATTTCTTTTATTGATGAGTATTTTGTAAAGTAAGCATTTTGAAAGTTTGCATAGCCTGATAAAAGTTTATTTAGGATTCAGAGACACTGTACACTGAGTACAGAAAAGTCCCATCTCTTCTGGTACACATGGAATGCCTTTTCTGAAACTCGGCTAGCTCGTGAACGAAAATAGCAAATCTGGAAGTACTGCAAAGGCTTACCAACTGGATTTAAGGATGAAGGGGTCAAAAGTTGACCGTGAATCATCAAGCTATCAATCAACCACAGTCTCTGCAAACAACAGTCAATCCTTAAAGATTTCCACATTGTAAAATTAAAAATGGGTTTCGAACTAAATAATGGGTTAGAAAGGGAATCGCAATGCAAATTCGCAAATAATTTGATCTGAATGATATTAAACATTGGACATATAAAATGTTTAAATGCAACTAATGCTATCTTTAAGGGAAATTTTAGCTTTAAATGAGGTGGTGGCTCTTGCCTATAATCCCTAATCCTAGCACTGGGGAGGGTGAGTTCAATGTCAGCATAGTCTACAGAGTGAGCTCCAGGACTGTCACACAGAGAAACCCTGTCCCAAAAAAGAAAAAGAGAAAATGGAAGAAAAAAATAAGCAAAACACAACCAACAACAACAAAAAAGAACATCTGGTGGCAGAAATTAATAAAATAGGGATTATGAGAACAATGCATAAAATTAGTCAGTTAGTTCTTTGAAAAAATAAACAAATTTGACAGACCCCTTGCCAAACTAACTAAAAGAGAAAGAAGAGCCAAGTTTTAAACATGAGAACGAAAAGGGGGCAGTTAAAATACACTCCTAGCGAATTCTAAGCGCTCATCAGGGATAGAGTTACAAACTTTTCCAAATCTGTATAGTCCAAAGATAACAGATAAATTCCTAGACAGAAACAATGTATGAAAAGTAAACCAAGAGGTAGCTGCAGGGATCCACAGCAAGCAGCGCGATTGGAACAATAAGTGAAACTTCTCCCACAAATGTAAGGTCGGGGCTGGGTGGAATTGACATGAATCTAAGTGAACCTTTAATGGCCAACTCCCACCAATCAGTGCTTCTCACACTGACCCACTAAGCATAAAGGAAAGGAACAGTACAGACTTATTCTGCAAAGCCGGCATTACCCTAATAAACCAGGGAAAGGGACAATAAATGATAAAACACTGAAGACAAATTTCTATGATGTACATAGGTGCAGAAATTACCAACCAAATACTTGCAAACGTGATTTGTGAACACATGAAAAAGATCATACATCACAACTAATTTGACATACAAATCAGTAATAAATGTGATACTCCATATAAGTAGACATAACTTGAGATATCACATATGAGCATTTCAGTAAATGTAGAAAAAGACTTAACAAAATTTATCCCTTTATGATAAAAATTCTGAAGAAACTAGGAATAGAAGGAACAAATCTCAACATAATAAGGGCTATATAAAGCAAATCTATGGGCAGCATTATACTAAATGGGGAAAAATGAGAGCATTTTCTCTAAAATCTGGAGTGAGTAGAAAGTATCTATTCTCTCTTCTTATTCAACACCTTTATGCAATTGGGGTCTTAACTAGAGAAGCATGACAAGAGAAAGAAATCAAAGGGGTACAGTAGTAAAGGAAGAAGTTAAGTTATTGCTATTACAGGTGAAATCATCAGACTCCATCAAAAACTTATTAGATCTGATAAATACTTTGATTAAAGTTGGAGAATATAAATTCAAAACATAAAAGTCAATCACTTTTCTATATCCAAATAATTAACTTGCCAAGAAAAAAAAACTTAGAAAAAAACCCCATTCCATTTACAATTGTCTCAAAGAAGTAATATACTAAGACTAAACCTACCAAAGAGGTAGGAGTGTTCTACAGTGAAAAGGGAAGAGGGAAATCGAAAAGAGGCTGGATGGCGGAAAGAGCTTAAATGTTCGTGGACTGACAAAATTCACACTGAAAACGACTGTGGTACTGAAATCAGTCTACAGATTAACCCCAGATTCCAGTCTTCATAGACTATAATCATTACTGTTTTGTTGCTGTGATCAAATGCCGTGACGAAAAGCAGCTTCTGGCTCCAGAGAGCTCAAGTCCAGACTGACGGGAAGGTATGGTGTGCAGGCAGGAGCAGGAAGGTGACTACCCGCATTTTCATTCACACACAGGAAGCAGAGAGGAAGACACAGAGGTGAAATTGTAAGCTCTCTAACCCCAACCCCCAGTGACTTCTCCCAGCAAGACCCCACCTTCTGAATGATCCATATCCTCACCAAAGAGCACCTCCAACTGGGAACCAAGTATTTAAACATATGAGCTGGGGTGAGGGCATATTTTAATTCTAGTCATTATATATATAATGTTTGTATACACAAATACATGTGTGCATGTGCACATGCGCGTGCGCGCGCACGCGCGCACACACACACATATAAACTAAAATTCATAAAAAAACACTGAATAGCCAAGGAGATCCTTCACAGCAGTAACAAATCTGGAGCTATTGCCATATCTATCTTAGATTACATTACAAAGTCAACAGCAAACACAGCATGATGCTGCTACAAAGGCACACATGTAAACCAATGGAATAGAGTAGAGTATGTGTCAAATAAACACACACAGCTACAACTATCTACTCTTTGACAAAGTTGTCAAAAACATGCATTAGAGAAAAAGACAGCATCTTTAACAAATAATATTGGGAAAACTTGATTTCCATATGTAGAAAAACAAAACTGAAGCCATGGTTTCCACCTTAAACAAAAATCAATTCAAAATTGATCAAAAAGCTTAATATAAGAACTGAAAGTTTGAACATGAGAGCATAAGAACACTTCAGTACAGAGGCATGGGTGAGAACTTCCTAGAACTAACTCCAGTGGTCAGAAAGTAATCCCAAGGATTTAGAGATGAGATTGTATTCCATCTAAAAGCTTCTAAGAAACAAAAGAATAAAAGAATACAAAAGGGGTCTGGAGAACATGACTCAGCAGTGAAGTGTGCTTGCTGCTTTTCTGTTGAACTTATATCCATGGGATTAGGGATGACAATGGGATGTCACAAGAGTTCTCTGAAGGTTATGGAATTAGGCTGTTACAAACGTTATTTTCAAATAAATGTTTTCTTTATGAAAAACATAATATCAAGTTTGTTTAGATGTGATGAGACCTGGAAGAAGGGAGGCGCTAAATGAGGCAGACTAAAGTATCCTACAACGGCCAACTTTATTCAGAGCATCAGCCACTGTACTCTGAGGGTAAGAAGAACCACATGTGTAAAGTGTACAATCACCAAGACAAGCCACACAGGACAAAACCATGTTTTTCCACTGTGCATATAAACAAAGAACAATAGCCAGTTGTATCAACTAGTCTGAACTAAACCCCTGTCCTCCTATCCAACACACCTTGGAGGGGCGTGAAAATGCATTCCAAAAATAATTGTAGGTTTTTTGTTTGTTTGTTTGTTTGTTTTTAAGAAACTGGGATCATAAGCCCCCCCCCCCCCTTTGTTGTTCTCTTGGAGTTTTCTCACAAGCACTCAGAGTTCTCACACAGTGGACCTGGTTCCATCACGAGCACTCAAGAGTTCTCCTCACATGGTGGACCTGGTTCCATCACAAGCACTCAGAGTTCTCACACGGTGGACCTGGTTCCATCACAAGCACTCAGAGTTCTCACACGGCGGACCTGGTTCCATCAAGAGCACTCAGAGTTCTTCTCACATGGTGGGCCTGGTTCCATCACAAGTTGCATGATGCTAAAAAATAAATGAGAAAATAGGGTTTGTTACAGGTTGGCTTAATGTAAATTTTACACAGATTTTGTAGGTATTCATTAAAAGTCAGCATTCATTTGTGACAGTAATTCTTACATCAATAGCACGTGTGGTTTATGCAACAAGCTGCCAAATGTCTGTCCATGCTTAGTTACTCACCTCTACGGCTTCTGAAAGTGATGAGAGGGGAACTGAAAGAAGCCCAACTTTATTTTTGAAATCACGGAGAACTTGTATGAAGATGGCAGTAGATTAGCTGCATCATTGTGATTTTAAGTTAGGGATTACCTGAGACTCGCTGTAACAGCACAAGGACAGACGTGGTGGGCATGATCAAGTGGCCCCAAGGGCAGTGGAGGAACTAGAGTTGAGAGGATGCTTGCTTGTTGTCTTAGTTGTCTTAGGTCTAGGCATTGGGTCTAGAGTGCATGGAACACATTCATGGGAAAGTAGAGGTTAATTATATACCTGGGAGGTGGGTTCTGCCTCCAGCGGCATGCGAGAACTCTACTGGGAGATGCCCCACATATCCCTCAGAGTTCAGGAAGTCTGAATATTATTCTCTCTTGCCTGGTTCCAATCAGTGATGAGCAGGCAAGGAAATACGATGTGACTGTGGCTCACCATCATGCGAAGACAGAGAAAACATTGATTTTCAGCAGTTTACTCTACCTAGTTTAATTTTGAGATATGTGTCTCATCTCATGGAGACTTTGATAATTTAACTTGAGAGCTTATTAATTTTCAATGAAGTATTTTGATACAGTTGTCCAACTTCACAGCAACAATGCTGAGAGCTACAGGAAAACACACACACGCACACACACCCATGCACACACGCACACACAGTAGCTATTACCACAGTCACAATCCTCACTCCTCTACCTCCCCTACATTTTCCATGCTACCTCATGTTGTGGATGAAGATACATCTTCATAGCAGTTCTTATGTAGGGTGTCTTTGGCTAGCATCTCGGATTCCTTCCTCACAGCTCAAGAGTGAGTGTTTCGCATGCACTTTGGCCGTCTTTCCCCTCAGTGAATGCTTTTCAGCAGCAGCAAGCTGTTCCATTTCCACCTCAGGGAAGGTCTCTTAACCTGTGGACCCCGTATCACTGGTAACTAGGTAGGACCTGTGGCTGCTGACACTTCGTTAGTCTTGACTGGCATATTGACTAGATGGAGAATGCTTAGGAAATCAGGAAGGGTCCCCTCTTGTGTCTGTGAAGGCGCCTCCAGACAGAGCCTGACTGGCACAGTGATGGTTTGGGAGGAAGTGGTAGCTTGCAGAGTTGCAGCCTGTTTGAAAGAAGGAGGTCACTGGGTACCTGGCCTTCACAGCTATATCTTGTCCTGGGCCTCTCTCTCCTCTTCCTGCTTTCTGGGTGCCGTGAGGTAAGCAGCCTCTGCCACTGTTTCCGCTGCCTCACCTCAGGCCCCAAACAAAGGCCCTATCTGGACATAGACTGAAACGTCTGTGAGCCAAAATACGCCCTTCCCCCTTCATTGGCTCTGCCTCGGGCACTGAGTCACTGTGCTGAAAGGATCCACATCCTTGGAGAAGACCCACCTCTGAGGCACAGGGGTTTTAGCCCAGGAGTAAGCATTACCTCTGTCACATTGACAGATGCTACTGAACAAATGTGACTCCCATGTTCAGTTTGTGATGCTCAATCAGACTACAAATCAATCACTCTGCCTGCTTAGCTGTGAGCTTACTATAGATTCTCTCCTTAGGACTCTGCCCCGCCCCCCCAAACCGCCACACACTCTTCCAGACGTCTCCTCCTCAGCACTCAGCAGACATGGTTGCTCTTAGGATTGCTGCTTTTTGTGGAAGCTTGTCCTGGTTTCCTTGCCACTTCTCTCTCCTCTGTGTCGATCTGAGGAGGCTCCTTAGTCCCTGGTGTAAAGTGGTCCAGAGAGAATCCTCTCACCCTGTCCTCTATAACGCACAAGCCCAGATCTGCAAAAACAGCCTCCACTTAGGTACAAGGAGAGAATGTTCCTTGTACTGACCTCCGCAAAAGGGGAACGGCATGGCACTTTCTACAGTCTATTAAAAATGCTCCTTTGTGAGCACACGAGATTGTGAATGACCAGAATAATAGTGCAGACAAACTGTGGGTGATGTCGTGTTTGAGGGGGCAGGAGGCCATGCGACATTTCTGTTTCTTTCGTCGTTGTGGTTAAGAAGGCATATCTTTCCTTGCAGATGAGGTGGGCTTTCAAAAATGAAACAGCTTTCTAGATACTCAAAAAAAAAAACTAATTATCTTGTACCCTCATATGGTTTGAAGCCTGTAGGCAAGATATGGGCGCTTTGTATTAGCTGCAAGTAAATTGGTAGTGCCTTTCTCTGAAGTAAATGGTGTAGACTTTTCTATGTAAGAGGCCAGATTTCTTAAATTCGAGGCTAGTTACCTGCTTCATTAAGAAACATGAGTGCAAATAAATTTTATGAAAAAATTATGGAAAGCAATTGGCTAGAGAGTGATTACAGAGGTTAATGTTTGTAGTAATTGGCTTATTTAGGATGTACTATCAAACAACATTCACCAATCATTTCTAGTGTAAGTAAATGATACAGCATTATAGCAATTAAAATATGATTCATTTTCCACAGTGTTTCTACATTAACTTTAAAAATAATCATTTGGGTTTAATCCAAATCAACAAGAAGTAGACAGCATCTCGATGGCACATTCGCCTCGCCAGTGCCTTTTCCTGCGCTGGATTTGTGAACTGAGTGAGCTGGAACCTCCTGTCTATACTGCAGGGCTGAGAGGACATTCTCCTAAGGTGTCTGCCTTCCGCACAACCCCTATTCATTTGAGCCGCAGGTCACAGTTCTAGTGGATGTGACACCACAGTCATTCTTACAGCCACAAATTATAATGTGTGTGTGCAAATTATAACTCTCTGACACAGCGCAGGGAGCAGAGCTGTGTGAGACGGTATAAGAAGGATAAGGAGAAGTCATTTGATACAGTAAGGAAAGCAAATTACGAGGAATTTTCTAGCAGGGGAGATCTTTCCCCCTCTCGTGATGCTTAGTCCTGCTGCATTAAGCGTTTCTACATGACTAATGTCACAGCGCCACAGCGCACAGGTGGACTGAGGGACACGCTGACCAGCCTGTGGCTGAAACTTTGGTCCCAAATCTTGCATATGGTGACATTTTAGCTCTGTCCCCTTTCTGAGGCTGAGGGGAAAGCATCCCCACTGGCATCTGTTGTTGCTCTTGTCATGAGAAGGGTTGTGTTACAAATGCCTCAGGTACGAAAGTAGGGCATGGTGGAGAGGTAGCTGGAAAGTAGAGTGTGAGAGAACCCAAGCAAGAGCAAGATGACATGCTGTATCCCATTAGTAAGCGGAACCAGTCTTCAGATAGGACATACGTTTATTTGGGTATGACACATGCCACAAGTTAGTCTTGTACTTTTGGACCCAAATGCCATGCATACCGTAGAATATTTGATGGTAATGGTGGTGGTAGCATGAGAGGGAAAAGCTAACCTCCGGTCACTCAGCGTGTTCTGCATGTCAGGTGATGTTTCCTCTGATGACTTTGTGCAAGAGGAAGAGGATTCTACACTTGAGGGAGAGGATGTAAGTCCCTTTATCAAGGTCATACCCTGTTGCCTTAAACTGAGCTCAGAATCTAACAAAGAGACCCTGTAGACGTGCAAGTAGCTGAATGAACATCGAGGAGCCCAGGGCTTCTGTTGATGGCAATGATCTCAGATACATGTGTTTTGCATTAGATGAGAGCAAGTTTTCTCAACCTTTGGCGTTCTAGCCTGCTTGATCACCACAGGGTGTTGTGCACTCTCCCGCTCTGACTTCCGCACCAGTTTGTGATGGCGATGCTAAGCCACAGATGTCTACCAAAATTTCCAAATGTCTCCAAGAGTGGGAATGTGTTGTCTGTTGACAAGTCCTGGCCTGGAAGACCCTCTTAGGCATCGGTAGTTTCGGAGTACCCGTCCCTACTAGAGCCATCTGGAAACACTTGAATTTGCCAAGAGATTAAAATTATCATTTCCAGTAAACCCCCGAAAGATCTAGCCTGACCTTCCCCTGAATGCCAGTATCACTGTCTTCACCCCCAAAGAGCATGGGGATGAAGGAGTGTGCTGGATTGCTTTCCCCTCTTGTCTGGCTCTCTGTTACTGAAGTAACACCAACACTCTAAACTCACTAGACTTGGTGCCAAGGAAATCACTTTCCTATTTTGGGATAAAATCCCAGTAACTACTTAGAGCCAGGGCCATGGACAGAGTGCTGCATTAGTGGGAAGAGTTTTATTTTATTTATTTATTTTTTATTTCCAACAGTGGCTGCCGAGAGCCAACCTCCTCTTGAGAACACAACCCTGGGCCCAAGGAACATGGGTGAGGGTCCAGTGAATTGTTCATACCTCACTCTTGGCTTTCTTGAGAATCTCTGTTGCTGAGGATCCAAACTTCCTGTAGTTGGTGCATCAAACAGAAGCAGTCATGAGATCAAAAGCTGTGCTTTTATTTACAACCGGCAGGGCCAATATAGGTTGAAAGATAAATTCAGTTCTTACCCTTGAAAAGTCATTAATGAAGTTCCCTATGGTCATTTTGTACTAAAGCAAAAGCCCTGCCCTAGGGGCTCATGGCTGTAGAACCGTTCATGGCTTGACTGTCCGTAGTTCTGCTCTATAGCATTTTGCTGTGGTTCCTCTCTGGACTGTTTAAAAGATCGTAAGTGCCTATATAAAGAGGGAAATTTCTAAGTACTTTAGAATTCATTCTAGGAAGACAGTGTGGTTTAACATTACTTAGGTAGGGTCCCCAGAGACCATTGGAGCTTAATGAAGCGAACCATATATATATTAATGCATTAAAAGTTAGTGCTAAAGAATGAAAGCAACATCTTATGGATTTGTATATTTTAGAACTCCCTAAAGACTTTTAAAATTCTGATTAGTCAAAAGTCAGATAATCAGATGTAAGAGAAATCTATTTTATAAATCACAGATGGGGCTACAAGCTCTTAATACCACAAATCCACTTTTACCTTGTAAAGAAAAGAAGGGGATGTTGTGGACAGTATTTCTAGCTCACGGAGGCCAGTGCAGATGGCCAGATGATAACGAGGGGAAGCTATCATTTCACAACACCAAGGAGCCAGCCCTGCACCTGACTAGGAGCCACAAATAAAAAGGAGAGTATTCAAAGCCCAGGGTGTACTAAAGAAAACTGCTATTGGACAAAATGAATATAAATTTTTATTCAACAGTCTTTTAACATATTTGTAAAAATCGTAGAAAGATGAGACAAATTGCTGAGAAAGGAGGGAGGTGAGGCAGGAGGAGGGATGCAGCTCTACAGCAGAAGGGAAGATCCCATGCTGGAGCTGCAGCAAAGGCTCTTGGGATTGGGAGCCTCTCATTAGGCCCTTCAGGCTGTTCACAGTAGACTTGTTTCTAAGACATTTGTATTCTGGTCTTAAACAAATAAAGATATATTAATGAACAACCACTTCTCCTCTTTCTTCCCCTTCCCTCTCTCTAGTTCTGTCTGCTTCTCTCTCTCTCTCTCTCTCTCTCTCTCTCTCTCTCTCTCTCTCTCTCTCGTTCTGTCTGCATCTCTCCCTCTCCCTCTCTTTGTCTCTCTCTCTCTAGTTCTATCTGTCTGCATCTCTCCCTCTCCCCGCTCTCTCTCCCTCTCTTGTTCTATCTGTCTGCTTCTCCCTCTCTCTAGCCTAAGTTGACTTGGGACCCATTCAGCAGCCCAGGCTGCTCTCAAACATGCAGTAATCCTCCTGTCTCAGCCTCCCTGCTGCTGGGATTATAGGCATGAGTCTTCTTCCTGAGAAAGATCACTATTTCTTACATTTATGAAAGGATATTTCCTGAACTTTTTAGTTTCAGGATTTCTTTACTCTGAAAATTCATTGGGAACGCCAAAGACCCCTTTGTTCATATCATTTATATGTACCAGCATTAGCAGTATTGGAAATTAAAATAATTTAACATACTTTTGAATTTATGAATTTGAAAGAGACAAACAATACCTGCCAACATAAAGAAGAAACTTTAACTGTTTTATTCAAAACAAAAGACATGAACAGGGTATTTGGGGCTCTTTTATACTTTGCCGATTCCCTAACCATTAAACCGGATGGGAGTGGCAGAAAGCTGCGTCCAGCCTCACAATTGAATGTGGCATAAGGGGGAGCCCCTGCCAGCCTTTTCAGACAGTTGTATGTATTGTTTCTTGATACTGCATACAAAACACAAACACTTTCTTGGTCCTTTTTAAGCTTGTTGCAGCTTTATCCACTCTGCTTTGCCATGCCAAGTCAAATATCAGCATACCAAAAAAGTAAGACAATGCTTTATTTTAATTTTGAGAAAGAATTTTGTCTCCTAGATACAAAACATATAGATCTTAGGAATAGTTAGGTGTCTGCAGGTGATTTTTTTGAGAGCTAGAAGTAAGGGGAAATGTTTTAAGGTATAGAAAACCCACGGTGTACTGTGAGTTCTAAAGGGACAGAAGGAATATTGTCATAATTTTGTAATTATATGTTTAAATTAAAATACCTATAAAAAGAGAAAGCTAGAAAGCAAAAAAGGCAAAACTACGTAGGAAAGTCCTTTTTTATTTTTTCTTTTTAAAAATTTATTAAATTATTTTGTAGTAGAGTCAGTTGTTAAGTTTTTTGTTTTATAAAATAAAACATTTTGAAAATGTAAGGAAAATCTAATCTTGTTACCCTAAAAACTTTTTTGTGTGGCTGGTTTTATATTTATTCCTTTTTGTTTTCATTTTGCTATGTGCTTTTCATGAATTTTCTTGAACACAATTTGTTTTTCTCCTAATTGTTTCAGAATATTTTATATAAAATGAAAGCTTTTTTCAGTTATATATAAAATATTCTAAACTCTCATTGCTGGCGCACATTCTGGGTTTTACTGAGATGGACTGGCTAATCTAACTGAGGCCCTGTGATATTAGTGACTGCAATGCTTTCCTATAGGGAGCAACGATGATTTTTCATTAACCGAGTTTAAAGAAATGTAATCATCACATTAATATTCCACCAATTTTAGGTCCTTAATTATGCTAATTTGATTTTAATGATTTAGCAAATTTCTGTTTGTTCTTAGTGATGATTTAAAAATAGCCAGGGGTACTTTCAGTTTAGGCACAGTTTGGTTTAATATTATTGTTGCTGTAACTACACTACTTTAACTTTTAATCACTCTTAGCCTGTCTTGTTCCACACACAACTTGGGGCTAATTGTGGAAGGTAACTCCTTAGATCCAGGCAGTGCATTAAGTCTGCATGCCAGAGCCCTGCTTCTTGCCATTCAAACGTCTCCAGCCCATAACGATTTCCTTCTTGGCATTGCCTGCACGCCAAGCTGCAGACGAGACAACGCTAGCTCAGGTGTGTCTCTATGGAGTCTCTCCCAGACAATTCCCATCACAAGTCATAAACAGAAAGTAATTAGATGACAGCATCTTCCTTTTCTACAGTTTTGGTTCTTTTGAAGAAAATTTTATCTGTCCATCACGAATGAAATCCCTTAAACGTCTTGTCTACTCTGATTATATACTTCAGTTCTCCACCGTATCTGGGTCAAGCATGTTACCGCCATAGAATCGGATGATATATGACAGCTGATAGCTATTGTTGAGGTACTCTGAACATGGGATGTTTTGTTTAGTAGCTTCCTGCCTGTGCTCACAGGCCGTATGAAGTGATAGACACCTACTGGAGCCTTACCCATCTACAGGGGAACCATCCTCACAGATACAGAGAGATCCGGACTCTTAGCTTCCGAACTCAGACTGCACTGCATTGGATAGCTTAGTGTAGCTGAAGGTATTGTTTTGGTTTTCATAGCTATGCACACATTAGGTTTTTTGTTTGTTTTGCTTGTTTTTGGCTTTTTAACCTGATTGCACACTTGAGACAGCCGGTCTGAGGTAGATCTCAGATCTTCCACTTCCAGCACCATCATTTGGGGCAGTCACTTATCCTTTTTCATTCAATGTCTTTATCTGGGAAATGGGAATAACACTTGTAAGTATTAAGCGAGTTTACTGATAATTTTTTTAGGAAAGCAATAAATACACAACATTAATTATTCAATGGCCCACACTCCTACGTTAACAGCCACAGCTAAAATGCTCCACAAGAGTTTGTGTAGGCTGGGAATCCAGTCTACATACACTTGCCTCATAAAATTCTACTCCAAATACAAGAAAAATATTTGACTGCTCAGCTTTAAGAAATAAAATACAGAGTCAGAGAGCAAGAAGATGCTTTGAAGTGAATATGGAATGTCCTTTACATAAAAAAAAATCAATGCAGCAGCTAAATAATAGAACAAAAAATACTGAGTGTCAAAATCAGGAATTGGGCACTCCTCCCCAGTTACACAGCAGGGGGAAGCTGGTGTGAAGGGGAGGATGGGAAAATCAATCCAAGACCAAGAGGTCAGATATTCATTAACTAGGAGTTCCAGAAGGGGGAGAAATGGAAAAGGTAGATACTTATCAAAGAAATTATCAGAGAAATATTGGGAGATAATGTCTGTACCTGAAGATAGATTAAGTGCTGAACTCATTTTTCAGCCCAATAAGAGAAAACCCACCCGCCCTAATTGCATTTTTGTTAGCTTTTGGAACTCCTGGGGAGAAGAGAAAGTCCTGAAAGTTTGTAGGTATGGATCAGGCTTGAAGACTGGTTGGTGCCATCTGAGGAAGAAAGCATATTCTCATAGTTTATTGTTTGTTTGTTTGTTGGCTGCCCTGGGTCCTGAATGCCGTGGATCATGTGGGCATTTCCATAGAGTTCTCACAGAAAATGATTTTGAACTTAAGATTCTCAAGTATAAGACAAAACATTTTTATGGGTCCAAAGTGACCTATAAAAGAATAAACTACAGACAGGCGGGAGGCATCGGCAGGCAGGCCCAGGCGGCGGAAGCACCGGGCGCGCAGGCAGGCCCGGGCGGCGGAGGCACCGGCAGTCAGGCCCGGGCGGCGGAGACACCGGCAGGCAGGCCTAGGCGGCGGAAGCACCGGCGCGCAGGCAGGCCCGGGTGGCGGAGGCACCGGCAGGCAGGCCCAGGTGGCGGAGGCACCAGCAGGCAGGCCTAGGCGGCGGAAGCACCAGCGCACAGACAGTTCCTGGCGGCGGAGGCACCGGCAGGCAGGCCCTGGTGGCGGAGGCACCAGCAGGCACACCTAGGCGGCGGAAGTGCCGGCGCGCAGGCAGGCCCGGGCGGCGGAGGCATCAGCAGGCAGGCCTAGGCGGCAGAAGCACCGGCGCGCAGGCAGGCCCGGGAGGCGGAGGCACCGGCAGGCAGGCCCGGGTGGCGGAGGCACCGGCAGGCAGGCCTAGGCGGCGGAAGCACCGGCGCGCAGGCAGGCCCGGGCGGCGGAGGCACCAGCACGCAGGCAAGTCCGGGCGGCAGAGGCACCGGTGTGCAGGCAGGCCCGGGTGGCGGAGGCACCGGCAGTCAGGCCCGGCAGGCAGGCCTAGGCGGCGGAAGCACCGGCGCGCAGGCAGGCCCAGGTGGCGGAGGCACCGGCAGGCAGGCCTAGGCGGCGGAAGCACCTGCGCGCAGGCAGGCCCGGGCGGCGGAGGCACCAGCACGCAGGCAAGTCCGGGCGGCGGAGGCACCGGCATGCAGGCAGGCCCGGGTGGCGGAGGCACCGGCAGTCAGGCCCGGCAGGCAGGCCTAGGCGGCAGAAGCACCGGCGCGCAGGCAGGCCCAGGTGGCGGAGGCACCGGCAGGCAGGCCTAGGCGGCGGAAGCACCGGCGCACAGACAGTTCCGGGCGGCGGAGGCACCGGCAGGCAGGTCCGGGCGGCAGAGGCACTGGATGCAGGATAGTGCGGGCAAGAAACAGTGAAGCCTGCACTGAGAGCAGATTGCCCCACTACAATTAAATTAAACCCAATAGATAGCATCGGTAAGAGGAGATGGGCAGACGCCAAGGCAAGAATTCACCCAACAATCTGAAAAACAACATGAAAACACCAGAACCCAATGATCTTACAACACAAGGACTTGAACACCCTAACACAGGAGAAGAGGAAAAAACTGACTTTTTGAAAGCAATAGAGTCCCTTAAACAACATGTAAAAAACGCCCTCATAGAAATGGATGAGAAGTATAACAAAAAGTTTGAAGAAATGAGTAAATATGTAAATGATACCCTGGGAAGCCAAGAAAAAAATGATCAAACAGGTAATGGAAACAGTCCAAGAATTGAAAACTGAAATGGAAGCAAGGAAGAAAACACAAACTGAGGACCAGCTGGATACGGCAAATATAGGTCAACGAGCAGAGACTACAGAAACAAGCATAATCAATAGAATACAAGAGATAGAAGAAAGAATCTCAGATTCTGAAGACAACATAGAGAAAATAAATGGACTGATCAAAGAAAACACCAAAACCAACAAATTCTCATCACAAAACATTCAGGAAATATGGGACACAATAAAAAGACCAAACCTAAGAATAATAGGGATAGAAGAAGGAGAAGAGGCACAGCTCAAAGGTCCAGAAAACATTTTTAACAAAATTATGGAAGAAAACTTCCCCAACATAAAGAAAGATATTCCTTTGAATATTCAAGAAGCATACAGAACACCAAACAGACTGGATCAAAAAAAAAGTCCCCTCGCCATATAATAATCAAAACACAAAATATACAGATTAAAGAAAGAATATTAAGAGCTGCAAAGGAAAAAGGCCAAGTAACTTATAAAGGTAAACCGATCAGACTTACACCTGACTTGTCTATGGAAACCATGAAAGCCAGAAGGTCCTGGATAGAGGTACTACAGAAACTAAGAGACCATGGATGCAAACCCAAACTACTATACCCAGCCAAGCTATCGTTCACTATCAATGGAGAAAACAAGACATTCCAGGATAAGAACAAATTTAAACAATACGTTGCCACAAATCCAGCCCTACAGAAAGTAATAGAAGGAAAATCACAACCCAAGGAATCCAACATTGCCAACACTGCCTACAATAACCCAGGCATCTAGCGACCCTTCAACAGCACAACTCAAAGAAGGGAGACACACAAACTCTTCTACCAAAAGCAGTAAGAATAACCGGAGTTAACAACCACTGGTCATTAATATCACTTAATATTAATGGTCTCAATTCACCAATAAAAAGGCACAGGCTAAGAGATTGGATACGAAAACAGGATCCAACAGTCTGCTGTTTGCAAGAAACTCATCTCAACCACAAAGACAGGCATCTACTCAGAGTAAAGGGTTGGGAAAAGGTTTTTCAAGCAAATGGTCCTAAGAAAAAAGCAGGTGTGGCCATACTAATTTCTAACAAAACTGACTTCAAACTAAAATCAATCAGAAGAGATCGACAGGGACACTTTATACTCATAACAGGAACGATTCAGCAGGATGAAGTCTCAATCCTGAATATCTATGCCCCTAATATAAAAGCACCCACTTATGTAAAAGAAATATTGCTAAAACTCAAGGCAGACATAAAATCACACACACTAGTAGTAGGAGACTTCAACACACCTCTCTCACCAATGGACAGGTCAATCAGACAGAAAACTAATAGAGAATTAAGAGAATTGTTGGAGGTAATGAATCAAATGGACTTAACAGACATCTATAGAACACTCCACCCAAATAGGAAAGAATACACCTTCTTCTCTGCAGCTCATGGAACCTTCTCGAAAATTGACCACATACTTGGAAACAAAGGAAACCTCCACAGATACAAAAAAATATCAGTGTCCACCTGTGTCTTATCAGATCACCACGGATTAAAGTTAGAAGCCACCAACAAAGCTACCCCCAGAAAGCTGACAAACTCATGGAAACTGAACAGTCAACTACTGAACCACACCTGGGTCAAGGAAGAAATTAAGAAAGAAATTAAAGTCTTCCTTGAATTTAATGAAAACAAAGAGACAACATACTCAAACCTATGGGACACGATGAAAGCAGTGCTAAGAGGAAAGTTCATAGCACTAAGTGCCCACTTAAGGAAAACGGAGAAAGCATACATTGGGGACTTAACAGCACACCTGAAAGCTCTAGAAAAAAAAGAAGCAGACGCGCCCAGGAGGAGTAGAAGACTGGAAATAATCAAACTGAGGGCAGAAATCAACAAAATAGAAACACAGAAAACAGTCCAAAGAATCAATGAAACAAAAAGTTGGTTCTTGGAGAAAATCAACAAGATTGACAAACCCCTATCCAAACTAATTAAACGACAGAGAGAGAACACGCAAATAAATAAGATCAGAAATGAAAAGGGGGACATAACCACAGACACAGAGGAAATTCAGAGAATCATTAGATCTTACTACAAAAGCCTGTATGCCACAAAACTGGAAAATGCAAAAGAAATGGACACTTTTTTAGATAAGTACCATATACCAAACCCAAACCAAGACCAGGTGAACGATCTAAATAGACCTGTTAGTCGCGAAGAATTAGAAACAGTTATCAAAAATCTCCCTTCCAAAAAAAGCCCAGGGCCAGATGGTTTCAATGCAGAATTCTACCAGAACTTCCAAGAAGACCTAATACCTATACTCCTTAATGTATTTCACAATATAGAAACAGAAGAGTCATTGCCAAATTCCTTTTATGAAGCTACAGTTACCCTGATACCAAAACCACACAAAGACCCAACCAAGAAAGAGAATTACAGGCCTATCTCACTCATGAACATCGACGCAAAAATTCTCAATAAAATACTGGCAAACCGAATCCAAGAACACATTAGAAAAGTTATCCATTATGATCAAGTAGGCTTCATTCCAGAGATGCAGGGCTGGTTCAACATACGCAAATCTATCAATGTAATCAACCATATAAATAAACTGAAAGAAAAAAACCATATGATCATTTCATTAGATGCTGAAAAAGCATTCGACAAAATTCAACACTCCTTTATGATAAAGGTCTTGGAGAGATTAGGGATACAAGGGTCATACCTAAATATAATAAAAGCTATTTACAGCAAGCCGACAGCTAACATTAAATTAAATGGAGAAAAACTCAAAGCCATCCCACTAAAATCAGGAACACGACAAGGATGTCCACTCTCTCTATACCTCTTCAATATAGTGCTTGAAGTTCTAGCAATAGCAATAAGACAACATAAGGGGATCAAGGGGATCCATATTGGAAAGGAAGAAGTTAAGCTTTCATTATTTGCAGATGATATGATAGTATACATAAGCGACCCCAAAAACTCTACCAAAGAACTCCTACAGCTGATAAACACCTTTGGTAATGTGGCAGGATACAAAATCAACTCCAAAAAATCAGTTGCCTTCCTATACACTAAGGATAAGGAAGCAGAGAGGGAAATCAGAGAAGCATCACCTTTCACGATAGCCACAAATAGCATAAAATACCTTGGGGTAACTCTGACCAAGGAAGTGAAAGATCTATTTGGCAAGAACTTTAAGTCTTTGAAGAAAGAAATTGAAGAGGACACCAGAAAATGGAAGGACCTCCCTTGCTCTTGGATTGGGAGGATCAACATAGTAAAAATGGCAATTCTACCAAAAGCAATCTATAGATTCAATGCAATCCCCATCAAAATCCCATCAAAATTCTTCACAGATCTGGAGAAGACAATAATCAACTTTATATGGAAAAACAAAAAACCCAGGATAGCCAAAACAATCTTATACAATAAAGGATCGTCTGGAGGCATTACCATCCCTGACTTCAAACTCTGTTACAGAGCTACAGTACTGAAAACGGCTTGGTACTGGCATAAAAACAGAGAAGTCGACCAATGGAATAGAATAGAAGACCCTGACTTTAGCCCACAAACCTATGAACACCTGATTTTCGATAAGGGAGCTAAAAGTATACAATGGAAAAAAGAGAGCATCTTCAACAAATTGTGCTGGCAAAACTGGAAGTCAATCTGTAGAAGAATGAAAATAGATCCATATCTATCACCATGCACAAAACTCAAGTCCAAATGGATTAAAGACCTCAATATCAGTCCAAACACACTGAACCTGATAGAAGAGAAAGTGGGAAGTACGCTACAACACATGGGCACAGGAGAACACTTCCTACGTATAACCCCAGCAGCACAAACACTAAGGACATCATTGAATAAATGGGACCTCCTGAGACTGAGAAGCTTCTGTAAAGCAAAGGACACTGTCACTAAGACAGAAAGGCAACCCACTGACTGGGAGAAGATCTTCACCAACCCCGCAACTGACAAAGGTCTGATATCCAAAATATACAAAGAACTCAAGAAATTAGACCGTAAAAGGTTAATCAATCCAATTATAAAATGGGGCACTGAGCTGAACAAAGACTTTTCAACAGAAGAAGTTCAAATGGCCAAAAGACACTTAAGATCGTGCTCAACTTCCTTAGCAATCAGGGAAATGCAAATCAAGACAACATTAAGATACCATCTTACACCTGTCAGAATGGCTAAAATCAAAAACACCAATGATAGCCTCTGCTGGAGAGGTTGTGGAGAAAGGGGCACTCTCATCCATTGCTGGTGGGAATGCAAACTTGTGCAACCACTTTGGAAAGCAGTGTGGCGGTTTCTCAGGAAAGTCGGGTTCAACCTACCTCTCGACCCAGCAATACCACTATTGGGAATATACCCAAGAGATGCCCAAACATACAACAAAAGTATATGCTCAACTATGTTCATAGCAGCATTGTTTGTAATAGCCAGAACCTGGAAACAACCTAGATGTCCTTCAATGGAAGAATGGATGAAGAAAGTATGGAATATATACATATTAGAGTACTACTCAGCAGTAAAAAACAATGACTTCTTGAATTTTGCATACAAATGGACGGAAATTGAAAACACTATCCTGAGTGAGGTAAGCCAGACCCAAAAAGAGGAACATGGGATGTACTCACTCATATTTGGTTTCTAGCCATAAATAAAGGACATTGAGACTATAATTCGTGATTCTAGAGAAGCTAAATAAGAAGGTGAACCCAAAGAAAAACATATAAGCATCCCCCTGAATATTAACCTTCATCAGGCGATGAAAGAAGACAGAGACAGAGACCAACATTGGAGCACTGGACTGAAGTCTCACGATCCAAAGGAGGAACAGAAGGAGAGTGAGCACGAGCAAGGAACTCAGGACTGCGAGGGGTGCACCCACACACTGAGGCAATGGGGATGTTCTATCGGGAACTCACCAAGGCCAGCTGGCCGGGGGCTGAAAAAGCATGGGACAAAACCGGTCTCGCTGAACATAATGGACAATGAGGACTACTGAGAACTGAAGAACAATGGCAATGGGTTCTTGATCCTATTGCACGTAATGGCTTTGTGGGAGCCCAGGTAGTTTGGATGCTCACCGTAATAGACCTGGATGGAGGTGGGTGGTCCTTGGACCTCCCACAGGGCAGAGAAACCTGCTTGCTCTTTGGGCTGAGGAGGAAGGAAGACTTGATTGGGGGAGGGGGAGGGAATGGGAGGTGGTGGCGGGGAAGAGGCAGAAATCTTTAATAATTAAATAAATTAATTAATAAAAAAAAGAATAAACTACAGATCTAATAGAGAAAACTGGAGTATAATGGCACGATAATAATTTGTATGCATGGTTGTACATATATGTTTTAGTGTATACAAGTGAGCTTGTGGGAAATAAGCATGTGTGTGAATTATGTGGAGGCCAGATGTGGCCATCCAGTGTCCTTTCCACCAGCTCTTCACCTTCATTTTTGAATCAGGATATCTGACTGAACTTGAAGTTCACTGATGCTGATAGATTAGTTGGCCAGTAATTCCCTGGGAGCAGCCTGTCCATCTCTCCTACCCATAGTGCTGAGGTTATAGACATGTGCTAGCCACTGCCTGTGAGTTCACAGTTGCTCAGAATCCCAACTGAGGCCTTCAAGTTCGTAAGACAAGCACTTTACCAACTGAACCATCTTCCCATCCCTCAAGTAAAACTTTTTTTTTTAAGGACAAAGTCCTCAATCCTTATTGAATATTGAATTATAGAAATTTTACATATATTAAAGTCACAAGGATGGAATATACTGATGCAGGAGGATTGCAGTGAGATTAAGGCCAACCAGGGCTAGCAAGGATGGCTGTCTTAGGAAGAAAATGACAATTTTTCATCTAATAATATCTAGTATTAGTCAATCAAGGATACATATCATACACATTAAATTATAAGAATTCTGTAGAGTTGTTCATGGAAGGTAATATTTAAATCCCACTTGATCCAGCAGTTCTAGTGGTAATTTCCAATACTAACACAATGTCTGAATGTATACAAGGAGTATATCTGAAGGGCTTTATTGAACGGCTTGGGTTACTAGGCTAAGGAGTAGCATCTCTAGGTTGTCTGTACCACTTATATCATTTAAATAATTAGCTTTTGTTTTGTTTTGTTTGTTTTGTTTTGTTTTTGAGAGAGGGTCTCATGTAGCTCACACTCCTGGAACTAGTTGTATGTTCAAGGTTGGCACTGGACTCCTGATCCCCCTGCTGCCATCTCGCCATTGCTGAGATCACAAGCAAGCCCTACCACACACAGAAAGAGCTAAGAGCCTAGGGCTTCAGACATACTGTGAGTCCCGGATAATGTATGAGGGAGGGGAGAGAGAGATAGAGGAGAGAGAGAGAGAGAGAGAGAGAGAGAGAGAGAGAGAGAGAGAACACCTGGACTGTTTCACAGGACACACCCATACCGTCAGCAGAGAGAGAGAGAGAGATCACACCTGGACTGTTCCACAGGACACACCCATACCCTCAGCAGAGAGAGAGATTACACCTGGACTGTTCCACAGGCAGCACCCATACACTCAACACAGGTTGAGTTGAATCGTCTCCAAATTCAAGTGAATCAAATCGTTTGGTTTTGAGCGGAAATGAAGCTTAGAAAATTTCAACCCCAAAGGAAACCCTTTCGGAATTATGACAAAGTGAAAATTGGTTCATAATGGAAGTCTGTGTAGCCTGTAATTTTATGGTTTTCCAGAGAGGATATCATCTCACTTTACACTGTGTTCACTTAATTAGATGTTTGAAATATGGAAAACAATATTTAGAAGAAGGCAGAAACATCGTCTTAATGAGACTCAAAGAGCATAAACAGAAAGAATACATTCAGGTGTCTTTACGTTATAATCATACAAATAATAATTCAGGCATAGGGAGGGAGCTGGCTCTTTTATTACTTTCTATCACTCAGTCTTTTTGTCACATACATAATGCAGTTTTTTAAAAAGATGCATCAGTCTAAATTCACTGACAGAAGACGAAAGTTTTTAGAAGTATAATATTTTTAGATTTCTTTTCAGCCAGGCCTAAATTAGATATGTTATGAACCGTGGTTGTATAAAAGGATTTGGAAATGTAGGCCTCAGAACCAACATATATATAAAAGTCCATTTCTCCTTATATAGCATACACTAGCATTTCCAAAGGCGAGAAGCTGTAGCTTTGATGGGCGGGTGGGCGTTGGAGGGAGAAATGCAGAAGAGGGCTGAAGATAGTGACAGGAAGTGACCACGGCTGCCTTTGAAGTGACTGTGGCATCGTGAGTGGGAAGCTTCTAGCACAAGGTGTTGCATGCTGTACTGAATGCATCCTAGATAATATTTCATACTTACTTGTCAGACTTCTATACCATGAGTTTCCCAATGTCTACTATGTCTGAGAGATGGGTCTTTGTTTTTATTGCTCTAGGTTTTAACCTATTTCTTTTTATTTTTAAATTATAATAAAATTACATCATTTCTTCCTTCCTTTTCCTTCATTCAAATTCTCCCATATATCCATTCTTGCTCTCTTTCAAATTCATGAACTCTTTTCATTGGTTGTTGTTATATGCATATATGTGTATGCATATACATGTATAACTCTAAACATAACCTGCCCAATCTGTATGTCACACCACACACACACACAAGTGCACACACACACATCTATCTATCGGTCTGTCTGTCGGTCTGTCCGTCCGTCTGTCCATCCGTCTGTCTGTATTTTTTTTTAAGGATGACTGTGTGGTATTAGGTCAACAATTGGTATGCTCTTTCCTAGGGAAGACTATTTCTCCCAGAATTGAGACTGAGGGTGGGTTTGTCTTTTCAGACCATTTCGTACAGAACAAATATCTATTATAGGCCAAGCAAAAAGATTATGTCTTTATCCAGTGACTTTCCAAGACAGGACTTTGAGTTGGTCCCCTTGAACTGTGGTATCTTCCAATTAGTATGAGTAGAAGGGTAGAGATAAATGATATCTTAAATTCATTTTAGAATATAAAAGACACTTTAAATTTAAATTTAAATGTCTTGCTAAACACTGTGCTTATTTTTCCATTGGTCTTTTAGTTCAAAGAATTTTTAATTTTTATTTTAGCAATTTAGGAAACTCTGCTTTTCTGTTATAATGGCAAGGAATGCTGTTTCACAAACTTTTGTATTTTCACTGTTTCTCATCCTAGTTTTTCAAGGCCAGAATAAAGAATAAAAATAATGAGTTGAAACAGAGGCTTTCGACTGTGAGATGCAGAGGTTTTAATTAAAGGATGATGGAAATGCGATTAGTTCTCCAGATATTTAATAAAGCTAGCCAGCGCTCCACTGACACTGTCGGAATTATGCTCTAGTGAAAGGGGGCATTTTTCTCATAGGTTAGCAACACTGTGTGCTTTAATTAACAGCTGTACTTTGATTTCTTGGCCACTATTGAAAGAAAAGTGATAGCAAATAATACATTATTTCATAATCATTTTCAAAAACACCATCACCAAGTCTGTGGAGAGGACCTTACTCATTAAGCGTTGTATGGATTAATTACAAGACAGTACCTCTTCAAGTGTACTGTCCTGAACAAAACTATTAGGCAGAGATTAAAAGGACACCAGCCAATTCCAGGATTAAAATACTTATATTAGTATTAGTTAGCAAGTCACAGAATGAAGAAAATATTTGCAAAGCATATATATGATGAGGCTAATTCTTCAACATCATAATAAAACACACTGCTTCATTAGGAACCAACCAAAGCACCTGGATAGACAGTTTCTGAGGGAGATGTGCAACTGACCAATAAATCTATAAAAGATACTACAGCTTCATTAATCTTCAGAGAAATGTACATCAAAATGAAAAGCAAATCCTGGAGTATGTGTTGAAACAGAATCCTCGTGTACTGTGGTTTCAATATAAAGCAACATAGCTGATAAGGAAGAAAGCATGATAGTTCCTCAAAGTAAGTTCAGATAGAACCACCAGGGATTCCAGAAATTGCACTGTGGGTCTCCGCCCCCAAAAATGAACTCTGGGTGCATTCACGTCCATAGCAGCAGCATTTGCAACCCAACTGTAATGTTCATTAATAGAGAAATGAGCAAACTAAGTGTGCTGTAAACCTGTAACACACTGCTGTCCACCCGAAAGGAGAAGGAAAATTCTGAAACATTCTACTGTAGGGGTGAGCTTTGACAATTAAAAATATATGAGGTGCCTAGTATAGGTAAGTTCAAGTAGACAGAAAGTAAATTGGTGGTTGCCAGGGTCTGGGGAAAGAGGAGCTATGTTTACTATGTAATAATTATAGGATTTAAATTATAGAAAATGAAGAGTTCTGTGAATGGGAGGGGAAGTTATACAACACTGGATGTTTTTAATGTATATCTAGAAATAATTAAAATTGTAACATTTATGTTACATGTATCTTGCTGCAATCAAATATTAAAGGTATATGTGTATGTATCCACACAGTATTAACCTTAACTGAAACTCTAGCTGTGGCCAGAGGGCCTCAGCCAAACAGCTTTTTGAATTTGTTTTCTTTGTAACATTTGCCAAACAGCTCCTAGTGGCATGTGTTAGTATGGACACTAGGGATACTGGATGGAAAGAAGCTGCTGGCCGTGCCGTCAGGGAACTGAGGAGGCACACAGTGAACCAAACAACTAGTAGGTGTGTAATGAACTCTAGGTTGTGATAAAATTAATAAAATACATCAGCAGGCTAAAGTGCTGGAAACACTGTTGAAGAAGGTGATCAGGAAGCTCTCTGTGAGTTAGTTACATCTAAACAGAAAGGTTAATGCAGGTGTGAGTACATGTGTGTGTGTGCGTGCGCGCACGCAGGTGTGCACGCGCGCTTCTCTGTGTTTTCAGATATCTTGGGGGAATGTATTGCTGGGTGGAAGACACCCATTTCGCAACTTTAAGGCTAGAACTCACACCAACCATTACAAGTAGTATCTCTGTCCTTTGTAAAATGGTAGTGAGCTGGACTATATGATGTCCTACCTGTGAATCACTGATCTGGAGGGATCTGGTGACTGACTGACTGCCCACGCCTTAGTGCTGATCCTAAGGGGTAGCTGGATGGGATGTTGTTGTGGGATATTCGTTTAAGATGTGTTACATTCATGTATGCTGTGGAACATTTGTTTAATGATGCAAAGATATGTTGCGTTCTTTTATGTTGCATTTGTTTAACTCTGTGAAGCTGCGCTACTTTACCTGTCTAAAACACCTGATTGGTCTGATAAAGAGCTGAATGGCCAATAGTGAGGCAGGAGAAAGGATAGGTGGGGCTGCCAGGCAAAGAGAATAAATAGGAGGAGAAATCTGGGCTTGAGAAAATAGCAAGAGAAGGAGGAATGAGAAAAGCTGAGGAGGACGCCAGGGGCCAGCCACTCAGCCAGCCACAGAGTAAGTAAGAAAGAAGGACATATGGAATAAAGAAAAGTAAAAGGCCCAGAGGCAAAACATAGAATAAGTGAAACAGGATAGTTTAAGTTAGAAAAGCTGGCTAGATGCTTCGGGCATTCATAAATAAGAATAAGTCTCCATGAATTTATTTGGGCACTGGATGGCAGGATCCTAAAGAGTTTAAAAAAAAACTACAACTACAAATATAGGTAGGTATATTAGAATTGCATTCTGCAGAACCTGAGCAACACCTCAGACAGCAGATGGTCCTCCAGGGCTATGTGGAGGACGGAAGGGGGAGGAGGCTGGTGGGACTGGACTTCCTGATGCTGCTTCCAGCACACCTACACATTTGTCAGAAGACGCTAGTCCTTGCTCTGAATCTTTCCTTCCTTAATGTTCCTAGAACAGAGTTTGGCTATCGAGAGAGACCCAGAGTCCCTCTCACAACCCTTGTTTGTCACAAAGCAAACAGCTAAGAGAATAAGATACTACATTGAATGTTCACTTTAGTCTTTTCAGTTCCTGGCTTTTGTCTTGTTCCTCTGCTATTAGACTCTCTTTCCTGGGAACCTCTCTGGGGTGATTGGGGGACTTGGCCATAGGTGATTCTGATCCCCGCAGTCCCGAGGTCACACTCTGAGAATAATCAAACTCGAGACATTTGTGCATGGACAAGCCTTTCAGTGGATGGTGTGTAAACATGGCAGCAATTGTTATTGAGCTTTATGGATTAAAAAATAAAAGACTTAGAGAATAAAATGATGGATCTAAGGAGGCATGGCTACCATGTCATGGCTAAGACACAAATTCTATGTTATCGACCCCAAACACTCCTTCCCAAAGAGAGGCTCGTGGAACCATGGGCCATATAGAGGAATTGTGGGAAAGTGGTGTTCAATAAGTAATCTCCATTTAGTCTCCGGCCCCACCCTTCTAATTGTTTTGAGTATTGTCCTGTCACCAGGCTAATTGCACTGTCATAGCAATAGTATGCAGTGGCGCAGTTTTTAAAGGCAGGTCCACTGCAGTAAAGGACGGTGGACTGCATGAGACGGTAACGTGGTGCAGACAGGGAAAGCCTGCTCTCCATACCCTCATAGCATCCTCCTGGTCCCTGGAGGAGGTACACAGGTCCCGGCTATGGTAGAAAGTGTGCACATGGGGAGATGCGGGACCGGGAGGCTAACCGTATCTCCTTCATTAATGTGCTGTGTAACTTTCAACGAATCACTTCATTTCCCGGAGTGTGCGCCATCATCTATGATTTTGTGTGCTTAAGGATAAATTTTTATATTTTGAAATACAGAGATCATTAAAATGGATTAGAGGTGATTTTCCCTCATTAGGAGGAATTCATCAGCTCTGCCATATTTGTGAGAAATGACTAATACATTTTTTTTTATTAAACCCAGTACACAAAAAGCTTATTAAGCCAATGCTGGCTTACCCAAAGTGGTATTTTATTTACGGCAATTGCTATTCCCTAGTAATCTAGATTTCTGTGGTTTAGTTGTAAAATTACTGAATTATTCCGATATAATTAATGTAAAACTCATTTTTCCCATCTCTCTTTTTACATAATTTTTTGCCTCATATCTCAGGGAACGGGTATGACTGAGGCCTGTTTGCTCACGTGGGACTCTGACCTCCCGGGAAGGAGAGCCACCTTCCCGTCCACAGTGGCACTCCTGTGATCTTGCCCATAAATGCATGACCATATTCTTAGGGCTGAGCAGATTCATGATGCTGGACAAATCACTTCAAGGATGCTTTCTGAATACTCAAATGCCCTACCAGCTTTAAAACTGAACATTTTGTGGAGCGGCGCTCTCCCGACCTACAGTGTTTGCCTTTTCACTTGTATATTCAGGCTCTCATGTCGTCACCCCCAACCCCACGGGCTATCAGGATGACATCAGCGACCCTGGGGCATCCTACAGCACTCCTGCCTCGTGTAGATGACACCATTCCTATTCCAGGAACTCTGGAGTTGGCTTGAACCCAAGTCATTATGGCATAATATAATAAAAATATAGGAACGTGTATCTTCCAGTAAGTCTGTACACTCAAGCTATCTTTTTCATTCAGACTAAGTGAGGAGATGTAGCTGTGCAGATCAGGAACAAGCAGAGTTCTTAGCAGAAAAGGGTCCCTTGAGTGCAAACTGTACAAGCAGCAGGGAGATGATGCTATCCTTCAGTAGACTGGTGACAGTCATCCATCACATGAGAAAGAGAATGTAGATGCAGCCCCTCCTGCCCCTCCTGATGGGAGCAGGAAGACCCATTCTAACAGGTCCTTGCTCTCCAAGCTCCAGCAAGAACCTCAGACTTGGGGTTGTCCTGCAAACCTTTGTTCTAAAATTATTTTATTGATTTGTGTCTTTCATAATGTAGCTATGAAAAAATTTTAATTTGTCTCTTAATGGGAGAGGGCCTGCTTCTAGACACAGGGAATCACTGTATCTCATGCAAACAGTCTAGGCAAGAGTCAAACTCCCTTTGCACTTGGCACAGGAGGACAGTGGGTCCAAGGCTGCTCTTCTAGCTTGTGTTTGGAAACTGGCTGTGACCTCTTGTATCCATCTCTGAATAAACGAAAACTGTGTTTCTAGCAAAGTCTCCAGGCATTATTACCACATTGTTAGACACTCCCCCATGGCCTTCTCTCCCACTCACCTTCTTCCCTTCAGCTAAGTCTGAGGGCCTCTCATTTGGCTGTGGCAGTTGATTCATTAAACCCCACCACACTGGTCTTTCCTATGTTTATGTGGGCAGGCTGATAGGCTTGAAGCAGCACAGGAAAGATCCAAGTTCCCGAGAGGCTGGGTTCCTCTTCCTCTGGACTCCTAAGGTTATCGTTGGCTGTGTGTATTTCAGTTGACACTACACAGGAGTGGTTCTGGGTGTGATTCTCGAAGGACAAGATTCCTCTCATCTACACGTCAGCACCGTGGTATTCAGGAGTTCAGTCTGACTGAGTGGGCGAGAGAATGAGTGAGTCAGTCCTCTAATGGAGGTGCTCGGTGCTCCACCTGCCAGCCCAGGGTCATTTCGGATAGCCAAGTCTAGGCAGTTATTTTGCCGTACCGTGAGGCATTTGACATCAGAACTTAGCACCTTTAGTTCTTATGCTCGCCAGTTACTCCCTCTGCTTGTCTGAACCCAGGAACAAGTGCCTATAAATCCCGAGTCTATCCGGCCTTTCCAGGCTCTTCTAGCAGGCACAGGTGTTCACTCCACAGTCCATGCTGTTCCGCGGTGCAGCCAGAGGGGGCCACAGGATGCGCAGCCACTTTAGATTCTGCACCCCTCCTGCTTCCTGCATGAGCCCTTTTTGTTCCCCATCGCCAAGCGCTTGGCTCTTAGTGTCTCAGGAACCAGGGCACAAGTGCCTGGGTCAGGCTTGAGTCTCACTCCGTCATCGTTATCTTCACGGCCTTGGACAAACTACTTCTACCACCCGCGTTGAAATGATAAAGTCTGCCTGCCAGGATTGTTGTGGAAATTACAGAAGGCATCTAATAAATGGTGGTTTCCCCTTCTTCTCTTCCCTGGTTGAGGGGACAGTGAGCAGCTGGAGCTTTCCTTCTTCGTTCTGATTTGTAGATGTTCTCTTTCAGATCTCTGCACTAGTATCACATCCTTTGAATGCACAAAATATCTCTTCTGAATTCGCAAAGATAATGATAAGATCTTCAACAGATAATAAAATGAGAGTCTTTTTCTGCTCAGGGAAAAGAATCACATTAGCTTAATTTTTTGAGTGTGGTCCACGATAGAACACGGATGTCTTTAAACACATCTGTGGGACAGACTACAGATGTGTTTAGGACTTTTTGGCTTGATCCTTTCTGGGCTTATATGGTCCAGCCTGGTAAACATGGGATTCTCTCATGTAATATGTGTGTATCCCTCACCTTCCCACAGGACCCATTTCTAGGGCTGCTCTGAGCTGCTGCCAGAGGTCCATTAGCAGCCCTGTTTTTGCTGCCCACTTTCCAGTACGAATGTGTCATAATATGAAGTCTCCAGCATGGCTGACCATTTATCAGTTTTTAAGTCCTGGTTATCCAGCGAGGAGCGGTGGTCTGTGTAGGTGAAGCCTGGCGGTCAGGCTGGTGTGCTGTATGGTCACCGTGCTTCATAAACACGAGCCTGTCCCATCTCTGCTCTCCCATGGTGCCCCAACCTGGTCTCTCCTGTTTAGTGCTGGCGTTGCTGCGTTCTGAAGCTCGACACTTTTCTCTGACCCTTAAGCATTTCATGGTGTCTTTTATCTCACTCTCCCCCTCTCTTCAAATCCATAAATATTCTCTTTTATCTGACCAGTGGCTACCTTCTACAACCAATGTCCCTCATGTGATGATAGTTCTGTGGGAGGGGGGTCTATATGCTCTCTTCTCCACATAAAATCTCTGAAAAGGGAAACAATGTTTTATTACATTCCAGACCCCACCCAGCTATTGGTGACAGAGCATTTTAACAAATCCAAATAAAACATGTTCACAAAACTATATAAAATACTTTGTCCCTTTTGTGGGGAGTTTAGAACATTTTTACACAGAGATTATGTGTGTGTAGGATGTGAATATCATACTTATGGGAATACAATGAGCTAACCATGAAGCGGTTCTAGTGAGATTTGCTAAGGAAGGCCTTTAGAGCCTGCTTCTGATCCACTCTGAAGGAATTAAAGAATGGGTATTGTCCATGGCCCTTTGATGAGAATCTAGAGCAGCAAGCAGGAAGCTCTGTCACATTGTGAAACTGTAGTACGTTTGTTTATCCAGCTATTTAGTAAACACCCTGGAAAGCGTTTACTGTAAGTTAAGCAGCTAGTGGGTTCTGGGAACATTGGATGAATGAGATCCAGGGCCCTTGGGCAAGCTTATACCACAGTGGGGAGCCAGACACATTAGCAGACGGTTAACAAGCAATCTAGATGCTCAGGGACTAGGGAGACATTATGCATTTCCCCAGGGCTCAGAGGGACACTATGTACATAAGAAGTCCAGCTCCAGCTCCTTAGTCTGCCGCAAGAGCCCAGAGAACAGAGACAGCTTATGTGGAAAACAAGGCCAGAGAATATGAGCCTGAGACTGCCAAGACATTATGGCATCCCAAACTCCAGACATCACAGGGGACAAAGAGTTCTGTGCACTTTCTGGCTTCAGGTCGCCTTCCTCTTGCCACTCTCTAAGACCTGCTCCCGTGATCTGCCCTAGTTCTGCAACCTGGATTCTCAGTCTTTGGAACCGAGGTCAGCTTTCTGCCAGGTGTGGATGGGGACTCAGATTAACTTTTTACTTCTGGTTCTGGGGGTATCGTGGTATTTTGTTTGTGGAAACAACTTGAAAAACGTGTACAGACCAAGCATGGAGAGCAGTCTCAGTGGCCAGCCAGACTGCAAAAGTACGTTAGCGCTCGCTGCGTAGGCTTCATAGTAGGGTTTTATTAGTAAGTGGGTAAAGTGTTTTAGATGAACGTGATTGAGAGGTAGAATTCAGGGTGGTGGCTGAGGGTGGGAGAGACACGGGTCCAGCAGTGTCATCACTGGACTGAGTTCATTCTGTGGCAGTCATCGGAGTATGAGCAACTGTGTGTCTTAGATGCCCTAATATACATTGCAGACGAAATCTTACCCAAAAGATGTGTCACTAAAAGGGATGAGCTGGTGATTTATATCCCTGGAATTAGCACCCCAGAGTATTTTGCTGTTGTTCTCTACCCTTGCTCTCTTGGGACCCTCAAACTTTTTGAAAAGAAAATTTGTCAGGGATTCTTGACTTGGATAGGGGAGAGTTTTGTCATGGATCCCAGAATCAGTGCTATATTTAAGGTCAATGGTAAAATTAATAGAACTTCTACTTTTTTGTGTTTGCTATAATTTCTCTTTAAATTATCTAACATAGATCCTGAAAAACATATATATTATATATGAATTAATTTTAAATTCAAGATGTTTAGCTGGTACTTGAAGAATTCATAAAGTATTTGCTATAAATTGTTCAATTATCATTATATCTAACCAACAAGGTCATTGAGGTTTTTCCTTATGTTGATGTTTGTACATTTTGTACTGTTACATGAATAATTATTTAAGGATCTAGGAAACCAAATTTCAAGATTTGGCCACCTTTTGAATAACTATGAATTTATGATTCTAGAGCATTTTGTATAAAAGATGACTACCCCATAATAACTGAAAGATGAGCACCCCATAATAACTGAGACTAGTACTCTCCCCGCTTCTGTTACTATTAAAACCACTCCCACTCAAGACACTAGAAACAACGATAGAAAACTAGAATGGCTTTTCGTGGAAACGGTCACCTTGCTGTCCCTGTATCTTCCTGCTGATGAATGCCGGGGTATGTGGTGGGGGGATTTCAGAGAAGGATGGTGGAAGAGGATACCAATATGTCTCAACTACCAGAAGGAAGCTAATGTCAATGAAGGTCAAATTGGTTAATGCTCACAGCATACCTCCTGGGAATGACTGAGTGAAATGGAAGGAGGGGAAGAGTTTCCAAGAGAGGAAAGCATGTTAGTGTTTTTGCTGTGCTCTTTATACTGAGCAGTGCATTCCTGAACTGATGGGCATGATTACATGAGTTCATGCATTCACGAATTCCATGAATTCTGTTTGGAGGATGCTTCTTCATCTCTGATTGTACATATATGCTCCCTAATTTAGGGTACCATCAAGTTCCTCTCTGAAGGACAAAGTAAGCATCATGTCTGCTGTGTTTTAGCATAGTGGCTTAGTCACAACAAACATGCATTTCTGCTAGTTCCAGAAGCCATGCAGTCCGCTATCACACCACCATCAGACATACCACCATCAGAGTCCGCATGTCTTGGGAGCCCCTTATCTGTATTCCTAGCTCTGCCTTTACAAGATATGAAGGACGAGAGATTGTTTTGGTTCTCTTTTCTCAGGACACTTGTCATTCTCATGATATAATGCTCCCCACTTCCAAGGCTCACCTAATTATATTGTCCTGAAGGTCAAGACTTTAGAATAAGAACTTAGTGAGGGTAGGTGGCACTCTTAGAGCATAGCAGCAAAGACAAATGACTCAGACCATGGTCAGTGAGACCTGGGACCTTGATGGCCCAGACAAAAGACAGTCGTTCCTGAACTTCTGACGAAAGACCTTAGTTGGGGTCTTACCTGTGTGAGGTGCAGGCTTCACTGAACTTTATCCAGCACATAGTTTATCCACCTGGAAACTATAAACTGCACACCTCCGGCAACCAAAAGCCTTTAAACACATCTGCAGCCATACAATGCACTTACAAGATAAAGTGTAATCTGTGTTGTTTAAAGCACATGCGGCTTTCTTGGTGGCAATCTGATCTCTCCATCTCTGGATTAGCATAATGCGCTATAGCTTGTGTTCATCTGAGGGTGCGGTGGAAAAGCAAAGATTAGCAGTGTGTTTCGGCTAACCCCAAATTCTGTTTTGTATTTCTTTGATACAGATTCTTTGATGTGAGGGCGAACTCTACATCTGTTTTAAAAGAAAAAAAATGCCCCGAGACTGTGTAACATGCTTACAATCTCAAGAATGTAGGAGGTTGCACAAAAAGAGGAGCTAAGGGTCTGTGTTTGGGGCTGGCAGCATCGATAATGGAATTTAATTAAAACTCAGTGGATTTCTTTTTTTGGCTTGTGAGAAATTTTTCACTGAGACTGAAAATATTTTACAGTTATACTATGCAATCTACTAGGCCACAAGCTAGATGAACACTAACTACTGTTTTAGGTAAAGCACTAACTAGAGTTTCTAAAAACAGGAGACACGGAACCAAAATCCAACACCTCTGTTCTTTCCTCCTACTTTATTTCCTACTCCTATGTTCAAAGGAACTGAGTCTCTCCAGACAACACTGGTGGTCATTATAGTCATGGCCGGCTATGCATAGCCTTTGCGTAGCAGATGCACACTTGAAGCCTTACATTGAGCCGCATGTTCATAGACCCCATAGAAGAAGTCCTCCAGGAATACATTATATTCACACAGGCATTGCACCTCAAATTAGATGGATATCCATCAGTTGACATTGGCTTTGAGTTCCTGTTCCCCAGGCTTGTGGTCAGAAAATCAGTCATATACCTTATGATCATAGTGGTTGAGCCCCTTAGTAAATTCTGCTATGGAATTTACTGTTCTTTATGTCATATTCATGTGGCTTCCCACAAACTTTTGTTCATTGCTAGACATGTAGAGTAGAAAATAAATGAGGCTCAGTATCTGGCCAAAGGAGGGGCTTCTGCCTCATCTTGCACCTTGAGGGGAGGGAGGTGTTGAGGTCTTGCCTAGGAGGAAGAATTTGTCATGTAGAAAAAGAAAACTCCAGCTGGGCAAAACTTATATAATGTGTCTAAACTATGTGCTCCAGTACTTTTGAGGTGCCCCCGGAGATTGCTTGAAGCTGCAGGCTGAGCCTGTGTAGTGCTGGCACGTAGACTCTGCCAGCACAGAGCTGAGAGCACATTTGTAACAATCTCTAGCTCCTCTGCGGTTATGTGTGTGGAGATTATAATACTGTGTGGGTAAAGTTGTGAGACTTCAATCAAGTGGCAGACAGGACATAGCATGTGACGGAAACTGTGTAATCCTTTATCTTTTTCATGAGATGTTCAAATAACGAGTAAAGAAATCACAGAAATGTTGTTCGGGACAAAGCTGGCGAAAGATCCGACCTAGCAGCAGAAGAACCAGCCGTTCTCTAGGTCTTCTCTGAATGAGACTGCAGATTCTCGGCCCCACCCTCAGACAATTCTTAGGTCCTGGCCAGGGTTCAGGAATGTGCATTATTCAGAAACCGCCCGTGATGCTTGGTTACCTTGTGGGCCGTCTCAGAGTCTGTGAGACCTTCCTTGAGCCTTTACCCTTTGGGGCATGCGGAGCTCCTGGACTCACAAGTTCTGGTTTTTCCATCCTTGCACTGCCACATAGAGGCTGTGGGACCTCGAGCATCCCAAGAAGAAAATTGTCCATGTGAAACCAAGTATGTACAGGAAAGGGTAGCAATGGGGTAATCACTACTGGGCGGTCTTGTTGTCAAAACTGATGTGCTTCAAGCTACAGTCTAGCCCAGAGAAGTCAGATGAATCCTAGTGACACGGTCACTTCATGAAGGAAAGTTGGGTTTCAGGTGGGCCCTCCAGCTGTCCTAGAAACTGCCTGTCTCATGTATCCAAGTGGCTCCAGCTGTGTCTCGTGCACACGGCTGGTAGGAATTCCTCCTTTTAAGTCAAGCAATACGATTATTAGACATTTGCTTGGAGAATTTTTTTTTTAACAAATGTAGCCCAAAATGGAATTGTCAATAGGTTTTTCTATATCAGCTTAAATAACTAAGCATGCGAGAGATAACTAGAAAAGGTTGGGTCTGCTTAGGACCAGAATCAGGAACATGCTTATGCCAGAAGGACAGCTGGCTGCCTGATGTGGCTGTGGAAGGCCCAGAGGGGAGCTGCTCTGCTGATGGTGAAGCAGCTGCTTCATTCTTATCTCTACAGATGTGCGACTGACCCCGAGTGCCAAAGTGAAGAGGGAGGGGAGCGTGGATTTTCGAGAGGGAAGGGAGGAGAGGACACCCTTTAAACTTTATTTAGATAAGAATATATTTACTGCTGGATCTAAACATGGAACTCATTCTTTCTTGAACTATAGTTGCTCTTGATTTAGGAATTTAGTCACTGCCTTGAGGGATTTATGAAGGAGTCAATATTAGGGCTAAAAATGAAAATAGCTCTCAATTGGAAATTTAGGATATATCACACTGGTTTGAATCATATTTTATTCTCCCCCAGTTTTAATAGAACCACAAAGGACAACGAACCAAAGTCTAAAATTGCCTCTGTCTCTAGAGGTGAACAGGAAGCAAATACTATGGCTACAAAGATAAATGCTAGTTATGGCTGCTTCTATAACTGTCTGCTAAAAGAATCAGGTGCCAACATGTAGATAAATAAACCTATGTGAGTGTTCGTAAGCTTGTTATTAGTGTGTGCATTTCATGATACTGTCTTTGACAATTCATTCACACGGTTAATAAAAACTGAGTTTCAAGATTTTTAAAATTTGAATCACTGTTCAAGCTGTTATTCATAGCCAAGAGTTCCTGGTTTCATACAAATTGGTGAACTTTGTTGTTTTGATTCATTGGTTTTTAAATGCATTCGTTACTTTTGCCTCCTTTGCCCCATTTCTTTTTTTTTTCTGTGTTATTTTCCCTAGTCTAATAAATTTCATAAAGGAAACATAAAGCACAGTGCAGATGTGTTTACAGCATCAGTCCCTGATTCACAAGCTCGCCAAAGATCTCCAGACAGAGCAGAATGGCCATCGCTCTGCTGCGGATGACTCACTTGCTGTAGGAGAGGTCGGGATTACGAATAACAGAATAGTACTTACATTGTTTATTACTACTTCAGAGTGTGCGGTCAGTCACCCTCTCCAGAATATCAACACTTTAAATGGTCATAGCCGAGGAACAGAGATTGTCCTCACGTGCATCTGTCTCCGGTGTAAGTTTTTACCTCCTCTCTGCATTTTCTCTCTACACCAGACATCTGTCTCTGAAACTGTTTTAGGGGGTTACATTCTTACTGTCCTGGTTAGTCAATTGCTCATTCTTTGTGGTTCTCAACTCCTTTCTTTTTTTTCCCAACCTCCTAATATTTATTCTTACTGTCTCGGGACAAATGTTCTCTTGGAACCCTTTGTGACCCTTCTCCAAACTCCCCTAGTGTTAGCAAGCTGTTCTCCCTTTATCACAGCCCTGGCTCCAAGTCAAGGTCTTCATTCCTTTAACCTAGAGTCGTCCCAGCTAGGAAAGAAACTCCATATTGCTCGCTCTCTCTCTCTCTCTCTCTCTCTCTCTCTCTCTCTCTCTCTCTCTCTCTCTTTCTTTGTGTGTGTGTGTGTGTGTGGTCTTTTATGCACACAGGAAAGTTAAAACATCAAAGCGGATGAGACCAAAGTTGTACTCTTGGGCAGAAACGAAAAATAACGTCAAAACAATAGCATCAGGAATAACCCTCGGCATCCACACAGGTTCTTCTGAACTGACTGTACCCACATGGGTTCTCTGTAAGCTTCTGCAAATGCATTGCTAACATGGAGTTTCTTAGAAAATGGCTTTGTTACCGTGTCATCCTTTAGATATCTCTAGCATAGTGCTGGCAAGACTTTCCAGCAACTGTATTCTCTCACTGGCAAAATGTTTCCAAAATATTATAGTAAACTTTGAAGCTGTGCGCTCTTCACAAGTCTGTATGGCATTTCCATATTGATAGAGCTTTTTTTTTTTCAATCGCATTTTTTTCACTCATCACCACTTGAGTGTTTCTTATCAACTTTTGTTCTCTGGATGGAGTAGGTTTGAATTCTGGATGCGAATATGCAAAATGCTGGCCAGCAAGAAGGCTCAGACATAAAGGTGTCAGAGGTCTGTAGCCAAGGACCTGAGCTCAATCCCCTCAACATAAATGGCAGAAGGAGACAAACCAGGCCTATGAGTTACCCTGTCTGTAACTTCCACAAGTGTTCCATGTGTCTGCTCCCCAGTACATAGAAAAAGTCACTTCAAGTTTTTGAAAAGAAAAAAAAACCTATACAGATCGTTTTGAACAAGTGTGTTATGTGATAGAAGCACCTAGTCCATAGCAGGGAAGGTGGGGGAGATTTAACACTACACACTGTAGGAGGACCTTTGGGTAACTGCCCTGTGAGTAGCCTCTGAGGAGCTGCTTAGGGATAGGAGAGCTCAGTCTGATCTTATGAGATCATTAATAATATGGGTGTAAATACATAGTAAATAGGCAGACGCATACTATAGATGTAAATTGTGCACAAAGAAATATACATATCATGTTATGCATTTAGTTATGTGTATATACTACACATGCATGAGCCCCTGCAAGTTAGTTCAGTAACACATCAGTGCTGCACTGAGGTATTGGACTGACGACCTGTGGAAAGGAAATGTCGGTGCTGTCCTCTTGGGTCTCCTGAAATGAACCTGGAAGATGAAAACAGTTTGAAGCAGGAGCTGCTGTTGATGGTGTTTCCCCTACAAAGAGGTGAGATGCTGCAGCCAGTGGTCCAGCATTTCCCAGGGCACTCTAAAGACTGAAGCAGACTCAGTGAACTGGCATATTGCTCCATGTCTTAGTTTGGGAATTTTAGAATTTCTTGGCAAACTACCATTCCCAAGGAGAACTCCCTGACCTAATTTAGCAAGTTCTAAATGAAGCATCTTGCTCACAGCCCGGGGGATGGGTTCAGATGGGGCAGGCTGTTTTCCTTCAGCTTGTTCCTTTTAAAGTTCCAGAGCAGTTCAGGTCAATGTGATTCGTCTATGCTGAACTCAACTGTTTATTTAGAATTCAGTGCTCATGGATGAAAGACGCAGTGCAAACACAAAGGCACAAACTCTGCCACGGCAATCCATAAACCATCCTCTTCTGAATGAAATTACGGTCTGAAAACACCAACTCTAAGAGCGGGCCTAAAGCTGTTCTCAATTAAAAGAAAAAAAAATTGTTTTCCAGTTCATGAAGCTTTCCATATCCAAGGAACTCTGAAAGGGCTTCCTAAAAGAGAAAACACATTTACCAGTGCGCTGTGAAAAACAGGCAGAGAACGAATGGGAACCCCGAGGCTGCTGCTGTGATTAAATGCCTCAGCTCATATCCCTATTTTATCCAAACACATCTTTTATTGTGCGGCTGCTCCACTGGCCTCTTTCAGGAGCTAAATGTGGATGAGAATAAGTACATCAAGGTGAAAACACCAGAGGAATTCAGGAATATAGGATATGGGCTTACGCTTACTTGGTACCAGTTGTAAAAATTCTGTGTGGACATGACTGGATGTCTTTTTTTTTCTCTTCCATGCCTGTGACAGTAGGCTCAGTGGCAGCCACACTATGGGCCTAGTCAATGCTGACATTGTGCCAGGCCTATTTCCAGTGACTTACATAGAACCAGCAGTTTAATTCCCACAGTAATCCAGTGAGTTAGCCACTGTTGCCACCTCTTCAATGTCAGATAGCAAAGCATGAAGAGAGTAAACAATGTTACAATCATTTACCAGGGAAGTCAGCTGTAGGGCTGGGTTCTGAATCAGGCTCTTGAGTTTGAACTCTGTACAATTCCAGTGTTTCACATCTCATCTGGAAGGGAGTGTGACTTAAGATCCAGCATTTGATTCAAATGACTCTGTGGAAGTTCTTAGGTGCTGGCCCAACAGGGATCCGGAAGACAAAAGAGCATTGCGAGGTCAAAGGTTTTAGATGTGCAAAGCACTTTCATCCGGACTTGTCACAACAGAATTAGGAAGCTGTCATTCATTTTATTTCTAAAAAAACGACAAGATCTTAATGAATGTCAGTCTTCTAGACTTTTGGACTCAGTAGTAAAGGACTCCGCATACAACTCTCCTGGAGCCTCTAAAAAAAAGCATTGCATGCTAACTATAGTGCCAGTAGCAACTGTCACTACATCTGAGTGCAGGATGGAGAGGGAAGCAAAGCCTCGGTCTCTGCCAACCCTAGAAAGCCTGTAAAAGATCACGCAGGATGACCTGTGGGTGCTGTTAGCTCGGGTTTTAACCTGACAGGACAAGGAGAAGTCACTGTCTCATCCTCCCAAGTGTTATCTCTTGTGAAACTGGTTCAGTGACGTCCTTCTCCAAGTGAGGTCTGCGCAGGCACAGATACATCTATTCAGTCATGACTTCTGACAGAGGGCTGAAGTCATTACCACCAGTAGAACTTTCTGAGGCCGAGTTTTTGTAGAACCAAACAAAACACCTCACAAAGTAGTAGCTATGTAGTTGTAGTCCTGCCCAACCTTGAGGACATATTCTGCAGCCCTCTAAGGTGCTACTGAGTTCTAATGAAGGAAAACAGGGCATGTGGAAGAAGCCCAGATGTTTTTTCCCTTTCTTCAGCACAAGTAAGGGCACATCTGCCTTCGAAGCCGCTGCGGGATGTAGAGTATTGAAATTCATTTATTTTCCCATATCAGATGACACCAGGGAGACTTGTCATTTAAACTGTTTAAACACACAGCAGAGGAAGACAGAAAACGACTGAGAATGCCACCCGAAGACTCTACAGTCCTCCGTCGTTTGACATTTGCCTCTTCTTTAAAGTTTTCCACCTCACTCGTCCTTCCCGAGCCTGGAGTGTGGATTTAGCAGCCACCAACTCCAGCAAGTCCAATTCATGCATTGCAACCGTGGTAACCCAGCTTGAAATGGTGTAATTCCGTGGAAGCCTGCTCTTCCTAATGTCATTTCAGCTACATCGTGATCAATAGTGAGGTGCTGGGCACACGTGTGTGAAACTGGGATGTGACTCACAGGCAGCTCCTGGTGGTTTGTCATCTGGTTCGTTGGAGTCACGCAGGAAGTGAAGTGCAGGCTCGGGCTATTTCAGGCCGGCCCCAATGTCAACAGTCTCCCGATGCTGTTTTAATAAGCAAAGAGATTCATGTTGGGTGCTATCACATTCTAGGACAGAATTACTCACTTCCTAGAATTTGTAAAACTATCTTACCATTTCTTTATCCGTAAGAACTAATAGCCCTTGAAACAGGCTGTCCTCTTCCTAAAGTGTTCCTGTAACACTCCTGCAGCGGGGCAGGATCTATAGATACCTCTGTGTGACGTTTAAAATGGTATGTTTTCATTTATGAATTGCCAGCAGGACCTTATGTAAATGGTGAGGGTTACATTATGAAGCATAAACCTAGCTGGAAGATTTCCTGGCGGACTTATGTTCATGTGAATAAATATTTTGTGTCTATTTATATCAGCAGCACATATGTAAATGCTTTTAGAAATTAAAAAAGAGGGCTTACAATAAAAACTCTATTAGCTCCCCCTCCAGATTTATTTACCCAGAGAAAAACCTATAATTGTTTTAATTATTTCTAGATTTGCATTTTTGTTAACCACTTATAGCTTCCAAAATATTGCTAGGTTAGCTCATCACATGTGCGTGCATACACATACACACATATGCGTGTGTGATCATAATTTCTTGCTTGATCTGGGTTCATTGTTTTCTGTTGATTTCATACGTGGTGGATCAGGATCTAACTTTGAAATATAGTGTGACTTTTAGTTCTTTCTGGTTATCTCCGTCCTTTACATTAAGACATTGCTGTAGTTTCAATCTGGAGTGTTTTTCTGAGATCCACTGTCTTCAGCATGGCATCACTAGTAGGCCATAGAACCTTTGGGAGGTGGCGCCTAGTGGTAGGAAGTTAAGTTATTGAGGCTGTGGTCACTGGAAGACAGTATGGGGACCTCAGACCCTTGCTACTGTATGCGTCACTGCCCAGCCAACATGAGATGAATACCTCAATCTACCACACATCCTCTGTCCTCTCAGACAAAACATGTCCTTCCTGCCAAAACACCAGTGGGGCCAAGTGACCAAGGATTAGAAATCTCATGTCCTTGCCCCGAAACAACTGTTTTCCCTGCTATATGCTGGCTATTTTAGATATTTTTTAAGTAGAGACCTAACTAACAACGTGTTATCTCCTTTCTTCAATTAGAGAAGAGTGGTTTCGTTATAATGTAAGAATATTCCCATCTTGGTTTCCTTGTGCACTGTAACAAAATGCCTGATGCCGAGTTATTTGTAAAACACAGACATTTAGGGGCTGGGCAGTGGTGGCGCACACCTTTAATCCCGGCACTCGGGAGACAGAGGCTGGCGGATCTCTGTGAGTTCGAGATGAGCCTGGTCTACAAGAGCTAGTTCCAGGACAGGTTCGAAAGCTACAGAGAAACCCTGTCTCCGAAAAAAACAAAACAAACCAAAACAAACAAACAAACAGAAAACCCACACGTGTTTCACAAATCATTCTGGAGGGTGAAAATGATCAGGACAGCAGCTGATTCAGTGTCTAGTGAGGCCCAGACACCGTCCCATGGATTGAGTCAGACAGCAGAACTCTTGCATATATGGCAAAGGAAAAAGAGAAAACCTTTGCATGTATCCATTCCTGGAGCGCAAACTGGGCCTGCGCTAGCTCCCTCCACATCTGTGAGAAGTCGCTGTTGCGCTGTGTAATGGGGAAGCTCTTCTGACATCCTTCCTGAAAGGCTCCAGCTTTTAAAGCTTCTCAGCAGGGCAGGCTTGTGTCTCAACACATGGATTCGAGTGGGCACACTCTAGCTGTATCATTTACTCTTTCTGTAGCTTGTTCTTCTTTCAGTATCTTCTGCTTTCCCTTTACATTATGAAGGGTGACTTAATCCACACTGTATTTTTATCTTTATACGGAGACTTTAATGTTCTATCTATAGGTATATTCTAAAGATTAAATTATAAATAAATTACTACTGTGTTGTCCCATCACATTAACCCTTTTATTATTGTGCAACAATCTTTATCTCTTGCCAATTATTTTTAACCCTTAATAGCCTTTACTGATAAAGAGGCTGTCCACCTCTGCCCGTTCCAACTACTCTTCTCCTGGCCTACTTATACTTCCTATGTGTTGTGAACTTTAGTCTCTGTTGGGGATATGGTTGGATTGTGCCTGTGTGTCTTCAGCTTCTGAATATTTTATTGATGAATCAGATCCATCTATATTTAAAGTAACTATTGCTATTATTTATTGCTAAATAAAGAATTACTGCTATTTTGCCGTTTCAGCCTGGTTTATAGTCCTTTCTTCCGCTTTTGCTATCTTCCTTTGTTGAGTTTTTTTTATTTTGGTATGTGTATCAGTCTTGTGTATTTTCTTTTCTCTGCGATTAACCTGAGATTTGCATAAGACCTGGTGAGAGTCTATTTTAAGATAATTATTTTCATTTTCAATCACATATAAAAATGCTTTTCTTAGGCACATACACTTGGTTATTAATATATAAATTTACTTCTCTCCCAGGGCGTCCACTAACATATATTGTGTGTTTATTCTTAGCCCTTTAGCTTTGCACACTAGCATTAGTGTTGCTTGTGATTTATGTGCCACCCTCGCAGTCTGGATTATTTTGTATTCATCTGTGTTTGCATTTGCCAGTAAAATGCCCGCTTTCATATTCTTTCATTTTGCAGTCTGCTGTCCTTCAAGATCTCCCTTTACAGCTCTTTGTCAGGAAGGTCTGGTGGTAGAAAATCCCTTTCTCTCTATTTGCCTTGAAATGTTTTTCTCTCTCATTCAGTTCTAATGGATTTTTTTTTTTCCAGGATGGTCATTCTTGGTGACAGCTTTTTCTTTTTTCCTTTTTTTTAATCACATTGACTCCATCTTCATATTCGTTTCTAGGCACCAGCCTTGCTGACAGCCTTAAGGAAGTGCACTCTGATGTGACGAGTTGATTTCCTCCCACTGCTTTTAAAATTCCTTGCTTGGCTTTTGACAGTTTAATTACTTTAATACTGTGTTTTATGTTCAAATTTGAGTGGTTTTCAGCCATTTTTAAGCCTTCCATATTATTTTCTCTATTTTGAGTTTTCTGTAATGCATGCCGGTTTCCCCGGTAATGCCTCACATCTGAACAACTTAAACTGATGTGTCCGCAAATGTATTTTTTTTTCTGCTTGATTTAATTGTTTTTAAAGCCCCCATCTAACTGTTTAAGTTTATTCATTATAATTTAGGTGTTGGTTCTTATTATTTATTATAGATTTATTATTTATTTCTATACTCTCATAGTATTGCTATATTTAATCTCCAATTGTTGCAGTGTGGCCCCTGGAAGACCTTTGAGCCGGGCTCCTGTGACTTTTGATAACTCAACCCCAGATTTTATTGTTTATATTTTTAACACTCTCATGCCTCTATTCACTATAGGTTCCCTCAAACCTATCCATATTTAATGTCACCAATCCATAATTAATGTTAAACTAACCCACAGAGTAGGCAAATCAATAATCCCATAAATATTTATTGAGTGTTAAAAGACTATGTTCGATGCAGTGGAGAACATTGAAATTTAGGATATAATTTCTGCCATCAAAGGTCCTGTTAGGCCTTTCTCAAAGATAAAATAAACTAAGGGAAGATAATAAAACATACATGGTAGACAAAGAGTGAATCGTAGAGGCTGGAGTTCTCGGTGAAGGAAAGGCAAGGTGTGACTTAGCGCCTGACGAAAGGGGCCCAGGAACGTGGTGTCTGGTCAGGTGAACTGGCAATGAGAAGGCAGTGGGGAGACAGTTGCTACTGCATGTAGGAGGCTGTATTATAAAACCATCTCCGATGCAATAGACAAATTTTTCTTTTAGTAAGATAAAATTAACTAAAATTGATAAAAGAAGTAGAAAATGAGAATAATTCTGTATTTTTAAAATAAGTTGAATTAGTAAGGGAAATTATTCCTACAGAGAGGATTCCAGGACAGATGCACTGTGCAGAAGTTGGGGAAATTATTCTAGTGTTTATGAAATAAATTATACTAATTTCAAGCTAATTCAGATATAAGCAGAGATAGTACTTTTAGAACATTTTTAAAGAATAAAATATGTATTCAGAGTATAGAACTAGGGAACATAAACTGCAATAAGAAAACTTCTAGGATGTGAAGAATTAACATTGACATATGCTAATTGAATGTAATATTCTTTTAGATCACCATAACAGAGTCCTGTTTGTGATCTAACAAAATCTCACATTGATGTTCCTCATGATTATAGACACAGAGCTGATTCACCCCAAGATGTAGCTCCAGTCACAACAGGGACATAAAAAGGATAATACATCGTGATTATTTCAAGTATATCAACATATATACTTTAAAATTTGGCTATTAAATATCAATGCTAAATAATAATTTTATTAGTGTGATGAGGTATACAAATTATCTGACTATCATAAGTAGACTCAAAGACAGCACTCTTAAATTTTAATACATAATTATGTAGAAGCTGAAACATAAAGTACAAAAGACCTTCCTTAGTTTGACCAGAGGAAGCCAGTGAAAAACAAGCCATGACAATGACATACTTTCTTCCAAAATCAATGAAAGGCACGAGCCCTCCTCTGGCTGTTTTTAAATGATGCTTAGTGAAGGTCTGACCCTACGCAATAAGGCAAGTAAAAGGAAGAGAAAGCATGCAAGTAAGAAGCAGGAGCTGTAAAACTGCCAGCGTATATCACGTAGAAAATGTTCATAAATTTACATATGACATCTCAAGAAGTCCAAAAAATTCTGCTTGAGGTGAAAAAATTTTGTTGAACTTAGAAAGGTCTCAGGAGTCAAAAACAGCATAAAATATCAATTCTATCTCTGCACACTCAAAAATTATTAAGTAAAACTACAAATAATAGCGTTTATTTTTGTATCAAAACTATATACTTGGTAATAGGCTTAAAAAGTGCAAAATACTGAAAATCATTTTGTAAATGTATGAAAGATTTAAGAAGGCAAATAAATAATTAATCATAATTAATCATATTGTACAGTGAAGACTTTTATCTAGTTGATTTTTTTCAAAAAAATACATACATACATACATATATATACATACATATTTATATATATATATATAAAATACCAGGGGTGCTAACATTCTGAAGAATGGGTTTGGAATGAGTCGGTAGAAGGAATAGATTATCAGGACATAGACAAATGTGTACCGTCAACTGATTTGTAACAAAGACAACAAATGTCGCTTCCTGGCTTAAGTCAGACTCACAAGAAACAGTTACTGTTCTTCATTGATTATATTGAAACAAAGGAAATAATACCCACCCCATTCCATACAAAAAAATAGCCCCAAATTTTTAATAAAACTTTACATCAAAGTAGAAACTCTAAACCTTAAAAAATAAACAGAATATCTTAGAATGACAGTAATTATTCATTAGAATACAGTGTATGAGAAAAAGTGCCAATAACCTAAATTTAACAAACATGCAAATTCCTCAGTGAAAGCATTGTTCATGGTCCAGACACAGAGTGGAATCTTAATCTGCTGTACACAAATTAGAAGAAAAAATCAAACACAAACTGTATAAACAATTTTCACATCTCAATGAAAAGGAAACAAAGAAGGTAGATTTGGTGGAACAAGCCTGTAATACTTACTAACTACTTGGAAACCCCTGAGGCAGGAGCATCATGAGTTCAAGATGTACCTGAGCTGCAGAGAAAATTTATGTTCTGCCTGGCTAACTTCATGAGACCTTGTCTCAAAATTAAAAAAAAAAAGAAAATGACTAGGGTGTATGTTAGTGAGAGAGGCCTCGGGTTCAACTCCTAACAGCAAAATTTCATCAATGTGTAAATTGCTTAAACACATCCTTCATCAAAGAAGATATAAGAGAGTTCAATAAGCATTTGAAAATGTAATAATGCTATCAGTCAACAGGGAACTGTAAATTGAAGTAGGAGTTCTCTTTTCAGAGCTGCTACAACTATCAGATACCAAATGTTAACTATCATGTCCTAATACTTTTTCTATGCTAGTAAGGGTATAAAATATTATAGCATCTTTTAGAAATTTTCTAATTCTTTATGAACTTAAACACGAACCTTCACCATGGCTGAGCATTCTCAGACCTAGTTATAGACTTTTAAAAAATGAAAGCATCCACAGTCCTTGTCTTAGTTACTGTTCCGTTGCTGTGAAGAGACACCGTGACCAAGACAGCTAGTAAAGGGAAGCATTTACTTGAGTGCTGGCTTACAGTTTCAGAGGGTGAGTGTGATCATCAGGTCAGGAAGCATGGCGGCATGCATGGGGGAGGTGCTGAGAGGTCCGTACTGATCCACAGGCAGCAGGGAGAGAGAGAGAGAGAGACAGAGAGAGAGAGAGAGAGAGAGAGAGAGAAAGCGCAAAAGGGGAGGGAGAGAGTGGAGAGAGAGACTCAGCCTTGCATGGCTCTTTACAATCTCCAAAACCCCCTCCCTGTGGCACACCTCCTCCAACATGGCCACACCTGATCCTTCCCAAACAGTTCCATTAACTGGTGACTGAACATTCACATTTATGAGCCTATGGGGCCATTTTCATTCAAGCTATCGTAGCCTTATATAAAAATATAAAGCCTGAGTTTGGAGAGATGAACTGGCAGTTAAGAATCCTGACTGCTCTTCCAGAGACCCCTGGTTCAGTTCTAGCACTGATATGGAAGCACACACTGTCTAGACTCCAGTCCCAGTGGATCTGACACCCTCTTTTGACCTCCTCAGGCACTGCATGCATGCGGTGCACAGACATGCAAACAGAAGAAAATACCCACATAAAACCAAAGGGAAACTATAACTTCTTTTTTTTTTTTTTTTTTTTTGGTTTTTCGAGACAGGGTTTCTCTGTAGCTTTGGTGCCTATCCCGGAACTAGCTCTTGTAGACCAGGCTGGCCTCGAACTCAGAGATATAACTTCTTGAATAAGAATGTTGATAGTCACTTTTTAATCATAATAACCAAATACTGGACCAACCTAAGTGCTATTATTAAAAAATAGAAACAGAGATGAGGATGTGAAAAAAATTATGGTACGTTCATACAGTGGACTACTGCGTATGTGTGTAGTCTAGAAGGGACCACCAGAAGTAATGGAGATGCTTTTTATCATGGCTGCCCTAATGTTACTTGGGGTCATTCACTTGACAAGACTTATGAACTATGTGCTTAGGATAGTGTGTTTGACTGTGTGTCATTTATAGACCAGTTAAAATGTTGATCTGGCTTTGATATTCTTAACTCATTGGAGAAGTACTTACCAAACCTGGATTTTTCAGTATTCCTAAGCAATCAGCATTGCCCCGCCCACAGCCACTCTTACTTCCTTTGCTTGGGAATACAGACACACCACAATCTGCTCTTTACTTCACATTTTGTCTGCATTCTTAACCACTTCCCCATTCGTCCACTCAAAATGCTGCTATGCTTTTGGACTACTGTTTATTTTCATTTTTCATTTCCTCTAGCTGCTGAAATTTATTCTCTCCATTTTCTGTCCCTCGCCGCCCCCTGTATATTCCTACTGCTGGTTCTTAATTCACTCAAGAGTCTTTCCCTGATTATTCACAATATTGATGTAACATTTGTCTTCACGCCCCATTCACAATCTGGCTGATGGAAAAGTACTTCTAATTTATCCCAGGCTACTCTACAAATTCTCAACGTTGTTATGCTAGCATTTATATTAATCATGTTCTCCAACTACAAAAATAGTTCCCACTCTGGTCTCCAGCGTGTTTTCCTGTTATCCGTACTTCTTCACTATTCAGATGTAACGTTTGCACCATCTGACAATTTTGACACCCGTCTGTATCCTTCTTGAAGAGATTTGAAATTGTATATGAAGTTAATCTGGAAAATTGTCCTTTTTATGGTTATGTTAAATGATGCTAATAACCAAGTTTATCACTTTCTCACGTTTTTAAATTTGACTAAGCAGATATGTACTGAGCACTTAGGACTGTCCTGAGTGCTATGGATGTATTTGTAACCATTATGCATGTATTCTCAATTTTAAAAGAGCTTGAAGCCTACCACATTTGAAAGTTAACAAGTAGATATACTTCAGCATGTTAAACTCTGTCTCTGTCTGTCTGTCTCTCTCTGTCTGTCTGTCTGTCTCTCTCTCTCTCTCTCTCTCTGTGTGTGTGTGTGTGTTTTAGTATCCTTGTGTTCTTGTGTCAGTATAGTAAATTTTGACTACTGTGAGTTGCTTTGGGATATCATTTTTGGTTGGAATAAGGTTATATAGGTAGCTGGTAAAAATGTTAGTTTAATGTCCCAGTAGGCACTGAATCTTTCCCTCTTCTATGGAAAGAAAAACTTAGTTTGTTTGACATTTATCTAGAATGATTGGATTGGTGCTGGTGTCTGTAAGGATGGTTCTGGAAAAGCATAGTTTTCGAGTCAGCAGGCTGAGATGAGACGGTCTTTCCCTGTGTTGGTAGACAGCATCCTGGAACTGGGACCCAGATGGAACAAGAGTGCACAGCAAGGGCCGATTCTTGTTCTCTTCCTGGGACCTAGGATACCGTTTTCTTTCTGCATGTGGATCTTGGAGCCCCACATGCTATAGGAGCCATACCGTGGCCCCACAGTCTCTGACCACTGATCTGATGTTGCAAGTTACACCATCCCTGGTTGGTTCTAAGAACTGCAACTTGAACTGAGCCACACTAGGGCTTCCTCAATCATAAAACCTCTGTCACGATCTAATCTGCTCCCCTAATAATCTCCTTCTCAACTCTGAGTGTGTCTGTAGAGAAAGACGGAGATTCTGTTGGACTATCTCACCGGGGGACCTGGTCTCAAACAGTAAGGGCCCTCCAGAAAAACAGAGAAAAGAGCATATGGAGTGTGTGTGTGTGTGTGTGTGCGTGCGCGTGCGTGCATGCGTACACACGCACGTGTGTGCGTGCATGTGCACAAACACACGCCCCTGAGTTCACACATGTGCACAATGCATACAAGTAAAGACAAGGATTTATTGTGAAGCTTTAGCACATATGATCTGGAAGACTGGAACTCCGGGGAAGACTTAGTATTGTAGATTGAATTTGCAAACAAATGATGCCATCTTCATGGGATCCTCAGATGTTTTCTCTGTAGGGATGTCCATGTTACAGAATACAGGGTCCTTATTCATTATCTACTACCTACAACATTATTTTCATCTAAAAATACTTTCACAGTTTCTAGGGAGATGTTGGACCACATACCTGAGCACAGATGTCACAGAAATTTGGTTATGCCTTGGCTCATCCTCCTAGCTTCGTTTTCCTACAAAGCTTTAGTCAAGCAATCAAATGCCAAGGCCGTAGTCTTCTCTACTGAGGAAGCTGACTGCTGGCGTAGAAACTTCCCTCAGTTGCTTTCCAAAGGGACCTCTTCAGAAGATTGTTTACAACCTGGCAGCAATGTTAGCAGAGCAAGAGAATTGTCACTGCTCCATTTTCTTATATCCAGTTCTGAGGTAACCAAGAGGCCTAGTGATAGAGGAAGGTCATTGGTTAAATAATAAAGAAACTGCTTGGCCCTCATAGGTTAGAACATAGGTGGGTGTAGTAAACAGAACAGAATGCTGGGAGGAAGAGGAAGTGAGCTCAGACTCTATAGCTCTCCTCTCTGGGGCAGATGCAATGAAGCTCTGACCCAGGATGGACATAGGCTAGAATCTTCCTGGTAAGCGCACCTTGGGGTGCTACACACATTATTAGAAAGGGGCTAGTCCAGGTGCGAGAGTTAGCCGAGAAGAGGCTAGATATAATGGACCAAGCAGTGTTTAAAAGAATACAGTTTGTGTGTTGTTATTTCGGGGCATATGCTAGCCAGACGACCAGGAGCTGGGGCGGCAGGAACACAGCCTGCAGCTCCTACTACAAAATGGCGCCCGATGTGGTAGCAGCAATTTCTTGGGTCTGCTCTGCTTGTTAGAGGCAAGCAAGCACTCTCATCTAAGAGAGGCTTACTGACTCAGCTTTAGCTGGAATGCTTGCAGCTCTTTTAAGAGGTCCTGCCACGAAACACTTAAATGGTATTGATAAAAGCTGACTGCATGCTTGTTTGTTTTCAGCTGTAGCAGGAAAAAAGTTGTGTTGTTTTAAAATGCTGGCGTTCTGGTCTGTACTGCCAGGGAATACTCTGACTCTTTCAGACAGGCAGGCCGAGTGTGGTCTGTGAGCAGAATGCTGCAGCTTGCTTGCTGGCAGGGACCTTGAAACGTCACGGAGTTGTGGCGATAAAGATGGCTACAGCCGCCGGTACCTCTGCCATGAGGCTGGAAACCTAAGGAATGGGCTGGATCCAGCCATCAAAGCCATGGCTTTAGTCCTACTGATATTGCTTGGTAAATTAAAGACTCATGTGGTCAGAAAAAGAGAGAAACAGTAAAGAAAGATTCAAAGACAAAGAAAACCTTTAAATGATTTACAGTGTGTTTAAAAATATATGAAGGCTAAAAGTTAAAGTTCTTAAAAAGTGAAAAAGGAAGAAAGAGAGTAGTTGGGTGTGGTAGTACACACCTTTAATTCCAACATTTGGGAGGCAGAGGTAGATTCACCTCGGAGTTGAACTCTGTGACTTCCTGGTGTGGAATTCTGAGAATTCAAGGACAGTCTGGTCTACTGGCTGTGTTCCTGCCGCCCCAGCTCCTGGTCGCCTGGCTAGCTTATGCCCCGAAATAACAACTCACAAACTGTATTCTTTTAAACACTGCTTGGCCCATTATATCTAGCCTCTTCTCGGCTAACTCTCGCACCTGGACTAGCCCATTTCTAATAATGTGTGTAGCACCCCAAGGTGCGCTTACCAGGAAGATTCTAGCCTATGTCCATCCTGGGTCGGAGCTTCATCGCATCTGCCCCAGAGAGGAGAGCTATCAAGTCTGAGCTCACTTCCTCTTCCTCCCAGCATTCTGTTCTGTTTACTCCACCCACCTATGTTCTAACCTATGAGGGGCAAGCAGTTTCTTTATTATTTAACCAATGACCTTCCTCCATCAGCCTAGCCCACAGTTGCAATAGTGATGAGACACATAAGGATAGAGCCGTGCAAGCAATCAATGCTAGTTCCAGACTTGCTATGTGACCCACTTATAGCTTCCAGACAGACAGAAAAGGGAAGAGTCTTTTCCTAGTACAAACAAACAGTCTACACTCATGCTTGGTTTGGGGCAAGGACACAGAGCTAGAAGGTGTTGAAATATGGAGCGGCGGGCTGCATCCCCGGCACCCGACCGCCCACATGGCTAGCTTATGCCCCGAAATAATTACACGGAAACTGTATTCTTTTAAGTACTGCCTGGCCCATTAGTTCCAGCCTCTTATTGGCTAGCTCTTACATATTGATCTAACCCATTTCTAATATTCTATGTAGCACCACGAGCTGGCTTACCAAGAAAGATCTTAACCTGTGTCTGTCTGGAGTGAGAGAATCATGGCGACTCCTGACTCGGCTTCTTTCTCCCAGCATTCTGTTCTGTTTACTCCGCCTATCTAAATTCTACCCTATCAGAGGCCAATCAGTTTCTTTATTAATTAACCAATGAAAGCAACAGATAGAAACATGACCCTCCTCCAATAAGAAGGAACTGGAATTGCATGACTCAGGGAAAAGTCATCAGATTTTAATGGTCTGGAGCAGCGGGTCTCAACTTGGAAGTCACGACTCCTTTGAGGGCCACATATCAGATACTCTGCACATCAGACATTTATAGTATGATTCATAACAGTACAAAAACTACAGTTATGAAGTAGCAATGAAATAATTTTATGGTTGGGCGTCACCACAAGATGAGGAACTGCTTTTCAAGGGTCGTCATGGTAGGAAGGTTGAGAACCCCTGATCTGGAGTGAGTTAGCTGTCTTGATTGGAAACTCTAAAGTAATGACAAAGTAAAGGGCGGGCGTCTTACTCTTTCATTTACAGTCAATTTTGGATTGGCATCGGCATTAAACATTTAGTTAAATATTTAACATAAAAAAAGGCAATAGAGGAGATAATCAAAACTTGCTTATGAATGAGAAGTCCAAAGCCCCACCTCTAGCTTTGGAACCGTAAGTAGTACCTCCAGCCCGTCTGTAAAGTAAGACTATGAGAGAAATCATCAGGCTTTCAAATGTCTTAGTTTCCCTTACATCTGGTGAATCGCAGCCTCAGTCACCCGGCTCCGTGCTTGTTGCAATAGAGCGCATTGTATTCTGCTTCCCAGAGTACAAGAGCATGTGCTTTCTCTCTACAGTGACAACCACATTTTCTTGAACAATACCTATTAAAAATCACATTGAAGATCTGAGTCACAAGTCTTATGATTTAAATCTGAGCCTAAGTTTAAAAACGGCCTGTCTAGAGCCTGCCAGTTTCCATTAAGAACCACAGTGTCAGTTTGAATTACTGCTGAATTAAGCAGGACCCTGCAGGATATTGTGTCCCTTAGCAGAAGGCATGCACGTTCTCCTTGGCTCCATTCTGTTTCCGTGGTGGCAAAGAAAATGATGTCAGAATTCATGGACCTGCTTTCTTGTAAAGTCCCTAATTTTCCGGTAACATCTGACATATAGAACTTTATCATGTCTGGTTCATAGCATTCGTCATGACTGTTGTTTTCCTTACCGAACCTTTTTGGCTCCTCTTATCCCTGACAGAGGGAACCTCAAGCCCTCTGAGGACACCAAACATCATTATCCTGTCCAATAACAGTGCCCCGGCTTCAGTAAGTTCTCCCCTTACTATTTATGTGGAGATCTTGCTTAATGCTCAAAATGACCTTCCAGGAAGGGCTGTGTGGGAGAAACGACGTGGCAGAGTTTGAGCTCCATGGCCATTGTCACACAGCTAGTGTGTGATGAACAGGAACTCTCCAGAAAGTCGAATTCCACATCTCATTCTCATTAGTACCAACGTCTTACCGGTTGTGTTCCTCTATGAGATAGTAAGTTTTCAGGGGCAGAGGAAGGACAGTCGTACTGTTTCCATTTTTCTTGAAATTTTTAACTTCTTAATTGACTCATACATCTCCGGCGTGTAGCCGCTAAGCGAGTACGGTTGGGATTTTTGGTAAGCAGACATGCACATTACTTTGAATTTGAGTGCTCGATTGTGTCAGAATGGCAATAAAGAAAGAAAAAGGTGGTAAGCCACTGTCCTCTGTTTAAAGTGCATGCCCGTAACTTAGTTTCTCTGTTCCTTCCCTCCTGTTCTCTCTCAAGCTCCTCTTCTTTCTTGTAGAGCTGGACTCCCTCTGGGTCTCCCTAGTCTCTTTTCTTCCCCATGTACTCGCCATCAACTTTCCAGCCATTTCCTGCTGTCTGTTTATATGTGACTCAAGTTTCAATGCCAAATATAAAATTAAAAAATTTTAACAGTTACGTGTGATGATCTAGCTCCTAGATCATTTTCTAGCCTTTTTGCAGTACTTACCAAGTGCAGTGCAAATGAGGTAAAGGTTCCAAGACAGACAAAAGCCCATGGCATTGAAGACTTGGAAAGGTTCTGAAGTGTTCAATGGCTGGACCTGCCCTGAGATAGGACAGCTTCAGTGGGTATGAGGACAGCTTCAGTGGGTATGAGGACAGCTGGCAGTAGGCAGACTGTGAGGCCGTGCTGCTTCCAGAACCGTGCTGTTAATTGGCTGAAAATGAAAATAAACATCTAGAAAGATCCCTGTTACACTTTACCGGGCTCCATCAGTCATTCAGGTGGCCATATCCACGTGCCCAGTTCTCTCAGGGCATCCTCTGAGGACGGAGACTCAATTCCCAATGTCACACGAAGGGAACTGTGAGTGCTGTAGAGGGGCCCGCGGACGTGAGAAGTGCGTCTCGCCATCAGTGGCATAGCAGAGCACACACACCGCACTGTCACGCCAGGGAGCTGCCTGGTTTCCAAGGAACTCTCTTTGTTTTTTTAGGAAAGAGAGTTGGAGGGAAAAGCTGCCTTACTTAAGCCTGCTTTTCACAGGGCCAAACAGAATAAGACAATATTTGATGTAAACCTAAAGCAAATTAGGAAGCACAATTTCATAATTAATTTAGTAGTATTTGAACTTGCTATCTCTGGAGGTTATGTGTTTCTCATCAGTTGTGTTTATGAAACGGATCTCTCAATCTCCTAGGCTACACCATGAAATGAGAGGAAGAACCAGCCTGAAACCCCGTGGGTTTTAGTAGGAACAGAACTTCATCCTGAGCTCAGCAAGATGCCTGTCAGGTGTTCACCCCGGCAGTGCAGGGTGGCCGTCCCCCACCCCCGCCCTCCATATGAAGGCCCCGCCCAAACCGATGTCTGTAGATATCTGGGAAGCAAGTGATGCTGTTCTGGTGCTCAGAGCCCGCCCAAGGCCTCTTGGTCTGAGCTCAATGAGATGGGGGAGTGGAGAAGCAGGATTGTTTATAAAATACTCTTGACGTTTGCAGTTTCTGAATACAATGCTGAACGGTCCATGTCTCACCTCGCCATTTATGAGTCAAATGATTTGGATACAAAATTGATAGAAATTAATAACATTAAAAACATTAATTAGTGTTTCTATTACTGTGAAGAGACGCCATGACCATGGCTACTCTTATAAGGAAACATTTAACTGGGGCTCATTTACAGTTTGAGAACTTGAGTCCATTATCATCAGGGTGCGACTTGCTGGCGCAGACGCAGACATGGTGCTAGAGAAGGAGCTCAGAGTCTTACAATTCGACTTGTGGGCAGCGGAAAGTGGTCCGAGACACTGGGCGTGGCTTGAGCATGTAGGAGACTGCAAAGCCCCCACAGTAATACACCTCCTCCAACAAGGCCACGCCTACTCCGACAAAGCCACGCCTACTAGTGTCACTCGCTGTGAGTCTATAGGGACCAATGACATCCAAGCCACCACATGTACTTTCGAGCATGGAGACCTGGCGGGACTGGCAGATGGTACCGGTGCTGCAAACATTCCCTAACAGTGCACTTTCTTTGCTTCCAGAAACATCTGGCATGTCAGAGCCATACTGTCTTCTGTGGGACCTCCTTTGAACAGCTTCCATAAAACACTTTTATGAACACGTTGTTTCAATCAAGGCCTGGAAGGACAGATATCCATCTTCTTCTCTGCAGGCCGCTGTAAGGTTTGTGTCATTTATTTCCATTTTTATTACCAGCGATATTGTTAATTTTAAGGGATTTTTCTAAAAAAAAATGTCTTGGTAATCCTTTTCAGAAAGAACTCTGCAAGAAGATAACGCACAAGCTTTAAGGCTTTAACTTAACTACGAGATAGACATAAATAAAAGGAAACAGGCTGTGGGGCGTCTCATCCCCATCATCGCATGTTCTGTGTGGTGCCCGGAGACACTAGGGATAGCGCAGGTTCCACATTGGCCGTAAACAATCTTTATGTCTAGGTTTACAAACCCTAAACTGAATAGATTCCATTAGTCTATATTAGGTGTGACCATACATCAGATTTTGCTAGATAATTTCAATCAGCCAGTACTTATGGATAAAATGCACTTTGAAATATCAAACATCAAAACTGCATTTGTCTGGTATCAACTAGTGCGATCACCACGGCGCTTTTAAATGGAGACTCTCAGTGGACCAAGTGTCCTTATTTTGTCTACCAAGAGGTGCTCACCTTAGGTTTCTTGAATGATAAAGAAGGCTTGTGTAACTGTGTGTGTGTGTGTGTGTGTGTGTGTGTTAGCATTTTGCAAAGCAGTTCTTTTCCTCTCTCAAGGAGCAATCTTGCTGGCAGGGCACAGCTTCCATCTGGAAGTATGCTTGCCTCTGCAATAGCACCAAATAAAAGCCTTTTATTTTGAAGACGCTGTCTGACAAAGACTGAATTTGGTTCCTGTGTCTTTCATAGCTGGAACACGCAGCAGAATATATAGGGTAAGGCCTGGAACATGGAGTCGACAGAAACTAAATAAAGAACAAACAAGAAGACACACCCTACTGCCCAGCCTGACACATCTTTCCCCCAAAGGTGTTTATTCCATTTGGTGGGACTTTTATTCTGTCCCAGGTGGCAAATGTTTTCTCCCTAACAGACCTTTACTGTGTTTTAACTTTTTTATTTCTTTTATTCCGCTGAGAAATCAGAGCAAATTGTAAGCAATCCTGGACTAACTTCCGGTCTTTCATGTCGCCCTCCATGTGTAGTGTCTTGATTAGCTCGCCTTGTAGGGCCTGGCTGTGGCTATTTATTAGGAATTGGGGCTGATGGGAACTTGTGCCCCATCTCCCCTCTACCTCCAGGCTGTGTTGTGGTAGCTTGCTGGACCCTGATGACTGTATCCATAGAAACAGACACACTGGGAGGACTTGAGATCACCTGAGTGTACCTCCCTCATCTGCAAGCAGGATTCTACTTCACCTGTCTGATTTTAAGTTTTCATACCCAGAACTTGGTTTCCTTTTATGAAATTGATACTTAAAAAAATCATAATTTGAAATATATACCCCTTAACACAATTTTAAGTGCTTGGCTAACTTCTTTTTTTTAAAATATTTATTTATTTATTATGTATGCAATATTCCATCTGTGTGTATACCTGAAGGCCAGAAGAGGGCGCCAGACCTCTTTACAGATGGTTGTGAGCCACCATGTGGTTGCTGGGAATTGAACTCAGGACCTTTGGAAGAGCAGGCAATGCTCTTAACCACTGAGCCATCTCTCCAGCCCCCTTGGCTAACTTCTTATATGTTACAAATGTGTTCTTTGAGAATGGAGTAGTCTGTCTTCTTAACCTAAGTTCTGTACTTAGTGAAAAGCAGCTCTGCTCCAGCCCCCACCCTACTTCAATCTTCCGTGAGTGTGACCACTGCGGGTCCTGCTATGAACTGAACCATGATTGCTTGTCCTTCTGGGACGAGTTTGTTTCGCTTTGCAAATTTTCTTCCTTTGTAATATTCTTTTCTGGGCATTGCCACATTGTAAAATAATATTATTGTGTTTGTGCGTGTGCACGTGGTGGCGTGTGGATACCATACAAGGAACAGGGCAGAGGGCAGCTTTGTGGAGCTCATTCTCTCCTTTCATCTTTATGTGGGCGCAACGACTCAAATTTAACCCATAAAGCTTTACTGGCTAAGCCGTCTCACCAGCTCACCTTTTTTTTTCCTTTAAATTTATGTGTTGATAGTTCGTGAATCTACATGCTGATTATCATGAGTAATGTTCAATAAACCATGAAAATGTCTCTTCAAAGATCTTTTCTTTGGATATAAACTCAGAAGAAGTGTGAGAGCATATGATAATCCCATTTTTAATTTTTGGAGAAAAATTGCTGTGCTGTTTTTCCCAAGTGATGGTTAACGTTTGAACACATGCCAACATTGTTTAAGCAGTGTGGTATCTCCATGTCTTAGCACGCTCGCTCCTTTTTGATAGGTGTGAGGTGACAGATTTCTGTAGCTGTGACTCCATTCCCTGATGACTTAACACAAGTTGAACACTACATATCTGCTCAAGGGATATCTGTTCTAGCTCTTTCTCACCATTGTTTAGGTTTTTTTTAGCTAAATAATATTTTCTTTTGGCTCTTGAGTGTAAGGACCTCACATAGGTTTTATATATTAACTTCTGGATGAATGTACGGTGAGAACATACATATTGTTCCATCCTTTGCTTCCTCCCCTAAACAGAGACTTTTTACTTAGTAAGATTCCATGTGTCCTTTTTACCTTGGTCATCATTCTACTGTTGGTATGAAAATAATCATAGTCAATGTTGTGGGACTATTTGTGCGTGTCTTCTACTTGTATCTCTTTTGGGAGGTGGCCTTAGGTTTAGTCAGTTGAGGGTCGTTTTTAGTATATATTTATAAGATAAATAAACATCTCATTCTTTTCCAGTTTTCCTAATACATGGTGGTTGAGAGACTGCTCTTACCCTGTAGTCACCTGAACTCAAGCCATCAGAGTCCACTTCACTGGGTGCACATGGGACCATGTGTGACTCTCTGCTCTTTTCTCTTTTTTTTTTTTTTTTTTTTTTTTTTTGGTTTTTTGAGACAGGGTCTCTCTGTAGCTTTGGTGCCTGTCCCGGAACTAGCTCTTGTAGACCAGGCTGGCCTCGAACTCCCAGAGATCCACCTGCCTCTGCCTCCCGAGTGCTGGGATTAAAGGCATGCGCCACCACCGCCCGGCCTTGATTTGCTTGTCTGCTCTATATTGCATCATTTTCTTTTAATTTTCATGACTTTGTAGTCTATTTTCATGTGAAGAAGCATATTACAGGCCCAGACATGCAGTTCTGGCTTCTCAAAGTGATTTTGTTATTATTGTTCTTTAGAGTTCCATATGAGTTTCAGGATTATAATTCCTATTTCTGTAGCAAATTCGACTAGGGTTTTGAAGAGCTTGCATTGATTTTGTGAAGCACTTTGGTTAGTATAGACATTGGAGCAAAATTAAAGCTGTTAATCTATAAACGTGAAGTCCTCCATTTGTTTATGTAGTCCCTTGGGTTTTTCAGCAACATTTGGTAGTTTTCAGTATTCAAATATTTTGCAAGTCTGGTTAAACTTGTTCCCAAGTGTTTTCTAATTTTCTATTTTTATTGATTTATCTTGTTTACAGTTTCATGTTGTATATGATATATCCTGATTATTCTCTGCTGCCACCCTCTCAAACTGCCTTTATCTTTCCCAGTCTCTCTCCCAAGTTCCAAACTTTTTTTAAAAAGATTTATTAATTAATTAATTTATTTATTTTGTATACAGTGTTCTGCCTGAATGTGTCTTTGCAGGCCAGAAGATGGCACCAGATATCATTACAGATGGTTGTGTTCAATTCCCAGTAACCATGTGGTTGCTGGGAATTGAACTCAGGACCGCTAGAAGAGCAGTCAGTGCTTTTAACCTCTGAGCCATCTCTTCAGCCCCCAGTTCCTAACTTTTGGTTATGTTTTGTGAATCATTTCTTTTAAATGGGCAGTCTGTGTGCTCATTGAAATAGAAGTGTTCATTGGATCCTGATCAGATCACTGGTCAATCACAATGGTTTCCTTGCTCTCCAAATCTGTCAGCAGCAAACAAGTTAGCAGTGGGAAATAGGATCCCCTGAGTCCCTCATCCATTGATACCTGACTGGAGACATGCTCATTCTTGTGCAGACCCAGGGTAGGCACCCAGAGATGCTATGAGTTTATGATTGCATGGCTGTATCTTGACCATAACATGACATTTTGCAACCTTGCTGACCATCTGACTCTCCACTCCATCTTCTGAAATGTTCCCCGGGACTCAGAGGATATTGACCAAGTGTCTAGTGTAGGGCTGAGCTGTTGCATAATCTCGGCATCTTGAGCAGGGCAGCCATGAGTTTATGCATTCTCTCCCATTCCCTGGAGAGGCAATGCTTCTCTGATTACGGCTGAGAGCAGCAATTGTCTATAGGCATAAACATGCATCTTTAGCAGGCAGCTTGACATTGTGTCAATTTAGCTAAACCACCTGTTCCTAAGTATTTTATGTCTTATGGTAAATGAGATTGTTCTTGTAATTTCCTTTTTTGACTGTTAGTTGTTATTATGTAGAACAAACTATTTTGGTGTTCATTTTCTATCCTGAAACTGTTTACTTTATTAGTTCCGATGCTTTTATATGAGAGCCTAAGAGTTCCTTATAAGATGATGTCATTACCAAACAGGTGATTTTACTTCTTCCTTTCCCATAATGATGTTTTCAATTTCTTTTACTAGACTTTTAATGCTATGTTGGTAAAAATGTACCAAAATTTGCATCTTTTCCTTGTTACTAAATTTTAAAGGGAAACTTTTAGGTTTTCATAATTGAGTATGATGTCTGATTGGGCTTTTTATTCATGACTTGTTACGTCAGGGTAATTTCTTTCTATGCCTATATTGCTGAGCTGTTTTGTTTTAATCATAGAAAAGCATTAAATTTTGACAAGTATTTCCTTATATCTGCTGAGATGCTCCTCTGATTTTTATACCTTTTTTATTGTAAAATAGTGCGTCTTTTGGAATGGCTTTTGGGTATTGAGCCATTCTTGCAACCCAGGAGTAAATTCCACTGTCTTGGTCTATAATCTTGATTCTGTGCTGATGAATTTTGGGTAAGGATTTTCTTCATCTCTGCTCATCAGAGATCATAGGGTATTTTCATCTGGCTTTGTCAACAGCCTTGGCCTTATGTAAGAGGTTTTGTAGCAATTTCTTCCATTTCTTAAAGAGTTTGAAAAAGATTGTTGGTTTTTCTTAAGTATTTGATGGTTTTCCAGTAAAGCTGCCTAAAGCCTTCCTTTGTTGGAAGGCAGCTGGTTGTTGTTAGCATAGTTAACTTAGTAGGCACTTTCAGGTCTGCGCAGGCTTTCCTGTTCCTCCAGAGTAACCACTGGCAGGTTGTCGTCTAGTTGCCGTTTAGGTTATAATCTGCTCCACTCAGACTACCCAGCTGCTTGGTATCTGGTTGTTCATTTTAGCCCAACAATATTTTTTTCATTTCTGATGTAGCATGGACTTTCCAATGCCCCCTTCTTTGCTTTTTTTTTTATTTATTTGAATTTTTCTTAAGAAAAATTCATGTGATGCTCAAGGATTTCTTCTTCTAGATAAAAAGTTCCTCCATACCATTACACCTGCATTTTTCAAATCACCCTTTTCCCCCTTCTTTTGGAGAGGAAAGCCCGTTTTATGTTGTTTCAATAAAGTATTTTTCTGAAAAATTGTATAACTCAAATTTTGGGCATCTTCATATCTTCATTGTTTCTGTTTTGGTGTCTCTCAGGTTCCAGCATTTCATTTAACTTTAAGAGCACAAAGAAATGGAAGGATCATTAAATGTTACCTACTGATGTTTCTCATCACTAGATTGGGTGGGGCCATTCTTTGTGGCATAAGATTGAATCATACATTTTAGAATTTTTCAGATCTCTTGATTTCCCAAACCAAATGCCAACAGCTCCTGATAATTTCAGCTGTTGAGATGTATTCAGATCTCCCCTCCCAGTGCTGAGGAGGTCTGCTGGTGCCTGCACGCCTCGCTGGACACTGATGATGTAGTTGGTGAACTGGGCACAGGGTGCAGCTAGGCCCTTTTCTGCTTTATCATACTTCTCAAATCCCTGGTTTTCCCAGCCATCTAAGGCACATCTGCTGACTCTGTATATGCTCTGTTGTAGGACTGGTGCTTGTAGTTTGGTATTTAAAGGAGATCATGTTTGTTTGATTCAAAAACAGGATTAAGAGGAAGGTCATATTAGAATGTAGTTCTGGAAAATAACAGGGAAAGGCCATCTCTGGGGGAGCAGAGAAGCAGTTGGCCCTGGCCCTCAGGAGAAGCGTTTGTACAGATACCACAATGGTAGCTGGCCGGTTACTAAAATCAGGAAAGGAGGAAACAGAAAAAACCTGACATCTGAGGAAAATGTAAAAATGAAGGAATCTTGTCTGCATGCACCTTAGTTTCAGTTTCCACCCAGGCCGCAGGCTTCCTCAAAACACTAGGGATCAGTCTGTGGGGAGCTGGCTGGCGGAGGCTGGGTTCTGAGTGACCCTCTCCAAATTTCCTTGCCTGCCTGCTGATTCCACCCTCCTCCTCTTCCTCTTCTTGCTAGCTCATCTCCCATTCCTTATGCCTTCTGAGTGTGGAGAAATGGTTTGACCAGTTCTGTTCTGTTCCTTCCCATTCTGCCAGAAGCTGGAGCCAAGTTTAAATTATAATTAAAAAGAAAGGACAAAGAAACATTTAATCGTCATGAATTTGCTCCCCCCCCCCCCCGCCTTCAAAACTTGGGTAAGGCTCCATATCCTTGTGACTTACAATAATAATAGGTGTAGGACCTCTCCAGGGAAAAGTAAATTATTGTTCCTTTCTGTTGTTTTGGAGTTTTATGTAAAAAAAGGAAAAAAGAAATCACAGAATTCTCTACTCCAGAGGTTACTTAATAGTCTCTAATGGAAAGAAGTCATGCTTTAAGGAAAGAGTTCCACTTAGAAGCATCTCACTTCTTACAGTGGGATTACTCCGCATCTTCCTTCGCTTCCACAAGAAGACACAAAAAGCCTGGAGATGAGCCCAAGACTGCTAGCAGACTAAGTCTTTGCTTCCTAATAAAATGAGAAGTTCTGTGTGATAAGATTTCTCATCTGTAAAAGGCCACATTTATGAAGAAGGAAAAATAGCAACAAAGGATTTCCATTATCATGCATTAGTTATTTATGGCTCCATGCCTTAGCTCCTGGGTGGGGGTTTTAAAAACAATGTTTTCTTGTCCCGTTCTCTTTTGTACATAGGACACGAAGTTATATTTGACTTCACGGAGTTTCTCATTTCCTGAAATAGACTGCCAGCTCTATAAACATTGGAGAATAAATATTAGTTTTATGAGAACACGTTTCTCTACTAGTTGAAAAATAGCATGTAATAAAAAATACAAGGATGTAATATTGAAAATTATAGATCAATATGGCTTCTTACTGTGGATGTATATCTACTCCTTACCCGTGGAGTCTGCGTTTTCGGGAAAATGCATGTTGTGTAGTCTCACTTGTGTCTGTGATGAATATCCACCCTTCATATGCAACAGTATATCTCAAGTGACTGTGCCTTGCTAGTGAAATGTTTGGCCTTATTTTCCATTATGATATTGAGTATGCTGTGGTCCATCGCTCTTAATGCTAGGAATTTTGCACAATTCAAAGTCAGTAAAATGCTTGTAGATTCCTTCTCTGGCAAAACATGTCCCCTGCCCCAGAAAAAGAAGTTAGCAAGCCTACTGACAGTTTTGAAAGAAAAGGGAGTTTTTGTGAGGAATGTTTTAAAAAGTCGGCTGTGACCTTGCACAGCTAGTCAACACTTCTAATGTGTGCCAACTGGAGTCCAAAGTCCAAACCCTAATTATATGGTTAGTGCAGCAATGCAATGGAAGCACATCAGCCATCAACCGTGGCTCCAAACCCTTCCAGTCGTACCTCAAAAGAAGGCATTGCATACCCACATGAAGAGGGTATGCAATGAAACATGCTTTTAGAGAGAAAATGCAGCCTAAGTGTGTACCAGTATTTCCCTTCCATCTGAGAGTGGCCATGATGGTCTTTGGATGAAACATACATGGCCATTGACTTCGGACATCACTTACAGCCTCCCTTCTGCCTTGAGTCTGCATTGTCCCATGCTCTGAAGACCTTCCGGAAGTGATCAGCCTTGTATGCTTTAGCTCAGAGACAAGACAAGTAGGCCTAATAGGAATGTCTCTTTCTAATTAATCATCTGTCTTGCTGCACTTTTCTCCAGATAATTCCACAAGCATACGGACTGTTATCATGAAGTAACTTAAGCCCAAGTGAAGGCATAAAGCCCACACACCCACCCCATCCTTTACAGTGTCTATATCACAGCTCTGATTTTTAAAGTTCAAAAGAAAATTGCCCTCCTTCCTATTCTTCCTTGCCCTGACATAAGGTTTCTCACTGACGTGTATGTAACTGTCATTAAAGATGTTTGTGCCCACATGTTCCATTATATGGAGGAACATGTGGTACTGATTTTCATTTTACAGAGATGGGATCCTGCTGAGCATCCCTTGGCAGCTTGCTTCCCTCTGAACCCTGTTTTTGAGCATCATCTACATTATTAGCCAGTTCTCCACATAAAAAGTACCCCATGTCCAACCTCACAGAGCAGTATTTATCTTTCTTTTGTATTTTGTGGATGGTCACCTGCCTGTTCCCATCTCTTCTTGACAGTCAGTGTACAAATGGTCCTGGAACTTGCTTTGTAGACCAGGCTGGCCTCGAACAGGCAGAGAGCCCCCTGCCTCTGCCTCCCAAGTGCTAGGGTTAAAGGTGTGCACCTCCACCCCCAGCTTTGTCTGTCTTTACTAACCGCAGAGTTTTTGTTTTATATTGCTGTTTGTACTACATGTACCAGTCTTCTTCTTTCCTTAATTTTTTTAATGAGCAGTTCTGAAGATGGCTCACCAGATCCGTCTCAGTGCAGTCTAGTCGTGTCAGAAGGTGAGCAACACCAGCAATGTCAGGACGAGGACATGGGCAAATTACAGAGAGTAGCAGAGAGGACAGTTTCCAGTCTCGCACGTCTGACATCCGGGCGGCATCCACAGGGGATGCTTTTGGAGTCACATTTGCGGATTTGTTCACACTCTGTTATCTCAGAGGTCAGCTCGTAGAGAGTCCTTTTCCATTAGACCAAGAACATTTTTTTTCTTTTTGTCCTTGGATTTCTAATAACATTAGAAAAAGATGTACATGATTCATAAAAACTTCAGTACCTTGTTAAATATTTCAGACCAATCTCATCGTAAACGTTTTAGTGTCTGGTTCCTTCACAAAATGAGAGCTATTAAATTCTCAGGTGAGGGTTGGAGGTGTGGCTTAGCTGCAGAGAGCACCTGCTGATTTTGCAGAAGACCAGAGTTCATTTCCACCACCCTTTGTCCATAACTCCACTCCAGGGCATCCATCGCCCTCTTCTGGCCTCCAGGGGCAACTATACTCAGTTATACGCACTTATCTCACACAGACACACAGGCATACATAATGACTAAGAATAAAATGAAAATGGACGTGGTAGCCTACACTGTCGATGCATGCACTCAAGAGTCAGAAGCAGGCTGTTATCTAGGAGTCTGTGGACAGCTAGGTCTCCATATAGAATGCCAGGCCAGTCAGGGGGACATAGTGAGACCCTGTCTAAAATTGGAAAATAAAACACCTACATCTGTAATTTTTTTCTTGAGTGATAAATATTGATGGATTTGGGGATATTTTTATGAAGAATTTTGCCTAGCATCTGATAAATTGTGTTTAAGTGGTCAAATAAACGAATGAATTAGTCTTTGTAGATGGGACATGATCATTTGTTTTAGTGGTATTTCTGAAATCTTATTAAACATCTTTTATCTTTTAAAGCAGTGAACTTTAATGTTTGAACCTTTGTGGTTCAAAACAAGTCTAACAAGTAAATTATCTGAGTTTACCAAGAAATTCAGTTTCCAGGAGATCAAAATTAAAGTGTGGGTTTCCTAGTTTATTGAAGCTCCGAAGAAGGATCCTCCAACATTAAAAGTTTACAACGCATATACCTTAAGATTCTAGGCTATTTCCAAGTCCTGTTTTGTTTTGCTGCTCTAAGAAAGTACATTTTGGGAATCGATTGTATCTGTGTACAACAACATGCATTGAGCCAATCTCTACCACTGAAACAAAGCAAAACAAAAGCCCAACAACTTTAAAAACTGAGGAGTAGTTTGGAGAAGATGCTTCCTTTGCAAAAGTTCTTGGGCACAAGCAGGGGGATCTGTGTTCTGAACCCAAAATGTAGGTAAAAATTCAGGCAAAGAAGTACATAGTTTTACTCCAAGAGCTAGAGAGGCAGAGACAGGAAGGTCATTGGAACAACCAAGTCAGACAACATAGCCAAACTGGTGAGTTCTGGGTTTAATGAGAGCCCCTGTCTCAAAGTTGAAAAGAACGGAGGAAGACTGCAGACACTTGACCTCATGCTTGGCTTAGACATACACACGCGCGTGCACACACACACATTTGCACAACTTTCACTTGAATGCTTATGTGCAACCCACATGTGCACACACACACTCACATACACGCATGCACATGCGAGCACACACACACAAATTTTAAGAAAGAATAGTCTTTCCTTGTCCAGTTGCTGAGTTTTAAATTGTTCCTTTTTGTGTGCTGTAGATCATGAGAGCGTAAATGACCTTACCACTTTCCAAATGCAGTTTGCTATCTAAAATGAGCAAGGATCAAGCACCACCTCTGGTCACCCTTGGCAGTGCTCTGGTCATTACTGAAAGTCAAGTTTAGAGAGCTCTCATTTCTACGCACCCCCCCCCCCTTAATCTCTATTTTGTTGTACTTGATGGAATTCTGCTAAGCTAAGATTTGTGCCAAGTTTAATTTTCACTAGACTTTTGTAGTTGAGCATAAGTCCTCAGAAAATAGAGTTTTTGTCGGAAATTCTGACATTCCCTCCCTATTGCTGCTCTGCTGCCTGCCTGTCACCGCACTGCCTAGCCTGGTGCGGATATGTGCCATCAGCAGGGAACTGCTTTCCAGCCTCGGCTCCTGACTTTAAGTAGGGCTTTTCTATGGTAGTATGGTATTTATAGGGTAACATAACTCCTGCTCTTCTCTTCCAGTCAGTTTATCACATCTATCGACACTAGCATCATTGGGTTCATGTTCAAGACGCTCGTTAATATATGTGGTGTGTACTCAACAGATTGTAAATTCTGTTTCTGATCACTTTAGAAGACCAATCTGTTCAGCATCTGCATTGCCATTCAGCTCAAGTCACCGCCGGACCTGCAGGCTTCCATGCTTTCCTGTCCACTCTCTCCGGGGGCCTGCATAGAGTGACGGACATTTATTCATTTTTCACTTATCTGCTAATTTCATACATGTATACAGTGAAATATGGTCACACCCACCCCACATTTCCCTCTTCCAACCTCTCCCAGCTCCCCCACCGTGTCCCCCTCATCATCCTCTCCTCCTCTTTTTCTTTATACAGTAACCCAGAGTCTAATTAGTGCTACACGTCTTCTGAGCATGGGCAGCCTACCAGTGGCTTCTGGGAGAGAAGGCTGATTCTCTCTTCCCCATCAGTAGCTGGATGGTTACGCCAGCTCCTCCCCATCCATGCTGGGGATCAGGTTTCAGAACTGAGGAAACAGGACTTGTTGTGATCCTACTACTTTGATTTTTTTTAAATTTCAGAGCCCAGGTTAATTTTTATAAGTAGCAATTACTACCAAGTAGTTTAGTGGGAGAAAGGCTGGTCATGACGTTGAAGTATGAATTTTTCAGCCAAAGCTTGAGAAATTATCCATCACAATCTGTAATGGCACAGAAAAGAATAGAAAATGTAAATGTAGGTCTTTGTTCAGATAGGCAAATCATCATCTTTGTTTTGAATATGTTGGAACCCGACTTTGAAGTGTTTTCTATGGAAACACCATGCAAAATTTAAAGATAATGCATCATCCCCCAAAATGTTGACCAGACAAAATTAGATAAAGAGATCGAAGCAGAAAAGAGAGCAGGTGTCAGGAACTGGGACGACAAACTATTCATTTCATGCGTTCTCTTAGTGCCTGCACCTAGGGTTGCTGGGTCTCAGGGTGGTTTGGCAAGAGAGAACTCACAACTGGAAAAGCTCCTGATTGGTGAGCACAGGCATGTTTCTGGAATCAAGGATGCTCGTTGTCAAGGGCAGTGGTTCTCTGGATAACCGCTGTAACCTAAGCTTGCCGCTGCTGGAATCCTTCACTGCAGCACCAAATGCCTCATCCTCCTCATGAATCTTTAATTCCCCTTCAATATTTTGACTCTAAGATGATCCACTCTGAGAAGAACTATGGAAGGTTGGACCTGGGCCAGCATGAGGAGATTATGTTCATTTATCCAACAGTGAATTTACCTAAAGTCAATTGTAAACTTCATTTGGATATAGGTCTCCTAATGAACTTCTTTTAAAAATGAAGTACTGTTTACATTGAAGGGGTGCTTTGAGACTATAGGTGTATTGTTGGTGTGACTCAGAAAATGAGTGTTTTCATTTACATGTAACATTTTATTTCCTCTTAACAGCAAGACGTTAGTCTGGAAGAATAATAAGGCATTGATGTACAAGGTACCTGACTTTTGATTGTGTCTCCATTAGAGATAGAGATTATAGAGTTCAGGTATTTGTGCTCCTCTTGCCTGAGAGATGAGGGAGGAAAAGATAAAGGGCAATTGCCCACCAGCTCTCTCTTTCCCTTAGTCCCAGGTTTTGGCACACAGCCAGTGTTTCCACAATTTAATTTTGTCTCCTAAATGTACAGAGTTGGCTCAGTGAGTACTAGTGGCTGGAGCTAAGAAAGAGAGCTCCCTTTTAAATAACAGAAGAAATGAATTTTTATGGAAAAGACATTTTTCAGATTCTTTCCCAAAATATGAATGACACTTTGATAAGTACTACAAGTGACAAATTTCCAGATAATGTTTAAATGACCGTTTCCATTTATTTGGAATTTTACACACACACACACACACACACACACACACACACACACACTTTACTGAACAGTGAAGTTATAGTTAGAAATTCCATCCTAGAGCTGGAGATGGTCAGTCCAGAGGCAGAGGTGGGTGGATGTCTGTGAGTCCTGGATGGCACAGTGCAACCCTGTCTCAAAAGAGAGAGAGAGAGAGAGAGAGAGAGAGAGAGAGAGAGAGAGAGAGAGAGAGAGAGAAATCTGTCTCTGAAGTTTAGCAGTCTGTGTGACTGTGTGTCTGCTTAGAAGGCTGAACTAAGAAGATGAAATTTTGATTCATGGAAAGGAATTTTATGCCTTTAAATTTTTTGGAGTGAAAAATCTATTAGTTAAAACTTTTTTGTTGTTGTTGTTTTTTGGGTTTTTTTAGTTAAAACTTTTGAGAGTTCTCACAAGCACCTCTCCTTGACAGCTTACATGGCCACAGTCCTGAGAGGAACAGGGCTTTCAAAACTCCAGCTCGATTTTCTCATCAGAAATACTCACTTGCAAGTAAAGGCTACATGTTGAGAAAATACACTTGCAAGCAAAATACCATTCAAAAACAGCAATGTGTATAAACTCCTTAGCAAATACAGTTTACCTGTTTCCACCCGTGCTTGTCTGAGCACAGCGTCCCAGCCCACGCAGACGCTCTTGGGGCTGTCATCCTCAGTGAGAGCTCACTGCTGCTTCTTTGGGCGAATGTCAATGCTACCTTTCTATATGAAAGGGAGGTATAAGGCACAAGTGCATTAACCTTTTATTTTTCTACACATGTACTTTTCTTTTTTTCAAAATTACCTCACACAGCTTCATTTTGCTGAGGTCCTGGAAGGCATGTGTAGAAGCTGGCGCATAGCAACTCACAACAAACATTTGTATGGTTGCTGAACAAATAAATAAAATCATTAATTAAAGGTGGTCACGAAAGGTGACTTTGCCAAAAACCTCTAACTTCCATGGGCTGGATACCAGATGGGAAGGGTTCCCCTTTCATGTTCTGTCTGCAAAACCCTGTTCTATTTTTTGCTGTGGCTTTTGGCAGGCTCTATTTTCTCGGCCCTGCATGTTCCTTGCCGTGTGTGAGCATATTTTCCTGGAACAAAAATGAAGGAAATACTGTTTCCAAAAATATGCTTTATGAGTTTTTAAAACTGCAACCCTCCTTTCTACTAGTTCGTTCGCAGAGAGGCCTAAGAGATGATAGTCACAGACCCAAACAAACAAACAATCAAACAAAAAACAAAACAAAACAAAAAGGGGGAAAAAATGGCCAATCTGATTTCATTCATACAACGAATCCAACAATTCTTTACACAAAAGGTTAACTTCTGTTTCTGAGAAATTATATTTTTGTGGGTTTATGGCCACAGGCACACTGTTCTTACTAAAAATAATAGCTGTGTTTTCTTATTGCTTATTCATACCAGGAAGTTCTCTTTGCTCATATTAATGGCTATAACTTCATGGTAGGTGTTATTTATTACTTAGAGTTTATAATGAGAAAATTTAATCATTGACCTTTTAAGAAGCATGACTAGTAATGAGTTAATTGGGGGCCTTGTGCTCCTTTCCAGGCCCCCTCTCTCTTCCCTCCCTCCCTCTTTCCCGCCACCCATCTTGCCAGTTTCCTCCCCTTTTTTTTTCTCTTTCTCTTACTTTCCTCATTCTCTTTTTTATCGCAAAAGATCACACTTTGGAGATAGGTTATTTTATTTTCTGATATGGTATTATGAGAAAATGTTAATCACACGAAGGTGGGAAGACATTTGCAGTGGCAGTTAGATATTACCAGGATATGTCACTGCAGCCTTCCCATTCACACATCCATGAATTCACCTTATCTGTGGGCATATCGCAAACTGAGTTGTAGTCCTCACTGCATTTCTATAATATCATCTGATATATGTATCAGGACTAGAATTCAGATTTAGCATATAATAAAAATACAAAACTTACAAGCCTATGTCACCAACATCTATATAGCAGCCTAAAACATGCACTGTGGCACTTCCCTTCCCAACCCCAAGAGCAAACAGTACTTTTTCCAGAACATCGTCTACATGGAAATCACATGATTATATGTGATTATATGTGATTCTGCGTTTGGTTCCTTTATTATGTGCTTCTAGATTTGCTTGTCATTCTTTCCTATCCATTGCTGCTTCTATTTTTCTATACCTTGCCTGTCCGTCTCTTACTAATCGATGCCTGTACTCTTTAACAAGTGTGACTGAGCTTCCGAGAGCATTCTTGTACAAGTCCTTTCCTTGGCATGAACCTTCATCTTTGTTCGGGCACCCTCTACAAGTACAGCTCTACGCAGGTGCAGACTTGGCATTAGGAGATTGTTTACATTCCCATCATCAATCCATGGTCCTTTTAGTTATCCACATCCCCAGTAGCACTTGGCCCTGTCAGTCTTTTTTCATCCTAGCCATTCTGGAAGCTTCGCAGCTGTACTACACCACTGGCTGAAGTGCATTTTCCTTGACCAGTGTGCTGAAATCATTTTCATGTGGTTACCGTTCATTCATAAATCTTCCTCTGTACAGTGCACATTAACGTAGTTTTCTCATTTTTATACTGGGTTATTTGTATTCTGTGTTTGAGGTAAAGTATTCTTCATATATATGATATTAGTATTCACCAGATATGTGTTTTGCTAGAGTGGTCTTGCAGACTGACTTTGCTACTGAGTCTCCCAACAATGCCTTTTGTTACATAAGCACGGGTTTTCAGTTTTGAGATATATTTCTCAAGATTTTTTCCTTTCTTACTTTTCTATTCTCATTTTTCGAAACTCTTTAACATGAATCAAATTAATTTTTATTAATTGTGCCTTGTAGTTCTAATCCCTATGTTCAGATTTATGTTTTATATTGAACTAATTTTTGTTTATTATATGAGATCAGTGTGGAATTAATTGGTTTCTATGTGGGCGGTTAATTTCTCAGCAGTATTTGTAAAAAAAAAAAAATTCTTTACCTATAGAAATTCCTAGGTGTTATTTCCCAAAATCAAATAATACTGTTTTGGGGCTCTACTGCATCCCCCTGATTTTCTATCTCTTCTGCCAGTACCGCAGTATGTGAGTTAGTTATGACAAGACAGCTTATAAAAGGAGGGGTTTATTTGGTTTACAAGTCCACAGGGATCTACAACTTAGCCTGAGATAAGCTCACAAAGAAGCTGAATTCATGGATGGAAGGGCCGCAATGACGTCAAGTATAACTGTCACCGTGAATTGCTTCTCATTTTTGTGTGATTAATAATTCACGGTGCCATATCAGGAAATAAAAATGATACATCTCAAAAGTTTGATCTTGGCAATAGAAAAGGGAATAGGGGAAATGGGAGGAAAGGAAAGGAGAGGGGAGTGGCGCGAAGGGTAGAGGGTGGGAGGAGATTAAAAGAGAGAGAGGGTGAGACGGAAAGGGATAGAGAGAAAGTGGGAGGGGGAGAGAAAAAAGAGGGATGGGGAGAGGGAAAGAGAGAGAGCAAGAGACCCCAAATTAACTCCTTACTAGTCATGCTTCTTAAAAGGTCAATGGTTAAATTTTCTCATTTATAAACCCTAAGCAACGAATTATACCTACCACACAGTTATTAATATGTGTAAAGAGAAGTCCTGGTATAACTAAGTAATAAGGAAATATTGTAGTTATTATTTCTAGCAAGAACAGGCTGCCTGTGACCATAAAGCCACAAAAATAAAATTTCTCAGAAGCAGAAGAGTTAATCTATTTTGTGAAAATAATTGTTAGATTTATTGTATAGTGAAATCAGATTGGCAGTTTCTTTTTTTGTTTGTTTGTCTGTCTGTCTGTCCATCAAAGTGGGAGGGCATGGCAGTACATGGAAGAAGCAGGAAGCGTCACATCTTCAGACCACACTGGAACTAGAGCAAGGATTTAAAGTCTCAAAGCCCGCCTCCAAGGACATATCTCCTCCAGCAAGGACATACCCATAAACCCCTCCAAACAGGCTCATCAGTCCTGAGAAGAATATTCAAATATCTGAGCTCAGGGAGGACACCCATTCAGACCGTGGCATACTTTGTACTGACTGCTATAGACTTACAGTTAGTCTTTGGGTCAGGTGGTATAAGCTTTTGTTCCTTGCTTTCAAAAAGTTTGTATCTTGCTTCTTGTGACCCTTTTTACACATTTAAGAATTAGAAAGCTGGTTGCTAAAGATAAAAACAAAATCAGCCAACCAGACAGGATCATCATTGGGAATATGTTGATATTCAGCCTCAAATTGGGAAGAACTGATGTCTGAATATTGAGTTTTCCAACCCATAAACTTAAACGATCTTTCCATTCATATGGATCGTCTTTAATATCTCTCATGATATTTTGTTGTTTGTATTACAGAAATCTTATATGTCTATTATTTAATCTTGGGATTTATATATATATACTTATACATGCGTGTATATATATATACAATTATATATACACGCATGTATAAGTATATATATGTATATATGTATATAAGTATATATATAATTGTATATATATATACACGCATGTATAAGTATATATATGTACATATATATACATACAATATATATATAGTAGATGAAGAGTTCAGTAATTTGAATGTATTTTTTGTTGAATGTATTTCTTGTTGAATGTATTTCTTGGCTGAGTTTACAGAAAAGGCCAGGGAGTAGTGTAAACATGGGAATATCAAGCATACTTGTACTCAAGACCTTGATCTCCAAATATCATTAGCCATTGGTGGGAACTTGAGTTCTCTGGAAAGTGGCTGTTTCAGTGGTTGTGGAGTAAAAACAGAAGATGACCTTGGAGCATCTTAGTGAACGTGGCATATATATATATATATATATATATATATATATATATATATATATATATATATATATATATTCATACATACACACACGATATACCAAAAAGTCTGCTGGTTTATAATGTATAGCAAGTGAAATAGGGTCTGTTCTGTCGCCGTTTAGTCTGCTGGAGTTTGAAGGCATAGCGCTAATGCACACTGTATACATTCATCTTCATTAGTCATTCCAAGGAGATGGTTTCTGATGCAGGTGGGCGAGCTACTCCCAGGCATTTTAATTTGCCAATTATTGTACCCATAGCTAAGAACAAATAGTGATTAGTTTCACATTTTGCTCACTGGGCAGCTTAATGTTCTTGTCACCTTATATTGAGTTTTAAATGTGCAAAGCCCAAAGAATGTCAAACATATTCCTTAGACTTTCAGGGGCAGGGGCATTCCTAGTAGTCTGAATTGCTTCAAGGTAGAGCAATGGAAGGATCTGGTGACGAGTACAAGATAATATAGTGAGAGCGCATCCAGGAGGGCGCTGTAAGTGCATACGGTGGATTGATTATACAGTCTAGATGGCTCTCTTCATTTTCCTCCTCAAAAACCCCACTTGCCAGCATGTAGGGTCCATGTGCTAGCTTGGCGGTTTGGGTTACTACTGTTCAAAGAACGGAAGGGCCCACTGTGTGATCCCATTTCTAAAACACCCTTTGCTTAAGTGGTTTTCCTCTTCGAGTGTTCTGAGGCGCCAGGGGTCACCCCAAACAGAATGAGACGCAGTGACGGTGAACATAACGAAGATTCACTGCCTTTCATATCGGGCAACGTTGCCCTAGACATCCATGACTCTCCGTTGTGACCGAAAATGAAAAAAAAAAAACAAAAAAAAAAAAACAAAACCCCTTACCCTGCATGGCGGAGAAGTCCCTTTGGAAAAGCCCAGAGCGTGTAGCGGTTTCGCCGCTACTCTTTCATCCAGGAATCAAGTGGGCTCATTTCTGGGGACTTCACCTAGTGCCATTGTTAGCAGAAAAGATTATTTATCATTTCAAGCGGGCATGGGGAAATGTCAAGCACACAGCATCCCCAAAACAAACTTTATTTGCTTGTTTCTTAAAGAATTTGTTTGCATATAATGTTGTGCTCACACTACCGATAAGAGAAATGTATTTAATAACTACTCAGGATTAATATGCTGTGGTATGCATGGCTGCCTAATTTAATTTATCTCTGATTAAGCCTATTATGTTTGAGATCACTTTACAGAAGAGACTTTTTTGCCAGCTGTAAGCTTATTTGAATTGTAATATAAGTTAATAATGTGTGAAATAACCAGTGGTGCCTGCTTCTAAATGTTAATTGTGCCAGCTGACTTCCCGAGTCGATGCATGCCCAGATCATCCATTGACATTACTTAATATTTTGCATTAAAACCTATATTAGAAAAATTTGGAAATTCACTTCTTTAGTAGGCAAAGACAAATGGAATGGTGCTGCTTCAATTTCAAAACCCAGAAAAAAGCCTATTGCATTATAGAAGGGAATTTGAAAAAAAAATCAATGATTAATTAATCACATAAAATGATATTGAATATAACACATACATACCTCTTCTGTGATTTCTGTTCTAAATATATTCCTTCATTATCAAATCATGGATGAATCAAATGAAGCATTAACCTTAGAGACTTGGCAGTGATTTCCCCCAGCATCTGCCTTAGTATCCAGGCCATCAAATGTCTTCAATAGATTCATCATGAGAGAAAAGGGCCTTGGCTATTACTGCTTGGTGGCTTATCTTTATATTATAGGCCAAATTATTTATTATGTTTATGGTATGCCAACTTTGAATCACAAACCATTACTCCTCTTAAATCTTTTAAGAGGCCATCTCCAAAACAGTGATTATACTATATTTTCTTCATAGTAATCATTGGCATGGTACATAGTTCCATGCAACATATAAGTTGTATTGCTTCAAATGTAAACTTACTTATCTATAGATGAATTTATGTTTGCTAATCTTACAGCTTCTCACCTAGCCTTTTGTCATTCGTTCTTTCTTTTCTCCTTGTTTGGAATGCTTTTTCCTGCCATCTAACGCAGTTCTGCCCAGTGGCTCAGACCCTCTTGAAATCCTGCATACCCACAGCAGGCTTCCAAACCATCTCAGGCCCTTGACCACTTCCTCTGCAAACTTGTCTTATAGTCAGTTGCTCCAACCATCTTGTTTTTAAAAATAGTGATGTCAATAGCTAGTGATGATTGATGACCAGAATGCAGACATGACAAGGGAGAAATATGTACCACAAACCCTATATGAATACATACATGTTTACCACTCTAAAGGCAGTGGAATGTCATTGGAGACTGCTCTTTTGTTTCCCAGCCACCCAGACCAGAATGATCACACAAAACCTATATTAATTACAACACTGTTCGGCCGATTAGCTCAGGCTTCTTATTAACTACTCTTACATCTTAATTTAACCTATTTCTATTAATCTGTGTATCACCATGACACTGTGACTTACTGAGTAAGGTTCTGTTTTGGCATCTTTCTCCTTCGGCAGCTACAACATCTCCTTGACCCCACCTACTCTCTATATATCTCTGGTCATATTTTCCCCTGGCTTTACTCTGCTAAACCATTGGCCCAAACAGCTTTATTCATTAACCAATGGTAATATTCATAGCATCCAAATGTTGTAGGAGGGAGTGGGCCTGCTTTTGGTCCCAGCTGCCCCACTAGCTTATACCCGAAATAATCACACAGAAACTGTGTTCATTTAAACACTGCTTGGCCCATTACTTCTAGCCTCTTGTTGGCTCTCACATCTTGATTAGCCCATTTCTATTAAAACTGTGTATCACCACATGATTGTGGTTTATTGGCACGATTCTAACTTATGTCCATCTCAGGCAGGAGATTCATGGTGTCTGCCACACTGCCCTTCTTCCCAACATTCAGTTTGGTCTACTCCACCTATCTAAGTTCTGCCCTATCAAAAGGCCAAGGCAGTTACTTTATTAAACCAATGAAAGGAACACATGGACAGAAGGACCTCCTACACCATTTCCCCTTTTCTATTTAAACAAAAAAGAAAGGCTTTCTTTACTTTACTTTCTTTACTTTCTTTTACTTTAACATAGTAAAATTACATATAACAAAATAGTTATCAAGCAAGAATTACGGTTACAGTAGTTAGTCATCTATCCCATCTTTGTGATTCTAAAGTTTATATCTAATTTATTTTTATCATAACTAAGGAAAACTATAATTATAATTATCTAGTCTTCAATACCATCAAAGATTCCAGAAGCATATGATATTACCTAAGTAAGCAGCAAGTGTAATGTAAGCAACTTCTAAAGTTCTAGAATTGATAGAGACATCTCAATGCCTGGGTAGTCATTCAAAGTTCTTCTGTAATGTTTGGGCATCCATCTTCAGCCTACAGGCCCATAGTATCCAGCAGACTTTTCTACGAAGTGGGGAATTTGAAAGGGTGTTTTGCCTATATTGGCAGCTTGTCAGTAACTTTCTTCTGTGTCCTGTAGAATGTTTGGCGGACTCTTTCATGAAGCAGGAACCCTGAAGGACTGTTTTACCTTTAGGCAAGTTCAACAGTCATTTCTATGGGTCCTGCATATCCAGTTCTTACAGCATAACATCAAGCCGTCCAGGCAGCAGCATTTTCTTGCCCAAAAGCCTAGCCTTGTCACATTGAAGGCAAATTCGATGTCAAGTTTCTTCAATACCTATCAACCAACCTCTCTGAAATAATTAGTGCTGCCAGAGAGGACATGTCTCACTGCTGAGAAAAGTCTAAGTTCTTGAAGCATTTGAAATGCCATATTCCATAGGTCTTTGAACTGTTGAAGATTATCTAACTGAAATATATCTCTGTATATCTAGAAATCCTAACATTATTACAGTTTGATTAGTATAGATGATTTTCTATTAATCTGTATTTATTAATTATAGATTATAATTTTAAATGAGCTGCACAAACACAATACCTTAAAGAAGAGCAGAAATACATATACACAGTGTAACAAATCAACCTTAAATTTCTATCAATAGTTCAAAGTCCATACCATGCAAAGTATTCATCTCGATATCATATTCCCCTTAATTTTTTTTTAAAAAAAAAATTAACTGTGTCCATTAACAATTTATACCCAACCACTTCTAAAAGAGAACAAAGATTTATAAATAATCATTTATAAATTTGGATGTAGCTTTCTCCAATTACTTCCTGCTTTTTGTTGAGTGAAGTATTTTTAGGATTCACAGATGACTTTCGGGGGATCTTGTTCTATCAAACCTCATTAACCTTGGAGGAATCCAAGGGTTCTCATCTTCTGTGGAAACAAAAGCAGAACCTTTCTTTCAAAGCAATATATCCTTAGTCCCAAATTTTGAAGTCAAGATACCTTTATATTGGTTTAATTTAGCAGCCCATACAATGAAATTTTTCTCCATAGTTAGCGCATTCACAGTCAAAAACTTCAAAGAAAACACAATAATATGCATAATCCAGACTTTGTGTATATTTTCCATCTTTACGTGGCTTATTTTTCTTTTTTTCTTTAATCTATGACTATCTCTACGCTTTTACACTACTTTTACTGTCTCTTTAAATACTTGGTTTTATTTTTAAAATTATTTATAATTGTCTATCCTCTTTTTCTTCTCCCTTCCAAGCTTACATACATTTATCTAACACTGTGACCCATTCAGAGGTCTCTTTCATCTGAATCTGTCATTATTGCTTATTTGTAATCATTTTCTGACCAGGAGCATCTTTTTTTTCCTAAATGCTAAGCAGGCATGGCTAGGACCAACTCTGCAGCCCTGCCCGTTTTCTCTGCCCAGTCCAACGTGGCAGAAGCATGTTCACTGCATCTGTGAGCCATGCTCACCACCCCAGCTCCAGGGACAGAGCAAGTCTATGTCAACATCGTTAAGCAACTAATAGCATGCTGCTCACAAACCCCATTTAAGTGCATGATCTCCTGAAAGAGACAGAGTTCATGCTGCCAACATGAACTGGGAAGCCTTCTCTTAAAGAAGCCATGAAGTTTTTGCCACTAAAGCTGAGTCAGGAAACCTCTTAAAGGAGCTATGCCTCTGCTTGCCACCAGCAAACAGAACTTATCTGAAAATATGCTGCTACCAAGAAGCTGTGCTTAACTCTGTTGTGTGTGTGTGTGTGTCTAGAATTCCTTTCCAAACTCTCTTAGTTTTATGTGGATGTAGTTGGTCTACATTGGCACCATCTCTAAGCAGAGACTACTTGTTTATTTCTTAGCCACCCAGACCAAATAAACACAGAGAAACTATAGTAATTGCAACACTGTTTGGTCAATAACATAGGCGTCTTTCTAGCTAGCTCTTACATCTTAAATTAATCCATTTCTATTAATCTGTGTGTGTATTGCCACTAAGCTGTGACTTACCAGTGCCAGCATGTTACTCCTTTGGCAGCTATGTGGCATCTCCTTGACACCACCTACTCTCTATATTTCTGTTCAGATTTTCTGCCTAGCTTTGCTCTGCTAAGCCACTGATGGAAACAGCTTTATTCATTAAACAATGGTAATAAAACATATTCACAGCATACAGAGGGGAATTCCACATCAGTGGAACCTGGGAGAATGGATTCTAAAAATGAGACAGATTCATTGGACAGCAAACTTTATTCAGAGCATCAGATGACTTATACTCTGAAGGTTAAGAAAGGTCACTTGAGTAAAGCATACAATCATAAGGGCAAACCACATGTGGCAAGAACATGTTTTTCCATAGAGGCATATGAACAAATAGCAACAGCCAGTTGTGATGAATGACCTAAAGAAAGCTCACGCCTATCTGCTTCATCTGGAAGGGACATGAAAGCATATTTGAAGGACAATTCTGTGTTTTTGAAGAGACTGAGGTCATAAGAGTTTTGTCTTGTTTTCTTGGAGATTTCTCTAAAGCATTCAGAATTCTCCTCCTACAACCCATTCTTGAACCGTGATCCAACACATTTATACATGTGAATAAGTATAAATAGTTTATATGTTTTGTTTGAACATATGAAGAGATCTTGGCTTGCTGCATTTCAAAAGGCAGAGTACATAGATTGGATTGTTGTTGTTGTTAGAATGGGCTGTTTGTAGAGCTGTAGTTTGAATCTTGGTAAATGTACACTTTTGTTTCCAAGGTAGCCTTGAAATGCTGCTGGGTATTTAGAACATTCTTGCCACTGTTCCTCGGGCCTGTTCCATCAAGAAAGCATTTCGTGTTTAAAAGCCTAACCAGATGATTCCTGTAAGCAGCCAGAATTGAGATCTACTTGTATCAAGGAAACAGAAAGGTCATTAAATCCATTCATCCATCTGGTGCTTCATTGCTTTCTACAGCTGTTTAGCAATGACAGACGAGTGCTTCTAATACAGGGATTGAAGTTTCAGCTCTCTAATGGTGGTATCCTTGTCACATGCAGTCCTCCTCTCAAACCACTCAAGGTCACCCAGTTAGGGGACTAGGTGAGTACTCTAATATCAGAGCCCAACATAGTGGGGTATCATTCAGTCCCGGGCAAACCAAACTGTTGTTCGCCCTGCTGCCCACTCCCTGTTGTGTGCGGATGATGTAGAACTGGGTTTTGCTCAGTTTTCTTCTGGTAAAAGGGAGAATGTGCTGCTTTGGATAGCCTAAATGGAAAGATAAAAACAGCTAAGACATTAACACCTTAGCAGCCTGAAGAGAAAAAGAGACAAACTGAGTGAAAAGGCAGAAAGCAAAATAATCAAAACAACAGATTCCCAGAGACTTGGTGAAGTTAAATTGACAAATAACTAGCACCAAAATATCCGTCCACTTTTTATGCCTGGTATGTAGATTGATTAAGAAAGGTTCTGTAATGAGGAAAGCGTGAAGAGAAAACCCCCAAATGTATGTATATATTCAACTATAAATCTATAAACTTCTTGAGGGTTACTGGTTTTTGTCTTTTAAATGAGAGAAGACTTCCAGCAACTGCATGGAGACTTGCTGACAGCTGCGTTTCCCTTCCTGTCAGGAACCTGGAAGCACCTAGATCTGCTGAGCATCCTTCTCTTCCCAGCAGCACTTAGTGCAGTCTCTCCCTTTGAGACAAAAATCAATGTCAATGGACCAATAGAAGGGGGATGCATTTTCACTTTCAATAGTCACTTTACACGGTAGCCTTGAAAATGATCATGGGAATCTCTTTGAGATGCTTCTTGATGGCATAGCATGGTCCTGCCACCTACGGATACTGACCCCACCTTTGCCTCCTATTTTAGTTACATTGAGCAGTCAGTCTCGGTCTCAGTGCCGCACGGTTGATTCATTTCATTCATTGATTGCCAATATGGCCAGATGTGCTTCCAGCAATCTGACTGTCTTCATAACCAAACCAAATCAACTATGCCGCAATTCAGCCAACAGTTGAGTGTCCAGCTGTCCTAGATGCAACTGGCGATGAGAAATTAATCTATGCGTGGCAATGTCTAGTTTCATTGAAATCATCATAGCTTTTTCTGCTGCTCTGTAATTTATATGCTGCTATAGGAGGAAGCATCAATAAATAAAAATGTTAGCAGGTTGTGATCTGACTTCCTCCTTAATGAAAATATGTAGCTAGATTTGTAAAACACGCTAGAATCAGACACTGAACATCGACTCATTCCATCTTTTCATAGTCTGTTAGTAGGTGTTACTTGAAAGAAATAAAAGGAGGCCCTGCAGCCTATGTTTGCATAATGCCAGATAACACAAGATCAAACAGGATCTCTAGGGAATAACACATAGTACATACCCTCCAGAATGGTAGAGGGGACAGCAAGAGATGGAGGACATTTTCGAAATGATCAAATCTCAGCACTCTCCTGTGAATATGTAGAGGGACTCCATCTGACCTCCTGACTTTGTAGTTAAGCAAACTCTATCCAGAAATGTGAAGAAGCTGATGCAGAGCCAAACATGTCTTTGCTCTTTGTCTAAGCGGCCTGCTTTCCTTTATCTCCTTGCGATCCTCCGTATGCACTTTCTCCAGGAGCTTTCCAGGTGGTCTGGTCATTGGTGATGATACCCACTTCCTGTGTTTGAGAAGCAGGCGCAGGCACATGCTTGCACACCAAAGAGATACATAATGCACATAAATAAAAAGAGTCTTTCAAAAAAGAAGGAAACAACAGTGAATTAAGACAAGTTGGGCAGTATATAATCCCTGAGACGGTTAACATTTGATTTTTGTTAATGCAGAAAGGTTTTGGGTCATCAAACGATAAAAGCATATGTCAATGCCAGGGAAAGCTGTAAAATTGGAAATTTCTGGTGTTGTGAGACTGAGCATGTACAACTTTATATTTTCCTATTCTAGAAATCTCAGCAAAATTACAGAAAATTGTTTTTAAATCTATAAAGTTGAGACAGAGAGAGCAAGTGATGCCACTCAAAAAGAGATGTCAGCCAATTTGAGGACAATGATGGCAATTGAGAAGCAGCTGAGGTATATGGAGAGAAGCTATGGAGTCCTGCTTTGGGAATATCCCAGGGCCAAGAGGACCTAGGGGTGAGACTTGGTGGGCAGGATGATCGTGTTGTCTTGCCAGCGATGTTAGCTCCTGGAGTCATTACTAGGAGTAGTTCGGCTGCCCTCCCTGCCCCACCTCATGGAGCCATACTCCATCATCCCTTCTTAAACTACTGTGGACAGGGAAACCAGACCTAGGCAAGGAGATGAGGCTGCATCAATCAGAGATACTGTGGACCAGGGAACCAGGCCTAGGCAAGGAGATGAGGCTGCCCAGAGAGGGCGAATGGGACCCTGTTGCACTGCCCCTGGGCTGCTTGTGTTAAAGGACCAATTTCTAGGCAAGGCTTTGAAGACCTGGAGAAACTGAGTAGCTCGAAGATTGGCATTTGGCATCCTACTCAAACAGCTAGATTCCAACCCAGTTCCTTCATAGTGCTGCCGTCAGGGAGTTAACACATCTGGCACCATCAGTGTTTTCCATGGAACTTGTATTCACTGTCCCTAAATATACAGTAATTACATATTTCTATGTTTAATTGTATACTACAAACACGAATACCTTAAATGCAGAGTGAAGAGTCACTAGTCACTTAAATATAACCCTCAATATAAAATAGAGAATCAAATATAAAGACCCAGGGTAAAAGAGAGACAGAGAAGAGAGCAGAGACAATGTTAAGGGGACTTGGCAAAGATTCTTTGTGAAGCAGATGAAGGGCTTTCAAAAATCTGTAGCATCTTTCAGAAAGATGAGAAACACTACTATAGCCATCACATTAAAGAAAAAATTCTATAAGAAACGAAAAAACATCAAGCCAGGAGATGGTGCCCCACACCTTTACTTCCAACACTCAGGAGGCAGAGACAGGCAGAACTCTGTGAGTTCAAGGCTAGTCTAGTCTACAAGAGCGAGTTCCAGGATACGCTCTAAAGCTACACAGAAACCCTGTCTCCAAAAAGAAAACAAAAGAAGAAAAAAATCAGAAAATAAATATATTGGGTAAAGATTAATCATAGTTTATATTAGATATATGTTCCATATAATATAATTATGTATACCAATATGCTATATATGTACACATTTCATTTTATTCATATATATTCACAAATATGTGTATATATATGCATATGTATATGTATAGATATATTTGAATGTAGTAAATAAAGTCAAGTAGATTTCCCAGAAAGCAATTAACACACAGTGATAGAGGATGGGATGGGGTTGAGGTATAAATAAATAAATAAATAAATAAAGCCAGTGGATTAATCCATAAAGTTCAGCGTTTTTCTAAAGGAGTCCTACAAAGGGAGAGAAAAAAACTCTGTGGGGTACAAGATAAAAGATAATATAAGAAGACATTCCTAGAGAGAACCACGGGTGTCTGCAGATGTAAAGGAACAAGAAAGTGCCCAGAACGCTGGATAAAAAAGTCCTCATTATAATGGTGCTTAGTGTGAGCCTTCAGAGCAGCAGGATTAAAAAGAAGTTTCAAGATCCTTCAGAGAAATCACAGAAGTCACACATGAAAGGGCAGGAATACCAGTGGTGTGGGACTTTTCAACTACAGCCCCCGGAAGCCAGCAGGCGCTGGAGTACAGATTAAAACTCCTAAGAGAAAAAATTCCTCCTGACTTACAGTTCATTTGGCGAGGTGAACTGGCAAATAGGCCTCGAGTTAAAACACTTTTGGATATGCATGGTCTCAGCAAATGTGCCCCCCATGGACTTTCCTAGGAAATGGGCTGCCATAACCCAAGGACACAAATGAAGAGAGAGGACCGGATGCCAAGGGATCCTGGAAAGGGGGATCCAATAGCGAAGAGCACAGAAAATTCACTAGATGGTTCTGAAAAGAAACCCCTGGTCAACAGATGGGAACACCCTTATGCAGACAGACTGATGAGGCCTCCTTCTGGGAAATGAACCTGACAGATGAGCTGGGAGGCTTGACCTTATGAGAAGTAACTTCAATAAGGGTTTTTTAATACTTTTGTATTGCTTAAAAACATTACAATAAGCCCCAAAGAGTAAAAGACAATAGCTATATTAGAAGTGAACCCTTCTACTGTTTGACTCTGTAATACACAAGACTACATGGTCATAACAGTGTAAATAGAATATGCATTCATCCCAAATTGCTGACACATTGGAAAATGTGGGAAGGAAGCTATCTTGTTGGGAGGTAGTGATGGGATAAGAATGATCAATTTTTATTCATTTTATATATTATTAAGTTTTTGGTAATGTGTAAATGGTGTGATTTTTTAAAATATCAATGTATATGCTGCTTAAATAGAAGAAAGCAGATACTAAGTTGGAAGGTTAAAGTACTGTCCTTTATGGTAGGATTTTTGTCTCAGAGGTTGGGATCTGATTAGAGTTAATTATTAATGGTCTTTCCTGTGCTCGGACAAGACCATCGATGAACCAAATTGAGAACGGGGGGGGGGGGGGGGGGGTGTCAAAAGTCCTGTTCTTTAAGAAGTTACTCATTTTAGCAAATGAATAATTTTCATAATAAAAAAATGACAGGAGGAAAGAAAGGAGGGAGGGGAAGAAATCGAGAAGAGATCAAACAAAGAAAAGCTGACAAAGAATGAGAGTGATTTCCTCCAAGAGCAAGAAGGGGTTTAGAAGAGGAGTGGGCGTCATTACTCGCCTGTGTTTATGAGTCCTGCAATATTGCCAAAGGACATATCACTGTGATGAATAGTACATTGCATTTAGTAGAATAACAAATAAAAAATATAGAATGAATATAGAATTTGCACCCACCCAAATAAAAGTGAGAACACACACATGGTTCTCCTCACAGTGTCTTCCGGAGCTCCTGTGTCTCACGTCTAAGAATGAAGTCAGCACCTAGGACCGCCGCTCTTACTGCAACCCACACTTCCCGTGGTCTGTACCGCTCTCCACATTCTCTATCCCAGCTATGCTCAGCTAATTGGTGATCTCTTATGAGACTTGTAAAACGTCTCTCTTTTCCTTCACGCGAATCTTTACATACGGCACAGTCATTGTTCACACTCTACTCACCACCCGTGCTCCTGACACGTGCTCAGGCTCATACCCACCAGTCTTCACTTCCCGCAGTCTCCTTGCCCACCTCCTTCCCTGGGATGCTTTAACTGCTTTCTCCAGGCTCTGATTCCTCCCTGAGGGGGTCTGTGTGTCTTCACAGCCTGGCACCGCCTTTACCACCACCTCCCACACACTGCTTTGAATCATGGGCATTTCTCCCTTCCCCATCTTGGGAATGAACCTGGAAGGTCACAGGGGCAGGCATCTTCCTCCACTGTTTCTTTTTTATCTGTGTCCTGTCTGGAGAGTGCCAATCTAACCTACGTCTTGCCTCGTGTATTAATTAAATGGGTAAACTAATTTTTATGATATGAGAAATCTGTTCAATCATATGGCCCAGCACTAAACATCTGCATCTGCAGGAAGAAATATTTCCAGTCAGTAAGAAGGCTTTTCCTTTGGCGTTAGGGAGGCTCACACGTGTTCCCTCCAAGGAGGGAGCTCCTGCATGGAACCCGCAGGGTGAACTATTATCTGAGACTTCTGTTAATGCCACCTTCATGGGGGATGTGGAAAAGTTGTCATCTTAAAGGGTCACAGTTTTGTTTGATAGCGTAGGAGTTACAGACGGTCTCTAGGCTGAAATGGTGTACTGGGTAACACCTAGGCCTCCAGACAAAGAAGCCCTTGACATCACCCTGGCCTGGAGGCACAGCAGTGCTGGCTGCGATGGACCGGGAATGGCCAATGTTCCTAATGTTGTGACCTTCTAATACAGTTCCTCATGTTGTGGTGATCCGGGCTAGAAAATTATTTCACCGCCACTTCATACCTGTAATTTTTCTACTGTTATGAATTGTAATGTAAATATCTGATATGAGACCCTCATGAAAGGGCCATTCAACCCCCAAAGGGGTCACAGCCCACAGGCTGAGAACCACTGGGTAGAGCCTTGAAGACCTGAATCTACACTGCGCACACCTTGTTTGGGTCCCTTCATGTTCCATCAAGTTTTATTCTACAAAGCCAAATCTCTAAGTAGCCACTCAAATAACCATCAGACAAATCGGAAACATTCATTGTGAAACTAACCCAGTGCCAGGCACTGTTACCGCGCATGCACATATCAGAAGAGCATTCCTTTGGAAGGAATGTGATAGATCTGTCAAGTCCTGACATGGAGAGGCCTTTAACACAGACTGCTGCAGGAAAGGTCAGTGTGGAGCAGAAGGTCCTCCGCTCCCACCCTTCGCTTGAGGGCTTCCCTGCAGCTGTGCTGGTAGTTCCACACAGTCCCTCATTCCCCCGTTGTTTCTCCACACACAGCCATCCCTATCTTTTTGGCTTGTCTGTGATTCATTCTCTTTAATGGAAAGCAGTGTAATAAAGGATTTTGCCTCTTTCTTTACTGCTTTTCTTTCTGTTTTTTGAAATAGCAGACTGAATTAATTTGCACAATGGCAATTTCTTTGCATGGGCCAATTTTAGAAGCCTAAGGAAATTGTCTCTAAGACTACAAGCATGTCAGAGAAGGACTAAGTCTTTAATATATATATATGTGTGTGTATATATATATATACATATATATGTATATATATATCTTACCAAGCACATCTTTTCCTTTTTTATTTTATATATATAATATATATTATAATATATATATTATATATATATATATATCTGTGGGGGTGAGCCTTGAGTTGTGGGGGTGAGCCTTGAGTTGTGGAGGTGAGCCTTGAGTTGGGTGGGTGAGCCTTCAGTTGATGGTCCCTCCTTTCACCTTGTTTGAGTCAGAATCACATAGTTGTTTACTACTGTGTGCAGGCTAGTTGGCCTGTAGCTTCTGGGGTTTTTCCCCTCTCTGCCTCCATGTCCCCACAGGAGCTGGGGGATGATAGACATGCACAACCATGCCTGGCACTACATAGTTTCTAGGGACTCACACTTAAGCCCTCACGCTCGCTCATCAAGCACGTTACCCAATGAGCCATTTCTCTAGCCCTCATATTTCCCCTTTTAAAAATAAAGCATTAGTTTAGTAGCGACCCTTTACAAATGTTTTATAATAGCTGTAATGAACTTTTCCAGCAATATAAGCAACCCCATTTATTTGTGATCTTAAAATAATGAATATCCTTAACTTCTTTTCCAGAAGTCAGCTTGTAAATGGGCTGCTATTCAGATCCACGAACTTACCTGGTTATGAGTCCTTTGCCAACAGATTTTATTTCTCATCTGAACAATGCCGTCTGTGCTTAGTCTGTGCTGGAATTAAACAAGCATTTCAGGCCAGATCCATTTTTCCAACTTTCAGCCAGGTAACCCAGGATAGGTCTTGAATGTCCATTTTCTTCTGTGTAAAATGGGGATAAAATTTCCGATGCATAGACAGTAATTGAAGAATAAGCCCAGATATGCATACTTGGTGCCTCTCAGGGGCTGGCTCAAGACAAGGCTTTAACATCCGGTTCTCTCCCTGCAGAAGGGCGCCAGAGTAAAGGTTCCTAGTGGTGTTTTTAATCACTATCTACTCAAAGTGTGGCTCCAATATCACCAGGAAGTTTATTAGAGCTACACAGTCTTGACCCAGCCTGGTCTGATGGATCAGACTCTGTACTGTGCTTTGGACACAAGCCATTCCTTTGTACAGGAAGTCCTCTGTACTGTGCACTGGGCACAGGAAGTCTGAGTATCATTTTCTGCCTGTAGAATTCTTCCTGTAGGAAGTCTGTAAATCTTGTGTTCGATTTTTTAAAATTTTTTTCTGTATTTCATATGTTTATATCTTCTGACCTTATGGACTTGAGTGGAGACAAGTTCTCCCAGTGTCAGCAAATTGCTAGAGGTAAATACTTCTCACTTCTCTGATCGCTATTCTGTGACCAGATAATTCCTCTCCAGATAATGCCTGTCCTTACTCCAGCTGCCTCTTTCTGTTAACTTTCTACAGCCTGGAAAGTCTCTCCACCATGAACACTATAGACACCACAGTTGTACCACACAACCTGCTGAAGTCCTGAAACTTCAGCCAATCCCAAGCCTTCCTCCATGCCTCACCTGTTCTTCCCCAAGAAGAACACTTTCAGCTCGCTCTCTCTGCCTCCTGACCAGCCTGGCACTTGCCCATGCACCTCTGTGTAGCCTGAAGTACCCATTAACACCCATTTGGAGCATGCTGTCATGATCATGACTGTCATTTGCTGAGCTGTGGGCTTCATCATATAGGGATAAAACCTGCAATCGTAGTTACCAGTTACGATAAAGCTGCCCCTCAAACTTGTTAGTGGCTGCTTTCCAGGTCTCTTAGAGCAGCGAGGGTGGCCAGCAGTGGCAACTGTCCTAACTCGGGCACAGCCAAGCGCCGGAAACTCTAGGAGAACGCTAAGCTTCCTCATCAGCCTGAACTAGCTTTTAAGTAAAGGTGATGGCCATGTCCGAGGCTGTAAATCTGCTCAATGTGCCATGGCTGTGTTGAAGGCCAGCAGTAGTCCTTGGCAAGCTTTGAACATCTCCGACGCTGCTGTTGCAAATGATCAAGCCATCTAAGAGAAAGGAACGATTTGAATCAAAGCGTACAGACTTATTTACCATATGCAAAAATGCCGGGGAAGTAAATAGATCTGTTTACATCCCCTGTAGCTTCTTAATATATATGCCTCAGATAGAAATGCCTCCTGCCAGGGAGCACCTGTTATGTAAACGGACCCCTTGCCCACCGTGGTACTTCCCTCTTGTCTCTTGTTCTGAGGAAAATCTGGTTGTGTGGAACTGAGCTCACTAAAGCTGAGGTTAATGCCAACAGATGTTAAAAGACTATAAATTAGACTCTCTCTGATCTGGGGGTGGAAGCACCCCTCTCAGAATTATTCTATATTTGTTAGAAGCAATCATTTTTTCTCTTAGACAAGTTCTTTTATGATAATTTTATTAAGAATTAGAGTTTGGTTGGGACTGCTCCTAAAAGAGGAAAAATTATATGACTGTCTTGTGGCCATCAGAATAATTTTCATTAAAAAACAACTTCATTTGTTAAGATCATAATCAAGGGTCAGCACTAATACCAGGCCACATCACATACAATACAGTGCTACTACCAACCATGTTTGCCTGCATGTCCGACAATGTCACCTGAAACCAGGGGCTTGTTCCTTGAAGGGTTTTGTTTGATGGTTCCTTAACCCTTTTCCAAGAAACCTAATTAGCCCAGGGGAGCCTGGCCCTGGGAAAGGGTGTTTGCATCTGCTTAGGAAAGTGTGCCTGAAATAGTGACTTATTTGGAACTGAGACCAGAATGGACCGGGAAGGACAGATGAGCCAGTTTGAGCCGGCCCGGCAGAGAACAAGCTGGTCCTCTAGACTCTTATAAAAGGGGCTGTGATCAGAGCCTTTGTGGACCCAGCAAGACCCATCTCCACTCAGCAGGCCTTGCCTCTGGACAAAATTCTTTCTCTAAAAGTGCCTACGGTATGCAATTGCGTCTTAAGCTCCACTTAAATTTCTATGATGGTGCGGATTTCCCGGTTCAGCCCTGTGGACACCACTGCAGAGGCTGCTCTTCAAGGTATGTTGCCCATTTGAAAGTCAGTCAAGTTCTACATATGGCCGCGGGATGCTCGCCCCTGGTGATGGGATCCTGATCACAGTGCTCTTTCTGCTGCCAGGAGAGTTGATGTATGCTGATGCATGGGTTACCTGAAGAGAGGACTTGACTCTGCTGCTTTCTCCTTTGACTGAAAACCAATAAGCAGTCAAGGAAATGGGGGCGGGGAAGCTTATCTCTTATCTAGAGGAATGCAGAATGAACTGGGGACTAATATAGAAACAGCCAGCTCCTGCCCTTGGCTGGCTTCTTGGTACGTGCTGTGGGTTTCTTCTGCTCTTCCTTTTAGTCTCTGCACTTTTCTACCCAATGGAATTGAGTTCCTTTGTTTATTTTCTAAGCCTTGTAACTCTGAGCTGGCAAAGATGATAAGAGAGGCTCTTTAAATAAATCTTAAAATCCTGAAGTTAGATTAATTTATATTTTATCAGTCTTTCTCTTCTGTTTAAGAATAAAAGAAGAAGAAACAAAGAAACCATTGATCACATATAAACTGGCAAGGTTAAGTGTGACTTGAGTCTTGTTTAGGTACGGTAGTAATGAGAATTGTACCTTTTTTAAAAAAAAAATTAAATCTATCTTTGCACAATTAGCAAATTATTAAATGACCTTTCCTTCAATGTCTTCAAGCAATTGCCTGTTCCCACTAATAGAAGAACATGTTTTACAAGGTTCACGTTGATTAATTGACAAATGCTGATAAAAATCAAAGCAGTGTTAAAACTCAGCACACCAACGGCAGCATAAATTACTTTTGTTCAATAATGTTCCAAGTGGCTATGCGTTTATGCTTTACCTTTCAATAAATATCATTGTCTTAATTGAAACATCCATTGTGGAAATTTATCTCTGAGGAGGACAGTGAGGAGGCACAGCCTGGGCCAAATATGTCTACATCTGTACATGATATTTACCTCAATTAAAACCATGGATTGTTGTGGCTATATTCAAGAAAGATGCTTTTAATTTTGTATGAAAACAACACAGTTTAATATAGTGCTTGAAAATCATACACCCTCAAGTGACTTTCACTTGACTTATTTTTTTTATTTTTAGTATCAACTACCCAGATAAATAAATAAATGTTCTAAACGAGTTGCCTTACATCACTCATAAAGAGAATTGCATTTTTGGCCCCCTGCCAGGAAGCTTCTGGGTACCACTACAGAGCTTATAGCTGGATGGTGCTCCTGTATGCTTGAGACATCAGGATGCCTGCCAAATCCAGGCTCCTGATTTCAATAGGAATGGGTTGCTGTCTGCAAGCATCTCATGTACGATGTCAAACCCGAAAGTGTAGACAATTGCAGCAGGAAAAAAAAGAGCTTCAGTAGACAGGAGGGTCTGTCCTACTGGGGGCTATTCTCTGCTTTTGTTTTCATATGCCTGGGATAGACTTTCACACTCCAGCGAAACATGGCCTTTAGAAATGCCCAGTTCCCCGACTACTTCCAATGCCTGCAGACATGTTGACTGCCCTGGGAGCCCCACAGTCTGAAATCATATTTCACTCTACACTCATGGACCATGTCCCCAGTTTTGACACATGGCTATTATGACTATAACCCTTACAACAATACACACTAAAAGGAAATCACTTCCTTCAGACATCATTTTCTTTTCTAGAATCAAAGAATGTCAGAGTAAACAACCTTGAAGCATCTGCGTAAACCTTGTTTTCTCTTGTGAACTGAAAATGCTGTGACCAGTCAAGGTTACACAGTGATCAGGAGCTGATCAGGGACAGGAAGATGGTCACAAATCCCTTGATCTTAGAAAAGTCATTGGAAAGTGCCTCAGGGCCACTCACTTAGGGAAGACAAGCAATCACCAGCCCCCTACCCCAGTCCTTCCTTCTGGCAGCTTCTCTGCAAGTAGGTGACTTGAAGGGAATGGCTGATACTCTTTTACATCTCTCTCTTGCTTCTCCATCCCTTTAGCACTGTCAGGAACAAGTTCACTTGGTATTATGGACTGTGAAGGAGCCAAATGATGCCTCTGTGGAACCCTCTCTTAAGCTTTTATTGTGTGAAGCATACTGGTCTTCTCTTCCTGCCCTCCATTGCTGGATATCATCCATCGTCACTAGAGTGGGAGAACCCCAGGGCCACTGTTACCCTAGCTTAGAACTCCAGAGAAAGCAAAGGACTCTCCCACTAACCATTCATTTCCCAGGCGAGATCGAGTCCCATCCTCCTTGGTCTCTGACAGAAGAGAGGCACGATGCAGACATCAGGACATGAGCAGGGCTTCATTCCCACCAGGAGTAGGTGGCTAGGATGCTGAATGAAGATGGTGGTTTCCTTTAACTTCTTCTAGCAGATTCAGGTACTGATTGTGAGCTTTGTGGTCCCTAGAGTTGGTTGCTGCTGTGGACCTCCTCCCTCTGGACCTCCTCCCTTTCCTTCCCCCAGCTCATGTGACTTCTCAAGAATAACGGAGAAAGATGCAGTCGCATGGTGCCCTTCTTGGTGCAAAAGTAGCTGTCCCCCCTCACGGGCACACTGTGCTAGTGCTCCCCTGGGTTTCCACTGTGGCAGCACAGAGACCCTCTGCATCCTTTGCTTCTTCTCACCAGGTTTCCTAAGCATCGCAAGTTCTGACAGCTGAACAGACTGGTCAGAAAGAATTCATCTGGCTTGATAATTTTGCCTTCTGTTAAACAATGCACATTTAAGCATTTTTAAGGAAGTAAACACTTGGAGGGCATGTAGTATATGTGTGTGTGTGTGTGTGTTCCTGTACAGCACATGCACATGTGTACACCTGTATGTTGAGGCTAGAGACCAACGTCCTGTGACTACATCATTCTCCAGCTGCCACTTACATTTTGAGGCAAGGGCGCTCCCCCGAACCTAGAACTGACCAATTCAGCTACACTGACTGGCCAGAAAACCTATGGTTCTCCCTGTCTTCTTTCTCCAATGTTGAGATTACAGACACGTGTGTCTCTGACGGGGCTTTTACACGGGTTCTGGAGGATTGAACTTGGATCCTTATACTTGAGTGCCGAGCACTTTATAGACTGAGCCATCTCCCCAGCCCCGGAAGTAAATCTGTTTTAAACATGGAATTTGAAAACTTTGGCATGGGCAAGCTGATTTGTCTCCCCTCCCTGGGATGCCTTCTCTGCCTGGTTTGATCCCATCCATCCTGTAAGACTAGGCTTATGTGTCTCTTCTCCTGAGTTCCGGCCTTCCTCTGCCCTTGTCTCTCTCTCGGTCATGAGCTTGAAGAGCTGCTTACTCACAGCCCAGGGGATGGCATTTATCTCCAGGATATTAGAGCCAGTTGTATACAGCTGCCCCCACCCCAGGGGCAGGGGACCTTGCCTGATTCATATCATGTCATCTGCACAGAGCCTACTGGTGGCTGTCCCCAGGAGTTCTGTACAGACTGCTGGGCTGAACCGAATTGTGTCAGCATTTGCTCTTTTAATATAAGGGCTCTGAGCTTCCAGAGGATGCATCAATAAAAGTGTCTTCAGAAAATTCCTGAAGACTTAAAAATTTATATTCTTATTTTTAATATGAAAATATAATACAAAGCCAAGCATATATTTCCATATATATGAGAATATTACATTTGAGTGGGGAAGAATTTTTATCACAAATTTGCTTGCTTCGTGTGAAAGAGGTAAATGTGTAAACTTGGCATCTAGAATCAAACGTGTATTAAAATGTACTAAAACAACCACTTGGGTTTCTTCTTTAAGTGACAAAGTCAGCAGAGAATTTGCTTTTTATAGAGAGGAATGTGCTATAAACGATACCGGCACTCCTATATTCCAGTCAAATTTTTCCTGGCATGAACTTCATGAATTTCTAAAGTATGTTTACAAGGCTGGACATACTCCTAAGATGATATGTACTTTATACGACAGGTGCCGCCGGCTTACTAAACTTAATAACTCCTCTCACTGTTATCAAATCTGTATGTATCATGTATTATTTCTGGTATATTTAACAATAAAATCACCCATATTGACAGTTAATAATTTTAAATCTTATTTGAAGGAACCTGCATGCTGCACCTTTAACTTGCAAAACCTAGGCAATGATGGGAATGTTGTGGAGACTCAGACACAGATCGCAGCAGACACACTGTCCAAAAACCCAAAAATATTACATATGGACCTGAAATGATCTATGATCTTTATTTAAATATTTCTGTTTTCATTTTTTACATGTATTGACTAAAAGAGACTTACAGAGCTATGTGACCTGTGTGGGGGTTGGGATACTGTTAGTTTACAGGGAGTGGGCGAGTCCTTGAGTGTACCATTGTATTCAGATAGACTGCAAGATCACCACTGCCTGTCTCCCTGACAATGGTGTGCACATGGAGATCTTTTAATAAAGCGCTCATTGAAAAATAATATTCCCCACTGTGGAACTGTGTCTTTAATACGCCCTTAGCGTATATCATGTGGCAACCCTGATGCTTTAAGACTAGGTTCTTCAGTGCATAAATAAAACACTCCAGTGTTGACCCTCATCCGTAAACAGTATTAGAAATAATATATTTAAAATTCAAATGCAGCTTTTGAAATGTGTTTCCGTTTTCACAGACAGCTGAGACCTGGCTGTACTAATACCCAGCTAATCTGAGGTCTGGGAAGAGCCTGAGACTCAATCAAACCCTGGCTTCTCAGCTTGTCTTAGCCACACCCCCTCCCGCCGCCCTCAGGGCAGAGGCTCTGAGGTCCCATTTGGTTCAGTTTGCTCCTTATATTGGCATTTTGATTTCCCCAAAGATCTTTCTCTCATGTCCAAGGGTTTGTATCATAAGCATCTCATTTGGGCCCATATATGTGCCTCACCCAATTTTAATTAAGTAGTAAAGCTGTATTTATTAAAAATTTATTTTAAACATAAATATTCCTCCTCATTTTCTCTTTTAAAATGCCCTTACCTGTCTGTCTCTTTTCACCCTAAAAAAATATCTAAGGGGAGTTCCCCCACCTCATTAAAAGATGTCATTCAACTTTCATTACTGCTCTTTGGCATGAAAATATCAGCGGCCACATCCCACATTGCTGACCGTGAGCAGCTGATCTGTAGTCCTGCCCTGGGGCAGACAGGCCTTGGAGCATGTAGGTTCTGGGGTGTCGGTAGAAAAGCCTCACCAGTTCCACTGCATTAAAAATTAAAGACCGAGCAGAAGCAGGCTGCTCACAGGAGCCTGAAGTATTTGGTATTCGCCCCTCCTAGGGAGTACGGTGGAAGGCCACTCCACATCCCTTTTCTTCTCCTTTCTCTGTTTGTCTTCTGACTGTCTTCCTTTCTGATTGGACAACAGACACAACAATGACAGTTCTGAAACATCCTGGATGGAGTACTACTTAGGAAAACCTAAAGCCATTGCAAAAAGTGACATCCATAAATTCCAGTTGAGGACAACGTAATTCCTAGTGTGTTCGTTGGCGTCTCTAGTTAACAGAGTCTCTTTCGTGAGCATAACTACCAGATTTGGTCTGCAAATAATGCGAACACAGGCCCGCCTCATAGACTGTAGAGAATTTTTGGGATGGACCATGTAGTCATTTCTATTTCTTAAGCCTGTAATTTCTACATCCAGTGCTGTGTAATGATTGCAGAGCTTCAGAGTGCTGGCCTGAATACATCAAAATTAGCCCAAGCGACAGCACAGGCCTCCGTCTGGCTTTGTCTTTCCTGACAGAGATGGATTTTAAGAGGACTGCTTGGTTAATTTTGTAAAATGCCTTTGATTTAGCCAGTGGTCTCTGATGATTAAATGAAGTTTAAGCAATTTGGGTAAAGATATATCACTGAGTATGTCGGTAGCCTTGTGAGTGTGCCCTCCCGAAGCAGACATCCCATCCTTGTGTCTTCTTACTGCTCTCAACATCTGTTTGATAATATCAGTTGAAGCAATTTTTTTATCTTTGCCAGATTACACCTTGATCAGAACATCTTATCCATCATTCTGATAGTTTAAGTTCATATTTAATATTTATATCCTTTTATAACTGTAATAAGTATTTTCACCTGGATTAAATGATACTTTTATTTATTATTATAATTAAAACTTTTTAGGTTTGTCCAACCTTCTGGCATTGGGACCGGATATTGTTATTTCTCTCTTTTATGTAGTTCACATTTGAGATGCATATGGTCCAATTACAAAAAATAAATCTTATAAACAATATCTCATAATGTTTCAAATATATTTACAGTTTTGTTTTAGAAATACTGAGAAAGACATTCATGGGGGAAAGACATTTGTACAAGTATACAAAGAGAATCATGGAACTTCACAAAGAACTGTTGGGACTGGAGAGGTGGCCTAGCAGTGAGGAAAACAGGCAGCTTTTGCAGAGGACCCAGGTTCAGTTCCAAGAACCCAAATATTGGCTCATAATGCCCTGGAACTCAAGTTCCAGAGGATCCAGTGATCTCTTCTGGTCTGCAAGGGCTCCTGCACACCCAGGATACCTGATTCTCCTTTAGCCCTCCCTCCCTCCCTCCCTCCCTCCCTCCCTCCCTCCCTCCCTTCCTCCCCTCCTCTCCCCTCCCCTCCTCCTCCTCCTCCTTCTTCTTCTTCTTCTTCCTTCTCTCTCTCTCTCTCTCTCTCTCTCTCTCTCTTTCTCTTTCTCTCACACACACACACCCATAAGTTTGCTTTTTAAAAAAGCAAAATAACAACAACAAAAGAATAATTTGCTGCAAGGGAGCCCTAAAGGTGTAAGAAACAGGAAAATCAACTCTAACCAGTGACCCCAGTCAGGGCTCCATGTAAGGCACAAACCCAGGAATGTCACATCACACTTGTGGACCCACAAGGCCCAGAGACACAAAGGCCATCTCACAAAACATCCTACCGCATATTATGCTGAGTGCCAGTCATACTGTGTTTTCTTCAGAGAGCCTTCTTTCCTTTCTTCCTTTGAGTTTTTGAAGTTCCCCATTGTCTGTAAAATTATAGTCCTGCTGCCTGTCAAATTATACTGCTCACCAGAATCAACTTCAGAGCTGTTGTTTAAAATTCTTGATCCTTACAAGAGATTCGGAAAAGCCAAATTTCCCAAGGTGGAAACCAGGCCTACGTATTTTTGGAAACCTGCTTGGGGGGACCCATGTCCACCAAAGCTTGAACACCATTGTGTGACTGGTGACACGCCAACAGCATGCCTACAGAGTGCAGCAAATGACCTCCCACCCTCCCACCCCACCCTTAAAAAACATACAGGCTCTCACAGACTGTTGGCTCCGTACAAAAGCTCCTGGCCTAAAGGAATCCTTTCAAGGTCCCTGTCCTTCAATGTGCTGATTCTGCCACAGTTCCCCTGAGGCAGAAACCTGGGAAGAGTTTTTTAATACTGCCTCCTAGTGTCCTATACCTGCCACTTCTCCCTCTCACCCACGCATCCCAGCTGCTCACTTGTGTCCTCTGAATTCCAGAAACTTCTCTCCATGCCTCCTCCTTGTTCCATTTCTCCTGCTGCCGCCTCACCTGCTCCTGTTTCTAGTGATTTCCACTGAATGGGAGCCCAGCACAGGCTTCTCTCCCCACGGGGCTTACCTTCCACTCTGATGCAGAAATTATTATTTTAAATCACAAATTTTATCCTGTCGTTCCTAACTTAAAACACCGTTAGGCACCCTGTTTTAGCTGCACTAACTTGCTGCATCCTGCTTCCTAGCCTGGCCTCTGTGCTCAGCATCATTTCTCGCTACTTCATCACTTGCCCTGCAAACTCCAGACAAACAGAAGTGCTGCCTTTCTGTACCGGGGTGTACACTTTTGACACCCAGTAATTTTGATCATGACAGTGCTTGTGTCTGAAGGAAGACTCATTTTGTTCTTTTAAACATCCCGTCCTGCAAATGCTCACCTCCGTACATCCTTCAAGAAAATCTCAAACCACTGTCACTGACCAGTTAATTGGTTCTCCCTCTGTTGTTTCTGTTAACTTTGTTTTAATATCATGGCACACTTATCTTCACATGTGCCTGGATAAACCAAGCTACTGCACCTCCCTTTTTGTGCAAGTGCTTGCTTGTCATAGAACCTCGAATGATGCTACCCAGCATAGGTGTTCATTCAGCAGTTGCTGGGTGCCAGGGAAAGAGTGAGCGTAGGTGTTCATTCAGCAGTTGCTGGGTGCCAGGGAAAGAGTGAGCGGGCAGGATGCGCGACTCCGCCCTTGGATGCTCATCCCCTTTAGAGTATGGCTTAACTGATGTAGCTTGTCGTTTGCTTCCGTTCTCCTCCTGGTATGTGGAAATCCTTCTCATAATTGATCATTTCCCCCAGCTAGCAAGTGATCAGTCTAAACCTGTCACCAATGCTTTGGGGTTCTACCAGTGACTGTAGCTCATTTTCCAAAGTTGTTCAAATTGAATTTCAGATTTTTCACTGAGGAGGGACTTAAAGGATTAGCCTAGTGTCAAGTTACATTGGTAGGGGCCATACTTGAGCTTGTTTTTCTGAGAACAACTGATGCAAATCACCCCCTCTTTTCCTTTTTTCTTCCACTTTACCTCAGACTGAAATTCATACTTTATTGTTTATTCTACCTTTTCTATCATAAAGGTCATTTCATTGCAGGGGATACTCAATGTGACATATGATTATTAGTAATGGTTTTAACCCCAAATATTGCTGTTTTTCCTAGTTCTTCCTCTTAAAACTTTGACTTTTGCATTGTGCGTGTGTGTGTACATGTGCATACACACTTGTGCATATATGCCATGGATGTATGATGTACTGGTGTCCACAGAGCCTAGAAGAGATCATAGCCCCTGAAGCTGGAGTTACAGAAGGTTTTAAGCCTCCTGGTATGGATGCTAGAAAGTCAACTCTGACTTTCTGGAAGATCAGGAAGTGTTCTTCACCACTAAGCTGTGTCTCCAGCCCTTAAAATACTTTTAAAAACATTCTGTGTGCTACCCACACCACCCGCGATATTTGTTTCAGTATTTTGGAGCAGCAGCCCTGCTGTACCCAGGCCTCTCTCACGTGACTTGTTGCTCTAAGAATTGCTCCCATATGCCTGTGACTGCATTTACTTCCCTGTCATCACTCCCCTTCACGGCTTTTGCTGTCACAGGCCGAATTTATCAGAGGTGCTCTCGTAACACAGTAGCTTCTGTCTGTAATAGAACCTCCTTCTCTCTTATTCTGAGTCTAGTTATTTCATTCTGTAATTAAATGTTCGTTCCTCTCCTAAACTTAGTGGAGTTGATTTGAGCTCCCATGACACAAACTGCTGTTTACTTTCCAAATGTATGTCATGAGACTGTACTTTGGGTCTGGCCAGGAGCAAAGCCGGCTGCCCTCTGTGTCAGGGACTCCCGGCTGTGTGGCACCTTCCTTCTAGGATCCTGGCCACCGTCATGTCATTGACATTTCCTTCTAGGAACCTGGTCGCCATCACGTGTAGCACAAATAATAAAAACCCAGAGACAGATATTGGGGTTCACCCTAAAGATCAGAAAAGCAAAGCAGCCAGTAACTGGCTCTTACCTCTACCTCCGACCAAAATGGCAATCCTGCGTCCACACATCCTCAGAATCATGTCATTGATATTTCTGCAGCTAATCAATACTCCAGTTATATACTTTCTTCCCTGTCACCAAGGTTACTAACACACTCCCACCATTGCTGTCCTGATTTAATGAGAGTGCTGTAAATCTGTCCCCCACGACTTTATTGAAAGCTCTCTTAAAATATACCATAATATTTTGTGTATTGTTTTGGCCTCTTGGTTATGAATTCCGAGGTTCCTTCCCATGTTGTAAGAGTAGGCTTGGGTTTCCTCCTGCAAAGGTGATCTTCTGAACACTGTGAACAGTAAACCTGACGTTAGCATTTCATGAGTGGGTAAGTGCATGTTTGTGTCGCCAAGACTCCCCTAATCTCTCTGAGCTCTCTGCTATAAAGACACTTACTTCAGCTTTCCAGTTGATAAACCTGCATTTTTAGATAGGAAAACACTGTATTTAGCATGCACGGATTTAAATCCCTTGACATTTTTCTCAAAGCAACATTTGGAAGAATAAAACAACACTTTAAAGAATAAAAGTGCCATTGTCGTTCTATACACGCAGAGAAGGCGTTGTCTAAATAAACTTGCTAAAATGTAAAGTAACAGCAGCGAGGAGGCCTCTTTGTCCCTTCAGCAGCCCCCAACACACTGTCCCAGCTTCACAGGTCTGGTCCCTGGTCCTGGCCTGAGCTCCGCCCACTCCGGTCTCTGCCCACTAAGGATGCTTGTATCAGTAGAGACATGGCCAGATTCTGCTGCTCTTGGTGTCTTCCTCACGCCTCAGATGAAAGTAACATCTTGCTCCCCTCTCAGCCACACGCTTCTGTAACCAGTACTTTTCTTTAACATTAGTTATCACAGCATCTATAACGAATCGCCTGTCTCAAGACTCGTCATTCTGTGAGTGGAAGGGAAAACTGATGAGTATGCAGGATTTCATTTCTTAAGGACCATTTTTTTAAATGTTATAAAAGCTCTCTAAGTACCAATGCCATGTGAGTATTTAATGTATTTTTAAAAACCAGAATGAAATATATAGGGTGTTAATTTTGTTTAGTTTGGCTTAGTTGCTAAAGGATTGGAAAACATAACCCTCCTTACATGCTCCCAAAGTCTTGGGTAGTATTAAAAAAACTTAAAAGCTGGTTGCCATGGGAGGAGAAAGGATGATTGTCAACAGGATGGCACCAAAGAAGATGGCTTCTCACATCCTCCTTCCTCCCCCATCGCCCATTGGTAGCACTGTCAGTTGGGAAGCAGGGTGCGGGGAGGGGGCTGTGCACATTGTGATATAAATGAGCCCAGGTGGCCAGACCATATTCTTCCCTGCAAACTGACTTCCCTGTAATGCTGAGCACAGGCGAGATGGATCCCCAGCAGTGCCGCTGGGGACTCCAGTGTTTCTGGCCCGAATAGAGTACTGGGTTGCATGGTCCACCAGTTTCACATTTTTGCATGACCATGAAGAAAAACAAATGATGTTCTCTGGTGAGATGGTGTAGGCACAACCCCCCAGACAAATCCTTACAATTCTTCTGGAAGCTAGCCGGCAGGCATTGTACTCAGAGGCTGCTGTTCTTTCTTGCCTCTTAATTCTTGAAGAAAGACACACATACAGAGATCTCTCCTATCTCAAATAACCATGAACGCAAGACGGGACATGTAAGGGACACATAGAACACTGGTTGTCAGAATGCCATTGTTCAGTTCAGTAGTGATTACAAACTTAATAATTTCACTATTACTGTATAGTCAAAATATATATTTACTTATTTCTTAGTACAAGCATCTATAAAGCACCCATTTTTGTCTCATCCTATACAATAGTATGGTGAAGTCCTACTTTTAAAAATATATTTCTTTCTATCATATACTAGGTTGAACGCTATGAAAGCGCCAATATTTTACTAGTTTTTAAATCCACAGAAACATCAATTTCACATGGCTCAGAGCAAATTTAGCTATTAAAAATTAAAATAATGGTTTTCTGCTCCCTGTTAAGTCCCGTACCCTGGGGGAACGCTGGAGTTGCAGGGGGCAAGAATTGATCCTGTAAGGTGCCTCAGAAGGTGGGCCCAGATGTGAGCCAGAAAGGAGGGGGGGAGTGAAGAAGTAGCGGGTACACACAGGGCAGCAGCTGCGAGTACCAGCAGCCCGAAGGCTGTAGGAACACAGGGAGAGCTCCTGTCGCCTGGGACAGAAATTCTCAACTTTGTAATAGTTCTGAAAAGCATGCTTCCACAGCCTGTAAGCAGTTTCAGTACCTCTCCAGTGACAACTGAACAGTTATTCTTGTACTGTTACTAATGCCTTGAGTCGGGTCTAGTATTCCTATTACAGAATATGTGGTCGTCCCAGAGTGGCCATCTTGGCCATGGTTCTGTAGCCCAGGTCAGCAGGCACGCATCCAGCTTGATGAAGACAGCTGCCTGGGCTATGGAGACCCTCTGCAGGGTCAAGGGCGAAGGCTGGTAGCTCACAGGCTGCGACTCCCTCCAGCCGTGGCTGTGGGCATCTTCATGTCTTTCCAGCCAAATCCTACTTTGCGAAGACCTCAGCCTCCAGCCTTTCTCCTTACCAGTTGTTTGTGATGGGTAACCGACCCAGCACGTTCCTCTGACTCGACTTGTGAGAGTTTATCAAAGGTCGTTTCCCCAGCATTGGTTTTTGTGACTGCCATGGCCCTGCCAGTCCTGGCTAAGCCATGCTGGAGGTGTGTTGCAGCAGAGACCAGTGAGGCATCTGACCGGTGAACCATGGTTTTGGAATGAAAGGGGAACAACTGTTTGATAATGTGCTGGAAAACTCACCGAATGCTCCAAGGCAGGGAATGCGCCATCTTTACTTGTAGAACTAGCTGTAATTTAGGAAAGTAGGAAGAGAATTTATTATTTCCTTACATTTAAGAAAATTAACAAATGCAAGTACGAGTATGTTTACTTATTTTCTTCTTTAAAGATCTTATTTTTGAGACCACTTTTAAGTTCATAGTGATACTGAGTAGAAGGTAGAGAAATTCCCCATATACTTCCTGTACTCAGATAGACATTGACCCCCACCCCATTGTCAATACTCCCACCGAAGTGGTGCATTGACTCTAATTGGCAATCCTACATGGTTACATGATTCAGAGTCCATAGCATATTTGTTGTATGGGAGAAATTATTCCTCTGTGGCAGAACAAAAGAATCATGGATCTTCTCTTGTGTTAATAATACCTGTTTTTAAAAGTCAACAATAATAATCCCCAAAACAGTATATAAATTAATCTCAGGGCTGAGTGAGATGGGGCTAAATTACTTTCAAATCTTTAAAATATCAAAGTCATCTTATTTCCTGTGGATGCATCAAACTGCAACTTCTGGTGATTACATTTCATTTTTCTTGATGATATAGCAAATTATATTTATTTAAGTGAATTGTCCAACCTGTCTGTATGCTTTCATTTTTAAATGAAGGTTTGTCGTTGGTATCTTTTTATTATTTAGGAATAGGAAAGCCAGAAGATGAGGATACTACTGAAGCTGGCTTGTTACTAGGTCCAAAAAGAAAGGGCACATGTTGCCGGGTCACAGCAAGGGGTGGGACAGAAGGAAGGAACTGAGAGGAACACTAGGCAAGGACCCTTGCCTTGCTCTTCCAGGAAAGGCAGTAGGTTTAGGATTGGTGAGGACAGATGATGTCAGCAAATTTGGGGTGATTGTCTCATTCCTGGTCCCAGAGTGATGAGGAGAGAGAACCCGAAAAGCCCAGAACACAAAGCAGTTTGGGCAATGGTGGGCTTCTGGTCTGTCAGTTGACATTTGCAGAGTGGCTCCCAAGTGATCATATGACATCTGGAGAAACTGGCTCCCCTGGGAAAACTAGTTTCCTCCAGCATCTGAAAGGCCACAGGCATCAGCATCCGAAATGCAGAAAGCAGAGACGTAAGTAATGCAGTGTGTGCGCATATATGCAAATGCGGTCACACAGGCAGATCAATGAGTGCGTGATGGAGAAGGATTTATGTATATTCGCTTAGGCGCTGTTTTGGCTTGTGGCAATTCCGTACAAGGAAACATTTTAAAATGATTAAAAATAAGCCTATCCCCATGGAAGACTAATTTATCAAGGAAATCTCTATGTCATATAATTTCAGATCCTAAAAAATCTAGAGAAAAATAAGATTATAGAAAGATCAAAGGTAACCGAGACTGCACTTGTAAGTAGAGGCCAGTCAGGTCTAAGAGCAAGGATTCAGGTGGGTCAACAGAACTGGGTGATGGGGAGGGGAAGGGCCGGTACGCGGGCACCCTGGGGAGAGCAAGTGCGGCAACAGCAAGCCAGAATCGTGCCTGGCAGGCTCACAGGAGATCAGCAAGCCCATGCTTCCTGAGAGAAAGAAGTCTTAGAACATGAGCTTGCTGAGGTAACTGACAACCAGATACTGAAGGGCCTTGGAGACCATGAAAACATGGTGGGAGGTGGCTTGTTTGCATGACTGTAGTCAAAACTGAAGGCATCTAAAGATGAGAGTTAAGCCTCAGCTTCAATTGCAAACTAAGTAGCCATGGTATTTTCTTCTGTCTTCTGTTCTCAACTATTAAATTATCTTATAGTCATTTGAGATGCCTAAGTTTATAATGGCAAAGTTGAATACTTTCTTCCCAGAGGTCTACATTTACAAGTTATTTTTATAGTTTAAAACAAATCAGACAAATAAAACCTTCCCCCTACCATGCCAAAGGACAACTTCAGGTCATGACTGAAGTCACGTTCTACACTGCAGAATGAGCCAGCATATATGTGGCATTTAAATAAAATGGAAAACAGCTTTAAAAACTGACACGCCTCTGGTAAATGTGGAGGAGGAAAAAAAGCTGTGAACAATCAAACAATCAACCGTTTGCTTTTATTTTCTACTAAATCAGAGTGGTTTTGCATTGGTACCGTTTACAGAATATGAAGTAAAATGCACCCACAGTGTTCTTACTGTAAGAGCGCCCACAAAGAAAACCTCATTTCAAATCTAATTGTGGACATTGTTTCTTCATTAAAAATTCATAGGGTTTGTGAATGTGTCACATAAGTACCGGCATCTCCATTATTCCCAGCTCTTTCCCATGACCAATTCTGATCAGAATTTCAAAACACTCAGGTCTAGAAAGGTGTTCTCTGAAGAGCAGCCAAAGAAAAATAAAACAAAAAGAGACATAATGAATGTGAACAAAAATAGCCACCAAACAAATAGACAAGAATCTCCACTTGCTCTTTCAGCAGACGCCCATCCTCACCTCTCACCCCGCATCTTCCCATTGCTGGTACCTTCCTCATCTCAGCCACTTGTCAGTGTCTTTTTAGCTGTGGATAAGGGGATGCCTTGGTGTGAGCCCTCAGAAGAGACTGGAGCAGAATGCTAATCCTGCATTGCTCCTATGCCCAGGCTCTTCCTTCCTCTCAAATGACCAGAACGTCAGGTTGTGGATACTGCTCACGGTATTTGCTGGGAATACATGAAACAGTGCTAGACAGCCAGATGTTTCGGTGAGGTGGGCCCCATGTTGAGCCTTTCTTTTGTTTATTCTTGGTGTCTGTATGCATTTGCATCAGGAATATTGAAATACTGTCTTGTATCCTTAATGCTTTAGTCAACCATAGGCTCCGTGTGGGATGACGGCCCCATAAAAGTATGACAGAGCTGATAATTTCCTATTGTCTGGTAATGGTGGCTACAGCCACCCAAAGGTAGTGACATGAGTATTCTCCAATAGTGCCAGTGCTAAGGGCAGCCCACACACAGCTGTGCATAGAGTGTAAGGTAGTGTTATCGTTATCTTTGAGTATAATCCTTCTTCGTACAATGTATAATATTGTACTCATTATCTTTGAGTATAAAGTATCCTTCAACTTACCAAAGTTGCTGTAAAGCGATGTAACTGTGCCGTGTGTGCTGGCAGCTAAGTACCACACCTGGCACCTGCATCTTCCTTCCACTTGTATTATAGATAAGAGCTATAGAAACACAGAAGGGGTGCCCTGTGGAGCCATTAACTGAAAGAGACAGAAAACACAACTTCTCACGCCTGCCCCAAGGGGTCACTGCCACCTTTCCGGGCACCTTATGTCTCCTTTGTCTCTTGGTCGCTGGGTAGCTGTCCTAGTGTGTCTAGGTTTGTGAAATCTACTCCGTGATGTCCACACACTCACGTAATGACGCAATGACAGTTGTCTCACACCTGATCCCTGCAGTTACAGGAGCGCTGACTGTACGGGAAAGCCAGCGGCTAACATAAACTAAAATTATCACCAAGTCTGCTGCTCGTGTGGTCATGTGGATTGGCGTGTGCTTCTCAGAAGTTCCTGCATGAACGGACAGTGGCTGCACTATGGTTCATAAACTTCAGAAATCACCTTTTCTCCTCCTGGAAACTTTCACATTGGAGCGCAGCAGGGAGCTTGTATCTGACAAACAATTTCAGCTCGGTACAATTCTGATTGTGAGGATACAACATCAATTTGGCTGTTTCATTTTGCATCACGTTTTTGCTATTAATTCACATTTCCTATAATTTGCCACCTTTTCTAATGTGGCCTGCTCAACTACTTGACACCCAAGTGTGTGGTGTGTCCTAAAGGTTCCTGCACTGGGTGACCACTGTCCTAGATTCTGGGTGTTCGATTGAGACATCAAGATCACACTCTCAGGCTTTCCCCTGCATGGTCTTCTGAACCAAAACGTTTACAAAAACCAAATTGGCAATGCAGCTTCCAAACCCCTGCCACACACAGGCTCAGCTCACCTCATCCATCACCTGCCGATAGTGGATCAACCCACAGTGTGGGTAGGAAAGCCATAAAGACCAGAATACATCCTTTCTGGAGGGAAGGGAAAGCTGAGTTGTAATAAAGGCTGTGTAGCCTTGTGACGGAGAGTATTGCCCTGGGAAGACGGTCTCAGGGAGATCTGGATTTCAGCTGCCAGACTAGTGGCGGCTCTGTAAGAGATGTTTCCTTCTTTCAGCTCCACCAGAAGGCATTGTGTGTCAACCCCTCCAATGCCTCCTGAGACGGGAATTGGAAAGCATAAAGTGGAAGAACTCAGGAAGTGGCCCACAGGGGACCTGTGACAGGCGCCCTCCTCTGACCTGCACACCCAAACTGCTTTGCGCACCTCCTAGGGGAGTCCGAGAGAACGTTGTCCCTAGACCAGTGTCTGCAATGGGCCTGAAGAAGTAGCTTCGGCAATGCGTAATGACTCTACCAAGCACACAGGAGATCTCGGATTCCAGTTTGTCCCTTCTTAACTAACACAGATTTGTTTTCCCAGAGCCTGGGAACCAGTGGTGATCCCTAAGATTATTAGAAAATCTTTGTTCTTCCTTATTCAGCTTGTGAATCCCTAGGACCCCCACTCCCGACCCTTCCCTGTTTTCTCTGTCTTGTTTACGGTTTGTGTTGAAAGGAGAAGTAAATTCCAGGCCTCTAGCTGCCAGTATTGCTTGTGCTAGACTGTATCGAGTACAAGAGAAAGAAATCAGATGGAAAGGGGGAGGAGTCAGATGAGGTAAGAAAAAGTAATAGCGGCCTGACTGTACTTCCCAGCCCAGTCGCCAATGACCTCAGATCCACTTCCCATCTCTGTCTCTCTATATACATAGATTACATACATGTTACACACCAGTGTATCTGTATAGCCCTTCCCTGATGCCCAGGCTGTCTTGAATAAAGGTGAATGCCTGCACGCCAGTACTTGCTGCTGGGCGCGCCCCATGGACACCATGCAGAAGCTGTTCAGCAGTCCTGTTTGCTTGCTTCCAAGCTCATCTCTGGCTCTAGATGGTGCCAGCTCCGCCACAACTGTTTCAAAACATCATGCAGTGGCCCTTTGGCCATCATAAGCCTCACTGAACTCTAGATGACCTTAAATTACTTTCCACACTGCACAAAGGGGAAGCTTCCTTGGAGAAGCCCCATGCCAATGCAGTCCTTCACTTTCCCAATTGACAGCCATGATTGATGAAAGCATCCTCGTCTTGTTCCCTTTCTTGGCCGTATATGCAGCCTGCATCTTGAGTCAGCCAAGAGACACCCTCATACTGTCCCCTGGTATTATGCATTAACCCCAATTAAAGGCCTTGCTGAGTTTTGATCTTATTAGTAGAGAGGGCTGTGCTAGTCACAGGGACACTAGAAGCAGCCACAGAGTGGTAACAATACAAAGTTATCGGTGACCACTACCCAATCAGCAGCAGTACCGACAGTGACAGCAGCTGCGGCAACAGGATGGTAGCTGCAGAAGTCTTGTGAGTGGCTGAGACAGAAAACAGAGGTGGAGGCGACAGGGTTCCTGGAACTGTTCCAGGAAGCTGTGGGGTCTTATAGGCCAAGAGTCTCAGGCCTCCTAGCTCTACGAACTTGCTGCTCTTAGGCTAGGGTCCCCGCACCAGAGGCCTATCCATAAAGTGGAACACTAGCAAGTAGAGGCTTGCGGCTCACGGCTACTGCCAATCACTACTGCTTACTGTAGCCAAAAGGCAAAGATTACAACAGTTATCAAGTGCCAGGGCCAGTTAAAGCCCAGAGCAACAAGCCTCCATCCTGACTGCTTAGAGCCATGTCTCTAGTATATAAATCCTGGAACAGTAGGCACCTAAATGGTTCAGCATTTAGAATTATAAAGTTCTAAGTTTGGCCATCTGGTTTCCAGATCTTGAGAACTCAAGGGCCTTGGCTCATCAGTTGTGATAGTTAAACTTGATTGTCATCTTGATGACAATAATAAACCTCTGGGCGTATCTGTAAGGGAGTTTCTCGTTAAGTTAATTGAGGTGGGAATTCCCACCCTTAATGGAGGAGGCACATTGCCATGACTGGGGTCCTAGACTGCATAAGAAAGAGAAAGTGAGCCCAACAGCAGCGTCTATTTCTCCCTGACTGGGAAGACAGTGTAGCCAGTTGCCCCAAGCTGCTGCTGCCTTGCCCTCCTGACCATGATAAACCATACACTGCTGGAAGCCAAAACCGCTTTCCTTCGGTTGCTTTTGCCAGGCATTTTGGTCATGAGAGGAAAGTCACTAATCCACCAGCTCCGGAGTAGCTTCTAGTCATCGACTTAGGACTCCACGTGGAGCAAAGTTCAGTTCAGTCAGTGAAGCTAATCTCTAATACCGAACCAAGTCCAATTTAGAATACAGGTCAACCCTAGGCCAACATCATACATGACTGGTCCTTCAGTTGTTTGCTCAATGACGAGTATTACCCTGACATCCAGAGAAAAAAAGTGCACCTGTCAAGAAAGCATACCCTTGGGTGTTTCCAGCAGCAACTGTGCTGATTGCCCCAGATCCTTCTACTTGGTCACCTCTGTGACGGCAGTAGAGGGTTTGGGAGGGCTGAGGAGGGCCATGACAGAGCCAGTCTCCATCAGACTATGTCTGTATCTGTCACAGAGGGCTGTCTCTTGGTTCATTACTGATGTGGCATTTCCAGGCTCTAACTCTGGCTGCTTTTGATACACTACTCTGGGCTCATTCTTCTGGCTTCGTGCTACGTGCCTCCACCTGGTTTGGAAGAAGGAAGGCATCATCAAATACTTCACATAAAAGTCTAGCAATAAGTATATTAGTGTTTTTTTTTCCCAGAACCTACTTATGGATTTCTTGTTGTCTGCTTGTTTCACTAGGAAGGCTCCTAAGAGACTATAATTCACCATGGTACAGGACTCTCACGTCTGCTAGTGCTTTTTGGTTTTTTAACATGTTCAGTGTTACTAAAAACTCTGTGAGAACAGAGTCCGTGTCTCGCTCACCATTCTACTTTTGGTATTTAACACAGTATCCTGTATACCATAGTCACTTAATGAAGACCTCTTGAGAGGTTGTCTCTTTAGAGCATGGAAGTAACCTTTTATCCTGGATAGTTCCTCCTGGGTGCCAACAAAACTCATAGGAGCGTAGCCTATAATTGTGTTGGTGGAAACTGAGTTCCATGAATCTATGGCAACCAAGATCAGTGCTAGGGACTGAATCCAGGACTCTGCCATTCTTTCTGATCAAGAGGAAATGATCTCAGTCTTGGTCTTTAGAATGCTCTTTTCTTTTTTGTACAGTGCTGTAAACAGTGGCCTAATAGATGGTTGTGTTTTGTACCATACTTTTCCCAAGAGGTGCCTGGATATGAGCCGCTTATCAAAATGGCATTAGTGGCATTGTATAGTAATGATGTTCTACAGTGAGCGCCTCCACAGAATATGGCCCACTGGAGGTAGAGTATGAAGAGAATAGTATCCTCTTCCTGTTTGAACTACCTTTATTAGAACCCACCACATCCGTTACCTTAAAATAAAACTTTCCTCATGAAAGTCTTGGTTCCCACCTCCCGCACATCTCTCAGATCAAAGAGGACCGTGTCATTACATTTGTCCGCAAGTTTCCCAGCCAGAAGAAAGGACAACACAATGCTGGAAATGGAAACTAGAGGGGGGTAGGGGAGTGTCTGAGTAATGAGAGCGATCCCTGCTGACATGGGGCTTGGTGGAAGGAAATTATATTTTCGCAAATCTGGAAATCATGAGTTTTGTCTCATGTTAACTATATGTCTTAACTGATTTTGTTCACCTTGGTTTTGCCTGTTAGTAAGACTGTCCATACTGTCAAGTTGATGAACACCCATTCCCCTGATTGTGCGGTCTAGGAAAATAGTCATCTTAATCATCACACAGGATGCGAGCACTGGTGAGGATTTGGGATTGACAGCTGCTGTAGTTCCCGGCTGCCACCACTGCGGTGCTCAGGCACCGCCAGTCGCTGGTTATTTTCTTAAGTCATTATTTTGCAATAAACATGATCTCATAATAAACCGTAACATTTCGAATTGCTCCAGAATAAGAATATCAGAGGCCTGGAAGAACCGGAGATCTTTTTCATTAAGCCTAGAAAGGGAGAAATGTGATAATGCCACTGGGAATTCTTTCTGAATATTTGTTTAGGCTGGGCTTAAGCCATCTAGCTGTGAAGATAAACCGTGGCAGTCGTGGCAATATACTGGAATTCCCACAAAGCACATTCAGCATGATTTCTTTTTTTATAAATAATAAAACCGTAAATAAATATGATTACCCTCAGCTAACATGAAATTATATGCAGGACCCCAGGCCTGATGTTTTCCTCTCTCATATCTGTGTTTTTCAGGTTCAGTGTTGGCCGGCTCCTCCCTCTGCTGTCCTCTTCCCTCTGTCCTCCTTCACATGGTTGACCTTGAAGCGAGTCTGGGAGTGGAGGGACGGTGGAACTTTACCTCAGGCTTTCAGTAGGCAGGAGACTGAGAGGGCCTTGAAGCCGTGCGGGGGTTCAGCAGCTTCCCACCCCCAGGTCTCACCCCACATCCTAGTACAAGCATGATTGGCATTCACATCTGACAATATAATTTTCCTGTTGGGATTTTGGATAAGATTTTGATAATTTTGCTTTTGAAATTATTTGCTTATGAGTTATGGCTTTTCATCTAAAACCAGCTCTTATGTCTCCATAATTGTGCGGACTCAGGGGCCCTGCACAGCGAGCGAGCCTGCTGACAAACCGTCTTCCTCTGTAATGACTTTCATCTGAATGCCAAATTTGACAAGAATTGTCCTAATTCAAAATTTATGGGCATTTAATGAAATAATTCTTTATTTTAGATAATGCACTTTTCACTGGATGCTAGCACAAAACATGTTCAGGTCTCCAGCCTTACTGTGGATGAACTCATACCCCCGAGTGCCTAATTGATAATGCGGCCACAGTTAAGGGACAGGCGGGGACAGGGGGTAGGGCAGCAAGCAGGGGCAGGGGCGGCATCCCCTTTCACCTAGAAGACTAGTAGGAAAGGGGTTCTCCTTGAGCTAGTCTTCAAATGCCGCTCCCACACAGAAATTCTGCCTGACTTCTTTTTGTTTAGAGGCTTTTTCTCTACTCGCTTTTCTTTCTCAATGCAAATAATGAACTTTGCCCCCTTTTACCTTCCAGTGCGCCATCTCTTCCTCTCTCCTCCTGCTGAGGCCCCTCTATTTCCTGTTACGTCCCCTCCTCCTACTCGTGTGTGTTTTGCGGGTGTGCACGCACTGAGGTTACATAGGGCTCCTGCATGCCTGTGGGCCGGAGGTGTTCTACCGAAACCTGGGCAACTCAACAGTGACCGTCACCACTGAAAGTCACACCCTCTCTAAGCAGCCACCACTAACTGAGGAGGGGGTGGGGCCACAGGATGGATCCTGATTGGCTAGATCTTGTGTGGGTCCTATGCAAGCAACTGCAGTTGCAGTGAGTTAAGAGCCCATAGGACTATCAGGTCCAGAACACACTCTTTTGCAACAGTCCTGCCCAGCCTCTGCCTTTTAAAATGTCTCCACCCCTCTTCTTCAGTGTTCCCTGAGCCTTAGGTGAGGAGATGTGATAGTGGTATCCCACTTAAGGAATCATAGTTATTTATACTTTGAGCAGTTATGAGTCTCAATATTGAACTGCTGTCTACTCCAAAGAAATTCTCTGGTGAGAACAAGAGGTTTAAAAGGCAGTTTGATATTATGCCAGTTAGCAAATTAATAGTACTGAGATGGGTTTTTTTGCATTTTAATTGATTTTGATTGAGCTCCATATTTTTCTCTGCTCCCCTTCCTGCCTCTCCCCTCCCCTTCAACCCTCTCCCAAGATCCCCATGCTTCCAATTTACTCAGGAGATCTTGTCTTTTTTTACTTCCCATGTAAATTAGATCTATGTATGTCTCTCGTAGGGTCCTCATTGTTATCTAGGTTCACTGGTGTTGTGATTTGTGGGCTGGTTTTCTTTGCTTTATGTTTGAAAGCCACTTATGAGTGAGTACATGTGATAATTGTCTTTCTGTGCCTGGGTTACCTCACTCAAAATGATGTTTTCTAGCTCCATCCATTTGCCTACAAAATTCGAGATGTCATTATTTTTTTCTGCTCTGTGGTACTCCATTGTGTAAATGTACCACATTTTTCTTATCCATTCTTCTGTCGAGGGGCATTTAGGTTGTTTCCAGGTTCTGGCTATGATAACAATGCTGCTATGAACATAGTTGAGCACATATCCTTGTGGCACGATTGAGCATCCTTTGGATATATACCCAAAAGTGGTATTACTGGGTCTTGAGGAAGGTTGTTTCCTAATTTTCTGAGAAATCGCCACACTCACATCTAAAGGGGCTGTACAACTGGATTCTTTCTTGGGGCCTCTGACCTCCCCAGCACCAGATTGTTGCCTAGGTTTACAGTACTGGGTATGACTTTCTTTTGTGGAGTGGGTCTTAAATTCAATCAGAAAATAATTGATTGGCCCCAATCAGTTGTGCCACTGTGCCTGTCTTCCCAGACTGGCTGTTATGCTAGCTGGACGAGTTTGCAGCCGGATAACATTGCTAATGGACTTTTCTCCCCTAGGCGGCCTGCTTTGCACCTTCCAGCTCTGTCAAAGCTGGGCAGTGGGGAGGAAGCTTCCAGGTCAGGTTCAGCTTGGTTTCTCCACAATATATGGTACCTACAGCAACAGGGTTTTATTACCAAGTCCTATAGCCAACAATATGTGGTACCTACAGCAACAGGGTTTTATTACCAAGTTCTGCTGCGCAACCAAAAGTAGCAGTCATACCACTGTTGTCTTGAGGATCTTTGTGATGACCCTGGCCAATTTTAGGAAGGTATTCCACACTTGATACTGAGACATTTGTTTAATAATTTGTGCTCTAGAAGGAGCATTTGTGTAAGGTGCCTCCATCGAACTTCTCTCAAAGCTGTATTTGCACTAAGCACCCTCAGTGTTAGTTGTCCTTGCCCCATCCCCTACTCTGTCCCACCTTCCAGCCCTCCTGCCCCTTAAACCTCCCTCCCTGTCCTTCCCTTTTGCCTCTTCATATAGGGAAGATCATTTGACTGTGATTAAGGGAACAGTGTGTTTGGCTTCTTAAAGGGCAAATGTCTCCCATTGTGGATCCAGAGATCAGGCTGAAGGGTAGTCCATTTACGGTAGTACCTTTATGGAAGCCTAGGCAAGATAGAAGGGGCAGGCCTGTTAGTACTGTAGCAACAAGGTGCGGCAGTGACCTTCAGTGGCCTCAATGCCAGAGCCGTCCCTTGAGCATTATTCAATAGGTGACCAAGGAGTGACCTTGGACTTCTGGTCCCACTGCCTCCTCCTCTTGAATGGTCTACGGGCTTCACCACCAGGCCAGTTTTACATGGTGCTAGCGATCAGGACTGAACTCAGTTTTGTGCGCACGAGGCAAGCACTGAGCTCCACCTGCAGCTCTCGGGCAGTCTAATTTGTGAATCGTATAGACTCCTGGAGTCTCAAAGCACTCCTGTGTGCGTCCTCACCCACCCCCAGCCTCAGAAGCCTGTCTGGGCGCCTCCATGTGAGTCTTGCTGAACCCAACCCCCAGCATTCAGAGCGCTCCTGCCAAGCTGGTTTCTTCTAGCAAATGCCCAGTACCTTTGCATCAGGCTTTGTGCCCCTCATTCCCTAAGAATGTCCTCCATGAAGTAAGCATACCATTTGATTGGGAGCTTGGAATTCCACCGTCCTTACCCACTTGTTACTCACCAGAGCAAGGGCCGTAGGTGGTCTTTTAGAGAAAGGAAAGGTAGGCATCTGTGGGAATTTAGAGGAAGAAAAAGCTAGGCCTCTGGCCTGAGGCCGTTCATTAGAGAGGTGAGAGCTACTGCATCTGTAAGTCCTAGAATTTCTTGGCTACAGGGGCAATGCTTTATTCATGGGGCTGCAATGACATCACTAAGAACCCATTAGCTTAAAGAGTAACCAACTCTTTCTTTGTGGCTCTTCTAAAGGAAATGCTAAGCAGGATGAGCCACTGGTTCAGGCTGGTCTGGGTACAGGATCTGGACTTTATTGCAGGTGGATTTCCGTAGACTCAACAGGGCTCTGCCCTGGGCTCTTTGGAGATAGATAACTCATTTACCAGGGTTTACAGCTATTTAGGGATCAGTTATTTACCCAAGACAATTAAAATGTTTGACTTTGTGTCCTAATTTTTTTCCATGCATGGGTCAAGGTATAAGCAAGCACATAATGAAAGCACTGAGCCACCCACAGCAAAGTCTGTACATTGATGTAGGATTTCCGCTCTTGTTTCGTAAGAATGTAATGTTTGCAGAAAATGGTTTCTGTGTATCAGTGTGGCCAAGAAGTATGTAACAGATACGATCTTTTTATAGTATACATGTATAAAAATTATTCTTTAATGTGTTTGTTTATGTCCTCGGTATGAAGAATTAATCTCTCTTAATAGTTCTATCTTTGAAGCCTAGAATTTGCCTGAAATCATGCTCAGACATTGGCTCCTTTCTCTAAAGGAGTCTTTCCCAGGTTTCTCTTGCTCAAACCTTATAGCCCATAGCTCATTGTCTCAGATAATGCTTCCATTTACCTACAGCTCTCTGGTTGGCTTATGCCACAGAGCCCCCACAGGTGAATTCGAAGAGAAAAGAGAATAAAAATTGAGAAAGGGCTTACCAGTGGTGGGAGTTAGCTTTGTCCTTATTTACTTCATAAATGTGTCTATGACTTGCTTAGATGGTGGTGAAGAGTCAAGGACCCTCTTCCAGGGATTGCTGTCTCCTTTTTCTCTAAGGCTGTGGAAGTAGGCCTGAAGCCAGAAATCAGATTTAGATCTCTTCTCCAGGTAAAGGGACAGGTAGAGAGGGAACTTGTCCAGTTGTAGGACTGTTTGAAATGGGGGTCAAGGATCAGCTTTGGCTCTGAATGGGAAACCCTGTCAGAACATTTTGGAGATTTCTGTACTGGGAGAAACTGGAACTGATGGATTTCAAGTACCATTTAATTATGCACACCACGGTGCTCTGAGCCGAGGTGTGTTCATCATGAATCCCAGGGGCTCGGCTGTAATGAGGGCTCATCAGTCCAAGCTCAGGTTTAATGGTAATGGTGCTTCTCTTAATAATTCACTCACTCCGGGTAGAGCAATGATAATTGTTTTAATCTTGACATATTTAGAAGGCAGAGAGCAACCCAAGAGAACAGATAGTGTATGGAGGGTGCTGACTGACATTTGTTCACAAGAAACCTGGTTGAGCTACTACGTTTCCCACAAATACTCTTCAAATACAATATTGCCCTTTCCAGGAATCCTGAAGTAGTCTCTAGGTGGAAGGTCATGGGTTTTGAAAGCTGTCTTCAGAGACCTAAAAGTTACAGACAGTCATGAGAGTATCCTGGTCCTCTTTACTTTCTGTTCTTAATGGCAAGAGTAGTGCTTTTTCCTGAAAGTTTCAAGATTGCTCCTTGATTATTTGTTCAATCTAGAAATAGGAGGTGTAGCCTTTTTGAAAAGCAAAGGGAAATTATTTTTTCCTGAGAAAAAATAATTGCACCTGCCATTTCTCTGCGCACACACACACACACACACACACACACACACACGGGGGGGGGGGGAGAGGGAGGGAGAGAGAAATCTAAAATGTTGAATAGTTTCTTACGTCCAAAGGTAATTAGCTCTTCTACCATGTGTGTTGACTCACATGGACAAGTCTCAAGTCTCTTTTGGTCCTGTTATCAGAGTGTATCATCTCAGAGGAGCGCTGCCTCCTTGCCTGCCTGCCCATCCACCTGTTCGCCCATCTTTGCATGCCCTTCTCCTGAGGACAGACAACACGTTGAGGGTGAGGTAACGCCTCGCCCATTCTGTGGTCATTACTTCCCTAAGATAAAAGGAAGATGATTTACTGCTTAAAATTGGCTGCTTGACAAAGTAGAAAAATGGAGGATATAATCACAGTCCCCATAATAGAATATAGTGTTTGAGAACTGGCCAGATCTGCTTTTCATCTTCGGTGGTACATGCCAAATTGAAACTCTCCTTTCTTCCAATGATTTCACTTCCTTCCTACTCTACACTTATGCCTCTGTCATGCTAATGTGCTGGTTAATGGACCTGGAGATGCAGTTGGTAACAGACCTGGGCACTTTCGAACAGCAGCTGCAAGAAACCTCACCCTTGGCCCTGCGCTGGGGGAGGTTTGGGACTAAAATCTCAGAAGATGACTTGTTGGGGGCACCAAGAGTTTCTCTTATATTCCCTGACACATTTCTCTCAAGTTGTTTTTCTCTGACACTTGAAATCCATCTTCAAGAGGCATTCTCCCTATTGTGTGCTTTAGCTTTAAACCTCCAAGCCCTGGGATCGAACTCTGGCATCCAATTGTTTGGTGTTAATGTTCCTGATTTTCTTTACATTTTCTCTCCTTTCCTTTTCTTATACATGCATGTTTTTGAAAGTGTATAGATATATGGTATTTATGTGGAGGGGGTGAGGGGATGACCCCGCCACATTCTGTGCTCTTGCTGGGTATTGACAAGTTCACTTAGCCTTCCTAAGTGCTTCCTTGACTGCTCACTAGCAGTGAAGGGGAGGAGCTGGCTGTGTCCAGACTTAGATCCATTCTCTGTAAATAGAGACTGCTTTTTTGTTTCCCGACCGCCCAGACCCAAATAATCACACAAAACTATATTAATTACAACACTGTTTGACCAATAACCCAAGTGTATTCCTAGCTAGGTCTTGAATCTATAACCCATTTCTATTAACCTGTGTATTGCCATGAGGCTGTGGCCTACCAGTAATGTTCTAGCATCTTTCTCCTTTGGCAGCTACATGGCATCTCCCTGACTCTGCCTTCTTTCTCCCTGCATTCAGTTTAGATTTCCCGCCTACCTGTATTCTGCCCTGCCATAGGCCAAAACAGCTTCTTTATTAACCAATGGTAATAAAACATATGCATAGCATTCAGAGGGAAATCCCACATCAGTTCTCCAGTAAGGGTTTAGGTAGAGGGGGAGCTGAGTCTGTAAAGTGAGAAAGGCTGGTACGTGGAAGGCAGGAAACGATAACACTGAGGAACAATTACATAACTCCTTTTTGTGTTAAAGACATCACTGAAGGAAGAATGGGGAGAATAGTGATGACATCTCTTCTCAGGTACACTGTGATGGGAATGTCTAGCCTGACAGTTTTGAAAAGTCTACAGTGATTTTATAACTGTACAAGTAAGGGGGGGTGTCAAATGACAGTGTTTGATTCTGTGGATTCGGTAGGAGCTCTTATATAGTTTGCCCTCCCTGGATTTACCTCTGCCTAGCAATGGCCTCTGCTTTCTCCAAATTTCAAAGAAGAATCCTCTTACCTTTGTTAGATAGAGTAGTACTACTTGAGGCAGGGTGGGGGAACTGGAGAGCTGGCTCAGTGGTTAGGACTTATTGCTCTTGTGCCAGACCTACGTGGTGGCTCACAACCAACCATCCGTAGCTCCAGTTCCAGGGGCTCTGGTACTGCCTTTTGACCCTGCAGGCCATATGTATATGTCCATAGTACATATACATATATATTCAGGCAAACACTCATACCCATAAAATATTACTGTTTAACAAATCTCCTCATTAATCTGTTCTACCTAAAACTCCACCAAAACCTTAGTTGTCTTCTATGCTACTAATTAGCAGATAGTGATGATTAATAAGCATTTAGAATCCTGTATATTTAACCAGACTTAAAAGCTCTATAATACTTTTTCATCTAGGATCTTAGGTTATCTCTTATCATCTGTCTTTTCATTACCACCTTTAAACTGTTTCAAAGTGTTCCCAATATGCAAAAGAATTAAGAAGCAATGTAGATTTGCTGGTATTTCTTCACTGTGTGTGTATTGTGCTGGCTGGCTCCGGGGTGGGCTAGCGTGGAGAATCATCTTAATCATCCAGAGCGTAGATCTGATTAGAGAGTGGTGTAGAACAGCATCATGGGAGTGCAGAGGAGAGAGTCCACAGCTCTTGCCTTTTTTTCTAAGAAGCCAATGGCATCTTTCTTCAGGTTCATTGTGATTTACACTCTTTGCTCTCCTGTGAACCCTCTGATATTCCGTGATATTATAGAGATGAGTCACTGTGACTGTAGTGACCCATCTCCATAATGGTGGCCTCCACTGATCCCTTCTCTGGTCCTCGGAAAGTGTCAGCTTTTGGGTGTTCTTACCATGTGTTTGGTTGTTGTTTAATTTTTTGTTTTTAAGTGTTTGCATGTATGAATGTGTTTAGGTTCATTTTCCTTTCTTTCTTTTTCTTTTTTTTTTTTTTTTGCATGTGTATGGGTATTTGTCTGTATATCTGTGTACCACGTATATGTAGTACCCATGGAGCTCAAAAGAGGGCATCAGATTCCCTGAGACTGGAATTGCAGAGAGTTGTGAGACACCATGTGGCATTCTGAGACTCAAACCTGAGTCCTCTGGAAGAGCAGCCAGTGCTGTTAATTGCCGAGCCATCGTTCCCCTCTCCACTACTATCCCTACACCCCCCCCCCTTTTAAGCCATGTTTTGAGGAGGACTTTCATTCTGTCCTCTCTCCCCAAATGAGCAGATTCTTCCCATCCTGAGCAGTGAAACACTCAGTAGTTAAGATGACTTATTTCTCTATAGAAAACACAGGGGAAACGCTCTACAGCACTTGTCTTTGTGCTCTGTGTTTGTGAAAAGAAACAGAATTTTAGAAAACAAATGTAAAACCCACAGCTTTCTGGTTGTTCTTTAGTGGAAAGGTTGCTCTGGAGTTCCCTGGTACACCTGCGGGAGAAGCAGAGTGCTTCCTGCATTATCACAGACACCTGTTTTAAAAACATGACATGAACATATATGTAGCCTATGTGTAGTTGTACGCTAGCCCATCGTTTTAATCTGTGAAATGTCTCTCTAAGCAAGAGATGCTCAACAAGTGCCCTCCAGCTGCACACCAGCAGTAGACATATTCTTTAAGGTAGGAAAACATGAATTAGGAATGGAAATGCAACTTTCTAGCACACACATAACCTATAGCTAATAAAGAGTTAAACGAAACTTTGGCTATCACGTGACAGAAGTTGGCTTTGATCTCATCTCTTTTAAAGACTAATGAAACTCATTTTGTCATTGTAATGGTTTTTCTGTTAAAATAGGCACGAGTCTAAGGAATTAGGTCAAACGAATTCATTTTTATAAAAATCAAATATTTTTAAAACTTCACTGATTTTTCTCCTTTTTAACAGGAAGCTCCTTTTTTGTGGACAGCCACAGATGAATTTTCTTCTTAAAAATATTTGTGTTTGCTGTGTATAGAGTTAGAAAAAACAGGAAAGTCCTACACTTTCCTAAGCAGAAGCAACCTGTGTTCCTCCTAAACTAGAATACTTCTGTAGGCTTGGTGAGGTTTAAGACATTTTTGCCTGGTTGCTATAATCTAGCGAAGTACTGAGCAAAAATATATCTTGTTAAACATTTGGGAAATTAGGTGTAAGATTTCAGCCTTCAGTATATTTCACTAGAGAATAGGTTGGAGGTCCATTATGCCCAGGCAGAGCTCTCCTGTTATCCTTGACACTCTGTACATCTGATTGCTTTATAATGATAATCCCTCCATAAAACCTGTAAGCAGAAACCACCAATTTTATAATTTGTCCGGAAGCTCTTAAAAGCTTTTGTATTTGCATAGAAAGGAAAAGCTGGAGAGGAAAAAAAATCATCTATCTTTTATATGGTATTATTTTACAAAGGAATTGTGGGGAATGGAACAGCCTGCTACAGCTTAGGTGTGGTACAGAAAGCTAAGGCAACACTTACTGTCAGAAATATCAAGTGTTATTCACTGTTTTATAATTAATTACATAATTATACACCAGAACACAAAGATCTCAGGATACCTTAATAGAAACACTGCACTTCCAAATAAAATAACAATAATTATCACCTGCTATATTCAAAGTACTTTATTAGCTGTAAATATTAACTCCCCACATCTGTGTGTAAATAAGCATCATTAAGAATATTAATCTTTCCTATAGTTTAGGAATAAGAAAACTAAGGCAGGGAAGTTGGTTTGAACAATCAGTTAAGCATCGCGGTCTAGAATGATTTAAAGAGTCCAGTACCCAACAAAAACAGTGAGTGTTACCAAATTACAAAAGTCACTCTTGCATTCATTCATAAATTGCCAGGTAGTAACTAACATTTACAAGATACTCCTTTGATCAAGTCCATGTGACCAAATCAGCTTTATAAAGGATCCTGTCAGTCTGAGACCACTGGAAATACCTGGTAGAAATGAACTTGCTTCAGAAACACCAACCTAGGTTCCTAATAGCCACATGAAGTTGTATGTAATTAAAACCATTGGATTGGGAAACTGGAGAGCTATAATAAATTGAAAGTCACAGAGTTCAAGATAGGGATAAATGAAAGTTTACAAACCACATCCTGCTAATAGAGCAATCGTTTTTGAAACAGCAGCAGATTGTTAAGATATCTGTGAAAGATACAGAGAGAGGCCATGGACCCCCCAGGGCCTTAGATGCTCCTGTATAGAGCTGTAAGCTGGAAGAGACAGTGTGGAGCCAAGACAAGCTAACGCCTGTAACACTGTAGGAAAAGCCAAGGTTAAGCATAACCAGAGAGGCACAAGCCGTAAAGCCAACAATGTAAGGAAATATTCTCTGATAGAGTGTTCCAGAACTGCACACTCATTAGACAGAAGAAGGAAAAAGCTGTGTGATTGATGTCCATTTGTGGAGACCTGAGCGGCAAGGAAGAGAGCCAACCCCACTTCATTTAGGGAGCCAAGTAAGACAAGTAGTGACCTTGTGATGATCCGAGGCTGCTCCACTACAGGGCTGTTGAAGAGAAGAATGAGACATGCTTGTCCGGCTCTGCCTTAGTGCCTGCAGTGCTGAAGCAGAGAGAAAAGCATTATGGGGCTTCACGATAGTGCTGATGAGTGGCCAGCTACAGGGCATGCATGCACTCAGCCTTGCTGTGGATTTGCTGAAGATGATTCGTATGGATAGAATCTATCTTTTGGCATTTGTTGCCTGTGATAATTGGTATACCGTACATCAGCACATTCTGGATTCATTTGGTGGTGGTGCGGAACAGAAAGTTTTGATATATATGTTATGAATACAGTTTGTTTCCCAGATTGGAATCATCCACTGCTAGGTGATAGGTAACTGGGAGGAAAATGCCCAGCATCTCATTTGCCCTTCTTAGTGACAGCTAGGGGTCTGTTTAACTACCAAAGCCACGTTCTCATTGAGCACCTATCCTTGAGATACTGAGAGCTGAGCTTGCATTTTGGTTGAACCAGCAGGAAGCTTTCTGGCATCACCGTGCTTATCAAGGGGTGGGCTACTGATCGTTGGCCCTAAGAATCAAGGAACATAACTTGAAATACTCAAACTTCACACTGTACTCAAGCATTAGAATATATAAACGTCTGAACAGCAACGTGACTCCTGGGAAAAGTAAATTTCCACCTAAATGAAAACAACTATTTAACTTTAGTGGTCATCTCAAGCAGTCTTTGGGTCACTCATCTAGGTTCGCCACTGGCAAACATGCACCTAAGCTATGAATGTGTACATGGCTGGCTTTTGCATTTGTAATGGTGGAGAAAAGACATTATGATTTTATAATTAATGTCACAGAGAGGATCCTCATAACCTTATCATATGTTATATTGTTATTTATATTTATTAGAAAAACATGTTGAATATAACAAAATACATATATAGATATATACAGACATGCATACATATATACACATACACTATATGCCATGTAATTCTCAAGAAAATTTGGATCGAACAAATTTTGGGCCAGTTAAATTCGTCATTTTATAGAACTGAAAAACAAACATTTTGCCTCTGCTACTGTGGCCTTGTAGATTTCTTCCCAGGACGGGCCCTGCCATTCTTTCTCCGTGGCTTCTTCTGATGATTGTTAGCTCTTTTGCCAGCCTTACAGAAAAAGAAAGAAAGAAAGAAGGTTCCTGCTTTTTTTTTTTTATTCTTCCTCCCTACTTTTTGTCCTCTTTGAATACATTTCACAGATGACCGTCTTCCAAAATAACAACATCAATTAATTTTTTTTTTTAACCTGAAAAGAAATCATGTCCGCCCTAGTCCGCCCTAGTCCGCCCTGGCTGTTGGTGTGCAGTGTGTGGAAGAGGCTGTGCCGATGCTGATAAGGTTCATAAGCAAAGAGGCTGCAGCAGGAGACTAAACCCTAACACCCTCAGAAGCCAGCCCTGAGCCAGGTGAGGTGATAAGGTGACCCGCACAGTCTCCCGTGCAGTGGCAAGGAGACGTGCACAGCACGGCCGGTCAGGCAGCAAGCACCTTGAGTTCTGCGCCCTGCTGCTGAAAGCAGTTCTTTTGTGTTTTGTTCTGTGTTTAGACGACAATCTGTTCCTTCACCATGAATGCCCCTGCCTCACCACAATCCTCTCCTCCTTTGCAGAGTCCGATGTTCTCCGAGGGGACCCTCCACTCAACTGCCAAAGCACCTGGGCGCCCCATGGTGCTTGTCCTCCAATGGTAGATGCAGCTGAGTTCGAGAGCATTGCCCAGTGTCCTCAGGAACTCCCCCAGATGATGGCAGCAGGTAAAGGTTGGAGGCCAGTGAGACACACACGAAATCGTTTGCATTCTTACTGGAAAAGCTTGCTCAGCCATGAAAATTGGTGTGGAATCAGGGGCCAGAGCCTGGGGACAGGAGGAAGCTGTGAAATTCAAGAAAAGCCAAAAAAAAAAAATGTGAAAAATCAAATTTAACACAGTTTTCCGGTCTTCTTTATTCTGTTTAATTTCTGCTATTTGTTTTCTAATTTTATTTACCCATTTTATCAGCCAGTATTTCTAAGAAATAGTCTAAAAAGAGGTGATGAACTTGAAAAGAATGAAGAGGGGGTCATGGGAGGGGTTTGTTTTCTTGTTGGATGGTTAGAAAGGACATCTGGACCAGCGTAATCCTCAGAAACAGACACATTTATCTATCTTGCCCTGCTAGGCAGTTGGCTTCCCTCTGCTTTCTTGTAGACCCTGTCCATTAACAAGTGTTGCCTCACAGGAGAAGGAAGTGGTTCTTCACGTTTCCTCAGAGGACTCTCCTTCATGGCATGCACAAATAGTACAGAGTTCATGCCATTAAGTTTTCTTCTAGAATGTTCCATGAACACACTCCTTTATGCTCCCATCTTTATGCGTCTGTCCTAATGCTCTTATATCTGTAGAAATTATTCATGTAGCGTAGATCGTGGTGTTTTTTTAATGTCTTGGCCATGTGCTAGATAAAGCCTTGTATCTTTAGAAACAAGGGAAGAGCCTTGCCTGTCAACACTAAGCTGAGTTTGTTTCTCCCGCAGCAGCTGATGGTTTGGGGAGTATAGCCCTAGACACTACTCAGCTCAACATGTCTGTCACCGATCCCACAGCCTGGGCCACGGCTATGAATAACTTGGGCATGGTTCCCGTGGGGTTGCCTGGCCAGCAGCTCGTGTCTGGTAAGCTTTCTCCTGGTTTCAAAGATGCCTCGCAGTATTGCCAAACACTGTGGGTGACAGGTGTTCCATGGTAATCCCTCTACATGCCTGGATTGAACATGGCTTTTGATTTTTTGACTGGAGCATGTCTCGCTGTTTGCACGAGTTTGTTTTCCTCTGCACTTTGCTCTTTTCAGCCGCAGCAACACTCACCCTCAGCGCTGTTGGTACACACCGCATCTTTCCTCCACAGCCCTGCAGCGCCCATCACACTCTCAAACTGCTAGATGGGATGGCTGATAGATTCTTTCCAACTTGCAAAACTTATTTCCGTGCCTCGCTCTGTCTGATTGCCATCACCTCTGTGATGGCTTGGAAGAAAATGTTTGGCTGGCGTTTTGACTCATGCTCCCGTGTTACAAACGCGGAAGTAGGAGAAAAGTGTTCGGTGTCACTTTTCTAGCATTGAAGTGTCACATGTAGAAAGTCAGCTCAGCTGACACCATTCAGACTTTGCTGCCTGCCACCGTCTGAGAGAGTAATTCAGAGCAACCAATAGATGGCATCTTTAGAAATAACATTAAATCAGAGGTCATTTAAAGGTTTTACTGCTTAATTCAACATGTGTTTCTTGAGGGTTTTATGTATGCTTTATAAAACAGGCTTTAAAAATTATTATATTATATTTATATTATATATATATATATACATACATACATACCAGTATAAAGCATGTCTCAATAAATTAAAATAGGAAACGAGTGGCAGATGATAGGACTAGAAAGCTGATGTGCGGGATCACGTGTTCAGTGGTGGGTGGTAAAGATGCAATATAGCAGCTTGCTGGTCAGCCCCTGGGGCTCTGAAGGATGGAAGATGAGCTTTGTCAGCAAAGATGCTGGAATGTCTGCCCACTCACTCCACAAATACTCATCGTGGTTCTCATGGGTACAGAGGCCTCAACAGTCAGCAAATGGGCTAGCCCGCATCCTCTTGGGATGTGCATACTGATGGGTGATAGACAGCAGAATAATGGTCTTATTGTCTTTGACCACCAAGTCCAGAGATGGTGGATGGTGTGCACTAAAGTGGAATTGTTTCTCTTTGGAATGTTTAATTCTACCCACAATGCCAAGTTCCATCTCTCCTTCCTTCTTTCCTTCATCCTTTCTCTCCCTTCCTTCATCCATGCTGCCTTTCCTCCCTCCTCTTCTCTTTTGTCAACAGTGTTCATAAACAAAATACCATATTAAATTAAAAGTATACATATATATGTATGTACATATGGTTTCTCTTCTAAAACTTTTATATGTATTGATGATTTGCTTGCATGTAAGTCTGTGTACTACGTGCACGTCCAGTGCTCATAGAGCCCGGAAGAGAGCATCGAACCCCCGGAACTGTGATCACAAACAGTTGAAACAGTTGTGATCTACTGCGTGAGCTCTGAGAATGGAGCCCAGGTCCTCTGGAAGGGCAGCCAGTGTTCCTAATCATGGAGCCACTTCTCCACCATCATGGTTTCTTTCTAGCACAGCAAAACGGAGCAGGAGAGGAGGTAGGCGACAGGAAAACTGTGAGACCAGGAAACCTAAAGGGGAGAAATAGACTGGACTGCAGCCGGTTGAGATGGTCCACACCTACAATTCCAGCACTAGGGAGGCTGAGGCAGGAGGATTGTGAGTTTCTGGCCAGTTTGGCTATGTTGCTAGTGAAATCACACCTTGAAACATGTTATGGAATTACGATGATTGGCAGCCATTCTGCTCTACGGGTGGTTGTACAGCATAAAGGGCATTGTCTGCATTGCAAATGAGCTTATCCAGGCCTTTTTCTCGGAAGCTCATCCAGGCAGATACTTCCTTTCGATAATGTGAGAGTGGAGATTTGTACTCCCCACTTACCTTTCCCCAGCTGCCTAATTGAAATATTCACACAGCAGAGATGGCTTCACCCTCGTCCCAGCTCCCATTTCTCTCAGAAAACTAGAGTGACTTCTATAGTAAGCCCAAACCGCAATAATTCATTATTTTTTCCTCACAATTTGGAGTCTTCTGACATTTTAACCATGACCAATTTATGATTTTCCTAGCAACCTACCATGAAAAGAATTACAGCCCTACTCGTTAAAGATTTACCGTATCTGCCCTGAATTGCTTTCTCTATCTCCTGTATTAGCCAGACAGCCGAAACTGGTTTTGAGCCTTTCAGAGTATCTCCGGGCTTTTCTTCTTCACTTCTGTAGCCCAATGAGGTAAACTGTACTTGGCTATGTCCTCCGCTAACTGCAATTCTTTTTTTTTTTTTTTTTTTTTTTTGGTTTTTTGAGACAGGGTTTCTCTGTGGTTTTGGAGCCTGTCCTGGAACTAGCTCTTGTAGACCAGGCTGGTCTGGTCTCGAACTCACAGAGATCTGCCTGCCTCTGCCTCCTGAGTGCTGGGATTAAAGGCGTGTGCCACCACCGCCCGGCCGCTAACTGCAATTCTTGACCCAGCATCCTGTTTGGTTCTTTTGAAATTGGCTGGTCTTTGTGTGGTTTTCCTTCTGTCTCTTTCTTCCCCTAAGAAATGTTTCAGTCATTGGGAATATGGAATTTTTTTTTTATATGTGTTCTGTGAACATGTCACCTTCAACTATTTCCCACTGTATGCTTTCATGTTAAAAAGGTGAGTCACCTGTCAGGTCGGGAGCCACCCTCCAATTGTTTCATCCATTTCTACTCTTCTGTTCTGAGCGGCTTTCTCTGTAGCACTGCGATCACACATGATCACTGTCATGTGATCATGTCTGCTAAGACCTGTCAAAGCACTTAGTGTGGTAGCTTATATCAAACGTGCATCTCTATGCAACGAGTATTTGCTGAATGTTGTTGGCTTCGTATCCTATTTTTTCCATGTTAAACCTGTTTGTCAGTTTCACACATGTAATAGTGAATTTTAGCTATTTCCACCCGACAGGCCGTTTTCTCATTCCTCTCCCTCTTCTTCTGAATCCCTTTTCTTTCCATCAAGCTTCCCCCGGCTCTCATGTCTTACTGTGCGTGACTCACTGGGTTTGAGTTTCTTGTCTAAGTGTGGGGTAGGTTATGTACAGGGACACCAACCGTCTATAAGTGGCTACATCATTGAAGAAATGACTCTTTTTCCTCCAACAACCATTGACTTCTCCATGACACTCAGGAGGAAGTGGGGCCTCACGAGCCACACCCCCTGTGACAAGTGTTGACAGCTCTGGTCTGTGTAGAGGTCTTGTGCAGATAACCACTGCTGTGATGGGTTCATGAGTAGAAGGCTCAGGATCTTGCTTTCGATCCTGTCCCTGTCATTTTGTCGATGTGACCTAGATGTCCCACTTAGGGCTAATCCCTTCACCATTACTCATTTTGGCATTTGGGACAACTATGAGTTTTTTAATTGACCATGTCACCCACTACAACAATAAAAGCTTTTGTGATGAAGACAAAGAAGAGCGCTCCTTTAAATATAAACACATGAGCGTTTAGAACACGGTTTGAGGGAACCGGAAAGATGGCTCCATAATTAAGAGCACTGGCTGTTCTTAGAGAGAACCTGAGTTTGGTTCCCAGTACCCATATGGTGACTTACAAATGTTTGTAACTCCAGTTCCCCGGGATTTGGCTTCCTCTTCTGGACTTGGTGGGCATCAGGCATGCACACAATACACATACATACATACAGGCAAAACATGTGTATACACACACAGACACACAGACACACACACACACACACACACACACACACACATATATATATATAATACAAATAATAAAAATAAAGCCGCTTACAACCATCTCGGAAAACAGTATTATTAGCTTCCCCAATAGGGCCTGTGACCTCCCCGGCCAGGTTCAGAGAACTAGGCATTAGTTCACTCCTGTGAATCCCGTTTTCTTTAATTTCTTTGTTATGGAAAAAATACTACTCCCTTGGGCATTTTCTCACAGTGCCAGGAAGATGGCACACACACCCTGCTTATGCCCCCTTTCCCTTTTGGTTTTTATTTATGTTTTTCCTCTTATAAATAGGTCATTCTCCTTATGAACTCATTTTACCAAATGTGCTCATGGATCACTTCTAATTGGTGTATGCTTACTTTTTAAAAAATCTATTTTAACACTCTAACTTCATACTTCCTAAAATAATTATCTAGCCTTATTTTTTCTTCTTAATACTAATTCCTTTAAGAATTTTTTCCTTTATGAACTCTTCCTTGTATTTTAAGTATAGACTAGTTTGCATACGCTGGAAGTTGATATATGTATTTTCAGTTTCATATTTTCTCATTGACCCTCCTGTCTTCTATCAGAAATCAGATATCTATAAATGTCTCTCAGTTTTTAAAGTATCTGTTGTCTACTAGCGATCTGTTTTTATTCCAGAACCAAATTGGTCAATTCGTACAGTTGTATAATTTGTTTATGGGAAGCTCTGCCGTCCCTTTTACTGAACTTCATGTGAAGAACTATTTCCTCTCTCAGCATAGCCGGAGTGCCCTGGGAGACTCAGTGTCCTCAGCAGCCACCTCTGGAGTTCTTCAGTGTGACTATAGAAGGTTAGAGGCCATCTTTAACATTTCAGAAGGGACTTGGAGATTATTTAGTGTAGCACCCCTTCCGAGAAAGCGTCCCTGCCGTATCTGACAGGATTATAGAGAAGCTCGTTTTATGAGCGCTTGGCTTTCTCCCAAAGTTTCTGATAGTTTCTAAATGGCCAAGTACTCTTCCCGTATTTGTTAAAATGTAACTGACACTAAGTCCTGTTTCTCGATGCTTCTCCAGTTTATTGAGAGATTAAAATTATCAGCAGAGCAAAGTACACAGTTTCATATCCTTTGATTTTATCAGAAGGATTTCCCCAGGAATTGCATCACTTCTTACCACGGTGTCGTACTTTTCTGATGTGCTGTCTCCTGCTGCCATACATGTGCCTCCGCCATTTATCATCAGGCGTCTGCGCCCGCTCTCACGAATGCCCATGTACCTTCCCGTGAGGTTCTGTGTGACATCATAGCAATGGAGCTCTTTTCTCTTGTCCAGACTATAGCACTATATTGTTATGCATCCGTCCTATGTCCTCAGTCGTTTTCCTCCACTTACTGATTCCTGTTTGCTTTCTCCCATAATCGTTTTGAGGATTTGTGGTTTTTGTTGTTCGTTTGTCTTATTATCAGTTTTTTTTTTTTTTTTTTTTGGTTTTTTCGAGACAGGGTTTCTCTGTGGCTTTGGAGCCTGTCCTGGAACTAGCTCTGTAGACCAGGCTGGTCTCGAACTCACAGAGATTCACCTGCCTCTGCCTCTCGAGTGCTGGGATTAAAGGCGTGCGCCACCATTGCCCGATTATCAGTTTTTTGTACAGTGTTGGAACCATGCTTTCTAAATTGGTCAATTGGAAGATCTGTGTCCCCCTGTTTGTCCTGAGGGAGAGTGACTGTTGCTTTAATATAGAGATGGCCTGATAGCCATGGCCAACTCTGGGGTAAGCCCAGGTAAATTGCTTTCTCTGTAGATTTTCTGAGTCTTTTCTATGTTGACACACAATGTGCAGTCTTCCACAGTGCTGGACCCTGTATGTAGAATTCTCAACTTAATCCGACCTTTAGTAAATACCCATCAGTATTTCCTGAGACACCAGAGTGTGGCTATCTGCTCTGGGCATTTCCTGTCAGCCAAGGAAAACCTCTGCCCATGCATCCACATTTCTTTGTTATATGTGCCACCGCTCACATGACCTTTAAGATTGTGTTTGTGTGTGTTGTAGCTGAACGGCGTCACTATGCAATTCCACCTTTGTTAACAACTGCTCGCTGTTCAGGTCTTTCCTGAAACCTGTTCTCAGGTTCTCAGTTTTCTGTGATACACGTTGTTCCTATCTAAGGACTCCACCTCTGGTGTCACAAACCAGAATCTAACTGTCAAATCCTGAGCTCTGGCCATCTGTGCAGCCAGACACTCTCTTCTCCAGTGTCCAAATCTCTCTCTTTCCCTCCCTCCCCCCACTCATTTTGTAAAATTTAGTCTTTGAAGCCAAGCATGATGGCTCTAAGGCAGAGGTAGGTGAATCTCTATGAGTTCGAGGCCAGCCTGGTCTACAAAGAGAGTTCTAGGACAGCTAGGACTGTTGCACAGAGAAACCCTGTCTGAAAAAACAAACAAACAAATAAATAAATAAAATGAAAGTTTATTCTCATTATGTAGACACATACAAAATATATCTTGATCATATCCACCCCTCACTCTCCCCTGCCAATTCCCCTCAAGATCACATGTCCTCCTTCCTAACTTCGTGTCTTTTTAAAATAATTTTAATTAATGTTTTCATTGTTTAATACTCTCACACATGCATATAATATGTTTTGATTAAAGTTTACTCCCCATCCCAGCCCCCACTGTTCTCTATCAAAGAAATCCACTGTGTCCACTTAGTGCTGCCAGTGTCTGCATTGGTACAGTGCTATCTACTGAATCATGTGGAGACTCTCAGGGACCACATCCTTGGAAATGATTGACTCTGCTCTCTCAGCAGTTACTCTCCAGTATTCTCCAGCTAGGGGTAGGGCTCATGACTCCCCCCCTCCTCCGTGCTGGGTTTATTTATCTGACTTGACCTTGCATGGGTCTCATACATGTTGTCCCAGCTTCATAAGAGCCACTGGCTGTCACGCCCAGGAAGCCCCGTTTCCCATAGTCATCCACTTCCCATCCCTTCTTCCATGACAACCCCTGAGCTTTGGAAGGAGGAAGCATAATATAGATGTCGCATTTAGAGTCAAGTACTCCGAAGTCTTCTCTTCTTTGCATTTTGATCTCTCATTCTGTGCAGTTGTGGATCTCTAAGTCAGTCACCACCTACTGCAAGAAGAAGCCTTTCTGACGAGGGGTGAGAGATGGCATCACCTTTGGGTACAGTAATAAATCATTTGAAGTTGGTTTCATATATAGAGTTATAGTAGTAGGTTGTCCCCTAGGTCACAGGTTCTTGGTCCCATTAATGGTGGCAGGCATGACTTCCATCTGGAAGAACTGACCTTCAATCTAATCCAGGGGGTTAATCCAATACAACCGACCTTTAATACAAAGGGGTTAATTACAGCCGTGTCTCCCTCGCACCAGTGACTTTATCTTTTTGGTTAGTCATAACTGTAGCTCTCACAGTTAGGTAAGAATAGTGATCCCCTCTTTTTTTTCCGGGAGCATACGTAGCACCTCAGAGCACTCTGAAAGCCAGCCATTACTGACAAAGCTTCCAGGTCAAGTTTCTCCATGCTCTATGACTCTAACAGGTGATGTTTTCAGCAATATAATTTGACTGTTAGATTCTGGATGGTAACCAAAAGCAATGACAATCCCCTGTCATGTGTAGTCGGGGGAATCTTTGGGATCTCAGGGACCAACAGCTCCAAAAGAAGTCACCCATTCTTGGCACTGGACTTGATGTCCGGTAGGTAGCCTATGGTATCTCGAGGAATTGTCCCCCTGTTACAGAATAATTCCCATTTAAACTCTCAGGTGGTGAGATAAGGATCATAATGGAGAATCTGGGTAGAGATGGGAGCCCCTACCTGGGCATTTCACAGGGCGTGAGGGCTTCAGGCTAAGGGGTGACCTCGCATCAGAGATGGGAGTCTCTACTGGGGGACGACACGCAGGAAAGGGGGTCCTCATGCAGCAGGTGAGGAGCTGTCATGGGGTCTATCCTAGTTCATTTTCCAAAGGGGTGACAGTCAATTGGAAGGAGAGCTGGAGTGCGGGAGACTTTGTGCATCTCTTCTGGTCATGAGATTATACCTTCCTCTCTCCTGTTTGGTGACATCTTTCTTAATGTCAGCACTCTTTCTTTAGCTCTTATCGATTCAAGTTGACACGAATCTTTCACACTAAGTTCCTTAGCATGCCCTGTGTCATATCTGAAAAAGACATCATACTCCCTCTTAGCCACACGGAGGACCACACACGCCGGAGTGCCCATCCACTGGGGATTACTTTGAAAGCAGGAAGGACTTCTTTACACCTGTGCACAGCTGCCATCATTCTGCATGGCCCTGAGTTCATTCCGTGCTGGCTTCTCCTCATGTTCCTAGCTCCCCGTCTTTACCAGCTCCCTCAACTCTGGAAGTTTAACTCTGATGCATGGGAGGGCTAATGTGGGGTGCTTTCCCCCACTGTCTTTTTTATTATCCACTCCCCTCCCCTGAGGCTTTCATTCATTTTCATTCATCTCTGCTTCCTCAGACTATTTTTTTCTTCTAGTTCCCTCCTTGGGTTGTTTAATCCTCCCAGGGACACCTTTTATCCTCTTTAATGTGCCCAGATATGAAGAGGCATTTGCTAAATCCTTTCATCTCCTCAAGCATTGCCCCTTTAACTGGGATTTACTAAGCCAGATGTTGTGCTGAACGCTGGGATTACGAGACATAGACCTCTCTGCCAGTAGCGGAGTCAGTGAAGAGATAGGAATAGTGAGTAAGCACAGCCAAATCAACGGCCCAAGTGGAGAGGCTTCTGATAAGTCTGGGTGCTATAGGATGCCACTATAGAGGACATGCGTGGCAGTGGTGAGGTAGCTACTGTATTTCTGCAAGGGACTTTTTAAGTGCTACAGATCACCCATAGCAGTGTGGGAAGTTGGCAACAGGTCATTGATACCAGGCTGTAACAGTTGCACAGACACAATACAATAATAAAATAAGGTTAGTCGTAATTCTGGTATCGGAGAGGTAACTATGTGAAGGGTCTCAAGAGACATTTATGAATAATTATAGAAAGATTTGGAATGGTGAACTGAGTCCATGTGGAATATAAGGAAAGTGAGGAATGACCCTGAATCCGAGGAGTCTAGCCTCAGAAACTGACTCAGTGGAAAGTGAGGAATGACCCCGAATCCCAGGAGTCTAGCCTCAGAAACTGACTCAGTGGTGGGGAGGGGAAGAGAAAAGATAGGGAAGGGCAGGTGGCTGGTTTCCTTTTTGGCAAGACAAGTTTGAGGAACCTTTGTGAGGAAGCATGCAGTGAACAGTCTACTTAGTAGGCCCTTGGCCCAGGGAGGATGGGAAGACAGAGAAGTGGCCTTGGCCACCATGACACATGATGGTCTTGCATGCCATGGGACTTTTATGCTGTGCAATTAGGAAGGTCCTCTGTCTGCGCATGCTGATTTCAGTCTGACTTCTGATCTTAGTCCCTCTCTCATATTTCTTCTGTGACCGGCTAGATTCTGTCTATTGCTGGGGTCCAAAGCTTGAAATGAGAGATGGGGGTCTAAGGTAGCAAATGCATTCTGGAAAAGTCTGCCGCTCACCATCCCCTCAGCTCACAGATACTCAGGCACTCTGTCAGTGGACTACTCCATAGGCTTGCGTCTAATATGAAAATAGCGCTCATGCCAGCACGCTTCTCGTGTCAAATGTCTCCTGTGTTGATGATGGTACTCTCTGATCCAGGTGTAATTGCGGGCAGGGAGGAAGCCTGGCACACAGTAGGGGGACTCTCTCAGAGAAGATGATCAGCACTCTCTTTTGTTTTCATTTTCTAACTAGTTGAAAGAGTCCTCTTTATCCAGAGTCAGAAAGCCTTAGAGTTCATGATTTGTAGACCGTACTTCCTGTACTTGTGATGGTTTCGCCTCGCTTTGCACAGTTATTTACCCTTTCTGTCCAGGACATTAGGGCACTGTGTTAGTAGAGTTACTCACACACATCATGATATTTCAGAGGTTCAGAATTTTCAAGGAACCAGAGAAACAGGAATTTCCATGGCAGGCAATGTGCTGAGGGAACATGAAGTAGAAGTTGCAGTCGTTGGAGTGAGAATTGCCTCCCATGGGTCCGTGTGTTTGAACACAGGGTCACCAGTAGGTGGTCTGTCTGAGGCGGTTGTGAACCCTTAGGAGACGCAACTTCATTGACGGAAGTACATCATGTAGGGTAGGTTTTGAGGGGTACGAGCCTCGGCCTCTTTCCTGTTTGTTCCCTCTACTTCCAGTGTAGATGGAAATGTAACAGCCAACTTCCTGATCCTGACAGCGTGCTGTATCTTCCCCACTGTTATGAATTTTAGCTCTCTGGAACCATAAGCAAACAAAACAAAACAAAACAAAATCTAGCGAGGCGAAACCATCACAAGTACATTCCTGTCGGGAATGGTAGAGCGCAGTTTTAAGATCAACACCCAAGAGCTAAAGTCAAGCCAGTCTCTGAGTTGGAGGAAAGCTTGATCTACATAATGAATTCTAGGCCTTACAGTGCTACCTCATGAGGCCCCTCCCCCCAAAGAACCTCTATTACAGCAATAGAAAAGTAATAATACAGATGCTATATCAGTAACTGTGCAAATGATTGTCAACCACGGGCCATTATTGAGACGAGCATTCTTTTACCTAGAGGTTTTTGGGGAGAGGTTGAAAAAGGCTTTGCTAGAGAAGTAATGATTTAGTTAAGCCCTGAGGAAAATCATATATTTTCCCTCACTGAGAACATTCTAATTTGCCAGGGGACAGGAGGAAAATCCATAGTTAAATTCACATACCAAGATTGATCTGAGGGGCCTCAACCTGGTGTGTGTACACTAATACATATTGAATGTATATTGAATCTTTGTTATAATGTCAAAGTCTCTTAATTGTTAATATGCAGTAATTACACAGTGAAGTCTATATCTTTTTTATTTCACTCCCTTTAATTATTCTGCAGTCTTATTTATGTGTTCATACTATGACCTTAAGTTGTAGAAATATCGCATTATGCATCTCCATGACTATCATTTATCTAATAGATTGTCCTGGTTTCTGTGGGCAAGAATTAATTCATACTTAATTCATCTTTGTATTTTCTCTACTACCAAACATAGAGCTTGGAGTTCAAAGCTATATAATTGAGTAGCTTTACGATTTGATTCATTTATATGAATAAAATACAAAACTTAATAAAGGAAGTTTTCTGCTTGGCCCATAGACGTTTCTAGAGTATAGTCTTTTTATCTTTCGTCACAGTGAGATGTCGAGGGAGAACACACTGCTGGATACCACTGATGTATTTTTCTCATAATTGATCATGATCTCTCCAGATTGTGTCTGTCGAAGGAAAGTGGCTTCCCTGTCAGTCCCCATAATGTTAATGCTATCTTCGACCTTTTTGTGCATCTGGAGTGTGTTTGTGAGACTTTCTTTCTTTTGCTTATCTCCTAATTCTCTTATCTGTGCTCCTTCTCAGACTCCTTCTCCTGTCTGATTTCTCTCCTGGCCAAGTGCTCCTCTTCTTTATTTGCATGCCTAAGTAAGGCACTGTGTCTGTCAAACACTTTGAATTTTACATTACCATGGGATAGTTTTTGTTTGTTTGTTTGTTTGTTTGTTTTTTAATTTCCTCAAATGTTTTTGTGATTTGATCAGGATATGGTCCAGTTCCTTGGAAACTGTTTGGATTCTCTCAAAATTTCAGTCAGGCTTGGGTAGCTATGTCCAGGGAACCCTCTAGACTACACAGAATTAAACCAATTCTAGGTGAACTACTCAGGGGACTTTCCTCCGTGGGTTGCCAAGTCCCTCCCCCCACCTCCAGATTCTGAAAACTTGACCCTTTTCCAGTCCCCCTTTGAGCTTCCAACCTGGCTCTGTTCTCATCCTTTCCCCTTGCTTTTGCCTCAGCCTCTGGCATTCTTTCTCAGAACCATTGTGATAACAGTAGGCCAAGGACCCGGAAGATGTGTAGACACAAGTCTGCTAAGTCCGACTCACTGTGCTCTGCCCACAGCCCTGTGGAGGCTGAACTTAAATAGAAGAGAGACTCTGCTTGGATTACCCTTCTCTGTATTGAGTCCTGGATTGTTCCAGAAGGAGGGCTAAGGCCGTCATAGACTCGGTTTCAGATGTGTCCAGGTGTTCATCACCTTGCATGTCCTGTTGTCCTGTCTCTGAAAACTATCACTTCAGATATTCTCCTCATTTTTTTACTCAAGATAGCATATAAAATCCATCCCTGTTACTTACCTGTGGCTGGAAGAAGTGTTCATAGTCTTTGCAAACGTTTGTATGTATCCTTGGAGATCTGAGCCGTGTAAACCTGAGGGTGTGATGTGAATGATTTAAGGAATGCCAAAAAAGGATCGTAACAAAACCTGTCAGTTCTATGAAAGTGGACGGGGAACCTTTGGGGAAGAAGAGAATGAATTGGGGGGGGGGGGGCTTGATAAGAGAAGGTAATATGGGCGTATGGTCCAAGTTCATGATGTGTTCCTATAAAAACACACTGAAGCATGTTGCTTTTATAGTGCACATATGCTAATGAAAACCCAAAACACAGCATAAAACGCATTTCCATATTCTAAGAGCTTACCAGTAATTGAAAATTTAATGCATGCCGAAGACTGGAAATATCTTTGTTTACTATTCTGCTAGGTGATATTAGCCACCTTATAACATGGGAAGGGAGCTAAAGCCTGGGTGACACTAATCAGCTTACCCACAGATGCCGAGAGAGAGGAGGGTAATTTTGGAATTGCTACCTTTCACTCTCTCAAGATTTGTAGAGGAATAACTAAAGAAAGGCCTCTTACAGTTTTGCCTTATGCCAGGCCCATCTTTACACATTTTTGTAGAAATCCTCAGCTCAAAACACTGTTGGCAAGGGAGGAGAGGCATCATGGAGATTTTGTTGTTGTTGTTGTTGTTATTATTATTATATTGGAATTTAAGAGATTTCAATTATCCTATTTATATGCATGTCTCTTTTTTGTGTGCTTGAAATCTGAAGATTCCTAGAAACCCTTTTGGGGACTTAGCGCTCCAGGGATCTAGGATGTGTACTAGTGCCTTACAGGGAATAATTTAGTAATATAAAGCAGGCCGCTGTGAACGAGACTATCATGGCCAGTCCTCAGAGTCAGTAAGTACAGGAATTGTGCATTATGCACCGTATGAAAACTGGAAAGTTCTGTCAAGGAAAAAAATATACTTCAGGTATTTCAAGATTAATGCAAATAAGATGGACATAGGGCAAGTCACCTTAGCCCTTAACTGAATAGGAGATGCAGGAAGCAGACAGATGTGTGAGTTGCTCTGGTAACAGAGGTACCAGTAGCTCCTGCTGATGGAGTTTATCTCTTGGAGGACAAAAAGAGAGTCAGGTACATCTGCTGATTGTAAGTGGGCCGCTGGGGAGCAGAAAATTAGAGAAGGGGAGAATGCCTTGAAGGTCCTCACCACAGTGGGCCAGGGAGGGGTGACTGAGAAGACCAGCAAGGTTGTTAACTGGAATTCAAGAGCCCTACACAGCTTTCCTTTGAAGAGTGGCTCTTCTCAGGGCACAGAGAGTGTTGGTTACACACAGGGCTAGATTGAATGGCTAGTTTAAATCAAAGATAGGGATACAAAGGTGGGACCACACATTCCTACCGGAGTGTGGAGATGACAGTGAGGAAGGGGGAGAAGGTGGAGGACAGAAGAGCATCCAGCAGTAAACAAGGGAGAAGGTGGAGGATGGAGGAGTGTACAGCAGTAAACAAGGGAGAAGGTGGAGGACGGAGGAGTGTACAGCAGTAAACAAGGGAGAAGGTGGAGGACGGAGGAGCATACAGCAGTAAACAAGGGAGAAGGTGGAGGACGGAGGAGCATACAGCAGTAAACAAGGGAGAAGGTGGAGGATGGAGGAGCGTACAGCAGTAAACAAGGGAGAAAGTGGAGGACAGAAGTGGGCATTCGCCTACAACTGAAATAGATTGGGATTTTTGCCAGTAATAATTATGTCGTAGATGGTGAAGAATCATCTCTAGAAGATGCAGATAGTAGCGATAGAGTCTATGGTATTTGGTTTAAGTCCGTGTTCTTTCCCTCTGGTGCATAGCCTCAAGCAAATTCTTTGACCTGTCTGGGTTGTGATTCTGCATAGAGGTAGCTTTCTTTTCCTATTATTGAGAATAGATTTTTTTTCACATAATATATCTTTTCTTCTCTCCATTCCTCCAAGTTTCTTCTCAACTCCACACCCATCCAGATATACTCCATTTCTGTGTCTCATTATGAAACAGGCTTCTAAAGGATAATAATACGATAAAATAGGTTAGACTAAAACAAACAAAAACAGATTAGGATTATAAGAAAACAAACAGGAAGAAAAGATCCCATGAGAGGACACAAGAAACAGAGACTTCTTGTTTGCACACCCAGGAATCCCATAAAAAGAAGCCGTATTGTATATGCAGAGGATCTGGTGCAGACCCATGCAGGCCCTGTGCATGCTGCCGTAGTCTCTGTGAGTTCAGATGAGCTTTGCTCATGTTGATTTAGAGGATCTTATTTTCTTGGTGTCTTCCATCCCCACTGGCTCTTATGCTCTTTCTGCTTCCTCTTCTGTAGGGTTTCCTGAGGGGAGAGATTTGATGGAGACATCCAGTTTAGGGCTGAGCGTCCCAAGGTCTCTCACTCTCTGTCTAATGTCTGGCTGTGGATCTCTGTTGCTGCTGCCTTCTGCTGTAAGAGGAAGCTTCTCTGATGAGGACTGAGCAAGACCCCATCTATGAGCACAGCAGAATGTCATTGGAAGTCATTTTGCTGTTTTTTTTTTTTCTTTTTAGAACAGTAGTATTATGTTTTACCCTAGTCCCCAGGCTTTCTAGTCTTAGGTTCTTGGCCACCCAAACAATGTTGAGTGTGACTTCCATCTCTTGGAGTGGGTCTTTAGTCAAATCAGATACTGGTTGGTTACTCCCACAAGCTTCATGCCACCATAACACCAGCTTATCTCGCAGACTCAGGACATCACTGTCCATCCAAGGGTTTGTGGCTGGCTTGGTGTTTGCATTTTATTTTGAAGGAGATGTTAAAGCTGGTGTTACGGAATTGTTTCAGCGTCCAGGACTGGTAATGTAGGTGTCAGTCATATGTGAGGAAGACCCATGCGTTAGTTTTCTTTACTCTCAGTAGCGAGCCATAGAGGAAAAAGTAGGAAAGGAGAAATAATGGTCCTGGTAGATTTCCCATCTGTGAACAATGTTTCCCCTGTCCTGATTTCTCTCATTCTTGTCTGTTACAAGGCATGGAAAGGCACACTTACAACTTAAAAATACCTCTCTTGAGTGACTTGTGTTGACGCTTCTTGGGCTGTCCATTGCTGGACCTGGTTTAGGTTTTTCTGAAACATGAAACCATCAAAACTGAAGTTTAAGTCCTTGAAGCACCACTTCGGGCCTGGGCACGGCTAAGGAAGCTGATCAGACACTAACTTCTAGTGTCTTAATTAGAGCACAGTTCTACAGTTGTAACTGAGCTGAAAAGTGCCTGGAAGGTGTTTGCAGATACAAATGTAAACCTGTGCCTCAATTGGAACATATGTGTCCTGTGAAAACTCAACACTGAAATTCTAGTCACCAAGGTTTTAGGAAGAAGTGCTGCTGGCTGGCCATGCCATGATATCAGAGACTTCCTAACTGGGATTCATGTCCTTATAAAAGAGATCTGGACACTACCTGTCTCTGTCCAACATGTAAGGATGCAATGGGAAGGGGCCAGCATGAGTAAGTCTTAGCAGATACGGAGTTGCAGTGCCTTGATATTAGGCTCTCCTACCCGCTCCCTGTGTTGTTTATTAGCTGTCCAGTCTGTGTTAGTTCCTTAAAGCAGCCCTAGAAATCTGAAGTAGAGGGCTTATACTCATCTAATCTACTTTTACCTTGATTAAAAAAAAAAAAAGACGTGTTAGACATTAAAATGAACATCATTGAGGTATCTAATACACCGTTTTCCTCCTCACTCAGGACATTTTCTTACATCATAAGAGATGCAGTTTTGACCTTGAGACTTTTCCTTCTGAAAGTTCCTGCCTACAGAATGAGGAGACTTCATTCATCCTTAAGGAGAGGGAGAAATAGCACAGGCTTCAAGTCCACTAAGTCTTTCAAACCACGAGGGCATCTTTAAAGAAATACCCCTCACATCGCTGGCTAGGACGCCCGTGACCTCCATCAGTTAATGCGTCCTAGCCATTTATTCCGTCTCAGCAGGACAAATGGGCTCTAGTGCCCTAATGTGAGCTGACTGAAGCCGCCACAGGGGACCTCTGCCCAGTGTGAGCCATCACTGATGAGATCCTAGCCAGAGACATTTGCGCGAGCTGTGCAATCACTCAAAATGCTCATTTTATATTTGCAAGACTTCGTGGCCTCTTTTGGAAACCATGCATTCGAGAACATCCTTTTGAATGTGTTCATCCCCAGCTGTGTGAAAATACTGCCTAGTCATGGGTAGAAAAAAGGCAATTTAGAAAAATGATAGAAGAAAAAGATGATTTCGTCTTTGTCTCGAGTTTCTGTGCCATTCTGTTGGGATGTGGCCAGGATTGGGGCAGATCAGAGATCCGGCAGACCATGGAGGATCCCAGGGTTCAGGGCCCTGGCTGGCCAATGAAGACAGGCGGGGGTGCAGAAGTGCGGGAAAGGACATGAGAACAGCTCTGAATGAAAACGAGGCAGAGCACTGTAGGTCCTGGGTGCAAGACCTTGACTCCCGTGCTGCCGTCAAACAACTGTGCTCACCTGTGAGAATCACTCACCTTTCCTGGGGAAGACTCGAGTCTTCACTCACCCCAGATAGGTTACCAATAACGGACAGCATAACAATCCCACACAAGGATAATTTGGTGAACCAGTGGGTTTATCGGGCTCACTTACAGGACAGTAAGTGAGCAACCTCAGAAGCTCCACATCACCAAAATGCCCCACCCTTGCACAAATAGCGGTTTTCCCATAGCTACGTAGATGGAGTCCCTCTGTAAGCTCTGAGTTGCAGGGTCCTCGCCAAGGTAGTAAGACATGCAGCTCAGGTTGAGTTGTCTTCTCAGAGGGAAAGTCAGTAGGGGACATTTTCCTTTCTCTTATGGTATGATGTGGTCCACCAAAGGAACACAGGGACATGCCGAGAATGGAGGATGGAACCAAAGAGTAGACTATAGTCTCTGAAAGAAATACCCAGGGGACAGGAATGCAAGGGACCTGTAGAAGTTGCATTGGCCTACTGTGGGACTGAGGCCGAGCTGCCTATACCCAGAAAGAATTGACCCATGTAAGGGACGCATTACAAGACATCGTCTACAGCCATACTGCCCTGAATGTGTCCCATTTTGTCTGATGGCCAAAGCTAAGCAGAGTCAGGCCTGGTTAGTACTTGGATGGGAGAATTACAACAACAACAAAAAAAGACATGTGAATGCATTCCTCCACACTGTCCTGAAATGACAAGAAGAGCTGGGAAGGGGATGAGATGGAGGTGTGTGCTTATGTGCATTATAGTTAAGAATATTAGGAGGAAAGAGATTACAGATTAGATCTGTGCTAAGTAACCTGCCCTGCAGTCTGACAGCTTGGAGTGCACAGTGATAACAGTGAGGAGGGAGAAAAGGAGATGAGGGTGAGAGGCGCTGTGTGATGCCAGTTCCCTGAGCGAGGAAGGAGTGGATTCACCGAGAGTGAAGAAAGGAGTTTAGCATGGGTCTAGGGGCTGGGGTGGGGCTCTTGTGGCTTTATTAAATCTCCTGACAGAAGATGGTTTTGAAAAGGAAGCGGAGGCTCCAGAGGATATGGGTGGCTCAGATTGGCACGTAGATTGGGTTTGTAAAGAGCCAAGACAAAGGAAGATATGGAGAGGATGTTAACGAAGGGAACCCTGTCTGTGCAGCTGTGAGGGTGCGGTAAGCCATGGTGGGGTAGGACATTTTGGTAATGCTTTCGGGTCACCCATATTCCATTTATTCCTCACCCATATTCTGTAACGAAGTCCAGTGAACCATTGCTCATGACGTTAGCCTTGGGTGGAATGGTTCCTTTGGCCTGTGATTAGTGCTCTCTCTAGAGCGCAGATACTTGCTTGTATCTCCCCCAGGAAAAGTCCAGTGGTAGCAGGTCATACAGATTTCCAGGGCCCCGCTAGGACCCCCACCCGAAGAGGATGCTCAACTCCCTTAAACCTCTGTTATTTTGTTATTTAGAGAAACACCACCCCCATCAAGAACTTAAAACATCAACATGCCCGTTGCTAAAATGACTAGCATTCAGTTAATTACCTTCAGGAAATAAAGCCACATAGCAACACAGTACCCACAAGCACAGTGTGCCTGTAATTAAGATAATCTTTTTGGTGGTGATGGTGTCTTTTGTTTGTTTGTGCATTTATTCTCTAATGGATCCAGAGAGCCCCTGCAGAGTTAATCACACCTGTAACCGCGTGAGTGATGTGGGAGAATCATTCTAAGAAATCGCTCTGATCTCTTACGGCTTTGAAGGACCAAGTCCAAGAGAGGGGAGGATTGTTGCCAGCTTCTGGGCCTTGGACTTAGCATGGCATATGCTGAGTAACAATCCCAGAGTTTAAATGTGCAAATGTGCAACCGTGAATATGCACAGTAACTTAAGCGCTCAATATGCCGTGATCTCAGTTCAGGCAACTGTGGGCATGTGTAAAATGCTTGGTCTTATCTTTAGGTAAAAAATAACTGGGAAACACATTGCTAAGATCCCACCTCACTGGCCTTGTGGGCTTTTATGGTCAATTTTTATTATGATTATATCTCTTTATATTTGATGCTAAAGATGAAACCCAGGCCCTCTTCAGGCTGAGAACTCAACCACTGAGTATATCCCAGCCCTTTATTTGACTGTTGAATGTATTTCTTTCAAAGAAAACTAGGGACTTCGGAAAATGAAGGGAAGCACCGACAATGTATTCATTGTTGCCTTCATTGCATCCATGCTCAGAAGTGAACAACTGTGTATATGCAGTGTGCATGGGATGGGCTCTGCTCTGAGTCCTGCGGGGTCATGTGATTGGGAGGGACCGGTAGGAAGGACATGATTCTCTTCTTGTGAAAATGGGCTCCTGAAAGCCAAATCTGGGGCAAAAGATCCTGGAAATGTGATCATAAGACTGTGTTATGATGGGGTGTCCACTGTGGGGAACAAACAGCAAGTCCGGCCGAGTGCTCGTGGCACCAGAAGATGGAGAGCTGCCCAGAACCTCTGCTAGGAATATCTCCCACTGGCACTCGGTGCTTTAATCATTTTCAGAGACATTTGAGAAGCAGCGTGTCATTTAAACATTAATGAGCTGCCTCAAAGTGGGAGTGTCTCCCATTATTTCTGCGCTCAGAGCAGACTCTGCTAATTTGTCAGAGGGCCTCATTGCTCCTGAGGTGGGATCATCCTCACGTCTCAGTGTGATGCTCCAAGCAGCCAATAGCAGGACTCCCGTGAAGAGACTTTTCTATTAACCTGGATCCAATCAAGACCTTTCATTTTTTTTATTTGTTTCCTGGTGTAATTTTTTGTAATGTATGGAGGTGGGTGTTCCATGTCAACTGTAATTTACCCCATAATATCTAGGTTGGCATTTAGTGTTTGTCCCTTCTTTGGATGAGTGAGTGATACATGGGCCTTCTTTTTCTTGATAGAGTTGGAAACCTGTTTGTTCTTGGTGACCTTTAGTGGCTCCATGGAGAACTCCGCAGGGCAAAGGCACGTGCCTTTATATAATCTCCCATAAAGTTGCTAGGTTGGTGAGATGTCCATGACAGAGATGTGCCCAGGCTTTCTCACGTTCTTAGTCACGTTATGTTCCTTGCTGAAACCCAGGGTACTGAGTAGACAGATTGTCAGCTGCTGCTCTCCAGTGGATGCAGTACCCTTTGACAAGGAAGTCTTCAGAGAGTTTGGCTAAGTCACTTTCTTTAAATTTGGAAGAGTGTTAAGAGAAATCTCCAGGAATTCTGGCCTCTTTCCTGGTGCCAGATGAAGGACTTGCCAGACATTTTTTAATCTTTCCCTGAATTACTAGACATAAAGGGATGGCTAAACCTTAAGTATGGTTTCTTAATCAAATGTCTGGATGACTAAGAGGAAGCTACATTTTTCATGCATTCATTATAAGCATTTTATAAATTTAATACACAGGAAAAGACCATTGTTACTTCACAAAGCCTCTGAGATAGGGATCAAATTAATGAGCCATGCTCATTTCTTTGCATTTGTAATCCATCTGCCTAAGTCTGCCCTGTGTCATTTTAAATCCCCATTACTTTCTTTTGTTATGACACAATGTTCAGTTACCCATCCTTATCTTTATTATATCCGTCCGTCAATCAATCCACCCACCCATCCATCCCCCCACCCATCCATCCATCCACCCACCCATCCTTCCATCTAACCATCCTTCCATCTTTCCATCCATCCATCCATCCATCCATCCATCCATCCATCCATCCATCCATCCATCTGGGTGTCAATGTATTCATATAATCTTCATGGTGATAAGCCTCCTAAGAGAAAGGACCTTATCCATCTGTGTGCTCTTTTCACCCCGTGAATTGGTGTCATAGTTTGACTATGAAATGTCCTCATCGAGTTAGTGTGTTGAGGCTTCATCATCCCAGCTGGCAGTGCTCCTTTGGAAGGAGGTAGAGACTGCAGAACACAGAGCCCTCATATGAGTTGCTGTTTCACTGCTGCGACAAAATAAGCAGCTGAAGGAAGAAAGTTTACTTTAGCTTAGAGTTTTTGGAGCAGGGTCCATAATAATGGCAGGGAGGACATGGCAGGAGGCAGTCAGAGCAGGAAGCTGAGAGCGCGCATCTCAGCCATGAGAACACTTGAAGGCACACAGAAAGCAAAGCAAGAACAATAGCAAAACCAGAGGGAGCCACTTGGAAGTGGGGTGATATTATAAACTCTCAAAGCCCCCACCGGACCCCATGACCCCCTTCCTTTGGTAGGCTCCACCTCCTAAATATTTGGGGACCAGGTATTCAAGTGTATGACCCTCTAGGGTAGCCTTTTTATGCAAACCAGCACAACCCTGCTGGAGGAAGTGTCTGGGGAAGATAGGCCTTTGAGAGGGGTACCCTGTCCTTCCCCCACTTCTTGCTGTGTTCTTCTCTCCTTCCTGCTTATGAGGGATACGTACTGGCATCCTCCACTCTACCCTCCACTGTGATGTTGACCCTCACCTCAGACCCAGAGTAGCACAGCCAGCTAACCGTGGCCAGCCACCAGTGACGCTGTGAGACAAAGCAGCCCTTCCTTCCTTCTGATGCTTTCTCTGAGAATTTGTTGTGATGAAGGAAAAGAAAAAAAAAAAAAACCTAGCACAGTTTCTATTCAACAATGTGTACTGAAGAAAAGAATCTTTTGCCTGTGGGTTTGTGTGTGTGTGTGTGTGTGTGTGTGTGTGTGTTTACCTTTTTGTGCCATCTCTTTGTTAAAACCACACAAACCATTTCCACCTTTCTTTTGCAAAAACGAAAAGAAATTGGAATGTGCCTTCCCTGAAGGCTCCCGAAGATCTTTTGTCGGGTTTTAGGCCTGAGTACCCACAGCGGGGAGTGCTAAGAATTTATACATCAGCTTCTCAGAAACAGTTACAGGGGCTTGCAGCCAAGTGCATGTCAAAGAGGTGAAGTAGGATTGTGTTTTAGCTGCAAATGAACTTCTTTCCTGCAGTAACTCAAAGACATACAGTGCTTCCCATTATTTTCTCTTACTATTTGTGTTTCATCTTCTTTATGTGAATTATTTATAATGACCAGTGTACAGTAGCAGAAATGCCTGCAGAGTTGTGTCTGAGTTTGCCTCAGTCTCTTCGGCACCAACTTAATAGTGATCATGATAAGGGATCCTTCTCACCCCAGCATCCTTGGACCATGCTTTTTTATTTTTTATGGAGCTGCCGAAGATACAGGAAAAAGCACATAGAAAAGATTTATTTAATATTGGATCATGCATAGTATACTTAGAATGAAAAAACAAGATTTCCCAAGAACGTAATAGCTTTTGATGAAAAATAGTGCCATTTTTTTTAAAGCCTGTATATAAAACAAAGCCAAAATTTTCAGAAAAAATTTGAAACAAATTCCGTTCTCCCTAGAAATAGTTTTTATATGTGAATATGGTGGGCATGCATGTATATGTATGCATGCTTGCATGTGTGGTTGCATGTACATGTATGCGTGCACATACATGCATGTATATATGTGTATAAGCTTAGAATTAGGAATATTCATCAGAGAGTAAAAAAAGAGACATCTTGATAGGGCTTATTTCAGGGTTTGGGAGAAACCTAGTACCAGGGAAAGCCCCAGGAACCCACAAGGATGACCCCAACTAAGACTCCTAGCAATAGTGGAGAGGACACCTAACTGACCATCTACTATAAATAGATTGGTGACTTCCCTAATTGCCATCAGAGATACTCTATCCTGTAACTGATGGAAGCAGATGCAGAAATTCACAGACAAGCCCTGCACTGAACTCCAACAGTCTTGTGGAAGAAAGGAGAGGGATTGTACCAGCCAGGGATTGGGGAAACCACAGAGACAGCTGACCTGAGCTCACAGGAGCTCATGGACCCTGGACCAACAGTTAGGGAGTCAGCACTGGGACTGACCTAGGCCCTCTGCAGGTGTGTGACAGTAGTGCAGCTTGTTCTCTTTATTAGGCTTCTAACAGTGAGAGCTTTTGGTAACCTGTTCCCCAGGCTTGGTTACCTAGACTTAAGGGGAGGAGCTCGGTCCTGCCCCTACTTAATGTGCCCTGCTTTGTGCAAGCCCATGGGAGGTCTGCCCCCGTTCTGAATAGAGATGGAGGAAGAGCAGGTGTGGGTAGATGGGAAAAGGGAGGAAACAGGAGGAGAGGAGGGAGGAAAAACTGATTGGTATGTAAAATAAATGAAAAAATGTTATTTAAATAAAATTAAAAAGAAAAAAGGAATATTGCTCAGTTGTTCTTCACTGTGTTGGGGTGAGGTCCCTTTCTGGTCTCCACCGTGTTGAGGTGGAGTCTCTCACTACTGTCCACCGTGTTGAGGCAGGGTCTCTCCCTGTTCTCCACTGTGTTGGGGCGGGATCTCTAGCTGCCCTCCACTATGTTGACACAGGGTCTCTCACTGGCCCCGGAACTCACTGATTCTGGCTACCCTACCTAGCTGTCTGATCCTGGGGGTCTTCTGTCTCTGCCTGTTAATTGCTGGGATTACAAGCTGCCGCAGGGATTACCTGCTCAGCTTTGCTTGTGGGTGCTAGAGATTTGGGATGCGGTCCTCATGCTTACTAGCAGGCCCTTGATCCGCTGACCCATCTTCCCATGTCCCAACAGATAGATCTGTTTTGAAATTAATATCAGATTCCCTCCTCAACTTCAAAGATTCCTAACTTGAGTTAGGCTTTTTTTTTTCCATTTTGTCTGAGTCTCATGTAGCCCATGCTGGGCCTATAATTCTGTATGTAGTCACTGATGACCTTGAATTTCTGTTTTCCTTTTTTTTAATTAATTTATTTATTAAAGATTTCTGCCTCCTCCCCGCCACCACCTCCCATTTCCCTCCCCCTCCCCCAATCAAGTCCCCCTCCATCATCAGCCCTAAGAGCAATCAGGGTTCCCTGCCCTGTGGGAAGTCCCAGGACCACCCACCTCCATTCCCGTCTAGTAAGGTGAGCATCCAAACTGCCTAGGCTCCCACAAAGCCAGTACGTGCAGTAGGATCAAAAACCCATTGCCATTGTTCTTGAGTTCTCAGTAGTCCTCATTGTCCGCTATGTTCAGCGAGTCCGGTTTTATCACATGCTTTTTCAGACCCAGGCCAGTTGGCCTTGATGAGTTCCCGATAGAACATCCCCATTGTTTCAGTGTGTGGGTGCACCCCTTGCGGTCCTGAGTTTCTTGCTCATGCTTTCTCTCCTTCTGCTCCTGATTTGGACCTTGAGATTTCAGTCCGATGCTCCAATGTGGGTCTCTGTCTCTGTCTCCTTTCATCGCCTGATGAAGTTTAATATTCAGGAGGATGCCTATATGTTTTCTTTGGGTTCACCTTCTTATTTGGCTTCTCTAGGATCACGAATTATATGCTCAATGCCCTTTATTTATGGCTAGAAACCAAATATGAGTGAGTACATCCCATGTTCCTCTTTTTGGGTCTGGCTCACCTCACTCAGGATAGTGTTTTCTATTTCCGTCCATTTGCATGCAAAATTCAAGAAGTCATTGTTTTTTACTGCTGATTAGTACTCTAATATGTATATATTCCATACTTTCTTCATCCAGTCTTCCATTGAAGGACATCTAGGTTGTTTCCAGGTTCTGGCTATTACAAACAATGCTGCTATGAACATAGTTGAGCATATATTTTTGTTGCATGATAAGGCATCTCTTGGGTATATTCCCAAGAGTGGTATTGCTGGGTCCAGAGGTAGGTTGATCCCGAATTTCCTGAGAAACCGCCACACTGCTTTCCAAAGTGATTGCACAAGTTTGCATTCCCACCAGCAATGGATGAGTGTACCCCTTTCTCCACAACCTCTCCAGCAAAGGCTATCATTGGTGTTTTTTATTTTAGCCATTCTGACAGGTGTAAGATGGTGTCTTAATGTTGTCTTGATTTGCATTTCCCTGATTGCTAAGGAAGTTGAGCATGACCTTAAGTGTCTTTTGGCCATTTGAACTTCTTCTGTTGAGAATTCTCTGTTCATCTCATTGCCCCATTTTATAATTGGGTTGATTAGCCTTTTACGGTCTAGTTTCTTGAGTTCTTTATATATTTTGGAGATCAGACCTTTGTCAGTTGCGGGGTTGGTGAAGATCTTCTCCCAGTCAGTGGGTTCCCTTTTTGTCTTAGTGACAGTGTCCTTTGCTTTACAGAAGCTTCTCAGTCTCAGGAGGTCCCATTTATTCAATGATGCCCTTAATGTCTGTGCTGCTGGGGTTATACGTAGGAAGTGGTCTCCTGTACCCATGTGTTCTAGAGTACTTCCCACTTTCTCTTCTAACAGGTTCAGTGTGTTCAGACTGATATTGAGGTCTTTAATCCATTTGGACTTGAGTTTTGTGCATGGTGATAGATATAGATCTATTTTCATTCTTCTACAGATTGACATCCAGTTTTGCCAGCACAATTTGTTGAAGATGCTCTCTTTTTTCCATTGTATACTTTTAGCTCCTTTATCGAAAATCAGGTGTTCATAGGTTTGTGGGTTAAAGTCCGGGTCTTCTATTCGATTCCATTGGTCGACTTTTCTGTTTTTATGCCAATACCAAGCTGTTTTCAATACTGTAGCTCTTGCCTTCCTATACACTAAGGATAAGGAAGCAGAGAGGGAAATCAGAGAAGCATCACCTTTCACGATAGCCACAAATAGCATTAAATATCTTGGGATAACTCTGACCAAGGAAGTGAAAGATCTATTTGACAAGAATTTTAAGTCTTTGAAGAAAGAAATTGAAGAGGACACCAGAAAATGGAAGGATCTCCCTTGCTCTTGGATTGGGAGGATCAACATACTAAAAATGGCAATTCTACCAAAAGCAATCTATAGATTCAGTGCAATCCCCATCGATATCCCATCAAAATTCTTCACAGATCTGGAGAAGACAATAATCAACTTTATATGGAAAAAAAAAAAAAAACAAGGATAGCCAAAACGATCTTATACAATAAAGTATTGTCTGGAAGCATTACCATCCCTGACTTCAAACTCTATTACTGACCTTGAATTTCTGATACCCTTGCGTTGTACCTCTTGTATGTTAGGATTACAAGAATACACCACCATACCCAATTTTATGCAGTGTCAAATATCACACCCGGGACTTTGTGCCTGCTAGTATTCATCATTTTTCTCATTGCTGTGACATAATACTCAGCAACAACAGTTTCATAGTCAGGGTTTCTTCTGGCTTACAGTTCTAGGGATCCAGTCTATCATGTAAGTACAGGTGACTGGAACAGCATGTTCCTAGTCACATTGCACCTGCATGCAGGAAACAGAGCACTGTGACTGCTGGTGCCCGCCTTGCCTTTTTCTGTTCTTGGAGCCCATGATGATGGTCCTCCCTCATTTAGAACATGTTATCCCATCTCAATTACTCTAATCTAGATAAACCATCATAGACATTTCCAGGGACTAATTTCCGTAGTGATTCCAGATCCTGTCAAGCTGATGACCAGTGCTCACCGTTACACTAGGTAAGCCCTCTACCAGCTGAGTGATATCCCCAGCCCCTAATTTCATATGTGACAGCTTCCTCTCCCTCTGCCTTCCCTCGATCACTCCTGCATTCATTAAACTATTTCACCATGAAGAACTTGTGTTAACTCTCCCTACACTGGAGCTCCTGTCCTGATAGTTGAGACGGATAACAAGCAGCTGAAAGTAGTCGATATGATGGGAATGATCCAGCATTGCATTCAGAGAGCACAGAGTGAGAAATCACAGAGAAATTCTAGTGGTCAAGCCAGGCTTCTCCAGGCTGCGACTTTGATGAATGAGAAGAGCTAGCTCTAGAGAGCGTGGAAGGAAAGAACATGAGAGGAAACCAAAGGTGGGAGAGCTTGACATTCTCAAAGAGGTCCTAGCGCCAGTTTGATGGATGGGGTAGGGGCATTTAGGAACAAAGTTTAAAGGGATAGACAGAAGCCCTGTGGGCCCCGGGAAAGACCCTGGATGTAATTCTAAGATAAATTGAAGATGGCTTCTTTATTTGTTCACTTCATCATAAATAGATCCCATGATGAATTTAAATATTGAAAGGGGGAGGAGTCAAGGAAGAAGAGGAAAGACACCGGACTCAGCCAAGAGGCTATGTGTGTTCAGGAAGAGCTGAGAACAGTTGTGGACTGGGGAAGGTATGAGTTGGAGAGATGAGGACAAATTTGAGAAACATCTTTGAGGTAGAGGATTCTGTGATGGATTCCATGAGAAGGAAATCAGACAGCAGCCAAGATGAATCCCAGATTTCTGACTTGAGCAGCTGGCTAGGCAATGGCATTTCCTGAAATGAGAAACAGGGAAAGAAGGAATTCAGGGGAGAAACAAACATACAGATTTGCGCAACAAAGGCTTGGCCCTCTGTGCAAAGTCTAAATAGTGACATTACTATTAAAAGGGAGAAAGATGGGTGGCCCTGGAAGTAGAGTCACGGGAGGCTGAAGTAGTCATGTATAAAATATCTGTGTTAATTGGAGTAATAATATATAGGTGTTGTGGACAGGACAGAAACTGCATAGACACAATAGAGGAAGGGAAGGCAGCTGGAGGAGGTGGCTCTGAAAACGCTGCAGTTAAAGCTGCAGAAAGTGACAAGCTGCAGAGGAGGTTGAAAAGAAGCAGGCACCCAGAAAGCGGGAATGTGCAGAATTACAGAAGGCAAGTCACAAATTCAGCCATGTGGCCGCTAGCAGGATGGGTTTTCTTTCATCCATCTGATGGGCCAAGTTCCAAACAAAGGAACAAAAAGTTAGAGGAAGTGGTTCTGGAGTCACTGGTGACTGTGACAGCCGGGTTGCGGGCATGGAAGCCAGGACGATGGGCTGAGAGTTGGACCATGGCAGAAGTAGCGAGTGAGATGGTACCCAGGGAAGTTCTGGGAAGAGGCAGAGGTGGTCCACAGAGAATACAGGTGAGTGGAAACAGCTTACTGGAGGACTTATGGTTCAGTCGTTTTCCTTTCTGCTTCCTGATTGAATTTAAATCAATTATTTTAAAAATGTTTTTTAAAAGGGAAAGAGAATGATGAGAAATGAAAACTTAGCACTCCTAAGCCGACAGCTCTTAAAGATGTCTTTCTAAAGGCCAGGCTGATATGTCGCGGGTTAGTTGAGGGAGCGATGAAATCAGGAGAAAATGAAGACAATGCAGGACTCTAATGATACATTTTTGGAAATGAATATACATGGCAAAGAGATATTGACTGAGAACAGAGGGCAGGGGTAAAAAGTGACGTTTTTGAGAAGATACAGGCCCAGACTTGCTGTATTAGACAAAAGTTTTTTAGCCAAAAATGGGGAGAGTGCACCTGCGACACAGGAGAAACAACCCACTAACCCAGCGAGTTGTTGTTCTGGGATCAAGTGATCAGCCACCAAAATTAGGGAATAGAAAAGCTCTAAAGGAAACGTAAGTTCAAGCCTTGAACTTGCCAGAGTTCTGTATACTTACTGACATTATAGTGAAATAACTGAGCAAGTACGATGTGTGCCCACTGAATGATGATGATTGGGCACAGCCATGGACACAGTGCCACTTCGGCTTGAGCAGCCTCTTCTTCTAAAGAGGAGGTTTGCATGTGCGATGCTCATTTATACGCCACGACTGCAAATCCTTGGGTGGTAACTCCTTCTAAATATTTAGTTAATTAATTTATTATTGTGAAGCTCATAGAAGTTCTCACAGCCCTTAACAATTAGAATTGTGACTTCTTCTGTGGAATAGTAATACTCCCTTCTCTGTTTGACCTACCTTGCAGGTCCAAACAATCCATTAGAGCAGCAGACCTTCCACACACCCACACCTTCCCTCCAGCGGCCACACTGCATTTTAGATCGGAACATATGTTATTTTTATTTACTCTTTCACACGAGCTAGGTCAGAGGATCAACAAATCATCCTCACCCCACCTCTTTCTTGAAGGCTTGCCAGAAATAGCGTTATCCTTGATATAACAGGCCATCTGTTGTTTCCCCAGACTCCAGTGGTATGCCTTCATGCAATGGGGGTCCTTGCCTAAAGAAAGAGGTATTATTTCTGCACAAACAAGAAGACTGCATTTCTACCATTGTGAAGTTCCCACCAGTGGCCCGAATGGAGCACTTTTACTGAATAGGCTTATGAGCTTAATAAAGGCTCACGTTTTTAACCTCTGTGACCCTCAAGTTCCTCATTAGAAAAGGGGCCATCTCTAAGATAGCTTCAGATTTTTTTTAAAAAAAATAAGTATATTCTCCCTAATATAATTGATCCTTGAAAGAATGAATCAAGTATATTATGGAAAAACTATTTATTTAAAAAAAAGAAAATTTGAAGATGCCTTAAAATTGGCAAAATCCTTATATACTTTAGATATCCAGTACTGTATCAATCTCTGGGACAAAATGTCTTACAGGAAATATTGAAGAGCAAAAAGAAATGTTTTGGATTATAGCCTCAGAAGACTCAGTCCGTCATGGCAGGGGGGTTAGGCAGAGTAGCACACATCATGCCAGAAGGAAACATAGAGAAACGTACTGGGTCTTGGCTAACTTTCTCATGATTCTTTTCTAATACATAGAGCCCATTGTACCTAGGACATGGGTTGTTCAGAGTGATTTCCCTCTCCCTTAAATGTGTCTGGAAATTCTCTCTCACAACACACACTAAAGATGTGCCTCACCAATCTGCTTGGAAAGTTTAAATCCACTCAAATGACCCATGAATAAAACAAAACAAAACAAACAAAAAACAGTCACAAGTCTATTTCTTGTGAAATTGACACCCAAACACAGTACTTTAAACCATAATGTGCCAACCTATGACCTCTCAAAACCCTCATGTCCATATCCAGGAGCCCTCGGTCTTAAATAACTCAAACGTTGTACAGAAGCCTAAGTTCCACTGAAGCTGAAGGCAGGCTTTTACTTGTGAGCCCTTGCTCCTAGATACTTGTAAGAAATCTCAGAGTGCAGATATTCCAAGTGTGAATAAAATAAACAATGGCTAGGAAGGACCCAACCCCAACAGAATCAGATCCCATCAAGGCAAACATGGTATCCTGTAGGTCCATGTCCACTAGCAGAGCGTATGTTATTCTAATGTGAGCTACAAGAGGCTAAGGCAGTCTCAATTCTCCCATACAGCCTCTCTCTTGGGCTGGTTCTGTTTATTAACCACACCTGCTTTCTATATGAGTAATTCCACACCCCTAGCATTTTTAGCTTGCTGTGGTTTCCACTATAGCTAAGACTATACCCATTCAGCTTCACGTTTTGTCCTTCTGAGTGCTCCTCACAAATATATTGGGCCTACTAAACATTGACTGGACTCCTAGGCATCCATTTAAAAATCTAGGTAGCAGGATACATGACCCTGTAACACTCACATGCTGCGTGCTTAGAAAAACCAATGACATGGTTTTGGTACAAAGTCAACCATCAGCTCAAGCATTCTCTAGTCCACCTTGGTTCATGCCTGTAGTGGTCTGAGTACTCGACAGCTGAACATGGAAAATATTTTCCTAGGCACCCCTTGTCACAGGATGCTCCATTGGCTCTCTCTTCTCAAGGGAAATTCTTTCAAATGAATTTCGAATTCTACACTGTGAAACCTGAGTGGTATAAAAATTCCTTCCTGCCCTAGCACAAAATGATTAGCTTCTCTTTAATACCACTCTTCTCTTGAACAACTACAAAAAACTTTATCAACAACTGTCAGTATCTGGCCAAACTTCATGTTTTTCAAAGGCTTTGGCTCTGCCTTTGGCACTCTGCTCACCTGACTAAAAGCAGCCAGCAATAGCCATGCCACAGCCTCAGTCCTCTGGTGTTTTGAAATTGCTTCTGCCAGATTAACTAGTCCATCACCACTAAATTCAGCCTCCCACAAAGTTTTAAGTACGGGCAACCTAGGCACAAATCCTTTGAGCGAATGTCACACAAGAGACTGCTTGTCTTCAATCCCATGGGAAACTTTATGAGCACAGTCTTCACCGTCCGCACTTCTTGTCGAAGTTCTCATCAGTAGTCTCTTTTGAGCTCCAGCCAGTATTGCACATGGAGCTCTGCGTCCAGCGCTCAAGGGCCCCACTAACCTCCAGATCCTTCATCGGTCCTTTTACAAACGAGCTCCCGAGGCCTGAGAACCACAGCCAGTTTTAATCACAGCCACAGCCCCATCTGTGTGTCTGGCTGAGATGGCAGCTACCTTTGCACTGTCCCGATCACACACTGACAGGGCAACTTGAGTGATAAAAGATTTCTTTTGCCTCACAGAGGATGCAGAAGATCTACAGGGCAGGGGGCATTCATGTGGGACAACTCATACATGGCAGAAAGGAAGTGGAAAGGAGAGGACACTGGTGATAGGAGGAGGGTCTCCCTTTCCAGACCATCCATGCTGCCGCCCACAGCCAGGCTCTATCTTTTCCCTCTATTAACCCTCACTGATAATGCTCTCATAGCGTCCCTAGTCTCCAGGGTGATTCCAGTGATACTGACACTGAGGATTAACCACCACAAATACGTATCTAAGCCTCAGGACCTGACCCTGAGGACTGTGTACTTTCAGCTTTATTATAGCCTGGTTGCCCACTTCAAAAGTTCAGCCTGTTTACACTCCCACCAATAATGGGTCTTTAAGATCCTGTTACACCTTCCCATCTCCATGACGACTGCTCACGTTCGTCTGTTCCCGTTCACCTGATTCCTCTGGCTTTGAGCTACTCCCAATTTGCAGATCGTCTGACTAACTTCAATTAGTGCATTTGGCCTTTTGTTTCCCATTTGAACTGTTTCTTTAAGATCAATTCCAGGTCAACTGAAGAGAAAGTCATCTTAGTTCACCTGAGGCACCCCCCCCCCCCAAATTACCTCCTGGAGGATTTTCCTACCTATACACTCACTAGAGATGCCGGGATATGTGTTTTCTTTTTGAGATTCATGCAAAATCCATTTATCATTTAAAAAGTTTTCTAGTTTAATAAGAACGGAAGAAACCAATGTCTTCTTTGCATCTCCCAGGAGCTATTAAAGATCATCCTGGTGACCTTGGCCCTTGATGAAAGTCTGGCAGTGAGTGCGGTTTGTTCTCTGTTCTCTCACCTGCTGGTTAATAATTACGGAGGCTCACAGTTGGTCAGATTAAACTATTCTAGAACAGGGTTATTCGTTCAGAAATGCCTTCCCATCCCTCTCCCCGTATCTGAATTCTCCCAGCACCTCTGAGTGTCCTTAAGTCCCATTTAATGTGAGTGGCCTACTCATTCGGGCCAGTTTTAACAATGCTGTTTCCTGCTCACCTCCAGGCAATTTTGCTCTTACCATAGGGTTTGACCTGGATTGTAGTCAATTTGTCCCCATTATTTGCTCTGTTGATAGGATTCTGTAAAGTGAAGCCTCTCCACATGCCAGGTGGCATTAACATCAAGGTTTTTCTCTCCACTTGATTTTGCTTTTTACAGGCAGAATTGCGCCCTAGCACCGTGCCAGCCATAAAGATATTCATGATCATTGGTAGCTGTCTCATGCTGTATGTCTTGAACAGATCCTGTTCTAAAGGATAATGAATAAAATGGACACGACGCTCTCCTCTGGCAAAATCATTTCTAGATCTCTCGGCAAGGAGGCAAAAACTGTTTATTAAATGTGGCTTTCATTTATTGTTTTTTCCCATATTATTCCAATTTGTTTTGTTAGGAACCCTTCCCTAACGATGTGTTTTCCCCCCTAACAACATTTTTCTGTTTAGTCTTCTGGCTTATTTCATTCAGTGAGTAAGCTTAGATTCTGTTCAAACAAAAATCCCTCTTCTGCATTCTCACGCAGTGGGCTGAGTTTCTGTTTGGTCATGTTTCATAAGAGACTCCGATCCACTTAATTCTATCTGCCTTCATCATTGTTATTGACTCTGTCTCCAATGCTAACATGCTCCCAGTCTGTGACTTTTAGGATGTAACTGTGCATGCCATTCATGTGTCTTTTATTAACCACTGCTGGTGTCCTTGACACGACGGGCTTCTCCAGATGGGGAGAAGCTTCCACCCACCCATGGCTAATGTTGCCTCCACAGCCTTCTGGCAAATCTCTCACGTTCGTTTTCATTATGTACCGTAATTTTCCAAGTCACTAATTTGCCAGTGTGAATCCTCAACCTGTGTACAAAAAGCTGTATTTGTGTATCTGCTTGTGCATATGACCTTACATTTTATATATGTAAACATTTTTATACAGTCTATGTTTATATGTGTTTATTTGCATGCCTATGTACATTTATATCAATATCACGGTTGTAGGCATCTATCTCTAACACCTGGAATAAAATAAAAACTGCCTACAGGTGTTTTCTTTCTTGGCTTTTCAAATGAATGACTGCCCAAACAGAAAGTCAATGGACATACAAGATAGCAGTTATCGGCTCGGGGATGTTATCGAGGGATGAAGTTATCCGGGATGAAGAGGCCCTTAGAGATGCTCTGTTCCATCTCACCTCTCCTCGCTGTACCCTGACTCACCAGACTGCAGCCGCACTGACTTGCTTCCAGTTCTGAAGCATGCTTAGCTTTTTTGGGCCTCTTCTGGGTCCATGTTCTACCTGGAATCCCCTCCCCCTGCTCTTCCTGTCACGGGTCAACTCTGTGTTACTAGTTCAGCTCAGAATCTGTGTTTCTGTCCTTATGAATGCTTCCTTCCTCTGTCTACCCAGGGAACAATGTACATCTCTGTTGCAGGCACCTATTACTAAGCAAAGCTAGAGGTTTTGTGTTTTGTTTCTGTTCTGTCTTCGTCTACTGAAATAGCAGCCTACTCAGGGCCTGTGTGCAGTTCTTAGCCACTGCCTGACTTACAGAGAGTACTGTCTGGTTAAGGCTTGCTGGGAAAGAGAAAACTGCAAGATTGTTCACAGAAGTTTGCTCAGTTCTAAATTCCCTGGAGCTCACTTTTGAAACTTTCAGTCTTAAAGATGCTTCACGAGTTGCCCTGCCCCACAGTCAATGTAATTAAGTTGTGCCTTGATATTTGGACTTGATTCCTTAGCGGGAATCTGAAAGCGAATGTCAGAGGTCACTGCGAATAATAAACTAGAAAAGCTTTGAAGTCAGTGCTAAATACATGAAAGGAAAACCTAGGGTATAGTCTCTGTTGATGAAATAAATAACATTTCAAAGTTAATTTCTCAAAAAGAACTCCCCCATGATACCATGTTCTTAGCTTCTAATATCAAAAGGTAATTTTAGTTTTTAACTGTTCAAACAAAATTAAACATTTTGCATCCAAGTCAACAAAGAGTGGCTTTTAACAATGGTCCTTAGCAAGCCTTGGTTTTGGTTGACATTTCCTTTTTTACATATATTCTGAATGGGAAGCAGCTATCAAACGCAACATTTGCTTTGGAAAAATAACCTCTATGGTTTTGTGATTTAGGCTTTCTTCTCTTCTTATCATAGAAAACTCTGCCCTTGTTGAAGTAGACTTTTACTTTTTAAACCTATGTTATTTAAAGTTAAATTTTCTGCTACATCTAACCATCTAGTCTCCAATGATCTCCATGAGAAAACAGCAATAAAATTGTTACAGAGAAAGTTTAAGCGACATCTGCACGTCAGAGTGACATCAGGATAGCACTGTGGGTCATGTCTCATCCATTTCCCCCCAAAGACGGTATTGTTTAAAGAACTCGGCATTAATGTACTAAGGAATTTTCAGTAAGACAATTTTATTGTCAAACTTTTGAGTACATGAAAGTGCTCGGTACACCAGTATTATAATTTAGGAACTGGAAGATAACTTTCTTGTGGAACTCAGTGACTGCCTTGCACCTGTCCACGAACACACAGACCGATGCAGTCAGTTGTGCAAGCTGACGGTAGTGTTAGGTGTGCATTGTTTCCCACCTTTTCCCAAGCTGCTGAGTACATGGCCTTCTTGCAAATGAATATTTCACTATACGTCATGTTGATCCGTTCAAATCTTTACTAAAAGAGTTATCAATACCACGAAAATAATCACCAGTGATATTTATGCAGAGTATCTTGATCTGGATTGGAACTTTCAAATCCGAAATGACCACACTGCTATCGCCTCTTTTACAAATGCTGTGTCAGGTGTGGTACCCACTTGCAGTCCCAGCTTTCAGAACGTTGACGGAAAGGGCACAGCCCAAGGCCCACCCTGGGAACATGAGTCTCAGGCTAGCCTGAGCTGCTACAAACAGTGACAGTGGAAATCTCTGCCTGTTTGTCTTATGTGTCTCTTGCTAAAATATTCCTTGTCGTTGGCTTATTTGAGTTTTCTGAACTTTGGGGACTTCACCCTTTTATAGTGTCACAGATGAACAATTTAAGGAGAGGTTCAAGTTTGCTTTAGTCTACTATTTTTCTTGAGAATTGTTATTTACTATGAATGTCAGTCTTATACTTCTCCCTTCAAGACAAATCTCGAGAGTTTCCTGGTAGACCTCAATGATTGATATTATGAAGTAAAATTTCCTCTTGCTTATCGAATTCGTTGCACCTTTTATCATGGATTCTTCTAAATGATATGAAAATAGACTCATTTACTTAGGCGTCTGCTGAGACGCCTACCCTCCCATCTGAGAAGCAGGGGACCCCTCTCTGGGTGTTGTTATCACAGTGCGTCTAGGAAAGCCAGGACACCAGCAGGCTATTCTTGCTTTTCTCTGAGCTCTCTGCAGCATGTTCTTTTCAAAGAAGTTGGTGCAAGTAGCCTCACCTGAGTGCTGGAAGCGCTAGTGAATAAGCGATTGCATTTCAGCGGTGTCTCCCTGGTCACCTGCTGCTCCTAGATGCACCAGCGATGCTGATCTCCCCTCTGTGCTCACACGCGGCGAGGAAGCTGTTGTGCCCAGCAGCACTTGATACCCTCCTTCTCTTCATGGCGCCAAAGGCTGTGTGTTATTGGAAGCTCTGCCTCCTGACAGATTTGTTTCCCTCCGAAATGCCTTTGCTCAGAAAATACCACTTCCTTTTGGACTGAAAAGCCACTTGACATAGCGGGATGTCCGTGGGCCGAGAGCCAGACAGACGGTTCCATCCAGAAATGCTCTAAAAAAAAAAAAAAAAAAAAAAAATGCTCTTCCCAGCCATGAGGGCTCAGGCAAGTGATTTGTCTCAAATTGTCTCTGGTCTAAGTTTCCTTGTTTCAAGATGTGAGGTCTAGTGTCCTCTGCATGCAGTTGTATTAAAAATAAGATATTGTACTTAGTACCCTTTATGTGACGTAGTGTGTTCAGAAAGGACCCAATCCTTTGTGCTGTAACTCTAGGTCTGGATATTTGTGAAGCCGGTCATGTCTAACCAAAACCTTCCTAGGTTTTGCTGCGTCATTAAAGGAAATGCTTCTTCTTTTTATTGCTGTGTGTGCGCCATAGGGAAACAGCTTAGAAATGCCACCAATGCCCAGGCTCTGCACATGCCGTATGGCAGTGGGAGCTGTGTTAATAAGTAGCATCAATTGCATATGTTGTTTACAAACCAGGCATTTTTCTGAGCATCTCATACTTAAAACCCTGTCTAATCCTCACCCAGTGAAATAGGTGCTGTGATTACCCCGCCTCTACAGATAAATACAGGCTGGCAGAGAGGTGCCAGAGTCTACTGGGAGTCCCACGGAGGGTGGCACCACTGGAATGTGCACATGGGCACCTGGCTCCACAGCTGACAGCCCTGGGCATTTTTCTCCTTCTGCCTTCCTGTAGTGGAAACGTCTACATTCCAGGGTGTTTCCTTTAGAAGGATGTCAAAACACCTGCTGGAAGGAGGGAAGAGGGGTGCTCTCAGTTGAGTGCCATTAACCTGCAGGGGGGTTCCAGAAGGAGCAAAACCATTGGCAAACAAATCCACGCGATCTGCCGACAACAGACTGTGTTGTCAGGAGAATTACTGTCCATGGGCTTGGGTCATTTCTTGTTTGGCCCAGAGCCCTTCCTGTAATTGCAGTCCTAGCAACAGTGGCCACAGGAGACTGAGGGAAGCCTTTGTGGATGATGCCATGGGAACTGTGTCTTTGTAATACCTCAATAGACCCTACTTATTGAGCATAGAGTAGTCATTCAAAATGCTACTTCTAAAGGAAACACCAGAGCAATGTGTGAGCTTCCAATGGGTTGCCAGCCAAAATGATGATACTAAAAGAGTCACTGCCCCTAAAGCATCTTCAGCTTCTTGCTTACCTTTGTGCCTGAGATAATGACGCTTCTTGCCTCAACTATATTTTAATCACCAAATAGACTTTAAGGTTTGCTTGCCTTGAATCTTTATTACTGTGAGTTTCATCCATCTGTGCTTTCTCATTCTGCTCACGGCTCCAAGAAAGTCTTGAAATTTAGCACATCGGGAGAAGAATTTGTATGGAATCAATTCAGATGTGCAGTGACATCTTAAGTCTCACAAGTTTTTATGTTACTTGAGAGACATTTTCTCTCTTGGATTGAGTTGGAGGTGAGGATTAATTTAACTCCCCCTAATCATCTACAGTTCTCAAACTCTTCTGAGGTCTTGGGGCCATCCTTCATGACAGATGGTGCTCTGCTCATCCATTATCCAAAATAGAGTTCTTATTGACTTGTAAGATTGTAGAATTGGCATATAGCTGTGTTTCTATCAAGATCTATTAAGTGTACTTTACACAGAAAGCTTTATTTGAACACATGTGATGGTTTTTAAGCTGGTGTTAGAACAGCAAAGCCCGCCTATAAATAAGTAAAGAATGCCCTGAGACATGGACCGTGTGGGTCTTACTGGTCACTGTGGCAGTGATATCAATGTACAGGTGATCTAAGATGCTACTATTTTTAGTCCAATGATGTATGACCGACATATGATGAGCGCAGAACTCCTAAGCTGTACCATGTGATAAACTGTAGCCTGTGTGATCATTTCATGAAGAAGGAAGAGGAGGAGGAGGAGGAGGAGGAGGAGGAGGAGGAGGAGGAGGAGGAGGAGGAACATATCAGCCATGCCAAAAAGTCCTCAGTTCCTCCTCTAATATTCTCTCCTCACACTCTTGCCCCCCTCTCACATCCCGGGAACCACTTCTCCTCTGCCTATCTGCAAATTATTTTTATGACAAACTTTCATATGAGTGGAACTATCTGGGCTTTCATTTCAGAATTCCTGGCTTCTTTCATTCATTAGAGATATTCAGAGAGTGGTCCGTGCTGCCCTGTATGCCACTAGCTGAATGGAAGTGTTGAGAGATGGCACCCTACCCCAGCTGAAACTCCCAGCGATGGTGGAGAGGGTACCCAAACTAGTTTTCCCTGTCATCAGATTGGTGAATAGCCCCAACTGTCATCATAGAGCCTTCATCTAGTAATTGGTGGAACCAGATGCAGAGATCCACAACCCAAAACCAGGCCGAACTCCAGGAATCCAATGGAAGAGAGAAAGGAGGGAATATATGAGCAAGGGAGGTTGAGGTCATGATGGGGAAATCTACAGAGACAGCTGAACCAAGCTCCTGGAAACTCATGAACGCTAGACCACAGCTGTGCAGCCTCCAGGTGACTAAACTAGGCCCTCCGCATGTGGGGCAATTGTGGAGCTTGGTCTGTCTGAGAGGCCCCTGGCAATAGGACCAGGATCTATCCTGCTGCATGAGCTAGCTTCTCCGAAGCCCATTCCCTACTGTGGAATGCAGTGCTCAGCCTTAATACAGCAGGGAGGGGCTTGGTCCTGCCTCAAATTAAAGGCCCAAGCTTTGTTGACTCCCCATGGGAACACTTGCCCTTTGGGAGGAGTGGATGGGGCAGGTGGTGGACTGGGGGAGGTGAGTGGGGGCAGGAGGGGTGGGATGGAAAACTGTGGTTGGAATTTAAAATGTAGTATTAAAATTTTTTTAAAAAAATAGAGAGAGAGAGAGAGAGAGAGAGAGAGAGAGAGAGAGCGCTTCCCTGGCTTCTAGTCTTCTGGTATGTGCATACAGACAGGTAGCAAAGGCATGCCTTTAGCACATGGAGGAAGTTTCCCATGGGAAGTTTTCTTTAGCTAAGAAAAAGGATGCCGTTTTCTGCCAGATGTTTTCCTGCATCTATTAAGATGATCTACATCTTTTCTTTTTAGTCTAGTGTGGTGTCATTTGGTTCTGTTGTGGTGGTTGTGTGTTTAATGTGAAGCTAGCCTTGTATTTTTCTATTTGTTCATGAGACATTATCATTTATATAGATCATTAGATTCAATTTGCCAAAAGCTTATATGCAAATTTTACATAAAAGTTGATGACGGATGTTGTGTATAATTTTCTTTCCTTCTGTTTTTGCCTGATTTTGGTATCAGAGGGATGATTGAATCCTAAAGTCAGTTGTCAAGAAACACACACACACACGCATGCACTCACACACACCAGTTTTCATATATCTGGAAGTTTGTGTATAATCAGTATTTCTTTTTCTTTGATTTTTCCAAGGTTAATTCCCTACTGGAGCCCTTTAAGTTAAACTTTTATATGACTTATTATATATAGAAACTCAACTTCTTTAATAGATAACTGGCTACATAAGTGATTTCTTCCAGGGACTTTGACACTTCGTGTTTTTCAAGGAATCCATTTGGCTTGTCATATCTATTGACATAGCACTCCATAATATTCCTTTATACTTGGCACATAGAGGGTTTTGACTATGCCATCTTTCTCCCCTCTAATATCAGTGAGCTTTTATCCATTCTTTTTTGTCCATGGCTCACTAGTTTGTTAATTTTACTGCTCTTCACACGCACAAACCTGGTGCCTGGCTTGATTTTTCTCTTAGCATTTATTCTCATCGTCCGCTGACTTGCGTTGTCTTTATTATTTGTGCTTCTCCCTGTAGTGGGTTTGGCTTACTGTTCTTTCTCTAGTTTTCTCAGGAGGAGCCACTGCCGGGGCTCGGAAGCCTTTCTGCCTTGCTCATAGAACCACTGAGTGCTCTGAACTTCTCTGCTAATGCTTCCTCAGCTGCATCCCAAAGGGTTTTGTGTGTTGTATTTTCATTTAGTTTGAAATGCTTTTTTAATTTCTCTTTTGGTTTCTTTCTGACCTACAGGTTATTCTGAAATATGTTGTTTAGTTTCCAATTACTTGATGATTCTCTGGGTATCTTCTTATCATTAATTTCTAATTTAATCTCTTTGTGGACCAATAATATGAATTCTATGTGTGATTTGTGTCAATATCATCAAGATTTTATTTATGCCTAGAATGTGACGTCTTGATAAATGTACCACGTGTACTTAAAAAAAAAAGACAAAGATAATGTTTTCTGTTGCTGTTGACTCGAGCATTCTATAAGAACCAATTACATTGAATTAGTTGCCAATGTTGTTTAAATTTTCTATATCTACTGATTTTCTGTCTATGCATTCTAGAAATTATTAAGAGAGGGTTGATATTTATAGAATATTGATTTCTATATTTCACTTTTCTATTCTATTAGTTTTTAACTGCAGTTCTGTTATCCAGAACAAAATGTTTGGGATACTTATGTTTATCTGATAATTCATCTTTTCATCACAATGAAATGAGTGTTTACATCTAGTAATAATTTTTTGTCTGAAACCAACTTTGATTGTTATTAACTACTGTTAGCATGGTATAGTCTTTAAGTTCTTTTATGATGTCTGTTTGTGATGTTATATTCAAAATGTTTTCTTTTAGGCAGCGTATGAATGGTTCTCATTCTTTTTAAATTATCTGACAAGCCCTGATTTTTAATTGAGTTTTTAAACCGTTTTCTTTTTAACATGATCGTCAATGTGACTGAGCTAAAATTTTATTTTAAAATTTATTTTGTTCATTCCATGATTAATTCCAGTGTTTCTTTCTTTTTTCCTTATTTCTTTTTCAAAACATAGTTTCAATATGTAGCCCCAGCTGTCCTGGAACTCACTCTGTATACTAGGCTGTCCTTGAACTCACAGAGATCCACCTGCCTCTGCCTCCCTAAGTGCTGAGATTAAAGGTATGCATCACCACCGCCCAGCTCTTCCTTGTTTTTGTAGTGTCTGTGATTATACCTGTCTCTTTTCTTGACTATTTCATGTATGAATCACACTTTTGTACTATATATGACTGTTCCTATACATTTTACTTTTGCATATACTATAAAACACAAATAAATAAATTTATAATTTCCATCAATTATTTTTTACTTATTATTTATTTATTGTGTATTTGTGTGCACATGCGTGCATACACATTTGCACATATATGACATTATTCCTACATAGAGATGAGCAGATTAAATGTGGGAGTCATTTCTCTTCATTTTGTGTGAATCCCAGGAATAAAACTTAGGTCATCAGGTGCACTGGCTAGTTTTGTGTCAACTTGAGACAAGCAAAAAGCTCAAGCCATCAGAGAGGAAGGACCATCAGTTTAGGAAATGCCTCCAGGAGATCCAATGTAAGGCAATTTCTTAAATAATGAGCAGTGGGGGAGGGCCCAACCCAATGTGGGTGGTGCCACCCCTGGGCTGGTGGTCCTGGCTTCTATAAGAAAGCAGGCTGAGCAAACCAGAGCAAGTAAACCAGTAAGCAGCACCCCACCATGGCCTCTTCATCAGCTCCTGCCTCCAGATTCCTACCCTGCTTAAATTCCTGTCCTGACTTTCTTCAATAAAGAATAGCAATATGGAAGTGTAAGTCAAATTAACCCTTTTCTCCCCAACTTGCCTGTTGGTCATGGTGTTTCATCCCAGCCATAGAAATCCTGACACACCAGGCATGACAGCAAGTGCTTGCATCCGCTGAGCCGTCTAACCAGCCTTTAATCGTTTTGTAAACAGGGTAAAAATAGGGGGTAAAGTTTTATATAATCAGCCACACACATATCTTACCCATTATTTTTGCGGGTCAAGACATACCTTATATTATTCATCTCTTGATATAATATGTCTCTCGGGAGTTCCGACTCCATACTCCTTACAGATTTGATGGTGAATTTTTTTTGAACTTAATATCTCTGAAAGAAAGCTGTCTGTTGATTTCATTCTTGATAGATTTCCCTGGGCTCTTTGTGTTGTTCTTTTCTCTTGTGCATCTTTAAGGGGGCTCCAGTGTCTTCCGGCTTCGACTGCTTCCATCAGGGAATCTGTTCTCATTTAGTTTGTCTCTCTGAATGTACGTCTGTCTTTTTCCTTGATGCTTTCATGACTTTGTCTCCGTTGTTAGTAGCCAGACTATTGTGTGTCTTCATGCACTCTTACTCACATTTCTTGTGTTTATGTTTTAGATCTTTTCTGATGTATGAATTTAAGTTTCTATCAAATTTGAATAATCTTCAGTCATTATTTCTTCAGATAACGTTCTGAACAAATACTTTAGTCCGCTTGAAGTTTTCTTTCCAGCCACTAATATTTTAGTTAATGTGTTTTTATATTTTTGTTTCATTTCTGATCGTTCCTTTAGCTGTTGCTCAAGTTCACTAAATTCTCAGTAAAGGTCTGCTCGCTATTGAACGTTAGCATCTTCACTTCTCCGGGTGACACCCTCTGCTTCGGGTCCTCCCCATCTGTACAGCCTCTTTGAAGTTCTTAATCTCTCTCTAATATTTCAGTATGTCTACCTTTTATCCATTCAGAACAGCATTGCTACCATTTAATATTTTTGTATACTGTTTGATGTGTTGTTTAATATTTATGGTGATTTAGTTTTTCTCCTTATCTGAAGTCATGTTTTCTTGCTTCTTTGCATCCCTGCTTTCTTTTAAGCTGATGCTGGAATAAGGAGAGACAACACTGTAGCTTAAAACAACACAGACTTGCCCTACAGTTCTGTCGGTTAGAAGCCTGTGATATGGCTGAAATCAGGGCATCACCATGGCTGTGTCCCTTACTGACGCAGGCCAGAGGTCATTTCTGTACCATTTTTTAATGTCTACGACCATTCAGTTTTTTATGGCCCTTTCACTTTTAAGGCCAGCACAGGCTCATTCTCTTATCAAGTCATTCGATTCTTTCCTTCTGTCTCCTGTTTTTGTTTTTTTTGTTTTTTGAGGAAATTTGTAATATGAAGTCCACTGAAATACCCCAGAATTAATCTCTCAGAAGGTCAACTGATGAGTGCCACCCGCAGCCTAATTCTCTTTGACATATAGAATAAGATGTTCAGAGATCCAAGGCTTAGTTTGTCACATCTGGTAATGTTTCATTGGTTGCCAGGTGCTGTAAATCTTACCACGTTGAGCGCGAGATATTTTTGTTGCCCTATAAATATACTTGAGGCCCGCTCCAGAGCACATCAACACATTGAAGTCAGTACAAAGCAGTATGACATTCTGGAGCTTTATTAGGGGAGGTCAGAGCAGCTTTTGTCAGGGCCGTGCTACTTAGCCAATGTCATTCTCAGTATTCTGCCAGATAGCCCAGGGATTACAGGCTTTGTGCTCTCGCCAATGGAGATACTGGAGACACAAGCTCCTCCTAACCTTTCCTTGTCTCTTTGAATTATTTTCTCTAATCCTCTCTCTCTCTCTCTCTCTCTCTCTCTCTCTCTCTCTCTCTCTCTCTCTCTCTGTGTGTGTGTGTGTGTCTATGTGTGTATGTGTGTGTGAATATGTGTGTATTGTGTATGTGTGTGTGAGTGTGTGTGTATGTATGTGTGTGTTTATGAGTGAGTGTGTGTGTGTGTGTGCTCTTTTGTCTCTGATATCTTACCCTGTACACTACCCTGTCTACTGCAAAGATGAGCAATTGCATCTGTACTTGGGGGAGTTACTGAGCTCTTTCGGGGCTGTGTCTCCCTGAGTTATGGGAGCCAGCACAATCACAAAGTTCCCTTTGTTTGTTCTTCTTCTCTCAGTAATCATTATCTTGCACTGTCTGGTGTCTGGTGTCTGAGAGCCACATGTTATATGTTTTATCTGGGTTCTTAGTGAGTTCAGGTGGGAGAGTATATCTAAGAACAGTTTACTCTCTCCTGGCCAGAAGCAGAAATCAAACATCTGTTACTTGACACCTATTCCATTTTGATAACAGCAACAATTATACCCAAATATTTAAAAACTGATAGGTCTTGGGTACTGACCAAACAGAACAGATGCTGGCCTCCAAACAATGACACGATCATACTGTGTTTCCCAGGGCAAGATCACTCCTGCCCTGTGCAGTGACCAACGCCCATAATCCTTGTAGTTCAGGCTTTTGCCATCAACAGCCGTGGTGCCACAAAGTGCATTGCAAAGGGCGTGGTCTAGTTTTGAGTTCTGACTCTTACGGTTTGGTTTTTTTAAGATTGATTTTAAGTATAAGCTGTATGGTATGCCTGTGTATAGATATAAGTATATGCCTGTGTGGTATGTCTGTGTATAGATATAAGTGTATACATGTGTGGTATGCCTGTGTATAGATATGTACAGTGAGTGCAGGCATCCATGAAGCAGCATGCCCCCGCCCCCTTCCAGAGCCGTAGTTACAGGCAGATGTTAGCAGCTTGATGTAGGTGAACAAACTGAGCTCCTCTGCAGCAGTTCATGCTGTTCCCCGATGAGCTGTGTCTCCAGCCCTCTACCTCCGCCTCTTCTAGCTTACGATAACTTTAAATGTCTCCAGACTATAAGTTCTCCTGCACGGTCGTCATGACCCTTAACTGGGATAAGGTTTGGAAATTTTCCTTGCATGTTGCCTAACACCTGGAACACTCAGTAGAAGTGAGGACTCCCTTCTCTCCATACCTTTCTCAGTGACTCATCTGGAGGCATCTGGGACAGCCACGGTGTTCTGCCAATGGCAGACTTGTTCCTAGAAGATAATTCACCCCGAGGTCAGAAGAACAGGTGATGCAGAAGAATCATAAGTACACAGTGGGAAAAGGGAGGACAACCTTGAGTAGTGAGCCTTATAGCTGTCCTTCTGTCCTTCTGAAGGGAAATGTGTCTGGGAGGAGCCACAGGAGAGGCCGGAGGAAGGCAGGTCAGCCCAGGAGAGGAGGCTAATGGAGAATGGCCAGGATTGAGTTAGTTGAATTTAGGAGTGGTCTGACCTACATGTTCCCACTCAGATGTGCTAGCTCCTAGGATGTTAGCATTGCCAGTGCTGGCCTGGTGCTGCCATAACAGATATACACTAGAATCCTAAAGAAGTGTGTTCTAATGCCAGGGAAGGATTGGACTTGCTAGTGAGGGTGAAAGCAAGCAGACAAAGAGAAAGAGCTTCCTTCTTTCAAGTCCTTACTGTAGGCTCCAGCAGAAAATGTGGCCCAGATTCAAGTTTTTCTTCCAACCTCAAAAGCTCTGGATTAAAGGTGTGTCTTCCCACCTCAAAGATCCAGGTTGGAATGGACCTTGCCAGTTTAAATATTTAATTAAGCAAAGAGAAAAAGAAATCCCTCACAGATGTGCCCTGCCATTTTGGGGTTTTAATGAATTCCAGATGTTGTTAAGTTGATAACCCAGAATAACCATCACACAGGCCTTTTGTTTCTTTGGGGGGCTTTGTTTTTAGTTTTATTTGTCAGCTAAGAGGATGTTTAGTCATAGTAAAATCACCTGTTTGTGTTCCTGCCAGTGAACATGCCTTAAACACAATGTCTGTTGAAGACAGTAAGCCATACATGCTGGTGGTTTCTAAGCTCGAGACATTAGGAAAAAGGAGACTGCCCAGAGAAGGCCTCAGGCAGATCCCCCAGCGCCCACTCAGTTCACCTTACCAGTGGAGCCTCTCTTATTTCAGCTTGACTTGGCTCTGCTTTAAAAAAAAAAAAAAAAAATCCAATGCAGAAGGAATTCACTCCCCTCATGTCCGGTCCATCATCCTGTGGAAGAAAGTTAAATACTTATGATAGGGCTTTCAACATTTTTTGACTGACTGACCAAATGTATTTGAAAAAAAAAATGAAAAGTTCTATTTTTGCTACAGTCAAGAAAACATAATTAAATAAAAGCATGAATGCCCAAGCCAACATTTCTCTTCTGGCAAGTGGAGGTCCCCACTCAGTTGCAAACACAGATATAGATTAGCAGGCCCTTGTTCTCTGTTTCTACAAAGGAAAAGGGCTACAATCTTATTCTTTGTAACCTGTGTCCTGCACCCCTGGGCACCTCTGATGCACACTCAGTCTAAGCAGGGCCTCTGATCCAGAATGCCCATGTGTTGAGAAGAAGAGAAAGGCATGTAATAATACAGATAAAGAAAGATCGATAACAAAGTGCTGGGCGGTCTTCTGCCTTGAAAGGGCAGTCAATCAATGCTGTGAAGATGGCTGCTTCTGAGAGGGTGGCCCAAGCCCAGAGTGTAGCTGCTCTCTGACCTGGATATGTAACCACAGAATGTTCTGTATTTGAATACAGACCCAGTGGCTTCATTACACAGATAACGTGCACCCAGACAGGCGCCTGGTAGCTCAGGACTCCCATGCTCTCCTCCCAGTGATGGCATGGGTGTTACCTGTATGGTTCTGTCCCCACTCTGTCATAGCCCTATGCCAATGTGTTTGCATCACCGTGGACAGGGAGCACCTTGGACTCTGGATTTTGACCTGCTTGTGTACCTCTAGCACATGACCCAGACCTTTTAGGTTATGAGTGTACGTTTAATGGGCAAGTATCTCCAAAAGACATAGAAGCAATAAAATAAAAATGATATGCTCCTTAATTTCCAAGCTATTTATAGAAAACTTTCAGTGAGCCCTAACATGGACAATGGCATAGTTCTCAGAGAACCAGAGACTGCAGTGAGAAGAAGGAGGGCCAGTCTTTCTCCCCTCCTCCTTTGCCTCCACATCCTCACTCACTATGTTTCTATATACTCTTTAAACCACACTGACATGCAGAATAACATATGGAACTCTGTTTCTTCTCAAGACAGGCACTCACTTAGCACCACTGTGTGTGGAGTCCCAAAGGACGGTAAAGTAGAAAAAAATCCAAACCATAATTTACATTTTTGTACTGATTAACTGTTTGTAAATTGCTGACATGTGAATATCCGTCACACAAATCTGGCACTCACGTAAATGAGGTGAAGCAGGGGAGAGGTTTTTCCTCACATCTGAACCAAGCAGCCTGAGGTAGATACAGGGCTGAAGCGTCCTCGTGTGCTCACTGCCTCCCCTTGCCATGGACGCCGAAGGCAGGTAGACACACAGGTCAGGATGGAGTGGATCCTACTCTGTCCCTTCTGTGATTCCAGGTTACTAAGCAAATGCCTTCAGTCTTCCCAGTCTTAGGTTCCTAGTGTGTCTATAGAAGAAAGAAAGATCTTGGAGAAATGTATTCAGAGACCAGCATGTATAATGAGTATGCATAAATTCTGGAAATCCAGCCTTGCATACAGGGTTAAGAACAATTCAGAACCAAATGCTCTTGGCATGAGAATGAGATGAAAGCCTCTGAATGCAGAGCAGAAAGGTTCTTCACATTGACCGATGGAGAGAAAACAATTTAGTTTAAAATGGGCATCTGAGTGATAATCCTTGATTCTAACCCCGAAATGCCCAGAAAAAAAAGAAAAATGTCTGGAGTTTGTCTTCCGTGTGAAAGATTACATCTCCAATTTCTGATATGGAGTAGTGATTGACCCATGCTGTGGCAGAAAGAGCCATCAGACCAGTCCCTGAAGAACATGCCTCAGCTCTGATGGTGCAACTTGTTAGTTCCATCATTCCAGCTGATTTTACTTCTCTGAAAATTTAGCCACTGGGAATATTCAGGATGTTGCAAGAAACACCTAGTTCCAGGAGAGAGGAGTTGGTACCAGTGCTGCCTACAGTCAGAGGCACACTGCACGTATATTAAATCGGTCCAGGCCCTGCGGTGTGACAAGGTGCTTTCTACGTCTGGTGCTGCTCAATTTTAATTTAGTATAAAGGTATGCATATGCAAACGTGCATAAGACAGATGTTCCCTCGGATGAGTGAAATAGGATTACAAAGGAAATCCCAAGTGTATTAGGGAGACAGAAATGCAGAATGTGGGACTGAGCACGGCTGGATTGTCTGGTTGTAACTTCCAGTGTTTCTGACAGAGAAAGCCTAGAATCTAGAGGAAACAGCCCATCTCATCCCAGGTGCAGAGAGACAGCTTGGGTCCCAGGAAGAGGAAAGTTTTAATCGTCAACCCTTGGAGAGAAATTTAATGATGGTGGCTCTTCTCCAGTTGTTTTCTTACAAGACCTTCAGACTTCCTCCCAATTACTTCTTAATGTTAGCATACACTGTGGAAGCAATTTGTAACACACATACACTTCTCTCTCTCTCTCTCTCTCACACACACACACACACACACACACTGGGATTACTAATAAAAACCCAAGGTTATTAGAAAACCAGAAATGCAGAGCCTGGGAATGAGCCCAGCTGGAATGCTGCTGGTCGTCACTTCTAATCTTTGTGACAGAGTGTGCGTAATTATGTGGTGTGCACACATATTCCACACATAGATATACACGCCCCATTCTATTGTGGTGCATTATCATTATGATAGCCAACATTTATCTAGAGCTTCCTGTGTGCCAGGCATGCTTTGAAACCCTTTCCATATCTTAAGTAATTTAATCCACAGAGTGACTCTGTGACTAGTATTTCTTTCCTAGTTTTGTAGATTGCGAGGTGGGTAAGGCACAGAGAGTCACAGAGTCAGCGAGGCGGGAAAATCTGTCCTTGAACCTGGAACTGGGCATCCCGACCTAGCTAAGGCGCCGTTCCCTCTGGTTTCTCTCTTGTCTTCCCATCTTCGACTCTAGTGACAGTTTGAACAGAGGACATGTGAACTCATACTTATTTTTCTGTCTCTTTATTTATTGTGGCCTTGTGGCTTAGACACGGGGCCTTGTATGAGCTGGTGAGCCATCACTGGTCTCCACTGCAGGGTTTTCCTTTCTGGTTAAGTTGCATTTGCTTAGGCTCCTTAAGTTATATGTGGTGTGGAGAGTTGTTCTCTTCTGAGTGTTCTAACTCCCAATCTGATAGATAGGGGACACCCTGTGTGGATTTAAGTGTTTTATTTAAGTGTATTTAAATGTTACTCTCCTTACCTTCCCACTCCCCTGCCTCATTACTATAAGTTCAAGCGCTCCTTGCTGTAGCCATGAGCTGGCAGGGGGCAGGTGGGGAGCAGGTCTGACTTCAGGGTGTCACACTGCTGAGCATGTAGGGCCCACGTTCATCTTTGTACCCTGGGCAAACTCTCTTGGTGCTCCTCATCTCTCTGTAAAACTGCCTTCCCACGGTGTTACTAAGATGAATGGTACCAGAACCCTTACCATCCTTGTTATCCGAGGATCAAGATAAATGTAAAGATTGCCATGTGTTAGTGGCTGAGAATCATATGTCAGCCTATGCAGTGACATTGTGGATTGAGCAACCAAATACTGCTTTTGATTGTTCCTTTATTATGAACCCTGGGAATCTGTTAATGTCATCATCCTTTCCATTCCCTTAACCAATAAGTTACAGAAAGTGATACTGCTTCTGGCAAAGATGGTACTGGGCCCTGAGATAGGGTGACAGTTCAGTTACCTAGCTCTCCTCGGTCATACAGTATGATACTTATCTAGGATTTGAAGTCCACTCAGAGTTTACATTTTGTCTGCATATGCTGATCTTATTTAAAGAGATCATTTCCATGTTGTGTGAACCCCTTCTTCCAGGAAATTGAGATTGAAGCCTATATAAATTACTTAGAGGATGTTATGAATTTTTTAAATTAAATATTGAGCAGATTTTCCTTTGTTCTTTTTTTTTTAATTTATGAGATGCTACCTATCTGTAAGCTGTTTCCATAAACTAAAAGTGAGGTTGATAAGTAAAATCAGAAAGTTAACCCATGTGCATTGCCTTGAGAAGATGCAGACCCCTCTATAGCTACTCTCGTGCTGCAGGACCTACCTCCCTGCTAGGATAAGCTAACTGGTTGACCATTGCCAGGTTCTTTGCCTGCTTTCAAACAAAGGGAGGAACCCTGTGGAGCAAGGACAAGGTGTGCTCCAGAAAGAATACTTTTTCTTTCAGTGCATACACGCACTGTCTTTATCCCTTAGGAAGACAGAGTAATGTAAAAATAAATGTGTAATAATTCAAAAGCATTTCATAGATGCTTGACTAAGTGTTCAGACATGTTTCTCAAACTCAATGGTTTTTTTTGTTTGTTTCTGGTTTGGTCTTTGTTTCTGTTTTTTGGGGGGGTGTTTATTTTTTTTCCCTCTGCTGTCAGCTCTGGCACAGAAAGCTTATTAGCTTGGACAAAGCAGAGAACACATCAAGAGGCTGTTTAGGTTTTCTTTTTCTTTTTCCTATCATTATGTAATGAGCCCGCTGCACAAAGTCACTTAACATCATACAGAGAGAAAATTAATCATCAGCTAATGAGATAGGGATATGGAAAGACGTTTGAAAGAAGCAATTTAGAGGCCCCAATTAGGCCATATTCTAGTGGGTCTCTCATGGGCATTGCTAGCTCATCCCAGGTCTGGGAGTGGGGTATGGGGGTAGAAAGTAGAGGAAGGAACGGGGGAGGAAGAAGGGGTGAGAAAGGAGATACTGGAGCTACTGTGCTTTAGACTTGGGCTAATGAGAACCTAAATTAGGAAGGAGAATGAACACAACAATCCAGAAACCCCTTCAAAGGCAGGCGGCAGCTAGTCATGGCATATGCCTACCTGCTGCTGTCTGCTGAGCTTCCATCCAGGAACTGAGAGGAAGGGCTACAACCTTACAGGGAACAGAAAACACGAAGTTCTGTGACCTTCCCAAGGGTGTTATTCGGGACAGAGGAGGACAGATGCCTGGCCCTGCGGAGAGTTTGCAGACTGTAGGAGAGGAGATGCAGAAACAGGAAGACAGTGGGAGCTGGGAAGTAATGTTACCCGCGTGAGATCCCAATGCCAGGACCTCAGAGAATTTTCATGTGCATCTCCGAGACTTGGCGAGAGTCCTCCAAAGTAGAAGTCAACAGCAACGGTTTTGGAGGAAATATATGTATGGCAGGAGTTCCGGTGGCCTTGTCTCAGAAGTTATTTCTGCAGACTAGGAACCTGCCAGAAAAGCAGACAATAATGTCCCTTCCAAACACGGCAGTGAGCAGGCCTTGTCTGTCTCTGTGTCTGAGCCTGGCTTGCAAGGCAAGTTTGCTGGTGAATGAGAAGGCATGAGGATGCTCTAGGAGAGTCATCTAGTCCTTTTATACAGAGTGGGGACTAGGGAGGGGAAGCCGAGAGAAGAGCAGAGCCTAAGAAGACCGAATGAGAAATTAGATGTAACCATTGCTGGAAAAGACCAGTGGTGGGAGAGAAAATTAGATCTGGTCCCAGGAGCCCAGAGTTCAGAGTACGGAAAATGGATTTAACCACAGGTTACCAGGTCCCGAGCAGTGTGACAGAATCCGTTTCTTGTGTGAAGCCCCTCAGGAAACGGCAAGGCCATTGTCCATGTGCTCAATGCATCATCCCCAGCTGTGTCCACAGGCAGCTGGAGAGCCCAAAGAAGGGGAGAAACGGCTGCAGCACTCGGGGTCCTCCCTCTCCACACTCACATGGCTTCAGAGCTTTAGAACAATTATTCTACATGTCTAGAAATTAATTTCTTCAGCACGCAGTCTAGAAGACAGAATGGAGTAGTAGCCATGCGATTTCAGCTTCAGAATGTCACGTTCCTTGGGCGCAGAATCTCGGCTCCATCATCAGCTCCTCTGTCCCTGGCCAGCACGGTTTGCGAGTCCGAGGCACACCTTGTCCTAAGTCTGGGCTTCTTAAGCATCTGTCTTTCCTAGCTCACTAGCTCACTTCACTTCTATCCCTGGGGGTGTACCTCCTTTCTGTTTTCTGCTTCTATTTCTTTCTATCACCTAAAAATGAAAAAAATGATTGAGTCCCAACAGGTCAAGACAGTGTGGTGTATTGGACTCCGATGGTAGCAGCTCAGCTCTGTGCCCAGGATCGGCTCTGGTACTGAATTCTCATGACCCGGCCCCCAGTGCAAACACATTTCACACAAGCATGGATGAGCCCTTGTCTCCTGCACCTTGTTTGGCGTTTCAAACGCAGGCTCCTGGTGTGGAGTTCTGGAAGGACCTTTCTGACATCTTTGGTCAGTTTTCTGTACTCATTTTGGTCAGAAGTTTTAGAACAGTCTGCACCTCCTGTCTTGTTGATTTTTCAAACATGGACACAAATCTCCTCACCTAAGTCAACAGTACTTAAAATAGCTGTTGACAGCTGAGCCTCCATTCTGCCAACGCCGCATCCCCGGTCAAGGAGCCAGAGGGTTTTATTGATGGAATGAGGTCTTTGTTCATAAACTGTACACAGCAGAGCTGGAGGGGCACATGCTGGACGTGCGTCTTGGGTTTAAGTGGGAAGTACACCTCTCCACCTTTGGATCCCCCCAGAAAGATCGCAGGCGCATTTTCAATTTTGCTTCCCTAAAAAACCTGCTTGTCGGCCTTCACTAACCTTATGAAGTACCCTGTTCCCTTAACATGTAATCTGTGTAACTGAGCTGATCTCCACCACTCCAGAGCAACACTCACGGTTTGTTTCCTCACAAAGGGAAAATCTAACGGGAGTTCTGCCCCCCAGGAAACTGGCCTGCGCATTTCTTTCTTGGAGACTATTTAGGAGCATCTTTGTGCCTATCATCCCAATGAGTGTATTTTGGAGATGACTTTTTCACATGCCCATCACTTAACCAGAAGACATCATTTTTAAAGAAATAGGTTGAGACTGTAATCTCAGAACATACATAGACGGCTGAGACAGGAGGATTGTAAATTTCAGGCCGGCCTAAGTTACATAAAAAAGAAAAAAGCTCTAGGCAAACCTGAGCTAGATACCAAGACTCTGTCTCAAAAATAAAAAGTGGGGGAAGTGGACTGTTAACCCCTTTAGGGTCCCTTTCCTGACACAGTCTCCTTGTACAGGTTTCCCGGGGTTACCATAACAAATCAGGTGGCTTAAAACAATAGCTATTTATTCTCTGCTCTCACATGCAGCAGGCACAGCGATGGAGTGGTAACTGAGAGCTCACATCTTGATCCACAATAATGAGGCAGAGAGCTACCTGGGAGTGGTGTGGACTTTGAAACCTGAGTTCACCCCAGTGACTCAGCTCCTCTAACAAGGCCATGCTTCCTAATTCTTCTCAAGCAGTTTCACCAATCGGGGACCTAACATTCAAATATATGAGCCTATGGGGGCCGCTCTCATTCAGAGCACCACAGTATATGTGCTGACGTTATAGACAGGCTGCATGCTTGAGAAGTAGGGTCAGAGGGCGGGGCTCCAGGCTCTTTCTCCTGCCCGAGGTCACAGTGTCTACAGACTCTGAGCTTACTCTAGGTCCCAGGGCTCGGAGAGGGGCAGATAGATGGGATAGAGGGACCCTGAAATTACTTCTCCTTTATAAAATGAGTTACTGTCCCTGCCTCCTTTACCAAAGCCCAGGCTTTGCTTCTGGCTTCTAAACCCGCGTTGCTTCTCCAGCTCGAGGCTTGGCAGAGTTTAGCCAGATGCTTAGCAGTCCTTAACCTCTGGCTCGGAGTTCTTGTTGCCAAATACATTCCCTGTGGGTTGAGTCAGAACCCTGGACCAGAGTAACGTGTGTCCTATATTGTGTGGACAGGGTTCCTGCCCTGGTATGTTTGCCCTGCCTGGGCTCTGACTGTGGACTGCTGGCAGTCTGTATACTCAGTCATTCACCGACACCCCAGGCCCTGGGGGAGCCTGCAATGTTCCCATTTACCCTGATTGCTCTGTCCTCCCTCTTATTCTCTTGGAACACTGTGTTCTGCCTTCTGGGCCAGACCTGCTTTGGCACCGACAGCTTGTCTCTGTTCCCCTCCCTCATCCTCAGCCCCAGCCTGTCTTCCTCTGTTCACACCTGACCTACTTATCTGCAACTTTGATCTGAGAGAGACCCAACTGCCTTTTTTTTCCCCCAGTGAAGAAAGATTCTCACCTCAATCAGGCCGCTCTTTACTAAGGCATCCACTGGAAACGGCAAAGCAAGATCAGGTCACTACCTTGAGAAAAATCAGCAAAGAGAAGAGGAGGATGAGGGCAACTCACCCAGTCTGGGATTCGGCTGGCAGATGTCTGGCATGCAAGGAGTTGCCACTCCAGCAAGAAGCACAAGGACACTCACCAGCTTGCATGGCACCAACCCTTGTGGTCTGCAAGACGCCTTGTGCTTTCTCAGTGTATCATGGTCACCTGTTCTGTGCACCTGGGGCATGCTGGGGAAGGTACTTGGAATTCCTCACACTTAGGAGACTCCCTGCTGGCAGCGGCTTTCCTGGATAACTCTTAGATTTGGCTCATGTAGTCAACCTTCTCTCTGGGCTTGGCGCCCATCAAACTCTGTGATTTCCCACGTGAAGTATTTATACTGTTATCCTTGGTAGATTGTGTAGTAGTAAGTGCTCAAGAAATGAGAATGAATGAATGAATGAACGAATGCAATTAGTTCGGGTGTGATTCTACTAAAACCCTAAGTGCAAACTCTCTGAACCACTCTCTGAAAAAGTCCCTCTTGTCCGGGTTGTGCCACCAGCTATGGAAGCTGCAGAACATCTGAGGTCACAAGATAAGTTCAAGGCTAGACTGGGCAACTTAGTCTCCAAATAAAAAGGAAAGAGAATGCTGAAGGCAGAGCTCAGCGCTAGAGTCCTTGTCTGGCGTGCACAGAACTAAAAATCCCAGAAGTAAAATCCCAACCGTAAGAGCCCAAAAGTCAGACTGCTGTTGGAGTCGTTCATCCTTCCAACTGAAACAAGAAACACCGCTCAGTTTCTGCTTCCTGCCACCCGCGTCTTTGGAGCCAGGGACACGGAGAAAACTAGCTGGGGCCACAGTGTGAGTAGCTGTTGGTTCGTCCGTAAGCAGTGCTTACAGGAAGGTGAGGCTGTTACGTCCTCGAATGGACCCTTTCATGCTGCAGTGTGAGCTGGTGTCCTCTTTCCCTGGGGTAGCAACTGTAGTTCCTTGTCCACGGACTTGACAGGGGTAGCTCTCGCCCGCCAGGCAGGGAAATGTGCTCAGCATTTCCAGACCCTGTTCCTGTGGCTGCTGAGGACTGTATTAGATTTCCAGAGCTGCTACTTCAGTTTAATGAACTAGTAAATAATATGCTTTTGTGCTGTTTGAGAAATAATTTTTTATGCAAAAATTGCTAAAAATATTTTTTTAAAAGAAAAGACTTACTCTTTCCTTCTTTCCCACTCTTGTATTAAATCCCAGATCCTTTGTGGTCCCACGTAACTATGTTAATTCCTTTCTAGTCCCCTTCGAGTCCCTGCACTCACCGTGCAGATTTCATTAAACCCCAGTCTAGTCCTACTGATGCCTCAGAAAAGGCAAAGTAACTCCTGTTCCATGCTAAACATTCTGCTCAGGAATATACTGTCTTTTGTCTCCATTGCTGAGTATTTATCTATTTGGCCTCGAGACAGAAAGCAGACAGGCGTCTGTTCTGTTCAAACGAAAGGCAAACGCAGGCACCAGGCTCCCATCTCATTTGTGGGAAACATCTGTTTATTGTAATGCATGGAGCTCGAGTTTCAGGGCTTGCAGTCCTGAGTGGCTCCAGCCTTAAATCATCCCGTGTTGGCAAACCGTAGCGAAGGCCAGGCCAGGAGAGAAACAGATGTATGGGAGGAGATTAAACAAGGAGCACAAGCAGGCCAGCGGTCCCCCACTGGAACCCGTGGCTAATGTGCGCACCTATGGGAGCAGCGTTTCAGGACTGTGACGTGGAAAGCCTTTGTGCCCTGGAATTTCTTTATGATTGTCAGCTAACTGCATCAGCAGAGTGTGTGTGTGTGTGTGTGTGTGTGTGTGTGTGTGTGTGTGTGTGTGTGTTAGTTTTATGGGAACATTTTTAGATGTGGTATCCTGTATTAGATGACCAAAGGCCAAAACCGTACCTTGTGCTGGCAGCCAAACTTGGTAGTGTGCAAGAGTTTCTCAAGTGGTACTGACTCTGAAGGCTTAAAGGGGTCATGGAGGACAGCTGAGCCTGGGCACCATGAGAAGCCAGGAGAGGCCATTGGTGAGTGTGCAGCATCTGTTGAAAGAGGAGCAAGCCGGTAAGCAGCGTCCCCCATGGTCTCTGCATTAGTTCCCGCCTTCAGATTTCTGCTATGAGTTCATGCCGTGTCTTCTCTCAGTTATGCACTATACACTGTAAGATGAAATAACCCCTTTTCTCCCCAAGTTGCTTTTGGTCATGGTGTTTAACCCAGTCAAAGATAAGTAACTGATATAGCAATGAATAAAGTCGGATCATCTTAAATGAGAACATTGAAACCATCATATCTATACATTTTTCAATATGGAGCCAGACCTGGGCCCATGTTCCAGCTCTGCCATTTGTCTGCTTTATGATGTAGGATATTTTGTGTAAATGCTTTAAATGTCTATTCTTTGTCCGTGAGGTGTCAAGACACAGTGACATCTTAGATGAAGTCATGAACCACCAGTTTGGGTCTCATCCCTGTCCTTTTCTAAACTTCCGCGTCTTCTCGCCGTCACTGTTCTGAGCCACGCTGTCACGGGTTGTGGAGTCCTGGAACGCAACACGCACACCACACATCCAAAATAAAACCACCTGACTACAGCCAAGCTAGTCCACGGGGTTACAGATCAGGGCTAAACTGCCTAGGCTGTTCCACCCAGGGAGAGGCAGACCTGTCTGCAGTAGCTAGCAGAAAAGACTGCCCTTCCACATCTTCAGGCTTCTATATAAACTCCATCATTGCTTTGCTGCTGGATTTGTCTAACTGCCCAGCACAGCTAAACAAAGAATAAAGTCATACACAGGGCCAAGATTCCTATGCTCATGCGAACCCAACAGGAGAGGGGGACATGAAGGTCAAAGGGCAAATACCTAAGAGGAGATGGGAAGACAGGAGATGAAGAGGTAATTTAATTTCGCCCTTGCAGCATGATAGAGGGTCGTCATGTCCTCCTGGTAGGATTGTCTGTTTGGTAACTTTATCTTACTAGAGAGAGTGTTGTTTTCTACAAAGATAAAAATTCCCAAGGGAGAGATCTCCGTTGTATCCAGTTTTGCATTGTGGTTAGAAAGGTCTTGCTTCATCTGTTTGTAATGACAGAGAAGTCAGATCTGTTTGTCACACGCAGAATAATGCCTTAAAGTGTTAAGTATATGTACACATGGGGAAGTGGTTTCATTTAGCTGCCCACGAACTACCTCATATAGTGGTCACGTTCATGAATATCTACCCCCACTTGTAAAAACATTTATCATTAGAAACCATAGTCATTAGCATGCACAGCAGATCTCCAGGCCCAGCCTCCTTCCAACGGTAATTGTACATCTTTTGACCAGCCTCCTACCCCGCTCCATCCATGAGAAGAGCAATTGCCATTCTATTCGTCCTTTTGTCAATTCAATTATTTATTTATTTATTTTAGATTTGGTGGTAAGGCACTTGGTTGCATTTGTAAGCCTGGCTTAATACACTTAGCCATTCATAATGTCACGGGTCCTTTCTTTTTATTGCTGGCCAGTACTCCTCGTTCCCCACAGCTGTTTAACACATCCACCTGCTCCTGCATCCGTGTTGATTCCCCACCCTGGCTGCTGTGACCCGTGCTGCAGTGCACGTGGGAGAGTAGATGCCTCTTGATGCATCCCTTCGGATATATGCATACCAGTGGGATCACGAGCCCATGAGAGTCCTGTTTGTATTGATTTCCACAATGGCTGCATTTCTTCATACAAGGACTCTCTTTTCTCTCCGTCCTTGCCAACGCTTACGATCTTTTTAAAATCCTTGAATATCACCTTTGACATCATCTGCTTCATTGTCACACTCAGAAATCAATCCAGCACTTTACATGGAAAAATCCTCCTCGGCTCTGTTGCGTTTTATAGTTGTGTTTTGATACAAGGCATAAAAATTTCAGAAGGGTGGGCCAAATGTTTATTGATAGAATAAAAGGCAGTAGGTGTGATTATATAATAGACTTCAGAAATATATATAGCTAATTTTATACCTGCATGCCTCTAACCCAGTCAGAGCAATTATAATCACTCTTTCGTGACAGGCCCCTTCCCTGGGAGAAATGGGTTAGGTGGGACCCGAGTGATTGTTATGAAGCACGCACATATAAATGGAACTTCCCAAATGTAGGTCACTTGGGCAGGAAGGCACTTTTGCTAAAAACTGGGCTGACAATTAGATTCACAGGCACTCCGATGTTGAGTGTTCCTTCCACGATCTAAATCATAAGACAGTGCAAACAATACCCTAACATTAAGAAACGGGAAGCTGCATTCCCAGTACTAGCTGAGCTTCATGGCACACGGTTTCACATCTCAATATGCTGTGCTCTGTTGCCGCACTACTATTTTAAGTAATATAATTTCCTTTTTGTGTCGTTATAGGTTCTTTACTCTCCTCTTTCTCTCCCTCTACCCTTCGAGAATAGCTTTCTATAAGGCTCCATCAGATGCCAAGAAAAAACACTTGGAAAGGAGAAAATGTAGAATTGACTAGCCTGTGCAGGACAGTAACACAAACAGAAACAACAGGGTGAAAAAAATCACTAGCCAAAGTCTTGTCTTGTGTGCTTTGCAGACTCAATCTGCATGCCAGGCTTTGATCCAGGCCTCAACATGATGACTGGAATCACCCCCATTAACCCGATGATACCAGGCCTGGGACTGGTGCCACCCCCACCCCCAACAGAAGTGGCCGTGGTCAAAGAGATTATCCACTGCAAAAGCTGTACACTTTTCCCCCAAAATCCAAGTAAGTGGACGCGAGATACCTGCTTTTTCCTTTGAAGTATATTGTGTTCATTTTCAGGTTTGAGATGTTCCATCCAAGGCCTTCACGAATGGGAGAAAATGTCTGAAGTTTTTTAGTTGGGTAGAAATTTGAACTAATCTGGCAGTTGGCAGTTTGAGGGAAAAGGAATGGGGGGAGGAATATGCAGCTTGGAATTTCTGGGCCAAACGATGCTCACTGAAACCACCTATATAGTTGATTAATTTAGCCTCTGATACTAAGTTTATAGGCTTAAATATCTAGAATTTTTAATTCATATTAATCAGCGTTGCCTATTTAAAGTGGACATTTCAGGAGATTGCCTTAGTAATCTCCATATAAACTAGGCAGAATGTCGTGACAGCACACACTTTATCTTTCCATACGGCCTCCTCAAACTTTAATAGTGTGCTCATTTAAATGTGAATAATAGCGGAGGTTTTATTCAGACTCAGCAGTTTGCAGCCAGGTAAGTATTGTGGCAGGCTCTCGTGGGCTCTGTTTCCCTCCTTCTGCAACGCCTCCCCTCTAGCTGGCAAGAAGACAAAGCGGGAACAAGCCAGGTTTTTCATCCTGCTGTCATTTCGTCATGTTTTGCACTTTGTGCCGCTCTCTCCCCGCCCCCATTATTTTCCCTGGGTATCTGTTGTGAAAGAGAAATGACATTATGCTAACATGTGTTATCTTTTTCTCGGACATGCATAGCCACTCTGTGTAGAAATGAAGATGAGAAATAAAGGTTGGGAGGGGGAGGGGAGAGGATCAGGAAACGTGACTGCCAGGGAGTGAGATGGGATGCAGGCGCGGGTTGGGGGATATAAGTTGGTATAAAAATTGACGGTGCCACAGTCTGGAGAAGACTCTGCAAGCCTAATTTTTGCCTTGTAAACGTGGTAAAGAGCCAATCAATAAAAGGCAAAACTCTTGTGTTTCGTTGTGATGCTAGATCTTCCACCGCCTTCCACAAGAGAGCGCCCCCCAGGGTGTAAGACTGTGTTCGTCGGCGGCCTGCCAGAAAACGCCACGGAGGAAATTATCCGGGAAGTCTTTGAGCAGTGCGGGGACATCACAGCCATCCGAAAGAGCAAGAAGAACTTCTGTCACATTCGCTTTGCCGAGGAATTCATGGTTGATAAAGCCATTTACCTTTCTGGTACTTCACTTTCCAAAAGGGGTTTGCTAGGCCTTTTGTCCGGCTTTGTGATATCAACATGAGCTCACTCCCTTTCTTCCTTAATGCACTGTAAGTCCCAGTAGTTTGGGGCAGGAGAAGGAGGTTAGTCACCTTTTAGCTTGGCTGCCACGTGCTCTTTGTTAAGCCCCGTGCCTATCCACAGGCAGGATTTCCCACCATCCAGTCTTGAGGAATTCCATGGAGTTTCTAATTAATGTTCTCAAGTACATATTAGATGAAAAGCAATATTTTGAGTGCTGAGAACCATTATTATTATTGGATGTAATCCTCTGGGGGAGTAAAGTACTCTCTCAGAATAATTTCAGTTTTTGAAAAGTGCGTTTACAGTCTTCACCCCAGGGATAGTGAAGCAACATCGCCCTCCTTACAGGGACTTTGTTCCTGGGCCTGTGCTAGGCCTGCGGTCATCCCGCACTCGGTGGTTTAGCAGCTGCTCGACCATCCTTATCCTTAGGACCAGGTTTTAGGAGAGGCTTAGGATGTAAAAAGGGAAGCCTAGTGCTGCCGTCCACTCTGGGTATTTATTTGGACAAGTCGGTGCACAAAAGCTCAGGCAAATCAAAAGATACTGGGGCTAATATTGACATGTGACTTTAGAATTATTTTTTTCTTAGATTCCAATCCCTGCCCTTTGCTCACACTGCAGCGGCATTTGTGCAGTGCACCACTCTGCAAACCTCCTCCCTAATTCTAAGCAGAGGGCAGTCAAGGCAAGCAGGCCACCTCCGCCACCCATCTTCTAAGGTCTGCAGCCAGCCTCTGTCACTGCGGCCTTTTGTGTGAACTCCAGGAGCGTCGAGGTTATCTCAACATCTCAGAGGCTATCTCAACACCTCAGAGGCTATCTCAGTACCTCAGAGGCTATCTCAATACCTCAGAGGCTAGTTCAACACCTCAGAGGCTATCTCAATACCTCAGAGGCTAGCTCAACACCTCAGAGGCTATCTTAACACCTCAGAGGCCATCTCAGTACCTCAGAGGCTATCTCAACACCTCAGAGGCTAGCTCAGCACCTCAGAGGCTAGCTCAGTACCTCAGAGGCTAGCTCAGCACCTCAGAGGCTTTCCTGCCCTAGACGGGGATCCAAAGGGTGTTAAAACCCTTACTGTAATTAAGCCGCCAAAGAGAAAAGTCAAGTCTGAACATTCCCCAGTGGGAATGAAAGGCAGACCCAGAATAAAAGTATTTCACGGTGCACACCAAACTGTTAGGCCCTTGGGGACCTGGAGAGGGTAGGGTGCTGGCTTTCCATCTCCCTCCACTGCCAACTGACTAGCCAGAACTCTTAGATGGGGTTGATCACATAGATATGAAGTGCATTGTGGGAACCACTGAGTGTGAGATTGTTTTTAACCAAACAACCCTGGCCAAGATAAGGAAGGACAGATGCTTCTTTCCCGTCCATGCCTTCCTGGAAACCTGAGGTCTAGTCACTACAGTCCATCAAACTGTTACTCGTCTGCAAACTCTAACTTCATCTCACATGATTGCAGAAGGCAGTCGGTGTATGATTCTTCACAGCACTGACACAGTTCAACTTTTAGACCAAACAGAAAACTCAGAAGATGCTAGCAAAGATGAACAGTGCCAAAGAGACATAGAGGGAGGTGTAGTCTTCAACTTGGTTGCTCCCGGGGTAGATCTTATAGCAGGAGGAAGCAGAGGCCCTCTTGGAGCCTGGCCTTCCCCGGGTGCAGAGAACTCTAATGCCCTGCTAGGGTGGTCTCTGAGGCTGTGGAGCAGAGCTGAGGAGGTCTCAAGTCCCGGCTAATTGGGGGATGGGGAACAGGAAGGAGAGAAGGTTGCCCCTCCTCTGTGTAATCTCTTGCAAGCCCAAACCCAGCTGGAAGGCCTAATTTTAGGACCACTTTCACATTTGAGGGCCAGACTAAGTTTAGCCTCAGCCTCATCAGAGTGCCTTTTAAGGCTGTCATGATGAGCTTCTGATGAAAGAGAGGACCAGAAATGCTTTAGAAAGTGATTCTGTGGGTAGGAGCTGGGAAAGTTGTTTGGCCAGCTCCGACAGCTGGCCAGTACCTGCCCTGCTGATGTAACTTCCCGCAGCCCACCACCAAGACATATTTTGCTTCCGCATTAATTCTGCTCACACGTGAATGGCCACTCTCATGGCTGATGGGTATCGTCATGTGTCCAGGCTTTTAGAGGACGCCCTAGAAGAGAGTTCAATCAGATGAGATCTCTAGCAGATCTGTAACTTCTCAAAAGTGTGACGCGCCCTGCTGAGAAAAATCCAGCTTCCATGGGGATTTGTAACTCCAAATGCTGTCGGTCCCATGGAAACGTACCGTGACACGGGGTACCCCGCCCAGCACAGCCTAGCATTTGCCAGTTGCATCTCATTTGCAAAGCCCCTGTTCAGTCAAGGTGCTTGGTTCTGCTTTCTCCTCTAGCAGGCCCTAGCAAATATGCTCCCAAGACTTAAATTTATGCTGTGAAAGTCAGAATACTCTAAACTGAAGAGCCACTTCGCAGTCAACTCTTGTTCATTTGAAGTTAGACCAGTGGCGGCATTCCGTCCTGGGTTGATGGCTTATACACTGCCCAGTCTTTGTAAGCTGGGAAGCTCACAGTAACCTCCCACCCCCTGAGATTCCCAGGCCACTTTCTGTTTCATTTTCTTTCTTTCTTTCTTTCTTTTTTTTTAACCTGACCTGGCTTTGGGCCCTTGCACAAGCCTCTCATGGCCTTCAGAGATCGCATGGATAATTTGTGGGTACCGCAGGCTGGATGAGGTGCTATGGGGCCTCTTGATTGAAGGTAAAATATTCTCCTGTGTGCCCCCAGAGGATAAGTGGAAATAAAACAGCATTGCAAAATTGCCTGGGTAATTGTGGCTTCTGTAGCAACCGAGAGAAAACTAGGCGGGCCGTGTTTACTAGGGGAATGAAGCAATAGGCTGTGAGTGAAGTTCTGGAATTTGCTTTGCAGGCCCTTTAAATATCAGAGATGCTCTTTATTTACTCATACTCTGCCTCTTCTCAAAAAAATTTAAGAGTGCTTATGCAATAGAGTTATAGTACATTGAAGGTAGAAAAAGCAAGACCATTAAAAGGTCGAGAGAAAAACTTACTACAGTCTAAATTTGTTTCTGAACTCCCTAGAAGCCAAAGGGAGGAAGTAGTGCGCAGGATTTAGTGCCTAGGTTCTCAGTCGGTGATGCTGGACCCGAGGGTGGTGAGCATCCCTCTGATAAACTTCTGGGGGGTATCTTTATCTCCACATCTGTGTTTCATGGTTAACCAGCTGGGAAGACAACTGCTTTCCAACTCCTAGAGAGAAAGGTATCCTCTCCCGTCCAGAGGGCAGCAGAACAAGTGCTTGGTTTGCCTAACCTGTGGGAAGCCTGGACCAGAACGTGTGTCCCGCGAACTGAGGTGACATGACTTTCCAATGCTTTTAGGTTACCGAATGCGATTAGGGTCTAGCACGGATAAAAAGGATTCCGGCCGCCTTCACGTTGACTTTGCCCAGGCCAGGGATGACTTTTACGAGTGGGAATGCAAGCAGAGAATGCGTGCCCGGGAGGAGCGGCATCGGCGCAAGTTGGAGGAGGACAGGCTCCGGCCGCCCTCGCCACCCGCCATCATGCACTACTCGGAGCACGAAGCTGCCCTGCTGGCTGAAAAGCTGAAAGGTAAGGAGTCCTCCCCTCAGCCTTAGCCAGAAGGAGGTCTTCTCCAGAGGCCGGATCCCAGTGTGTCCTGTTCCCAGCAAGCTGCTTATGAGTGGGAGCGAGCTGAAGTCTCCAGAGCTGTAGGCTCCACCATCCTGCTAGGAACAGAGCTGTTCTTCTATGTATGAAGATGGGAAGGGTGGGAAGCCTCAATCCCAGCAGCCACCTGAGGTCCTCAGCCTGCACCTAGTGAGGTGGGGCAGAGGCCTCACCTATGAGTCAGCATTTTCTAGTGCTCTCAGAGTTCTGTGGCAATGTGCAGGTCCACGAGACACTGAAAGTTTTCAAGACATCTTACATACAATGCCAGCAAGGGTTTGTGGGCCAGAAAAGAAAAGAGTAGACAGGCCCCCCGTCTTTAGAGGCGGAGTTGAAGCAACCATTCTCTCACACCTACATATCAGCGAGGAGAGAGGAGGGGTAACTGTTTAACTTTTGCTGGGGCCTCCCCTAGGTGTGAGGGTGAGGTAAGTAAGGAACCAAAGAAATGAGCAGCAGACCTGCTCAGTGTCAGTGATAACAGGTGGGCCAAGTTTAGAAATTAGTGTGTGGGGGTGTGCACTTGTATGTGTCTGTGTGTGTGCCAAAGCCAGTGAGCTGGATGGCATCTAAGCGTTTTAAAGGCCGGTGGTGGGTGGTGAGGAGAGCTCCTGAGGTTGCCGGGCCATAGCAAGTCACAGCTGTGTCTCCAAGTAAATGACTGACTGCACACAAGGGAGATGGCCGTAGTGTCAACCAAGGCATGTACAACACACTTGGGGAACAGCGGCAAGTGTGTCCAGAGAGGGTAAATGTACCAGGAATATCTTCACAGAGAAGGCAGAATTTGAAGTTGGTGGGATGAACAAGATCTCTCCCAAGTCAGAAATGCTCATAAAGGCAGTGGTTAACCAGAGGCCGGAACGCTCGGAACAAAGATGCACAGGAAATGCAGAGGATTTGGCCTGGTCACTTTGTCCCCAAAGCAAGGTGACAATGGGGAGTGCCTCGACCAGACGATGAACCCCCAAGGCTGTTGCTGGCATTGGTTGTTCTGTAGAGGTAGAGAGAGGCTTTCACAACTGTCTGAGGAGGGGAGAGCTGTGATTGGTTCTCAGGGTTTTGGAGCCTGCCTCGTGTGTTTTCACGAGGATGGGATGGTCTTGCTGAAGAAAATGAACCAAAAGCTGCCCATCGCCAATTGTAGGAAGATTGGAAATGGCATTCTGTGCTTTGTCTGAAAAGCAGGACATGCGCTTCCAACCGCCATCCCTGTCAGATCTGAGGACTCCTAATCAGCTGCAGTTGCCCCCAAATTACCCCTCTCCAGTCACAGGATGCTGCCTGCTGGCTTTCTGTTACCACCCAGGGGCTCCAAGAAGGCCCATAGTATAGGCATTAATACCCAGACAGAGGCTGTCCCCTCAATAAGAAGCATACACGATGCAAATTCAGCCTAAAAAGCATTAGGAGAGTACAGAATGAGAAAGAACATATTTACAACCAGGCATGCTCATTGGAATAAATACTTTTTCTGTTAGCCTCAAGTGATTTTTGTGGCACCACCCTGTGACCTCCATGACCTGACTGTTTTCAGGCCCCGCTAGCTCAGTCAGCAGAGTGTGAGACTCTCAAGATGGGTTCACTCATGGCCATGCCTTAGATCTGTACTACATGGAGGAAGTTCGTGATGGTTTGGCATCTACATTATGTTATTTTTATGAAGCGAACATCCAAAGTGCCAATTGCATGTATAAGGTACATGGCATTTGCCTCTGCTCTTGGAGGATAGCAGATTGGGATGTCAATTTGCTGGAGTAATTTGTGAGCCTTGCCATTTCAAAAATGTATATTTATATAGATGAGTATAATTTACAGAACTCGGAAGCTGTGCCTTTGCCAAGTCCTGTGTGATCCCTGGGGGAGAGAGCAGATTGGAAATTTTAATAGATGGCTCTTGCAGTAGAGCGAACTAGCTACAGGTATGTCTTAGGCCAGAGTCAGGTAATACCAAGCTTGACGATTTCAACCCAAGCACAGAGTCTAGAATATAAACAGCATTTAATTGCTTAGGAAATTGGCTGCCCCCAAGAGGAAATCTCTCTGCTACTCAGAACTCTGTAAAGCCAGGCAGGAGGAGCCAAGGAAGCTATCTCCCTAAAGATGATCTCACTGATGCGAGGATATAAAATGTCGTCAAGATGAAAGCTCTAGAAACCTGTCTCAGACAGGAAGTGTAAATGCAATCTAAAGATACTTAATTGGACTTCAATCTGTTTCAGTCAAGTCTTTATTATGACCTGCAAGGCTTTCCGCATAGTTGCACAGAGTAGGTGTGTTGGGCAAATGAATTCTTTTTCTCTTCTCCAAGTATTTGAATATGTGGGCATGTTGCTTCTTTGGCCATTAGGGCTACTAGGCCTGGCCGCAAATGAGAGAAGTGGTTTATGGTCAGCCTGCTGCCAATCAAGGAAGAAGTATTTGCTAAGTGTTTTACAAGTAAATACCTGGCACTGGGTACTGGTATTAAGTGCTGGGGGAAGAGAAAAACACCATGCGGGTTCCTACCTCATGGAATTTAGGTTTCTTGGGCAATAGAAGAAACGACCATTCATCTTGCTCTTGTTCTCTACAATAGTGGGTTGTGACAGTATACATACTGTTAGCAGTGATGTGCACCGTCATGAATAGCAACCACAAGACGCTTTCTTTGCAGAGACAGGCAAACCAGTGAAACCACTAGCGTGAGAGAAGGGGGCATTTTTGGGAACCATAACCGGATGGTAATCCACCGGCTGCATAGCTCCCCGAAGCCAGAGCCAACACTGAGTTGTCACTCGTGGTACTTGAGACACATGATCACCAGGCATCGGTTTCATTAATACAAATTCTAAACCAGAAAAGCAACGGGCACCCTGCTGATTAAATGGACATTGTTGGGAGACAACCCGGCTTAATGAAGGCTGACTGGGAAGTAGCCGAGCAGGGACCGGAAGTTTACGGCCCAGCTTTGGGAAAGCAAGAAGGGGCTCAATAGTACCATAATTACACTTTATTGGAAACAGTGGCAGCAGGCAGATGAGATAATGAATTCCAGTGTTTCTATCACAGACCAGGCAGCCCTGAAGGGACCTAGGGTCTGGGCCGCACAAAGAAGAGATTGATTCGACCACGAGGAAGCCTTATATCTTAATCCGCTGGAGATTTCTCTGGGAAAAAACATTTTCAAAGTTTTCCAGTCCTTTCTCCCATCCATCTCTCTCTTTCTCTCTGTGTGTATCGGGTAAACTTTGGACGCAGTTCTCCAGTCAGTGCCCTTGGGATCCCCTCATGTGTCACTGAGAACTGAGTTTCCCTGCGGTTGTGCCCATAATTTTCATAGGACTGGGCTCATACGGATGTAGAGTATGGCTAGCATCAGTAGGCCGGAGCGGAAGTGGTGCTGGCATACTGTAGATGGTTGTCAATATTTATGGCTCTATGAAAGTAAAAATCGATATTGCTGTGAGCCAAGTGGACAGTCCATTAGCTAACACCAGGAAAATACAATGCGCAGGGAGCCCCCTGGAGAAGCACCTTCTGGGCGTGATCGACCTCCATAGAGGCACGAGGGGCCATTTCATTTAGAAACATTTTGCTTGGCCCCGCAGCGGAAATAATCAGTACACTTTCATTTTGCCCTTTTAATTTACCCATTTTATAAATACTGAATAATTGAGGAGATTGCGTGTTGGGGCAGAGGGGGCATTAACCACTTGTGTAGCCTTTATGAGCTATTCTGGTTAACCGATGCTCCAACAGTTAAGCAGTTAACCACTTGCGTAGCCTTTATGAGCTATTCTGGGTAACCGATGCTCCGACAGTTAAGCAGTTAGAAAGCACATACTTCTCTGGGCCAAATTCTCCTTTGAACTAGTTTTCACATCTTACCACGTCTGCATCAATGAATGAGTTAAACAAAACCATTGGAACATGCCCATTTTGTATGTGCACGATGATCATGATTTCTCTGTCACTGATTCTTTAACAGCCCCAAAGGTGCAGCTTCTTGGAGGAATGGCTGGCACCATCCTAGCAGCCTGCAGAAGGTGGTAACACTGGGCAAATCTTAATCAGCCTAGTAGGTGGCTGATGGGGGACAGGCACCACGAGTGTTGGGGAGTTTCCTTCTCCTTTGTGTGCCAAGGGAGATCCGGCACCAGGCAGGCTGTGAGCGTGGGGTAAGGAACTGAGGCGGGCTGTTGTGTGTTGATTGATGGCTGAGTCTATAAAAGGATCACAGGAGAGGTTCCGTGATTGAACAGGTGGAAAACATTAAAATGATATTCCACAATACTGGATTTTTTGTTGCTGTTTTTGTTTGTTTGTTTTCTCAAAGAAATAGACACATACTGATTTCTGGCTATGTCAGTAGCTGGAAATTCCCCACGTCATTTGCTTTACAAACATTTCAGCTTCTACAGAATAAAGCCCCTGGCATTGCTGTAGAGAAGAATTATTTGCCTCATCCATTTCCATGATTTATGTTCTCCCCGCCCCCCCCCCACAGAGCTGTAAAATAGCCTAGTCAGACAAGCGAAAGTACACATCCCAGTGAAGGCGAAAGTGGGGTGTGGTGTGCTAGTCCACACCCAGTATCTCTCCGAGGGATCCACGGTGATCTCTATGCCATTTCCAGGTCTTGGATGACCTTTCTCTTTCCTGGTTGGCAGCAACAATTCTTCTTTCGTTGCAAGTGGCGATTTAGAGGAAGACACTCACAAAGCTCATAAAAATCACATCAGATCCTTCCAAAACTCACTTAAATTTTAGTTACTACTTTCCATTTCAAGTTTGTATTATCTCTTAACTTAGATTAGCGTCTATCTATTTTACCTGGCTTTCCCCGAATCTTTACTTGCAGTACGCCTGAGACGTCTAATGTAAGGGGTAAAATGCAGTCACGATTGGCGCGGAGGCGGGGAGTTCCTGAGAAAAGCTGAGTTTGCATTTTTAACAAGCTCTCAAAGATACTTTGACTTGCGGACTTTGAAGGGCAGATTTTACCCTGCTGGCAATTTTAATGCCTACTGTGTAGCAGGTGTTTATCAAACGTAATGAAGATGCCGCACAAGGTCTAAAATAACCCCAAGAAAAAGAAGGTGGCACGGATTCAGTTGGTGACACTGAACGACAAAAGAGGAGCAGCGTGATTACTTAGCCCTCCAAAGCCAACACACTGCTATCGCCGCCCTCAAATTGAACATGCTTTCAAATGTGTTTTTTAATCAACTGAAAACCAGCTAGACATTTGGCTACCACCTGTACCTTCTGCTTGTCCTAGAGTGTCCGACATCACCCCCAACTTTCATCCCCAGTGCTCATGACCTCAGAGGCCTGTTTCTCTCTCATGAGAACATTTACCTTTTCTAGTGAACAATGAATGAAATACGTGAAAATCCCCCTTAACACAAAATTAAACGTCTTTAGTATCAACTGTTAAACTGTCTGCCTTTTACTCTGTGGCTTTGGGTCTTGTCTAATATTAACCAGTACATATCTTTGAGAAATAGATCAACTGTGAACTGGAAACAGAAAGCAGAAAACAACCAGAGGGTTGCAGTGGTTTGGGAAGTTTCGTTAGGACAGCAGCTCCTCAAGCTGGAGGTGAAGGGTAGGCGATCATCACTGCACAGGGTGACTATCAGAACCGCAGCAGAGGCCCTCAGTTCGTGCCCAGGTGCCAGGGCAATCTTCCTTACAAAGGTGACAAGCTGAATCTTAAGAGTTAACAGCCGGGCAGGGGATGGAGAATATGAGAGGCACCAGGACAAAAGCACAGAGGCCGTGTCCATGGTGCCTATCAGAATGGGCTTGGCAAGGAAATATATTCTAGAAACTTTAGCTCGGGAGGGAGGCCGACAATCGCATTTCCAGTAGCATAGGCAGAGGGATGTGATGTGGCGAGGCCCCTTCTTGGAACACGCTGAGTAATCTGGGATGGGCAAATGGTCCACACCCCCTCCTCCATACAGCCGCTGGTTCCCAACGTGGTGCTGCAGCAAGGCACGCGTGACCCATTCTAACTTCTAAACGTCACTCTTCTCAGAGTTGCGCCTCAGCGTGGGCACAGAGAGCACTCGGAAGTTTGTAAAGTGCGTCTTCGATGAGATTTTTATGGGCAGCGTATATTTCCTTCCACATGAATAGCTTTAATAACGCGGCCATCTAAATCCTGTTTAAATTAGTTTATATTGTTTTCTGCTTTCTCGGTGATCTTTCCGCTGAATGCGAAATTGAATTTACAGTTGTGAATTGAAAACGACCGTCCTCAATATGCTCCAGTAGCCACCCAGCAGGGGTGGCTGAGTCGGTGCTAATAAGTATAAATTAAAGTCACTTCTAATGTGGTAACAAGTGTTGACTGGCATTTCTAAGCGTGCCCCCACTAACGTGTTTTAAATTTAATGTGAACGCTAGCTAGTACATTAATCATTGCTAACCTGCCAGCTTCAAAGGCAAACTTGGATGAACTTGGGAGTTTTCAAAACTTTATACTGCTCTTAAATTAGCGGGCTTCAGCCACCAATACTAGCTAACCGGTGAGAGAGCCTCTTGGCTACCTAGAGTTTCAGTCCCGGGTTTTCTGTTGCTTAGCCCTGGTGATGGTATTTTCCCTCTGAAAACTATGCATTCGCTACTCCTTGCAACTTAAGATCAACTCGTGTGTCAGTCATAAGAGTGAGGGCCGTTGAGACCTGGTTTTCACACTGCGCAAGATTGTGATTTCTACCATTTATGTGTGTTTTCTGATAGAAGTTTCTATACTTAATGTAATAACCAGGAGTGAGATTTGGGGGAAAGGACTCATGTACCAAGAGAAGAAAACTGAGCCAGATGGGCAACGCTGCTCCTTCTTTTCTGCTTTTCTTTATGAGCGAAATACATATATAGCAGCAGTAAAGGATTCTCCCTTTTCTTGACCCTGTGTAGAGGCTTAAGTCACAGCAAGGGTAAAAATATAGCACTTGGAGCAAGTGTTCTTTTCTGTGATTATTTTTTTTTAACCAGGAAAAGGATTTCTTATAAGCATCGGGTTTATTCCTGCCGTCTGTCCCAAGGTCTATTCTCCTAACATCTATTGGCAGGGAGAGACGGGGAGAGTGTGGAGGGAGGCAGGATTTATTCTGGCTCTAAGAGTCGCAGTGGGCCTCTCAGAAACATAATGCTAAATTATGGGCCTCTCCGTGGGCCGAGTGTAATGTTAAGTCGTGTGATGGATTTTATCTTACACAAGCCTCTTCGGCCCATGAAATGAGATAAGAAACCACTGCAGCTGGAGTTCACGGAGGGTTGAACTCGCCTGAAACCCCAGAGTTAACACAATTGCATGAGTCAGCATGGGTATTGCGATGGTGCCCTGTGCTCAAGAATCAAAGGTTACAAAGAATCTTTGGTCTCCTTGTGAGTGTGCCTCTCTCTGCTGGTTACCTACCCCTCCACCCGTTCAAGGGTGAGCACAGGTTTGATCCAATGTTGGGGCTGGGGGAGGGCTTTGATCCCTAAGCCCAGGAGGAAACACTGTATTGTGACTTGTCCTATGTCAACAAGAGCAGCTCCGAGTCTGGAGAAGGAAGACCGGGCTCTCCACCAGATCCTAAGCAAGGGGAGGCCTGCCCCGACGTGCCAAGCACGGCCCTGGGCAAGAACCTAAAGAAATGGCACCTGGCTAGGGAGGTCTCAGAAAAAGAGGACTGGAGATTGCTTAGGCAGCATCCTGTAGGATTTACGAAGCAGTCCACAGCTAGCGTACTGATAATGGGGCAGTGATTGATTTTTCTTTTAATCATGCTAAACAAAAGTAAAATTGCCTTCCCTTCTGTCTACCCGGAGTATGGGTGTGTTTATAAACCTGAACAATACAGGAGGATGCTCTGAAAGACAGGGCCCGGGGAGGTGAGGGAGTGGGTAAGTACCCAGACAGTGAGGGTACTCATTCTGATCCCGATCTCGAGAATGAAATGTTTGAGAATGCTGACCTTCCTCGGTAAACAAGGGTACTTCCTATCTCGTTGCTTAGAAGCAGAAACAAGGAAATGTCCCGTCCACCGTCCACGTCCCCCCCCCCCCCCCATGTTGCTTAGAAAGTCCGTGCAGAGCCTTTAGCAGTGGTCACATCGATTAATGTTGTAGTGGCTGGCATACAACTTCCAGCTGTAACTGACTTAATCACCCTCACACCTGCCTTCCTCCACCTCCCAGCTGTACAGCTGTTCCCAAACAAGCAAGCCTATTGGTTGTCTTTGAAATTAGCTTTATCATTGATTTACATTCGCAACCTCCTTCCTGGCCTCCTCCTCTACCCTGAGGTTCAAACCAAGTCCAACCTGGCTTTCCAGTGCAACCCTCAACAAAAGCTGACCACCGCAGGGAACACACTCCCTTGTGTAGGAAACTAGAAAATATTCAATTTTTCATTGTAATGGGATCTATTAAACTAGAAATTAAACTTTGGAATTTCAGTCGAACAAGAAATGACGTTATTTCTCTTGCCTGCTTTGGGTACAGTAGCCGGTAGCACACGAAGGTTGTAAGTGAGTTTTCCTGTCATCCACACATTGACACTAACTTAGCTATCTGTATAAAGAGCAAAATAAATAAATAAATAATATCCCATCATGTCGTATTTCTGATAAAGAAATAGGGTAAAGGTCAAATGGGTCCCTAAAAATTTTTTGAATCCATCTTAAGAGAGCATAATCTAGGTTTGATATGAGAACGGGGTGGCAAATTATAGCTAAGGGTGCCCAGGACAGCCACGCTCACAGAGATGCAGCTGAATGGGCAGAGCTCGGTGGCTCTATGGAACCAGAGGAACAAGGGAAAAGATAAGCCATGGAGTGGCACAGCTTTCCCAAGGAAAAGACTTGCCGAGGTCGGAGCAAGGGCTGCCCGGGCAGGCTTCACATGATGAAATGGCCCTTTCTTGCCTTCGCCCTCCGTTCCAGACGACAGCAAGTTCTCGGAGGCCATCACGGTGCTGCTGTCCTGGATAGAACGCGGGGAGGTGAACCGGCGCTCTGCAAACCAGTTCTACTCCATGGTGCAGTCGGCCAACAGCCACGTGCGCAGGCTCATGAACGAGAAAGCCACCCACGAACAGGAAATGGAGGAAGCCAAGGAGAATTTTAAAAATGCCTTAACCGGGATCCTCACTCAATGTAAGTAAAACCGTGGGGGGGGGGGGCATCTCTTTTGTTATGGGTTGGCCTTTCCTTTTGTACCCATTTGTGTTCTCATGTAGGGGTAAGTAGTTCAGAAGTTCCCCCCCATTTTATTCCATACTGAATGGTACACCTCATACCCGATTCACGTTCTGTGGCACGTGGAGAACACGGACCCTGCTCTGAGAGCTTGCTTCTCCAGGTGAGCAACATTTCAGTAGCTTTCCCTCAGAACACCACCCGTGCGCCCCCAGGACAGGGCAGCCAGGCGCCCGTGGTGTTTGGATGCACCTCAGTTCACACCACACCTGCAGAGCAGCCTCTCTCCACTGTAGGCTGTCCATGCAGACCTGTATGTCCACTTGGGGCTGTTGTTAGAGAATAGGTCTTGAACGTGTCCTGGGGCTCTGTTTAGAGAAATGGTACCATCTGCAAACACCCCTTTCGGGGTCCTTAGGAAGTGAGCTTTGGCTGTCTGCACGGGTGACTCAGGAGTAGACTTTCGTCCTGTCTTCATTCGGGAAGCAAATTGCCTTAAACACTTAATGCCAGTGATTTTTCGTGTCTAGATCCTGAATTGGTGAAGGAGCATAAATGGAGCTTTCTAATAGAACAATGGTCTCAGTAATTACCCCGGGCGCTATTCAAAATAGGGGGTGTCGACTTTTTCTATGGCACTCTGTGTCTGTAGTTAATGTCACGACAGCACAGAACAGCTCAGCAGCTGATGGTCTGTCGCTTGGTGAAAGCCGTTGAGCGACACTCTAGCGCGGCTATGCTCCATTCCAGGTGCAGGACATGCAATTTCCATATTCATTCTGAAGATAAGTGTTATTTGCTGTGATCTAGTGTGCCAAAATGGCGTCACCCCTTCCACCAGTGCAAACTTAAGGGATAAGGTGTCTGTTAGGATAGGAAGACAGGGAGCGGTGACAAGCCAGGATCTTAGGTCTGAGAGCATCTTCCGTGAGTTTGTTGCCAACAGACAGTTCTTGCAGCAGCACAGAGTAAGTACCATGCAGTGAATCCCCAAACGTAAACTGGTAAGTCAGGTGCCCAGTATCAGAGCACTCTTCCTTTAAAGAAGAGGACTATGGGAAACAGGAGTTCTCCACCTCTCACTGACCCACATCATATTAGCAGAACTCATCAGGACTGAACAATGGCCTCTGACCCAAGTGTGTAGGTCCAGCAATACTAGAGTTGGGGTTGCGAAGTGGAGAATAGAGATCGTTAATACTGACCCTTGCTTTGAAAGGGAGACCGGAATCAGTGGCCAGAGAGAAGGTAAGAGTGGGTTCACAGGAGAAACAAGGAGAGAAGAAAGGGTACATCGTCTCAAAAGAACATTTCCTAGGGGGTTATGGTGGGAAGCCGTGCACCCATGTATTAGAGTGATTACTTCCCCCTTACCTTTGCTCACAGGAGTCGGTTCTAACCAACTTCCTGTCTGTGTGCAGTTCACTGTCTCCTTTTGCAAGAACTCAGCGCTTGACAAGAGCTGTGAAGCCGCTGGGGAGCTATGGGTTAGCATAGGAAAGAACCATGTTTTCCATGACAAAGGTATTAAAAAGAGACTAGTTAAAATGGGACTGGAAAAGTAAAACCTGCCTTCCTGTCACTGTGCAGGTGAAAGGCATCCATATTTGAAAGAACTGAGAGATAGACGGGGGCAGTGTGTGACATCAGTGGGGCCCCATGGTGGGAGAGCTCAGGGTAGGCGGTTCAGCCTTGGAGCCTCCACGGGGATGCTTGGGCTGGGAGGAACACACTAGGATAGGTGCTCAACCCTAAGGAATCCACGCAGTTGCCATCCGGGACCGCTGTCAATACAGCTCTTTAGCACCTTGGCTTAACTGAACTCTTGTTTTCAATCTCCCAACCTTTTCCATTGCGTGGCTTCCCTTTCCCATTTGAATAAATTCTTTGATCGAAATCTTCTCAGCTCTTTGCACACTATCCCCCCACCAACAAACCCATCTCAAGGCCGTACGTAAGGAACCCTGTTGTTTTTCTGCCTGAAAAAGCATAGCCTTGAGTGACACAATTGTTTCACTTTGATGGCCACAAGCCACTATCATATTTTTCCTTGCTCAGCTTGCTCCTTTTCATTATACATCTTCTTCAGAGTTCACATTAATCACCAGACAGCTGAGTCCATACTAGGCTGTTTTGAGATTTCCTCTGCCAACTGAATTAATCCAAAACTCTTCACTTTAGCCTCAGGCAGACTCTTTGGTCAAGGACAAAAAGCACCCACTTTCTTCACCAAAATATTCCAAGACTGGTCTGTAGGCCATATACGAACGTTCTTCTCCTCCGAAACCTCCTGATCCCCACAGTTCATCCAATGAATCAGGACCTCTGTTCTCCTACTAGTTTGACCCATTAATCAGTGCTTAAAGCATTCTGCTGCTTTCCGAACCTAAACTCCCAAAGTCCATATCACTTCAAACATGGTCAGGCCTACCACAGCAATACACCAGCTTCTTAGTGGTTCAGCTGCTTGGAAACCCTTACAAAGGAAAACATTTAATTCGGGTATCTTGCTTACAGTTTAGAGGTTCAATCCATTACCATCATGTTGGGAGCATGGCCGCATACAGGCGGACATGGTGCTGTCAATAAGATAGAGTCCTACATCTTGCAGTCCACAGGAAGTCAACTGAAACACTGGGAAGTATTCGTAGCATAGGACTCCTCAAAACCTGCCCCCATAGTGACACACTTTTTTCAACAGGGCCATACCCAATCCAACAAAGCCACACCTCCTAATAGGGCCACACCCCATGAGATTATGGGGGCCAATTACATGCAGTTACCACACCGTGCGTGCCGCACTGGGCCCAACAGGCAACACCCAATAACAAGAAAAGTGGGAGATATAATTCTTGCTGGTCCGCTGATACCCGGAATAAGCTTGAGTTGCTCACAGTAAGGAAGAGAAAGTAGCTCCTAGGGAGTCACGTCCTTTCCTTTCCAGTTCCCTTCTCACATTCCATCTCATAGACATCCAAGCCCCCGCAGGTAGCTTCCCGTTGCTCTCTATGTTCTAGTCACGCGTCCGGCCATCACAGCTCTCCAGCCTCAGCATAATGTCCCCCTGAACTGGCTGTGGTCATCCCATCAGTCTTATGCTTCCTGAGTCCAACAAAGCCATCTCCTGCCTCCGGGCTTCCATAAACTTGATCCCCTCTACCTGCCGTGCTCTTCCCTACTATGCATGCTGGACTCTTGCTCATCCTTCAGGCCTCAGTCGAAAGGCCTCTCCTTCTGGTAGTCATTCTTGTCCCCCTTCTTCTGATGGTGTTTCCATCACGGTACCTTGGCAGCACTTACCCAGGTGTGAGACGGCTGGGTTTTGAAAAGGGTACATCAGAAGAAGGGACATCAGAGTCATAAGAGACATATTAGGGAGGGAAGGAATTAGCAAGCATTGGGTTAAACTGTGAAACAGGTGAGAAAAAAGCCTGAAACGGTACATGCAGACATCGCTTATAGCCGCGTGCGGTGCACACCTGGAATTCCAACACTGAGGAGGCTGAGGCATGGGTGGAGCCATCCTAGACTAGATGAGACCCTGTCTCAAAACAGAAAAGGAAGGAGGGAATAGAAAGGGGGAAACTTTTTGTAGGTAGCAAGGCTTCAACCTGCATATGTGATGAATCACATAATCCAACAAAGCTTGCTGCCTGTGGTCTTAATGTAAATCAGTATGCCAGACCATAGTTGTGAGGCTAGGAGCTATTAGAATGACTGAGCAAGGGTCAACAGAGAAATTGATGCTGGATTCTTCCTGTGTGTAACCATCTAGTCACCTTTAGGTTTATCACCTACTTGCCCATCACCCTTTGGGAAGCTTAGCTCTGCAGTTTGGTTCTCAGTAGTATTTCAATGATGGGCAGTTGTCAACAGCCTATGAAAATCCCAGCTGATGCTAACAGCTCTGTGCTGGCTGAGAAGTGCATGCCCCATCTGGACCATGGAGGGCTTCAGCTGTGTCCATGAAAGCCAGACTCTTCCAGGATGACCTGAAGATAGAAGTGATACTATGTGTGCAGCCCGAGCTAGAATTAAACAGAAGAGGAGGGTTGCGTGACTCCATGAACAAGGTTTGTGACATCTCGTCACTTCCCTAGGGGATTGTACTTGACCTGTGACCACAGATGTGCAGTTATCAGCTGAGGACCTCAGTCTGTCCTGGTGTGCCACTGGGGCTTTCTCTTCCCTCGAGCCAGCTAGAGTAGATCTCGCCTGCTAGTTAGAACAGAAGAGGGAAAATGGGCAGGCCTGGTGAGCCTAGTCTCAGGTCGTCTTATCCTCAGATCGTATTTGTCACCTTGTTGTCAATTTCTTATTCCGTCTGTTTGGCAGAACTTCCCACATTTTTCTATTCATAGACTTGGGGGGTTTTGATCTTTGCTGTTAAAAAATGTATGCCCCCTGGGAACTCTCAACAGGCCTGCCCACTTTCAGTTTCATCAGTCGGGCCCAAGCAAAGCTTGTCATTCCAGCGATCTGATAGAATCAGTTTATCAGTCCAGGGAGCATGCGCCAACACATTCACATATTAATATGCAAGCTGAGATGATCAGTTATGCAAACCTTGCTCCAACACATACACATCTCATCAATTAAACATTCCATGGCTTTCCTTCTCGACTACTTTTCCAACAGGCTTCCTGCTGCAAAGGAAAGGGGCAGAGTGGAGAAAGCAGGTAGCAGCAGAAGGGGCCTGTTAATAGTCAATGAGGGATGCATGCCTCAAATACAACAGGTATGAATGAAAATTGAAAACCATAGTGTCAAAGATAGTGAAGGCCAAGAGCCCTGCTTCTAATCGTCCTTCACTCTCTGACCCTTGGCCATCTGGATCATTTGTTTTCTGGTTAGAAACTGAAATACATGATTCTAACATGCCCCCTTCTCACCCCACTCTGCCCACACAATGCTCTGCTATCTCCTTGCCTGAAAGACCTCATACCAGATTCAAAACCCTTTGCCATTCGGGCTTCCTCCCTGAATCCCGTCAAGTCTGGTGGGACCCACAGCCATACTCTCTGCATGAGTCTTTAAAAACTACTAATTAATTTATGTGCATCTATTTTTTGTTCTTCTAGAATGCTCTTGTACCAGAGATGCAGGCCATGTGCACTCACCTCATTCTTACCTCACCACAGCACACCTGAACTTGGCACTGTTGGTGAAAGCACACGGGAGTCCTGAGTACAAGTGTCCATCATTGGCCAGTTGTAGAGGGAAGCACTGTCTGTAGAAGCACGCACATGCACACACGCGCACGCACACACTCAGAGTCCTGACTACAGTATCTATCTATTGTTGGCCAGTTATAGAGGGAAGCACTGTTTGTAAAAAAAAAACACTCACAAGTCCTGACTCTGAGTATTCATCATTGCGAAACTGGTGTTGGCAACTGGACTGAAAACCAATAACATCAGAACATAGTATGAAGGTTTTGGGGGGTGTGTGTGTGTAGTGTAAACTGTGATCTCAAACTGACTTAACACTAATAATGGATTCTCTTTAAACTAGAACACACAGAATACATGTAAGTTATGAGATCTTAGGATTATCTTATTCTTGCTAGTCTTATTTTAGCCTGGAGGCTGTAAGAGTCTCGGCCATCATGCAGCCTAGACTTGTACACTTAGGAGAGAAAGTGGCAGCAGCCTCATCTCCAGTCTTCGGAACAGCAAACGACGTAGATGCTTTTGACTGGGTCTAAAGAGACCCTGGCTCTAATCTCAGCTCAAGCAGTAATTAGCCATATCCCCTCAGGAAACTCTTCTAAGCCCGAGTCTCTGCATCCTCCTCTCTCTGATGAGAAGGTTTGCCCAAATGATCCCCCGAATACCGTCCAAGCCCATAGCCCTTACCATATGAGCAACTGAGACCCTTGAGCGGTTCCGGATCTCTAAAGGCAGGAGGGCTGGCAGTACCCACGAGATGACCAGTTCTCCTCGGGAGCAGGTGGCCATCCCTGCACACGTGCTGACACCTCACTGTGGTGGCCACCTCTATGGAACTGCTGTGTGGATCAGAAGCCACATTGCCACTGTATGATCGTGAGCCCAGAGCCCTACAGGTGCCAGTGCTGGTTAGAGTTATTGTTAGAGACAGCTCTGCAGTGCCCTGACACCCCTCCTTCCACCCATGTCCTCATCTGTTTTCCCGGCTGGAGTTGTAAAAGCCTCTGCTGTTGGGATGAATGATTAGCATCATCCCACAAATATTTACTGGAGCGCTGTTAAGTGCCAGGTCATATGCTAAGTGCTGGAATGAAGGATGAGGGTTTCTGACCTCCCTGCACACCGTGGTCCCCCTTATAGGCAGATTGGTGTCCTCCCCCACATTTCTTCTGCCTCAAAAGCTCTCTCTGAAATCACGTCCTCCTCAGAAACATCTCAGGCTAAATGTTTTTTATTTCCACCAAGGGAAATTTGGTTCCTGTGTCCCCTGCTGTCGAAAAAGAATTTTATGAAGTGTTAAAATGTTTTCCCATGTCTGTAGAAGCCATCGCCATAGCTCATCCAAGGGAAGGGGGTAAAAAAGAAATCTCGGTAATGCCTTAGCAACTTGACAGCTTTTCCATTTCTCTTCAAAATCATGCTGATAGCCATTATTTACTAATGCAGTAGACACTCAAATATTATTTCCACTGTAAAGGAAAAAGAGCAGAAAACACATCCTTTGATCTCACGGAATAAATATCCAATGGAAATAATGTTGTATGAAGGCTTCCAAATGAAGGCTGAGCACCAAATGTTCTAATTCTCACAAATACCCAAACTGACAGAAGATTTGAAACGTTTGCCACAACGGAGTGGACCCTTTTTAGGATCTTTCTTTTTAATTTTACCAAAAATACAATTTTAAGTTTAAAATAAATTTTAAACACACACACAGTGAGAAAAATTAAGCCTTACTCTCTAGAACAAACACGAACTGGGGAAGGCTCCATTTTAAGATTCCATGTGCTCCATTGTCACAATGAAGCAACTCAGGGAAGACAGCTTTTATCTAGTACTAAGACCTAATAGCTTGATAGACCCCCAGCCCTGGGCACCAAACAAAAGGCGGATGCCAAGTGTGGAGCGGGACATATCTGTCAGTGGGTTAGGGAACAGATCTTGGCTGCTTTGGACAGACAGAAGCCACACATTTTTTTTTCTCCAAAATTTGTTTAAAAGGAAGACTTTCGAAGTGAGAACAAAGCACCGTGGGGCAGAGGATGTGCTCTTGAGGCAGAGAGAGCGTCTTTGCATCATTTTACCAAAGGAAGAAATCATCCCAGGAGGAGTGTGGGAGTAGCTGGAATGTGAGTGGATTTCTTCTGAGACCTAAAGAGAGCGGACACAATACTTAGGCAGCGCGAAGTTCGCTGACCGTGGACCAGAGATTCCCAGCACTAGAGAGCAGATCAATAGTGCCTAGTGCAGCGTTTCTCAACCTGTGGGTCGTGACCCTTTCCCAAGGGTCTCCTAAAACCATCAGAAAACACAGATTATTTAAATTACAATTCATAACAATAGCAAAATTACAGTTATGTAGTAGCAACAAAAATAATCTTATAGTCGGAGACCAGCACAACACGAGGAACTATATTAAAGCTTTACAGCTTTTAGGAAGGCAAGGGGAATGTAGGAGAAGGACAAGGCCTGCCAGAGCCACATGCTCAAGTGGGTTAGTGTCCCTTTAATTCTTGTGGAATCATTCAGAGCCGGTGGAGGCCCAGAAGAAAAATGAATCACTACTTGGGCATCGCCAGAATGGTAATACTCTCAGAATCTAGTCTTGTCCTCTCCTTCCAAGAGATGACTCTCCACAGTGCACCCAGCCGCAGAGACCAGGGCCGGTCTCCGGAGCCTGGACTTGTCTTGGTCGTTTGTACAGGAAACTGCAAATGCGGGTGTCGTCGGAATGGGAATGTGGTTGATCCGTGATCCTCTCCTTCTTCCACCTGTCAAGAAAAGCCAGACGCAGTGTCTTCTGAGCTGTGGTTGGCTGGGGAGAGGAAAAGAGTCTGAGAAAAACCAAACCAAGCAAACAGAATGTGCCGGGAGGATAAATCAGAGAACAATTTAACAATGGTTCTCAAGATTAATAATTCAGACCCTCTTTCACAGTCACCGCCAGAATCTTTTAATAAAGATGCTCATGGAAAGACGGCAGAAGCCATGTCTGAGCATGCTCGTTGCAGCGTTATTAGTGGTAGACATTCCAGCAACTTCCGAGCTACAGCTTAAATGAGACAGGGCAAGGTGGAGGAACAATCCTAGCGTTTTATGAACAGGCCAGAAAGCTGCACACCTGTGTACCGGATGCATGCATACCGTCTTATCCTGCTGCCTATGCCAGAATCTGCCGGCATCCCTGGCTGTTAGAGAGAGAAGCTGGGGAAGGGGCTCACGCTTGGAAGATAGTCTTCCTTCTCCTTTGGTTTCCTTTGTGTTACGTACATATATTACTTTTGTTGAGTCAATAGTGGAAATCTAGTCAGGGAATTTGCTGGATTTATAAAGCCTCGAAAATGCTGTACATTGTACAGAGCCATTGCCTTTATAATCCCATTCATTTTTCTTTCCACGCTTCCCAAAACATTGGGATGTGTGCATTTACATAGGAGCCACCCCCTCACACAGCTAACCAGGATAGCAAGGGAATGAAGAAAAGACAAACACAGAGACGAGAGAAAAGCTGGAATTCTGTGGGCTGGGCTCTCTGATGGAGCCTTAGCGCCTGGGAAGTTCAGCGTGTTTATTATATGCGGTTGAACAGGGAGGTGCGTTCTTGTATACCGCCGAAGAGAAGGCAGCGTTATTACGTACTGATACACAAGGACACAGGGTTCTTATGAAAAGCTGAACAAGGAGGCAGGCTTAGCTCCTCTCAGGAGGAGCAGGCTGTGTAGGGGAGGAGCCTTGTGGAAGGAGGAAGCTAGGGCCGATATTCTCTGCACACACTGTCAACATTGGCACTTATACAGAAGGAAGTCTTAGCCATCCCTCTGAGCCTCACCCGAGGAAGACTTTGCCGCTCCCATGAAGCGGAGGCACAGGGGTCTTTGACATGGCCACACGTCTGTCAACAGCATGCTTTTACTGGGACTTCATCCGCTCCCTACACAAGAGCATCTGCTGTCCACCTTACTGGACTAGGATGTGTGCAGACCTTTATGCCATTGTCTACCTAATGTTCTTGTATTTATTTGAGCAGTTTGACCATTGCCTGCTTGCTTGGAATTTGCCAAAGATCCTCCTGTTTTTTAAAAATATCTCTGAGTATTCCATCCCCTAAGAGAAACAGTTGTTTTGTCGCATCTAACCAGGAAGTTCAGAAATCAAGTCTGAGGCTGGCATTTGGGGCTTTAAGTTTAGCGGGTCTACAGTGAATTCAGTGTCACTTGATGTGCTTGAGAGTCACCTCAAGGCAAAGCCCCCAACTGTCCCGTCATTCGTCAGCTCTTTCAGATAGATAGGCCTGCCATTGTGTTCTGCTTCCGTGGCCTCCTTCAGATAGGCCTGCCATCGTGCTCTGCTTCCGTGGCCTCCTTCAGATAGGCCTGTCATCGTGCTCTGCTTCCGTGGCCGCCTTCAGATAGGCCTGCCATTGTGTTCTGCTTCCGTGGCCTCCTTCAGATAGGCCTGTCATTTTGTTCTGCTTCCGTGGCCTCCGTCAGATAGGCCTGCCATTGTGTTCTGCTTCCGTAGCCTCCTTCAGATAGGCCTGCCATTGTGTTCTGCTTCCGTGGCCTCCTTCAGATAGGCCTGTCATCGTGCTCTGCTTCCGTGGCTCTCATCCCAGCAGCTCCTCCTCTCAGGCACCAGCTCAGGTCCACTAGGGAGTCAGGAGTTTCAGCACCTGACTTACTGCCGCCTCCTCCACGTGGCCAGTGCTCGCTGTTCTCCTTGGGCATCTGTGACATCTCTGGGACCAAAATCACTGATAGAATCCTCTCCCTGGCAAGTCTCCCACCTACGGCCAACCAAGATCAGTTCTCCCACTCCATCTAAAGTCTCTTTTTTTTTTCTTTTGTCCCCCCTTCCCATGAAGAATTCCCCACCCCCAGCCTTTAGTGTTTAAAGACAACAATAACAAGCTAGGGGAGGGAGGTCAACTGTTTCATTTGATATGTGCCTTTGAAAATCCCTTCTGAGCTATTCATGGAGGATTTGGAAATGTGTTATCCCTTAAAAGCAGAAAAGGGAATTCTTCTGAAACCTACAGAGTTAAGGCTCTATCGTGAGCCTGATAGCATTAAAAACAAAAATTAGGCCTGCAAGATTTTGTTTGAGGTGCTTTATGCAGCAAAGCCTGCTGCCTGAAAGAATGTAATCAGTTGCTCCAGATATTTGGGGCACTAAATGGATTTAAGTTCTTTTCACAGCTGTGTAGCTGGAACACGGGATATTGGAGGTGCCGGGCTGTGGAGGAGAAGCAGGGAAGGAGAAAGGACTGTATTCTTGCTAGTACCTGCCTTTCTGTCTCAGTGCTTTCAATGCTTCTCTGCCCCATACAAAAAGTTCAAAGATCTTATAGAGCCCCAGAATCTGAGATCTGCACTGGATGCTCCACTTCCCCTCCAGGGGGCTTGCTTAAATGTCTGCATACGTGGCTGTCCTGCCCTGAGCCCCTCTTCCTCTGAAAGACTAAAAACAAACGCCTCTCATGATAGAAAATCCTGGAACTCGTGGGCACACTCTGTTCCTACTGAGGAGCCCCAGGGTACCTCCACTATCTCTCTCTAGTGCCTCTGCCCTGGTGCTGGGAGATCCCTTGCAGGGGAGGATGCTAGATGGCCAAGACACTGGAATTGGGTCCCCATACCCAGTAAGACCTCACGTAGCACGAGGTGATGCCAGAAGAATCTGAAGGTGCACAAGGTGAAAGCAACATGAAGATAGGCGCAGCGGTGCTGAGAGATGGAGACCTGCAGATAAGACAGTGAGCTACGGGTACACAGGGCTGGGAAGGACAAACAGTAGCTGGGACTGTGGACTACTCCCCTGGAGGCAGGAGGCTTCTGCTGAGCTCAGCCAGGTCCAAGCACCACATACTGGATTGCCAAACCACGTATCTTTTTGCCATTTCCAGTCTTCCAGGTCCATCAGTGTCTCATACAGGACAGCCATGGACATTATAGCAGGAGAGATGACACAGAACAGCCCCCAGAATTAAAGACACTTTAACTTGGGGAAATTATATCCTGCTTGGTGGTGTCCCCTTAAATTGATCCACTGGAGATCACAGATTCCGATTTGCAACCAGTCAATTCTGCCATGAGAGTGCCTGCCACAAAAAGAATAGGGGACAGCGGGGAGAGCCAGGCTGCTAGACTGGTATCCAGTGGCCCCACGTGGGCATTTTAACTAAAGTTTATTACAATTCCATAAAATTAAAACTAAACATTTAGGTCAAATTCCTGATGCAGTTTTCATGGAAGCTGCTTGCTGAGATAGTCACATACCCTCCTATAGATTCCTTTAGTGTGTATAATTCAGTGGTTTTCAGTGTATTCCCTTAGGCTCACAGGCACCATCACAGTCAGCTGTAGAACAGGGTCATCTCTTTAAACATTAATACACTGTCATCGTGACTGTCACCTCACTACTCCCTATATCCGTCTCTCAAACCGGAGACAAGCACCTCCCTTCTATGTGGTTAGTTCCATCTTCTGGACACATTCGTGGAGGGAGCTGTCATCTGGGGTTGATGATTGACTTTATTAACCAAGCATAGTTTTCTCAGGGGACATCTGCCCTTTAATAAGTATCAATACTTCAAGGTCTTCCATGAATCTCTATTCTACACTGTGGTATGTCTAATTTTCAATTATTACATTAGTGTGTAATCTTTTCATATCCTCTTTTGGTATTCCGAGTAAGGCTACTATCAGTATATTTTAAAGTAGTTAATTAAGTTATTTTATCAAGAGAAAAGTCTGTTCTACACTCAGCATATGTCCAAACATCTGAGGATAGGGGAAAGTACAAAGGAAGGGTTATAAACTAGTTTTCAAGAGATGTTCTTATTTGTGTGTGTGTGTGTGTTTCCTACATGTGTGTCTTTGCTCCACTTGATGCCTGGTGTCCATGGAAGCCAGAATAAGGAGTCAGATCCTCTGGAACTAGAGTTACAGACACTTGTGAGCCAGCATATGGGTATTGGGAATTGAACCCTGTCATCTGGAAGAGCAGCCAGTGATCTTGGGGTCAACTTTCCAGCCATAAGAAATGTTTTTAACACTGAAGTACAACTATGTCTGTGTGCATATTGTGTGTCTGTATATGTGCACATGATTAGCCTATGGGATAATCACAAGTTGGGATTTACAGCCACACAGTAATTGGCAGCATCTTTAAGGCCATGTGCCCCTTTCTCCTGTTTGTGTAAACGTGCTAGGCAGAGTAGGCTCACTGGGATGGCATTTAATGAAGACTGGCATCCATGCAAGCATCTGGAGAGGTCATCGCTGACTTTTTCATGGTCCTCAGAAAACCCAGTTTACACAGAACACAAAACAGGTTGTAGGCAAGAGTTGCAAGATGGGCCTGGAAAATCTACATTTTCTGACTGAGAGCTGTGTCAATAATAGTTCCAAATTATTGGGGATATATGCTTTGTTTGTTTGTTTTAAGAGGCATGCATGGTGCAGGTTTTAAGCTTCTTATCTGACACAGAATCTTGGAGTCCTTCTTGCCTCACAAGCTGCCAAGGGTGGCAAAGGCACCGTATAGTGTGCAGGCCCGAATGTGTTCTTCCACAGCACAGCTGTGTGTATCCTCTGCTGCCTGTAACCCGTCCTCTGAGCAGTGAAGTTGTGGTGAGCCTTTAGTGAGCAATTGTGTGTGGCTTCACTGTGTGTAGAAGGAGCAGTCTGAACGATGCCAGGGAAGCGTTAAGTGGTAGTGTGGATCACAAACTTCTTGAGTCTTTCACAGAGACGATGGAAGGCATATGGTCTTGACCTGTGACATCAAGATTAGCACCATCCTGATTTGTGGTTTTAAAGCCGTGCTATCTTTACATCGCAGTTTTGGGGACATTCTCTTTGAACTGTCTTAACACATTTCCTAATGAACAGACATCTTGCTCAGAAGGTTTCTGCCTAAACAGGAGCCTGAGCTGTGCCATGCAAATGCTGTGAGTGGTTTTCAAACCGAAGTTGAGTTGCACCATTTTTACCTTTCTGAGTTCTCGTTGTTGTTGTTGGTGGTGGTGGTGTGTGTGAGTGAGTGTGTGTGTGTGTGTGTGTGTGTGTGTGCATGACTATGCAGTAGGAGGTCTCATAAGAAAAGGATATAATTGAATCCTATCCAGTTTTCCTTTTACTTACTTATCTTATTGAAGAGAACTCTGTAAGAGACTGAGAGAACAACCAGAGAATTTGAGACATCTCTTAGAATATCTGGTGTCTTTCTGAACCTCGATTCTTAGTTCCGCTCTACTTGGATGGCCTTCAGCAAACACTCAAGCTCACTATGTATGCCCGAGAGCCAGTTCCCCATCTTTTTTTCTCAGCCCTCCATCTATACCTATTCTCTGTATCTCTGCTGCTCTTCCCAAGCTTGTGTCACCCTGGCTCCCCTCCCGCACATCCTTTTAGCAAGTCACCGGATGCTGCTTTCTATCAGATGGCTCGTTCGCCTTACCCTCATTCGGAGCTTCTGCTGTGGCTCTGCCTTCTTCGCGTCTCCCACACCAGTCAGGCTGGCACGTGTTCCCTGACGATGGCAGCAACTGCCCGTCCTGGATTAGCACACAGTTCTTCCCTGTTTCTTCTCTCACGGCCTTACCCTCCTCCCTTCCAGCAACTTCCATGGCAAGTCTTTTCATAGCTCCAACTTGCAGGCTTCTCTCCTGAGCGTGCCAGCAGTTAAAGCCTAGCACAACGTCGCCTTTTTCCTGACAGGACCCCTCATTCCGTGATCCCAGCTTGGCTACTCTACTCTGTTCTCAAAGTGGTCCAACAAACCTCTCATACAGAGTGATTGTCTCCTTTCATTCTGTCAGAATCATAGCATTTTTATTGTACATGGAAGTTTGTTTTTTCAGATTATAGAAAGATCAGGGTGAAACACTATCCAAAAGTATTTACAGCCAAAAACCACAACCTCCCCTACCCCAGTCCTCAAGACCTCCTTTGCAGAAACAATCTTTGTTGAATGACAACAACAGCTAAGAGTGTTTAAAATTTTTATGTATGGTTTCAGAGATACACAGGTTATACACACACATGAGAGACTACCATAGAGTCATTCTGTATTCTGCTTTGTTCACTAAAGACATTAGACATTGAATTTAACATTCCACGATGATTTATTTCATGGATAAAAATTAATTAGCATTCCTTTGATGTATGTTAAGGCTGTTTGCATGTCTTAGCTATCATGGGCGTTTAGAATGTAACTCAAATGCATAAAACATATTGAAGTAATGTGTAAATTTATCATAAAAATCTAAGTCAGATATATGGAAACCATTAAAATATAGAAACCCATTTTTCCTTCTCCCCTTTTTTTCTTCCTCTTTCTCATTTTCCCTCTTATCAGGGGTTCACTAACTGGCCCCCTGTCCTCAAACTCACCCAAGGTGTCTTTGAACTTTCTTTTTTTTAAAATTGTTTTTATTGCCACTTTGGATGTCAGTATGGCAATTTCTCAGAAAATTAGGAAACAACGTACCTCAAGACCCAGCAATACCTCTTTTGGGTCTATACCTAAAGGATACTCAATCATACTACAAGGACATGTGTTCAACTATGTTCACAGCAGCATTATTTGTCATAGCCAGAACCTGGAAATGACCAAAATGCCCCTCAATCAAAGAATGGATAAGGAAAATGTGGTACATTTACACAATGGAGTACTACACAGCAGAAAAAAAAATAATGATGTCTTAAAATTTGCAGGCAAATGGATGGAGCTAGAAAACATCATTTTGAGTGAAGTAACGCAGATCCAGAAAGACAGATATCATATGTACTCACTCATAAGTGACTTTTAGACATAAAGCGAAGAAAAACAAGCCTACAACTCACAATCCCAGAGAACCTAGACAACAAAGAGGGCCCTAAGAGAGATATACATAGATAATCTACATGGGAAGTAGAAAAAAGACAAGATCTCCTGAGTAAATTAGGAGCATGGGGTCCATGGGAAAGGGTAGAAAGGGAGAGGGGAGGCAGGGAAGGGTGTGGAGAAAAATGTATAGCTCAATAGTTTCATTTCTTTATCATCTCCGAGACCTAGGCCTCATTGGAAACAAGAATGCTATCTGATGTGGGCATTTCTAGTTATCAGCTGCCTGGTACCTTATCAGACCCCAGGTGTGTGTTAAATGAAGGAATGAATGAATTTACTTTATGGCCTTCAGTAATCAGGTCCTCTCACTAACTGAGGCACATACCTGAGTGTATTGGATGTTTGCACCCTTATCAGGTACCATCCTGAGCCAGGCCCTGGCTTCTGTTCCCTCTCTCTACTCCTCATGTCCACCTGTGGTCCATCTTCCCTCCAAGCCTTCCTCCATTTGTGAATATGCATCATTTACTCCTTATGGTATCATCCTCGTTAGGAGTCTTCTCTAGCAGATAGCAGAATTTCTATTATCCCCACCCAAGTACTAACCCTGAACGCCATAACTTTTCTTCTTTGAAATGGGGCCAATCAAAGAACCTTGCTGTTTAAAGCCATGGAGCCTCAGCGTCACCAGTCCTGCCTGTTGACTTTGTCTGAGAGGACTTCTGGCTTCTACAGGCTGATGCCCCAAGAGACAGCTGAAATCACCAGTGATCCCAGCCTGCAGACAGAAAAAGCCAGCAGCGAGGCTGGGTGTCCACCCCATGCTGCACACTGAGGGTAAAGGTCAGATTAAAGTCAGCACTTATGGTGGTTCAGGGTGGCAAGCCTGAAAGCTTTCTGAGGCAGAACAGGGATGTCTCAGAAGCCAGGGAGAATGTAAAACCCTGATACAGAAAATGTTCTTAAAACTGAGATAAACAGATTTGTAGTATAACATGAGTGCAGCACAAATTCTAATTGGTCTTAATAATAAAAACCCGGAGTCAGATATTAGGGGGTGAAAGTTGAAAGGCAGAGAAGCAGAGCAGCCAGCCACTGACTGGTTCTCACCTCTATGAAATCCTCAGCCTGAATGGGTATCCTGTCTCTACGAGTCCTCAGACTGAATGCCCTGAGCTCCTGTCTCCTCCCAGTTTATATTCCTCTCTCCACCCAGCCATATTACTTCCTGTCTCCACCTCCCTAGTGGTGAGCCACCACTGCTTGGCTCTATTTCTCTTTTTGACTGATTCAATCTCTTGTAGCCCAGGGTGGCCTTGAACAGAGGCAGAAATCCATCTGCCTCTGTCTGCTGAGTGCTGGGATTAAAGGTGTGCACCACCACTGCCTGGCCTCTACGGCTAATTAGTGTGACTGCGCTCTGATCTTTAGGCAAGCTTTATTTGTTAAAGCACAAACAAAATATCACCATAAGTAAGGATGGGGATTTTCTAGATGAGTTTATAATTGAGGTTTTTCTCAGGTACAAAATAGCAAATACTAATATTCCATGTGAAAATCACTGGAGATCAAGGCCAAGAAATATTTATTAGCATTATAGGAAATACTAACAGTGTCATGAGAAATGGAACATACCTTATTTCCCTCTAGCACAGTGGTTCTCAACCTTCCTAATGCCGTGGTACTTTAATACAGCTCCTCATGTTGTGGTGACCTCCAACCATAAAATTACTTTCGTTGCTACTTCATAGCTATAATTTTGCTACTGTTAATAAATCATAATATAAATACCTGATATGTGTGATATGTGGCCTCTGTGAAAGGATCATTTGACCCCCACCAAAGGGGTCATGACCCATAGGTTGAGAACCACTGCTCTAACATATCATGGACTTGTTCATTTGTGTGCTAATATTTTGCCACTGAAGGTCACTCATCTTTAGGGGCTTTGCTATTGTGCCTTTTTTTTTTTTTTTTTAATGCCTGAAGATCTGGAAGAGAATTGAAGTCCTCTTTTTTATAACAAAGCCTCAGGAATCACTAAGGAATTGTGGGATATAGTGCTAGCATCCATAAGAACTGAATTCCGTATTTAGAAGTTCAGGTTTACTCATGTGACTGACTCAGAGCACGTGTGCCCTTACCCCCATGCTTTCCAGATCAATCAACAACTACTCAAGCAAGGCCGAGTCTACAGTTGGTTGCCTCCATACCTAACATTCACTCAGACCCCATCCTTTCCTCTATATAATTTTTTGCAATCCCTCAACATTTTCCATCCAAATAGCACTGTCCCTGGAGATTACAGTATTGATGGATGAAGTCAAGGTGATAGAATTAAAGCCTCAGATGGTGTGAGAGTCAGGAGGGGATGTTTATGAAAGTGGTTGTGGAACAGTAGAAGACGGGATGGGCTCAATCGAGAATACTGAAGTCAGACCCGCAGGTGAGAGCTGCTGCCCAGGTGAGCTTTGGTCTGTCTTCACGAGGAATGGGTAGCAACAGTCACCAGCCAATAGGCAGGAGGACTGGCTTCAGTCCTGAGAAAAAAAAGTGGGGAGGTTCCTTAGGCTGAGGAAGTTATAACACAACTATTTATGCCCCCAATTTGGACCTTGGACACAGAGGCTTCTTCAGCGGGTTGTACTTAAGCCCTTAAGATGGAGAACAAAGAAAAATGATACATGTTTGGTTTTTGGGCTTCAGACTCTCCACCCTGATCTTACTTTGAAATCCCTAGATGGGCAGGACTTTATATACCTTTATTTGTATGACAGTATCAGGGTCTATATACGTGTAGACCTAGGTCTGTAATCTGCCATATCAGATTCACAAACAACGCTAAAGGATGCTTGGAGGTAGATACCCATGATCCTTTCCCCGGTCATCCATAGAATTTGTTTTAACCTAACGTTATGGAGACAGACTTGAAGGGAGACATCCCCAACCTTGCTAAACTGTAAGTACAAAAAGGCACAAGTTGGATGGATATTGATGATGTTGTTTCTATTGTGACATCATCCATAGACTCCTAGTGTCTTTGCTTTGCTTCCCTAGAGTGATCACAACATAAATTACTTGTCTTGTTTGACTTCCTTGTTCACCAAAGTTGAGCAGATTGTGGCCGTTTTCAACGCTTCTACCAGACAAAAAGCTTGGGACCATTTCTCGAAAGCTCAGCGCAAGAACATAGACATTTGGCGAAAGCATTCCGAGGTTGGTGATTTTACTGTTCCTTTCTAACCACCGTCACACAGCTGGATTGGCAGAGAATAGAGTGGCTGTAGCCGCTAATGGTTTTGTTACAGCAGGCAGCCCTCCTACCACTGTCCTCATTGTCCCCTCCACATCCAGCTCTACTTCATTTCTCGTCCAGAAAAGCAGCTGCCTTCACACTTAGAACATTATCTCCTCCTCTCCAAAGGAGAAAAGAGTCTTTCCCATTCCTAGTAAGGAGCTCGCTCAAAAACAAACCAAGATGCTTTAGCTAAAATTAGATGGAAATGTCTCTATAAGCCAATCAAGAAAGCTAACCGTTAAGTACAGCGTTTACCTTCTGTGATCTATGTGGTGATGACAGTTGGCTCTTTGGGCTTGAAATGACAAGCATGCCTTCCTCTCCATATCGTCTTGTCATCAGCCATGCCTTGTCCACTGGGCTAGCCAGGAGGGTCTGTCACCTCTCTCCCCAGAGCAAAGCTCATGGTGGGGGCAAATGTCCAGGCTAGCTGCGTTCACAGCATCAATGCATGTGCGGAGTGTGAGTATCCCCCGCCAAGGAAAGAGGCCACACCTTGACTTTCCTTGCTACCTAGACAGACCAAACTGTGTTGTTAGTCATTGGTCATCCAGCTGTTATTTTTGACTCCACCTGTAGTGTACGCTTTGAACCTGTAATGTGAAAGTAAGTATCCCGTCTTCCTTTGCTTCTTCTTAAGTGAGAGAATGGTTTTCACTTGGATGCTGCGTCATTTCTAGCATGTTAATGTTCTCTAAGAGACACTCCCCTCTCTCAAAAATCACAAAGTTATAGAAGGTAAGGTTTATTTATGTAATGCTTCTGACTCCCACTTGGAAAAATAAATGTTTTATGAAGAGTTTGAGGAAACACAAAGCACTGTGGCATCAATCATCCGGGTAGCATTTTAAGTGCCCATTAACTAATGTTAAATTGCAGTTGAATACCAATGGCACTACATGTAATAACCACATGAATACTAAGTAGTTTTTTATTGTCACTGTTATTATGGCGAATACTGAGTAACTTCACAGTAATGGGATGCTGAAAACCCTAGGGTAGTTGTTGGTAAGGGCGTTTTTAAGTGGTGGTCACTAGTGTCTAAGAAGGTGGCTGATGACCGATCCAGCTTGCTTCCACTGTTGGGGAATGTACGGAGGAGGTAGGATTTCTCTTTCATTTTTCAAGGGCTCCCAAACCAAAGGAAGGGTAGGTATAGTTCTCTCTGACACCAAAATACAACCCAAGTTAAAGCTGATTTTCAAGAGGGGGCATTAGAAAGAGACCTCTATTTATGATGCAATAAAGAGACTGAGGGTTATGAAAACTCAATGAGGATTCAGATTTGGGAATGGCAAACCTTTGGATTATTTTTAAACATTCATATAAAATAAAATGTAACTAAGGAAATTTTAGCAGACACCCAGTGAGTGTCAGTATGCTGAAAACATGTGGGCACAGAAAGACCATTCTCCATGTGGGTCAGTAGACATCAGATACTGGTGTTGCCTCCTGCCTGGGCCCCTTTGTTTCCCATCTCTCGCTCTCCCACTTCTGGCGCTGTTTAGAGCAGGGCATGTCGGGCTGCCTGCCTCTGTCAGAGAAATCCTACTTGCTTTCTCCATCCTGGGAGACAGAATGGAGACTCCAGAGGGCTGGAATGCCCTTCTCAAAAGTCCCTCCTGCCAGTAACCAACCTTATCTCTTGGAAAACATGAGAAAACAGAATTCTAAATTACCTTTTATTTTTTCTCTCCTACATGTTGCTTAATTGATTAAATACCAGTTAGTGATTTAACATTGTGGATCATGTCTCAGCTGCATATAAGCTTGATAATTGGCCTAATTTCTCTGCATTCCCATGTACAGCATCTGCTAATTACCTGCAACACCTCTACAGATTTATTAGAGTGTTAGCGATTTACTGCTGAACCACGGGCACCCTGTGGAAACACCCTAGGTTCCCCTCCCTTCAATATCTCCCCTTCCAGCCACCTTCCCCACAAAACAACTGTCATGTGACAGTTTGTCTTTAATTGCAGAACTAAGCAACCGCCCCCTCTGCCTTGTTTATTCTTTCCAACTGATTTCTCCTTGTTTTGGCTTTTTTTTCAAGCCGCCTCTTTGGTAATTGAACTCTTCAGCAATAGAAAAATTAGCTGTCCGTTGCCTAGAAATTTCCCCGCTAATCTCATGTGGTGTCTTCCTCCAAGACCTGGCAACCTTATTTAAGACAGAATCAGCCCTTCTTCTTTCTGGGTGGCATGGTCACAAAGGGAGGTGTTTATCGTGCCAATGATCTCTAGTGACTGCCCTGTGACTGTCTGCTCTCCTACTTCCCTGTCCTCCACAAGGATATAATTCCTTGGGTGCAGAGGTGTCCATTAGAATACTGCTAACAGCACGGAATTTTCTCCCATCCTGTGGCAGTTCAACTCTGTGAGCTAAGGAAAGACTTCTGAAGCCAGGGCAGCAGGGCAGGCCCACTGAGTGGGCAGTGGTCATGCCCCCAATGAGTTGGTGGAATTGTTTACTTTTATTGTTTCTCATAGACTTATTATAAAGTAAAAGTATCTTAAGTATTTGGCTTTTAGTTAGAGGCGTTTAAAAGAAGAAAACGGAACAATGGAGACAATGGAGGCCTTTCCCTGTTCTATCTAGGTCTGTTTGAGAACAGTACATGCTCTGGGAACAGAGTGTATAAGGCGTCACAATTCCATAAAACACACATGGTATAAATTAATGATATAGCCAATTAACGTAAACAATTGCAGCATTCTGATTTTAGGATTGGTAAGGATTTTATGTGTAATTTGGTACTTTTCACAATGGATTTTCTAAAATACCATTGCAGCCAAATACGCTTGTCTTAGTATTATCCCCCTTTCCGTGAACAGAAGCTCAATGAAATTTCCTGACTTGATTTCATCCACTGCTAACCCCAGTTCCCTAGACATGGCAGGTCCTCAGACCACAGATCTGTAGTTAAAAAAGTAATAGCTGAGCCATCACTACCACAAAACTACAGCCCCGTGAACACAGTAACAGGCTATAGAAGAGAAGACCTCTCTGTGTTTGATTCATGTTATGTCATGAATATATGAATGAATGCTTGGATAAATCATATCTAGGCAACTACAAATCAGTTCAACACAGTGTCTAACATGAGAGCAAGAGCCTTTTACATGCAGGGCCAGGGAAATGGCTCAGTCTGTAAGCAAACGTGAGGACACACGTTCAGATCCCTATAAATAACTGCATAGCCATGCACCTGTGGTCTGGAGCTGGAGACGTGAAGACAGGAAGTTTCTAGAGCTTTATAGCCACCCAGTCTGAATCAGTGAAACATTCTGTATCAAGAAAGTAAGGTAAAGAACAAGAGAGAAAAACATCAACTTCAGTCTCTAGACACACACACACACACACACACACACACACGTACATGCCGCACATATACACTAAGGGCTGGAGAGATGGCTCAGAAGTTAAGTAGCTGGCTCGTCCAGAGGTCCTGAGTTTAATTCCCAGCAATTACATAGTGGCTCACAACCATTTCTAAATGAGATTCGGTGCCCTCTTATGACACGCAGGCATACATGGAGGCAGAATGTTGTATACACAATAAATAAATAAATAAATCTTACAAAAATAAGCTGGGCAATGGTGGTTCATGCCTTTAATCCCAGCACTCGGGAGACAGAGATAGGCAGATTTCTGTGAGTTCAAGGTCAACCTGGTCTACAAGAGCTAGTTCCAGGACAGTCAGGACTGTAACACAGAGAAACCCTGTCTTGAAAAGAAAAAAAAAAATTTAAAAAGTTGATTAGACCATACATGCCACACATATACACTAAAGTATTTAAATGTCTTAACTCATTTCATCCTTAGTACCATAATGTTTCAGGAAGCAAATTGAGCAAAATCGGTATATAGCAGTATTCTTAAAGCTACGTTAGGAGCAATCTAAATATAGCCTCCTTAAAACCCCATTGCTCACATCTCTGCTAGCCGCTGATGCCACTTCTGTGTGCTCTGTAGTAGCTAGTTCTCTGTAACCTTTCGGTGGCCCTGCCAAAGCAGACATTGTTAATCAGGACCTGCAACTACAGTGAGATCGAACAATGTATCACAGAGCCCTTCCAGTCACTGGCGAGCAAGGATTTCTCCCAAGTCTGACACTAAAGCCTTCAACCGCTCTTCCGACCCATCCCCCTCACAACATTCTTCTAGATTTTGGGTGGGCGCTTTAGGCTCTAAGTGTTGATACGTGAGTCGTAATCTGCCAGAGACCGTGGGGAGATGGCGCGATGACGGTAGCCATGTTTCTGATGTTCATGCGCCCTGTGCTTTCAGGAACTCCGGAACGCTCAAAGCGAGCAGCTCATGGGCATCCGCCGTGAGGAGGAAATGGAGATGTCTGATGATGAGAACTGTGACAGCCCAACCAAAAAAATGAGAGTCGATGAATCAGGTAATGCTGGCAACTGCCAGGTCCCCCAGGAGGCGTCATAACGAGCCCCGAACCTTATGTGGGGAAGAAGCGTGAGGAAATGGCCACATAACTCACTTTTATTTGAGTTACACTAAACTCATCTTTTGAGTGACTACATTTTATTAACAGAACGTTAAACTCCTCCTTGGGAACGCGATGATTTACATTGCTCCAGTTGTTTCTCCATATGTAGATCTCGGGCTGTTATGCTTTTTTTCAGGGATGGGTGCCGGTTCCCATAAAACCCCTTTTCCAGAAGGTGGCAGCCGCAGCTGATGCCAAATTACAGGTGAAACTCGGTCTCGGTCCATGTGCTTCTTGCTCAGGAATTGTTCAATCCCTAAAGAAGCTTGCTACGCTCCAAGCCAGCATGCTGGAAAATTAACTCTTTCCCCCAATACAGTTCACCTAACCTTTCATCCAGATGGGGGCCACACGTGGTACCAAGTGAGGAGCATCCACTCCTTGAGTTAAGAGTGGAGCTCAAGGAACGCCTTCTCTGTGCGCTCTGCCTTATCTAAGACTGATTCACACTGTCTCCGAGATTCACATGGGAGTCACACCTGTCTCCGGTTTCTAGCTCAAAGACTGTAGGCGACTAAAACAGAGGACCTTGGCCAATGTGTTGGTAGAAGTGTAGGGGTAAAAGCAAAGACCTCTCCCCACTTTGCCCTCTGGAGTCTCTCTGGTAGGAAATGACGCTAGGCAGACTATATAGAAGAGATACGCTTATTTATGATGTGCATGGCTAAATGCCAAGTGTGACCACTCGCCAGCCCAGTGCTACATAGTGCTTATATGCTATTTTTGCTATGGAGGGGACAAGGCAAGGCAATTCTGGGTAATCGTAAGTGATTTTTAGGAATACTCCGTGAACCTGGAGGATATGGGACATAGAACTTAGACAAAAATCATTTGGGTGTCAGAGCAGACAGCGGACGGTCAGTGGTTCTCTGTGGATGTTATGTAGCATCAAACACAGTGTTGACAGACATCAGTCTCTCTCCTGACACCATCAGGACCCACTGAGACACACTTGCAGGACATGGAAGTAGGACCTGGTGTTCTGTGATGAAAGATCTTTAGGGAAGCCCACTAAATACTTTCTGACATTGCAGAGACATTGTCCTAGAAACCCTGGCTTCCCCCAAAGTCCCATCCTTGAAGTTTCTTTAGAAGCTTAGCATGCAAGCAAACACTGTCTCTCAGGGACTTCCCAGACCCATTGTCTGCAAGCTCCCCCAATGTTTACACCTCTCATTAGGTAGAGACATCTTTCTCAGGACTGTTCCACTCTAAGGCTTGGATCCCGTTATTGGAGAAGTCTGTCCTTATGGGAACTTCTGTTTTGTAAGTCTTCATATATGAAAAGAAGGTATAGTCATGTGATTTTTAGAAATTCCATGTGCTCCTGCTATAAAACGTTTCTTTTCTACATAGTTTTATAATTTTTAAAGTGAAAACTGAGTTCTTAAGATCCTTAACGTTAGGTGTAAAAGAACTGAGGGAGTCTAAAATTCCGTGCTGACCCTGTGCCTTTTTTGTATATGCAACATTTCTTTTTAAACAGCCCTCAGATTTCCTAGGGAGACATGCATGCGATTTCACAGTTTGTTTAGGATAGCCTGGCATCAGGATGGATAGACAGTAAGCTCCCTCGGTCAGTCTGGCAAATCCCATCAGCAATCATACATCCACAGAACTTCACTTTAGACATGCCCACAGAGGTGGCAAGGACCTGAGCCCTCCTCAGAGGCCAGCAGTCAGTCCCCCCTGGAGGCCTGTTGGAGAGCCATTTCCCAGACCTCTCTTGGTTTATGCACAAAGCATCCGATGAGATCATGAAGCACAGCCTACACCTTAAAGGTTTCCCCAGGCATGCTACTTGGTCAGCAGAATTAATGAGCAAATGCAGTGCATGCTGTCTGCCACGTACCAAGGGAAGAGATGAAAGGCCTGGAGTTCAAATGCCAGGCCCCAGCAGTTCAAAGTTCTTTTCGTGTTTCTTCAAATGAGCTGGGCCGGAGGACGTGGCATGTGGCTTCGGCACAGACTGATTAAAGAAAGAGGAAGCAGCTGACCATCTTTATTCCACGGGGCCCTGGAGATCCTGCCCACAAGCAGGCCATTCTTTTCCTCTCAGCCCTGAGTACTCAGGGACATCGCCTAATGGCAAGAACTCCCAGCTGGTCTTTGGACTAAACCATGCTAATAATAACGACTTGAAGCAAAGTTGGAGGAACAGGGACAGAGAGTTCAGAGCCTAAAGGAGACACCTTTCCCCACCACTCATTCTTAGGTACATACGTGTGGCTGGCTGTCACCCACATGGGTGCTGCTTCCCCAGAATGCCCTGCTCTGGTGAACTGATGGGAACTGCAAACAGCAAAGTGAGGTTCGCTCCCCTCTGCAGGAGCCATCTCTGGCCCAGCTTCTCCCAGAAGAAAGTTTCTCTCTTTTTCTTTGCTTCAAGTATCCTAAGGAAATAGCCGACCCAGAAATTCAGAGAAAGAACACCCTTCAGGGAACCTTCTGCCTGTGATTGGAGGACATGGCGAGGCCGTATTCCTCAGGGTGGTCAGACTGGAGCTCCTAGTGCATAGCATTCCCCCGCTAGGACAGAGAAACTGCAGCAGGCAGGAGATTGCCAGTGAGACGGAGAGGACAGTTGGTTATGCATATAAGGGCTTGCGTGATACCTTGGGTTTTCTTTTTTTTTTGGTTTTTCGAGACAGGGTTTCTCTGTGGCTTTGGAGCCTGTCCTGGAACTAGCTCTGTAGGCCAGGCTGGTCTCGAACTCACAGAAATCCACCTGTCTGCCTCCCGAGTGCTGGGATTAAAGGCGTGCGCCACCATCGCCTGGCTGGGTTTTATTTCTTAATAACCAAAATATTTCAATGTGTCTCTGCTTTTCTGGTTATAAAGACTTTGCCATCCTGCTTTTTACTCTTTTTCTGTGTAAAATGATTAACAGCGTATCTTTGGCTAGAGTTCCCTGGTTCTGCTTTAATGTAGTTCTTGGCAGACCGTTCACACTTTGTCATTGGTGGGTCTTAAGAGGGAAAAGGCATTCATTGGAGCAAGGCTAAGATAGTGATGAAAATGGAAATGGTTCTGCTAATAAACTGAAAACCATGGCAGGTTTCGCAAAGCATCCACTGACGAAAACCGGCCCCTCCTCTGGAGCCTAGAAAGCTAACTTTTGATAAGAATGAAAATGGGTTAGCCTTTGATAAGACAGCAGCAAATGGGTTAGCTTTTGATAAGAGTGTGAATGGATTACTGCTTAGTTTGCCTCCTGCTGGAACCAAGCCACATCTAGTTAGTTAAACCCATGTCTAGTCCTCCGTCCACCCCTGCTACCTTCCCTGGCTCTGGCCTTCCATCTTTTTCTCTCCGTGGAGGTGGGGGCAGTTGCATACCAGGACGACAGGAAGGATGCTGTACCTGGGAGGCTTGCCCTGGAGGAACCAAATAAGTTTTAGAATTGTTCGAGTTCAACAAGCCATTTGTATGCGGGGGCGGGGGGGAGGGGGATGGCTTTTGATCATATGAATAAGCCCAAGCGCAAAATAATTACTCAGTAGTGTCCTGCTTGTTGTCTCCATTGTTCTCCAGCACCTGGCCCCAGACCGGTCTCCAAACAAATATGTTGACCTTGACTCGCATCTTCCCCTCCATCCCATCACATTGATGGCATTCTTTCACAAGACAGTTAACACTGAGAACATTTGCCCGCCCTGATTCAATTTAAAAGGCACATGTTAAGATACATACTCAATGAGAATGCTTCCCTTTGCCCAGACATTCAGAACTGTGTTCGAAACTCAGTGTCACTGGCTGGATAGGCATCTTTCTGCCTACCGAAGGAAGGCATTGGCAAAGCACCATGATGGCATGGTGAAGGCATTGTGCCTCCAAACAGAGAGAGTTAGACCTGGTACCCCTGCCCTCCGGGGTACCATAAAGCGTGGTATGTTAATTAAGGTACCAGGCTGAACAATAGGTGTGTCCTAAAGCCAGGAAGCTAAGTGTGGCATCACCCATCCCTGTCTTAAGGCTATGCCGTCCATCCACTCTTCCATGCCTGTTCAGAAATCACAAATTTTAGAAAAGAAGAATGAAAGCATCCTTGCTTGTAACTGACAACCCTTCAACCATTCTGTAGTATATAACAAATGCTTTGAGATTCTAACTGAACCTCTCTGAAGCTCTAGGTTCTTGGTATGAATGTGTGTGTCCCTGTGTGCATCTAGGCATGCATAGAAATGTATAGGTCAGAAGACCTGGAGTCACTTCCACCTCCCGCCTTGTCTCTTGCTATTTCTGTCACCATGCTGCATATTCCAGACTAGCCAGACCTCAAGCTTCCCGGTGCTTCTCAGGCCTTTACCTCCCACCTAATTAGGTATGACCTCATCTAGCTCCTTCCCCCCTACCCTTTTCTTTTTAAAGTGGGTTCGGCTCTAGGGATTCAACAGTAGAGTCTCAGGCTTGCACGGTAAGCGTTTCTGCCCACTGAGCCTCTCCCTACCCACAAACACTTTTTGAGCAATGAAACTTTGTCTACGTTGTCAATTGTCCATAGAAATCCACAATACCCTTTTATTTTATTATTGTTGTCTTTCATTTCACCAAGAAGTTGAACAGTGATTTCCAGTCAAATTAGAGAGTCAATGTTAATTAGAATAGCAGTATTTGATCTGAATAGTTGTATGCACAGCAGGATGCCTTGGGTTTAAAAATATAAATATTAAGGTCGTCTTTGTCTGCCCCCTTGATTTCTTGAGTTCCAAGATTATCTCTGATTTTCTGTTACCAAATTCCCCTCATAATTAGGTTCTGAAAGCCCAGTGGGGATGCCCCCACTGGGAGTCTGAGAAGAGGCTCACCATAGGCTCTGCACCAGCCAGGCACAGGAGTTACTAAATACCAAACTAGAGTCCTTCAGCGGACTAAAAATGTCTGTGCCGAAGGAAGCTTGCCTAAGGGTCTCTTGAGAGAGAGGGAGAGAGAGGCCTGAACTGTGCTCTGGGGCAGCTATCCACAGAGGTTTAGCGCCTGACAGAACAAGAGGTGTCTGCTGTGGAAAGTGGGCAGGCTCAGTTGGTAGCTGCATGCCAGGGCCCATGCTCCCCAAGGCAGGGACAGCATTGAGTAGAAGCCTAGGCTAGGACAAGCTGCTTTCTCATGTCCTGACAGCCTCGGACATCCCCTGAGAGCAGCAGCGTCTCTTTAGGAAGGACCCCGGAACCAAAGACAAGCCCTCGCCTTTCGGCCTCAGCTGTGTGTCTTCCGGGAATCTAGGGCCGACCAGGGAATAGTTTTACTTTGTTTTTATACACTGTGCAAATCTTACCAACGGACTTCAAATAAATGTTGGTTTGAGGTCAATTTTTCAGTTCCCTGATTTTATGTACAGTTACAATTCCCTGCCATAATAGACAGACTTCTTTAAAAAATATAAAAACTATTTCTCCTTGAAAATTGATTTCCCTGTTAAATACTTGGAGACAGATGCTATTAAATGGACCCTGTAGATGAGGAGCCTTTTCTGATGGAAGCCCTCCTGCTGCCCAGACAGGCCCTATGTATCTGGATTATACATTCTTGATCCTACTGTAAATTTATGCCCTTACTATTCTGCGGAAGCCAACAATAATACCACAGTTGACTCCTGACTTTCCTCATAATGAGCAAACTTTCCATAATCGACTACTTCCTGTAAAATCGCCCTGTGTTTTTGAGATCGCCTGTGTCGAGGTGATCATCTAAGGGTCTCCCCAAAACTCCGCTGCTTTGCTGCCCTTCCTTAAAAACTCAGTGGACCCCTGGTTAGGGTCCAACAGCTATGCTCTGCCTGGAGCCAGGAAGGCTCCCTCGATGAGATGGATGGCTTCCCCTATGCCACCCCCAGGTGCATGTACAAAACGCACAGGGGCTCTGCAAGGCTGAGAGTGAGACCTTCTGGACCCTGCAGAAGGCTTGGGCTACTGGCTACCTACCAGGTGGAAGAAGGGAGTGAGTATCTCTAAATCATTGTTTGAAAGGGAGAGCCAAGGAGGGCTTGACTATGAAGGATTCAGACAACGGGGGCGGGGGTGTCTCAGCCTCACCTCTTGCATACAGTACCCCAATATTTTTCGGCTCCCTGTGGCTGGGAGCATCTCGCTATGTTAAGGCTCACTGAGACTCCCCAGTTTCCTTAGCGGGCTCGAAGGACACCGAGGGAATATTTATGTAATAAGATGCGAAGTTGCTATGGCAAATACTATAGCAACCTAACACCTCCTGGAGCCAGGCAGGGGCCTGTAACAGCAGTCTAAATTTACATTTACTGGAGTGTCATTTTATCGACACTCTTAGCATCTCGTCCTGACAGGATGTTAAAATATGTTTTTCTGCTCGAGTTGGAGCAAAATTAGCACACTGTTGTTGGAGTTTAAGGGTAGTCTTCACGACTTCTGGAAAAAGCTAGCAGACTAATCCTGGAAGGGGTTAGATGGCAGGCTCCAGGTGAGTTTATAAGTGTCTCTTGTTTTGCTAAGCATGGGACTCCATCGCCTTGCCTTAACTGGTTTCCGCCTTTTCTCTGCAAGCGATACAGAGGCATGCCTGACCATGAAAAGGGAACTTGTTCTCAACGCTGCTGCTGTGTGCTGTCAAGGGCTTGCTCGCCTGTGATTTCAGTAGATGCTCTCAGAAGATACTTTCAGCATGTTAGCTCACTGCCCTACCCTTGAAAGACAGCTAGCATGGTTTCAGAGCAAACCTACTTCTCATATAAAAACAAAATACAGCCTCTGAAGGAAGGAAGTACCTAAGGATGGCGAATGTAGCAGAAAATATGGCTGTTGCAGTGCGAGAGGGAAAGTTTGGATTTCTCATCTTTTGCCCTTCTGAGTAGCAGAACTATCTATTTCAATGTATTTTGTAAAGCTCAATAGAGATAATTTTACATTATTTGGTTTTAGACAGGCCTGCTTATACAACACGTTTTTAAAAGCCTTCTGCTTTGTTAATGACTTAAGAAATGCAGAGCAAGTCTGTTTTCCTTGTTGGCTCGTGGCTCTTTCTCACAAATCACTGGGAGCTGAGGCTACCATGAGTGCACACCTGAGGTTCTTGAGGCCTAATTACAGAGACAGCCCTCCAAGACCATGTTTCAGATCCATTAAATGTGAGCATGGCTGAGAAGCCCTAGATATGAGGGCCAGTTACTAATGAAAAGTTCTTACCCGTTGATTTTCTTCCATGTCTCTCCGTCTCAAGTTTTAAAGTGTGTCTCTAAGGCTGTCAAAGTGGGACACTGGCCAAGAGAATCAATATCAAACCATATTACAACATAGCTGCTGCTAACATCTTAGCACCATGATATACTGCCGATGGGCATCGATGTCCTTATCCTCATGTTTTTATATCTCATTGTTCATCTAAGCACACTCGGTGGCGTCAAGCTATTAGACCCTGGCCAGACATCATCTTGATCAGGTAGCCACACACTAATGGAAAAGGAGACCCTGGCCAGACACTATCCCGATCAGATAGCCACACACTAATGGAAAAGGAAACCCTGGCCAGACATTATCCCCATCGGGTAGCCACACACTAACAGAAAAGGAGACCCTGGCCAGACATCATCCCGATCAGATAGCCACACACTAATGGAAAAAGGAACCTGAAAAAAGTCATTGTTTCCTCTCTCATTTTCAGAAATTCCATTTTCCATTGCATGTTTATCTTGTAATTAGAAGTCCTGGGAATTGATGCTTAAAGCAGCCTGCAAGTTGTTATCATATTATGCTTTCCTATGGCTCCGAGATGCTTCTCTTGTGCCGATTGAGTAGTTTTGAGACTTGGAACAAACAATGTGTTCAGAACTGGGGCATCCTGATTTCAGGACACAATGTATAAAATCTCCTGAGAAGTTTTTAAGGAAGAAATTTTTTTTATTTAAACTCTAACCACTAGCAGGGGAGCAGAGAGAATCTTCTCTGGGGCCACAGTTGCTGACATGTTAACTGCAGTGCTTCAGACTGGACAATGCATGTTCCACGGTGAGTCCTTTCTGATTCTACAGCTTCTGGGTTTACACTTGGGGCAAGTGGCCATTGCATCTCAAAGCGGTTATATACATTTTCATTTCCCAGCATTACTTTCGAAACGTTTAAATATCTCACTGTACTATTAGGTACACACTGCAGTAGAGTATTGTTTAGTGATACATCTCATCAGATTTGGAAAAAGAATCATGTTGTAGAGATTTTTAAATGGCACAATCAAAGGTTCTCAGTGTGGTTGCCAAGTGATAAAAGCGTTTACAAAATTACATATGTGACTAATCCCAAATGTGTTCTTACATAAGTGTACATGCAAAATATATATGTTAGGAGGAGAGCTATAAGGAAATAAGTAAAAATATTTAGAGTGTGTCTGTAAAAGATGATAATTTGATTTTTTTTATTATAAATGATTTTTATTTTTCCTTCTTTGTGTATTTCCAAAATGCCTACAGTTGTAGAGCAGTGTACATATGTAATGAACATGAGGAACATTAAGTTTAAAATTCTGTACCATTAAAAGTTAGCCAGACATCACATCTGGCTGGGTGTGAGGGTATAGCTTTCAGAAAGAAGAGTACATAGAACAGCTGCAGATGATGAGAAAAAGCTTCCAAGTTCTCTTAAAAAAAATGTGAATAATATAGTTGCTATGAAAAGGTGAACATGATAAAAGATGATGGAACACATATTAATTTCAGCAGCCTTAAAGTCCAAGCCCCCCTCTCCGCTAACATTGGTTTACACAGACACCAAACCTGTAGCAAAAATGAATCCTGCAATGGTAAGTCAGCTGGGTGCTGGCAGTGTAAGGAACCTTAGGATGTTAGCAAGTGTTGCATAGTAAAGGTGCACCCAGGAAACTGCTTTTAAGTCAACTCCAACAAAAATATTCAGAAAACTTGCACAATCTGTCTTCTGGTTGAAAGATATTTCCTTAAAGAGCACCTGCTCTATGGGTATAGACAGAAAGAAGAAACAGTTTGAAGAAGTGTCAGGATGTGAGTGGATGAACCATGCACACAGTTGCAGCCAGTGTCCTCTGTTACCCAGCTCTCCAAAGTGATAAAGAGAAAAATAGGGATCCTTCTCTCTGAACATGAGCACAGTAAATGATTGATCTAAGCTGCAATATCAGCCCTTTGACTTCCCATGGTATCCCCTATTTTCTTTGCACCCCCAGGGCCCGCGAGAGCCCACAAGACTATCAGTGTATTGGCTCAACATCTAATTTCAGGACTTACTGAAGTGCCTCTCCCTGTTTCCCTGTTCCCAGGGCTTTCCTTTATAAGATATGCCTCTAAATACATCTTTGAAATAGAAGTCTGAGGGAGAACATGCAGGACAATATCAATCTCACTGCACTTCCCACACCCAGGGAAGGTTGGCTCTGGAAGAGACACTACAAGCAATATGTTTTCCTTCCTCAATATTCTGAGTTCAATAAGGACCAAAATTGAGTTTTTGTACCCCCAGTAATAAGTGGAATTACTTAATAAATATAAAAAGTCAATAGTGGACCTTCTTGAGTTATTGTAATTATAAGTTGTAGGACTCAATCTGTATCATATTTGGCTAGTCTTTTGGGGACAGGATGAGAACTTATATTCTTCTCTTAGTGACTTACCAATCGGTTTCTATTTTTATCTTCATACCAATTCTTCTAGTACAGTTTGCATAATTCCTAAAACCATCCCTTTCCCTGGCCTTAGCTCTTGGCCTCTGTGATTATCTGAAGCATTGTCACAATACAAAGCAGTGACAAAATTGAACAACATCCACTGGATCATTACAGTGTGTCTGGGACCATGGCTTTTGTCTGGAAGTGCCAGATTAAAGGGGAAATTACTAAAGTCGTGTAAGACTAATTAAGACTCGGTCCCTGAAGTGAAAGCATTGCTCATAAATTCTAAGAAGCCTTACAGCCTGTTATGTCCTCCTTTGCCTAGGATAGCCTTTGCCAAGGATAGCCTTTGCTAAGGATAGCCTTCACTTGCTGTGCACTCAGTTACTGCCTGAAGCCAGCAGGGAACCCTTGCTATAAAGAATGGTGAGAGATGAGAGACTCTGAAAAATGACAGTTCATCTCAGCTCTGTGAGTCTGAGAGAAACTTTTGTGTGCTTTAAGCCAACAGGGTGAGCACGTCTGAGGTGTGAGAGTCTCTCCCCATGCCCCACATAGGGCCCTTTGCCCTGCAGAATTCCCAGCATTGCACACAGTAGGCGAATGGGGGATCTTTGGATAGACAAGAAGCTACAGCTAGGAAGAACTTATTTCACATCACTTGGGGGATATTTTTGTTCTTGATTTGGAGTCAAACATGAAAACAAAGACTATAATTTCCCTATACTTCACAATGTTTTCACATTTTTCAGATAAGGACCCTGAGATATTTGCCCCAAGTCTGAGACTTGGTATCAAGCTTCAAAGTCCCCCTCCCCCAACCCTGTGTCTGTATATGTGTGCATGTGGGAGGCCAGAGGACATCCTTGGCTATGGTTTCGCAGGCACCTTTTAGGTTTGCTGGCCCACCCTCTCATCTGCTAGCCTAAAACTCACCCAGTAGGCTGGACTGGTTGGCCAGCTGGTGGGATCCAAGGATCCAACTGTCTCTATCTCCCACAGGGCAGCAGGGGTCACAAGCCTGTGCTGTGATACCTGGCTTGATTCCTTTAACGTAGGTTCTGGGAGATCCAATTCAGGGCCTCGGGCTTACCAGGCAAGCACTTTACCGACTGAAGTTCATCCTGTCCCCTCCCCTTGTCCTTCTCAAATCTATTGGCGCCTCCCTCCTTCATGAAGCCCATGCCCACTGAGATCCAGTATTGGTAGGAACAGCAGTATGGAGGTACAGAGAAGTTTGCAGTTTCTCTCACAGCCACTGCTCCTTAGAGACACTAGCTGGTCCCCCAGGCTACTTCGCTCTTCCCTATGGAGTTGAGCTTTCCTCATTGTGTATCAGAGACTCGTGTGTAACTCTTTAGGGCAGAAAGAATGAAACACCCTTTCAGGTTATTAAATCATGGGGAAATATGGATAGGTAAAGGACAAAGCTAAGAGAAAGAATGGTATTGTTTGAAATTAGAACAAGGTTGAAATTACTGCAGATGAAAAATATATCTTTATTTTATTTTGTTATTATTTTGCTAGTGAAAGTTGTTAGGTCCTATTGGGGAGGCTGCTCATTCATTTCCCGGCCACTCAGACTTCCGAAATAATCATACAGAAACTGTATTATTTAAATTACTGCTTGACCAATCATTTAAGCATATTGCTAGCTAGCTCTTACATACAGAATTAACCCATTTCCATTATTTTATATTTTACCACGAGGCTCGTGGCCTACTGGCAAGGTTCTAATACTTCTGTCCCTGGTAGAGGCTACATGGTGTCTCTGTTGACTCTGCCTTCTTTCTCCCAGCATTCAGTTTAGTCCCCCCACACACACCAAGCTCTGTTTTGTCCTATCACAGGCCAAGCCAGCTTCTTTATTCATTAACCAATGAAAGCAACACATACACAGAAGAACCTCCCACCCCAAGGTCCTGGGGACTTTTTAATAGAAATTAACATTTTAACTAGACGTTTTTTCCCAACCCCTGCTATGTAACATTTAGGCTCCTAAGGAATATTATAACTGATGCCAGATCATCAGCCCTGTGTTAACAAAGTGCTTTATAGAAAGCTCTCCACAGCACTTTCTCTCTCGAGTTCAATAAGAAGCAAGTAACAAGAGAACTGCCTCCTCCGAGGAATTCTTTTAACCTTTCAGAAACAAAATATTTCATGCTAATTTCTGCTTAATTAGAAGGAAGTCTTTTTTTAAAAAAAAATATCATTGATGATGGGCTTGAAGCCTGTTCCATCCCTGACCCCTTTAATTTAATCAAGGTCACCTAATAAACTTGCCCAAACAGCTCTATTTCTCAATTAGAAAAAAGGTAGTGCCATTTCAGAGCATTCAGTGTGTGATTAATAGCCCTGAACGGGGGATTCAGCATATGCAGGGCCTTTGTGAGGAGCCGCTGGTGAGAATAAAAACTTGGTACCTGGAAATCATACTCGTCAGAAACTCAAATCACCTTAATGAGCAAAGCAAAAACCTGGCTGAGCGAAGATGTGAGGAAGGTTATCCTACCCAATATAGAAAAGGTCCTAATGTCTGAACTTCTCTCCCCATGGGAGGGGGCAGGAACCGCTATAATTTAGCCATGCAGACAGTTTATAAAGCGCATGCTACTTTTTCCTGCTCAAGGGCTCAGAAAAGATGGACTCTAAGTTGCCCAAATCAGGCTTCTGGAGAACTCCAGTGTAGAAATAAGTCTGTTGTTAGAAGGGTGGAACCAGAGCCATCTGTGTGGATGAAATGCCTGGCATTCTGAGAAGCTGCCCTGGGCCTCCTCCTGAGCTGAAAGATGGCCAGACGCCTCCAGGAGCTGTTTTGAAGACAACGTTATTCAGGTGTGAAAACAGTAGAGCTGTGGAGAAAGGAACCTGTGAGACTGAGCACTGGCCTCCCCAGTGAAGTGCTGACCAGCGTGGAGAAATAACCGAGCCACACCAAGCCAGACTCCTAGATGCAGCTTAGTGTTGTTTCTGGGACAACTTGCCTGACAGTGTCTCCTCTCCAGCCACCAGCTTTCTTAAAGGCAGCGTGCGCCCATGCTTAGTCTCCTTAATAAGGTTACAGGGAAGAATCGATGAAAGGATTTATGGCAAGTTGAAAATACCTCGCTCTGCAGTGGAGAACAACAGTGGCAGGTACACACAGATGGTATGAGTGAGCGTACCGTTCTGAGCTACTCAGAAGGATCACCTGGGGACCTACCCGTGCCCTGGGATAATGACCAGTCATCTGTTTCCAAAACACTCCCCAGGTGATTCTGAGGTACAGAGGGTGGAGAGAGGGCCCATAACATGAGGGTTGGTGGTTCTTCGTTATAGGAGGGAAGGAAGAACAGACAAGGTAACAATACGAAAGAGACTAAAACCAAGGTCAAAGGTCAACGTGTGATGGACAGGAAGTGACTGGGCTAAAGGAAAGAGAACGGAGAGGAAGTGATGTTATTCTAGCTTGCAAGGCCCTGCTGAAGAAATTGCCTGCAGCAGGCACAGTGAGTATACACTGATTAGCGTAGGAAGGGTCACTTGAAGAGGGAAGCGGGAAGGGCTGGTCCAGCCAGGGTTCCTGCTGCACAGCCAAGACCATTCTCCCATGTTGGTGGTCAGAGAGGAAGCAGGCGTGCCAGGCAGTTTCTGGGGAGTCACGTCTTTGTAGCCTGTAACCAACCCGGAAAGAGCTTGCCTACCTGAGGGACCTCCTCTCCTGTGGTCGAAGCCAGGCCAAAGGCTGAGGTTCAAGCGTGATTAGTTCTAAAAGTTCAACCTGACCTCTGTGAGAACCACGAGGCAGCCACGATGGGAAAGATAGCGGCTAAGAAGAGTATTACAGGACAGGGCGTGGGGATCGGAAGGATGGAGGCAGCCTGGAGGATTCGTGGAAGTGCCCAGTCACAGTCTCAGGGGAGGCAGTAAGCAGCATCCGGAGTAGAACAGGAAAGGGGTTGAGGAAATGTAGGAGCATTTCAGACTACAGAGATGCCTGGAGGGCCATGCCCAGGGACTAAAGCTGGGACAAGGCTCTTTCCCTGACAGAGATGCCTTTAGGAGGAACTAAAAGAGATTAGATGCCGAAACCTAATGAAAGACTGGCACAGCCATCTGTAGGTCACGTTAAGGTCTGCTCCTCCGACCCTGCCACACCCGGTGACAGACAGCTCCCCGCAGAGGAGGAGAGTGAGAGGCCGCTCTGAAGCAAGTTGAGGTGAGATTGCATGTGGAGAGTGGACTTCCCTTCTCAAAGCATGGGTGCAGCTGGATTGGGTTGAGTCAGAGAGATCAGGTTCAGAAAGCAGAGCTTAAGAAAAGGCACTGAGGGCTGGTGGGCTGCCCAGGGCAGGATGTGTGTGCTCCTCAGAAAATGGTATCAACATCATTATTATTATTACTATATCATCACCATTTGTGTGTGTGTGTGTGTGTGTGTGTGTGTGTGTGTGAGTGATACATGCATCAAGAAAAGAAAAATAATGCCTTTTAGGGGGGAAAGTCATGAGGAACGTTCAGTGACCATCTGCTAAGGGAGGCTGCTGTGAGTTGGAGGAGCGACGGCTTCTATCCATGCCCAGCAGACTGTTAGGAAAGCCTGTCCCTTCTTCTACTGGCCTTGCCCGTCTATCTGCCTAGGCCAGTGATCTCATCCTTCCTAATGTTGTGATCATTTAATATGGTTCCTCATGCTGTGGTGACCCCCCCCACCGTAAAATTATCTTCATTGCTACTTTATAACTGTAATTTTGCCACTGTTGTGGATTGTAATGCAAATATTTTTGGAGATAGAGGTTTGTCAAGGAGGTCACGACCCGCGAGCTGAGAGCCTCTGGCCATGGTACCCCCTGGAAGCCACTGAGTCCTTAAGTTTCTACTTCTGCACTATTTTCTCCTACGTCACTTCCGCTTCCTCCCCAGCACTCTCAAGCAACAACCTCCCCACTGCCCCCTCACGCACATGCGCGCACTCACACACACGTGTCACCACCCACTGTGGAAAGAGCCGAGCTCACTGACTTCTCCTCAGACTCTCCTTCATGCTAGCCTCTGAGGTAAGATGGATTAGGGTGAGTGCCCTACGCCCTTGGGCAACCCTGTCTCAGCTTAGCCCAGAGTGGCACTCAGCTGGGTTTCCTGTCGTCACCCCTTCTCTCGCCCTGAGGACTCCAAAGTTTGCTTGGACCTGAGAACACATAGGTCAGTGTTGGTGACAGTGGACTTTGCCTGCTGTTGGAAGTCAGCACGGCCTGTTCCCTTTTGCTTGTTTTCCTCTGAGGAAAAAGGGGTAAGTGAGGTCGTGGAGGGGGACAGGGTAATTGGAAGAGTGGTAAAAGCTGATACAGGCCGAGCCGCAGCAGGTCAGGAGCCCAGCCACGCCGCATGGGCCTACCCCGGCTGCAGGCGTCTTCATTAGGAAGAGCCAAGATGGGAAGGGACAGAGGACGTCTTTCCTGAGTCACCTGCTGCCGCTTGCACCTCCAGGCTCACATTTAAGCCGCCATAATGCCAGGCTCTGTTTACCTGCACTCCTCAAATTACCCTTATTCCGCCGGCCTCACACAAAGATGGAATAGACACTGCCTTGTGCTTCTGTTTAGCTCTCCCTAATAATAGCTAATGTGCAGACGATAATGCGCACTGCAAACATAAAATGTTATGTCAATGCTAAGTCGTAATAATAATAATCCTGCAAAAGCGTAGCATAAGGAATTTCCGTGAGCAATTTGAGGACGCGTGCTGCTTCAGTGGGAATACAGGTGTTATTGAGCAGACCAATTGTACTCCGCTGCCTCCTTTAAGAGGCTCAGTAGCAAAAAGATTGGGTTTTTTGGCAGATATCCCACTATGCCCCCAGCTCTGTGCCTGGCCACCAGGAGGCATGGGCAGAGACAACGTCCCCAGGGTCCAGGCCTTCATTGAGGTGTTTGGTGTTTTTCTCTGGTCCTCATCTGCCACCAACAGTAGACCAGGGAACAGACCGTTGGGAGCTCAGAGCTTCTGGAAGATCATCTTCTGCCCCCTCTTCTCTCACTGGAGGCACAGACAGAGGGAGCAGATGGGTGAGTTCCAATGAACAGGCAATGTTTATCACCTTCGGGTTACTTAAGGAGCCAGGATTCAGCATTGGTCTCTGGCACAATTAAGGGAGCCGCATTAACAACTTATACTCCATGATCTCAGAGGCAGTAAGCATCCCTGAGCCATCCTAGAGGATAGAGGGCATAAAAAGGGGTCCCCACGTGATCTGTGTCAGGGCTCTGGACTGCAGAGGAATGAGATCAATTTCTCCTGTGGAAAATGGGTTTATTTTAGACCAGGGTCATCCCCTCTGCTTTTGTAGCTGAGCCTCTGCAGCTGAACTCTCCCCAAACAGCCAGAACGGACTACTTGATCTCCACCGCAAACAACCCACTTCAGTCCGGACTCCCACCCCCACCCCCTTCTCAGACTGCAGCATGTAGCTGGCTCTTGGGTACCTGTTGGGCCACAGTCTGTACCGTTAACCAGCTGTGTCACCTCAGGGTCACTTAGTCCCGTCACCTGTAAAATAGACTCGATAAACATATCCACGGTATCACACTCTTGTGAGGGTGGGAGGGAGTGAAGGCTGTGCAGATGCTGTGTTCAGTTTTCATGTTTGGCTTCGGATTTGGGTGGGGTGATTTTTTTTCTTCTTCTGATAGTGTAGTGGTGGTGGCCGCATTGGCAGTTCTGAACGTAGGGCCTCATGAGGAGAAGGCAAGTATTCTACCACCAAGGACCCAGTCCTGAAAGTTGTACTTACCACTCTTACTCTGACTGTAGCTACTGCAGTTATTTGGGGGAGACGTGGCAGGAAAACAGAATGGTGACCGTAGCTTTTGTCCAAGTGTCCCCCAACTGCTAGAGGGGAGCCGAGGATGTTGGGTAGGGCTGAGCTTTCACAGGTGTGAAAGGGGCAGGGGACATGTGGAATTAACCAAGGAATACAACCAGAGTGGCTGGCCAGGTATGCCATTCCTTCCAAAGGAGTCAAACAGAATAACCCAGGCTAGCTCAGGAAATGGAGTGGAAAGAACGGGAGCTTCCAGATGTGGTCTCAGCATCAGTCCGTCAGCACCACCCAGCAACCTGGTGTGTCCAACCTTCAGGCCAGGCTACTCCAAACTCCAGGCCTGGCAGAGGACCTAAAAATAGTTGTTTCAATCAGCCTACCAGGAAATTCTAATAGGAACTAATATTTGAAGAGCATCAGGTTAATGTAACCCTGGAGGCCTTATAAGGTCCTGATTTCCATGGCTTACAAAAATAAAGGGGGGGCATTTTTTTATCACAACGATCTCAGAGGCACGAAGAGCATTAGAAACTGTGCAGAAGGCATGGAGGGTCCTGGCTTGCATTCTGCTGCTAAGAACCAGTCCAGTGCACACTTCCTGCTGTGGTCAGCTCTTGCCTTAAGCATGACTTTTTGGGTGCACAGCATTATGGTCTCTGCCATAGTCCAGCGAATGGGGATCTTGGTTACCCCACAAGAAGATTTACACAGAGCAGCAGATAGACCTATAAAAGAGTCCCCAGGTCACTGAGTCTTAGCTACAGCCCTTAAGACATCAGAAGGCAAAGTTGTAACAGAGGGAGGCCCTGAAGGCTCTGAGATATTGTAGGATTATCTTCCGAGGCCTTCAGCTTCCCCTTACCCCCTTGTATATAAGGACAATTACCTGCCTGGACAGCACCTAGTGAAGTCCTGAGGAAAAGACTGTCTTTGTACATGGGAAAGAAATACACAGTTTAACCACATCCTCCCAGCATCCCAGGAGTACAACTGGCAAAGTCAAGAGAGAATGTTAAACACAGCATTCCCCAAAGACACAAAGACGAACAGTTCCAGAGAAATGCAAATATTGCTAGCAACAATATGTTAAAGCATTTTATTATTTAGTTACATCTTGCCTGAGCATGAAAAAGATATTAACACACTGTCAGCTTACTGGGACATAACCCAAAATAACTTACATTTTTCATATATTGCTAATTATTTTTCTGAGGCTGGCTCAGGCTGGTAAGATAGAGATTTCAAGGCTTTCACCAGATTATTTACTTAAAGAAGCTAAGCATGCCATTATCTGTTCCCATGGAAACCCAGTAAGTAATACAGGCAATGGAGGAGGAGGTCACTTTGACCATAATTAATATAGAAAATAATAGTTTATATAGAATCTGGTAAAGGATACAATGAGATACCGTGTAATACCTTTAAGTCTTTTCCTTAGCAATGCACTGTAATCTCTACATCAGTTCTTACACTCCAGTGTCACTTCACAAGTTTTACTAGTTCAGTGCTCATCTTCCAAATGCAGTGCAGTTTTGCTTAGTGGGATTTGCCCAATGTTTTCAACTGCTCTTTTGCTTCAGACAGTCCCAGTGTCTAGAATTTTCTAAAGTACTCAGCAAGTAAGAATACACGCGTGTATCTGTCAGCTTTACCCTTCTTAAATTGTATATAATATGGCTCCTTGCCTTGATTTCTCAATAAGTAGTGGGTTTGAGGAGTAACTGGTAATAATCCAGGTCTCACTAGATTCGGTGGTACCTTTAAAGTTGCCAGCGGTTGGTTAGGTTGTGTTCAGTATACTTTACAAGCCGGGTATTGTGTCAGATTCGCTTGAATGCTGAAATTTGGTGACCCACATGGATGGCTCTTCCTACAGATCTCCAATGTATTGGAACACAGCACATTGTATGGATGTTTTGATTCAGAGGTAGATATTCATTTTAATCCTTACCCTAATTTGAATAGTGGATTTCTTGCAGTCTCTTAAGGTGGCTTTTACTGTAGAACCTTGGTGACACATTTCTCAAGACTGTTTAATTTAGTGCAGTGTCCCAGAAAAAAAAAAAAATAAAGCAGAAAAGAAGAAAAATGAGTTGACCTTTCAAGTTTCTGGGTTTCTAACACACCAAAATTGACAGGCAGTATTAAGATTTTGTTTCTCTCCAAGTTCTAGTCCAAGGAACACAACACAGCCTCCGCCAGGCACCCTTGTCAAAGGGGTCACACGTCTGGGGCCACCGCAAAACTCTGAATAACGTTTTCTGACAAGAAATAGGTTACCTAAAGTTAAGTGGAGTCAATGCCCAATTTCTCACCCTTTAGGAAATAACTACTTTGCCACCACGGGTATGACCAAGTTTGTTTTTTGTAAATATTAAGCCTGAAATTGTTTAATCAGGAAGATAAATCAGTTACGTGCCCTAATTATAAAGAAGGTGACGCAGTTGGTGGTGGTATTAATTTATTGTGGGGTGGGGAAAGGTACAGCCGTTTCCTTTCCTTCCCTCTCTTTTCAAACGCAATGATCTTGCATTCCTGTCCCAGGAGTGCACCCAACACCATAGTCTGCTTGCCAGGCACAATGGTCATGACTTAACCAAGAATCAGGACTCTCAGCTGGACCACTCCATAGGCTAATAGGACAAACCCTAAAATAATGGGTGGAACTTTTTCTGTATGTATTTATGTTCAGATGATTTATTAAAATAATGCTGCTGGCACATGCTTTATAGCTGCTTGCATTTTGCTACACAGATTTCAAGATATCTTGCAGACTCTGCAATTCATTTGGAAAACGTAATTTTCATCCCTGCATACTAATCGATTTCTTCACAAACACCTGCTATCAGTTATGATAATAAAAATGCCACCCTGAATTGAAAAGGGGCCAAATAGAGCTTCCCAAGGAAATGACTTAAGTGTCTTTGAATGCCACTAAATGTGGTAATGTGCTTGTGTAGTGCCAACACTTTCTTCATCGTTTGCATCCTCGGTGGTTCTACCCCGTTACAGCATCCGTCTTCTGGATGAGGCCTCAATGCCCTTGCCTTTGGAGCAGTGAGCTGGCTGCTCAGGGCAGGCGCGATCTGAGATTCGACTGCACGATGTTAGAAAGCACTAACCCAGGCTCCTGGGTTATTTTCTGATTTTATACATCTGTGGGAAGTGTAAAAGCACCTGCTCCTGGGCTTTACACACCCAGATACACCAAACCGAGTTCCCTTTATTTGTTCTCTTCAGCCTCCAGTTCATTCCATGCACCATCACCGGACTAATCCTCCTAAATCACCAATCTCATCTCACCCTTCCGTTACCCCAAACACCTTCAGCGCGTCTCACCCCCTTGGGTCTCAATGCCCCCATTCCCTCACAGGCTCCACCTCTTGCCCACTGCTTCTAGGCAGACATTTGCCTTTGTAAGCGAGTGTCTCTCATTACTGTCCAGAACAGCCTCCCTCTCGTGGTCACTGCCGGGGCCTTTGCTTATGGTCTTGCTCCCGAGTGATCCTTCCCCTCTTCTAGGGTTTTCATCTTCCAAAACACACGTTTCTAGCAATCTGTTGTCTCCTTCATTTGTCCAACCCCTCTAGGGTAGATTCCCTTGTCATATACCTTGATACTAAGTTGCTTATTTATTCATTCAACCAAAATTTATTGAGTACCTATTTTATGCAAAACATCATTCTACCCCTTTCACCCTTTGAATTCATTAGTTTCTTTTCAGTGTGCCAGTATTTATTTATTTATTTATTTGGTCGTTTTGAGACAGGGTTTCTCTGTGTAGCTTTGGAGCCTATCCTGGAACTCACTCTGTAGACCATACTGACCTCGAACTCACAGAGATCCTCCTGTCTCTGCCTCCCGAGTGCTGGGATTAAAGGTGTGTGCCAGCACCACCTGGCTTTTTATTTCAATAGACTTGTGAAAAGTGATCTATTCTGTGTTCTCTTTTGTGATCTAAGGTGCCCAGACAGACTTAGGTATAAGGAAGTATGCAGTAAATGCTTGTTGACTAGTTGATCCCTAATGGCTTTACACTGGGAATATTCTGGTTAATTGCATGTTCTATTTGATTAGTATTTCAGTGTGAACTATATATAGATTTTCGTTTTTTGCTAAGTGGAATACTGTATAACACTTAACTGTAAAGCTATTATTAACATGGTTTGATGTTCGCTCTGTGGTTATCAACTGTGCCGTGAAGCCTACAGGTAGCTAGCTGACCTCGTTCTGGCCCTAGGTCATGGCAAAGGGCAGGTGGAACATGGACCTGAACTCAGGGGGCTCTATACCTTTACGTACCATAAGTCAAATCCGTGGAGACACTTCTAGCAGCGAGCCTTGCAAGTGTTACTTTACTATTCTCTTCCTGTCCAAAGTAAACCGTGGCTTTTCCGTAAGGGGAGAGAAAGAGTAGGCTGCTGCATGGAGAGTATGTGGGAGACGCAGTTTCTGAACAGTTGTTAAGGATCAAACTCATGAACCGACGGAGCAGTGTCGGTTAGAGCAAGGCTGAATGACTAAAGGCCCGGTTTGTGATCTGTCTCAGTTACTCTGACCAAACCAATGATGGATTTCTCGTGTCTCATATGGCCATCACCTGCTGAAATAGGACTCAGTAGACTCCCATCTGGGCCTGATGGGGTGACTCAGATGGGGCTAGTTTTTATAAAGAAACCCCTGATCCAGGGCCCTTACCAGTGGGAGTGCCCAGCATGCTGTTGTTATGTTGCAAAGCTCCCACAGCATGAAGATGGAAGCAGGGCAAGAGATTCCAATCCTGTCTTTGCTCACACCACCCTATCACTCGGTGTTAGATGTTTCTGGAGCCTTGAGGTTTGTAAGACCCTGAGCACACTGCCTTGATTTTTCTGTGAGGAGATGGGAGATTATACAAATTAAATCTGCATCAACATACTGAGACTTTCAGGTTTCAGGGAGGAGCAGAGCAGGCACTCAGCCTTGCAGGGAAAAAAAGAATTTTAATCTTTCGGCAAAACAGGTGGAACTAGGTTTCCATTCTGATAGCAGTTAGAGAAAACAATCTGTGCAGTTTGTCCCGGCAATAGAGCAAGAAGGAGCATTGTGCAGAGTGGTTCCCCCCTCCCCTGGGAGGCTGCTGCGTGCCTCAGCCTGTGAAACAGCTGCTTAGTTGAGAGAAAGAAGTAGTTCAAGAGGCCGAGGCGTCGTACAGCCCGAGAGAGGACAGTCACACAGCAGATATGGTGCTTGCCAAGAGTTCTGAGCATCCTCAGCACTGGGCATGGCAGACAGGCTTATGGGAAGGTGTCCAGGGCTGTGGGGAGAGGTCAAGAGGCAGGAGTTTTGAGGGATGAGGCCTATGCTCTCTGGAAACATTCGTAGATAAGATAGGAAAACTTGAATAGATTAAACAGATTCTGGGGCTGTTGCTCACAGTATTTGTCTAGTAGGGGTGCCCACCCTACAGAATCAATTCCTAAAGTGATCCACACCAACTATTAAACAAAGAGCCCTGAGATACAGTGATCGGAGTTTAACTTCCGAGTTGATTTGAATCCCAGTTTACGCGAGACTTTCCTTCCCACCAAATGATGCCTCAATCTGGGCAGGAAGGTGACTCTCCCAACTTCTGTTTCTCATTCAGCCCTGGCTGCTCAGGCCTATGCCCTCAAAGAGGAGAATGATAGTCTCCGGTGGCAACTGGACGCCTACAGAAACGAGGTGGAGCTACTGAAGCAAGAGAAAGAACAGCTCTTCCGAACAGAAGAAAACCTCACCAAGGACCAGCAGCTCCAATTCCTCCAGCAAACCATGCAAGGCATGCAGCAGGTACCGATCACATGGTGCTGAGAGGATGGGCCTGGGTGCACTTCCGTGGGGATGAAAGACAGCTGTTGGCCAGAAAGGGGGAAGAGGAGAAAGGATGACCAAAAAGCTAAGTCCATAGCCAAGGAGAATGCTGAAGGCAGTGAGAAAGCTAGACTCTGGAAAAGCCAGCCAACAAGGTCTGTGAGAATTACCCCGAGGATAGGAAATAAAGGGCGGAAATTAGAGAGGTTAAAAGTTGGTGTGTGTGTGTGTGTCCATGCTATGTGGTCAATTCTTGTGTTCTATACTTAAAGGAGTTTTAAGTTCAAAGATTGACAGCTGATCTTTACGAAAGTCATGTGTTCGATTTTTTTGTTTGTTTTCAAGATCATCATCAATACAAACCATATTCTTTCTATGTCTGGGTTGTTCTTAGGGTCTAGTCTTAGGGTTAAGTATTGATCGTCGAGTCCAGAGAGATGACTCCATCTGTGAAGCACTCACCAGGCAAGCCTGATGACCTGAATTCAATCCCCAAAACCAATGTAGAAAGCCGAGTGTGCTGGCAGGATTACATTTACAGTCCCAGCACTGGGAGGCACAGACAGGTGCAGCCCTGGGGCTTGCTGACCCCCAAGCCTAGCCTAATTGGCTGGATCCTGTCTCAGACAATCAAGGTGAATAGTGCCCGAGGAATGATACTAAAAATAGACATGTGGCCGCCACATGCATGAATGTGGTACAGCATACATGTACAGGAGCACACACACACGCACATGCAGCAGTATACATGTACAGGAGCACACACACACATGCACATGCAGCAGCATACATGTACAGGAGCACACACACATGCACACACAAAGTGATTGCCAATAGAATGAATGAGTCCTGCAATGGGGCCACACTGCTATGGGAATGAAAAGCTGTGCTTTCGTTGGGGACTCTCAGACCACAGTTGGGCCATGCTCCATCTAAAGCTCTGTGGGCTCTGTAGGATTTGTTGCTGTCATTAGAAAGGAGGTAGTAGCTGTGGTCTAAGGACCAAAGGAGGAGCATGTGCCATGGAAAATAGGGAGAGAGGAAAACCCAAGTAGAGACAGTTAGGGAAACAGGATAAGACAAAAATCACAGATGGATGTATATCTGTATACATCAGTTGATAATGTTCTCCAGGCATATGGGGTCTTTGAGTTAACTGAAAATAATAGAGCATAAATTATTACCATTACATAGGGCACCTTTTAATCACTCCTTTAATTATACAAAACCAACCGATGCTTTCTGGGGGTAGGGGGAAGGATTGCCTTTGTTCACACCACAGAAAGCAATTAGGTTGATGGGGAGTTTGACCACAGTGAATAGAGTGCTTGCTGGATTTCCCGCATTCCTACTGGCTGCTCTTTCTTAAATCAGGAGCATGAACTGCCTACAAATGCGTTAGGAGTGGCTGCCACAGAAGAATGAGACAGACCAGGAACAGTAACTGAGAAGGAAGGAGAAAAACTAAATAAATTTTAAAAAGGTTAGCATGTTGTGAAGTGAGCAATGGTCAGGTCAGAGAGACAATGTCTTAAACATCTCTTGCCATTTTAAAGCCATGTTTTTGAGTCCTGGCTCTGAGTCCTAACTGGCTGATGTTCTCAGCGTGTGTTAAACTAATCAGTGAGCTCCGGAGGTCAGAGCCAGCCAGGAAAATGTCACTGCAGTCATTGCTCAGGTCCCTGCACTTGGAAGGCGGCTAGAACAGCTGTTGTGTGAGGTTCCTGGGGTTGTCCATACGCCCCAATGAGGCGCAGGGATGGGGCCTGCTAGCATGTTGATCTGTCCCTTCCCCCAGAGAGCGTGATGACAGTCTGCGACAGCTGCCACACTTCAGGCAGCAGGCCCTCTTTTCCTCCAGAAAAGATGTCTCTAATTTCTTTAAAAGTAGATAAAACCTTGAGGCTTGTCGCAGTGTGCAAGATTGTTCTGCTACACCGGGGAGACACCTGCTGGGGTCTCAGCACGGAAACACACACCATGCATCTTCTCCTCAAAGGGCAATGTCGGGAATCCTTAGTCCTCCAGGGGACCATTGCTGATAGTCTCATTTACACGATTGCTCTGTTGATAGGAAATGTATTTTAACAGGAAGGCTTGTTCGTTCGTGTACTTTGGTTTGAATTCAACATCAAAAATGGCACCTCGCCTCCTGCGGGTTACAGGTTCGAGATGTAGGCATCAATAAGGTTGGCTCCTTCCAGGGCTGTGAGAAGACAAGTCTTCCAAGTTGCTGGGAAATTGCAGGCAGTCGGGTCTTTCCTTCGTTTGTAAACACATTTCCCTGCCCTCTGCTTTGGTTTTATATGATGTTCTCCTTGTGTCCGGATTTCTGCTTTTCCTAAGAACACAGCTCATGCCAGGTTAGGAGTCCACCCTCCTCCAGTTTGACTTCACTGTTGCTAACCATGTTTGCAGTGACCCCTTTTCCAAATAAGCTCACATTCTGTGGTTCAGAAAACTAACACTTCCGTATACAGAGGGGATGGAATGTCTGAAGCATCATTACAAGTGCATGGCAGTCGGTATGTGTTGAGTAAAGGATGGAAGGACCAGGGCTAAGAGGCAAGAACAATGTGGTCCCTGTGGAGCTCTGGGTTGTGTGAGATTCATGGCATCCTAAAGAATAAGGCAGGAAGGGTCAGCACTGCATCAGCATGCCGTGCAGGTGAGGCTTCCTGAGTACAGAGAAGCACTTTGCCCGTGGCTTTCCAGTGGTTTTCATTGTTATTGGTTGTTAAGCAGGTGCATGGCTACTCGGAGGCAAGCCGTGTTTAAAATGTGCATGCTTTTAAAGGTTCTTACTTCTAGCATGTTCTGTCTTATGGGAATAAGTTACTACAGCTAGCTCATCTGAATCTCACCACAAAGAATCCTCACAGATGTTAAAACACACAGTCAATTCGCCATTGTAGCAAATACCTGAGAAAAACGGACTTGGAAACGTAGGGTTTTGCCAGTGGATTCAGACGACTTTGTGCATGATCAATCGGTCGTGTTGTTCCTGGGCCTGTGACTATGTAAAATGACAATGAGAGGAGGGTGTGAGGAAATAGAACTGATCACTTTTAGACAGCAGGAAGCAAAGGAGAAAATAAGGAGATGGGCTACCAATCTCCCCAATTCAAGGGCACATCTCAATGACCGAAATCCTTCTAGCAGGCCCCACTTAAAAGATGCACCTTCTGACATCAGACCCTTATAGTATTCAGACCTTCAGCATCACCAGCATTTTGAGAATTTACAAGATTCAAACCATAACAAACTCTGATATGTGATTTCTGTAATTTATCCACATTTGAGAGCACTACTGTAGCCACAACATGCACACTCCATAATAAAGAGTATTAAATGACAGACAATTTTTAGAATTGTCTTCAAGTTTAGCCAGAAGTTTCTGGGTTTTTTTCCTCCTTTAAGCCCTTGCCAATGTGTTGACCAACGTCACTCCATTTCTTACGTGTTTGTGAGAAAAACATTATGAAGCAGAGTTCTTAAACACAAAAAGCCTTAGGGTGACTTTGTCCTGTTGTTTCTCAGTTTGACTCTACACCACACATGAGTCATAATTTAATAATATTAGACATTTCATACCTGAGGAAATAACAGCTTGTAGCCATGGTAACATGATCGCCTTTACCAAGCCATATGACAGCAATTAAGTTAGCCTCCGTCTGCAGGAAGGCTCAGAAGGTTAGTGCCATTTTTTACTTTCATTTATATCTTTAGGTATACAAATAAAGAATAAACATTATAAGCTCAGTTCATCTTCAGATTGCTACACTGAGCTGCTTTGTTAGGTCTAGCAAAATAAAATTTCTCCTGTAGATGCATTTTGTTCTGAATGCTGACGAATGCATCCAATCATGTAAGCCTCACATGGCCATCAATATGTCATTCATCCCCATAGCCTTTCCTTCAGGCTCCTTTTATTTCAGACCTACCTCTAGCGTCCACTGAACTGAAATCTACACTTAACAGTTTCCTATTTCCAGGATCTTCCAGTTCGCAGCCTGTTAAGACTGGCTGCTTTCACTCAGCCTGCATCTAGAGTTCCTCTGCTTCGCTCTGCCCTTTGTCCCATTTCCTACTGAGCAGAATTCTGTTGTGAGGGAAAGATGCAGGTTACATCTGGTCACTGGTTCACAGGCATCTGTGGCGTTTGCCCTTTGGGGTAAATACGCACAGATTTGGTATTAATAGACAAACTTTCCAGTTTCACTTGGTTGACTATCTATGATTGGGATGGCACAGAAAACATCCTTAAGACAATGCCGTTGTGTTTTTCCAGGGTGATTGTACCCAATGAATTCCCATGAGACTGCAAGAGTATTCCAGGTGTTTTGTGTCCTTGTCAATCAACATTGTTTGGTCACTCTTGACCACTGTGGCAAATGGATGGAAGTGACTTGTGGCTGATTCATAACTAAATTTAGATAGTACTTTTATTTCTATTCATGAGCATAGTCCAAAAGACCATAGTCTTAAACATAATCTTAAAAATCAGATGTTTATTATTAATTGTTCTTTCACAATTGTATAATGTGTGTAATATATTTGGTTGCTCTCTCCCTCTCCCATTCCTATGTCCCTCCTATCTTTATCAGCTGTTCCCTTCATTAAAAAAAAACAAACAAACAAACAAAAACCTTCTTTCTAATATTCATTGGGTTTTGTTTTGTACCCCAAAGAGTTTAACTGTGGGCCATCCTTGTGATCCTGGGTTTAGGACTAACCAAAGCCTGGTAGGGTTGCCAGTGGGTATGCATCTGGATCCTATGCCTCTCCGTCTCTCAGAATCTGTTAGTTGCCACTGGATCAGCATAAGTGGTAGGGCCCATGAGCCCCTTGTCCATTCATAACCAATTGCGGAGCAGGGCAGACTTTCCTAGGCCCAGTACCCATGGGCACAGTTGCTATGGGTTAATGGTTATAATACCTGTGCTATGCTTAGAAGATGGAACTACACACCCTTCTCCCTGTCTTCTGACTTGTACATTTTTTTCTGTCCCCTCTTCCATAGTGTTCCCCGAGTGTTAAGGGGCACTCTAAATGTTTTAGTTAGGTCCTCATTCTCAGCATCTGTGTAGCCGTGAGTCTTTGTATTCACCTGTTTTCTGTGTGGAGAAACTTCTCTGATTAAGTCTCTTTGAAAGTCCGTGTATTTAGAAGGTATTTTGATGCTGTGTCAGTTCAGCTAATCAGAAGTCTTTGGCTCACCACCAGGGACTAAGGCCTCTTCAGTGGTGGCTTTGGACCGGGTTTACAGTAGTAGTGAGAGTAGAGTGGGCCTCAGGTCCAACCAGGGAATTGTGGGTTACTCCCCAAATAGTTTTGCCATTTTTATATCATTGGTTACATCTTACCTGGCAGGTTGGTATGATAGTTCGTAGAATTCTCAGATGGGTAAGAGTATTGTAAGCCCTGACCAGCAGAGAAGAAGCTCTGTTTCACCTTGCTTTCTCTGTACGTTGCATTCAGATTGTGTAGGATTTTCATCAAAAATGTCTAGTCAACTTTTCACTAGGTTCCCAGGCAGTAGGTTTCCTCATCCTTCCTTCATTTAAGAAGCCTGTGTGTGACAACTGAGAGGACTGATAAATATTCAGGAACCCAACGGGATGCCATTAAAGCTGATGATGGCAAACTGTGTATGATTAATGGTGATTGTTAGAGTGCCTTCATACATACTTTAAGTGCGTGCTTTTTAATAGCATTATCAAAGGCAGCCTGAAAATCAGCTATGGTAGGCTAGTGAACCCATTGGTCGGCGTAGAACAATGGCTCACCAATGTTCTAGCTTGACTTTAGTAATGGCCAGGGTGTTTAGCTCTCTTGACAACATTTAGCAAGGATAGATCAGGAAAAACATGAACAAAATTGGATTATTAAGAGGAATACCACATTAGAAATCAAGTGAGTATTTCTCCCATTATAATCAGAGTAGAACATACATGTGATTTTATTTGTTATGGCACATGGATAAATGTTACTACTACGTGAAGATAAAAAGTCTTCAATAAAAGAAGATCAATCCCAGTTAGTTTTACTAAAATTTGGGTGAGAATTTGACTTTGGAATACTTATTTATGCAATAAATTCTGGCATTTTGAAGTTAGAACATCAATAAGTATATTTACCCACTTGAAGATATTAAGCCTGTCTTTTGCATGCCTGTTTAAGCTGCTCAATTGAGTAATTACTTTCTTCTAGATACATAGGAAAGTGCATAGTACATCCCTCTTCCTACATGTAATGATGTATATGTGTTAAAAACCAAGACAGAATAATGGAGTGGTGATAATGGCAGCTGTGGAGGCCATGGCAGCTGCTTGTGGTATTGAAGGTGTCTGTGCTAAGAATGTGATGAGAATGTTGACTGAGGTAAGAATATTGGCTGTGGTGAATATTGGCTATGGACAGAATTCTGACTGGTGAGAATTCTGTTGTGAAAATGCTGACTTAGTGATGATGTTGGCTGAGAACTGGTGGACTGGTGATGATGAGAATATTGGCTGTGGTGAGAAGGTTGGCCCTGGTGAGAATGTTGGCTGTGGTAAGGATGTTGGTTGATGGTAATGGTAACCGTTCTTACAATGTTGGCTGTTAAGAACCAATGGTGGTAACATTAGTTTTGGTGAGAAGATTGGTTGTGGTAAGAGTATTGCCTGTGGTTACTTTGGTAGGCTGTGGTAGAGATGTTCACTGTTTACATATTTAGAGAAACATGGAAAAAAGATTATTTTTTTGTAAAATTTACTTCCTAAAAGCTATGGAAATTCTCAAAGGCACAGCAGTCCTAGTTCTCTGAGCCACCTTTTAAAGGCCCAACTCCAGAGAACCAGGGGAGCAGCACCTGGAGATGAGAGACACAGAGGGGTGAAGTCAGAGTTTGCTTCTTACAGTAGTCCCTGATTTCTTGATTATTTTCTCCTTTTAGTCCTAGAGTTGAATTTCTTTCTGTCATGCCTGCCAGTCAAATAGACCTGCTAGGATATGACTTTTTATCTTTTTCCTACTATTTTCTGTTTTGACTTTATCTGTTATCTATTTATTCTCTTGAGCTTCTGGCTTGGTAATCAAATTATTTGATTTCTGGAAGTTTACTTCTCTGTTATTGCCTTTTTAGGTTGCCTTATTTTTATCTTAAAATTGAATTATCTTCTCAAATCTTTTTGATCATTCTACTTAGAAATTTTAAGGTATTTTTTGCCCCTAACTAATTTCTATTACAGAATTGTTTGGGTTTTGCTTTGTTTTTGTGCACACCTGTGCATGTGTGTGTGTGTATGTGTTGTGTGTGTGTATGTGTGTATGTGGTGTGTCTGAGTATGTGTGGTATTTATGTGGTATATATGTATATGTTGTGTGTGTGTAGTGTGCCTCTTTGTGTGTATGTGATGTATATGTTATGTTGTATGTGTTTGTGATATTGTATGTGATATATATATGTGTATGTTGTGTGTGTGGTGTTGTATGTTTGCTTCATGTGTATGTGTTGTATGTGTACATGATATGTGTGTTATGTAGTATGTGTGTGCATGTGTGTGTGTACATGTGTGTGCGTGTTTATGCCTGCCTTTCATATAGGGCCTTGTTCCAAGCAAGGTGATAGTTGGCCATCCCTTCAGATTTTGCTTAAAGGGCTTGGTTTGCTTTCTTGGAAGTTGTGTGAGTGTGCCCACTGCTGAAGCTGAGACTCCCCAGACAGTGGTTAACTCAGGATGTATTGACTACACACTTCTTAAGGAGAGCTTGGGTATCCAATCCATAAGTACCCACAGTGATGCTTATTGTGAATTCCCAGAATTCCCTTTCTGTCCTCATTGCCCTTACCAGTTTACATTGAGAGGCATTTGAGCTGAGTCTCTGGAGGAAGGGAACATACACGCATACACACTCTACATCTCTTACCTTAAACTGGAGCCTCTTTCAAGGACTTGTAACTTTATTCTAGTCCTTGACTGAATACTCAGCTAGCATCTGGTCAAGATAAAGGTAGATAAGGCAGGTAGGTATTAACAATTAGGTGGCCATCCAAAAACGTGGGAGAGGAAGAGCAGCAAGGTTTTTATGGTTGTCAAAATGGAAAGAGTAAGAAGTCTATAATGCTATATTTTGGAGTAAAAATGGTGACTGTCTTAGTTAAAGTATCTAGTACTGTGAAGAGACACCATGACATGGCAACTCTTATAAAGAAAAATGTTTAATTGGGGATGGCTTTCAGTTCAGAGGTCAGTTCATTAACTTCATGGCAAGAAGCATGGTGGCAGCCAGGCGGTGGTGGCGCACGCCTTTAATCCCAGCACTCGGGAGGCAGAGGCAGGCGGATCTCTGTGAGTTCGAGACCAGCCTGGTCTACAGAGCTAGTTCCAGGACAGGCTCCAAAACCACAGAGAAACCCTGTCTTGAAAAACAAAAAAAAATATAAATAAATAAATAAATAAATAAATAAATAAATAAATAAATAAATAAATAGAAGCATGGTGGCATGCAGGCAGACATGGTGCTGGAGAGGAGCTGAGAGTTCTACATCTGGATCCACAGGCAGCAGGAAGAGTGAGACTCTGGGCCTAGCTTGAGTTGTTGAGACCTCAAAGCCCATCCCTAGTGACACACTTCTTCCAACAAGGCCACACCTCTTAATAGTGCTTCTCCCTATGGGCCTATGGGGGCCATTTTCATTCAAACCATCACAGTGCCCAGGATGAGAGGGAAAGTGCATAATTGAAACTGTCTGGGTAGGAAGATGTGAGCCAAAGAGGCTGAAATATACAAAGAAAGAAATCACTGACTGTGGTAGCCACTCCGTCTTTTTCCTGGTTCTGGAACTGAGAAAAAAAAAAGTAACCAAAAAAAGTGGGGGTGGGGGAGATCAGGAAAAGAAGAAGAGGCAGAGGAGGAGCATAAACCCAAATCTGGCGGTTCTGAGAAGCCTTGGTTCCAGGGACTACATTAAGCTGAGGAGTGCAGGACGGTCTAGATGGGGCTGAAGAAGACACAGGAAAGCCATGGAGGATGCCAGCCTCAACCGCTGCTGTTTAATCAAGGAAATTGGCACAAACCCAGAAGAACAGGAAGATGAGAAAAGGAGAAATCTCCCTCAAAGAAGTTATTCAAAGAGTTTAGCATGATTGGTTATGTCTTAATCATTTTAATGAAATATCTAGATACCAAGTGGTGAATGTAAAAAAAAAAAAAAAACCTGCAGGTGAATTAGTGTAGCATTTAGGCTATAATGATTCATCTAGCATTAGGCTATAATGATTCATGAAAGCTACCTTCTTTTTTTTTTTTTATTCTTTTTTAATTAAAATTTCCAACTGCTCCCCGTTTCCCATTTCCCTCCCCTCCTCCCACACATTGCCCCCTCCCCCCACTCCCCTCCCCCATCCCCACTCCTCTTCTCCTCCCCCCAGTCCATTCCCCCTCCCTCTCGATACTGAAGAGCAGTCCAAATTCCCTGCCCTACAGGAAGACCAAGGTCCTCCCACTTCCATCCAGGCCCAGGAAGGTGAGCATCAAAACAGGCTAAGCTCCCACAAAGCCAGTTCATGTATTAGGATCGAAACCTAGTGCCATTGTCCTTGGCTTCTCATCAGCCTTCATTGTCCACCATGTTCAGGGAGTCCAGTTTCAACCCATGCTTATTCAGTCCCAGTCCAGCTGGCCTTGAAGAGCTCCCATAGATCAGTTCCAATGTCACAGTGGGTGGGTGCACGCCTCGTGGTCCTGATTTCCTTGGTCATGTTCTCCCTCCTTCTGCTCCTCATTTGGACCTTAAGAGCTCAGACCATTGCTCCAATTTGGGTCTCTGTCTCTCTCTCGATCTATCGCCAGTTGAAAGTTCCTGTGCCATTCTCCTTGGCCTCTCGTCAGCTCTCATTGTCCGCCACATTCCGAGAGTCCGGTTTTATCCCATGTTTTTTCAGTAGCAGTCCAGCTGACCTTGGTGAGCTCCCAATAGATCGGCCCCACTGTCTCAGTGGTTGGGTGCACCCCTCATGGTCCTGACTTCCTTGTTCATGTTCTCTCTCCTTCTGCTCCTCATTATAACCTTGGGAGCTCAATCCGGTGCTCCAGTGTGGGTCTCTGGCTCTATCTCCATCCATCGCTAGATGAAGGTTCTATGGCGATATGCAAGATATTCATCAGTATGATTATAGGATAGGTTCATTTCAGGTTCCCTATCCTCAGGTGCCCCAATGAACTAACTGGGGACATTGCCCTGGGCATCTGGTAGCCATTCTAAGTTCAAGTCTCTTGCCACCCCTTAGGTGGCTCCCTTACCTAAGGTATGAGTTTCCCTGCTCCCCTATCCAACCTTCCTTTATCCCCAATCACCCCGATTCCCCCAGTTCCCCTCATCCTCTCCTTCACACTTTTCTCTCCCCATCACCCCTCATCCCCATCCCACCCCACCCCCAAGATTCCAATTTTTTGCCCATCAGTCATGTCTATTTCCCATAGCTGGGAGGATATCTATATGTTTTTCCTTGGATTTACCCACTTGTTTAGCTTCTTTAGGATCACAAATTATAGACTCAGTGGCCCCTATCCATGGCTAGAAACCAATTATGAGTGAGTACATCCCATGTTCTTCTTTTTGGGTCTGGGTTACCTCACTAAGGATCGTATTTTCTATTTCCATCCATTTGCATGCAAAATTCGAGAAGTCATTGTTTTTTACCGCAGAGTAGTACTCTAATGTGTATATATTCCACAATTTCTTCATCCATTCTTCCATTGAAGGGCATCTAGGTTGCTTCCAGGTTCTGGCTATTACAAATAATGCTGCTATGAACATAGTTGGACAAATGCTTTTGTCATATGATAGGGCATCTCTTGGGTATATTCCCAAGAGTGGTATTGCTGGGTCCAGGGGTAGGTTGATCCCAATTTTTCTGAGAAACCGCCACACTGATTTCCAAAGTGGTTGCACAAGTTTGCAGTCCCACCAGCAATGGATGAGGGTACCCCTTTCTCCACAACCTCTCCAGCAAAGGCTATCCTTGGTGTTTTTGATTTTAGCCATTCTGACAGGTGTAAGATGATATCTCAAAGTTGTTTTGATTTGCATTTCTCTGATCGCTAAGGAGGTTGAGCATGACCTTAAGTATCTTTTGGCCATTTTAACTTCTTCTGTTGAGAATTCTCTGTTCAGTTCAGTGCCCCATTTTTTAATTGGGTTAATTATCCTTTTAAAGTCTAGTTTCTTGAGTTCTTTATATATTTTGGAGATCAGACCTTTGTCTGTTGCGGGGTTGGTGAAGATCTTCTCCCAGTCAGTAGGCTGCCTTTTTGTGAACTCCTACAGCTGATAAACGCCTTTAGTAATGTGGCAGGATACAAGATCAACTCCAAAAAATCAGTCGCCCTCTTATACACAAAGGATCTGGAAGCAGAGAGAGAAATAAGAGAATCATCACCTTTCACGATAGCCACAAACAGCATAAAATATCTTGGGGTAACTCTAACCAAGGAAGTGAAAGATCTATTTGACAAAAACTTTAAGGCATTGAAGAAAGAAATTGAAGAGGATACCAGAAAATGGAAGGATCTCCCTTGCTCTTGGATTGGGAGAATCAACATAGTAAAAATGGCAATTCTACCAAGGGCAATTTATAGATTCAATGCAATCCCCATTAAAATCCCATCAAAATTCTTCACAGATCTTGAAAGGACAATAATCAACTTTATATGGAGAAACAAAAAACCCAGGATAGCCAAAACAATCTTATACAATAAAGGAACTTCTGGAGGCATTACCATCCCTGACTTCAAACTCTATTACAGAGCTACAGTAATGAAAACAGCGTGGTACTGGCATAAAAACAGAGAAGTCAACCAATGGAATCGTATAGAAGACCCGGATTTTAACCCACAAACCTATGAACAACTGATTTTTGATAAAGGAGCTAAAAGTATACAATGGAAGAAAGAAAGCATCTTCAACAAATGGTGCTGGCACAATTGGATGTCAACCTGTAGAAGAATGAAAATAGACCCATATCTATCACCATGCACAAAACTCAAGTCCAAATGGATCAAAGACCTCAATATCAATCTGAACACACTGAACCTGATAGAAGAGAAAATGGGAAGTACCCTACAACATATGGGCACAGGAGATCGCTTCCTATGTATAACCCCAGCAGCACAGACATTAAGGGCAACATTGAATAAATGGGACCTCCTGAAACTGAGAAGCTTCTGTAAAGCAAAGGACACTGTCATTAAGAAAGCTACCTTCTAAAGAGAATCTGTGGCCCTCCGCTGTCCAGTTGCAAGGAAGAAGCATTCTTAACATGACCATCAGGTTGTTGAGTCACTCAGGAAAAAGTTCATCGACAATATTATCATAATGTTTTTACATATGCGTGGCGTAACATTATCCATCAGATCAGGAAAGAATTCGCCACTGCTGTACATGGCAAGGACATTTCCCAACAATGCAGAGAGGGGGTTTCTTTGAAAAGCTGTAAAGCCTTTAGCTTTAAAAGGTTCAGAAAAGGCGTGTGTATATAAATAGACATGCACACATAAAAACCTGATGTCTTTGCAAGCCGCAACTGCAAAGGCATGCCCCGTGCTTAGCCCATTCCGTTTCATCTACTGAAAGGCAGGGCCTTCCTTTCTTCAGTGGGAATTATTCACGAGGCGTCCCCGCGTTCATATTGCCACTGGTATTTTACTAGAAGCAGAAAACCTCCTCCACAGGAACATCTTAACTGTGCCTTTAAAGGGCTTGATCGTTAGACATCAAGTTCACCAGAGCCTCTTTTCTTAGTAATTAATTAATTAATTTTAAAATGATCTTTTCTCATCTTATATACCTAACCCAGTTCCCACTCCCTCCCCTCCTCCCATACCCCCCACCTTCTCCCCAACCCCCATCCACTTCTTGGAGAGAGTAAGGCTTCCCACTGGGAGTCAAGAAAGTCTGACCCATCACTTTGAGGCAGAAACAAGCCCCCCCCCACACACACCATGTCAGTATGTAGAAAAATGCAAATAGATCCCTATCTATTCTCAAAACTCAAGTCCAAATGGATCAAAGACCTCAATTTAGCCACACTGAACCTCATAGAAGAAAAAATGAGAAGTAGTCTTGAATACATGAGCACTTCCTAAATTTAACCCCAGTAGCACGGACACTAGCAACAATTAATAAATGGGACCTTCTGGAACTAAGAAGCTTCTGTAAGGCAAAGGACACAGTCAACAAGACAAAACAACAACCTACAGAAGGGGGAAAGATCTTCACCAGCCCCACATCAGACAGTGGGCTGATCTCCAAAATGCAAAGAACTCAAGAAACTGGACATTAAAATACCAAATAATCCGATTTAAAAATGGACTACAAAGCCTCTTAGTATGGAGTCTGCCATGGTCTAACTTTCTTATTCGATGACCTCAGAGTTTGTCCTTTTGTTTCTTCCCATTCTGTTACCCATACTTGGGCCTGCATTCCAGCAGCTACTATTGACCACAAGGTCACTTGTGGAGTGTGCCAGCAGCCCTTGTGTTTCCTGACCTCTGCAGGTGGCCTTCTCCCAGATGTCCAAAGGACAATGCAGCTCTGCAGAGTGAGACTCTTGAAGAGACTGTCAGCTCCATTTGGAACCAGAAACACAATCCATGCTTCTCTGCCGCCCGGGCGGAGTGGGTGCACCTGACACCTGCCAGGGATTTGAGAGTTTTCCCTGCACTGTTGGACTCTGGAGGAGACACAAACGACTAGACCCGATGCTAGCAGAGAGGAAATCGCCGAGTTTCCTTCGTTTCTAGCAAGGATTGGCCACAGGATGTCTTGCTGTCTCCCCAGGACACAGATCAGAAGATGAAAAACAGGTGGTGCCCACACTGCCAAGGGTATGGAGAAGATGAAGACACTACGTGAGTGGAAAGCCAAGGCGGGATGTGCCTGACTGTTTTCTATCCTGCTTTGACTGTCTACACCCCAGGATCTTCACCTGGCTGGTGAGTCCTGCTAAACTCACCGAGGCTCTGTTGTCATGAGAGATCACATGGGCAAATGTTCTGAATGGCAGTCGAATGATGCAGCCAGTTGCTACTGTTGCCTCGTTGAAAATACGACAGCCCAAAACCTAAAAATAAATAAGTCGAAGACTCAGGTTTTGTAAAGTTAACTCTAGGCAGTCCTTGGTCTATGTTCCCTTGCCCTGTGTGGCCTGTGGTGATGTCTCGCCCCTCCCATAAAGTTCCTCCTCCACCTCCATCCCCAATGCTTTCATGTTATTTCTCCATCTGAGGATGTTAAGTCCAGAATTCCGGGCAAGAAACTGAGTCCTATAAGTGTCAAGAGACTGGCCCAAGGCATAATGTCACCTCGCAGTGTGGCAACTCCAGCCCAGGTCTCTCTGCCCACTCTCTGACACCATCACTTTCTGAGCCATGCTTGCTTGAGCATCAGCGTCTCAGAACTACAGTCATGGCTGCAGTAGCCTACCAGAACATTCTGATCCACATGTTAGGGGATTTTAACCTTAGCAGCCTGTTTGCTACCTCTGTGTCACAGACTCCAGTTCAGTCTCTGCATTACCAGAATAAGAACTAGGAGAAGGAAAATGACATACACATGGCTTTGTATGTGTTGAATTTAAACTAGGAAAATAAATCTCTTCCCATCTGGGAGGGGAAAGAAAAGCCCTAATGAAACGTAACTATTGGAGGCTCATCTCCTCCTGAGTTCCCTTGTGCCTCCATTGATCTGAGCATCACTTGCCTCCTCATTCGTAATCATCCCCCTGAAGAATAATGAGGCCAGTGGATGAATCAATGGGGGAACCAGGGGTCGACATCATGGCACCAGCCTACAGGCCACTAGAATCATTTGCCTTCCCTGGCCTTTTCTCGCTTCTGCTATGAGGAATCTCGGTTGTCCAGCAGCCTTGCAGCCATTGGCAGGATAGTTGGGATGCAGGGCCTTTGTGTGCACCGCTCTGCAGGCAGTGTGGTGACCTTTGAATGCCCTTCCCTTTCACCACCTCCTTGGGAAATTGCCTCCTGACTTATGTGCAGTATAACACTACAAGCACCAGATTTATAGTGAAAAGGATCTTTTCTTAAGTGTAGTAAATCAAACTGGAGTTTTGGCACAGACACAGTCTGGCCTCCTCTGTTCGACCTCTGCCATCTCTCTCCTGCCAGCCACAGATGCTAAAATGAATCCTTGTGGTCTGGCCTTGACTTCAGTTCTGCATTGTCTGCCAGTGCACAGCAACCCATCCCTCACCCCGCTCGTTCACTGTAAAGCCCCGAGCCCGCTGGCACTGTGATGGCCCTGTACATAGCAGGTGTCTGCTCCCAGCCAACCTGACGCCATCATCCACCTCCGGAACTGGGCTACCTACCGTTAGGAGAGCATTCTGCTCCAAAATCTCTCTGTGCAGCTGCTTAGAAGAGGCAACAGGGATTAGAACAACGGCCCAACTTCCTTCCCATCTGAAATGAAGACCACAGAAAGAAAAGAAGGCAGGGAGAGAGGGAAAAGCAGAGAGTAGGAAGAGTAGGGGAAAACATTTACTTTGAGGAAGTGAATACATGCAGAAGAGAAACAGATGTGGTAGTTGGAGTTTCCTGGGTCTGTTTGGCATCTTGAATTTTTTCCTTTCCATTCTGTGCAAAAATATATGCTCAATTGAAGAAAACTTTGAAACATGAAGGATGTATATAAAAAATTGTTCATAGTATCACTACCCAGCTAGTTAACTGTTTAACATGGGCCTTTGCCCTTCCAGTCTTTTTCCTTTGTGCACATTGTAAGAATATACATAGTATTAATCACACTGAAATATTGACCGGTGGGACAGGCAAACTCCGTCAATTAAAGTTTCTGCAACTGTAACCAAACTATAGAATTGGGAATTCAATTCCAAGATGCTATATGGTTAGTTAAAGACTATGTTTTCTCCTCTGTTTAACAAAGCACCCTGAATAGTCGTCGAGGGAAGCTTAAACAGTTACTGCCCAATCTGGCCCTTACTTTATAGACCACCCAATTCAGTCAACTGATCAGTGAAGCACCAACATCATGGCGCTCTCCTCTGGATGCTGCTGCTTCAGTTCGGCCATTCCCTAGCTAGTTTCTGTGTCTGTCTATCTGTCTCTATTTCTCCCCTCCCCTTTCAATCTACTCTTCCTCCCTTCTCCCTCTATCTCTAGAAAAACAACTCGATGTTAGAAGGTTGTATAGCAGGTACAAAGCTATAGGTTTAATCCCCAGAAGTGGGTGGGGGTGGGGAGCCAGTTAAAGTGAAAGTTTTCTCCCCCACATGTTGCCTACTCTGGTTAAAAACCCGAACTTCGCACGGAAGAGGCAAGTGATGGTGGTAATAGCCATTGCTGGTGATGCGGGGATGAGCTCGGGGCTGGCTCTCAAGTGCCCCAAGGAGGTAAGAGCCAAGATCTCTTCCAAAGGAAGCCACAGGAGTCTGTCCTCAAGTCACCAAAGCAGGGTATTGTAACTGGCCCCTCTCACCATGCCTGAGTTAGGAGTGCTACAAAAGAAAGAACGTGTCTCCCTTGGCCTTTGTGGCCCATAGCAAGACCCATCTGTTCAATCATGTCCTCATTTGACTGAAGTAAATGGGCCAACCTGGCGGGAAGGCAGGTTATTATCTTCAATCTCTGTACATGTGTCCAGAGGTTAGGGCGATAACCAACCCACAGAGCTGCAGGGGGAAAGTGGTAAGAATAAATACATGTCAGCAAATTGGATTAGCATTTGCAGAGGAATTACCGGTGCAGACAAGGGGGAGAATTACGCTCTAGTCCCTACTTCAACAGGGCATTTGACACCTCTCTTGTGAATTGCATGAATGGCGCTAATTCATGCCGGGTTGGGTTGGCGGTGTTTTGAAATTCAGCAGAGAGGAGGCTACTAGCACAGGCCAGGGTTGGTAGGGGGTGAGGAGCAGACAATAGACCTTTCTTCTGTACCAATCTGTAATCCCCAGTACCAGTACCGCCCACTTATGTTTGCTAAAAGCCACTTGACCTGCCTGGGTCTTAAGCTGCCATTTTTGCTGAGGATAATGACAGTACTTTATTTAACTCGGTCTCTTTGGCCGTTCAGGGAACCTCGCATTACTTAGTGGGTGCGCCTTCATCTCTTAATGTTCCACTGGTAAATATTGTTTACTTCTGAAGAACATGAAAGACAGGAAACTGAGATGGCCCTGCAAATTACCCTACAAAGAAAACGTATTCAACAAAGAGAAAATGGGTTGTAAGGACTTAGCCAACACCTTCGCATCTCTTCGCCCCTTGCTTGGTGTTGAAGAAATTAACTGGTATGCTGTTTTGCTATTCTGCCTAGGTCTTCATGAAGAAGCTTTGACAGGAAAGGGGGAAGAACAGAGATACAAAGTGACTTGCCCAAGGCTGCACAGCACATTCCTCTGAAATGATGCTGTGTGGCTTATTTACCCTTTTGCCTACCCTGAGCTGTATTTCCTTTCAGAATAGAGTTGCCTTATAGGAACATAGGCTGTCATGACTAATAACCCCCAGTAGGCTGCGAGAATGCCCCAAATTATCTGTCTGTCCCACAGCCTCCTCCACGGGCATATTCAAATAAATGAAATTGTCTTTAAAACCACATCAGATAAAACATTTCCTACCAACTTCCAGCCGCTAATCCAAGGTCACAGTTTACCTTTCTTAGATGACGGATATCCCAAGTAGGCAATGGCTGTGCATACTAGGAATAGACTCCTTGCCAGCCTCTGCCTCTTTAAATGGCATTGTTTTCTGTGACAATCATTAATTGAAATTGGTAATAATAATGGCCAAGAAATAGATACAGACTTGAGACTGTCTTATGACGAACTTATATCTATAAAAATACGATACAGTGCAACGAACAGAAAAACACAGCAACTAACTCTATGGTTTAAGAATCCAGTAGTTTAACTTTGACCCTCTTTGGCGGCAAATCAGCGTTTGTAAATCATGATGCCCTAAATAAAAACAGGTTGCAATAAAACCAAACAAAGGCCAAAGCACAGCATAGGCAACTACTAATTGTGTCATGGATGTAACATACTGACTTGTTTCCTAGTTTTAATTTTTAAAATAGTGATATTTGACACAAATGTTTCACACAGGAACTAAAATGTATACTTCCCGTTTGTAAAAACAAAAACAGGCTATGCATGGTTCTCTGCCTCACTTTTAAATTTCAAGCAAAGACTCTTAAGGTTGTCCTGCTGGGTGGTTAGATGTGGCTCAGGCTTTGTCTGGATTGTAAATGTTTATTTTAAATGTGTTGTTGATATGCAAAATGTATGCAGTGCCAAAGCAAGCACAAAGCATTCTGAGTTAAAACAAATATATGTCAGGGCTCAGTTAAGCGGGTTTACTGATCTTGCAAAGGACCTGGGTTCAGTTCCCAGCACACACACACACACACACACACACACACACACACACACCGGTGGTGGCTCATAACTACCTGGAACTCCATTTCCGGGGGATCTGGCACTCTTCTAGCTTCTGCAGGCTCCAGCACACACATCAGACACATGAACTCAGCAGACTCTGAGCCTGTATGTGAAGGCAGACTGGGAGGGGCTGAAAGATGGGCACATCGTATGATGTGCATATCTTGGTGAACAGTGGAATGTACTCGTCTGAAGACGGAACGTGTCTCATTGAATTTCAGCAGAGCTGGAAGCAATCCTTTAGCATTTACATCAATAGGTTTTGTGAAGGAGTAGTTTATCGCTGATTTTGCACAAATTGGCGTGTATACAATGATAAGGAATGGACTTTTGATTAGTTTAGTGATTGTGTTAAAATTCAGTATCGCTGTACCTAACTCCTGTACCTCAGTCTAACAGCGTGGAGGTAGGGACCCTACAACTGCCTGCAAGCCTAAGTCTCAGGTCTTGCATCTTAGTGGCTTCCTGTGTTTTCCCATCCTGTCTGTCACTCTAGCGGCCCTATGGAAACTATGCCACCCTTAGGAATTCTGCTTTATTCCAAGATTCTTGGATCCACCTCACACATAAACACACAGACACAACTCTCTGTAGCTGGGGAAATCTTACTTTATTAAAGGCCAACCCCAGAGAATCTGGATGGCATCAGCTCTGAGGTGTCATCTTATGGGGTTTTGTCTTCTTCTCTTGGCCCAAACATCTTGGAAAATCCTTCAGAGGCTCACATCTTTTGGTTCATGCCCTTTCTCAGACTTGGGAAACAGAATCCTTGCCAGCGTACTGTCTTTGGGGAGAACAAGTTGCTTTGTGTTTCAGACCACCCCCCTAAGAACCCAAACCTGTTTCTGTATTCTCATATCTCCCTAGCTGTCTGAAGCAGCCAGGGCACCAATAGATGTGCCCCCATATCCATGCTCTTGATTCCTTAGGGGCTGATCCCCAGCAGGGAGGTACCTGGGACCATCCAGCTCTGGCACTGGGGTCTTAGCAGGAGGGTCAGAGGTTAGGTCCTTGCTTCAGGCATCCATGGGCTTTAAGAGCAGCCTGATCCCATCAACAAGAGATTGCCTTTCTGCCTAGCAATGAGAATGACATTTAAAATTCAATATCAGGAAAGATATTGATGAGATTAAGGGCCTGGAGGAATTGATTTATGAGGAAAGACCCAAAGAATTAAATATGTATAGCCTGGTGTAATAGGATATTAGCTCTGAACACAATTTCATTTCTAAGATCCAGCGTTCGCGTTATCAGTCATCTGAATGAGGAGTTCTCTCTCCAGGAGATGTCCCTCCCCTGGGGGTCACCCTGCCAAAGGCAGAGAAAGGGAGGTGCCAGGATTGATACAAGGGCCACCAACTCGGTTCCCCTCAACCTGATGTAAATTGAAGTACATTTTCATCTCCAGGTGGGAGCAGATGACATTTCCAACCGAATAAATCTTCAGTAGACTTATCGCCTCTTGTGAAGAGAAAATCCCAGCTGGTTCCGTCGTTCCCTGTTTTGCAGGTGCCCTGTAGTAAATGCTGATCTTTCCCCTGAGCCGAGTGCGCGTTTCCCTCCCTTGTCAGGAACACCACTCCCATGCCTGTGTTGAGGTTACAGCCTGGCTCTCAGGTTGTAAGCACTTGATTTCTCCATTTCATCCTTTCCTCCCTGTTGGAGACGGACTCAGGATTTCTGGACTCAGGATTTCCAGGCATAGAGTACAAGAGGCTCAGATGAACCGGCCTCCTCAGCAGGGCCCGAAATTGATGTTCTTCCGCAGGCTCAGTGAAGAGGTAGGGAGTGTGCGGAGGGCCCCAGAAGGTGTGTCTGGGTGAAATATCACGCTAGAAGGATAGAGTTAAGGAGCATGTGCTCATATCTCAGAGCCTCAAGCAGGTCAACAAGCTGACCACATGGACAGTTGTGCTGCAGGCTGAAGTAACTGATGAAATCAGATTAGAGATGAGGCAGATAGAGACAGCAAGGCTGGATGCTCACAGCCTTTGCCAAGGAGCCCAACCTTTCAAAGTGGGCTGCTCCAGTGGCCCACCTCGTCACACGCACCATGGCCTTGGGTAGAATATTCCTTCAGGAAACGCCCAGCCTTGCTTCCTTAGCTGATCTACTGGCCTTCAAGGCCGGTCCCACTGAAGGCAAAATAATTGTGTTAACGTGGAGTCAGAACTGAATCGTGTTGAGTTTCAATTCATAACATTTCATGGATTCAAAAATTGAATGACTTGGTTCTAGGGAAACAAGTGTCTCAAAGGAGAGCCCCTGAACCTGCTCTGTTGACCTGGAATCTAATTGCCCGAAAGCTTCTGGATTCCTCTGTTAAAGCACATTGGTCATATTCATTATTTGAGTATATTGTGTTGTTCTGTGTTAGTTACTGTGTTTATATTAACATCTTCGTGCGCCAGCATTTGGAAAACAGGTTTTGTTGTTGTTTGCTGTATCCTCGGCGTTATCTAGCACGGTAGGAAGACTGGGGTTGGTGGAAGGAATAGATATTAATGAATACTTTCAGACTGACTGAAAGTAGAGCTAAGCCATTGCGATAGCCTGAAGCAAAGACAAAAGGGAGGGGGAGGGCCTCAGGAGAGTGAGGCACTATCACTAGAGCTCCAGCTGGTGTCGGGAGGTCGCCAATTTAATAAACCGAAATTTAGAAAGGATGTTGCTCCTACCAGTCATGGAGGGCACAAAATCAGCTTCTACCAGTCGTGGAGGGCACAAAATCAGCTTTGTATTTCAAGGTCTCCATTTTCTGAGGTCAACCACCTCTATCCCCCAGGTGCTCTGTAGGCTACCAGAGAGTCCTGAGTTCCCAGCAGGTCACCATTTCCAGTGCAACAGTGTTGGTCTACTTACAAGCCCCAACTACCCTAGTGTCTCTGACTTCCATGGGATCTAGCCTTATATCATCGGCTAACATTATTTTGATAGCAAAATTACAAGATTTAGGAAACAAAATCACAAAGAAGGCTTTGTAGTTTTTCAAGGAAAGCTCGGCCCACCATACCGCTCATAGAAGTGTCCACAGTAACATCTCTTTCAGGCTTGCTCCTAAGAGGCAATGATGAATGCCCAAGTTCACGTCGTTGCTAGGAGGATTGTAAGTTTGGCGTGTTCTGATTTCCATTTAAGATTGATGGTGCACCATGGATGCCAAGGTAGAAATTGCAGTTTGAGGAAAGAAAATGGTGCAAGCAGTAGGTCTCTCCCAGACAGTGAGCTCTCAGGTACATGACGTGCAGGGGCCTGTGATTCTTCCCTCTGTTAAGAATAAAAAAGAAAAGAAAAAGGGGGAAATGTGACCTCACTTATTCCAGGGCTCCACCTAACATTTGCAGTGCTTTTGAATTTGTTAGAAAGGAAGAGTCATTACACCCCACAGCCTCCATCCCCAAAGAGCATTACAAATGATCTCATTAAATCCGCGGCCCAGAAATATCAAGGCATGTCAGGTGCGGCGTTTATTTACCTGCTTGTTGTCCGCTCGAGTGTTTCCACTTGATTGGCATATGGATAATTGTCTAATTGGAACACACTCAGTTGTAACCACCCAAGAATGTAATAGTGCATCTGTTTAATGCCATACTCTCAAATGTTAAATTAGAATTATGCTGCAGTCAGCCGGTCCAACCGGGAGACACTTCTGATTAAGTTCTAGCTGCCTGTGAACGTCTGTAATTGAGGCACGTTGGCATTTAAAAATTCAAACTAGAAAGAATAGTATACAGTCTCATAAATTTCAATGGAAAGGACCGGAAAAGCTAGCTACAATTGTCTAGTTGTAAACTATCTCACTTTTTATAGGGTGCCTAGTCAAATGAAGGATAGCAGTTTGGATCACCACTGTTTTTGAATACATAAATATTAGATTCTCGAGTTTATACTTTGTAGACCAAAGAAAACATTAATTTTATAGAATGCACAAAAGACTCTAAGGGTATTGGTTTTATTTTTCCCTCCAATGGACATTTCTTTGGGGGAGAGAGTGGGACATGGGGAATAAATAACATAATTATAAATCCATTGATTGGAATTATTTAACCTTTGAGGAAATATCCTTCAGATTAAGGATAGCTGGAACTGACAGAGTAATGAATCAAATATGTCAGGTGGAGCCATAATTTTCCTCTGAGGTTTTTAATGTCTGTTTGCCTAGAAGGATAAATTATCCTGTGTGAGAGAGAGCATCGGGTTGTTTTTGCTGCTTCTCTTTGTGGAGCCATAGTTTGCATTGGAGTCGGAAGATGAGAGCTAGCATTCGTTCATCCTTCCATCCATTTGCTCCTTTGCTAACGACTGTATACCGGCTGAGCTAAAGCATTGCCTTTAGCGTGGAGTGAAGTTATCTAGTTGAGGATATGGATAGAAAGGGAGACACAGTGGCGAGTGCTTCGGAAACAGAGAAGGAAGATCAACTAATGCTGTTTTGGAGCTTGAAAGTTGTCTCAAGGTGTGCTGGAGTCTTATGTCAAACCTGACACAAGCTAGAACTTTCTAAAGGGGGAGAAGATGCCTCCATAAGATCCAGCTGTTAGGCATTCTCTTCATTAGTGATTGATGGGGGAGGGCCCAGCGCATGGTGGGTGGTGCCATCCCTGGACTAGTGGTCCTTGGTTCTATAAGAAAGCAGACTGAGCAAACCATGTGAAGCAAGCCAGAAAGCAGCACTCTTCTGTGGCCTCTGCATCAGCCCCTGCCTCCAGATTCCTGCCCTGTTTGAGTTCCTGTCCTGATTTCCCTTCTGATGAAAAATGATATGAAATCGTAAGCCAGATAAGCTCTTTCCTTCCCAAGTCGCTTTCCTGTCATAGAGAAACCTTAACCAAGACATAAGGCTATTATATGCAATTGTGATGATTTTTCTTGGACAGAGATTCAGGCATCAAGGAATTTACAGTATCCTTAAGTCAGGGGCCCCTTTGATTCTTGTGGAGTGCAGAATGGGTATCAGAGGGACAGACAGCATCCAGAGAGTAGCAGGTGGCATCAGTGAGAGCAAGGCTAGGGCAAGTAACAGAACAGGCAGGGTTGTAAGGAAAATATCTGGGTGGTTGGCAGGTAGGCAGGTATGTGTTAACAGGCACAGTTTGCAACATACCTAGTTAAGAGGCTTGTGCATACTGAAAACACATAAGAGCCTAACAGACCAGCTTTGTATAATACCAGCATACATAGTATGCAAGCTTAAGCCACGGGCACAGCTAGGGTCACCGCAGAGAGCATGTGGGGAGAAGAAAAAAAGGGCTTCAAAAGCTGGCAGCAGCAGAACAATTGAAGTGGAGCGCTAGGGACTGGAATCCCATTGCGGCCAGTGAGGGCTTAATGAGCACTGAAGGTAATGGTGCTTCTATCCCTGGTCATTCATTAGCGCTATCTACGGAGGCTTAGGAAAGTCATCGGTGCCTGGTTCCCACCTTCGGTCTTTGGAGTTACCTGGGCTTCTGGGGGTCCCAGAAAGCTGTATTTTTAATACTTTTCAGGTGTCTTTGAGTGTTCTTTTAGGAAATATAAATAAAAGCCAGGACTTGCAAACATCTGATGAGCTGCTCAGAGTCACAGGGAATAGAAAATGGGCATTTTAAAAATGAAGGACTGGATCCTGAGTGACTTCAGGGATTGACTTGACTGGAACAGGGAGTGAATAAAGAAAAGATAAACACAGGGGCACACAAAAGAGCTGGGATCGCGTGGTTTAGTCTCTCAGGTAGAGAAGCTGCAGCACTCCAGAAAGCTTGGTATCTTTATTGTATTGGACGGTGGTGAGGGTAGCACATAGAGCTAGACAGGAGGCGGGGTTACCGCATAGAGCTAGACAGGAGGCGGGGTCACCGGATAGAGCTGAACAGGAGGCTGGGTCATTGCATGGAGCTGAGCAGGAGGCGGGGTTACCACATAGAGCTAGACAGGAGGCGGGGTCACGGCATAGAGCTGAGCAGGAGGCGGGGTTACCACATAGAGCTGGACAAGGAGCCCAGGCGGGTTATCATATACAACTGAATGAGGAGGCAGGCTTATCTAATGTCCCAAGGAGAGACCTGTAGGGGGAGCAGGCTTCAGGCTGTAATCATCCAGGGGAGAAAGCCACAGTGGACATCTTCTGCATACACTATCAGCATCTGAACAAGGAACCATGGAGGTTTTGCCATCCCTCTGAGCCTCAGCTGGAGAAGGCTTTATGGTTCCCATAATTCTGAGGCATTGGGATCCTTGACATGGCCATGCCCATGTCAAACCATACACAGCCACTAGGATTTTACAATGAAAATGTTTAGCTCCTCTTCCTGGCAAAAATAAGAAGCCTAAGTTTTTCTTCCATAAGTGGGGAGGGTAAGTGTTTCCTCACCGTAATCCTGTGGGTCAGCTTCCACATCTACCCTGTAGGCATGCCCTCGATCTAGAGCTCGTGTGACCAGATGAGTGTCTGAGCTGGCGTGTCCCACTGTGATCTTGTGCAGACTGGGAGAACTCAAGGTGCCGACTCTTCATTGGTTGGGCAGATTGGATAAGTTGGGTCCATGTACCCCATAGATGCAGAACAAACTATTAACATGGGTGGATCCAAAAACTGTAAATCATATTGAAAATAGTATCCCAGAAAAATACATGCAAACAACAGCCGTGTATATGTTGTCAGAAAAAAAATAAGTCCAAATAAAAGTCCAGATATTATAAGCATTAAAGTGATTATCTATACAGGAACAGAAAAGGGGATGGAGCTGAAAGCAAGAATGTTGTTTAAAAGTACAATTTCATGGAAGAATGAGGTCATATGGAAGCTTTAATGGGAAGTAAAGTCTGAAGGTGTGTGTATGTATGTGTGTGTGTGTGCACGCACACACGCACACAGATGAGATGGAAGGTTCTATTAGCTGTGTGTGTGTGTGTGTGTGCAGATGGAAGGTTCTACTAGCTGTGTGTGTGTGTGTGTGTGTACACAGATGAGATAGAAGGTTTTACTAGCTCTGTGTGTGTATGAGTGTGTGTGTGTGTGTGTGTGTGCAGATGAGGTGGAAGGTTCTACTAGCTGTGTGTGTGTGTGTACACAGATGAGATGGAAGGTTCTACTAGCTCTGTGTGTGTGTGTGTGTGTGTGTGTGTGTGTGTGTGTGTGTGTGTGTGCGCGCAGATGAGGTGGAAGGTTCTACTAGCTGTGTGTGTATATACGTGCATGTGTGTGTGTGAACATGCAGATGGAATGGAAAGTTCTACCATGGCTTCTCATTTATTCAGTGTTGATAATAACAGCTCAGAGTTATATTCAAGTCTTTTCCCCAATCTTAAATCCATTTGATTTTTTTCCCTAAATTACTAAAATGTGTGTGGCCATTACAGATACCACAGAAAATTAACAAACAAGACAAACAGGTCACAGACTAGCTTCTATGGAGACCACATCCACATCCTCCCCCTGGGAATGGGGCCAAATTAATGGCCATCCAAGTAACCTAGCCTGTCTTGCTATGTGGTATGTTATTCTGTACTCCTCCATATCCAGGGTTTGTGCAACTTCACAATTCAGGGCTGGATGGCCACTGTAAGCAGAGACTGTGCCTGTGTTTCCTGGCCACCACACAAATAATCACGCAGAAACTATATTAATTACAGTATTGTTTGGCTGGTGGCTCAGACATATTTCTAGCTAGCTCTTACATCTTAAATTAACCCATTTCTATTGCCCTGTGTATGGCATGAGGCTGTGACTTACCAGTAAGGTTCTGGTGTCTTTCTTCTTTATCACTTACATGGTATCTCCTTGTAAATGCCTTCTCTCTCTCTCTCTCTCTCTCTCTCTCTCTCTCTCTCTCTCTCTCTCTCTCTCTCTCTGTTCCGATTCCCAACTAGCTTTACTCTGCTAAGCCATTGGCTAAAACAGCTTTTTATTCATCAGCCAATAAAAGCAACACATATACAGAAGGACCTCCCACATCAGACCACCATGGATAAAACAAACCCTCTACTGCTGGGCAGTGAGCAGAAATATACTACTTTCCTTTTAAAGACAGTTTCCTGTTCATTTTGCTCACTTGAATTAAAAATTGAATTTGAAATACTTTTAAAATACATGTGTGTGTACGCATGTTCATTCATTGTTTAGGCATGAGTGTAGGCGTGTACGTGGGCACAGCACACATGGAAATTAGAGGAAATCTTTTGTGTCAGCCTTTGCCTTCCACCTTGAGATGGAAGTCTCTTGTTGTGCCAGTGTGTGTACCAGGCCAGGAGGCACTCGGTTTTCTTGAGGTTTGTCTATCTCCACCTGCCATGTCACTGTAGAAGCGCTGGAATTCTAAACACAAACCTCTGGACGCAGGTTTTTATGGTCCCTGGAGTTATCCACTCGTGTGGGAAGTGTCCCTTGATTAAATTTCTAGGTTTTTCGTAAGTAAAATCATCTTCAGCACCTGAGTCAGGACATCAGGCAACCTCGGGCTGTGCTCTGGTCAGTGACGATTGAACAGGAGCATACCCACTGGTTCTGCTGTCTGTCTGTTGCTTCTCTCTGTGCCTCAGGACCCCAGGGGCCCACACATTCCTATCCTCTAGGTTGCTGATACACAGTCCAGGCTCATGAGTGGTCAAAGGGAGCCACAATAGCAGAATAGGGGGAACTGGGTTGTGAGAGAAATCACCGTTCAAAGAGAAACCAAAGGAGATTTTTAAATCTGTACACAGTTATAAAATAAAGAGTTGTATTAACAAGGCCAGAAGAAGGAATGGTGTGGAGAGGGTGCATGGGGGGTTCATTGTTTTTGTTCGGTTTGTTTGGTTTAGTTTTTGTGAGCACTTCCCACACCCAGCTCTACTAAACAGGGTGGTATTAAAGACTCACTGAAATCCTTAGTGATGTACTTAAGCATGAAAAATCCAGCAAGCGGGTTCCCCTGGACTCTGTCTGTGGCCTGATGCTGGAGTCAGCCCCTCTGCCACAGGAACACACTACTCCTTCACGTCCCTCGAGAGGCCTTAGCTATGGACCACACTAGGAGAATACACTCTTCTGTGTTTCCAAACTGTTCCTTTGTTGTCAAGAGGCTTTGAATAGACATTGCTGTTTCCAGGGCCAGATTTGCAGCCCTTGAACCTATTTTCTAGCCGTATGCGCATTAACCTCGAAGCGTCTGTGCAGGGCGGTCCTGGGCTTCTGGTCAATGAGGTAAGCCTCCAGATGAGTTACAATTGATAGGGCAAGGAAAGTTCAAGGCTTACAAAGTCCCCACAGTGGCCCTGCTGGAAAATAGCGTTGTAGGCCGTAGCTTAGTGTTTTGGCAGCTTATATCAGCAGTTTTCTCAGCTGATGTATGGATTGCAGTTGGGCTTTCGTCCTGCTGATCCAATAAAACATCTCCGTCATAGCAGAGAAAGCAGAAAGGGCTTTTGTGGTCCCTGCCACTTGGGGAAATAGCTGTACGGTGTTGCCATGAAGTTAGCTTTACTTTAGTACGCAAATCAAGAGAGGGTAGACAGTGTTTTAATTTTTAGCTTCTTTTAAAAAAAGATTTCATGTGTGTGTGTGTGTGTGCATGCGTGTGTGTACGTACACTCAAGGAAGTCAGAAAAGAACATTGGAGTCCCTGGGACTGCAATGACTGTTAGCTACTGCCCTGTGGGTTTTAGAAACCAAACCTAGATCTTAACTTCTGAGCCATCTCTCCAGTCCCTCATTTACCATATGTCAGTTTGTTTTATGGACGTGATTCTATGATTTTTTACAAATACTCACTGGTCAGAGGAATATAACGTTGTCTTCATAAATATTAAATATCAGTATCATAGATAGCCTGCATGTATGTCCAAAACTGCCGGGCTCCTTTCAATTGTGAGGAAACCTAAAGTTATCTGGTGTCTGGATGAAGCTTTTGTGCTTATAAAGCAAACAAACAAAGCTCGTGCTGTTTGGAGGACATTTTGACCCCCTTACCTCTACCTGGCCTTTGCCCACTCCCACCTCCCCTTACCCCAGCTCTCTGTTGATTTCACAGCAATTGCTGGCCATCCAGGAGGAGCTGAATAACAAGAAGTCCGAGCTGGAGCAGGCGAAGGAGGAGCAGTCTCACACACAAGCCTTGCTGAAAGTGCTGCAGGAACAAGTGAGTGAGCCAGCTCCTCCCCTGCTCTCCCTATCAGTCCTGACACTGCAAACACAGGCTGTCACCCATGCAGACGGGGCTCAAGGGAACCTGCAGGAGACCGATCCAGTCCTAATGCTCATGAATCCCATTCTCAACCCCTCTGTCCTCACCCCCCATCTCCTCTGAGGATCTAAGCCCACCCAAGTTATATTATTGTTTCCTCCAGAAGACGGATGGTTTTTGATACCATGTTAAACTCTGGCAGTGAAGTCATGTTTCAAAGGAAGCTGCTTGTTTCTCTCCAGTCTAAGGGAGGAAAATGAGTTGAGCATAATCCATGATGTTCCTACAGACATGGGAATAAGCAGGGGCTGATGCAGAGCAAATTAAAAATGTATCTTTCCTGTGTCGGGCCCCTTATCTGATCCTAGCAAGCCGCAGAATTTTCATTTGCAGTCTGGGACACTGATGGCTTCCTTCTGGCTCCGATACGGAAGAGGAGCCTGACGTTGATCAGTGCACGGGGAAGCCTAGTCTTGCGGTAGCATAAGAGGGGTCCGCAGAGTGAAAGCTAAGCCCCATTGTCCCTGCTGAAAAAGCCTGTGAACCCTGGGAGTCCTTTCCAATTTCTGTCCTTGTTTTCAGGCAACAAGTAATGAATGTTAATAAGGCGTGTCAAGAAACACAAATACAAGCCCAGCCCTCTTTAACCAATATATAAATTGTTTTAAAATTGCTCCTCAAGTATACTTATAAGAACTTTATTTATACCATTTAAATACCTTCAAATGAGAGAGGCTTTGTGTTGGCAGTGGTGGCACACGCCTTTAATCCCAGCACAAGGAAGCAGGCAGAACTCTGAATTCAAGGCCCGTTTGGTCTATAGAGTGAGTTCTAGGACAGAGAAACTCTGTCTTGAAAAACAAAACAAAAAACAAAACAAAATAAAAGAAGAAAGAGCAATTTTAGTCAACTGTCACTCAGTGACTTCACAGTGGACTGGGAATTTAAAAACTATTTCATTTTCACTGAATGTGGAAGCACTTTGTGAGGGAAGGTGATTTTAGATAGTTCATAAACACTCATAGCTCTGGAGGAAAAGACTTTCTAAATACAACTGTTATCAACGCAGGTTCAATAACACGCGCAGGCTGCATCTGCAAGGGTCAGGGTCTGTTAGTTGGAGCTGAAAACTTTAGTTAATGAAGTCCACAGTGGCCTCCTTCCTAGGATCTGTAATGGCGCTGTCACCCTCCCCGTGACATTAAAGCAAAGTTCATATTTAATCTGGACCTCACAGGCAGAGCTCCGTGATTGTGCTGGTCTCTGTAGGGGTTTTCTAGGTTTTTCTTGTTTGTTTTGTTTTGTTTTGTCATTCTGGGGTGGGGGCTTGTTTTGTGTTTTAGATAGCATTTGCTGGAATGTTTGTTCCATTTTTCTAGATGACTCAAATCCTACCCTCTGATTTAAGGGCTAAACCCACTCATCAAAAGAGATGAGTTGTACGGAATGTATTAAGAAAGGCTTGCTGGGGTATGCAGGGTGTATCCCAGCCATTGGTGAAGCAGCACACTCCACTCTCAAAGGGGGGGGGGGAGATTCTAAAGGTTTCCTGAAATCTCCAATAACCAGTTACTCTTGAGCAGGGTGGGAGTGCTACAAAAAATCTCATTTGCAAACGAATTTTAATTCTAAAGCTTCCCTGACCAGAGATGTCTTCCTAGTCCTTCTCTTGAAAGACTCAAACTGTTATGCCACGTCAGTCATCCCAGCCCTGCCCTCCAGACATGTACAGCAGACTGCAGCGTGTTCTGTGGCTGGAAGCCCATCATTCCCCTGCGATCATTAGCAGAACATCCATTAGCTGGTGGCAACTTGCAAATACTGCAGGGTTTAAATTAATGGCAATCCCACCAGGAAATGAAACCATTTAGTATTCTGAAGAACCAATTTTCTATATCTTATGTCTATAGAACTGCTTTCTAATCTTGCTTAAGAAATAATGACCAAGATCCCTTTTCTTTTTCGCCAACCCTCAAGCTTTATAAAATATTGGTCACAAACTGGTTTCAGTAAGACTCACTGTAATTATCTGTTCCATCTGTTTGTCCTCGGAAGTTTTATAAAATGCAACCTCAGATGTATGCACGTTAACAGGATGATATATGCTTAGTGCCTATGTTTGCTTATTCTCTTCTGTTGTTTTTCCTTAACCATTGCAGCTAAAAGGTACCAAGGACTTGGTGGAGACAAATGGCCACAGCCACGAGGATGCAAATGTAGGTACCTCAACCTGGTGTTTGCACTTCTTCCTGGTGTTGGTTGAACCCCTGGGGCATGGCACTCTATTTATAACGTGAAGGAAATCAGGAGCCCTGCCTCTCAGGAGCTCAAGATTGCTCAACAGATTTCTAATATAAGCTTTGGTAATAAGATGTGATAGACACTCACCATTATTATTACCTTTGGTTCCCCGAAGGTTCAGTTTAAACCTCCATCAGAAATTCTAATTGCAGTGAGTTTTCTCCAGACCTTTGCTTTGCCAAAGCAACATGTGTCAGGAGAGCAAACGGGACAAGACTCAGCATGCTGAGCTGTATACTGCTTTTGTAACTATGACATTTGCTTGTCAGAGAAGATGGCAAGTGATTGACGTGTTAAAGAGGTCTCCACACACCTCTTTATGCCCAGCATACCCGTGAAAATTGCACCCATCTGTGATTTCTGCTCCACCCAGCAGCACAGTGCATCTGGAGGTTGCTGCCAGATCCTGGTTGGCCCCCTACCTTCTCTTACTGTTCTTACATCTTCTCCAGAGTCCCAAAAGTTGTACCTCAGGGGGAGTAATGCACCTTGCTGAGAACTGCCCCTCTGCGTGCTCGGTGGCTTTCTTCTCGTCACCCTTTCTGATCTCTGTTTTGTATTTGATTAGCTTCCTCAGAGGAAATGCCTACTAAGCAGTCCTTTTCACAGAACACCAAATCAGACATGGTAATGAATGCCTGATTAAGCCAGAGCTAGAAGAAATTATATATTTCATGTTCACTCTTGTTTTAATTATATGCAGCACAAAACCTAATAATCATAGTGCCCAGATCTCCCTCACTGTAATTACTTACTATTCCTACCGGGTAGCTTTAAACATAGGGTGCTTGACGGAGTGCTCCCCGTGTTGATGGGGAATTGGCAGTGACTCCAGGGACCCTCAGGCATGCTGTCTGCTCTCAGGGAACTTACACTCAGGCCAAGGAACGCAGGAGCACAGGCTGTAATCTGTTCAAAAGAGTGAGGCAGCTCAGGTGAGATACAGTTCAAAACCCTGCTTCTGCTGCTTACTCTGCTCATCTTGACAAGTTATGTGACCTTCGTAAGCTCCTTGCCTTCACTGGGAAAAAGGATAGCTAAACTCTGCTTAAAACCCCATCATGGGCCGGGAGAGATGGTCCAGTGGGTAAAAGTGCTCCCAAGCAAGTCATTCAAATCGCCACCACACAAATAAGTGAAAACAAAACAAGGCATGGCCACCCATGCCTACGATACCAGTATTGGAGGACAAAGAGGAATCCACTCGAAGACTCAGGTCTTGTCTCTGAGTTGGACTTTATTGTCACCACCCAGCTTATGATAAGCTTGTCACTTAGTCACTGCTTTTGCATTGTATTGAGCGCCAACAGACTGGCCAGAACCTGTCTGTTAAAGTGGATATGCCCTTAAAAGAGACACACCTGTGCCCATATCAGCTTCTCTATTAGTATGTGCACAGGGTAATTTAAAATTACTTCAATGCCAAACAGGTCGGTTTCAAAGCCTAGCTGTCTGAGAGAACTTGCACCGTTTAGCCCACACTTGCCGATTTCCCATAGTATCCATGTATTTGGATCTGGGTATGCTGGTGGCAGACGGGCAAGGCTAGTCTTTCATATGTACCCAACTTTTAACGCTGGCCTTAATTCCAACGTCTTTAGATACCTCCTTTCTTCCAGACCCCACTTTCTCTCCTGCCAATCAAAGCTACAAATTTCCCCTTGATTTCCATCCTCAAGCTCTCTCAGATCCCCAGGCCTGCCGTGTTCCTCGCCTGGTCCCTGGCAATTATGTGTAAGAGATATCAAAATCTTAAAGAAAGGGATCTGTTCTCATCTTGTATCTTCTCGGTGACCCCTCCACATCCATATGCCTGTTATCCTAACATGCATGTCTTTGTCTGGACCATGAGTGGGAGGAGTGCAGGAGCTGTGAGGAGGTGTGACACACAGTGGCAGCAGAAGCCTGCAGCACGCGGAAAGGTTGGTCTGTGTGGTTCCCATGCACACTTTCCCTCTGATCCCCATCTCTGTTCCAGGCCTCTGTTTACATAGTGCGGCTCCCTCCCATGCGAGGTGAAAGAATTCGTTGGCCATCTGTGGAGAGGTTTAATGGGCGATGCTGAAGGTTACTGCTGTCAAGCACAGCACCGTTCCCACCCGACGATAAAACAAAACACAAAAGAAAAAGGACTGCTCGGTTTTTCACGCTGTCTCCTTAAGAAAGTAAATCCTCGGCGCTGTCTTTAAACCTGTCAGATCCAAGATGTTAGGAGAGGGTGGAAGAGATACGGCACAAGGAGCCGTCTTCAGGGTTAGCACAGTGGCAGAAAGCCATCGTTAATCATGGGTTTTAATTGTGTGTATGAGGAAGGTCTTATGAGTATCCAGTCCAGTTCCTAGTTTCAGAGTGTCTTGCTTTGGGTAAAAACCCAATAAGCACGTATATACTGTGCCCCTAAGCAATTAAGAATGAACAATTCCCTTGGGAAAATGGGGTCAAAGTCTCAAGGGAAAGAACAGCTCGGGTTGGATCCCATTCTTTTCATAGCGGCCTGGCCTCTGGGGACCTAGGTCTTAATCTGGGGAGGGAATAGAGATGGAGGACTTTTCACCTACCCTGCCCTTTCATGCTGAGAGCTCTGTGACGTTCCAGTGAGGTCTGACCCTAGCAGGACACTGACTCCTCTCTAGTTTCCCGGCAGCTGCTTTCTGGCCATCCTTTGCTGCCCTGGGCCCGTCGAGCCCCCACGTTTGTGTTCCCGTGCACCCTGCCATCCTACTGCTATCAGTAAGCCACAGATGTTCTTAGGAGGAGGGAGAGAATGTAGGGCAAGCAGCAGATCTAGGTGCTAAGCTGTTTCGACCCTGGCTGGCTCTGCCACTGATTGCCCGAGTGCCACCGAATGGTACCCTGAGCCTGTTTTCTTGCCTCTGAAATGAAATTAATATCTTGCCTTTCTCTTAGGACTATTTTGGTTTCCTGGCCAGTACTGATGTGGTCATTATGTGTTAGGTATTAGTAGAGCTCAAGCTTCATGTGGCATGTGTGCTGTGTTAGGCTGTGGAGTATGTAAAATGAAGACACACACATTCACATGCATGCACGTGTACACGCGCGTGTGCGCACACACACACACACACACAGAGCAAGAGAGCATTTACTCCCCATTCATGTGCCAATGCCTGGCCCTTCAAAACTTGCTTGTATCATTGTACTCTCTCAGGCCTGTGTCTTCAGGCCAATACCCCTGTGGCAATGGTAGGACTCAGGTCACTCTGGAAGCAGGACCTTTATTGGAAGGACCTTCCCCATGGAAGGAGGGAGGACACAGAAATATTTGATAAATGCTACACAGCTTTAAAACCCTAGAGAAGCACAAATGGAGCAGAACTAAGTGCTGTGACTCTCCTTCAGGGAGAGGTGGACCCGGATCCCTAAGTGCCTAGGCCACCCTCGCTCTGTAGATGCTGAAATGGAGATAGTGGATAGATTCATCACAGACCGCCATTACCTGTGCTATGTATCTGACCCTGTTCACAGGCCAGACACTCCCTCTCAGACCCGGCTTCTCCTTCCACCATCCTTCTGATGATCTTACTTCGCTTCCTGTCTGTTCGTTCACCAGAAACCCTCGTCCAGCGGCTCCACACTTTCTGCGGGCAGGTGACTGTGGGGCTTGCTGTTTGCTAGGAAACCCACAATCCTCCCCAAACACACATGTGTCATCCCAATGTCCTTGAGACTGGTGATAGAAGGGATTCTGTTGGCACATCACCTTTCCAAGCCAGCACAGTGCAGACCTCCTACAGAGGACTGGACAGGGTGCTGATGTTGAGGGTGGGAAGCACCAATTCTCAGCAGCCGTTCTGTTCTATGAAGAGCAGTTTTCTACCCAGGCACGTCACTGCCCATTGGCGGTGGCTTTTCACAGCTGGAGGCTGAAGCTGGAGCTTGATAGTAGGTCGCCGATGCTCCACCAGGAAGGACTGCTTCTTTTTGGCTCTGTATGTTACTCGAGAGACATGGTTCTCTATAGAGGTTTACTTTTACTACTTAGAATCTTAGGTGTCAATAGTGATTTCCATTGCCCTTAGTTTCTGCCAGTCTTGAGACTAGTGAGGGAGAGATGTGGACACTCATCTTGCCCTTCTGAGCTGCACACTGGATCTGGAATACACAGCCAGATTTGGACATGTTTAGTGATGTCGGCAGGCTGAGTAAGGAGAGCTGAAAGTCCCTCTTCCCTTTGGCCAGGGTAGAGAAGGCAGGAAAGGGAATAAATTTCACATTGTGAGAAGTGGTCAGTCATGCCTGTAGATACTTGCCCGCATGTGGAAAGTCACGAGGAGAACCTCGGCCTTTCTGAAGACAGAGTGTGCTGGTCATCTTACCTGTTGTAAAAGCAAATATGGCAAGTGTTTGAAGAATGAGAACCTTTAGAGGAAGATTGATAAATTTTATGGTCTGCACACAAACATCAATAAAACATAGAGACCACTATCTTAAAGGGTTGTTTACTTTTTGGAGAACCCTTGGAAATGTCAAAAACCACAAGGGAAAAGATGATCCCCTGCAATATTTGTGGTCACAGTGTGTTTCCACTTTTTGCGTGTTTTCTCCATTGGCACTATATCCAGGTATATTCATTTTAGCAGGATCTAAAGCACATCATGCTGTCAGTTTTTTATAGCCTGGGTTGTTTTTTCACAAATCACAGGCATTTCCCCCATATTATTAAATATGTTTTCTTGATGTGATTTTTAGTGATGATCTAATATTCCATCCTACTGATGTACTCTATTTCATTGTCTCTGCTGTGGGACTTGGTTTTTGCTGTCTTAGATAGTGTGCAGTTAATGTCCTAGAACAATGTATTTGTTAATTCAGCTATCATCTAAGCACTTTACAAATGGAAACATTGGAGCTGGGTTGGTATTTAGGGCTAAAAGAGAACTACTGATTCTCTAAAAAAGATTAAAGATCGCCCTTTTCTTGGCAAGTGATTAAGTAAACAGCTCCAAGTACTATCTGGGCATTACCTCGTAGAGGCCGTGCTGCACTCCTCAACAGGACAGGAAAAGGGTTCTGAAGGGAGAATATTTGCACTTTGAAGAGAAAGGTAATCACATATACTTCATAAATAATTCAAAAGAACAATACTTAGATATGCTATTTGGAGTTGTGTGCTGCAGGCTGGCCGCCTTCGTGGCCTGAAAGTGCAGAACCCATGCTCTGTGTAGACTGCAGACCAAGGCTAATGGAATTGGGCCACCGCCCCAGCAGGCCTGTCCACTCTGTCCACAGAATAAGTGAGGCAGGGCAGAACGACTCATGCAAAGAATGGCGCGTTCTAACGTCAAATAGAAAGTCAAGCCGTCGCTCATGAAGATGGTCCCTGTAGGCTCTAAAGCGTCAATAGGAGGTGCGTATGCATCCTGTATAGCCATGACTCGAAGGCGGGTGTTCTGTTTCACAGCCACACAAACAGAAAAGACTCAGTTACAGCATTCTTCCCTCCCATGCATTCTTGCCGCTGCCTGACTTCCTACGTAAAACCGAATGGAGCATCGGTAGCGTTTGTAAGCAGGTCCAGGAGATAAAAGGTGGACGGAAGCAGAGGATGAATGGCTCCGGGGTCTCACGGAGGTGATAGGGAGCTGCCTATCAGGGTCTGAAACCAGTGAGGAGCAAGGTACAGCAGGCTAGACCACTTTAGCTCTGGATGTTACTCGGGAGTCGTGGCGCTTTCTGGCTGTCTGCATCATTACTTAGAATAGTACACGCTCTTTAGTGTGCTCCATCACTCAGTTTCTGCTAACCCCTTGAGACCAGGAAATGGAAGGTATGGAATGCGGCCACCATGATGGATTGTTCAACAAACTCCCATCCTTGACATTCGTCTTCATGTGGACTTCCTGGCTGAGCACAGCCTGATTTTCCTCAGATGCCCGATTATCGGCTATTTCTCTCTGTTCAGCTCTGACCTCATCCATTATGTTTCGAAATGACTCACAGGATTAGGACATTCCATTCAGGAAAGATGTAGGCCGGTAATAAAGAAAACCAGTAGGTACCGTGGTGGGAAGAATGAAAAGGGAAAAGTGGCAAAGACCATAAAGACCTCTCAGAAATTGCTTCCTGCTCACTGCCTTCTGCCATCCAGCAGCCCTTCTGAATCTACCCTGGCGGGCAGCAGAGCAACAGTGGCTGCCATCTTGTGGCACCCAGCCAACTCCAGCTGTGGGATCTGTCTCCACCACAAAGGTGCAATTGTGGCTACATCACTATCCAGACTTCATGGGAAGTTAGACCAAAGAAAAAGCTGTTAAATGCAAGGCAAGAGGTTCAGTCCCCCAGACAGAATCACTGCTGGGCTTCACAGAAGACACTAGAGAACTACAGCTTGGAAGAAAATATTTCTAAATTGCCCACCACAGAAAGAAGCATGTCCCAAGCCTCCTTTCAGCTTTCTCTGCTCAGCTGGGGACTCCCCTCCCGAAACCTTCCCCAAGGACTGTCTGGGATGTGAGTCTGCAGCAACTACTTCATCCACCCTCTGTCCCAGACATCCTGGGAGACCGGAAGAGCTTAGCGCCAGATGGAGTGTTTTCATCAAATCTTCAAGAAGGTTGTAAACCTCAAGCTGATGGTTCTTAAGCTTCAGAACCTTAACAAAGCCTGTCTCGTGAATCCCCTGCAGGCCCCGGGTGGGGCCAGCCAAAGCTAGCTTCAGAGGGAAGGTTGTCCAAAGAAAGAGACAGCAACATGCTTTGTTACATTTTAAAGTGATGTCCATGGTGTGTCCAGAGGGGTCTTGGCCTGTCACCCTCTCTGAACAACAACCTCCTCCTGTGAACATGGGAAGAGCTCCTGACCAGGTACATGGTAGACCATCTCTTAAACCCCACAGTAATCTCTTAAAGCATTTCACCAACCACGGAACGCTCCATCGATTTTTTTTCAAATTTCTATTCTGTCTTATCTTGTCCCCCACCCCATCTTCCCAATCCTCCATGCCTTGGCCCTCCCCGTCCCTGAAATTGCCCTTGCCGTGAGGGCCATGACCTGATAGCTCAGCATCACGTCATTTCTATTATGTCAGCATCTCTGGAGGATTACAGAGTGGCTTTTTCTGTCTGGACCATTTCCAGACTGGTCCATGTATGCTGATGAGCCACTTACATTTATGAGGCTCACAGAATCTAATCTGCACAGGCAATTCCTTGCCACGCCAGCTTTCAGAATGAAGATTTGAAACGATGAAGAAGGTCTGTGAGTGCAGCCTTTAAAACTTGATGTCCACATAGATCTAATCCCCTACCTCCCACACCCTACGCTCACCACATACATGCCAGCTCTGAACCTTTTAATATGACAATGTTCAAATTGGTCCCTTGCTCAGAACAGAATTACCACTGGTCTGCTGTCCTGAATGAATGGCTTTAATCAACAAGTCAGATTCGGCTAGGTGAACCAGTCATTAAAAATTCTAAATAATTAGATTTTTTTATTGATAATTCTGCTTGCTCCATCTATCATGTCAACCGTTTTGCTTGCATTGCAAATCCCACCTGTGCTTAAGCCTGGTTCAATACCCATAGCGTGGGGCCTTTCCCCTACACGGTCATCCCAAGTCAGTGACAGATGCCCAGAGTGTCCCCATAGTATCCCATCGCCATTCCAGCCATTTTGAATAGGCCAGATCTGATAGGCTTATCCCAAGCCCAAGCGTCCATCCCTCTAATACCTGATTTACCCTCTTCAGAGACAACCTCAGCCGTGAGCCTGTGGAGGTGGTATGTTTGTAATACCTACTGACTGATGACGGAACCGACGTGCTCTTTCCACAGCCTCCTCTGCGCTGGGTGTCTGTTTGGCCTGGCTAGATAAGGGAGGCAAACCCTTCTTTCTGTGGATTTTGCACTGGTGATTATAAAGATATCATTGCAGTTAACTAAAAGGGTCCTGTAGACTATATAAGAAAGAATTGAGGTGGGTAAGGATCACCCCATCCAAGCATCTTGTTTTCTGGATTTTTAACCTGGTCTCTCTTCTTCTTTAATTGCTGCACTCATGTGACTATTGCTGAGGCTGCTGTTGTTTGGTTTCTCTTGGTTTTGGTGTTAGTGATAGACATGGAAGTCATGTGACCAAGCTCTTCCCTCATTGGCTGACCCCAAACCCTGCATGTGAACCTTATTTTCCAGGGTAGTAGTTCTCAACCATTAGGAAGCAACACAGCCAGAGAGCTATTTAAACAGAGGGCATTGGACCCCAGTGTATCTGATTAGGTAGATTCAGGCCAGGGCCTGAGAAACTATGTTTTGGCTTTCCTCCTCCCCACCCCTCATTTCCCCTTACAGAGCTGAGAATCGAACATAGGACCTCACAGATGCTCAGCAAGTACTACCAGTCTGCAGGTCGCACTTTGTATAACAGTGCCACCTAGTATTCAGCCAAGGCCAAGCTAGACAGATGCCACTCTGGGCCTCTTTCTATCACACTGTGTCTTGACTTATTGTACATGTTTGACCCTCTTCTCCACTCTTACACACTGAGAGAGCAGGAACCATTATCAATCATCTTTATATCTTATTGTCTAACTCAAACCTGCCATTATAATAGATTCCCAATAAATAACTGGTAAATAAAGAGTCAGGGAAGCTCAATAAATTCAGTCAGATGAAGCGGAGGGCTTCAACTTTCTCAGTAATGCAGACGCGTAGCCCAAAGGCTCAGCTTTGCTGCCACAGAACTCCAATAAGGGAGCACCAGTCTGGAATTGCCAAAACCTGGTACGGAAGAAGTGATAGCCATGGAGATAATACAGACTATTGGCGTCCCCACAACTGACCCCTCCTGAGGAGGCCCATCTAAATCCATGGGCCAAGCATTAGAGTGTAGCAGACGCTGCCCTCAGGTAGAGCACAGTCCAGTAACTAAAACAGCAAGCCATGGAAAATAGAATGCCCCCAGTGTGCGCGCACACACACGCACACGCACACACACACGGAGGACAGAGCACTTAGCCTAGGGTCTTAGCACACACGGAGTAGTGCTGACTCTCTGAGAGGGGCAGACAGGGCTATACAGTCTGAGTACCTGGGCTCAACCTTGGCACTATTACTTTCCAGATGTGTAAACATCCGCTGATTTGTGCCTCAGTTTACTAGTTCACAGCACCTGTCATCCACCAAGCTCTCTGCAAGAGCAATGAGTAACACTGCTGTTCATCAGTATTTGTGTTACTGTATCAAATTCTGCATCCTTCGCGTCCCATACTGTGGCCATCCCAAACACTCAGTGCTTGAAATAGTTCTCATATATGACATCTACGAGAAGGCAGCAAGGAGAGAGTGAGTTGGGTTGGGGTGCATTGGGAAGTTGGGTATTTAGTGCTGGCCAAGCGTCACGGTGTGCCAGGCAGACAGGTAGAGCTTTGGTCCGCTTTCATCCCAATCAGATATGTGTCTTTCCCATTCATCAGATTGTATCCCATCTATCTTCGTGACCTAATTTACCATGATAAAGGTCAAAAAAAAACCTCTAAGTTGTAATAATATCATTAGTAATGTAAACTCAGCAGGTGAAAATTATGATAGTGAATGCATTGTAGCAGGGAAAAATAAGAAATGTCATACTGAGAAATGAACTGAGAAAATAACATGCCAAGAATGCCATAATACGATTAATCTTCACCAGCAATAGAGTCAGGATCATGCAAGATAAATCAGCCCGACTAATTCTGGCTGCACGTACATACATTAAAGAAAGCATTCCACTTTAGTTTCTTCTTTTTGCTGCTCAGTTTTTATGGGGAAGGCAATTTCTCATGCCAGTGCCTTTTCAGACTCTGAAGTATATGGACCCGTGTCAATCCGGCAGTGCGGAGAGTCATGCACACCTATTTTTCAGCACAAGTGTATTTTTCACTTGGTAACATCTACTATTGTGGCATATTGTAAAACAGAATGAAATGCTGCCGCTTCATTTAAAGAGTGCATGGAAGCTTGGAGTAAAAAGGAATCTTTTTTTTTTAATTCTTTTTTTTCTTTTTTTTTTTTCTTTTTTTTTTTTACCATTTTTAGTTAACATGGCGGTCACAAAGCTTTGCCAAAGAAGTCATTTAATTGACTGGAGACCACCACTTGAGCGTGTTGTGAACTGTGATGGCCGTAATTAAGCCCTGGCCTAAGCAGCAGCAATGCGTCTAGTATTTAATGAGACATGTTAGGAGATTGAAATTCCTTTTTCCTATCAAAGTGTGTGTTCTTTGTCAGGGATTTTCCTGTTTCTGAGGCATATGTGAAGGGTTGTTTTCCCCCCCACGAGAACTGATCAGCAATAATGCCTGCCTGGCCACAATGGGCCATGTCCAAGAGGACAGTACCCATGCTGTGACTCCCCATGCTCCCAGTGGCCAGCGATGTGCCTGCCACATTCTCTCTATCCTTTGTCCCAGGGACTTGGAAGGCCCTGGTTAGGTGGGGCTGGTTATGGTACAACCACGGCTTTTTCTCCAGATTGGGATGGTTTCTTTCAAACCAATCAAGTCTGTTGATTCCTAACTGTACTCTTGTTTAAGTAGCAGTAAAATTCAACAGCATCTGGACTGAGGACAGTTAAGACATTTGAGGCCCTCCGTTCAGTTTCATTTGATTGGAATTGACTGGGTTCCCATGTCATTTCATCCTCTAGCTGTGTGCTAAGCGGCTTCCATGACAGCAGGCTTTGTGTCAGACACCAGGGTGCAAAGATAAAAAGATGGACGGGGGGGTCCTCCTTCCAGAGTGTGACAATGGTCAAGCACAGACTACTTGTAGGAAGAGGGTTAGATGTAAAATATATTAAAAAAAAAATACTTCAAACTAACAGTGTTTTTATCTCTGTAGTGAAATTTCCATGCTTTTACTTTCTTTTAATTTTTCTATATTGTATTCATAAGGAGGAAGTTAATAGCTGTCATAAAGAGTAAAACTGAATGAAGAAATCTCTTCTGCCTTACATTTAAAAAGAGGGGAAAGCTAGCTTGATCTTTTTAAAGCTTGCTCGCAATGTAAGTTAATATTTAAAATCATTGAAAGCATTCATAATAGATAGTACCTAAGAATTAACTTCTTTACGTCTGGCTGAAAAAAGGAAAGAAACTTGGTTGCTTTCAAATGATGGAGCAGGGGAAGCTTTTGTGGGTCTAAAGGAAGCGGAAGATTCAAAGTGGTTGCATTGTGTTTTGCCACTTTGTACCTGTAGACTTCATGTAGCTCACCTTAGCGCAGGGGTGCTGACCATATTCCTACAATGGCTGGTCTGCATCTCCTGTACAGCATATCCTCTCTGTGTAGATGCTATCACATTCAGTCCGCAGATACCACTGAAGGGCCAGGATTTCTTCTTTCCAGAAAGAAATGGTCATGGCTGCACAGACAGCACTATGCTCAGTACCAGGTTGGTGCTGCAGCGGAGAGAAAGGCTGGGAGTGAGCATCCCAAGTGCCTGGGTCTGTGTTTGCTACTGCCACTATAATTCCGCTTCTACCTGTAGCAGACAGCAAGTGTGCCTTAGGACAGGAGGGCGGAGTAGCAACACAAAAGTGATCGGGGGAGGTGTTTGCAGCCCAATGCTTCCCATGCTCGGCTTCCATCTTCTCAGCTGCCTTTCCAAGATCTTAAGTTCAACCTTTCCATCGGGAGCTGTTTTATCTGCTTCTCTATGATATCTCATCCTGGGATCGTTATCTGTTAACCAACAAGACTGGCTCAAATGTTCCTCCTTCCTCAGTGTCCTGATTCCCACACAGCATCTGCCTATTCTTCCTTCACAGCAGCTTCCACGCCCTCCTTCCTCCCTCAGCCATTAGAGATTCTTCCATAATACATAATGTTCAGAGTATGGCTAGATCGCTCTTCTTCTTCACCTGCCCAGCCAATCCTGCACATGGCTTTCCCTTGTTCTCTTAGAGTTCTCACTTTGGCCTCACCTTCCCTCTGGGTACTGTCCAAACCAACAGAGTCTATATGGCTGATTTGTCCATCCACGCTCTGCTAACCCCCCACACACTGAAGTTAGAAGTCACACAGTTCCCCTGAAAGTCCTTCCCTATCGAAGAACAGCAGGCAGGCAGTCCCTGCTGAGATTGCATCCCAGCTACCCTCCAGGTGCCTTATGGCCTTATGACCCTTTTGTTCCGTGACTGTGCTGTAATCACCGGTGACTGGACTTCCCTAGAGACCCCACTGGCTCCCCAGTCATCCAGTACTGACTGGCCCTCAGTAGGGGACTGTCTCAGTGTTTCCTCAGCATTCATCTCACAGACAAGTTTTCAGTTGGAAAAGATAGCAATGGCAATAACAGGGCATTCGAAAACGGCAGCGACACACAGCCCAGCGGTTAAGACTTGAAATGAGACAGTACGGGCTCAGATTCTGTGTTAACTTCTTCCTAATCACCTTCTCCGAGTCCTTCCCTTTTTATGCCAGATCTTGCTCATCTATGAGGCAGGAATGTAACCCCCGACCTCATACATTAGGTTTGTCTTGTTTTATTGTATCAAGGTCTTGCTGGACTTGAACTCATGATTCTCTTGCCTCAGCTTTTCATAGGGTTTCAATGAGAATCAGACCGGTTCATATTTGTAGAGTGCTTCTAATAAGCCCATGTATGTGTCTGTTGAGAAAGTAGAAATTAAGGTGGTCTTAAAGTCATCAGGAGGATACTGCTGTCTTGTGGGTCAGATGCCTAAACCCCAGTCTTTACCTGCAGTTCTCTAGACTGTGCTTCTCAGGCTGTGCGGCTGTTCTCTCCTCCTTTAATCACTGCTGTGGGAAAGCTTCGAGACCAGAGTTCTTGGAACTGCCCACAGACATATTGCCGTACTGCAGATCAGCCAACTCCACTGAGGTGGAATGTCTCGAATATTAAATATGGTCAGGCTAAGATGACTTGCGGCATCTGGGCTGAGGGCGCAACCCAGCTGTCTCCTCTCTTGTGGCCTCTCTGACACTGGCACCTTCTGGGCCCCTGGGGCTCACCCTGAGCTGCTGCACTATATCAAAGGCTACTAGAGAAGGATGCAGGTAAGAGAGCCTATGACCTTCCACACTGGCAAGGCCAAGATCCAGAAACCAGGGAGACTTTAGGGTTTCTTTTTGTTTTTCCCTTTCTTCCTTTCTTTTTTTTTTTTTAATGATTATGCAAGTGAATTTATTTTTTCTTTCCTTTTTATTAGGATTTTTTTAAAATAAAATCTTTTCTCATTTTACATAGCTATCCCTATTTCCACTCCCTCCCCTCCTCCTGTTCTACCCTTTCCCCACCCACCCACTCCTCAGAAAGGGTAAGGCTTCCCATGGGAAGTCAATAAAGTCTGGTACTTCACTTCAACCAAGGCCCTACATGTATGAACACTGTATTTATGTCATGTTGCTTCTCTCTTTCTTCCCCTCAACTCTTCCCACACCCCTTGCCCCCAGTTCCTTCTTAAATCCATGGCCTTTTATTCTTTAATTATTATTGTTACATATACATGTATGAAACACTGCTGGTTCATTTAGTGTTGCTCATATTCATAGGTGCTTAGGGATGACCACTTAAGACTGAATATCCCATCAAGGGGCTCTTCCCCAGAGAAGACCAATAAAGAGCTGCAAGTAGTTAATGACTATTGAGAGAGGAGGAATTGGGTTTCTATTATAATATTTTTTATCCTTTGAGAATTTCATACAATGTATTTTGACCATATTCACCCCTTATTCTTCCCCCTAACTCCTCCCAGTCCACCCCTACCTCCCTATCCCTCACAATGTCAAAGCCTCACATTTTTTTTTATTTTACTGACCTATTGAGTCCCATTTGTACTGTCCTTATATTCACGAGTTTGGGGCCATCCACTGCAGCATGATTGACTTAGCAGGAAAATGGCCTTAAAGGATACTGAATCGCCTTAGTGACCATCAACTGTCACTAAGCTACTCAGCTAGTGCCAGGGCCCATGAGCCCCTCCATGCTAGAATGTTGGCTGGCTTGCTCTTCTCCAGGCTGGTCTCTCTCAAGGAACAAGAGCTGCTGGAAGATCATAAGAACCCCAGTCCTGTCACGTCAGGAAGACAGTCTCACTCTCGTCCTCTCTGGCTCTTCAGTCTCTCTGCCCTCTCTTCCTTGATGGTCTTGGCTTCAGGATTTCTAAGTCACAAGAATTCTACATGATCCTGCTCACTCTTGTATATGAATACATTCTTCCCTTCCTTTCCTTGAACCATGACCATTTAAACACTCGTTCTCATCAATGTTCTTCTGGCCCATCTGATATTCTGCTATTTTCCTCCTCCTCTTTCCTTCTTATTGGCATCAGAAGTGCAACACTCTGGCTGTGTGGTTCATGAACTCTTAGAACAGTCTGTAGAGAGACCTTCCACATCTGTGCTCCCTTTCTACAGAGAGAATGTTGAAACAGGAGTTCACAGCTGGTCAGTGGCTATTAGCTAGTGACTAGATTCTTTAAGAAAATATAAAGGGTGTCTCTCTCTCTCAACCACACTCCTAATCCAGTGAAGACTGGGCTAAAGGTTACTAAAGACCAGAGTTGAGTGAAAGCTGAGGACGTAGCTGATTAGCATCAACTATTGTCCACAGGGCCCGACTTCATGAAATGTGATGTTTATGAGTAGGGCGCACAAATAAACAACACAAGGCCATAGGGCAAGTACGACAGAGAAAGAGGGTGACTCTCATCCTGTTATGTTGGCAGAGTCAGAGACAACCATGAACTTCTACCACATAGACCTCATTGATTGGCCCATTCTTCATGTACAAGCCGCCATGGACAGTGTCCTCTAGAGGGCCTTAGGAGGTGTCATAGGACGGTGGTCTCTATTTTGAAGGTGTGAGTATCTGGAATATTACTCAGTATATTACTTAATGAGATGTTTAACTTTGGCAGATGCTTTCATAGAGGTCTTCAAAGTGAAGTTTGCATGTTGTTGATTTCTCTTCATTTCCTTTTAAATCATAAGGATAACAGTATACCAAATTGCCACAGGAATTTTGAAAATATCCACTGTCCAAACCCAACACAGTTAACATTTTTGTACACCTATTTTTATAAGATTGCAGGGAAAATCTAACAGTGTATTTTTGCATGGCATCAGATTAGACGCATATTCCATATCCTGTCAGTTCCATAGATAATAAAAGTGAATAATGATGCATTACAATGCACTCAGAGGCGTACAGTTTTCCAATCTGGTTCCCACAGCAACCAGAGTGGTGTCCTTGTTTTGCATAAGAGAAAGCTAAGGTTTAAAGCAATGCTCTACCTGAAGCTACCCAGTGTGTAGATCATGGTGACAGAATTAGACCACAGCTTCCACTCAACCGAGTGGGCTCACTCACTTAGATACGGCAATTGCACTAAAAGTGTGTTGAAGAAACAACTAGAGATGGAAGCCAATTCTCCTCAAATGTTTAAGTGGTCAATTGCCACATCCGTGGCATGGAAGTAGTTTCCAGATAATGAAAGTTTGCAAGAAACAAGTTCCTTTGGGACATATGGGACTTGCGCTCTGTACAAAAGTATTTAACTTAGAAGTAGCAGAACAAAGAGAAAAGAGAACATTCTAAGAACCCTAGGAAACAGAAAACCACCAAGCTGTTACCAACCTGAAAACTTCATTTCTACTAGCTAGCTTTCACAGTGCTGGAATGTTCTCTCATTGCTTCTGAGTGATCACAGTTTTACCCACCTGGGAACTGCCATAATGACCAAACTGACAATATATGCCCCACTGGCGTAATAGTAGCACACACGTTATGGGATTAATCAACTGCTTACTGATTGGCTCCACAAGACGAAACCCATGCCTGGAACTGCTAACTGGGCCAGGAACCCAGGGCCCGCTAGGTCATAAACCATAGAGGAGGTTGTAGTGCTACTGTTCTCTTAAATAAACATAACAATCAACTTCCCCCTGGGTTCTTATCTGTATACTTATAGATTAGGTCATCTCTGAACCTTCATCACAGAAGTTTCTTTTTGCAGTAGATGGTGATTAATTCAGAAACCTATACCTGGTCAACACATAACTAATAAAGGACTTGAGTGCACAGTTCGAGGCAGACCTCTGTATCACACTCCCTCACCCCGAGGCCCAGGGATCATCACAAAGAGGTGATGGAGAGATTATAAGAGCCAGAGAGAGCTGATGTCTGTATCAAAACAGTTTTACAATTGCACACATGAGCTCACAGCAGCGGGACCACCTGTGTAAGATGCGCAAGAGCAAACCAGCCAGAATCACAGCAGGGGTGAGGAGAGAAGGGTTCAGGAAGTCCTACCCTATCTGTGAAACTAATGGCTACTGGTAGCTGCTGTGGGAATTATAAACTTTATAGAAGAACATTCAGAAGGACTTGGGTTCGGGTTTTTTTTTTTTTCATTAAGTACATGATGAGATTCCATGAAGCATAAAGATACAAGTTATACCCAGCACCCACATTTTAGACAAGTAGCTTCCTGTTACTGAGACTTGGAGCTGGTCAGTGATTTTTCTAAGTGCCAGTAAGTTATTAGTGAAAGAGTCGAGGTGCAAGCCTGAGTGTGTGGTAGCTCCTCCACCTCCTGGTGGCCACGTCTCATTTTAAATCTGAGCCATGCAGTGGTCGGTTCAAGGGAACAAAACCCAGCAGTCAGTTGATAATGAGCAGCTTAAAGAATTAGGCTTGCTCCCAACTGAACCCATGAGGATGAAATAGAAGAGCTTTGATGAAAGGGAACGGAGAAGAAAAAGTGCAGACTGAACTTTAGCAAAGACCAATATTAGGGTATCAAAGAAGGAAAATGGAGGCGATAGACCAGCAGAGTAAAAGAAAAAAGCCAGTAAAGAGGAAGTAAAAACCCAGGACAAAGGCTGGGACCTTACATGTAATAGAAGTAAGCAGCTGGTTTAACGTTGCTCATGTCTAATACACCAGGACGAGAAGAATGAGACCATAGCTGTCAGGAAGGTAACGGGGACTGCTTCAGAGGGTCTTAGATTGTGGGTGCCGGTGAACTATGACGCTAGGTAGTGAGGTGATCTCTACAGCTGGTGGACACCACATGTGCAGGATGTTGTGCTGGAGCAAGAGTAGAAAGACACAGAGACCACTGGACTAAGTAAATGAAAGAGTTTGTTATGTCTGGACTATCATACATGGAAGGGAACGAAAACAAAGGAAAGAACAGGTACAATCCTAGCTCTGCACACTATTTGACCCATTCCTCTGTTGATGGAAACCTAGAGTGGTTCTGTAACTTAGCTACCGTGCACAGTGTCTCCATGAACATGGATGAGCAGTCTCTACAGTGCAGTGACTTAGACTGCTCTGGGTGTATCTCCAGCTACATCATATACTTGTTTTATTTTTAGTTCTTTGATGTTGGTGGTATTGGTGTTTTCTTTTGTTTTGAGGAACCTCCATGCTGATTTTTATAGTTTCAGCGTTAGTCTGTATTCCCACCAGCAGTGTAAAAGCTTTTCTTACCAAGTTGGTGGGTTTTTGTTTGTTTTTTCAGTGTTATCCATTATAATTTGGGTGTGATAAAATCTTTGTGTAGCTTTGATTTGCATTTCCTTGATGGCAAAAAATACTGAGCATTTTTAATGTATCTTGTTTCTAGTGTCTTTTCATTTGTTCATTGTTGATTGTGTTATTTGTTTTCTCCCCTTCGGGGCTTAATTTTTTTAGTTTTCATATATTCTAGATGGCATTCAGCAAATCACATTCTGTAATCTGTTTCTTCACTCTGTTAATCTTCCCATTGCTATGCTTGCACTTCCCAGTATTATACATTCCTATGCTAATTCTGGTCATTGTATCCTTATTTGTTAGACTACTTTCCAGAAAAATCCTTGACTCTCCTATGTCTGAGGTATTTTGTCTGTTTCCCTTTAGCAGTTTCAGAGCTTATATTAAGATATTTAATCCATTCCAAATTGATTGTGTGTGTGTGTGTGTGTGTGTGTGTGTGTGTATGGTGAAAGATATAGATCTAGTTTCATTCTTATTAATGTAAATATCTAATTTTCGCAGCACTATCATCAGAAGGGGCTGTCTTTTCTCCAATGTATGTTTTTGACACCTTTGTCAGGAATTAGCTGGAAATATCTATGGGAGTGTAGTTCTGGGCCACCAATTCTATTTTATTGATCTCTCTGTTTTAGTGCCAGTACCACACTGTGGTTGTGCAATCAAATTTGAAACCAAGTATAGCCTCAACCATTGTTGGTTCTGCTCAAAATTGCTTTGGCTTTTGGGGATACATTGTGCTCTCATACGTGAATGGTGTCTTGGGATTTGGATGGCGAATGGATTGAACCTCTCAGTCACCATCAGCAGAACACGCACTTTTACAGGATGAGCACAGGAGGCCTTCCTGCCTTCTAGTGTCGTCTACAGTTTTTATTTCCTTCAATGTTTTACATTTTTCATTGAATAAACCTCCTTGGGTTTATTCCTATGAGGATTTTGAAACAATTATGAGTGGGATTGTTTTCCGTTTTTCCCCTCAGCGTGTTTGTCCTAAGTATATAGACAAGCTACTGATTTCTGCTTGTTGATTTGTGTCCTGCAGCTTTGTTCAGTGTCTTTGGCAGACCTAAGAGCTTCCCAGTGGATTCTCACAAGTCTTTAAATTATCGGGTTTTATCATCCACATATAGGGCTGCTCTGACTTCTTCCTTCACTATTTGTTTTCTTTTAAATTAGTTCTCTGACTCAGGCTTCAGTGCTAAGATCTACCTATTTCTCCAGTGTCATCTACCGATGTGACTGCTGCATAGACCTTTGCAATAATTGCTTGTTGTATCCCAAGTTCAGTGTCTCTTCATGTTCAGTGTCCCTAAAAACTTAGAATTCCCTAGCATATAGAATAGGCTGTGCATGTGTGTGTGCGTGCATGTGTCTGTATGTGTGTGTGTGATAATTTTTTGAAGTGACTGAAAGTGAAAAACTCATTTCATTGAGCAAGAACAGAGAGAGAACACCTTTGTCTTACTCTAGAGAACATGCTCTGTTTCCCTGCTAGTGTAACACGGGCACAGCTGAGTTGTACACAGCCTTTCTTCTGTTCCTTTCTCCGGATGCTTTTCAAGCCTTGTCCATTAACCATTTCCCCATTAGTCTCCTGCACTCTTCTGCCACCATCCACGCTTAATCTGCTTTCACCTCCACTCGAAACGTCCCAGATCTTGGGTATCATTTCTAGAAGGCCTCGTCGGCACATCGTCCATGCCACTTCTGTTGAGGAAAGAATATCTATATAGCGGAGTAAGCATATAAGGCGCCTTCATTATTTTATGCTTCTGACATTAATCTCTCATTTGATAAGACCTTTTGCATTAACTAGAAAGTTATACTAGTGATACAGATGATGAAACTTTTAAGAAAAGGTAGCCATGCATAATTTGTAATTCAGTGTTTTGAAAAAAGTGATTTCCCCACATTCGATAAGTTAGACTGCCCTAAGTAGACAGTATAGACCTTATTGTTTTCTAACATCTCTGTTAGAGCTTTTGGTAGAAATTCTTTAATTCATCCAAAAGCTAATGAGATCTTTGTAGCTTAATTCAAGTCTGTGTCTCTTCTTAAGAGGATTTTCACAGTTAGAGGTTTAAATTTTATGTCATCTGATACCCTTGAGAATGGTCACCTTGAATGTTCAACATCAAGGTTTGTCTCCATGAGACATCATTCTCACAGTGTTTACTTGAGATCAGGTGATGCTGTCATCCTGGCTTCACCAGACATTTGACCTCACAAAGATGCTCACGCATCCCGTAGTGAAGCTGAAGGGATACCCTCCATGCGTTGGGTCACGTTATAGGAAAGCAGCACTGAGCTGGGGGAATTGGCCCACGGCAAGTATGAACAGGGCAGCTCTCTGTCTCAGGGGTCTTGCTGCAAATGCCCCATAGAAGTGTGAGGGCTTTGCTTCTTAGACAAAAAGCCTGCCTGTCCCATTCCCTTTCAACTCCTTTGACAAGATGCCCCAAAAACCTTGAGTTCAGAATTGGTGGAGCTGAGCCCATCATCTCTGGGAGTTATGCACTTCTCTGTTTTCCTGTTCACCAGGCAGGCACCTGACTCATTCCCAACATTGTCTCTTTAATCCTACCTTATAAATATTTCTCCTGTTGTGCCCTGAACATTATTAGCTTAGATCTGACCCTCATTGTTAAGAGGTGATGATGACTCGACTGTTATTGTAGGGCCCCACTTTGTGTTTCTGTATTCCTTTCGTTTGCGTGAGGCCCAGTGTCCTTGAGTACAGTCCTGCCTAATGCAAACCCTTCATTGTTCTTCAGGGTCTGCCTGCTTCTCCAGTGTCTCCTGCCAACATTTCTGTTTCATAGACCTTTTGTGACAATTGCTTGTTGTGTTCCAAGAGTCACTTCTCTGTCATTTTGTGCTCAGTTTCCCTAAAAACTCAGAATCCTTGGCACAGAGGTGGCATTGTATGTATGTGTTGTAGATTTTTTTTTTTAAGTGGTTGAAAGTAGAAAGCTCAACTGCAACAAAGTTTTAGTTTGGGGTGTGGGGGTTGTCTCCTGTATTGTTTCTGTGTATTTAATTAGCGTTCATCTTCATGATGGTGGAAGTTTATGGCCTTTGTTTTGTTTTTAGAAATATTAGATCTATATGTTTAGAAACTAGGTAAATCTTGACTAAGCCTACAAATATTGCCTGTGTTTACTTTATATTTTGTAGAGTACCCAAAACTTGCAATAATTGTGTTTATCTTTTTCAATTAAAAAATACTGCTGTAAACACAGATTAATCACATTATTCTTATCTTTTTATCAGGAACCAATAATTATTAGTAACTAAACAGCCCCTTTATAATAGGTGGAAACAGGTGAAAACATAGCATATAAAGTAGCTGTTTACTATCACTTCTAGTACTTAAATATACTAACACTAACTTTATCACTAGCAAACATTAGCAAAATATGTGGCATATAAGGATAGCATTAGCAAAACATGGGGTATACATACTAGTCTGTCTGGATACTTGCGTGACCTTGAATTATACCCGTGGCAGGCTTAAGTGTAGAAGCTTAGACAACGGTCTCTCCTGAGTGGTCACAAGTCTGTCTACTTCACTAATGATAGTATCCACCCACGTCTCTAGTTATTAGGCATAGACACATGTGACAATTGTGGCAATGCTCATATTCACTTTTGGAGATCCTGGAGACAATTGATCATAGGCTACAAGCACTCCTGAGAGTCTGTGTACTTGGTGGGTCCTGTCCCACTTTCTAGCAGAGTCTCCCCTCTGGAAGACTCAGATAAACCGAAGCATCCCAAAGCTGAAGAATCTGCCACGTCCCAGCTCTCTGGCAGGCTCAGGTCCTCTGGATGGGTATGGATGCTACATGGGGAGGTGGATCCACCCCATAGCCACTGTCATATCCAATAGTAAGGCGTGTTTCCATGGAAAGACAATCCTATCTTTCATCTTCACTGGACCACACCTACAGCATTATCAGAACAAGTCTCAGTTCTATCTGGGTTGTAGCCAGTGTTACTCTGTAGCTTTTGTTGGGGCCCTGTTCCATGACTCTACTTCATGACTCCAGCACTGGAGATGGGGACAGGTACTGAACAAGACCATCCCCTGCCAGCTGCTGACATGCTGGCTGCCCTCCATCGTCCACTTCCCTGTTCAGACTGGCCCCAGGACACCACTCAGTCTTAGCAATTAATGTGGGCCTGTTGTCCGCTAAATTCTTGTGTGTAATTTCATCTGTCCTCAGTTGTTATCCAAGCTGTGAACATATCGCCCTCTCTCAAAGACATTCTTTCCTCTTAGCTCGGAGGTTCATCACTAATATTCTTTTATAATGCAGCCATCACCATCATCCTGGTTAATGTTCATCTACCTCTTTTCTTCCTAATCCTCTCTTGGGAGATGTTCATAGAGACTCAGCCTGTGTTCTGCTTAGCAATCTTCCTTTCCCAGCCCTGTAAGCCCAGTGCCTGTCCCTGTTTGTCCTTCGTGTATACCAGGCACAGAAATCCACAGACTCCTTGAAGCTGGTAACCCAGAAAGACCAAATGTACATAGTCCTTCTTTGCTCTAATTGAGAAAGCCCGAGATGAAAACGGTGTGTGTTATTTCATCCCCCAGGGAATTTCTGTTGGTATCCCTATTACTCTGTCAAATGTTCCATTCCCACATAAACTTTAAGGTTGGCTCTGTTCTAAAGGTCACAGTTGAAAGTGTTTCTGGGCTGGTAAGATACCTCAGTGGTTCAGGGCACTTGCTGCTCTTTCAGAGGATCTGAGCTTTCAAATGCTTGTAACTCCAGCTCCAGGAGATCTGACAATCTCTTCTGGCCCTTGTGAGTGCCCGCACCCAAGTGTGCACATATACACACAAACATTTTTAAAATCCTCTTTTAAAAAGGAAAGGTAGCATCTTTTATCAGGAATAACATTTTATGCACAGCTGGCCCAATTGTAACCTCAGACCATCCTAAATCCTCTTCACAAAGGGATCTCTCGTTCTCTGTCTCTCCCTCTCTCCCCTGCCTCTTTGTGTGTGGGGGGGGGCATGCGTGTGCATGCACTGTGGTTAAACTTATAGCCTCACATGCTAGAGAAATAGTCTTGTTTTGATCTGCATCCCCAGGTCTCATTTGGTACCTTCTTGTCACCCATGTCTTTGCTCTGCCTGTCATCCTATCGCTGTGGTTCCTCTAACTCTGTGCCCACAATCTCCCCTTACTCGGCCTTGGCCATTCTGTCTTTAGCAGCTAAGCTTCATCTTCAACTGAGCCTCCGAAACGTTCACCAAATATCACCAACCAAAGTTTGGCAGGAGAACCTTCATTCCTGGAACTTTCTATTCACTCGTGATTTTTATAAAGTAGTAGGTCATGTGTTAAATTAAGCTCTGTTTTTCTTGGCACGTGCTGAGGTTGTCATATGTGAACACCATTAGATGAGATTCGTGTTCTTTGAATTCTCAGATTGCTCTCAACAATTTTTAATTTCTCACCATCTAGCAGAAGGAGTGTCCTTCACTCTTGTTCAATATGCTGACCTTTCCTTAAGATCCATCTTTTTCCTATTAATAGTATTTATACATCTTTATAGGGTACAATATGGTGATTTGATAAAAGAATACAATGCATAATAATCAGAGAGGAGTAATAAGCTCTTCCATCTCAAGTGTTAATTATCTTTAACAAAGGATGAAAAATGCATAACTCTTATTTTTTGAGTCTATCATACATGGCTACTATGTTTTACATCATTTCTGCTTCTCCCTTTTCCTCCTCCAGCTCCTCCCACATCCCCCATCCCTCTCAAATTCCTCATCATTTTTAATTATAATCATTGCATATAGGTATACATATAATGAATACAATCTAGAATCCCTGTAGTATTGCCATAGGTGCGTGTATTTGGAGCTTACCACTGGAAATGGATAACCTATCAGAGAGCTCACCCCTAAAGATGACTGATTCTTCCTCTCTCGACAACTATTAGTTACTGTAGCTCTTTATCTAGGAGTAGGGCCTTGTGAGATTTCCCTCTGGAGTGTATTCAGATGGCATTTGTGCTCACGGTGCTATTACCTGTGTTCTTGATGGTATATGATGTGAAGGGGACCATCCCCAGGACCTATGGGTACCACTAGAGCATTGGCATTTATAGCTATAGGAAATGGATGAAGAGACAAGTGTGGTTGATTCAGGGACTGTCCACACTGCAGTCCCAAGGAGGAGACCTCCCCTTGTGGGACTCTGTCCTAGGGATCCGGCAGTCTGTTAGTCCTAAAGCTATAGGATTTTTGAGGGCCTGCCGAACACCCTGTGAAGAAACACAGGTTTCAAGGCTTTTAAGATAAGATGGTGTCCAGCAGTAACTCTTTCGATTGCTTGGCATCTAGACATGGGGAGAGTCAATGTTCCTTCTTTGGGGCAACCAGACAGCCCACAAGCTGCTCTTAATCCTTTCTTAGGAGCAAAGATTTCTAAAGCTTTCCCCACTTCTATGATTGGGTGACTGGCACTTTACCACTTACCTTTTCCCTACAAAGCAGAGTACCCCTGCCTCCCAGCCAGGGACCTAGTGTTAAAGCTGTAGTTTGCCCCACTCTGTAGGGTGTCCTTCTGATGCCTCATTGTGTTTGGGGGTCCAGGAATCTTCCTTGCGGATTTCCAGCGTTCTCCTTCAACCACTCACCTCAGGATACAATGTTCTCTGCATTGCCTTGGCACTCACCCGTGGCAAGGTTGAGAACAAGGTGCGTGTATTCAACTATGCCAGATCTCCCTTCAGTTAGCAACTTCCAACAAGACTCAGCTTCCCTAGTATGTATGCTATGTATAGGCTATTAAATTTCCATTACAAAGCTTTCTATTTCAAGTCATAAATCAATACTGGGAGGATATGAGTTAAATATCTGTCTCTATCTTTAACTTTTAGACAATCATAAAAATAATCCCAGACAGCCCATTCTCAACATGCCATGCATATACAGCTCTTGTTGAATTCCCTATGGTTAAGTTAAAAAAAAATTCTCCCCAGGCTTTGCCTCACCTGCCTTCCCCTCTTGTGCGTAAGAATCCATTCCTTCTCAACTTCAAAACTCCCCTGCAGCTCTGCCTCCACCTCTGAAGCCCATCCTGTTGTCTGTGTTCACTCCGGCTAATCAGCCAGTCTTGTGCAAGCTTTGACACCTCCCCCCAAATGCCGTGTTTAGAATGAAACATACCAACATGGCTACAGACAAATACACAGCCTTCGTGAATAGAGGTGTTTGATTTGTTTATTAATTTTTTTCAATTGCCAAAAAATCTAAGATAGTTTAATGCCAAATTCACTACTCTGAGAGACTATCTTGGTTGTATGGGAGCAGTTTGGAGCCTATTGAACAAATAATTAAAATATTTTATCTGCAGTTCTAAGAGGAAGTGATGGTCTGTTTCATAGAGTTTAAGAAACGGTGTTTTTTTTTTTTTTATTAAAACGCATGGAATCTACATAAACACCTACATGGCTTTTGTGTTTCTACTTTATAGGAAATCAATGTATTGACAGTTGCCTTGGTTAACCAAGATCGAGAGAACAATACTGAAAAAAGAAGCCAAGGCTTAAAATCTGAGAAGGAGGCCCTGTTGATAGGTAAGAAGTCTCTTTTTATTATCTATTTACAAAATCATCCCCAGATAACCAACTTGGGCAGTATTTTAGTAATTCACTTACACCATGCTGACAATCGAAACAGCAGAGCCTCCCAATCAGAGGTCAGACTTACTTTGTCAAGATTACCCAATGCACATTTCGAGTGAGTGTCATGCAGACTGGCTGAGCTTCCTCTCATCAGGAACTGGGAACATTAGGTAGCTGTTGGACAGAAATCAAGGTTCAAGAAAATAGGTTAATTTGCATCTTTTGGGTCATAAATCTGAATATTAAAATTTAAAAAGAGGTCTGATTGGTTCTTGTCCAAAAGTTCATAAGCCAACCCAGATTTATAGGCAGTTTTGAACCTGGAGATGAGCCTGTAAGCCCCTTAGCGGAGGCTGCACCCCAAAGGCAGCCCCAAAGCCAGATGCATAAAGCTGATTATTAATTGCTGTATCCAGAATAATGCTGTTCAGATAATCGGGAGTCTAAGCCAGACTCCCACATCCATGTGGACCATTTAGCCAAACGAACAAGAGAAGCTGGCCCTAATAAAGAGAAAGAGTGAGAAAGTTAACGGCAATATCCTCTTGCCCTGAAAAATACTGCCAGGTTGGCTCTTTCTTTGTCTGTACTGAGACAGAACTCTTGTTTCTTAAATCTTTATCCAGTTGGTACAGGCAGCATGCTTACTCTCCCAGGGAAATGTCCTTGGGGGTGGTGTGTTGGTAATGCCCTTAGGACCCCACCTTACAGTCCCCTCCCAACCCAAGAAGAAAGGGCTGCTCTTTACCTGTGACACATAACCGTGGTCCAGGCTGCACCTTGGCAGAGACCGCAGTGTGGGGTTCCAGGTTCAGCCTGGCTCCTCTGCAGAGTGGTCGGTCAATGGGGAGGATGGAAGCCACAGCACACACACGGCAAACTGTTCTCTCCCCCAAGTCATTATCTGGCAGATGCAACAGCCTCTAAATACTGCATCGGCTCTCACCTGAAAATGACGGGTGCACTGAGGCCTGCAGAAGCTGGCACAGGGGAATTCAAGAGGTAGTCCAAACTTCATCCATCACATATAGATTTTTCAACTACGAGGTTATTGAATATGACATCAACTTAGAGATACTCCAAGGGAAACCAATTATTTTTTCTCTCTCTCTCTCTGATGATATACAGCTGTAATAATATGCCATGCACACATCTCCAAAGACACGCTGATGTGCTGTCATTCCCAGAGACTCAAAACAAGCCCATATGTAGTTGCTAACTGGCCTCTTCTCCCCTCCGAGAATAATTCCAACTCTGACAACTGTTCGTTTTATTCTGTATGACTAAGAAGCGATTATTGCCCCCACAATGCTCTGGTCTATGACAAAACTCAAAACGATCCCTAGAAAACTTTCTAGAAGTGTGAGGAATTAGGACCAGCAGGCCCCCACTTTAATTTCCTTCTCACTGGAGGTGCCTCCTGTTACAAGGAGCAGGGCCCCTTGTTTATCCCTGCCGCCTGGCTAGCTTAGCCCCCAAAATAACCACACAGAAACTGTATTCATTAAAACACTGCTTGGCCCATTAGCTTTAGTTTCTTATTGGCTAATTTTTACATCTTAATTTAACCCATTTTTATTAATCTGTGTAACACCACGTGACTGTTGCTTACCGGCAAGATTCTAACCAGCATCCATCTCAGGCCGGAGACTCATGGCATCTCACTCTGCCCTTCTTCCCAGCCATTCAGTTCTGTCCTCTCTGCCTACCTAAGTTCTGCCCTACAGGTCCAAAGCAGTTTCTTTATTCATTAACCAATGAAAGCAATACATGAACAGAAGAACCTCCTACACCAGCCTCCTATTGTATTTTATATTCTCCTTGGAGAATTCATTTTACTTGTGATGTCTCCTGAATAGTTCTGTGTATAAAATATGTGTGTAGGTTACACATGTTTATATGCACACATTTTAGTCAGTTTTCACAAAATTTTAAATATATGCTTAATTATTATACATTCTAAATTATTCATAATTGTGTGTATATGTATGCATGTATGCAAATACCAATGGAGGTCAGAGGAGCTAGATGCCTTGGAAGCTGAAGTAAGAGGCAGTGGTGAGCTCCCTGACATGGATGCTGGGAATCAAACTTGGGTCCTCTGTAATATACAATCTTAACTGCTGAGCCATCTCTCCAGCCCCCAGTTACTGTACATTGATGGGAGTATTCAGGGAGTTTTAGTTTATAGCTTTCTATCTTTGCTAATGTCTTCAGTCTCAGAACAAAGAAATTAGCTACTATAGTGTAATAGAAAGAAAAATATGAGGGTGTCGGTATCTTCAATAAAAGCATGCGCAGAGACTGAATATTCCCCTCACGGTCTGTCTTGGAGCCAGCCTACCTGTAAACGGTGGACTGCAGTAAAAGAGAACAAGGGATAAACTCATCTCAAATCACTATATGTGAACCTTTCTGCTATAAAGGATGTTGGAGACTGTAGTGTTTGATCAAAACAAATGACTAAATCCTTCTTTCAATTCTCTATTGGTACTTTACCTTCCTCTGGTGATAGCATGGCAAAAGATATGACTTCCTCCCAGAGCCCACCTTCCAGATAGCCATATTTATATTCTTATAAAATTTAGAATTAAATGAGAGCAATCCTTCTGACTCCCCAAAAGGATTATGGAGAAGTATCTTCCAGCGGGGCAGTGGCCCCTGTGGAAGGCTGCCATTGCCTCTGTTAAGAAGCCCCCACCATCTTAGTTACTGTCCATGGCATTATGGTGAGGTATCCTGATACAAGTGGCTTAAGGGAGAAAGGATTATTTGGGCTCACAGTTTTGAGGTGACAGTCCATTATGAGAGACACAGCAGCAGGAGCATGAGGCATGATCACGTGGTACCCACAGACGAGAAGCAGACAGAGACAAATGCTTGTGCTCAGCTCGCTTTCTCCTTTTTTACTCTTAAATAAATAGTATTTTTATTCATTCTTAGAGCTGTCCATACAGTGTCTCTCGATCATACCCACACCCATTCTTACCCCCAACTCCTTCCAGATCTTCCTCTAGGTTTGTTTGAGGAATCCACCTTGCAGCAGTCATCTTGGTCCTCTGGCTTTTGCAATCTTCACCCCACCCCACCTCCCATGATGCTTGCGAGCCTTATATATGCAGGGTGCCTCGTTAATGTGTAAATCTGGGGTAGTTATCCCACAGTCAGCTGGTCTCTTCATTTTAACCAGGTGTGACTAATTATTTTAGTCTACTGCAAAAAAGAAGGCTCCGTGATGAGGCTGAGAGCTACACTTAGCTGCGATAGCAGGATATAAGTATTTACAACACAGTTAGAAATGACGCTGGCTTAGGAAAGTGGCAAGATGTGGGTTCTCCTCTAGGTCCCATGTCCTCACCAGCCACAAGTGTTTGGCTAAATTACTGGAGCCAGGCTTGAGTTCCTTCCTATCAGTGGGTGTTAAGTCCTAATAAGAGGCTATCAGTTACTGTCGTGTCTCTCAGAATATCTTGCTGTGCTGGCCGTTGGTGTGGTTTGTGACATTACAACTGAATAGAATATAGATGCATGTCTTCCTGGAGGCTTGCATGGCTTCTTCTGGTCATCAGGGAGGAGACTTCCAGGTCAGATCTAGACGGATTCCTCCAAATTCTGTGTGTGACATGTGTTGTGACTTCAGGAACAGAATCATACTTTCTTTTTCTGGAAGGTACCAAAGGCACATCAATTATCATAGCTTCAATTCTGTGTGTGCATGTCTGTGTAAAATAGCTCCACCAACCCTGGGGACACCCTGTGTTCTGTCATGGGCTTTCTCATGGTCATGCTTATCACCATATGAAAATATTTCCTTTACTCATAATATTTGGGCCTCCCGTCTGTATTGGTCATCTAGACTGGCAATCCATGGAAATGGCCCTTTTTCTGTCTTGCACAGAGCCGTGCCCAGCACCTTGGTACAGAGTACTTAAAGTGAAACATCAAAACTGTGTGGCTGTGAGGGGCAGTACTAGCACTGTTTGGTTGATTTAAACACTACCAGCTAGGTCTTAGTGAGGCTCAAAACAAGGATAAAACGGATGGTCCCGACGGAACGCTCTCACGTAGCCCGCTGGAATGAGCCTTCCAGATGGGATCTGCTGTTCCTTACACTGAGCTGGCTTGCATTTTCTCAAGTAGCTTTTAGGGCTCTGAGACACGTAAAAAGCCCCAGTAGGACAACATCTGCTCCTTTTATCCCACTTAGATTGTCGGCTCACAAATGAGTTTTGCACTACCAAGCACACGGTTTTAAGTAGACAGGCCTGCTGCTACTCACAGAAATAGACAGGGCAGCAGAGCCCACCTGCTCGGCTACCTCAGTTCCTCCCAGGGTTCCTCTCACCAGCATGGAAGCTTTTCCAGAGTGCCAGACAGGAGTGTCCGTATGGGGACATGTTGGCACTTTTCAGTAACTTTGGAGTTATAACACCCTTCCTTTTTCTTCTTTTTTAAGAGAAACTTTTTTATTTTGCTTTATTCTTGAGAATTTCAAATATGTGTGTACATATACACACACACATACATATACACACAATGAAATATCATATCGACACACCAATTTCCTACCTCTAACTCCCCCCATACATTCTCAACACACACATTCTCCTCCTAACTTCATATCTGTTTTTTAGATTATTTTTGTTGTTGTTTTGCATGTGTGCATACCTTTCTAAGTTCATCCAGTTTGTGCTGCCTATATATGTGGGGGGGGGGGGGCACCCAGTGGAGCATGAGAAACCTACCGGTGGCCAGGGCACTAAGATCTACCCAGCCTCTCCTCCGCTGCTGTGTACTACTCATTTCTCCTCTGTAAGGGGTGGAGCCTGTCAATCATCTGCCCCATCTCTGCCAGGGTGTGGGCTGGCACCGAGATATTCACATCCCTGGTCCAGGGCTGCTCTCAGTCTTGCCCAGAGAAGCCTCTTGTCACGGTAAGCCGCAGTCAGTGGAGGAGATGCATAGCTGATCCGAGTGCTGAGAGTGAGAGATGGGGTTCTAGGCCTAAGTGGGGGACATCTATCGATACTGAGGCTCAGGAGCACTGCAGAAGGGGCACACTGAGGGTGGGGGTGGGGTAGAAAGCATGTAAGAGCCAGGGGACAGGGAGGAGGACTGTGAAATGTGTCTTGTAGACATGGCATGGCTATCGTATGCACACATTCACAGCCACGGTTACCTACATACCACCTGCTTAGCTCTTTCTTTTCTGTTCCTGGGAACAACTCAGTTCCTTTCAAGAAGCAATAGAGACTTCATTTACGAAGCTGCTCACCCCTGAATCTGATTTTTGAAATGAGAAAACCAAGCACACAGAACATAGAAACTGCATTTTCTCAGTGGTCACTTAAAGACGCTAAGATTACCGTCCTCACCTGTGATGGTCCCTCTTATGTTGTAAAGCTGTAGACCAGAGAAAGAAAGATCTGCATGGACTCAGGATAGAAGGCGAGCAGTCAGTCTGAGCATACTGATAGTTCAGGTTGCTGGAGATGTAACGTTCCCGCCATCCTCACATAAACCTCGTATGAGCAAACCTCCAAAGACAGTCATCAGGAGTGCTCGGCTAGACTCTGCAATTCTCTATCCTTAGCCTGAGGATAAGCCGGGAACTGGTCTCTGAAATCTGCCTGGCACCCACCCGTGAAAATCCAGCAAATCACAGAGAACGAACACCATCCCTTGTCAGTTCAAGGCCCCTGCAAATGTAGGATGGCCTCCTGCTTGGCCGGTGCTGGCCCTGAGCGCATTTTAGGCAGGTGACCTTTGACCCGCTAGCATCAGCTCTCACAGTACACAGTCTAGGAGATGAAATACACCTCAACCCTGATAAAGCCTTTAAAGTGTCCATCTAAGCTCGACCTTTTCACAAAAAGCAGGACGCGGTCTACGGAGCTGACTCCCTCACTATTTTGCTTTTGGACCTGGGAGCAGTGAGGGCGGGAAGATCACGCTTTTTGGTTCGGCCCTGACACCGCTATCCAGCCATTAGCTGGGACAGCCCTGCTGGTGGGTCCTGTGATGGAAAGACTTTCTACCAGAGTACCTGTTCCCAGACCTTTGCAGTGATCCTATGTGTCACAGCCGAGAAGGCAGAGCACAGGCTCCCCCTACCCCCCCACACACACGCAGCCGCAGTCTGTGGAAGCAGCACAGTATGAGGTGCACAGAGAATACTGGGGTGTGGACTGCACACTTTTCATAACCACCGCTGTTGTTATCAAGGACACTCAAGGCAGCGTGATGTGATCCCTGACACAACCGTCTGGGCCACTTTCAGACCACAAAGTCCACTGAGAGAAAAGAGATCATTTAATCTTCCCCACACTACAGTTTCCAATTGGTAAGCCAAGCATGAACTTGGTGGCTGAACTGCTTCCGGGGCTCTTGGTTTAGAAACCGCTGTTCATCTGTGCATCATCCCAGGGTCTAGCCATGCTGACCCCTGACGTCCCCATCCCACGAGAGCGTGTATTCTCTTTGCCATGTCACCGTTACTGTCTGTGGGATGTGCTGTTACTGGAGGCTGGCTGAGAGGTTTTGGAAATGACCAAGTCTGTGAGTTTAGATGGCCTTCGTTAAGTGAGCCTTCCCACTGTCCCCCAAATAACTTCCAGTGTTTGTCTTTTTCCATTCAGGCATCATATCAACGTTTCTTCACGTTCACCCTTTTGGAGCCAATATAGAGTATCTGTGGTCATACATGCAGCAGCTGGACTCTAAGGTAAATTGTTTCTTTGATTGCACTTTGCATGTTGCCTGCTTGCTGCAGGTGGACACCATGAGAGCAGCATCAGTCTAGAGCACATAGCAGCTCCTCTCGGAGAACCCAGGGCTTTGGCAGGCAGCTGTCAACTCCTTGCTTTTGTCTTTATATAAAGAGAAATCAGTTATTCAAAGTGACAGTGGCTTGTCACTGTCAAAAGATGCCCAAGTGCTTTGAAAAGCTTGGGAGAAACTGGAATGTCCAGATTGGCCCCGAAAGTTTCGGAGACCAGGAGGAATGTGAGAGTGCCTAGCGAGGCAGGTCCCTTAGGCCATGTCCACACAAGAGTCCATGCTAGAGACTTCACATGGAGGGACCGTCATTGTCAATAGCTTAAAGGTCTGATGGGATGCTTAAGAAAATGCCATCAATAGTCATTTTTAACGTTATATTCTGGGTGTTAAAAAATAAAAACTATTGAGCTACCGTCAGCAGGGCCACCCTCAGCATCAGACACCACCATGCCGTTTTCCTGAAGCTCGGCTTTCTCGATTGATAATTAGCAGTGTTTTGGACAAATGCAAAGAGACCAGGGGAAAAGGTGCAATTTCTGTGTTAAAATGAAAAGTTGAGAGGGGCTGCTGTTGGCGAAGCCACACCCTTTACCAGGGCTGGCAGGGAGAGCCACAAGAGGGGTGATCACAGCAGTTAATGAGATAACCAGAAAGATCGCTGGGAGCCAGGGGAAATTGCCCTAAAGACAGTGAGAATAAGAGAAGCGCCACCATCAGGCAAAGAAGAGGCTGTGGACCTTGTTTGACCAGCTGCTCAGCTGCAGCTCTGGGTTGGTGGTTAGCAAGGATTACAGGATTACATCACCACGCAGTGTCCTCATTTGCTGTGGATGACTTTACCTGCACGTGACCACAAAGCAGCTTGATCTTTAAGTAGACCTGAGATTCCTCCTTGGAGAGGAATCATCTGGAGCTGCTAGTGGTTTCTAGTTGGATATTTGTGCCTTTTTATGAAAGACGAAAGGAGTTCGATTTTAGGCTTTAAATGTTTCCCGTTCGTACATATTAATTGTACAGATTAGGGCAGTTTAGAGTGGTATTTTCCTAAATTCCTGCAGTGTGAATTATCAGCTACTCTCTCATTAACCCCTTCCCAAGAATTAGTAATCGCTATTCCATTTATATCGAGTGCTTGTTTCTAAACTGTAGAAGTTAGCTCGATTCAGGAAATAACCAGGCTAGCTGAAAGATAAAACAATTATATAATTTTTTTTATTATAAGGGGAAAACTCACAAAACAGGAACAATAAGTCCAAGCTCAGCTGTGCTGCGAGGGGACCACAGAGAGAGAGAGAGCATCTGGACTGTGCACCCGTTTTTCTCCAGGTCCCAGAAAGCCATACCCTAACTTGGTCACACCTCTTAAAGATAATTGGTTAACAAAGCTTCCCCATCACCAGATGAGTAAGGTGCAGCTCCTGCCTCTCAGTGCTGGCTTATTTTACTTAATGTCAAGATTTCACTCTTTATAGATGAATAATTCTATACCATGTATCTATTAATCCGTTGGTTGACCGCCCCAGGCTGATTATATCATATGACTATTATGAATATTATAATAGGGCACATGGGTAGGGAAGTATCTCTATATCCTGAGATTTCTTTGGTAAATACCCAGAGTGGTATAGCTTGATCATGATAGTTCTACTTTTAATATTTTTTCAAAATGTATTTTATGTCTATAATTGTTTGGCCTGCATGTACATACACATGAGTGTGAGGTACCTGCAGAGGCCAAAAGAGGGTGGGTCCTGTGGAAATGGATTTACACATGGTTGTTAGCTATTAGGTAGGTGCTGGGAATCAAACTACAGTCCTCTAGAAGAGCAGTTAGTACTCTTAAACACCGAAATATCTCCCTAGTTCCTACATTTAAATTTTTTTTATAGAAACTCCCTAATGATTTCCTTGGTGGATGGACCAAGTTACAGTCCCACCAGTAGCATGAAAGGTTCCTTTCCCCACGTCCTCAGCAGCATCTGCTATTTGTCTTCCTAATAACCATTCTAAATAGGGTGATAATCTCCTTGTAGTTCTGATTTGCATTTCTGTGATAGCCAAGGATGTTAGACATTTTTATAAGTTTTCTTTATATACTCACCAGTCACACTTTTTTTGAAAGCTGTTAGTTCAGTTTACCTTCCCATTTACTGATTATATTTATATATGTAACAATAATAAAGAGAAATAATTTAAACACAGCAATCGGAGTTCATTTAGTGTTGTTCCAATGTGTATATTTTAGGAATGATCACTGATTTTGGATAATCAATTAGAGACTCATCCTTGGGAAAGACTAATTATTCCTTTCTCAATAGTCATTAATTTCTGTAGTTTTCATCTAGGGTTGGGTCCTTGTTAAATTTGGCATGTCATCTCAACTGGTGCTGTCATTGCTCAGATGTTGTGTAGGCTACTGTATTATTGAGATTACATGGGTGAAGGTTCCCTGTCATGTATAGAAGAGACTGTCTCATAGCGTGCATCCTCTGGCTCATAAAATATTTCCATCCCTCTTTTGCAGTGTTTCCTGAGCCTTAGGTGTAGGGGCTGTGTTGTAGATGTTCACACTGGAACTGGGCATGGGTAGTTCGTTGCATTTTGACCATTTGTGACTTTCTGTAATGGTCCCTGCTGCAAAAAGAAGCTCCTTGATGAGAAGCAAGAGCTACACTGCTTTGTGGGTCTAAGGAAGTACGAATGCACTTAGAAATTACAGTAGTTTAGGAAAGTGTGGTAGTGTGTTGTCCTCTGGGTTCCATGGGCTCGGCAATAGATAGTTGGCTAGGTTTATAGTAGGCACAAATTTTCTCCTGTTGAGCAGACTTTCATCCAATTAGAGAGCTGTTGGTTATTGCCAAGATCTAAGCGCCACATTGTACCCTTGGAGATGTCTTACTGTTTAGTCTTTATCTGAGTAGGTTCTGGATAGCTGCATAGCACCTTCAGATACTATATAGAGAGCTAATCCTCAGGGAGAAAGCTTCCAGATCAGTTCTGACTTGATTCCGGAAAGGCCTGAGTTCAAAATCAGCAATAGGGACTTACCTTCAAGGTCAGGGAAAGCAACCAAGAGCAAGGGCAATAGCCTATAATTGTTTTGCTTGGTTGGGATTTTTTAATTCCCCTGACCAACACCTCAAAAGGAGATTTATCCTGCCTGGTATTAGAGATTTGTTAGATGATTTATGGTTCTTGGGGAAGTATTTGCACCCCAAGTGATATACAAAAAGCATATGTGGATATATAACGTTATATTATATGTAAGCCTAAACTATAATTCCCTGTTTTTTTCCAAATATCTATTTATCCCTTTTACCCCTTTCTTTTATATTGTCCTCCCCCTATTTTCCTTTTTCCCCTTTATAGTACCTGTATTCAACTATCCCTGTATGTGTGTGATACTATTCATGAGGATACATAAAGATCTATTCACCCCAGATAGGAAACCAATGACAGATCAAAATAAGGATGCCATCAAGGTCCAAACTGGAGCATCAATAGTTTTATTGGTGTTATCAGAATAGAGAAGACAAAGACAGCTGCATCACCAAAAGCCCACTGCACTATGGGTGACCTCTCACCAAAGCTAGTAACCTGGAGCATACTGCAGAACTTTCAGGCTGCTCATTGGGTTGCAGAATAGTGTCCTTTCTGGTAGACCAGTTGGTCTCAGCCATTTCTGTGCAGGTCAATGGACTTGGCTTTCTTCTAGGCAGTTCAGCTGGTCTGAAATTATTTCTCAGAAGTCCTTACTGCTTATCTATGCTTGGGGAGGGAGAGGACTAGTGAATCTGATCAGTTTCAGGGATTTCCTGAAACTATTTTTAATGTTTATTTCTGATCTTATATCAAATGCTTTCATCATTTCCCCTATTTTGTATGATTTTAGTTATGGGTTTGTCATATACCACCTTTATTATGAGGGACATTGGCTTTATCATATGTGTTTTCTACTTGGATATTTATTAATGTGATAAATTGCATTTATTGATTTGCATATGCAGAATCACTCAACTTCATCACTGTCATGATACTGATCTTTTCGGTATGCTGCTAAATTCAGTTGGCTAGTATTTTCGCATAAGTATTTATCAGGAATATTTTTTATTGTGTCCTTGTGAGGTTTTGGTAACAGGAAAGTGCTGGCTACATAGAATGAGTTTGGCAAGGTCTTTGGATTTCAGTTCTTCAGAATAGTTCAAGATGAATCAGCATTAGCCCTTTCAGAAGTTTTGTAAGATTCAGTAGTGAAACCATGTGACCCTGGGCTTTTCCTTCTTGGTAGATATTTTAGTATGGATCTCATTGCTCATTACTGGGTTAGTCAGATTTATGTCTTTGTGGGACAATTTAGTTTTCTTAATTGTATTTAAACTATCTGTAGTGTGTTGAATTTCTTGAGTTTTTTGTATAATCAACTTTTGAGTTCTTCAGTAGATATTCTGTTTATTTTAATTGCTTTGGAATGCATCCCTCCGCTGGAATTTCTGCATGAGATAGATCAGCTACTACTGCTTTCCCGGGGTGGGGGAGAGGTCTTCTCAGAAATTGGTTCTCTCTGATGGTGGCCTTAGGAGGTCAATTTGTTACATGATGTTGGCTGAGTTTTGTCTGGGCACTTTAGAATAGTTTACTTGTAGGTTCCTCGGCTATGTTTGATGTCTTTAGCCAGTTGTGTTCTGGTGAGTACAGAGAGACTTGCTACTCTCTGTGGGCCACACAACCATTCAGACAGGCATGATGGAGATTGGAGGGGCCATGTAATGGCGCCCCCTGTCAAGATCTGGGATTGGTATACACCCAGACCCTATATGAGTAGAGATAGAGGCAAGAACAGCTCTGGCATGCCCACAATCACTGATGGGGATAGCGGATGGAGTCATAAGGAACTATCACTGGAAGCCACTTAAATGGAGTAGCAGTAGGAGCTGGGGTTCTTTCTGCTGCCACTTGGGAATACCCACCAGAAATGGTACCTATAAAGCCTCTATCTGCATATGCCTATGGACAGGACATTTCTCCCCCTAATCTCTTCTTCTGTAACATCCCCAGGTAGTGGAGAGAAGCTAGGCCTCAGCCAGAGCCTTCTCCAGACCTGTTTCATCCGGGCAGGTCTGATAACGGCTTCATCCCATTACCCCGGTTCTCCTGGGATAACGGCCTGGCTACAGTGTACAAGGCTGCTCCAGACAGCCCTGTGGTCTGAAGACTAGTGTTCCCTCCTGCTTTGGTAGGAAAGGTGCCCGAAAGGGCTGTGGGAACCATATGGACACATCCACATCATCTAGCCATGGTGAAATCCCTAGGACCCTAAGGGCAGTTCTCGTTGAGAAGGCAGCAATGTGTTTGCCTCAGAAAGGAAATACATGGGGGCTCCCTTCACCTCCACTGTTGCCCACATAGTCCTCTGCCTCCTCAGGGACATGCCCAGTAGGGCTGCCAAGTTTTGTCCTCATCCCTGAGGCAAATGTGTCACAAAGGACTCTCCAACTTCCAGGTGCCAGGGACTGCACCCCATAGTCTCTCCAGCCCAGTGCGGCTTCGGGGACATTTAGGTTTTTTAATCCAGAATTGCTGAATTCTGGAATGCCTTATCTTCAGAGCTTAAGAGAGAGAGCAAAATAAGTATTCACCAGGGCCTTGTGCCCACATCAACTGCCAAAAGGCTCATAGCCCTGGATCTGCAGGCAGTCTGAGGATGCTGTGGTCTCCAAGGCAGCAGCCAGGCCCAGCTGCCTCTGGTTAATCAGAATGAACTGGGAGTCGCGGCCCTGTGCAGAGCCTTGGTTACTGCTGCACTGCAGCAAGATGGGTTTGTCCTACCACCACATGTCGAGTTTTCTGCCTCTGATAGAGCAATTCGGTTTCCTTGAGGTTTGACACTGGCAGGAGCAGCATAATTGTAAGGCAGCATTTAGATTCTGTTCACCCCCTTACTGAGGAAAGCAAGAAAAGCAGGCCCGGTCCAGCCCTGTAATGCAGCTGTTTTACTAGCATCTCCCTGAAGGCTGCTTATGGGAATGGGAGGAAGGGCAGGAATTAATCTAAATTACGCCGGGCATGTAAATTGTTCATGGCTCCGAAAACCATGTAGCCAGTAACAGGTCATTTTCCAGTTAAATATTACTCTTGTTCTTGATAATGACACTTATGTGCCCCCCGCCCCTACCCCTGGCTTTCTCCCAGCTGCCCACTCTCATTCACCCACCTGTCTTCTCTCAGAAACGTGAGACAAAGCCAGAACGATCCTTTCAGGAGACAGGACAGGGCAAAGGCTTCAGGAGGCTCTGCTGAATCTTCAGAACAGACAGCTCCGTTTTGACCAAGGTTTCACTCACCTTGGAATGGAATCCCAGCTGGGAGCTGGGCAATACCGCCCTCCCCCTGATGCTGAGCCACACAGACGCTGGAGTGGGGCTTTGGCAGCTGAGTACTTCCTGCCTTTCTTCCTTTGCTCCTTCTGATGCTCATACAGGTAGTCGAGAGCAGTGGTTCCCAGCCTTCCTAGTGCTGTGACCCTTCAATATGGTTCCTCAGGTTGTGGTGACCCCAACCGTATATTGTTTTGTTGCTACTTGGACTATAACTGTGCTGCTATTATCAATCATAATTTGTAGATATCTGATATGCAACCCCTGTGAAAGGGTCATTTGATCCCCCCAAAGGGGTTGCGAACCGCTGGTCTAGGGACTCTTCTCCAATTTTAAATATAATACATATGTATTTTGTTTGAGACAGGATTTCAGCTCTGACTAGCCTAGAACCAACTAGGAAGACCAAACTAACCTCAAACTCAAAAAGCCCTACCTGCCTCTGACTCCCAAATGCTGGGATTAAAGACATGCACCACCACTCAGGGCAAATTTCCCTCTTCAAAGGAAGGCAGTTCTGTCCTCTGTATGTGGCAGGCTGCCCTGCCCCCTCTGCATAATCTACAGCTTGCCCCACAAACTCCTAGCATGGAAGATCTGGTTCCAAAACAACAGACCCCAGTATGACTTGACAGCAGATTCTGCCAGGTGCAGGCAGACCTACCTCTGTGGCAAGATATCCCGTTGGCTTGGGTGCTCAGAGGTAGGCGAGCATCTTCTACCCAGGAAAGATCGTCAGGGCTTGTAAAGCACCCTCCCTGCACATCCAGGATTTCAGCATCTTTCTAGTTTCCAGGAGATCCTGATCTTGCCTGGATGGCTCAGTGTTCTCTCCTGGAGTGGTGGAGGATGGCAAAGATGGGCGAGATGATCCTAGTGGTGTGTTTAAATTTCCCCCGTGATATGTACGCTGGCGCTAACAGCCAGCTGCCACCAAGCATCAATGAACGATTGCTAAGACAGACTGTAATGAATGTGCTTCCACCTGACCCTCGAAGCAGAGAGGGTTCCATGACACCCAAGCGACATTACACTATGCCCGTCCTTTTCAGGTGACCTGGCTAGTCCTCCAGTCAGGCAGGAGCAGGGCAAGAGGGCAGCACACAGCAGGCGTGCAAGCTCGCGTCTGCTCTCTGAAGGCTTATAGTTGAGGAAATGGTGTAATATGTAAAAAGATAGGAGTACTTGACTCACCTGCACAAGGTCCTGGGTTCAGTACAGGCAACCCCGCCCCCACCAAAAAGTATTAAATAACTGGAAAATCAGACATGACTAAATGAGGTACCAACTTCAGCAGGGTGAGATCGCAGTCCAGGATCTCAGAACCTGAGAGAAGAGCAGCCTGGAGGCCAGCTCTGGTCAGAGCTTCCTTCTGGGTAGTTAGCTAGTGTGGCCTCTCATCCCCTCCTTCCTCTCCCAATTTCTTCCTTTAAGCCCTTCCTTTCGCTCCTCTTCCTTCCTCATCGGCACTGACTGCTTATCCTATGGTGTCCGTGCTTGCTCAGACCATGCTTGTTGCAGGAAGGAACATGGCGTTTCATACACACACTGAAAGTCGAAAGCCAGTGCATGCTGAGGAAGGAGCCATGACTTTGTACTTGGCCTTGTGGACTTTCCAACCGTGGCACAGCCTGGGTGGCATCTTTTCAGTGCTCCAAGCGAGAGCCTTTCCTTGTCCAGTCTGCCTTACCTGATGGTGTAGGATGTGCAGGCTCCATGGCTTCACTGGCTTGCCCGCTGGTGCTAGCTGGTGCCTGTGTCTACAGGGCTGGTGAAGAGGTTGTCGGCTAGAGCTAGAGCCAGCAGGGCAGGAAACAAATGGAGCCGGTCTCACAGGTTTCCCGTGTGATGGCACACCACGTCAGCCCCTGAGTTATTAGGGAGGCTTTCCGCCTGTTTTCTATTGCAGTGTTTGTCACAGCTCAGTCCTTCCTGAAGGACTAATTATTAGAAACCCGAGAGAGAACCGGGAGGGAGGGACACTGTGAGAGAAGAGGAGAACAGGTGGCAGCTAGTAAGGAAGGGGAGAAGATGGGGCAATAAAAATACTGCTTAGGGGCTGTCAAGGTGGCTCAGCAGTTAAGAGTACTGGCTGCTCTCCGGAGGACCCAGGTTCAATTACCAGCACCCACATGGCAGTTCACGACAGTCTGTAACTCCAGTTCCAGGGCCTCTGGTGCCCTCATATAGACAATAATGCAGGCAAAACACCAGTGAACATAAATTACTTTTAAAAAAAAATACTTATTCCCAAGTTCAAAACATTGTAAAAGCGTCAGGAGCTGAGAGAGGCCTAAAATCCATCCCCCAGGCCCAGCCACAGCTTCTCATCCTCCCTCCAACATACATGGTGTCTTTAGGAAGGTTCCTAGGATCAGGGGAAAGCCCCCGATCTGCTAGGTGTGCTGGGAGGACTTCGTCTGAAGGGCTCTGCCCCATCACCATACAGCAGACCTGGCTCTTGGCTGACACTACCAGCAGGAAGGGTAGTTCACTGCGCTTTGGGATGCTGCAAGAACTTAAAGCCTGTGTCTCTAGAAAGAGTCTTAGTCTTCAGTTTGAACTCCATGCACAGTCTAGCAGATAGGTAGTTTTCGAATGATTCACCCCAGAAGTCACACTAACAGTAGAAGCCGGCACTTAGATCAAGTCCTCAGAGCATTTAGTGAGCTGCCTCCCACGAAGTCCCTAGTCCAATGAATGAGAAAACAGGTCTAAAGAGAGTACAGTACCTTGAAGTGAGTGTTGGCCATGGCATCGCCTGCTGCCGCTCTGGTTGTGATTTCTGGGATGGTGCTCAGTTGCAGCGTGAAAGTGTGTGTTGTTACTGGCTGGTTTCGTGTCAGCTTGATACAAACCAGAGTCATCAGAGAGGAAGGAGCCTCCATTGAGGAAATGTCTCCATGAGATCCAGCTGTAGGGCGTTTTCTCAATTAGTGATCAAAGTGGAAGAGCGCAGCCCATGGCAGGTGGTGCCATCCCTGGGCTGGTGGTCCTGGGTTCTATGAGAAAGCAGGCTGGGTAAACCAGGGGAGGCAAGCCAGTAACCAGGGGCCCTCTATGGCCTCTGCATCAGCTTCTGCCTCTGGGTTCCTGCCCTGCCTTCCTTTGCTGATAAACCCTTTCCTCCCCAGCTTACTTTATTGGTTATGGGATTTTATCATAGCAATAGAAACCTTAACTAGGACAGTGTGCATGAGCCTGATCCATTTGGCCTTCTCAGGGTTTGGTTGTGGGTATGGGCACCACTCTGCCCAGCCCTCCTTCACACAGTCACCTTGCGGCCAGCATTGCCCGATGAATACAGAGGCAGGACCCAAAGACTGCCGTTAATCCCCTCCTTGCAGCCTTCTGATAAGAACACGGCTCCCCAACTATAATGCCTGGACCCAAGCCCGCCCACTCTCAGTGTCTTTCTCACCCTGCTCGAGCTACCTGACCTCTCAGTTTCCATGCCTATCCATTCCATTGAGAGCACAGTTAGAACTATAGAACCTTGGGGGGGGGGGTTGTTTTGTTCTTACAAGTCTGGCTCAGCTGTTGTTAGATATTCCCAGCCAGCTGCAAGGTGGCTACATGTACTTGCTGTCCCAGGGCCACCGCCTCCAGAATAGTGTCTTCAGTTGCTTCTTTCCCCCTCAAAAGTGTAGCAGTTTCCCTCCTTCCTAGGGCTTCTTCTTATGTTCCCCAAGGAGGGAATAGTTACCCAGACACTAGCTACTGGCTTACCCCAGTCTGCCTTCCCTACTGCTATGGCCTCGACTTGGTCTGGGGGAAGATGGCTCATCCAGAGAATGCCTGAGTTTGACTGGCATAGCCTTCTATAAGAGAATGAAAGGCATTTTTGACGGGGGCAGCACGCCCTCATAAAGCCTCACAGAACTGTCTCTTGTGTAAAGTATTCCCTTACTTAAAGAGTTAGAAAAGGGAAGGAAATGCTTGTAAAGGGTCAACCTGGCCTCATAAAACACAAAGAAACTGTCTCCTAACGGCCAGGGCTGGAGAGATGGGTCAGCAGTCAAGAGAACCTGCTGATCTTCCAGAAGACTTAGGCTCCGTTCCCAGTGCCCACATGGTAGCCACAGCCACCAGTGACTCCAGGTCCAGAGCACCAGGCGCGCTCTTCTGGCCTCTGTGGGCACTGCGTACCACGTAGTGCACAGCTTACAAGCAGGCAAAACATTCACACACATAAAACTGGGCAAGTGATCACCGTGAGGAGACCTGATTTAAACATCACGTGATCTGCATATCTACAGCAACAACACAGATTACTCTGCTACCATGCACAACCTTCATGGTCTCAGGGGTGTGAAAATGTCTCGCGTGCCTAACACTAAGTTCAACCACTACGTACAGGAGTATGCTCATCTCCATGAGGCCTTGACCACGGACCTTGATCCTCCGCACAAAACTTCTGGTGCCAGCACTGTTTTTTGTTCACATCCTGTATGGAGACAGAAAGAAAAAAAAAGTGAGAGTTTTGATTTGCCCTGAATTCCTCCTCCCAACCACACAAGGGTATGGTATTTCCATTATACATGGAAGAACTGAATTTCACGAGCAGTAAGTGAGCTGCCCAAGACAGGCTGCTTGAGGCTTAGCCCAGAGCGCATGCCACGACTGCCTGACTGAAGCCTCGATTCTGAATCCGCATGGACCCTCTCAGAAGGATGGTTGAGGGAGCTCGTTAAAGAGAGATTTTCTGGGCTCCATTCCCAGAGCGCTAACCCGGGGTCCCAGAGAAGCAGCTGAGAAAGCTGCACTCGGAACAGGAACCCCAGGTGACTGGTGTTTCACAGCAATGCCCTTCGTGCCTGGCTGGCCACTCGAGCTGAAGAGCAAACACAGAAGCAGTCCAGTGTCCAGGCCCAACCCAAATTCCCAGGTCTCTCCCAAGCTGTCTTTGGTATCAGCCACACATATCTCATGGAGTAAGAAGTGAGCATGTGGAAGTCCCTGCCGTGCCCTTACAGTACCCACGGGAAGGGGAGATAACTTTGCAAGGTCACTAAGTGAGCAAACTGTTTAGTGGCTTTTCGTGGGTCGACTTGGGAATCTAATGATCCTAACATGGTTTTATGGTGCAGTGCCATTTAGATTTCAAATTATTCTCACACACACACACACTACGGTCTATTAAGGGATGGAGAGATGATTCAGTGGTTAAGAGTATTTACTGCTCTTCCAAAAGACTCGAGTCTAGTTTCCATCACTAACAGGTAGCTCACAACTACCTGTAACTCAAGCCCTAAGATCAGACACTCTCCTCTGCATCCCCAAACATACACCATAGACACACATAAATTAAAATATTTTTTAAGAATATAAGCTATTTTGCCTTTCAGGAATGTCTTTTTTACACTATCCTGAGTGAGGTAAGCCAGACCCAAAAAGAGGAACATGGGATGTACTCACTCATATTTGGTTTCTAGCCATAAATAAAGGACATTGAGACTATAATTCGTGATTCTAGAGAAGCTAAATAAGAAGGTGAACCCAAAGAAAAACATATAAGCATCCCCCTGAATATTAACCTTCATCAGGCGATGAAAGAAGACAGAGACAGAGACCAACATTGGAGCACTGGACTGAAGTCTCACGATCCAAATCAGGAGCAGAAGGAGAGTGAGCACGAGCAAGGAACTCAGGACCGCGAGGGGTGCACCCACACACTGAGGCAATGGGGATGTTCTATCGGGAACTCACCAAGGCCAGCTGGCCGGGGTCTGAAAAAGCATGGGACAAAACCGGTCTCGCTGAACATAATGGACAATGAGGACTACTGAGAACTGAAGAACAATGGCAATGGGTTCTTGATCCTATTGCACGTAATGGCTTTGTGGGAGCCCAGGTAGCTTTGATGCTCACCTTAATAGACCTGGATGGAGGTGGGTGGTCCTTGGACCTCCCACAGGGCAGAGAAACCTGCTTGCTCTTTGGGCTGAGGAGGAAGGAAGACTTGATTGGGGGAGGGAATGGGAGGTGGTGGCGGGGAAGAGGCAGAAATCTTTAATAATTAAATAAATTAATTAATAAAAAAAAGAAAGGAAAAAAAAAGGAATGTCTTTTTTAACTCAAAATTTACAGTATGGGTTTAAGGAATATTGAATATATGTGGAATGTTCTCCATGTAAATATTAAATACGGTCGAATTGACTTTCTCTTCAAAGACAGGCCAAAAGGACAGTCTTACTGTTGCTGACTGGGAAGCACAGATGACGACCGTCTCTGAGGCAATTACACCATAAAAGATGATCATTCCCCTGACACATGGAGCATTGCCATGGGCCTAAATCTGGCTAAGCCAATGGCTTTGACACCATCCTTATTTTTACTCCCATTCGCTAAGTCTTAAAGAGACTAATTATCTTTCTAAGGTTCACTTAACTCTTAACAATAGAAGACAGGGGTTTCAAACAGAATGGTAGCCCTCAAATTAGCCACATTGGTGTACAGGTTCTCGCCCCGCACCCCAGGTTAGAAGGCAAACACAGACAAACAAGAACAGTGGCGGTGTCAGGGAAGATCAGCTTTCATTTGTTCTTCATTTAAAGCAAAATCACGAATGAAAGAAGTCCCTGGTTTGTGAACTAAAACATCTGTCTAGACATTGCGACTTTTTTTTTTAAATGATTTACTATCAAGGTTTTCACTGCTTTAGGTTTGAGGTTTAGTCTTCATTCCTAAATCTTTATCATCTTTAAGAGAAAGAGATTGAATAGCAAGAAATTCAGCCTCAAGGCCTCTGATTCCTGATGAGCTACAGAAAGTTTCTGCCCCAGGCAGGTGACACTAAGCACAGCAGGGGAAGGAGTTTGCCCTGAGCCTTTTATATCAGGGAAGGTTGAAGCCTAGCGCTGCCAGGGAGGCATCTCTCCATCCACAGGAAGGAAGGGTGAACCCAGAAACCTCTAGCCCATCCCACACCCATGCTGCCTGGCACTCACAGACAGGGCAAGTACCCAGCGTTCAGTCAAGGAGAAAACTAATGTCTCCACAGAAAGCAGGACTTTCCTAGGCCTAGCCATTCTAGCTTTTGGGTGGGCTCCTTTCCCAAAACTGACTTCTCTTTCTTCCTCACAGATATCTGCCAATGAAATTGAGATGCTTCTGATGAGGCTGCCACGCATGTTCAAACAGGAATTCACTGGCGTGGGAGCAACGTTGGAAAAGAGATGGAAGTTGTGTGCCTTTGAAGGAATTAAAACGACCTAACCAATGGCCAGGGAAGCTGGAAACAAAGCCGTCCAAAGCCGGCCAGGACTGTACAGTAGAGGAGCAGGAGGGTTGGGGTCGGCCAGCGGGGGACCTGTGCGGAGCCACCAAAGCCTTGTTCAGTGACATCTGTGGCGTCTTCTTGTGAGTGGAAATGTAATTGTGTACCAGTTCCTTAAACTAGACAAATCCTCGTACTTTACTATGACAGACCTGTCTCTCTGAATACCAAGCAATGATTCCACAGTCAATGATCACAAAAGTCTCAACACAGGCGTTGCGGCAGAGTAGAGCACCGAGCAAATGCTTAAAGTTAATGGCAGTGTAGCAATGGTGGTTGCTAGGCTACAGAGTTGTGTATGTAATGTATAGCTGAAAACATTAAATGACATTTTCCTGAAGGTCTTTCTGTTAATAAAACAAAGAAACCCAACAAAATAACAAAGGTGATTTTACAGTGGGAAAAAAAATCATACCAAAAGAAAACTTGAATATATGTCTGAACAGTTATTGTATTTTGTAAATTAAGTTATATGCTGTTCCAGGGACTTTTTGCCTTATTGAAGAGGCAGAAAACTATGATTGGACTCCTTGAGAATGCTTTATCAAGGATATTATTTTTCTAACGTAACAGTTCTCCATCGTGCGTTCTTTTCACGTGGACTGCATAACAATTTTCATAACCTGTAAATAGAGGAGGAACTGCAGCTGCTGTCCGTGCTTGGTCTGTAACATTCAGGTTTATGCATTGAAAACATTCGGAAAATATTCCTGTTACAAATTTTATAGCAAAGATATTAATTTTTTTCAATAAATCTTGACTTCTACCATATTGGGTTCGTGCAATCTTTGTTGATAACATTTTCACGCCTCCTTGTAAATCCTTTGTTCCCTCTTTCAGTCCTGGGTACGAGAGCACCGCCTCAAGTGTATTCAGTACGAGACAAGCGGCGCAAAGAGAAAGAGCATTGCTAAAAATAGAGTGTATGCAGTCGGTGACTCAGAGTGCAGGGCAGGAGAGAAGTCAGCACTGGAGTAAATGCAGCTAAAGCGCCACGATAAAAGCATTGAATGCAATTACCACCAGACTTTGTTGCTTCCTGTCCTTGTGGCAGGTACTGAGGACCCAGCCAGCTCATCTTGCTGCTGTGGGATTTTTACATTTGTAAAAATCTTCTGTAAAGCACGCATTAGCAAAGGAATGAAGTCAGCCACACAAAAGCCCAGCAATTGAAACCATTTGGTCTTCCCTTCTTCCTTTTGCCTCTAAGTAGAGTAGAATGTGGCTTTAAGTTCCCTTTCCTTCCTGCCTTATTACAGAAAATCCTCCAAAAGACAAGTATTCAAGATACTAATTTTAAATGAACCGTTTTCAGAAAGACGGCTGAACAATGAATGTCCTTTGAAGTCATGAAAAGATAGTCATAATTTCCTAGTGGACGTTATTACCCTCAGGTTCTTTTTATTGAACCCTCGAAAATGAAGGCTCTTATTCACAGTTCCCATAGCATCTACACGTGTTTTGTTCAGACTCAGTGCGTGTGGAGGTGAATTAGAAGAGACCTCTCTCCATACTGCCTTCAGAGTTCAGTCTGAAACAGACATTCTCCCCAAGTGTGTAAATGTGAGCTTCGTGGCAAGAAGAGGTGATAAGAATGCTGTAGGGATTAAAGCGAATGCCAGGATCAACTGGGCATGGTAGCACATGCCTATAATCCCAGTGCTCAAGAGGCTGAGGCAGTAGGATTAAAGTTTTGAGGGCATCCTGCTCTACATAGTGAGAGCCTGTCCCAAGAATGCAAACAAAAGCAAATCCTACTATCCCATAAACACTGGTGGCATCCCCTACCACCTGCTGATGCTGGGCCACCATCACCCTGACAGAGTCCTAGATTATGACAGTCAGAAGGCAGAAGACATCGTTTGTAGACCACGCTGCTATAAAGCAGTCTAAGATGGTCGCCTGAAAAGGGGCAAATTCCATGCAGATTCTAGTCACAGTGATAAACGGTTGAGTAAGGGATGCAGGGGAGGGCACCACGGCCTTACTGGTTCTGACGGCAAACACGGGGTGTTCTTATGCAGGCCGCATGCTTCTGAGTATTGCTAGGACTCATATCAGACGATGAGACTGCACAGACTGGAATCTGTAATCAGGCTCTGGAAGTCCAGGGGGATACACTCACAATGGCCTTGCAAGGGGGTCTGGGGTTTCCATACGTCTGTCATCCCAAACCTCTTTAATCCTTGTGGTAACACAATATGAAGATATTTATTTTTATTTTTTATTTTTTTTTTTTTTGGATTTTTGAGACAGGGTTTCTCCATAGCTTTTGGTTCCTGTCCTGGAACTAGCTCTTATAGACCAGGCTGGCCTTGAACTCACAGAGATCTGCCTGCCTCTGCCTCCTGAGTGCTGGGATTAAAGGCGTGAGCCACCACCTCCCGGCTTGAAGATATTCTTATTGTCCCCTTTGGTCACACGTGGAAAGTGAAGCTTGAACGTTTCTATAGCTTGGCCTTCTTTGCAGTTTACGATGTTAATCTGAGATTTAAACCCGAGGTAGACTCCAAAGCATATTCTTCTTTTTACTTAGACATGCTTCTAGTTCATTCTGTTCCCAGGCCACCTCTGACCTCTCTTTTCTTCCCAAAGGCAATATCTCGGCAGAATATTACCTATATTTTTATTTAAGTTTGTCTTGTGATAAAAATCTATAATACGGCCCGGCGGTGGTGGCGCACGCCTTTAATCCCAGCACTCGGGAGGCAGAGGCAGGCGGATCTGTGAGTTCGAGACCAGCCTGGTCTACAAGAGCTAGTGCCGGGACAGGCTCCAAAACCACAGAGAATCCTGTCTCGAAAAACCAAAAAAAAAAAAAAAAAAAATCTATAATACGCTTATTTTGAATATTCATTAAGCATGCTACATTAAACACACTGACAATGTTAATCAATCACCACTATCTGATCCAAAACTTAATTGCCAACAAACTTCTAGCACTGGCTGTCTTGGAATTCGCTCTGTAGACCAGGTTGGCCTCAAACTCACAGGGATCCTCCTGTCTCTTCCTCCCAAGTGCAGGGATTAAAGGTGTGTACCACCAGCGCCTGGCTACATTTCTCCTTAATAAAGCAATAATGTTTTACCCACTTCCACTACTGTCAAGCCCCTGTACTTTTGTGTCCCCAAGTCTGCCCACTGTTACAGCGTGTGTCTTCCTCTGTTGACCATCTGTTCAGCTTATGTCTTAAAGGTCCATTCACCCTGTAGCAGGTATCACAAGTTAACTCTTTCTGTAAGGCTGAATAATATTTCCTGGTTTGAGAACTCTTACTGCCTCAGTTCATTTTTTTAAAATATTTATTATTATGTATACAATATTCTGTCTGTGTGTATGTCTGCAGGCCAGAAGAGGGCACCAGACCTCATTACGGATGGTTGTGAGCCACCATGTGGTTGCCGGGAATTGAACCCAGGACCTTTGGAAGAGCAGGCAATGCTCTTAACCACTGAGCCATCTCTCCAACCCCCTCAGTTCATTTTTATCTACTTCTCTTGCAGTGAAGAAAAGCCATCAATCTATATGTGAAAATAATCAAAACCAGCTTTCAAATGTAGAGAAAAGCATGGTCTCGTCGGCACAACCCTGTTAGCTTCATTAAGGATGATAAAAATCAGATGACTTCCTCAAAAAACTAATAAAAAAATGTTAAAAATGAAATGACAAGTTTGCAAAGATGGTATTAATTGTAGAAAATATGACTAAGCACATTCTACACAATGAAATATAGACAAAATGCTTTTTTTCCCCTAAGAATTGGGACTTCTTTGAGGACAACATCAACCACTCAACAAGATGTGTCCATTGGTACAGTAGTGACATGCTGTCTTGAGGGGTAACCAACAGCTGCCTAATTAAAGGCTCATTCAACAGGAGGGAAACTCATGCTTGGTACTATAACCCTGGTCTGAGAACCAATGTAGTATCTTATCTAAGGTTCCTATTGCTGCAACAGAATGTAGACCAAAAACCGAGTTGGGAAGGAAAGGGTTTCTTGGGCTTATATTTCTATATTGTACTCCATCACCAAAGGAAGCCAGCAAAGGAACTCAAACCAGGCAGGAACCTGGAGGCAGGAGCTGATGCAGAGGACATGGAGGGTTGCTTCTTACTGGTTTGCTCCTCATGGCTTGCTCACCCTGCTTCCTTACAGAACCCAGGACCGCCAGACCAGGAATGGCACCACTCACAATGCACTGGACCCTTCCTCATCAATGACTAATTAGGAAAATGCCTTAGAGCCTGATCTTAAGGTTCCCCCCTTTCAGATGACTCTAGCTTAGGTCAGACCAGCCAACACACAATGGTGAGTGGTTACAGACAGTAGAGGAGAACCTAACTTTTATCATTTTGCAAAACTGATACTGAATCAAACTGCCATCTAGAGGCTTATTTTAAGACACATAGATTATTCTAACCCATGATCCTCCAGAGAAACTCCTTGTACAGGAGATGACAGCGCACAGAACCACAGCTGGTCAAAGTGCAGAGAAAATATGTGCTTGGTGCGCTCACCTCTCAACGAGACAACTGTATCAGACTCCTTCCCCTAAGGCTGACATCCAAGAAGAGACCAAGCTTGAGATCCTAAGGTTGGGGAGGACAGCTGCAAACAGTATCTAATGCACAGTACTGGGCCACATCCATGGAACCCACAGCAGCTGCAGTGGTCCACGTAAGACCTGCTGCACAAGGTCAGTCTGGACCGTCTTCCAGCATGTGGAATATATACGCATTAGAGTACTACTCAGCGGTAAAAAACAATGACATCTTGAATTTTGCATGTAAATGGATAGAAATAGAAAACACTATCCTGAGTGAGGTAACCCAGACCCAAAAAGATGAATATGATATGTACTCACTCATAACTGGATTCTAGCCATAAATAAAGGACATTGAGCCTATAATTCATGATCCTAGAGAAGCTAAATAAGAAGGTGAACCCAAAGAAAAACATATAGTTATCCTCCTGGATAATGGAAGTGGACATGATTGCCAGGCAAATATTGGGAGCTCAGGGGTGGGGGTGGGGTGGGGGTAAGGGGAGATAGGGAGAGAAAAGTGAGAAGGGGAGGATGGGGAGAGCTTGGGGGAATGGGATGGTTGGGATGGAGGAAGGGTAGATATGGGAGCAGGGAAGTATATATCTTAATTAATGGAGCCATTTTAGGGTTGGCAAGAGACTTGACTCTAGAGGGGCTCGCAGGTGTCCAGGGAGATGTCCCCAGCTAGTTCCTTGGACAGCTGAGGATAGGGAGCCTGAAATGGCCCTGTCCTATAGCCACACTGATGAATATCTTGCATATCACCATAGAACCTTCACCTGACGATGGATGAAGATAGACACAGAGACCCACATTGGAGCACTGGACTGAGCTCCCAAGGTCCAAATGAAGGGTAGAAGGAAGGAGATCGTTTTATGTTTTCAAGACAGGATTTCTCTGTGTAACCCTGGTTATCCTGGAACTCACTCTGTAGACCCGCCTGACCTTGGACTCACAGGAATCCACATGCCTCTGCCTCCTGGGTGCTTGGATTAAAGGTGTGTGCCTCCTCCAATATCTGGCTACATCCAGATCTTATGGCGGCATCTTTCTCAATTAAAGTTTCCTCCTTTCCTACAACTCCAGCTTGTGTGGCAGGTTGACATAAGAATAGCCAGCGTAGACATGGGATGGGAAGCCCACTAGTAAGTAGTCAATGATGCTTCTAAATACAACACAACCATATGGAAGACCCAATCCACATGGGAATCGGCCAGAAACATTCAATAGTGAAGAAAGAGCAGATCCAGTGCTGTCGTTCTCAACGAGGGTCAACAAGGAATACAATCTTCAGAGATTAAAAAAAAAAAACTACTAAGCTTTTTTAATCCCAAAGAAACATCGCTGGGAAAAATTATATTAGTAGCTGGAATAGGCAATAGTGTTAATTTTGCAAGATATACATGTTTATTATAGCTGCTGAGGGTTTCATAGTCAAGGACTCCCGTAAATCTAGTAATTACAAACTGATTATGTTAATCAAATTAGTAGTTCTATCCAAGACATTAACTGTTGCCTACTCTGTAAAGATGCCCAGAGAAGCACAGATGTTCACACAAGCCAGTCACTTCTTAAATAATGTATATTCACTGAGACCAGTCTATAATGGAATGTTCTAACTCCCTGGGAAAAAAAATACCAGGCCCACAAAAATAAATTGCAGACAGTTTACAGTAGAAAATAGTGTTTTACTATTCAAAGCAGAAAAAGCAGTTAATGTACAATAGAAAGTGCATCACGTGTAATGAAATGTATTTTTTTTTTTGTCTAGAAAATATATTTGTTGTGTGTTGAAAATTGTAATATCTTCCCCTGGATAGAGAAATTTCTATTAGAAAGCTCATTTGCCATGTGAGGGGGAAAACTCTTTTTCTTGTTTACTGAAGTAGTCTGTCTTCCTCTCGGCCCACAACACTTGTCAAGTTCACTTAAGAAGAGCTATGTAGAGATAAGGATGGGATGGAATCGGGGACCAGAATATTCCATCTCATCTGCTTTTACATCTGAGGGAGTGCCATGTAATCTGTGGCATCTGGAGGCAATCTCATTTTTGAAAGCATTTTTCTTTACAGATGAAAAGTCAAAAAATTGGCCAATTTAAGGCTTTTACCAATAAATAAATCTTTTACCTTTGAGTATATTTACGCATAAGTGAGCATTTCTGCCTCTTGTGCTTTGAGATAGAACGTGAAGTATGGGATACAAAGTCAAACATTGTCTTTGAAAGGAGATAACAGACGAAAACTACCGTGGGCCATTTGTTAAACAGACATTGATTGTTACGTCAAATCAACATGGCACAGATTATTTTTATGATTTATAATCACAGTAAATCAAGTTTCAAGCACGAAGTGCTAGAAATCTTTTACTGAGAACTGTCACTCCCTGAGGCTGAGCGGAAACCCGTTAGGATATTGCCACATTACCTGTTCCACCAGCACATGATGGAAACTTTAGTTCAGTGCATGCCAGCGAAAGTCTGGGACTGGTATGTGGTCAGATTGAACAACAGAGAACAGCCAACAAAAGCTGTGCCAACCCACACTGAACGTTTTGTATTGATAGTCTCTGACTTAAGGCAGGTAAATGAAATATACAGCCTCTCTGTCCAGATGGGTAAGTCTCAAAGACAGTGCCATCAAGTGGTCAAGTACACCCATCCTTCTAGAATCACCCCATCCAAATGATAAGGGAAACGTGATTAAATCCCTGTGGTTTCTCCCTGAGAGTGAATGACACTAACCTTGCCATAGGCATGTTGCAATGTTATCTAGCCACTCGGCCTTACTTGGCCATTGGAGACAATGGTCTTCTCTTGCGGCCTCATAGTTCATCATTTGCCTTAGAGGTTCCCATCAATGCATCAAGAAGAAACTGCTTCCTGCTCTCTCTCTCTCTCTCTCTCTCTCTCTCTCTATATATATATATATATATATATATATATATATATATATATATGAATGAAACAACCATGCCCACATTCCAAATAACAGGAAACTCCATCAATTCCAAGAACCCTGAGGTGTGTTTGAAACCAGAGTTCTAACTTCTCAAGCAATCCTGATTCCCACCGCCTCACTGGGAGGTTGTAGGTACTCATGAAATATGTGAGTTTCTAACTGATCAAGTTTCTAACTCGGACCAGGCCTCTAGGAAGGGAATCTTGACAAAGCAAAGCTGATGTGTTTTTTCAAATGTAAAGCATTTCAGAGGAAATAGATTATCTCATTCTTGAGACAATGGGGCTAGATAACTTCTCAATCCTTGTACTGGCTAGTTTTATGTCAACTTGACACAAACTATAGTCGTAAGAGAGGAGGGAAACCTCAATTGAGAAAATGCCTCCATAAGATTGGGCTGTGGGCCAGACTGAAGGGAAGTGGTTCTCAACCTGTGTGGACCATGACCCCTTTGGGGGTTGAATGACCCTTTCACAGGGTTCACCAAAGGTCATCCATCAGAAAACACATAATTCATAGCAGTGGAAAATTATAGTTACGAAGTAGCAACAAAAATAATTTTATGGTTGGGGTCACTATAACATGAGGAACTGCACTAAAGAGTCATAGCATTAGGAAGGTTGAGGACCACTGCTATAGGGCATTTTCTTAAGTAGGGATTGGTGGGGGAGGGCCCAGCTCACTGTGAGTGGTACCATCCCTGGACCGGTGGTCATGGGTTCCACAAGAAAGCAGGCTGAGCAAGCCATGAGGAGCAAGCCAGTGGGCAGCACCCCTCCATGGCCTCTGCATCAGCTCCTGCCTCCTGGTTCCTACCTTGTTTCAGTTCCTGTCCTGGCTTCCTTCAGTGGTGGACTGCAATGTGGAATGTGAGCTCCATAAGCCCTTACCTCCCTGACTTGCCATTTGGTCATGGTGTTTCATCGTAGCAACAGAAACCCTAAGACAGTTCATCTCAAATAAGAGCCAGGGGAACATTTTGGTGAGAAAAATCAATGGAATAAAATCTGTCATGTGCTTCTTAATACATAGTACGTTATGGAAAGGCAATGGATGTTTTGTCCTATAAAGACACATAAATGTGAAGAGATATTGTGGAGAGATACTAATCAGTGCGTTTTCATAGCCCTCAAGCTTGAACGTGCAGGGTAGGACACTGGGACCCCCAGCTCCTGCTTTATTCTTATAAACCTTTGGTTCCCACATGCATTTGGTTCCCAGAGCACCTTTCCCTATGAGCACTCATCAGACTGGGTTAGTGAATTATCAAGCACAGTTTAATAAAGTCGGAAGTGATGCTTACTGAAGTGCACTAATATATAAACATCATTCGCTGATGGATGCTGAAATGTGAACAGCAGCCTCCCCAAGCAGAATGTTCAAAGTGTCAGTGCTTTTTGCTAGCTACCCATTTCCAGGGTCCTACTCAGGAGAAAAAAGACCAGGAAAATAACCAGCCAGGGCCTAGGCGGATGTAGAGGGACTATTGAGGGACAGACTACTTAGACAAGTAAATATTTCTCATCTGTAGTGTCTCCGGCCAGCCAAAGACTCTGAAAGTAAAATATAGCCAGGACAAGATACCGAGTGTCCATCTCTAAGATGCTCTATCATGACATCTGAGGGTGGGGCAAGAGATGGGCAAGACGAACCCTTCCAGGCTGCTGGTGAGGGTATAAACCCATTCGGGGTTGCGACCAGCTGTGCCCTGCTCTAAGTGCCTCCATACTGTGTGAAACAGTGGTTTTCCAGGCTTTCTTCTTTTTTTTTTTTTTTGCAAAGCTTCGCTTTAAAAGCAACTTTGGACTCCATTTTGAGCAAAGGGATGACTAGGTGGACCCACAAACTATGCCATCTGTCAGTCACCAGCCAGCCAACACAGACTGACAAATAACTTATCCGTAAGTATGGAAGGTGTTCTATAAGCTTATCAGGGTGAATTGAATCTATAGGGAAAACATGGGTATATTAAAATCATGTCAGGGAAACCATGTCTAAGGACATATCAGAGAAACCAAACCAAGGAAAGGGTCTAACGCTCCTTCCTGAACCCCATAAAATAGCCAACACCGACACGGTGATAGCATGGCCTCACAGGAACCTATCATCTGATGCCTGATATAGGTATCAAGGCTAACCAGAGGAGGACTCCTGAGTGTGCCTGGGGATGGATAGCTCAGGCTCATCTCCCTGTGGGTGAGCCTCATCAGCTGCCTGTCTACCTTTTCACCATCCAGACTTCAACCTGAACCCTCCATTTCTTTCTCTTGGACCTAATTCACCTTATTGACTCTCAAACTATGACTTCAGCCTTCAGCAGTGGCTGCCTCCCAAGCCTGGGATGGTTCGTTATTGGTACAGGCTCATTCTCAAACCACTTCTGAACTCTGCTATGGCCTCTTTGACTCGTACCCGTCCTGTAAAGCAGACTGACTCACTGTGGGCTGGGTAATGTGTGATGTGTGAGCTAGCCTCAGTGTATCTGCGTTCTCCTCACTCAGATTACCGAGGTAGGTAGGATTATCTGGCAAATTACTGCCACTGATGGCTCTAAACCTTGTGAGGTTATTTGTAAATAATAGATGGAATTTGGTTCATTTTTTTATGACAGTGTGGAAAGATACAAGCGCGCTTGCCTGTGTTTCTGGTGCAGCATGCCCGTGAGGTACAGCCGCCGTTAAGATCAGGATAGAGATTTCTCAACAACAACAAGAAAAACTACCAAACCCCTCCCACCGGAGAGACTCTTAAGTAAACATATCATGGAAACATCAGCATATCCATGTTTATTGCTGCCCTATCCCCAAACCTAAGGAAATGGAGTCAGTCTGGAAGTCCACCAATACCTGACTGGGTGAAGAAACTGTGGTGTATACACACACAGGGAACTTTTCCTCGTCAGAAAGAAAAGTGAAATCGTGACATGTTTGGAAGAACAGCTGAAGGAGGAAGCCATTGTGTTAAATGACATAAAACTAAAAAAGACAAATTTGTGTGTTTTCTCTTCTAGGCATGATAAAAGGGGGGTGGGTGATGAAACTAGAAGGGGGACCCTAAGAAAGCAGAGAGCTTCTGTGGGAGGAGAGGGGAAGAGGAGATGATGGAGGCAGGATGGAAAGCTACACAAGGAGGAGGAGGGAGCAGTGAACGCTGGGCTGGATGGGTCGGGACAAAGTAGGGTAATTTATGCAGGGAAGCACTCATTACTTCATAGTCTAACTTCAGGAATAAAAAATTACAACACACACACACACAGAGTCAAGGGGGATATTAAAGGAAAAGCATTCCAGCCGGTAAGGTCCAGAGTCAGAAAACAGTGGCCTGTGATCTCTCAGGGAGCAAATCGAGGCCTAGCCAAGGCTCCTCCTCCCTTCCAAAACAGCAGATCCCAGCATTGTTTTGTTTCTTGAGGGTAGGACTTACTATGTATCTCAGGCTCTCCTCAGATGCCCTGCCCCCTTACCTCTGGCTCCGAGTGCTGAGATTACAGGCATGAACCATAATACCGGGTTCTATTCCTTTTACTGTGTGTGTGTGTGTGTGTGTGTGTTTGTGCATGTGTGTGTGTGCGCGTGCACACGTGCACATGTATCGTATGATATTCTTGCTCTTGTATGTGGTTGCATATATAATGTGCGTGTGTGTGTGTGTATGACTGTGTGTGCACACACACGTGCACATGTATTGTATGATATTCTTGCTCTTGTATGTGGTCGCATATATAACGTATGTGGTGGCCTGAGATTGCTGTCAAGTGTCTCATTTGCTCTTCGGCATGTAGGATAAAGAATTCTTACCAAACCTGGAGCTCACCATTTTCGTTAGTCGAGGAGGACACCTTGCTCTGGGGATCACCATCACTAGGTTTAACTCCTGCCCTCTGGGATTATAGACCTGCTGCCATGCCTGCCCAGATTTTACAGGGATCTGGAAATCCAAGCTCTGGTTTTCACCCTTGTTCAGTAAGTGCTTTACTCAAAATCATGCATCTGAGAAGCCACATTAGAACCCTGGATCCTGGCCCTTGAGCCTAGCCCTGTGATTAGATGAGTCTTTTAAGGGTGTAAGGGTGTGTGTGTTCAGAGGAGAAGGGTCTTTAAGTGTCTTAGGTGGGGTGCGGCATATTTTCCCACCAGTCAGTAACATGAATAGGTAGGAGACATTTAACTTCTGTATCAATTTCCATCCCAGCTTCCTACCAGACTTCTATTGCTACACATAATACCAAGCCATCTAAAAACCAATGGTTTATAAACTCCACAAGTTACATGTCACCTGAACTCAGAAGCTGGTGATTGAATTGGAGGACACCTTTAGATCTGTATTAAGAGTATTAAGAGGTAAGCCTCAATGTATAAGGACTTTACAAGCCAGGGCCAGCCTCATGCTCACTGAAAGTCTTATATATGTTCCTAAAACCAGGTGGGTCTATCAGTATCATCAATCAACCATAATCCCCAAATTATGTTCTCTGGAAACTAGTGGCCAACAAGATATTATCAAGTGTTATATTAAGAAAAAAATCTCTTTGACTATACAAAGAAGCAAAAATACTTCTCCTATCTCTCCCTTTGTAAGCTATAACCTATTACACCACCACCAGGTTCTGGATTTCTTTGCCTGGCTTAATTGGTGTCTCCTGCACTTATTTATGCATGAAACACATTAATTATAGAAAATTAGGAAGACAACTTGGGAATAAGTGTTCCTTAAATCACAGTCTGAAAAGCACCCAGTCTAAATTATAAAAGCATGTAACAACTGTGTAACAATAAAAACAAAAGGAGCCGTAAGAGACCTGGAAGCCTTCACAGCACAGATAAAGAAAACACGAAGAGTAATTATGGTCTTGAGTTCCAGACAAGAAAACCAAGACGCAGAAAGTTATGCAAGGTGCACAGGAAAGGAGCAGCGGGGCTGAAGGGCTCGCTACACCTGCCGGCTTCCCAGCATCCATCGGACCTTTGATCTCCCTGGCTGCCAATGTAGATGGAAGGCCAGATGCAGCACTGGGAAGGAGAGACAGGCTGTTGGCTGATACTGGCTTTGATTCTGACTTATGCACTAGTCAGCCAACTCTTGAGGTGGTTGAAGCATCTCTCAACTGCGGATTGGAAACACTAGTCTCCCTATACTCCTCCCGAAGCTCAGAGAAGCAAGAAAACATTTTAGTTAAGTCTGTGCTGGGACACAGGAACCCCCAAGGCTTCCCCATCCGCCATAACAATGATGACAATAAGCTCACTCCCTTGGCATAAAACTCACTATTTGGTCCTGACCCTAACAAATTCATTTTAAAAATCTGGTTATTTCCATTGTTTCACATTGTCATGATCCTCTTTTCCCCTTGCTCTTTCTAATTGTCCAGTGGGAATGTCTGGGATATATTCCAGGAGGAGCATATTAATATTCTGAGGAAATATAGCACGGGCCCTGTATGGTCTAATTTTGGAACTTTCAACACAGAAATAGTTTGCTTCCTCCTGTCCTATTTTTCTTCCCTTTAGACTGTCAGCCCGATGGACTACATTAAGCTAGCTGGTGCCTCCACGAAACCTTTCTTCCTTTCTTCATCCTTTTGTCCAGGATGGTGGGAGGCCCCGGAAATGGGGAGGCCACAGCCCTCTGCTCTGAGCTTGCGCTTGACTGGGGAAATAAAACTCAGAGCCACCACGGAGGCGACAGGAGAAAGCACCAGCAGGATATCAGGGATAAAGGAACTTTGTTAGGGAAGCTATTCACTGTCACAGCATCCACCTCAGCCTTGTATCTCCTCCTGCTAAGGCATGGAAGTAGACTGGCTTCAGAATCACTTTCAAGTCATTGATGATCGGATTTGGGGGAGCTAGCACCCATAATGTCACATTCAAGGAAATCCACTCTCTTGAGTTAAACATCTTAAATGCCCTTGTGCTCCTACAATAAAAAGCAGAGTGACTTCTCTGTTTCTAGTGACATCAGCCAATGACAAGCATACTGAATGACCTACCCTTCCCAAGGGCAGGGTGGTTCCAGAGTAAGTGTCTAGCCTCAACATGGTTGGCATTCTTAAACTGTGCCCCGTGCTGTGATGCAGTCATATGCACTACAGGAAGAGTGTGCTCTAGCTGCCTCCCCTGCACCCCCCCCCCCCCGCCATGATGACAGCATCCTCTACCTCCATCATGACCATCCAAAGTGACCCTGTATAGAACTGAGTGTCTGGAGGAGGTCAACACAATCTCCACTGGTTAAGGGCCATTAGACCACACCCTCCAAAAAAATTTACAATCTTTTTGTTCAAAATTGATCTCATGGCCACTATGACTAATTACTGTCTATAGGGTACCCAGCTTCCCTCCAAGCCCCTGGGCCTGGGGCGTTTGGGACTTCCCTGTGGTGGTTTGCATTAAAGTTTTCATTTAGTAACTGTTTTTCACCCTTCCTAAACCACCACCTTTGGCTCACCAGTTTCTAGAGCTTTCCATTAAGCTTCCAATCATGCATACATTCTCTGAAGATTGTAGAATGATTATTCTGGAGGGACTTGGAACCAACTTAGTGACAAATTTGAAAGAATCCAGTCAGGTGACACAGTGCTCATTCAAAGTCATTTTGTCAATGTGATGAGTTGCTGTAGGGCACAGGATGTCTCCTTCCCTCAAACACGTCCCCAGACTCCCACCACTGTAGAACTAGAGGCAGACTAAGCGTATTAAAACATTAAAAAGCCCTGAGTCCCCCAAAAAGCAGTAGCACTGATATTAAGTCATAAAGTGGTAAGAAGAGAACAAAGATTTTAAAAAAACTTCACTTATGATTTTTCCAGTACAATATATTTTTATTATATTATTTTCCCTCGCCCCACTCCTCCCAGATTCTCACCACCTCCCTACTGTCCAGCTTCATAGTCTGTCTCTTACCTTCTCTCAACAAAACAAAGCCAAAAATCAAAACAGACCAGATGGATTAGACAAAAAAAGCAAAACCCTTTTGGTTTTACTGTTTCTCCCTCCTATTAAAAAGTGATTAGGGAAGGAAGTCCACACTGGAGGATATTTTGTATCAAAAGCTGGCCTGCGATCCAGGTGACAATCCCTTCTTCTGACTTAGCACAGAGCTGGCTGCAGTTCCCTCTGCTGGGCCTCTAGAGAGAAGAGGGCCTGGAGTGTAGCGAGTCTGTGGGGTGTTTGCAAGGTATGAAAGGATAGAGGAGCCTTAGGAATGCACCTCAGTAGGTCCAGTGCTTTCCTTGCATAGATAAAGTCTTGGGTTTAATCCCCCAGCCTTGGATTGGGTCCGCACAAGCTGGGTGAGGTGGCACACACCTGCAATCTTAGCCCATAGGGTAGAGGCAAAAATATCAGAGTTCAAAGTCATTCTTAGCTACTTAGCAACTTCAAGGTCAGCCTGGGATACAAGAGAGCCCGGGGGGGGGGGGGGGGGGGTAAAGATGACTCAATCACCCTGAAGAGAGAGACTACAGTTCCCAGTGTCCTCCTGTCACTACTCCTTGCTCTCTGACCTTGAGTACTTACCCTGTGCCTCAGTTTACTCACCAGCAACACTTAAATGGTTTAAAAAAAAAAACTGGCTGGTCCTCTTCCTACCTAAGACATAATAAATCAGGATGTTGGAACATTCTGTAATTTCAGAAATCTATAAATCAAGCACAGCGAAATATAGAAGCCATTAATATCATCACCCTAGGTCAAAAACAAGATTTCAATTCCAGGCTCTGATGCCAGAGCAGGGGGTGTCAACGCTGATGGCTGGCCTGTAGCTCTTGTCGCCACATGCAATGTGTTCGCCCTCAGATCACAGAGTCATTAGAGAGAGACAGCCTCACCGTACAGCCTGTGCTGTCGTAAGAGCAGACTGACAGAAATGGAGACAGATGGCTGCTCAGCAGCAGACTTGAAAATGAATTTACTGTTTATGAAATGCGCAAGATTGATGACATCAGTGACAGAGTCTTTGCTTAAAGAGCCAGATCAAGGGGGACAAGGACAGTGACCTGGACATCCTTTCCTCCTGCCAATCCCCAGGCAGGAGACTAGGGCTGGCTGCTAAGTCCCCAAAAGGGAAACAGTATCTAAACTCATGGTGACACATTCCAAACAGATTCGGTTGGTTGGTTCTTCACATTGGCAGAGAATATGTCAGCATGTGCCAACTATGGGGGGAGGGGGCAGGGGAAAGAGCAAGGCTTCCCTTCTGGTCACTATGTTTGAAACAGTGTGGAGGTACAGAAAGAAGCACCCCCACCCAGCTGAAAACATCCAACAGAGGACTGAGGCACGTGATAACTATGGCAGATACCCCTTATCTTATAGATACGTTGGCAATCTTCGTCAAATCTCACGCTTGACAGACTCCAATCATTTTTTTTTCAGCTTCCCGTAATTATCAGACAATCCACCCAGACTACGGTGAGCTGTACAATGTCCTGCTTTCACAACGCCAAAGGACTTCATCCCATCCCTCCTAGCCTGTCTCCTTGATTAAAACAAAAACCAAAACCACTCAATGTGACACACTCTTTGGGACTTTGGGGATATCTCTAGTGCCCTTTGTCAGCCTCTGTGAGCCAGTGACACTGAAAGAGACATTGAGTACAACACCCAGGGACCAAAGAGAGGTGGCTGAGTGCCATGATAGTGTACCCGCTCACCAGCCCATCTGTCCCCTTGCCCTTTCCTGACAGGTGTTTCAGAGCCGTGACGTATTTGTATACATCATAAATCTCTTACTTGCTGAGCTAGGGGAGTGGCTCCATTGCTAAGTGCTCGCCTTACATGCCCGAGTACCTGACCTCAATGCCTGGCGTCAACAGTCAGAAAACAAGGCATTGCACTGCATGCTTGTAATGGGAGTGGTGGGGAAATGGGAGGGTTCCTGGGGCGCCTTGACTGGGTACGCTAGCCACATTGGTGAGTTCAAGAGTCAGGAAGACTGTCTCAAAACATAAGGTGGAGAATGATTGAGGAAGACACTGAATGTTAACCTCTGGCTTCCACACACATGCACTCCGTGAACACACATACACATGCACATACAAAGCTGTCAAGACAGCACTGTTGGGTGAATGAACATGAACATGCCTCCACCATGTTGGACTGGGAGGAGCCAACAGGTGTTCCACGGAGTTGGTCCTAGCCACACCCACTTACCATTTTTTTTAAAGTTGCTTCTGCTCTACTATGTTAATAGCAGCATTGTTTGTCATAGCCAGGACCCAGAACCTGGAAACAACCTAAATGCCCCTCAACCCAAGAATGGATAAGGAAAATGTGGTACATTTACACAATGGAGTACTATATAGCAGAAAAAAACCCAACATCTTGAATCTTGCAGGCAAATGGATGGAGCCAGAAAAAAATCATTTTGAGTGAGGTAACCCAGACCCTGAAAGACAATTATCACATGTACTCACTCATAAGTGGTTTTAAAACATAAAGCAAAGAAAACCAGCCTACAAATCACAATCCCAGAGAACATAGACAACAATGAGAACTCTAAGAGAGACGTACATGGATCTAATCTACATAGGAAGTAGAAAAAGACAAACTCTCCTGAGTAAATTGGGGACAATGGGACCATGGGAGAGGGTTGAACGGGAGGGAAGAGGCAAGAAGGGGAACAGAGAAAAATGTAGAGCTCAATAAAAATATAATTTAAAAAATAGTTGCTTCTGGTCAGAAAATAATTACAGATGTACAATAAAGACAGATTCAGACAGATTTAAATTTCTGAATGAGACACAGTGTGTTTAAAAAATGTACATAGCTTGGAAGAGAAAAGAGTATAGAGAATTATAAAAAGAAGTAAATCATTAAAAAATAAAGTCTTTAAAGAGACAATACAGTCATAGATTAAAGGAGTAAAGAAAAATAAGCCATGCAAAGGTGGAATACACAGCAAGTTTGGATTGTGTATATTATTGTTTTCTTTGAATTTTTGACTGCAAAGAGACATTTCATTGTATGGGCTACTAAGCTAAATATATATATGGTATCTTGACTTCAAAATTTGGATCTATGGATATGTTGCTTTGGAAAAAGAGATTCTGCTTTTGTTCCCGCAGAGGATGAGAGCCTGTGAATTCCTTCCAGACTAATGTGGTTTGATGGACTGAGACCCCCTGAAAGGTCACCGTGAACACCCCCAAATAAACAGCAAGCAGCACTTTGGAGAGAACTGTGCCCCAAATTTCCAAATACTGTTTATAAATATTTCTTTACATTTAAAGGGGGATAGGCTATAGAGATAAATACTTTGCATTGGTATAAATCTTGGTTTATTGATACAAATTTAAGGTCAATTTTGTTTTATGTATATTTCTGCTCTTGATTAAGGTATTGTTTGTACAGCTCATTTAAAATGAAATGTAAAATTAAAAAATGCTGGTTAATAGACAGTCATCTATAATAGTCAAAGTTGTAGTCATGTTAGTTAGGTTTTCTAGATATATAGAAATATATTTCAGTTAAAATAAATAATCTTCAATGCTTCAAAGACTTACAGAATATGGTATTTAAAATGTTTTAAGAACTTAGGCGTTTCATGACAATGAGACACATCTGCTCCTGTCAGTACCAACCTACTTCAAGAGGATGATGGGCATGGAAGAGGCTCCTTATAGAGTTTGTTAGCCATTTGTGCAAAAAAAAAAACCTGTTCTTTCCTGAACTACTTGATGTTATACTATATGAACTGCATATGCAGGACCCACAGAAAAATGACTGCTGAACTTGCTTAAAGGTGAAAAAGTGTGCTAAACATTCTGCAGGACACAGAAGAAAGCAACTGAAGGATGTTATCATTATAAGGCAGAACAGATCTTCAAATTTCCTGCTTCATGGAAAAGTCTGCTGGATACTATGGGCCTGTGGGCTGAAAATGGATGCAGCAACATTACTGAAGACCTTTGGGTGACTGTCCTAGGTAGCAAGATGTCTCTGGCAATTCTAGAGTTTTGGAAGTTGCTTATAGTGGACTTCCTGTTTACTTAGGTAATATCATATCCTTCTGGAGTCTTTGATGAAGTTGAATAATAGATAGTTATAATTATAGTTTTCCTTAGTTATGATAAAAGTTAAAGTAGATATAAATATTGTAACTATAATTCTTGCTTAATAACTGCTTTATTGTATATGATCTTGCTATGTTAAAGTTAAAACCTTCCTTTTTATCTAGACAGAAAAGAGGAGGTGATGTGAGATTCTCCTTTGTATGCTGTAAATATGTTTTATTGCCATTGGTTAATAAAGAAGCTGCTTTTGTCCAATGACTTAACAGAATATAGCCAGACTGAAAGATATATATATAGAGAGAGAGTAGGCAGAGTCATGGAGATGCCATGTAGCCACTGCTGGAGGAGACAGATGGTGGAACCTTTCTGGTAGGCCACAAACTCGCGGTGATGCACAGATTAATAGAAATGGGTTAATTCAAGATGTAAGAGCTAGCCAATAAGAAATCTGAGCTAATAGGCCAGGCAGTGTTGCAATTAATATAGTTTCTGTATGTGATTATTTCAGGTCTAGATGACCAGAAAATAAATGAGCAGTATCTACCAACAATTGCAGCCTATACAAATTTGTCAGTATGTAAAGGGAGCTCCAACCAAGACCCAGAGGAAACACGTGACAAAATAAAAATTAACAGGATTGCTACTCCGGAGAACTGAATTTTAGGGAGCAAAGGTGCCATAGTTAGCCCCATAAAAGACACCTCCCCTGGGATGGTGAACCCCCACACCAGCTCATATAGCTCATAGCACATAGTCCAGGCTCAACTTCTGCCCTTATGGCCCTCTTGGCAAGATGTCTTTGTGTAGTTAATAAGCCACAAATCCTTGCTCACAGAGGAAGGAAGGGAAGAGAGAAAAAAGAAATGGAGAAACCAAGGAGGATAAAGGATTAACTATTGGAGAAAGCTTGAGATAGCAGCAGAAAAAGGAGGAAGAGGTAAGGGGAAATTTAAAACAAAACAAACTACAACACAAAAGGAGAGAGGAGCATGGGCCTTAGACCTTTTTCCCAATGACTTACTGATGCTTGGGTATGATGGCAAAGCCAGGCCAGGTGACACTTGTGACCATCTCGTTGAATTTAAATGAACTCATCTGTCTAAGGACTGACTCTTAGGCAGCTCCACCACTAAACTGGACATAGCTCTGGGAGATCTCATGCTAAAACGCCTATTCCAGGGAAAGCCTGGAAGGAAAATACCAAAAATGTCTACCAACAGTCGTGGAGGCATCAAATATGCATGGTTAATTATGACCCAAATGAGTCATTTCAGGCAAAGAACATACAATTTTGTTAGATATTTCGAAAGCCAAGATTAAACAGAAGAAAACAACTTATCAACCAAATATGAGCCAACCAAGCAAGGCCCTTAGCTGAATGACACATGGTTTTGAGGTGTAGAGTTGCAGTTTAGTCAAATTATTGGGTATCTCAGGCGTTTCAATCCCTGCAGGTTTCTGTTAAAAACATCCCTGATTCACTCTCACAATACAACAGAAATTTCCCTCCCACCTATCCTCCATCTTACACATGACCCAAATTTGAAGGTTCCTGGGTAGAATCTTCTTGTAGAATGTGTCATGTCTAATATCAGCCGGAGCTTCAGAGAGAGAAGAACCCCAGTCTTTGTTATGCCAGTTGCTTAGCTGAGAAAATAACTGGCTGCCTACTGAGAACTGGGTCTCATGCATGTGACCCAAGATGTGTGAAGATCAGCGAGAGGAAACACGCTACAAGAGGGAGGAGGTGTGCTGAAAATAAAGCTGACCCATATGCGCTTATTCCAGCCAGGCCTTAGTGAAGACGTCCTAGAATTCTGTTTCTTGCGGTCTTTCCTCCAACACGCATTTGCTGTGTGGAGTGTCAGATAGTGAGCTAGGTTTTGCAGAACTGGAAAATAACACTGCAATATCACCCTTGAGGACTTTATAGTTCCAGTAAAAAAAAAATAATGGTGCAATTAATTATTTAAGTGATCTGAGGCATGAATAGGAGTGAGCCGCACAAAGATGTGGGAAAGAGCAGACCACAGGGAAATAGGATCCATGCAGACCCTCTTGGGGCTAGCATTTCTACTCAGATCATAAGACAGGATCACGGCATAAGACAATGTCAGGTCACTGGGCTCAGTCAGGCCAGCTTAAGTGTCACTTCTATTTCTGCATTCAAGAGAGAGTCGTGGTTCCCCCCAGAGCTCAGTTGTCTGGAGGAGACATACCCATGCTTTTCTGCAAAATGGCTGCAACACGAATCTACTCTAGAGAATACAAAAAGAAGCAGTTACCCTTAATCTACTTACTATGATTTCAGAAAGATGAATGGAATGCTGTCACTCACTTGTGTCTCCTAGATTTTATAGAATGCACATAAGATCATGTATGGACTGAATGCAGAAATAAAAGTGTCTAGGGACAGGAAGGATTAACGGAGTGGGTAGAGGTATGAGGAAGGGGATTCAAGGGTATGAAAGGGTATAGATGCAATATAATAGGCAGGCATAAAAACGTTAAAGTAATTAGTGGGTTAACTTAAAATAAAAAGATGTTACACAGCATTTCAAACTACGGGGCCATCCAGGGCTCCTGTGGTTCCTTTTCTAACCTATCTCCAAATATAGTAGCTGAACTTGAGAGACCTCTTAGCCTTCCAAGGCACTGTTGTTAGCCTGAAGATGAAAGGGCAAGGTGGGAAGGAAGAGATGTGGCCTCTAAGAACAGAAAGCAGCCCCCAGCTGAAGTCAGAGGAAAGGTGGGGACAAGAGTCCTAGAACTGTGATGAACTAGATTCTTCTAACACTTGAGTGAGACTGAAGTAGATTCTTTCCCAGAGTTTCCAATGTGACTAACGCTTTGGTGTCAGCTGCGTGAGACCCTGAACAGAGACTCTGGCTCTTTCTGAACAGACCTCTGACCACAGACTGGGAAATGATGAGGGGCATTGTATTGGCCTACAAGGCTCTTATATTCTATTGTACTGAACAGAAAACCAATTGGCAGTGAAAGAGGAGAAACGACCTTCACTTCTGTCCAACAGCTCAGGACATTTCTTCAGTTCATTTTAGGAGTAAGGATGGTAATTAGTTTTTAGACTTAAATCATTTCTAGGGCCTTATTTCTTTATAATGATCCTTACAGGAAGTTCTGTTTCTTCAGTTTGAGGAGATGAATGGAGTTATGAGCATTCATTCATTCATCCATTCACTTAACATGCTCACCACATGCTAAACTTTCTTCTGGGTTCTGTCAATACAGAAGGAATCTGTGAAAATCCCAATTCTCACAGAGCTCACATTTATATAAGGGTAAAAAGGCAAATGTTTGCTGGGTGACACTAAGTTCTAGGAAGTTAAACAGTACAGGGTGAGGGTGTTAAAAGAGTTTTTCACAGAGTGATCAGTAGTGACTTATCCAAAGGGTTTCTGTGTGAATCTGTAAGAGTGAGCTGTGTAGATATGGGGAAAAACAGTGCAGGGAGAATGGGTCCTTGGGTGAGGAAACTGGAGGCCCTGAGATGGAGAGTGTTACTACACTATCGTATACTATAGTGTTCAGTATATATACTATAGTGTTTAGTGTATATACTATACTATAGTGTTTAGTGTATATAGCATACTATAGTGTTTAGTGTATATAGCATACTATAGTGTTTAGTGTATATAGCATACTATAGTGTTTAGTGTATATAGCATACTATAGTGTTTAGTGTATATAGCATACTATAGTGTTTAGTGTATATAGCATACTATAGTGTTTAGTGTATATAGCATACTATAGTGTTTAGTGTATATAGCATACTGTAGTGTTTAGTGTATATAGCATACTGTAGTGTTTAGTGTATATAGCATACTATAGTGTTTAGTGTATATAGCATACTATAGTGTTTAGTGTATATAGCATACTATAGTGTTTAGTGTATATAGCATACTGTAGTGTTTAGTGTATATAGCATACTGTAGTGTTTAGTGTATATAGTATACTGTAGTGATTAGTGTAACACTAGAGCTGACAATCCTCCAGGGAGTGAGCAAAGAAGAGAAGCCACACCAAGCCAGTCAAGCCTTAAAGCTAGATCACGTGGGACTACATGGAACATTGAAGACCTTTGCAATTGACCCTGTAGGGTATGGAAAATAATAGAGAAATTAAAACAAAAGAGTCCAGTGATCATTTACATTTCTTTGACAGAGAAGTTAGAGAAGGCCATGGGGAGGAGCTAGAGAAGGAAGGCCATGGGAAGGGAGGAGCTAGAGAAGGAAGGCCATGGGAGGGGAGGAGCTAGAGAAGGCAGGCCATGGGAGGGGAGGAGCTAGAGAAGGAAGGCCATGGGAGGGGAGGAGCTAGAGAAGGAAGGCCATGGGAGGGGAGGAGCTAGAGAAGGCAGGCCATGGGAGGGGAGGAGTTAGAGCTAAATGAAAATGTCCTCCATAGACTAGTCCTCAGGACACCTGTTCCTAGTTAGTGACACTGTTTCCAAAGGCTATAGCACTGTGGGAGGTAGCACCTTGGTGGATGAAGCACATCATTGGAGGAAGACTCTGAGGTTCTATAGCATGGTTCCACTTCCTGTTGGCTCTGTTTCCTATCTGTCCATGAAACTTGCTCTCTCTGCTCCTGACTAGCCTCACACTCCCGTTGCCAGGCCTTCCCTGCCATGACTGACTGCATTCCCTCTGGAATTATAAGCTTAAATAAATTTTTCTTCTCTGATTTTCTCTTGGTCGTTGTATTTTATCATAGAAAAAAAGTAACCAAGACAAGGTGGTATTGAGATACATACATGGTTTAGATATGAAGTGTGAAAGAAAGAACACAGAACAATCTACACCTCTGACAAAAGAATACTGAACAGCAAGGTCTCCAATTCCATAATTAGTCTGTCTTATTATTGATGATAAAGCTTGCCAGCGTCCCCAGAATAGGGTTCCCTGGCTCCAAAAGACTTACACATCTTTCTCTAAGTTGAGTATCATGGTAAAGTCTGGGTATGAACATAACACCTAGAACTGAGTCGTAAGAAGGCCAGCCAGACGACAAAGCCAGGCAGTCTTTCCCAGGCGCTGCGGCATCTCAGTCCAGTTGCTGCTTCTCCGCCTGAGCGGAGAGCAACTCTTGGAATTCTTCTGGCATGAGCGTTGCAAATGGCTTCTGAACGTAAGGTGTCATTTTATAAGTAAGAAGAGGAGTTTTTAAAAAGCTATGTTTTGTATTGCATAACTAAAGAGAGTCAGCATAAGATTGGTGGGGTTCACTTTGCAGGCTCGTGGTAAGCCTGGGAATGCTGCAGCAGGAACTGAAGAACAAAGGCTGTGAGAAGGAAGCCAGCTGGCATGTAACTCCAGAATCGGAAGAACACTGCAAAAGAAAAGATGTTTCCTTTGCCTCCCCCAACAGAGGGGTACCCAGATTTAGAATAAGCTAACCCCCAACAAGCAGGCTATCTGGGCTGCTCTTCCCCCCGCCTCCCAGCAGGCTGTAAACCCTTTAACAATAAAGGAAAATCAATCAGAGCCCCTCCAGAAATTGCCAAGGAGATGCTCTCCTGCCCTCGGGCCTCACTTGTGGTGGGTCTCTGCAAACGCAACAGCCAGTAGAGTGTCAATCTGTGTGAATTAAAAAGCCAGTCTAGTTCAACAAGACCCAGTAACTGATGTTGGTTCAAATTTTCAGCATCTGACACCAGGCATGTTTTTTTAGGCATATTTTTAAGTAGAGTACATTTTGGGAAAGAAAGTGTCCTGGTGTAACACAATCCCGTGTACAGAATAACGCTTAAAGCATAATCACGTTGAAACTTTTCTAACTACATGTCACCTCTTCCATAAAGATGGGTTCTATGTGATAGACTACATTTGACATCTTAAGGGCCTTTGACTTGGGAATCTAGTGTGGTCTTGGTCATATGGAGAATACAGAGGTCACCAGACTGTTAACATACCCATTTCCAGCCTCTGGGCAGAAAACAGGTTACCCATCTCTTCCTTTGAAAAGACAACCCGCATTCTTGGTTTCCCTGGTGCTTCTCTGTGAACACAATGTACTTGTGCCCTAACTTTCACACCCTCTCCTTTTCTTCTAAGACATAGATAATAAAGTAGACTGAGGGCCCAAGAAGCAAGAGCCAGCGGCACCAGGCAGGTAGTCCTATAGGTCCTGAGATAACGGGGCAGGAAGAGTCCCAGAAACTAAGCCAAGCCAAGCAATTCTACGACGGCTCAGAAAATTAAAAATCTAGAGCAAACTTTAACTCATAGGTGATTTGAATATGTCTTCAGTTGAGGATTAGTGGAGTAAAGTGGCATATATGGTGGGGCTGAGCAATAGAGCCAATAAAACCTTCTCTATAAAAGGCTTATCTAGAAACTGAGATGTCTAGGTAGGATTGCTATCAGCCACAGCCCTTAACCTTAACTTTATGTTTTAAACACAGGTAGATTGAGGTTAAATTGAAATACATGATTTTATTGGTATACAGGAAGCGAGAGACTTTGGTCTGTATATAAAACTCGAAAGCAAAATGTGATTTCAGTTAAGGTGCTTTGGGGGGAATACACATAAAAAAGGCTTTCAAGAAAAATTGAAATATGCTTTTGAGCAACATTTCAGGGCAGCAGATCCCCTCCCCAGCTGGATGAAGAAGGTCTACTTTTGCAGGTAGAAGCTTAAATATGAAAACAGTTCATTTCACTGTGTGGTGGTAGAATTTAGAGTCCCAGGGATATCAGGACAAGGTCTAGCCAAGAGGAACAATGAAAAACTCCCCAAAAGTCCCAGAATATCCATCTCAAAAAGCAATAAACAAAATAAGCTCACAGCTTTCAGAAGCAAAGTGTGGCAAAGAAAGTCCAACGATGGGGTGGGTTTGGGTGGGGTACCAGGATGAACTCACCAGCATTTCAAAGACAATGTGCCCACATGGAGAACCAGGTGATGATCAGTTCAAGGTGAATAAGACGTCCATGTGGCAATGCAGTTTGGTCACACACTCCTAAGTGATCTGCCACATTATATGGAGCAGGAGGAAAATATTGGTTCTGGTGGAAGCCAATTTGAAAACCCAAGAAGAGAATTTTCCTAATACTGTCCCAGATATTTTTTTTAAACTGTTAATAAAATCTGGTTAGAGGCATTCTTTTCACAGTGAGAAACTGTAAAAATATACTCATGTAGATAGAGACTGGTCTAAGCTAGATATCCATCTGAGGATGGATGGATGGAAAAGTACAATGTAGTATGGCTGCACAAAAGAGAATTCTTCAGCGCGAAAGAAAATGGAATTCTGCCATTTGCCACAAAATGGATGACTCTGAGGGCATTGTGTTGAGTGAGCTCTGACCCATCCAGACAGACTCATAGCATACAGAACCCAAAGGCGATGCAAGCGAATGGAGCATAGTGATGACCAGAAGGTGGAAGGTGGGAGGGAGCATGGAACGAACAAAGAACAGCTTTGGTTAGTTCATGCTATATGCATGTGTGAGAACACCACACTAACCCTGTTAGCACAGATAGTTCATGTATGTCAATCAAAAAACTCATATATTCAGAAACATTTTATTTAACCATAGTAATGATTGAAACTAGGGATCCAAGCATGGGAGGCAAGCCCTCTGCCATTGAACTACATCAAAACCCCCAAATAATGCATTTTTACTTTTTAAGGGAAAGTATTGTCGCAATCAATAAACATCCAAAGACCACAAGACTTTCAATGTTTAAAGCCTTTGCCAACTATGAAAGACAGGAGGAATCATGCAATTGCTCCTTGGAACATAATGAGGACGTTAAGATTGATGAAATGTCAATATTCTTCTACACGAGTAGGGTCTCCTACATTCATTAATATCCTACTTTCTAAGTAATACATAAGTGAAATATAGAAACTATATCTTTAAAGTATAAAGAAACTCTAGTTTGCTAAGGAATATGTATTAAAGTAATGGTTTACTTTTAAATATACTTTTTCCACACTATAAAATTAGAATATACTTCATCACTTTTGATGAAACTAAAAAGGAAAACTTTTATATTGAGAATTTTGTACATGCATACAATGTTTTGACCATGTACAAAACGTATCTTTTGAATGTGTACTCTCGCCGCTCAGAGTTAAGCTCATTAGGAACTCTAAGTAGAGTTGAGGAGTAGACTATTAATAAAGTAGACTATTTTCCTTCCTTGTAAAACTACTTTTACCATTAAATACTTTCTAATACATGGCCATAAATGTACCGCAATCGTGTTGTCCTTATTAGATATTTAGTTCACAGCCCACTCGATCTATTGCGTGTTATACTGAATATCTTTGCAAATGAAAGTATGTTTTGAACCACTAACAATTTCTTTCTGATTTTTACCAAATTGGAGTTGCTGGATCAAAGAGTCACGGGTTAATGGATACACTTTTCACAAGGAGTGTACCAAATTACAGTTTAGTTGTGAATGTGTTAAGAATGTTTGTACTGGCAAATCCTTGAGAAAGTTTATTCTTCAAAAATCTTCAAGTAGACTTCCAACTCCCACATTGGCTCATTAGGTTGTTTCAGAGAAGCCTTCTACTTGGAAAGAACCAGAAAAGCTGCATGCATATATTAAAGGAAATACTTTTAAAGGTATAAAATCTAATAAAAAATATTTGGTGGGGTCAAAGATTTAGAAAAGAACAAAAAGGCAAATGTAGCATTTAGAACATTATATTTGTGACATGTATCTTCAGTTCTTCCCAGTGCCAAAATGAAACCAACTTGATGAGTCTGAAATACCAGGACAAACATCATCTGTTTCCTCAGGGGTCAAAACTAGGAGGAGGTACCCTGGGAGCTACCCTAGGCATTCAGAATTGGGAGCCAAGAGAATCATGAACCAGAAATACATCTTTCCAGTGCTTTTAGACAGCTTGACTAGGTTAATACGATCAGGCTCTTTAAATGCCTCCTAGTTGCCAAAGGTTATCTTTGCCAGAAGATAGCACAACCCAGAGTCACCACAAACATGTTCACTGTGCTTAAAACAGACCATCTGACACCAGAGTCAGCGAGATGGCTCAGTGGGTCTAAGTATTTTCTGCATGAGCCCGACTACCTGAGTTCAGTTTTTGGGAGAAAACTGACTCCCAAAAGTTGTCTTCTGACCTCCACATGCACCCCATAGCACGGGTGTCCACAAGTGTGCACATTCACATCACACATGTGTATGCATACACATATGAATTATGTCCCTAAAAATAACATCAAAAGCTGACAAGGGGGTAGAGAGAGAAGGACTTTTAGTCACTGCTGATGGAAGTATAAACTGCCATGTCTACAGTGGAAACCAATGTGGAGGTTTCTTCACAAACCTAAAAGCAGAATTACTATATGTCCCAGCTGTGCCATTCCTGGCCATCCACCCAGAAGACTCTAAATCAGCAAAGGCACTTACAGAAGACTTACCACAGAGACACTTACAGAAAGAAAATTGTTTGCCAGTGCGAATCAAGCTTTCTCCTTAATACGACATATGTTAGGTTATAAAAATCAATCACAATATTGTTTAGAAGGACTAAAATCAGACAAAGTGTATTTCTGACTACAATGGAGCAAAACTAGAAATCCATACAGAAATTCAGGATATCCACAAACACGCAGAGATTAAACACCGTATAACCAATGGGACAAGGAAGAAAACATAAAAATAAAAAATAAAAGAAAGAAGATATCTAGAGTTGTCTGAAAATAAGACAAAACAAAAACCAAGGTTATAAAATGTAGGGAAGGCCCCGTAAGCAGTGTTTAAAGGAAAATAATAAAATTATAAAAAGGAGAGAGATTGCAGCTCAATAGCCAAAACATTTTCTCTAAGAAAACAAAGAAAACCAAATTAAGCCCAAAGCAAACACAAGGAAAGACACAATACATCAGAGTGTACATAAACGACATGAAATCACCCAGTAGAAAAATGTCCTTTCCACAAATGGCAAGCTGAGGGCGCACGGGCACAAAGGGGAACTTGGCCCCCATGCCATGTTTTGACTCAAAAGAAAGCAAAGGCTTATTGCTAGGCAATGAAAAGCGTTTTAATTAACTCATCATATTTTTGCATTGGACACCTAGAACATAAGCAACCCATGGAAGAGATAGCTGGGCTTCGTCAAAACTGAAATGTTGGATGCATCCAAAGACATCACTGTGTTTCAGATGTAGTCTGTGTATTCAAAGACCTCGCTGAGTTTCGGATGTAGTCTGCCCCCTGAAGGCTTGGGTGTCGGAATCTCAGCCTACAGAGCAGCTACGCGAGAGGAGCTGGAGCGTGTAAGAGGTACAACTTAGTGAGTGGCAATTAGGTCACTGAAATACTGCTCTCTGAAGAGATCCTTCCAGGCGTGTGGACTAACTTCTCACAAAAGTGAACTGTATAAACCGAGGTTACCCAGCATGCTTTACTCCTTCAGCACAGGCCCATTCCCCTTCGACTCCTCCAGCACGCAGTGTTGAACAGAGTTCTCCAATAAAGGAGATATTCAAATGGCCAGTAGGCACAGCAAAAGATATTCAACGCCATTAATCACTAAAAAAACAAAGATTGCACCAGAATTAAATACTAGTTTGCGCTCCCTGGGGTGTCTCTAAGCAAAAATACAAATGGCAACAACTGATGGCCACTTCACAAAGACGCTGGATCCTTTGCCATCATTGGTGAGAATGTAAAACAGGGCAGATATTTTGAGACACAGCTCGGAAGCCCCCTCAAAAAGTTAGATTGAGTTACCACAGGACCCCACATTTTCATTTCTAAGTAGAAAATCAAAAGAACTGGAAACAAAGGTTATGCAAGAAGTTGTATACCAGTATTCCTAGAAGTGTTGGTTCTGATAACCAAAAGATAGACAAAACCTAGTTGTCCCCCAGCAAGTGAGTAGGCAAAGTAAGACTCATACATTACAATGTTATTCATCTACAAGAGGAATGGTGTACGGAGACATTCTAGAAAGAAGATGACTGTGGGAAACACGTGGAGAGAAATCAGACACAAGGCACATGTTAGATGACATGGAATATCAGAGTTAGATAAGTACATGGATCCATAAAGGAACTTGGTGGTTACTGGCTATTTCAAGAGGGGAAAAGTAGGAAGTTAGTGTAGGTGGGGTTTCTTCTTGAGCAAAGTAAATATTCTTAAACAGTGGTGATTTTTGCCATACCTTGTGAACACTCAGAAAAATATCAAATTGCATAATTTACATAATTCTTAAAGTGAATTTTATGGCATGCACACTACATCTCAAATGTGTGTGTAGTGTGAGTGTGTGTGATTGTCAAGGATCCAGTAAGTTTGCCGTAGAGCAAGTATAACCGTGCTTTTCAATCATTCCTTAGACCATTAATTCAAAACCCTACCTAGCGGTGAGTATTTTTCTATTTGACATATATAATGCTAAAGCTGAAGCAAATAGAGTGTGTGGCATTCGTCTGATCACTGTGGGATGGAATGGGACTGATGCCTGCAGCTTCAGACTCCCCTTTTATTAAAATACTGAGGACAGACCCGTACAAATGCCACCTGTTAGCCCACAGCCATTGTACTGCCGTGCTAAACTCTGAAATCACCTTTCAGATCTCATTCATTCTATACCCAGAAGACTGGATTTTGAGGTAGATATGCAGGGGGTTTATACCTTTGTTTTTGGTCCATGATTTCAAGTTTTCTTGTTTTTCTCAGATGTCCACATGTACCAGTTCAGTCCAACAGGCCTGCAACTATTTGAGTTGTAATCACCATGGTTTCCCGAAGTAACTTTAACCTTACGTGCAGTGCAATTGTGTATAGGTGTATACACATGCTTGTTGGTATGTGCACATGTGTGCTGGTACACATGTGTCTCAGGATTTCTGTTACTGTGAAGAGACACCATGACCATGGTAACTCTTATGAAAAAAAGCATTTAATTGGGGCTGGCTTATAGTTCAGAGGTTTAGTCCATTGTCATTATGGCGGGGAACATGGCAGTACACAGGCAGGCATGGTGCTGGAGAGGTAACTGAGAGTTCTATTCTACATATGGATGGGAAGGCAGCCAGAAGAGACACAGGGCCTGGTTTGAGCAACTGAGACCTCAAAGCCCACCCCCAGAGACACATTTCATCAAACAAGGCCACACCTACTCCAATAAGACCATACCCCCAATAGTGCCACTTCCTATGGCCTATAGGGAACATTTTCATTAAAGCAGCCTCAACATCCATGTGTGAGTGTGCAGGCCAGGGTTCAACATTGGGTGTCTTTCTCAGTTATGTTCCTCTTTACTTCCTGAGACAGGTTCTCAGCCTGAACCCAGAGTTCACTGATTTGTATAGACTAGATGACTGTCAAGATGTTCACATCTCTATCCCCCCAGCACCGAGATGGACACATGGTGCCATGCCCAGGTTTTTGCATGGGTGGAGAGCTGAAGTTGGACCTCATGCTTGTGCAGCAAACACTCTATGGACGGTGCATCTCTTCAGACCCTACAGTGAGTTTTCCTGCATGTTTGTCCAACAACTTTTAAAGAGGGAAGACCAAAGAGGGGAAACACTACAGCTACTACATCCCTGCCGCCAGGGATGCTTATCAAGACAAACCAAGTACATGGGGTCACTTTGGTCTTGATTTATACATGTTTATATGCTCCCTTTTCTGGTCTAAATTGCAATATGGTTGGCCTTCATCCCACCCAGAACCATACTTCCATTCATAAGGTCTTCAGTGAGTTGTGTTCTGGGCAACCCTAAGTCTCTTTGTTCTGACAACTTGATCAGTCTTTATAAACTAGACTCACATTGTCCTGGAACACTGTTAGCAGGCACATGAAATATATATCTTTATTTGACCTTGAAAACATACCTAATATGACTTCCAGTTCCATCATATGAGGTGATTAACTGCTAACCTATATTTCTTTATTAACCTAAACAGTTGATAATAATTTTCAAGGACCAGAGATTTGCATTACATTGTTAAATGAGCTGTACAGGTACAATACCTTGAACAAGATTAGAAATGTATGTACAATATGTTTTAACAAAATTAATCTCAAATTTGTATCAATATACAAAATTGTATACAATATACAAAAGTAAAACCAATGTAAAACATTTAAAACTAATAGTTGCTTTGAAAAAGTATATTCAATAATCTGTCTTTTTATCTTGTCATATCTATATCCTCCCTTTTTCTTTTCAGAGTAGTTCAAGAATCTACCTTTCTCTCTTATCATATTTATATCCCTTTTTTCTTTTCCTTTCTTTTTTCTTTTCTTTCTCTCTTTTTTATTTTATTTTATTTTATTGGTTTTTTGTGATAGGGTTTCTCAGTAGCTATGGCACCCATCCTAGAACTTGTTCTGTAGATCAGGCTGACCTTGAAATCATAGAGAACCTCCTGCTTCTACCTCCTGAGGGCTGGGATTAAAGGTGTTTACCACCACCACCACCTGGCCTTATTTTTTTCCAAAACAAGAACCTTGAATCTAATTTCCTTTGTTTAGCTTTTTCCCTGACCATATCCATATCAACTTGTAACCAACACATTAAACAAAACCAAGCTTCCAGAATCCATTTTTTTAGGAATGTGGGCATAATTTTCTAGGCTACTTTCTGCTGATTGGGGGTGCTGATAATCTTATGAGTACCAAAGAAAATTTAGGATTATGGTTCCAGTCCTTAATGGCGTATTTGTGAGGCTGGAAGTGAGATGCGATGATCCTCACCTTTCCTGTTTTACTTGCCTGTTTTCTAGGAGAAACAATAGGCATCAAGGGCTAGCTCCTGCTGAAAGTGCTGCCCACAGTGTATTCTCTGAGAAGCCCCTTCCTGCCTTGCTACCTCAGGCCAGCTCTATTGGATCCTAGCCCAAAGGTCCTTCTTTAAGATGCTGATCCATCCTCCCAGTGCCTTCTCAGAGAGCCAGGCCTCGTTATAATAATTCAGTCAGCTGATTTGGTGGGGCCAGTGGGGTGGGCTCAGCAGGCAAATGTGCTCGCAGCCAAGACTGGCAACCTGAGTATGAGCTCCTGTACCACAAAAAACTCAGTAGCCCTCCTTTATACAGATGATAAACAGGCCAAGAAAGAAATCAGAGAAACATCACCCTTCACAATAGCCACAAATAGCACAAAATACCTGGGGGTAATGCTAACCAAACAAGGGAAAGACCTGTATGACAATATCAAACTTTGATCTCCTGTCCCACATGACGGCAGGAGAGAACCCAATCTCACAGCCTGTCCTCTGATTTCTACATGTGTCCCGTCTCAAAATAAATGTAATTTTAATTTTTTTTTCTGGTTTATTTGGTAGTGGTTACCATTTTGTAGTTAACTTAGTAATTAGAAATTAAAACATTCAGGCAGACAGCAGAAAAACCTAGACAAATTCATGTATCTATAAAAAGTCTCCTAGACCCAAATCATTTTCAATATGACTTTAAGTTTTGTCATTTCCTGGGTGAGATCCACACGATAACCAGAGCAATACGATGAGCTGTAGTAGATGAAAAGCTGTGACAACTGCTTTTCATCTTGTGCCAACCACTATTGATGTGACTCTATCAAAACCTGTTGGCTACAGGACTGATGCATGTGTGAAATCACAGAGACGGTCACAAACCCTACACGAGTTCAAGCCAGACAGAATTCCAGCATGAAGGAAGGGGAGTAGGACAAAGTTCCCCACAGCACAGAAGCTGTTTGCAATTGATACTTTCTGGAAGAGGGAAAATCACTTTTCTCCAATAGAATGATATGGTGTATCAACCACACTCCAGGGCAGGCTCCATGGCTCAGGAGAAGTTGGCCAACACAAAACCGTTGTATGTGTGTGTGTGTGTGTGTGTGTGCGTGGGGGTGTTTAAATTTGATTGGGTTTGGTATTTTGTGTTTTCGTTTTGTTATTGTTTGAAGGAGAAGAGAAAGAGCATGAAGTTGAGTGTGTAGGGAGGTGGAAAAGGTTTTGGAGGAGTTGTGCATTAAAAATTTAAACAAATACAAACAAATCTGTTATTCTACCAGGATGAGCAAATTGCCAACTGTCCCCGACATCCACATGTGCTTGTGTGCTGGCTGGTTTTCTCTGACATCTTAACACACACTAGAGTCATCAGCGGAAGGAGCCTCGGTTGAGGAACCACCTCCATGAGATCCAGCTGTAAGGCACGTTCTCATTTAGTGATCAATGCGAGAGGGCCCAGCCCACAGTGGGTGGTGCCATCCCTGGCTGCTAGTCCTGGGTTCTGTAAGAAGGCGGACTAAACAAGCCAGTAAGCAGCATACCTCCTGACCTCTGCATCTGGAGATGCTCCTGCCTCCAGGATCCTGCCACGTCTGAGTTCCTGTCCTGACTTCCTTTAGTGATTAAAAGCAATGCAGAAGTGTAAGTCGAATAAACCCTTTCCTCCCCAACTTGCCTTTGGGGCATGGTGTTTTGTCACAGCCATAAAAATCCTAACTGATACAGCTTGTGTGGTATTCTCATCTCGCTCATACGTGGACTTTCCCTAGATCAGTCAATATGAAAGTTACATCATGGAATCTTAAAACTCCTTCAAGTATAAATATACGCACAGAAGAACAATAACCCCACATAGCTTCCAACCGATCTAGAAAAGGCTTCGTAGTCACCAATCACTAAGTGAGGAGGATATCGTGAGAAATACATCTGTGGGTGGTTTCATTATTACGCAAATATCATAGAGTGTACTTACAAAAACCTGGACGGCATAAAGAGCCTGGCATATCTAGGATAAATGACGCACAGATGGCTAGATGGAAGGCACCCAGACAGATGATAGACAGACAGACAGCTGAATCACCTATCTGCTTACTCCTAGAGCTGGGGTGAAGAAAACAACTTGAAATTAAATTAAGCTCAAGAGACTCAGTAAATAGATGGGAAGGCGGCAGCTGGCATAATATGGTGTGTTGTTTCATAGGAAAAAAATTAATAAATAGGAGGAGTCTATAATACAGAGTAGAGTATATTAAATGAATAGAGTAGTACCATATGTAAGTTATCAGTGTCCAGTACTAAATCTTGTACATAAAGGCACGTGCTATAATTATACATGGGCTAGTAGCCATGTATCAGCAGCATCATCACAAACACATGAATTATAAGCTTCACTATGGTGTCACTAGGCAATAAACATTTTTTGGCTCCAATATAATCTGAGACCACCATTGCATATGTGGTCCCATGCCGAGCAAAACACTATTATGAGGCACACAACTGAAACAGACTTGTATTACTAATAATATCTCTCTAGAAGGGCAAAGCAGCCCAGCTTTGGAGTCAGGAAAGAGTCCTGGGCTCTGCCTCTTATCATCGGTTGACCTTGGCAAAGTTATTTAACTCTCCTTATCTCTAAAACACTAAGAATAAAGCCTTCGTTCTGCATAGGTTCTAAGTTGAAAACTAAAATCCCCTTAAAGAATCACTACGCTTGGACCTTAATACAAAGGATTAGTCACGAGGACAATGGGGACTCTGAGAATCAGAAGGGATGGAGGCAAAGAAGATGTTTTTAACAATAGCAAACATACTGCCCTTCAGGAAGAAAGCTGAGAGGAGGAGTTAGAGACCTGGAGTCCAGACCTGGCCTGCTTCGTGTGAGGTGAAATACCTTCCCTCACTGCACACACACACATACATACACACATGGGGAAAGCAGCCACCCCCTTAGTGGAGAGGTCCCTGCACACCAGGGCCAAAACCAGCTAGAAACCAGCTAATATGGGGGCAGGGCCTTCAGGGTCAGGAGGTTAGCGGTACATAATGGCTTTTCTGTCAACTTGACTATACCTGAAATTAACTAAACCCAAGCCATTGGATACACCTGGATTTTTCTTAAATATTTTGCAGGGGAGTTAGGTCCACCTTTAATCCGGGCCAGATCTTGTGGTAGCAGCCTATGTAAAGGACACGGAAGGAGGAAGATTTTGCTCTTTGCTTGCCCTCACTCTTGCTGGCAAATCCTTCACCGGCATTACAGCCGACCTCTTGGAGATTCCGACATATACTGACCACCAGCTGAGATTACCCAGCCTTGTGGACTTAAAAATGAATGGATTCTTGGGCTTTCTGTTGGTAGAGCCGTTGTTGGACTAGCTATATTGACACCTACAAGCCACTCTAATAAAAATAAACAAATACATATGTATATAATGTAAATATTATATACATATAAAGAGAGAGAGAGATTCATTCTATCAGCTCTGTTCCTCTATAGAACCTCAATTCACAATACAAAGCAGAAAACAAGATCAAAGTTGAGAGCAGAAAGTTACCTTCATAAGGTTGCTATGAAGATTTATATAAGCGAGAAAATACATGGGAGCAGCCTTTGAAAACTGCAGGGCTCTTGGAAACATCAGCAGGTTCTAGTTTCTAAGATGCACTTCCCTGGAAACCCCAGGACTTTCTTCTCTCCGCAGAGCCTCCATAGCTGTTCTCATCACTTTTACTTCCTGCCCGGTCAAGCCATCTTTGATTCATCTTCATGTCTCCCTCAACATCCATTCTGTGTCACTGGCATCCAGTTAACATTGGGTGGAGGAAGGGAAGCAAGCAGAGAAAGAAAGGCAGAGGGAAAAGGGAATGAAAGGAGTGAGGAAAGAAAAGCATTCTCCTGCACGTAAACCAACACATCCTGTAAAATGTGGCTCCCGTAATGGCAATTGGGAAGAAAACTCTTCTTTCTAGGGGGTGAATTCAAGGGTTACAGAATGCTGAGAGGCCATGAACCCCACCTTTTATGAGCACCAGTTTGCTCTACTACGTAGGACACAGCCGCCCACGTTTCAAATTGCCAGGATGGTGGCTGGTGCTCCCTCTCAGCTGAGGACGCTCGAATGTTCTGTTAGTCTGGTTTTAGGAAAGGCTTAGGCATTCTTTTTCCCAGGCTCCAACCATAATGCTTCCTTTTCTTGTTTTATGTGGTTTTATGATAGAATTTTTCATTGTCACGTCTGTTAGGGAAAGAATGGCTAAATAAAGTGTAAATGCTCTCAATATTCATCACCAACATGCAATTCAAGGGACATAAACTGGTCCAAAGGAGATCAGAGGAGATGAACACTGTCATAAGGGAACCGTTCATCTTAACACTAAAAAACAATATACCAAGGCAGGGTTCTCACTGATTCAATCAACAAACCTATAGATTAGCTACCAGGGAGTATTCATGTGGCTTTACGTCTCTGTCTCTATAGAATTTATGTTCTAATGAGAGACTCTGAGACATAACCAATGTAATGGGGATCAGAACACATTGTATCATGATATTTTATGTTGGAAATTAAGAAAACTTTAGATCTGGTGAGATGACTCAGTAGAGACACTGGCCATCAAGCCTGAGAACCATAGTTAGATTCCTAGAACCTACATGGTGGATGGTGAGAAGCAGCTCCCCACAAGCCGGCCTTCACACACACACTGAGGCATGGGTGAGCACAGTGATGCATAAGCACATGCATGTGCATGCGCGCACGCACACATGCACACACACACGCACATAAATAAGAAGCAGAAAGTCAGCTGTAAGATAGTGTCTCCTAGAAACACCAGGAAAGCTACTACACACCCAGGAAGTCCACCAACATGGCTGCCTAGACAAGACCTGAATAAGTACAATACCAAAGACATGCTAACATGGAAGGGAAAAACCCCACAGGGTCCCAACCCTAGAAAAGAATTGTAAGCAGCTAAGGAATTATGAGAGCACAAGAAAATCGTCTGGGAAAAGTCCTCCAACTAGGTATCCAATGCTGAGTTGTCAGCCTTGAAATTGCTATATACAAGTAACAGTTTATGCACTGAGCAAATTGTAATTACAACAATTAGGGGGAAAAGTCATGAATTTGAGAGCTGCTGCTGCTGGTGGTGGTTACCAGGGCAGGGTTGAAGGACGGAAAGGGCGAAATGATATAATATTTTAATTTAAAATATTAAGTGAAATAAACTTCGGAATTGGGAGGGTTCCTGCCGCCTTTCCCCATACCTTCTCTCCCTGAAGCAGGTCAGCTGACATAGGAGGGATCTCCTGGCCTTCCTGTGACGGGGTTCATGAGAACCTCCTGAGAGAGGTGGCTTTCTTACACCCCAAGAAAGAAACACGTGCACCTCCAAAGATAAAGAGATGTAAATAACTTAGACATAAGGGTCTTGCTAAACTCCTCTTGTTTATCACCATTAGATCATACATCCCGACATCTTACACACCTCCATGACTCTCCACTCCACGTCAGACCTACTATAAGAAATACTTAGGTTTAACCAATTAATTTGTTGAATCCTTTTCCAAAAAAACCTTGCATCATATCAAACATCTAGTAAATAAGCTTCCTGTTCTTCTGTTAATCTGTCTTTCACTACAGGGGCCTCAGCCAGGAGTCTAACACAGAAGGAAGAAAATATATTTTCATGCTCTACAAAACAAGGAGCTCAGAATGTAGCTCAGTGGGACAGCAGTTGCTTAGCACAAAGAAATGTAGCGGCACTGTAGTGGTGGTCACAGTTGACAGTAGCAAGATTCTTGGGGACCATCCTGAGTATGTTCCATTTCAGTGACTGTCCTAGGACAGTCTGGAAAGTGTGGGTGCTGCCCGGTCCATGCTCTGGACTGGTGACTGCACATCGCAGGGTCCGCAGAAGGAAAGAAGTGTGATGACGAGCTGGTGATGCTCTTAAGTAAAAGCTACAGGTTCAGCTCTCGCCCACCGCAGAGTCCACAGCCACAGGCAGCTGCCGCCCAGACACAATCCATTCAACGGCTTCATAAGATGATCCTTCTTCCTCGCTATACCAGCTGACCCATTAGGCTCTGGGATGCTCTCGTGGTGCTGATGCTGTTGATGCTTTGAAAACATCAAATGGATGTACAGACGCGTGTGCATAAAATACAGGCGGCTTTTCCTGGTGAAACCTGTGTTGAAGCGAGCTCTTCCACTGAATGCATTCCCTTAGGTCACTGGATCCCCAGTTTGTTAAGATGGAGGGGTCCAGGGAAGGGGATATGAGCCTGTGAAAGTGTATGGAAATACGGAGTGGGAACTAGTTCTTACAAATGAAAAGGCTGTGGACTTAGATGATGTGAAATCTGTGTTCAGATCTTCCTGCTCGAGCCGTGGAGGCCCAGTGTGATTTGTCAGGGCCTCCGTTCTGCTTGGGCTGCAGACATGCTGAGAAGTCACCCAGTAATCTCAGAGGAAGACAAGCTTATCCTTGCTCTGAATTTTCAGAAATCCAATACGTGTCTTTGCTAAGACAAGACAACTGTAATACCTTGTCATGGTGGCCCCATGTCAGGAGTTTCCAGCCCAGAGCTCAGGATCGATACACATGCTATGCCAATGACCTTGTCTAAGAATTGATTTTGGCCCTGTCTCTTGTAGAGCCTTAGGGGAGCATCGCAGAGTCACATAAAGCAGAGCCACAGTGTGAGCATTGCAAAACTTCCAGGTATAAACAAACAAACAAAAAGCAATTTCCTTCTAATGGAATGATAAGGACTTTGAATCTGTAAATAAAACACAGGCCAATGGCAGTTGCTAGTTGTCATTTTGTTATTAGTGCCCATTTCAGTCTTTAACTGGGTCTAGAGAGATGACTCTTGTGGTTAAGAGTACTTGTGACTTTTGTAGAGGACCCGTGCTAGATTCCCAGCACCCATATGATAGCTCACAATCATTCATAACTCCAGTTTCAGGGGATTTGATGAGGTTTTCTGACCTCTAGGGTCACTTAGGCATACACATGGTGCCCAGACATACGTGCAGTTGAAACCCTCATACACACAAAATAAAATGAATAAAACTGTGATCCTTGATTGGTCTGGCATGATGGTGCCCACTTCTAACCCAGCATGAATAGGCAGAGGCAAGAGGAGCACTAGATGGTCAAGGTCAGCCTGGGTAACATAGGAAGGACCAGGCTAGCTAGGGCAATGCTGAGAGACCCTTTCTCAAAGAGAAGGAACAAACATCTGATTGTTGCGATTGATTATCATCAGCAAACATATATATGAGGGAGATTTCACTATAGAAGACTGAAAGCGGAGTTCATTTTAAGACTAGAACTATCTTTTTAAAACTGCTGCACTTAGGGGCTGGAGGGATGGCTCAGAGGTTAGGAGCACTTGTAGCTCTTGCAGGGAATGTGTGTTTTATTCCCAGCACACACATGGTGGCTCATAACTCTCTGTACCTGCAGTTACAAGGGACCTAACACCCTCCTATGACTTCCTTGGGTACCAATCACACAAGAGGTACATATACATACATGCATGCGAAACATTCAAATGTATGAAATAAAATAAATAAGTCCAATATTTATAAATGCTGTAGAAGAAACCCCTAAAGACTAACTAAGCATGGTGGAGTGTACTTGTAATCCCAATTCATAGGAGGCAGAGGTAGAAGATCCTTGCAAGATCATTGAGGTCACTCTAGTCTATGCTATTAAGCTCCGGGCCAGTCAGGACTATGTAGAAAAATTCTGACACAAAACAATAACAGTAACAATCAATAGCAATAACAAGAACAGTAACAATAACATCATCCCAGGGACTTTTCGATAAGGAGGCAGAGAAAAGGTAGAGAAAGTGGCAATTAGAGAGAGGGTGGGAGGGTAGGGGATCTAGATTCCAAAGGATGAGGTGTCTTGAATGTAAAGCTTCATTGTGCAACGACAAATTATAAACTCCCCTATTGATTCAAAGATGGTTCAATGTACACAAATCAATAAATGTAATCTAGCATCTAAGCAGACTCAGACAGAAATCACATGATCACCTCAACAGACAGAAAAGATCTATGGCAAATCTCAGCATCCCTTCATGATAAGAGCTCTGAGGAAACAGACCAGCGTGAATACACCTTAGCATAATCCAGGCTGTACCTAACATACCTAAAGACAACAGCATACCAGATGGGGTAAAACACAAATCATGCTCTTTCTAAAATCTAGAATAAGACATGGGCATCATCTCTCCACTTTTATTCAAAATGCTGCCTGAGGTCTTCGAGCAATGAGACAAGAAAAAGAAATAAAGAAATGGGAAAGGAAGAAGTCAAATTATACACACTTACAGAGGATATGGTGTTATACTTAAAAGACCCTAAAGCCTCCACCAGAAAACCATTTGGTCTGATAAAGTATTCTGGTAAGGCAGAAAAATATAAAATCAATATATATGTAATATATATATATATATTACATATATGAATGAGAGAGAGGAGATCCATTTTATAAGTTCTGTAACTTAGAGGACCCTAACACAAGAGGGAAAGAGGGAAGGAAGAGGGAGGGGGAGAGAGGAAGAGGAGGAACGAATGGAAAGCTATAGCAAGCTAAGACTAATACATACAGCAGAAAGGTAGTCAATAGCTTCCCAGGGGCAAAGTTTTGGGGCATACAAATGTATCACACTCCCAAATACTGCCCCCTAGCTCCACACTTGTAACTTAATCTACCCGTCAGCAACGTGTCTTCCCACTGCAGCCTGCTCCAGGATGGGCTTATCAGTTTTCTAGCTCCTATCGTTTCCCAAGACCTGGATTAGTTTTCCCAGCTCACTAGTTTCTTCTGAAGTAACTGGAGTCCCTGAAGGTTCTCTCCATTACTCAGCACTTGAGGGGGAGGGGATGGGAAGGCAGATTTGAGGTAATTTTATCTTCCCCCCATCTTGACGGTACTTCCCATGCTGGGGAGCCATCGGATGCTATCAAATGAGCCATAGAAACTAATATGGCTTTAATGAAATGAGGGCCTTGGACTGACATTGGACTGACAGTACTTTAGTTTAAGGACTCTCTAGGCTGAGGAAGCATCATTTATTCATATCCTGATGCTCCCCAGGAAGAGAAAGCAGATGGTTTCTCTCTTTCCAAGTTGGAGGTTGAAGGACTAAGATCAATAGGTATGATCCCACGATGAACTCCACTGCCTGGCTGGGCTCCAGGACCCCTCCTCCTGCTGAACAGAGCAAAAGTGCTGGAGGCGAATGTTCCTTTACAAGTGACAATGGAGTGACAGAAAGATGTACACTTCTGGGACTTATCCTCTCTGATTGGCAAAAAGACATGCATAATGAGATTCTCTAGGGAGTAGGACAGATGTCAGAGGGCTTGGAGGCCATTGGGGTTGAACCCCTCCCTCTTGGACTTTGCACCCCACCTCCTATTACCTTGGAAACTCTAGAAAAAGGAAGTACATCCTTCCTATTTAAATGACCACATGAGAAGTTAGAGGAATCTGGGGGCTTTGGGAGATCCTTTAGGGCAAAGCTACTCTTTCTGCTAATAACAAATCTAAAGTCTATCTCTGGCCCTGGGGGTAGGCCTGACACTCCAAGATACCCCAAACATTTCCTACTATCATTTTTCTTCTCTTAAGAATGAATTAAAAAAATGAGGACATGATTGCCTCTCAGTAGGCTTGAGGTGGTGGTTTATTATAGATATGAGGAAGAAAATGGGGGGGGGGAGAGAGAGAGGTGGGGAGGGGGAGAGGGAGGGAGAGAGAGAGAGAAAGAGAGAGGGGGGGACAGGGAGAGGGAGGGAGAGAGAGAGAGGTGGGGAGGGGGAGTGTGAGAGAAGAGAAAACAAGAGAGGAAACAGTGCAGGAGAGGGGACTAGGAACCAAGAGGCCAGGAGAGAGCCAAGAGATCAAAAGACTGCTGACCAAAATGACTGAGGTCTATAGGGGTCAGCGGTTGGGAGAAAGGGAAGGCCAGCCCCCAGGAGGGGGAGCTTTAGGGCCAGGAGGGGTGAGAAATGCTGAGGGGAGCTACACATACTGAGACTTGTCCCAGCTTTCTTTGGGACCTGACAAAAAGTTCAATCAGTTGTACCCCCATCAATCACCGAGGCAGGATTGCAGCTCTCCCCACCCCCACCCCCTTAAATCTGATTCCCCTTTAGATGAGATAGAAGGGAGGACTAATCACCCCTTAATAACATGGTGCACTTTTTCTTCCCAGAAGCCTTCCTTCAAGGCAGATGTCGTGGATGTCTGCAGACTGTTCCCCAGGCAGTGCTGAAGCAACCTCCTGATACTCTGAATTCTCACTCAGAAAAGTAATTTTCCTTTTTCTTTCAGTTACTGATTACAGCCTGAACACACTTACCTAGATATTCTGGGTTTTCCTGTGTGGGTGTCCCACCCACCCCAGCCCCCACACTTCACCCATGTGACTGCTTGCTTGCTCCACTGCACACAGCATGGGTTTCTTCTTCTTCTCCATCTCCCTCCTCCTAACAACTGCTAAGATTTACAGTTTGCCTGCTCAGTTGTTTTACTCTGTCTTCTGGTTTCTTTCTGAGTCAATTTTAAAATATTTTTAGCCAAAAATGGGACCTCAAATATCCTTGGTAACATTTTTCTATTCTGTGACTTTTTTGTCTTTGGACGTGATTAGATGAAATATGGTGCTTATAGTAGTGGTAGCCTTCTTCCAGTCAAAAGGAGCGTAGACAAGAATTCGTAGGAAGATGCTGTCTGTGTAGGCTGGCTGTGCTGGCTAGTTTTGTGTCCACTTGACAGAGGTTAGAGTCATCTGGAAGAGGAAGCCTCAGCTGAGAAAATGCCCCCACTAGATGGGCTTGTGGGAGAGCCTGTGGTTTATTTCCTTAACATCAATTGATGTGTGAAGGTACCACCCCTGGTCTTACTATCAGAAAGCAGGATGAGCAAGCTGTGAGAATCAAGCAGTAAGCAGTGTTCCTCCATGGCTTCTGCTTCTGTTCCTGCCTCCAAGTTCCTGTCCTGACTTCTCCACTTCATGATGGACTGTGGTCAGGCTATATCAGCTGAAATAAACCCTTTCTCCCCCAAGTTGTTTTAGCCAGAGTCGATCACAACAATAGAAACCTTAAGACACTGATTGAAGAAAACTTCAATGACTATGGAGATTATTATTACTGATTCAATAGTCTAATTATAATTTCTTTGGGGCCATTCCTTGCCTCGCTATGGAACAGACTTAATGATGTTGGATGTATCTCTGTATACTCAGCTACCACTGTATTAAAGTAAAAGCTAAGTGAACCTCCTCTACTGTCTACTTCCTAACCCACTTTGTATTCCGATGCTTCTTCCTGCAGAAAGAAATTGCTTTGTGGAGCTCCTCTCACTTTGTCCCATATGTTCCTCTGTGTGACACCAAGATTGTTCCTTAATTCTAGCATGCTCATAGTTCAAATCTGAGATGACTCAAAGTTCTAGAGTCCTTTTTTTTTTTTTTTTTTGGTTTTTCGAGACAGGGTTTCTCTGTGGCTTTGGTTCCTGTCCTGGAACTAGCTCTGTAGACCAGGCTGGTCTCGAACTCACAGAGATCCACCTGCCTCTGCCTCCCGAGTGCTGGGATTAAAAGATGGTGTCTTAAGCAGAGAAGTGCAGAGTTAACAAGAGATAAACCTGCCTGCAATAGAACCCACACTGCCACACTCCTCCGCTCAGCATCCATCCTCAGCAAAGCAGGCTAGCCTGAGAGAAAAGGTCCCTTGTGATGGTGCCTCTTCACTCAGGGCACTGCCATTTAAACGGATACACAGTTGGACTTCGGCCATGACAACTAGGAAATGCCCCAAGCAGATATCCTTTTAAGAATGAAGTTGTTGGGGCTGAAGAGATGGCTCAGAGGTTAAGAGCACTGGCTACTCTCTTCCAGAGGTGTTGAGTTCAATTCCCAGCAACCCCATGGTGGCTCTCACAATCATCTATAATGAGATCTGGTGCCCTCTTCTGGCATGCAGGCATACATGCAGGTAGAACACTATATACATAATAAGGGGAAGGGGGAGGAAGGAAGGTAGAGGGAGGGAGGGGGGGGAGAGGGGCAGGCCAGACACACAATCTGAGCACTTGGGAGGTTTTGAAGTGGATCTCTGTGAGTTTGAGGTCTATATAACAAATTCCTGGTCTATATAACAAATTCCAGGCAAGCCAGGGATACATACTGAGATCTTGTCTAAAAACAAAAAATGTCTGGGGATTTAGCTCAAATGGAAGGTTGCTAGTCTAACATATAAGAGCCTCTGGCTGGATCCTAGCACTGCATCAAACTGGGAGTGAAGATGCACACTTATAATTCCAAAACAGGGGAGGGAGAGACAGGAGGAGCAGAAGCTTAAGGTTATCCTCAGCTACATTCTGAGTTCAAGTACAAGAATCTCCTTTCTACACACACACACACACACACACACCCTTGTGCTAGATAGGTGGAGGCACAAAAACAACTGAAAAGCAGAGGCAGGAGGATCACTAGGTCCAAGGTATGTCCAGGCTACTGAGGAAGTTCAAGCCCAGACTGGACATCTAAGCAAAACTGTCTCAAAATAGGTGCTGGCTACACGGCTAGTGATAAGTGCTTGCCTACAGGTACAGGTCCTAGGCCTGAGGAACCTGCCTGACTCCATTTGAAGGCAGGAGCCATTATACTGTATTGCTAAAAATATGTTCCTGTCTCTGTTTCTTGGAACTGGACCTGCTCCTACCCATGACCTTGAATTGAACTGAGAACACCCAAAGTCTCCCTAATCCTCCTAGTGATCATAGTGATCACTATGTAGATTCAAAATTTTTCTGGACTTCCTATTGTCCTCTGTAAAGCTTCTTTGCAACTGCTCATGATTTTACTCCTTAAAAGGGCCCCGAGAAATGGACTCAGGGTGGCTCTCTTTAACCCAACTTAGGCGGCAGCCACTGGCCAGCTCTCAGGCGCACCCCGATAAAAATCAAGCTTGCTTCAAATTTGGTTCAACATTCTGGTCGTGGTCATAAGTCTCACCTGGTGGGATTAACAGGCTTCAATGTCGGGGTGAGCAGGGTGAATTTGTGAGTAGTCTGGTTTATTCTACCTTGAACTGGAACCACATTCTTCCTGCAAATACTGTGGTCAACAGTAAATTCAGCAAGGGCCGCTCCGCGGATGCAATCGGTGCAGGGAGCGCTCTGCTAATGAGCCATCTTTTGTCTGTCCAAAGGTCTGCAGGAGTTAGTAAACAGCACTGGAGCCGCATCAGTGGGAGGCTTGCCTCCCTGTCCTCTTCTCAGATGAGAGCTACACCACAGCCTTCCCTTCAAATGCTTTCTCCTTTTGATCTTTCAAAATGCTATGTCCTGCTCTAGTGTGACTTTGGATGCTCTTCAAAGTCACGTGGGGTAGAGGTTTGTTCCCCAGCCTGTGATATCTACAAGAGGTAATAGACTTCTTAGAAGTAGGGCCACGTTGAAGAAGGTTCAATCAGTTGGAGGTGGGCTCTTGAAGGAGACAGAGAGGCCCTGGCTCCTCCTTCCGACCCCCTTTGCCTTCCCCACTGCATCCTTGGAATGATTTCAGTCACTTAAGGCTGATACTTCTGGGTCCTAGGGGTCATGTAGGTGCTGACAAGCCCTCAGGCAGAAGTGCCTAATGGCCCCCAGGGATGTTTAAGGGCCCGTGTGAATTGCAGCATCCACATATGACTCAGCTAAGCCCTTACATGCATGTGTGAGCCCCATCATCTGCAAATGATGAAGTCACGTCAACCCCCTGTATGCATGTGCTAGGCAGTTTTTAAAAGTTGGATGCACCATCTTCCCCTCCTTCTCTCTCTGCGCACTGACTTCCCCAGGCCTGTCCATGCCCCCTCTAATAAACTCCTCAGCGGGTTTGTTGCGTGTTCCATGTTTCCTTCTCACTCGCGCTTCACCAGGTAATTTCAATACTCCCATCATGACTTATTGTACTTCAGTCCCAAAGCAACAGCTCAAGGGATGTGAGTGGAAATCTCTGAAACCATGGACCACAATTAAACTGTATTAGCTCCTTCTCTACTGTGATGAAACACGGTGACTGAGGTGAGTTACCCAAGGAAGAGTTTGCTTGGCCTTTTGACTCCATGGGGATGAGTCCATGATGACAAAGAACAGCTCCTGGAGAAGGGAAGTGGGTTTCTTCAACCACAGCACAAAATAGAGAGAACTCACTGTTAGAGCCCAGGTTCAGAGATGAAAAGTCACTCCGAGGTGCAAGTGACAGTGACTGGATGATCCTGAATGGTCGCTCTTCCCTCAATGGTACAAAGGAAGCTCATTCTACCACGGGCTCTGGGAGGATGATGTCTGCCGCTGGTGGGCAACCAAGGGGAGGCATTCCAGTTAGTCCTTTGGCAAGTCAGCCATAGACATGTATGTCTTAGTGGTCTTAGTTGGCATTTGTTCTACTGTGGAGCGTGAAACCAATGCTCATGGTTGCTCTGTTAGTCTTTGGAGATGGGGAGAAGGGACTAGAGGTGGGGGTGGCCTGCAAAGGCTTCTAGAAAGGTGCTTGCTCTGGAAATGGGGAGAACTGGACAGGTAGAGCTCTGCTCGGCCACAGCATGGCACCTTGAGCCACCCAGTTGCAAGCATTTACTGGGTAAACAGCTTTAGACTTTAGTCATTGCTACGTGGATTTTCAGTTGCCCGGGACAGATAGCATGGGTCACTGATCTGATTGCCACTTCTCTGAGAGGGGATTCAGCATCATTCATTACCTGGTTTTCTACAGAAAGTCATTTAGATTTTTAAATTTAACTATTTCTTCATGTGAAATGTGAGCAAATCAAAATCCTAATATTGAGAACTTTTGTTTCTAGGGAACTGAATGATAATCACGACTTAAGGAATTCCCAGCCTGTGCAGTCCCATGCTGTCAAGTTCCAAATCACTGATTCAGTTGGAAATGTAAGCACAGTATCCACCTGAGATCCAAAAGAGTGTGCTTGGACTGGAAGTGACGGAAGTAACAAGACCTCTGTCGTAGGGCTCAGCCCCTGGTATTGAGAATGGACCACTGCTCATATATTTGCCCTATAAGAAGGGCGACGAAGCTCTTAGGATGAAGAACTGACCCGACACCTTTGCATCCAGCAGCTCCAGGGACCGGGAGGACCATCTGAAACTATGGGTTTCTAGTACCAAACACTATCTTAACAGCATCCAGTCTAACCCCTTCACTGCACAGGCAGTAAGCTGAGGTCCAGAGATGTGGGTGAACTGTGAAATCCAGGTTGCTGTTTGCCATGACAGAGCAGAGGTGAGACGCTAAACCCGAGTGTCCTACGGTCAGTCAGGTCCCTGACCTACTGAGCTCCTTCCATGTGAGGAAGGACAGTCACGGTCTCACCTTTCACTTTGCTCCTTCCAAAGCAGACCCGTCAGAACCAGACCTAATAAAGTCCTGTGAGCTTGTGAGCAATGAACGAACGTTGTGGCGTGACTATGGAAGCGTTGCTTGGTCACTGACAAAGCCAGACTTAAGAGTCCAAACTTGCTCAAAGATTTGGTTTTTTTCCCCCATCTTAAATTAGTCCACTGAAATGGGGTTCTGTGTTGACGCACGAGGAGCCCTGGGCCTTATAGGCCGTCTGTTAACATTTGCTGAGCTGAACTGAATGGATCATCTTTATGGGGTCAGAGGCATCGTAGTCACAGATTTAGAGAAATGTCTTTGCAATTACATTATTAGCAGCAGCATTGGAAATTATGTTTTCTACAAATACCACTGGTGTGAGGAGATAAAGATTGCCACGTTTCTCAGAAATACAGACAAAAATTCTTTACGATAATTTGCATAACTTAACCGGTGAGTTAACTCAATATACTTTATTGATCATTCCTTTGTGCTACATTATCAAGCTCAGTTGGGGGCTTGACAATGAGAAGGATACACTATCTTTCTGTTCTCTGGATCATTTGCTCTCTAGAAATATGGGTATATATCTATATCAAATAAAGAATGATGTCATAAAGACTCTAATGCACATACATATGGGCACGAACTGACATGAAAGACGTGTGCCTTCAGCTCAGGGGCTCCTCATTTATCTCCCTTGAGGCACTGGTGATGCTGGCTGTGGTCACACATCCTGACTCGTTCCTAGTCCTGCGACAGGGTACCTGCGAAAGCCACCTTCAAGGGAAAAAAGGCTTAGTTTGGCTCTTGATGACCAGCTGCTTAGCTCCATTGCTATGGGTCTGAAGCAGGGCAGACCATCAGGGCAGTGCATGCAGGGTGGAGCAGAGGAGCTCTCTCGGGAGTCTAGGAAACAGACAGGAGGAGATGAAGGGCCCTTGGAAGCCAGGACCCTCTGTGTCCAACTGGCTTGCAAATGCCATTTCAACTCTGGTGCCCTGGTGAGCTGATCGCCTCTCCATAGCGCCACCAGGTGGGGACCGAGGCTTCCACATAGGAACCTGTGGAGAGACTCTATAACCAAACCACAGTAGAGGTTCTCTGGAAGCACAAAAGGATGCTGTATTAGCTTGGGAGTGGGCAGTAGAGGGTGATGAAAGGCTTCCCAGAGAAAAAGGCCATTGGCAGGGTGAGAAGGGAGAGTAGGAAGTAAGTAGGTGGAGAACTCTGAGGATGGAACTCAGAGGAGGTAGCCGAAGAGAATCATTACGGCTGAGAAGTGGAAGCAGCAGGGACCAGGGAGCCCAAGGCGGGACAAGCTGGAGAGGAAAGCAGGTCGTCCTCGGCAGCCAAGCTCATGATACTGGGCATTATCCGGACGGAGGCAGAAAGCCACCAAAGAGCGTCCGTTGAATGGTTTCTTTGGCAAGTGTTTTAAAACCCTTATTCATGATTCAGGACTCCGATTATTTATTTAACTACATCAGCAAATTAAGAATAGAGTGAGATACTGCTGATAGAGTCTGAAAATTGTTCTCAGGAGAATTCTGTCTCCAGCTTTGGTGGTTGTGGAAAATTCCACACACGCCCCCTTTCCTGCTCATCATCGGTGCCTGAGTGCCCATGGAATGGGGATCTGGTTGTTTATGGGGGCAGGAGAAGTCCGGGGCTGCATTTGTGTCTTGACAGATTTAATATATGCCTGCTCACAGCATCAGTGCTTTTCCTGAGGAATAAATGGAAAGTCATTCCAGGCTGAGAGGCTAAAGAGAGAGGTTTATGGAACAGAGAGCCTCCTTATGCACACATCCTGTAAACTACAGATCAAAAGCCAGAAGAAGTATAGCAACCATGAATAATGAAATCACACGGTCAAAGGTCTGCATGGAGATAGATTTCCTGATGATTTCTCTTGGAGGGGGAAAAAAAATCAAGGCTTGTGCCTCTGCCCGAATGCTTTGAAGATAAGTGCTCTGAAGGCAAAGCAAGATAACTATTGCATTCAGTAGAGATAGGTGCGCTTTGGAAATTGGGTTCATTTAAATAGCGTGTCCTAGCGAGCCTTGCCAGATAAGGAGGGTCAGAGGGCCTTTCACGGGAGTTTGAGGGACATTTTAATCTCCAATAATTTGGTTGTTCCATGATGTCAGGTGGCTAAGGACCGAGCAGACACATCCTGAAAACTGTTCTTTGGACCAAAGTCGCAATCTACTTCCTAAGAACTTACAGATGTGGCAGAATGGGGAGGATGGGGCGTGGGAACAGCAGACACAGTTGGAGCCACGCCCATATCCCTTGAACGCTTCCTGCTCATTCACACCCTAACCCGTGAAGCTTCAGCCTTGCCATCTTCCCACCCTCAACTCTAACCGAGCTGCTGGCTGTTAGGGAGGGTGAGCAAGCATCATCGTGTGGGTGAGGATGTTCAACTGTGGACTGAAAATGCTGTGTTCTGGGATGCCCCTTCAAGTCCTGGACATACAGACTTTCATGGGCAGTCACTTGCTGAGGTTACCAGGATTATTTGATGAACAGAAGTGATGACCTGTGTGTGGGCAATACCCACCTCATAGGAAGGAAAAGGGGAGGGCTTGTCCCTGCTCAGACCCCTTGGTCTGTCTTTCTCACTTTTCTGTCCACCTTCTCTCTCCTTACTTTTCTGGAACCCCAAGAATGCCAAGGCTTCCTATCATGCAGTCAGTTAAAAAAAGCCACAAGTGAGTCAAGGGGGTGCCCTACATCCAAGGTGATTTGTGGTTTTATTAAAGAGGAGTAGACAGTAGCAGAAAGATGGATCAGACCTGGGGATAAAAATGGAAGCCTAAGGATGCTAAAAAGAGTCTACGACTCACAGAAGCCAGGAAGGACAAGGGGGAGAACATAGCAGTAGCCTTCCCAGAGAGCTCATCTTCCCTTCATTTCGGATGTCTAGCCTCATGAAAACAGCAGGTTGCTATGGCTTTGTGCCATTCTGACGGTGGCCATTTGCTACAATGGATTTAGAAAAATCAGTGAAGTCATCTCTGTGTCAGAGGGCTTTCAGTTCTTGTGGTCACAGTTCAATATACAAGTCTGTGCCATCCATTCCTATGGCCTGGCTAGATCTTTGCTCTGAATTCTAGGTGTTTCTGAGGACCTCCCAATGTAGCACAAACACACAGAGTTCTGCATCCACTGTCTGATAGCATGTTCTAGTGTGAATTGACCTCTCCCATGTGTCTACTCACTTCCTAATCATATTTCCTGTTGCTCAATGGCCTCATTGAATACCTGACTCCCTCAAATCTTGATGTTACTTTTGATCCTTTCTCTCCTCTACACTTCTCTGGCTATCCTGGGTGGTTTTTGTGTGTCAACTTATCACTAGCGATAGAGTTAGAGGAAAGAGACTTAGCTAAGGAAATGCCTTCCTGAGATCCAGCAGTAAGGCATCTTCTCATCTAGTGACCAATGGGGGAGGGCCCAGTCTATGGTAGGTGGTGCCATCCCTCGGCTACTAGTCCTGGGTTCTACAGGAAGGCGGGTTGAAGAAAGCCATGAGAAGCAAGACAGTAAGCAACTGCCCTCCATGACCTCGGGATCCTGCCCTGTTTTGAGCTCCTGTCCTGACTTCCTTCAGTGATGAACAGCGATGCTGAAGTGTGAGCCTGATAAACCCCTTCCTGCCCAGCTTGCTCTTTGGTCATGGTTGTCTCATCACAGCTATAGAAACCCTAACTAAGACCCTGGCCATTAACACTGGAAGAGTGGGAAGGTAGACAGCATGGCAAGCTCAGGTGATCTCCCTGGTTCGGTTCCTGATGGGCTGCATCTTGGGGAAGAAACATAGGGCCCAGCCATGAGCCATTTCAGATAAGAGAGTTGTGTGAATTCCTGAGGACGGGGTCTGCCCTTTCTAGGTTACATCGGCCTACAGTAAAAAAACGAGTTCATGTTAGGGTATGGTGGCTCATACCTGCAGTCCCAGCACTCAACTTAGGCTAGAGGATTGTTCCAGTTATGAGCCCAGCCTGAGCTAGACCTTATTTCAAAACAAAAATAAGGTCATAATTCCATTTCCCTTTAGCAGTCACAATCACTGTGGCAGGAGACCGCCTCTGGTGTCTGCAGGACCTTTGTCTTCCTAAGAGGACTTTTGGTATTTATTTCCTAAACTCCTTCAAGAGATGTCTCTTCTGTGCTAACAAATTAAACTGGCATGAGAAAGGGCAGCGGGCAGGGCATTTTTGGCCATGCATGTCAGAACCTATCAGAGGCTCACTGCAAACAGTAGAATAACCAGCTCCCATTGTTAATAAGGACTCTAGAATATTAATGTAACTAAAGCAGCAGTGAGGAGATCCCGGAAGAGTACCTGATCTGTTTATTCATGTTCTGGCTCTGCTTCCCTTGTCCACATGGACTCGCATGACTGACAGAAACTTCTTGCTTCACAAATCCAGTAGGAAGGAAAAACTTCTCTCCCAATCTTTGACTTAATCCCACAGCAGAGTGTGACTGATTGCAGGTCTCATACTCACTCCTGACCAACTGCCATGTTAGGGCAAAGATCACAGTCATGGGCTAGGCCTGTGTCAGGAGCGCTGACACATCTCCACAGCTAGGAGACTTACCAGTAGACAGTAAGCGATGAAAAGCCGTGGATCACACAGCCACACCTACGTCTACTTTCATCCTCCTGGCTGCTCTGACTCCTCCATGTCCACACCTATTGCCTTGAAAGCTATGGTGTAAAAGCTTGTCCCATCAGGAGATCTAGAACATATGTATCATTTAATCCCTGGTTACAGGAGTGTCACCAGGGAGGGAAGAAGAGCATACTTCCATTTGAGCACTCCTTGTCTGACAGCCCAGGATCAACCGCCTTGATTCTCCATGAAATCAGCAATGGATGTGGAAGGTAAGTCAGGAACAGAATAACAGAATCTGGGAACAGAGAGTAGGTTATCAAAAAGGAAAGAAGGACGTCCTGGGGGCTGGGGAGCTGGCTAGCTTGCTCAGTGGATATGCACTGACCACTCAAGCATGAGAACCGGGACCACAGTTTGAATCCCCAGCACACATAGACATGCTGGGTGGAAATAACACCCCCCATAATCCTAGCATTGGGAGAATGGACAAAGGTGACCACCCCACCGGGGGCAAGCTGGCTGGCTAGTCTAGCACAATTGGCAAGCTCTGGGTTTAACTGAGAGTCTTGCCTCAATGAATGGAGAGCAAATAAGGAAGACTCCCAAGGTTAGCTTCAGGCTTCCATACACAAACACGTGTCCCTACACATGAAAACATTCTCTCTCTCTCTCTCTCTCTCTCTCTCTCTCTCTCTCTCTCTCTCTCTCTGTGTGTGTGTGTGTGTGTGTGTGTGGTGTGTGTTACAGAACAGAATGAACAGCTTCAATGACATAGTGTAACCTGACAGATTCTGTCACTCTGAAATGTCAGAATTCTTGACCATCTGCCTTTCTCTGAGTATGTGGTAGTGGAGACTCCCTAGTCCCCACTGCCTGTGTTCGCTTTCCACTCCCAAACCCTGCTGTTCTCTCCGGGGACATCAGCTCTGCGTCACTACATCTCAGTGGGGTCAGGATCAGCAGCGAGCTGACGGGTGGAAATGACAGTATGTGAATAGAACTGGCTGTCCCAGAACGAGACCCCGATCCACTTTCTGGTCTAAGACATTTGACAATGGAGATGGAGCTGGAAGTTCTGCTACGGCCCATCCTGGTCTAATGCCAGTCCTAGGTCTTGACTATAGTATGTCAGTAGAGCCAGAGTTATCTGTATACAGAAACTGCTTGCTCCTTTCCCGGCTGCCCAGTCCCAAATATTCACACAGAAACTGTATTGGCCTATGTTTCAGGTGTATTTCTAGCTAGCTCTTACATCTTAAATTAATCCATTTCTATTATTTTGTATTTTACCAAGAGGCTTGTGTTTGTTATCTCTTGCTTCTTGTGCAGCTACATGGCATATGCCTCCTTTGGCAACTACAAGACGCATCTCTGACTCCACCTACTTTCTCTATCTCTGTTGGGATTTCCCTCCTGACTTTACTAAGCCATTGGCTAAAACAGCTTCTTTAATAACCAATGGTAAGAAAACATGTTCATAGCATACAAAAGGGAATCCCACATCAGTTGTCAGCCAAGGCTGATGGAAAGGGACTGTTTAGCTCAGTGATTCTCAACCTTCCTAATGCTGTGACCCTTTAATACAGTTCAGGCTATGGTGACTCCCAATGATAAAAGTATTTTCGTTGCTACTTCATAACTGTAATTTTTCTACTGTTATGAATTATAATGTTAATATCTGTTTTCCAATCATCTTAGATGATCCCTGTGAAAGGGTTTGACGCCCCCAAAGGGGTCATGACCCACAGATGACAAACTACTGGTGCAGACCTATCCTCACTTGCATGAAACACAAATGTGTGTGCTTACTGAGAGAGGCTAGGGCAACAGGAGTTTGTGTCTTGACAGAGTGTAATTAACACATCACCTATACAGAGCTGGAAGATGGACAGAGCAGCCTCACCATAATTACTCCCAGGAAAGACACTGTAATCTCATTCAGTGTCCTGGGGCTAATATTTTGGACAGGACAAAAGTGGAGGCAGATTAGAAAGTGTTCATGCCTGATTGACAGGAGGAGGAGGGATGTAAGAGGGATGGGAAGGAGCTGGTTATATAATCCATCGCTATAGAGTATAAGGTAAACGTAGCACACAACATGGAAGATGCTCACACTACAAGACAAAAAGAACAGAATGTAAAAGGGAAGAGACTAGAACCCCAGAACCCTAGGTGTCTACTGTTTTGGTGTGGCTGATTTGGTTTATTTCTAGAACTGTTATGCACGGGGCTTTCTTGTGCAGACAGACTGTCGTTGCCATTCTGATGGAGCAACACTGAAGCCTGGGAAGACTCTGCTCAAGCCAGGGTTTTTCTTCTAACCATGTTTGTCTTCTTTCCCCCTCTCCAGCCTGAATCATATCAGGATGCTTGTCTGGATGTTCTTTTCCCCTTGCTGCCCTCATTCAGAGTTGGAACCACTAGGAGAGAGAGAAGTCCAGGGCTCCAGCCTCTTGTGGGATGGTATGACATGTACTCACACACGTGCACATACAACACAGAAAGTAAAGACAGTTATTTCCCTAGAATAGTAAATAATGACAAAATAACAATAATCTATAAACGGATTACTAAGAAACCAAAGTGTAAGAAAGGCAGTACCATAAGGATGCCCATGTACCACAGATGTTGTAGAGAGTTCCATATGGGGGGCTAAGATGGGGGTTTAGCCAAGTTCACCCTCATTGCCTTTCTGAGTCTTCGGCCCTCTTGTATAAAAGGAGAGAGTCACAATAGGAAGAATACAGAAGGGAAAAGTCACACAAGGAAATATTTTTCTCCACTATGCCATACACCCTGGGCCTCCTGGCTAGCACCTGCTCAGCCTCAGGTGCTAGAGCGGTCCTTCATCATGGTTCAGAATACCCACCAGCGACTATGATGGCTAATCTTGGTTGTCAACGTCACTACATCTGGGATCAATGAAAACCTGAGGGGTTGGGCATGCTTATGGGGGATAAGGATGGTTTGAGGTGGGAAAACTCAGCCTAAAGCTGCGCCACCCACCCCTTCTGGTGGCATAAATGGATGTGGAAGAAAGCTCTTGCTCGTTGTCTGCTTCCCCTCATCCTCACTGGCTAGTTCATCCATCCTGGTGCCAAGGTCTTCCTTTGCTAGAAACTACGCCTCCGGGATTCCAGTATCAACTGAAGACCAGCAGCTCTCTAGAAATCTCTGGCACACTAGCACCAGATCGACTAATGAGATACCCGGCCCTGTAGACGGAACAACTACTGGATTCTTAACCTTTGCCTTGGGTGACAGCCATTGTTGGACTACCTCTCCACAGTCTGTAAGCCACTCTAGTAAATCTCCCTTAAAACGTATCCATTATACCAGCTCTCTTCCTTTAGAGAACACTAATAGAGCACCTGTTTCTCTTTGAAAAGAACCTGCTCCTTACTGGGGTGATATTTTGTTTGTGCTATAACAAATAAAGCTTGCCTAAAGATCAGAGGGCAGATCTAACCATTAGTTAACCATAGAGGCCAGGCAGTGGTGGCACACACCTTTAATCTCAGCACTTGGGAGGTAGAAGCAGGAAGATCAGGAGTTCAAAGTCACACTGGTCTACAGGAGATTTAACCAGTCTCAAAGAAAAAAAGAGCTCATACCTTTGATCCCAGCACTTGGCATATCATGTCTTTAATTCCAGCGCTAGGGATAAGAAGACAGAAAGTGATATGGCTGGGTGGAGAGAGAAATAAAAAGCTGGAGGAGACAGGAAAGCTCCTCCTGTCAGTCTGAGGACATTGTAGAGGTAAGAACCCTACTGGCAGATTGCTCTGTTTCTCTGACCTTTCAGCATTTACCCTGATATCTGACTTCGAGTTGTTATTAAGACCAATAAGAATTCATGCTATACCTCACGGTGTCCCCATCTCCTTTCTGTCTTTTTCTTTGGGAAGTTCTCCCTTTCTCACAACCCCACACAACCTGAGATGTGGGCAGCAACTCCTGTTTAATGCCCAAAGGAAATTCTCTGCTCCAAGAAGGGCTCAACTTAATTCCCCCTCCCTAACTATCAGGACAGAGCATCTGATGCTAGGTGCCCCATAGAAAGTTTCTCAGCCCAGTATAACAGAGGAGCATGTGGGGCCCGTACAGTTGAAGCTACCCAAACATCTTCCCTAGGATCACATAGCCTGGGAGTGGCAAAGGAAGGGTTAAAGGTAGCTTTGCTCATGTAAGATTTCCTTCCACTCATTAGAAACAAGACTTTGCACCAGTTTTCCCTGGTAAACCCTTTGGAAAGAATATTCCTGAATTATAAAGGTCACTTACTCCTTAACAATACTTCGGCTTAAGAATTCTACTTATGTGTGATTAAATTGTGTAATTTAGAATATGATGCTGCCGCTGTATTAGCAAGATAGACACACTCGGTGATGCTCACTTTGGAACACAAAAGAGCCATTTAATTTAAACAAGATAATTCAAACGTCTTATGTGCCTAGAGCTCGTAAAGCACCATTTCATTAAATCATGTTTTCATTTATGTGAGATGATACTCACGGCTTTTATTGTTAGAGAAGTGAGGGGAGTGTGGTGCACTGTTGTTAAATTATGGCCATATCAGGAAGAAAATACGTTTGGGAATGAAATACCTTTTGCTACATTGATTTATTTACCCATTCCATAAACAAGCGCTGTGCACTGGCCATGTCTGGATGTGACTCTGCACACCTGGGGTGCAGCAGCCTTCCTCCTCTGCTGGGTAAGCCGATGGAGGCAGGGAAATGTAGGAGGTTGGGTAGTGGCACCTGAGAGATGTCAGTCTCGAATGGCTAAAGCCTGTCGATGTTACCTCCATGGACAGAGGGCTTCTGAGGATGGGATTACACACTGAGACAAGACTGGAGAGGGACAGATCAGCCACCCCGGTGGCTCACCCGATGAACTCTCTTATTCCAAACCCTGCCCTTCTGGAGCTGTTTTATTTAAAATCGCCACTATTTTCTCAACGACAGAGGGTACTAAGTCGGACCTTTTTTTTTTTCTGTCTCCCACTACTTCTCTTCTTTTCTATTATACACGACCAGCAAAATGGTGAAAACACCTCTCATCTCCCAACGGGATGTAGGGACTTAAGGTAACAGAGCAGAGTGCCTAGAACAGGGACGGTCACTAGGGAACAATAACTCAGCAACTATCATCTTCTTTGCTGTCTTTGCATTCTTCATCTTTCATTCCCACTTTTACCCTGGCTTGTCTGCCCTCTTCACATTCCTGTCTCCCTACCTCTGTGGCCAACGTAGTCTCCCTAAAGAACTGCTCAGATCTGATTGCTATCCTCTGACAGACACCCCAGTCCCTGCGGCACTTCCGCCCAGGCATGTAGTATGAAGGCCACAGGCTACCTCCTAGCCTTCCTCCTTTTCCAGCTTCTCCCTTCCCTACTTATTTCGCACACCATAGTCCAGCAGCGGCTCCCCACCGCCCTAAACACACACGCATGCGCGCACTCACACACGCATGCGCGCACTCACACACTCACACACTCACACTCACACACACACACAGCGACTGCATTTCCCTTTTTGCTTACCCTTGGAGCTTCTTGGTATACAACTCCCATCCCCAGCACTTCCTTCAGGCGCCTGGTGCCTGTTACTATGACTTTTCCAGCTCTGAATCCCTCCCAAAGCATTTCACACTTCCCACAGGCTCCTCCCTCTTCCTATCTCTGAATAAAAGTCATCTCTGTCCATCTCTTTAGTGGGCTGGACAAAACGCTTTATCTTGCCCGTCTTTGTAGGGACACCTAGATCAAAACAATATAATCTGAGGCTGTGTGTCAGAGACTGTTCTCTCCGGTGGCCTCAGAAGACAGACAAGGGTGCGGGTTGTGCGGAGGTATAGTCAGTCTTGGGTAAACAGAGGGAGAACTTGAGCTGAGAGGAATAAACAATAGAGGCAAAATGCAAAACAGGCAAATGGTGAATCTTTTCTCCACAGAAAACCCAAGAGGCCTCACCTAGTAGGTGATGAGCCTACCCACAGTTCCCCAGGATGAACAGACAAGAATAGCCAGTGCCTGCTGGTCCAGCAGCCATGATGGCTGAGCAGAAAACTTCACTACGCATGCCCAGTGGCTTTCCACTTTAGGATTCCTCAATGGAAGCCTCCAACCTCTGTGGCCCGCTTTACAAAGTTGCAGGGGAAGGGGCCAGAGGAGGAAAGTCAAGGGCGGTGCTCCGCGGACTGCCAGTTGCTAATGGGACTGGGTTTGGGGACAAGGAAAAGGTACACCAATCCCTCTGATCCTTCATGTCGGAAAGGACTCTTGAAGGTTTAGTTTCACAGAGTGGGTGGCGGTCTTTCTCACAGCCAGCGTGTTCTCAGCTGTGTTCCTGCCTGATGCACATTATCATTTTCGTAGCTGTTTGAAAGGAGTCTCTAAATGTACACTATACAGCATCTGCATCACTTTCTCCTCGCCTTCCTTAAAGGAGGCAGAACCGTGATTCAAGAGAAGCAGAACATTCTGGAATCTTACCCTGTACACTAGTAGGGGAGGGGTTAGCCTTCGGAAAGACCCTGGCCTCTTTGTGCTCCAGCTCAGCACTCGGTGGGTCCTTAGCAGACTTCGGTCCACACTGGGTTGCCAGCCGCACACATGTTCCAGGAGGCCGTGGTGGGCTTTTGGTTCTGTGCCTCTAAGTGATTAGCTTCAATAAGCTCCGGCCTGGAGAGGGAGTAAGATATATTCTGTCCCCCAAGGACTTGACAAAACTACAGTTCACAGCTATAATTACAGTTGTCGGGTCCTTGTCCAACCCACAGTAAAACGGATCCCACTAGAGGTTTTAGAACCCTAACCGCTGACCATCCAGGAAAGAACTCCATGCCTCTACATATTAGTTTGGGCTATAAAGATAGACAGTATCTTAGTCAGGGTTCTCTAGCACAGTGGTTCTCAATCTTCCAGACGCTGTGACCCTTTAATACAGTTCCTCACGTTGTGGTGACCCCCCCCCATTATAAAATTATTTTTGTTGCTTCTTCATAACTGTAATTTTGCTACTGTTATGAAGCAAAATGTAAATATCTGTGCTTTCCAATGGTCTTAGGAGACCCCTGTTAAAGGGTCGTTGGACCCCAAAGGGGTTATGACCCACAGGTTGAGAAACACTGCTCTAGAATACTAGAACCAAGGGATGAAAAATACACACACACACACACACACACACACACACACACTGCACTTGTTCCTCTCAGCAGCACATACTCTAAACGGCTGTTCAGAAGGAAATCCTCGTAGACATAAATAGCCAGTGACATCAGGAATCTTTTCAGGACACAGCCACCCTCTTGTCATGGTCTCTTCTAGGGGACAGCAAAGATCCAGCCACTTTCTAGTGACTAAGACCAGGTAGATGGAATTGATGACCTGAGATTCTGCCATGGGGCATTTGCTGCAGTCAGTTATTAAAGTTACCGCTAGTTTTGAATTAGTGTTTGCTTTACATCTCAAATAATGTAAATCTCACTGGCAGGGAGAGTCCCTCAGCAGCCGTTCCAGCAGCAGTGGAAAAGCCAGAGACGATGCTGAGCAGCTCTGAAGCCGTGGAGACCAGGTCTTGCCATCTGACTGGAGAAACAACCCTCTCTAACACGCAGTGGGGCAATGAAAACTTCTGCTTTGCTTCATGCGTGGCGTAGAGAGAAATCAGCGGCTCGTCAAATGATGGCATAATAGGTCACGTACACAAATCATAACATGAGCTTATAGGATTCTGCTATGAATAAAATACATGCATCCATATAGGGAGGAATTTCTCCCTTGTTAATTCTTATATCTTGTTTGTATTTAATACACCATTAAGATGTCAAAGCCCTCAGACTTGTTCATTCAACCAGAATTGACTGGCATGCTGGGTCCTGTGTGAGGCAGTAGGCTCAGGAGACTCTTCAGAACTTGAAGTCTATTGAGTGAGATTAGATATGCTCACCGGGGAATGCAATTACAATCCTGCTGGAGGGGCCATCAGAGGGTGTGTTCCTTCTCTTGGATAGTTGTAACAAAGTGCCACTAACTGGGTGGCTTCAAACAATAGAAGTCTATTCTGTTCAGGACCAGAACTGGGAAATCGCGATGTTGGCAGACCATGCTCCGTCAGAAGCCTTAAGGGAAGAACACCACCCCCCCCCCCACCTCACCCGCCTCTGTTTGCTGTCAGCAGTCCTTGGCTTCCTTTGGCTCTGCCCTTCCACCATCAGGCATTTTCTCAGCCTGTCTCCGTATACCCACGGCCTTCCTGTACGGACACCAGTCATAATCAAGTAGAAGCCTAACTTACTAGAATGTAGTCTTATTGCAGTTGATGTAAGGTGTAATAACCGCCATTCAACTGAAGTCACATGTGAGGTGTCAGAGGGGAGTCCTCAATCTGTCTTTTAGTACATAATCAAAGCAGGCTGGGGGCTGGATATCCACCTGGTCAGCCACATTCTACCTCTGCTAAGAAGGATCCAGCAAAATCAAGCACCTTGGACTCAGGATCACACCATTGCAAGGCTCCCACAAGTGTCTAACAACCTCGGACAGTTCATTCTGTTCTCCCCTCAACAGTCTCAGAGCAGAAGTTCCTTTTCTGGTCGTAAATGTAGATAGTGAGTCAGACTTTGGGGGTGTGGGGGCTAAGGAGGGACTCAATCCTGCCAACACTGGACAGTAAAGCCCACTGATCCTTTCTCTGGAATGAGAGAGAAGATGGCTCTAAATACCATATCTGGGGGAAGGGCGGTAAGAGAAGGAGCCCAAACCACACCTACTGAACCCTTCTTACTGTGAGACATGTGCTCATTAGCATTTGAGAAGCTCTTCTCTCAGTAGTGATCAGAGAGATACCAGCATCTGCTTGCAGTATGCACCCTTGCTGACGTCACTGACATTATCAGAGACGCGCCAGGCTAGGCACCACTTCCCACATCTCATCTGTTGCTTGTGAGTCTCGAGATTCAAAATAGTTCTTAACCTTCTTGGTTATTTTTCCAAGTGGCATTTTCTCAAAATTTATCTGATGACTGATACGCCCGTAATTTTTAATATTAATTTCTGAGGCTCTGTAGTCATTCTTAATCCATTTTCAGTAAAGCATATGGTTGAGACAGAGCGAGTCCCTGGCAGGGAGGACGGGAATGATCTCAGCTGGCCTTTCAATCCAGTCTCCAGCAAGGCCATCAGATGCCATGCGGTCGGTTGCCTCCCGGGCACAGGCCTCAGCATGAAGCAGGCTGTAGGAAGTTTCAGAAAACAGTGCTGACCTGAAAGCACTATAAACTGAAACCCATAGGGATTTGTCTGAGACAAGGTCTCTCACAGAGAGCCACCTGCCTCTTCCTCCCAAGTGCTGAGACTAAAGGCGTGTGATAGTGTCAATTACCTCATTCAATTCACCGTGTAAGCTTGAAAGTCTTGATGGCAAGTCTGTTCACCACGCCCAGAGATTACATCTATAGACTGTACCTTGTAACTGTTTTTTTACTCTTTGGGAGCCCGCCCCCCAGCTCCCAAATAAATACAGAGAGACTTACTCTTATGAATGCCTGGCCTTCCCTTGGCGTATTTCTAGCCAACTTTTCTAACTTAAATTATCCCATTTCTCTTTGACTACATTTTGCCTCTGGGCTTTTTACTTTTCGTTATTCTATATATCTTTCTTTTCTTCTTACTGTGCGGCTGGCTGTGTGGCTGGCCCTTGGTGTCCTCCTTCTCGTCCTTTTCTTGTTCTTTGTTCTCTTTCCTAGATTTCTCTTCCGATTTATTCTCCCTGCCTGGTAGTCTCGTGTATCTCTCTCTCCTGCCTAGCTATTGGCCATTCAGCTCTTTCTTAGACCAGTCAGGTGTTTTAAGCACGCAAAGTAGCACAGCTTCACAGAGTTAAACAAATACAATGTAGAAGGATGTGGCACGTCTTTGCATCATTCAACAAATGTTCCACAGCATAAGTGAATAAAACACAGCTTGAACTATATTCCGCAACAGGACCTAAATGTAAAATAAATGTCTAAATGTAAAATAAAACCTAAGGAAGATGGAACATTCTTTAAATGTCAAAATGTAAACGAAATATAAATCAGATTTTAATTTTTTAAGAGTGTTTTCCTGTTCAGTTACTGTCCACAAAGCTTTCAAGACAAGAATTCGATGCACTGCTATATTTCCTCAGAGTATATTTCAGAACTTTATTTCGAAATTCCGAACTCTTTAAGGGCCTCTTCCCTAACACAGTACAGCCCTCCACCAACTTATTAGCCTCCAAGCTTCAGAACCTTTTGGGGAGGTGAAACAAAACACACCCACCACCCTCCCACGAGGCACCCCCATTCCAGACCAACAGAAAGCTCCGTGTCCTTGTTCTCGAAATGACTACCAACAAAATGTATGCTCAGACATAACAGGGCCATTTTTTTTTCTTTTTTGTTCTGAGGTACAGCCCAAGAAGCTTCTGCATTTGCATGAAATACTCTTTCCAGCCAGTTCCTCCCAGGTGAGGAATTTTAAATGCATGTTTTTGCTTGGTTGATTTTGTTTTGGTCCGAGAAGGCAGAAAATGGCTGCTGCTGGTCAGAGCTGTATTTCTTACAGCCAGGAGTTTCCAGTTGCTTTCGCACTCCATGGAATCAATAAACAGCCAGGCTGATACACAGAAAACTACCTTGGCCTTGCCAACAGTGTACACACACACACACACACACAATTTCTCTGCTCCCCTCCAGGTAGAGCCTTTCCAAATCCTGACAACACTGAAGCATATATACAGCCACAGAAGCAATAAAGGGACGAACATGAAAGAGAGAGAGACTCAGCTCCATATGTGCCCTCGAGACAGTTGTTCCTACAGTGCAGGCTTTGTTCCTGTGCAAGCGAAACACAGACCAAATTCAGCTCTGTCAGCAAGGATACTGGCATAGTCACCCCAGATGGGACTGGTAAGAAAAACGACCTATGTGAGGAGAACTGACGTGGCAGGGCAATCGCTGTTAGTTATAACCCCCCTTGGAGGGCCCGAGATCTGCAGGACGCTAAGACTGACCGGTTTAAATGTTATCATCTCCATTTATAGACTTCCACTGGAAGCTACCAGTTTCAGCGTTTGTCCACCACAATGGGGGTGCAGGGTGCGGTGACACGGGATCCCCAGCTTCCTCCGGGAAGTAGGATCTTGGGAAACATGCCTGCCTACTTCCAGGAAGGGGGTTCATGGGAACAGGTGCCCTTCTCTTAGGTTAACTTCCTAAGACGCTTGGGTGAGAAGGTAAAATGGGACCATTCTTCTGTCTCTCAAACTCTGCCGTTTTATTTTTCCTTCCCTTCAGACGCCATGGAAAGAGAGAATTAAGAATAGCAAAGCAGAATAGCCTTCATCTGAAATCTGAATTGCACCCAAATCTGAAGTGTTCAGAGCACTCGCACTATCTAAATATGTATATGCAAATATGTCAAATCATTTCTTTCAACTCTGAAGCCCTTCTATCCCCAGGCATTTTAGATAAAAGATATTCAACCTGCTTCCACCCGCGTGCTTGCTGTGTGCTGTGAGTTGTTACCAATGCTGGAGAGAGAAACACTTGATAGAAAGTGTTTGGGTTTGGCTAGGGAGGACACAGAAAAGTGAATGCTTTTAACCGCCTTGGGGAAGTTCTGGTGCCTGGGGGCAGGAAAGGAGTGACCATCTGCAAGGAGGGAGGTGCTTCCCATCCTCAGAGAAGTCCATCTTTTTTGAATTCTAAAGGACCAGTTAGGGTGACAACCTAGAAGCCGCTCAATATACTTGGTCCCTTGAGCAGACAATAGTGTCCTGGGTTGGAAACCAGCCCCTGCCTAGACACATCACTAAGCCTGAGTGGATCTCTCTCTGAATCTCTAGTATAGCAACATCTGTCTTGCAGAGTCACTGTGGGGGAAGAGGAGAAGGACCACAGACCATACACAGTACTCAAAGCAATACCGCACAGTGCTCACGGCAATGCCACACGGTGTTCACGGCAATGCCACCGGTGCTCACGGCAACGCCACACTGTAGTTGGTTGTTTTAACTCTTTTAGCGGGGGGGGGGGGGCTGTCACCCAACTCCCAAATAAACCACACAAAGGCTTATTCCTTTTTATGAATGCTCTGCCTTGGCTTGTTTCTAACCAGCTATATTTAATTTATATTATCCCGTTTATCTTTTCCCTCTGGGCTTTTGTCTTTCTCTATTCTGCACACCTTTCTTACTCTGTGGCTTGTTGTATAGCTGGGTGGCTGGACCCTGAAGTCCTCCTCTCCTCCCTTAGCTCACTCCTCGAGACTTTTCTCCCAAAGTTTCTCCTCCGATTTAGTCTCTCTGTCTGCCAGACCCACCTATCCTTTCTCCTGCCTTCCTATTGGCCGTTCAGTTCTTTACTAGACCTCTCAGGTGTTCTAGACAGGCAAAGTAACACCAAAGATTGCAGCGCATCTTTGCGTCATTAAACAAGTGTTCCACAGCATCAACAAATGTAACGCATCTTCAAATGATATTCCACAACACCACACAGTGCTCACAGTAATTCCGCTTTCAGTAAAAAGTGACCTTTTATGGGTTTATAGACTGAGTGCCAAATCCTAAACTGGATACAATGGACCATATCTTCAAAGAGAAACCCAAAGCAGGGGATATTGGTGTGGCTCTACTTGTCACCTATGCACACAGTACTGCTGGGGCCATGGTTAAAGTCCCTGCCCGTCTCACACACATCCCCACCCCCTTAGCCGTCTTCAGCGCTGCTGTCACTCTGTCCCACCCCCAAAATCAGCACTCCTGTTCTAGACTCTAGCACAGTAGGTGCAGTGAGATATAGAGCAGGGCCATCAGAGAGTTGGACTGGCTAGGAAAGTCTCCCTGGTGGCAGGTCACCTGGTGCTGTGTCTACAGCATTCACATGAGTTGCCAGTTTAGCAAACAAAACTGCGTGATGTCAAATTAGAGTTTTACATGTATTTCTTTTTCCTAGAGTACAGCTATGTCCCAGAAGTTATAGGGAGCACTATTATACTAATATTTTGTTTTGTGTTTTGAGACAGGGTTTTATTATATAGCAAGGTTACTCCTTGGCCATCCTCCTTCCCCAGTTCTCCTGCCCTGTCTCCTGAGTGAGGGACTACATGCATGCTGCATGACGCTGGTTCTGTACCATTAAACTTCTCTGAAATTCAAAAGTATGTTTGCATCCTGTATCTGTGCCTCAAATATGTCATCTGAGTTTTTATATCGTAGCCCACGCTTACTTGGAACTCATTATATGATTCAGAATTTTCCTTCTTCATCCTCCCAAATGCCAAGACCACACCACTCCCAGTCACCCCCATTCCCAGATCATCTGACAGTCTTTGAAAATTATCTATGTGTGTGTTCACTGTGAGTATGCACAAATGTGATGGGTGAATACATGTGCATGCTTGCACACGCCTGTGGAGGCCAGAGATTGTCAAGTATCTTCCCAGATGGTCTCTATCTTTTGGGGCACAGTCTCTTAACAAACCTTCAAACTCATCAATTGGCTAGGTTGGCTGACCAATGAGCTCCACGGCCCCTGCTGTTTCCATCCCTCTCCCAGTGTTGGGGTTCTGTATGTGTGCTGGCACACCGGATGTCATGTGGAGGTTGAGGACCTGAACTTAGACCTCATTGTTGCCGACACAAATTCCTAATCAAGCCAAATCAAAACAAGCCGAATTAAGAAATATCCAGGTTTAATGGGATTCCTGTGCTCTTGGGTGGCCCCTAAGGGGAACTTGGAGGGCGTGAACACAATCACATGATCCTCTTTTTGGGAGTTCACTTTGTGGGAGTGGTCCTGACCCCTCCCTGGCCTGCTGGGATTTGGAGTCTAGACCAATACAACTCTCGGGCCTGGGGGCTAGGATAGATGCGAGAGGATGGGGTCTATGCTCCCAACTTAACACTCATGCTTTTGTAGAGGGCACTTTGCTGATGGACCATCCATCCCACTGATCCTTATCTAATATTATTCTGATTTTTTAAGTCAGGGTCTCATTATGCCGCCCGACTGCCCTATAACCCTCTTTGTAAATCAAAGTGGGCTAGAACTCACAGAGATCCACCTGCCACTGCCTCAACCTGGCTGGGATTGAAGAAATTTGCCACCACACCCAGCTGAACATTATTATGCTAAAAAAAATGACCCATTGTTTACTGAAACCCACATTGAATGGATTTCTTGCAGACTTCTCTCTGCAAAGTTGCCAAACACATGCTTGCCTCAGGGAAACCAACACGACTGTCTCCTCAAACCCTGCCATCCAAAGCAGAGAACCAACTTGTGCCAAAGTCTCAACACCTCAGGCCGTCACCTACAATACCGGGGCTTCCAGTTTGTCCCCATTTTGCTGGCTCTCCTCTTACTCAACTCTGAACATGGTCAGAAATGGCCTGGTTGCTTACAGGGTTGCTTACAGACCACAGTCCATCTGAGTTCCACAGGCTCAAAACTCCTCGGTCCTGTCCCTCCCCTCCCCAGCGCCTTCTCTCAGTCTCAAGGTGAACCGCCCTGGGAAAACTGGGACGAGTTTGTTCTCCCACACTCGTTTGCCCTGGCGGTATGTTGTCTGGTGATTTTCAGGTTTCTATGTAAGCATGAACTGATAACTGCGTAAGAAATAATAGATTTTCGCATCTGTTCTGAGCACCTCCGCCACGTGGCTGGTGGATGAAGCCATCTCTGTCTTTGCATGAACTCAGTTGGTGGAAGCTACAAGCCTTGTAAGCTCCACCCTGGTAGCTTGTACTACACAACCCAAGTAGGATATCAGAGGTTAGTTTGTCTTCCTCGTTCCTGTAGCTGCAAAATTTCCCCAATGGCAGGCATCTGCTTCCATGCACAGATGCCGCTTGGCCTTTGAGAATCAGCTCAAAACCCACGGCTTTGAAAACACCAGCTGACTCCTTCCATAGTAGTGGAGCACCAAAGTTTTACAAAGTCCAGGGAACCCTCCCTGCCGCCACCACTCCCCACCCCGCCCACCATTGCTCCTCTCTGCCCCCTCTGCATCAGCTGCGCTGGACTGCAAACACGCCATGCACCAAGCAGGCCACCTCCTCACAGCCACGGCTGTTCCTCCTGTCCTCCGCTGTTCAGGTCCTTGCTGCAGCGTCGCCTTTCACTGAGCTGAATATTTTCCCTATAGTTGCAGGTTCCTCCTGGAAACCTCTGCCCTGCTTCCCCCCACCCCAACTTCTCTGTGTGCTCTTCCGTTCCCTCTCACTGGACCGTGAACTCCAAAGATCCGGGATTTTAAAGGGTGTTTTGTTCCCTCTAACCCTCAAGAATATACTAAGCAGTCCATAAATATTTGAGCAAACGCGTTGCTTTTTTTCTCTCTTGTATAGTTTCACAAAACATACAAAAATGGATAATCCCCATCTATTTAATGTTCTGACGTTCTCAGAAGACTACCTGTTCTAATGGTTGAAGAATGAAAGCTCAAGAGAATGTAGGCAGCAGGAGGTCCTGGTCCTTAAAACACCATAGGTGCTTGATAAACTTGGTGACTGAATGCAAAATGCGCATTAGGAAAGCACACATACCTTCGGACTGAATGACACACTGGGACGCACCATGGCCACCCTTTGCCTTTTTCTCCTCGGCGTTTCTCCAGCAGAGGTGGGATCCTCATGATGAACTACCTACCCCCTCCTTTGCACCCCCAGGGCCCCATCGCCCTGAGAAACACAGCCCAAGCTCCTTCCAGGGCTGTTTGAGTGCAGCCTTGGACTGCTGCAGGGGGAAGCTAACTGGCTCCCCAGGGAATGGAGCCCAGAATTCGGTTTATTAGCACCAGCTGCGACCAACCAATCACATAGCGGACTTCACACAGAACCTAGCTGGCTGCCTGAGCCAGGTGTGTGAATAAACCAGCACACCTGTAAGTAATGAAATATTCACGGGAAGCAGAGAGTTTAGCAAGACCACGAGGGGAGCACCTAGTAGAGAGTGAAGATTGGTTTGCTGGCCTTTGGGCCAGGGAGGGTAGTGGGTTCAGGAGTGTTTAGGTAGGCATGAGCTCTCTCCCACTCTGACTACTAGGGCACTGTGTGACTTGAATACAAATTACTTAAATCTCCTTGGTCTCAAGGAAGAATGAGTGCAAGTGTCTTAGATGTACGGCAACTTCATTTCTGCTAGGTTGAGTTTTTTCAGTTAAGAAAGAAGGCCCATATGAAAGCAATGGCTCTCACCTGTAAATCCTCACAGTTAAGAGACTGAGACAGGCGGATTGTGAATTTAAGGTCAGCAGGGTTACATAGAGAGACCCTGTCCCCAAACAAGAACAACACAAGAAGAGATTCCCCACTTCTGAGAAGCCACTGAGGGTTGTGGGTGCCTGCCACTCACAAAAGCCCTGGCTTCGGTCATCAGCGTTGCATAAATGGGAGTCACAGCAGACTCTGCCATCCTAGTCTTCAAGGAGGTAGAGGATGGAGGATCAGGAGTTCGCTTTCCCTCTACACAGCCTCTTGGAGGCCAGCCTGGGCTCCAGGAGATCCTGTCTCTTCCTCAGAGATTTTTCAAAGTCCATGTTCAGGTTGACTGGGATGGTGATGCACACCTGTGATGCCAGCACTTGGGAAGCAGAGGCAGGAGGATCAGAAGTTCAAGATCACTCTCTGCTTTATAGTCAGCTGACGGTCAACCTGGGAAACACAAGTCGAGACCCTATCTCAAGGGGAAACGTGGGTATAGAGCATTAAGCAATCATTCAATAGCTTCATGGAAACTTGAAGCTTCCATTGCTGGCTTTAAGATCAGGGGATCATTTAGCAAACAGAAAGAGGAAAGGGCGAGCTTCTGAGAGAAGAAGGTCCCCGTTTTTTTTTTCACCACCCCGCCCATTCCTTTTTTAAGAAGCTATTTCAAGCTTGCTGCTCAGCGACCCCTTAGAGAAGAGCCTTAGGGGGTGACTGACCTGGGCAGTTTTCTCTGCTCATCCTCTATGTGGAGCCCAAGGCAAGAATTAAAGTGCAGCTGGGTCCTGGGGACCCAAAATCCAGGCCGAGATGGTGGAGGAAGGAGTAAGAAAGGAAAACTTTCAAAAAACAAACCCTGGGGCCCGTGAGCTGGGCAAAGGGATGGCAGCAGAGCTTGCTGAAGGGAGCCTGAACTCTGGAGCCCATGTGCAGGTGCAAGGAGAGGATGGGTTCCACAAGGTTGTCGTCTTTAACTGCCACATGTCACTAGTGTACTGTTCACGCACCTTCCTGAGTGCACACACATGCTGGCGTGTGCACGCGCACACACAAACACACAAAAATTTTTAAAAATTAACAAAAATCACAAATAAACCCTGGGACGGCGTGGCCACCCTATGCACTGCTTGTTCTGTCAGGAATATCTACAGGCTGCTCCCGGGTGTGTCTCCTCAGTTTGTAAAGGCCAGCAGCAGGCTGGGGGAGGGGGACATGGACAGGACCACACCTCAATTTTCTATCCACTGCTTCCTGGGCTCCATGCTCACTTCCAGGCAAAACCTCCTTTTCCTCTTCCTGTCATCCCTTAGGAGTGTCTCAGGCAGGCGAGCTCCCTGCTGGTCCCGGAGTGAAGAGCAGTTTGGACTGATGGTGTTCATGGATGGGCTTGTGGGTCACATGCTCAGGGCCGTGGCTTAGAGTTGGGGTGGGTGGGGGCAGCTCCAAAGCTTGGCAAAGCCAGCGGTGGTGTTGGTAGGTAGGTCAGATGTGAGAGGTGGCCAGAGGAGGGAGCCTGTGGAGCCTCTTAAGAGATGGGAGCTTGTGGTTTGTGTCCAATACAGTGAGGAATCTCACTGGGTTCTCATAGCTCCCAAACTTAATACAAAATTGGTTCACAAAACATGTTGTGAAAACCGTTAGCCATGCCTTCTTGGTTAGTGGGTTTGCTTAAATCCAAACCAGGCCAGGGACTTATCTGATAGTTCGGCATGCTGCTGCCCCACCTGTGCTCTCACCAAAGCCCCACAGAAATGATCTTTTTTCTTTGTGTGATGGGGATAGATGATAGCACTGCCGTGTGTGTGTGTGTGTCTGTCTGTCTGTCTGTCTTGGTCCTGTGTTGTGCTTGATCTGTCCGGGTAGCACCTCCTTCATTTCTACCCAGCCTCCTTCCTCTGCAGAAGACTAAAGTTCTCAGTGTTTATGCCTTAGAACCTAAGACAATGCCTTGACTGATACAGAGGCCACAGAAACGATTGCCAGTGTTCCAAGGTAGCAGGTGCAGTGAAACTGGCTCTGGTGAGAAATGAACCTGCCGTAGGAAAGAGTGAGCAGGAACGTGGCTGCCCTGGCTGCAGCCCAGCCAGTTCTCCAGGCCGCATTTCCTCAGCCCTGTCTCCATTCTGGATCTCGGGGCCAGTGCTATGTGGTTTACTTGATCACACTGTTTGGAATCAGATACTTTCAGAAGATACCAGTCTTGGAAGCCAGAGTCACAGCACGGACCAGTGACTGGGGCCAGGAGGGTGCTTCAGCAAGGGACATTTCCTGTCACTGATGTCTGCAGTTCCACCAAGTGTTTGATGTATGGTGGAGAAGGCGGTTTGAGGTCCATTTAGCAGTTTGGTTTTCTTGTTTTGTTTTTGTTTTTTGAGACAGGGTTTCTCTGTGTAGCCCTGGTTGTCCTGAAACTCACTCTGTCGATCAGGCTGGGCTCAAACTCACAGAGATCTGCCTGCCTCTGCCTTCCAAAGTGCTGGGATTAAAGGTAGACACCATCAATGCCCAGCAACAATTTCTTTAAAGGGTGATAGAAGATGCATGAAAGATGGTAGAATATGCATAGGGAAAATATACATACATGTTACTATAGATGATTCAGTCCTGTGTACCGGAGGGTACTGATAAAGTGTGTGTGTGTGTGTGTGTGTGTTAGGAGTTATAAGGTGAAAAACTGAGGTCAGAATAATATCTGAGAAACATTTCTCGGTGATTCCCGGGCCTCCCATGACACACACACCACAGTACAAAGCCAATCCATGCAGCAGGCTATTACTGAGGCAGCAGTTAAATAGAAATCTCTTTGCCATTGCCCTGTGCCCAGAAAAGACAGGGCCTCTTCCTGCCCTTTAATTGTCCTGCCTACAAGATACATTGCAATGTCTTTTCTTTTTTTTTCAGGAGGAATTTGAAATTAATTTGGCTTCCCAGCATCTTGTCCTATTTTTATGTAACTGCTAACTGTTCATTCAAAAATAAAAATAAGAGGATCACGGAAGATGCATGCAGCTGCCTTTTATACTTACGGATGAAAAACTGGTTATGAAGGAGGTTAATATTGTTATTCCAGAGAGATAACCCTGGTTGCTATGGTGAGGAATCTTCTGTCAATCATCCCAATGAAGTTGGCTCCTTTTACAAGAATGGCCTCTATTAGAGCCACAGTTGAAATCTATTTGCTACTGAGCTTTGACTCAAATGTTTAACTTAGTGGACAGGTCTGTGTTTTATCAATTGGAATACTGTGGACTTTAAATGTGGTGCCGAAGAGGAGCTGCTGGGCTTTTGGAACACACTCAGAAGGGGCCAATTTAACAGCTCAGTCTGGGGTAGCATTTAATGTCTGAATAAGTACTGAAGGATTTCTGGAAATGAGAACTAGCCATCACCAGGAAAGGAATAGCCACAAGCAGTTCAGCAAACTAGAAGGTGTGATTCACTGTTGCACAGGACTTCCTTTGATGGATCCGTTGATTGACTGGTTTGAAAAATGCACTGGTTTTGATCTGTGGCGTTCCCAACTTAATGATCCGCCTTTCTGGCTGAAATTTATTAAGGCAATAATCCACAAGAAATTGGCTGTTTTCAGCACTTTATGACTTGTTATTTAACATTTAACAGAATGGCTATTTATTTTGGAAACAGCCAATTCTGAGAGGTTTATTGTCATTGTAAACCATAATCAGCCGCTTGTATCATCGCTAGTTTTGCAACAGTAAAATGGGCAGCTGCAGTGGGGAAATTGTTGAGGAGTTTTTGCATTTGCATTCTTGATTGCACAGGCGAGGAGTCCACCTTGGAGCCGGAGGCTGTCTGTGCTCACAGTCACTGTGGACTTGCCTTCCCTGGGACATATCTGCAGTTGCAGTTACGACGGGTTCCAAATACAATAGCGCTCCTAACAGTCTCTGCGTTTCCCCCCAGTTACTTACATGGAGAAAAGAAGATAAGGCTGGGGTGAACGGAACAATGTTGTGGATTACATTTTGTTTATCCTGGTGTCATATCGGGCATTAAGTTTCCTCGCTTTGTGGAAACTTATGTCTGAGTAATATATTCCCGCCAAGCCTCAGAGGGCTCCTTTAGTCACACTGTTTCTGCTTTGGCACTTGTGGGGCTGCGGGATTCATGCCTGGGACTGAGGGCTGGAAGGCAATTAAACCTCAGAGCTGCCCCTCAGCTGGGACCCGGAGCACAGGTGATGTATAAGGACACCCTGGGTCTCAGAGCCACACAGATACCCTTGGACACCTTTGATCTGAGATGTTAGTCATGTCTGCTGGGAATCAGAGTCATAGCGCTGACAAGGGCACCAAGGGGTTGGTGGATGCAGAAGAGTAACCCTGGGTAGGGGCATTGCAACACCTCATGGAAGAGAACAGGTCTTTGAATCTTTCCAAACCTGTTCCCATGTGAAAGATACAGATAACAGTCTCACAGTCTCCCCTAATAAATAAAGATTATTCCAAGGAGTAAGGAAGATGAAATATTGAAAAGCCAACCGAGAGAGGATAAAGTCAGTCCTTCACTTACAAGTATCTGACCCTGAGTTATTCGGCAGATCTATGCAGAACGATTCAGTTCAACACCTACAAAGGTTTTGCTCCAAATATGGTATTTGATGTTTGTAAGAATTGAGACATGACTTCTTCTACCAGTAATGTTCCAGGCATTTCCCCTTATAAGAGTCCACACATACAGCATTTCCTCTTTACAGACAAGATTGCTATATGAGCCTTCCTGTGCAGCGGGGTGGGGGTTAGGCTTGGGGCAGGAGGACCGATCTTTGATGCAAAGGCTTTGTAGTTCCATTAAGGGCGTGGCTATCCTGAAGTAGGGGTTATTTTATTTTTAATAAAAACCTCAATGTATTTCCGAGATACTTTAATTAATAATAAAAAGATGCACGCGTGTGTGCGCGCACACACACACACATACACACACTCAATCACATGCTCAGGTCTTCATATGTGCGCAGCAAAGTGCTTTACTGACAGAGCTCCCTCCCCAGCCTCACAGAGCAAATACAGTTTTAAATTATGGGCTCAGAAGATTTAAGGAACATAATGAAAGAGACAGTAAAGTTATAAGAAGAGAGAAGAACAGAAAAAGATGCATCACAAAAAAAAAAAGAAAGAAGAGACAGGAAAAGAAATAGATGGAAGATGGGGAAGGGGAAGGCTGAGAGGAGTACCCAGCAGACATATCCAGTTATCAGGAAGACTGCAGACAGGAGGGAGGGGAGAGAGGGAGAAGGGAGGGAAGGACAAGAACACACAGAGAAAGCAAAAGAGTCAGAGCAGACAGTGACTGTAAAGCTCCAAGGCCCTCATTAGCAGCTGAGGACTTAAATAATGACAGAAGTGGAATCATCAAAAAGTGAATCAGAGAGGGCCCTGTTTTCTGAAGATTTGGCTTAAAGGGCAAGCTCATTTGCAATACGACAGACCTGGAATTAAAGGCAGGGCAATGTCTTCCAAATTGCCATGGTTTCCTAAACCAAGCATGAACAAGTAGAAAAACTGTCCCCTTGTTGGGCGCCAACAGGGGAGGCTTGGCCTGGCGGCCCTGTAGGGAGAGAGTGAGGTGGGTCTCAGAATTCTGAATCTGGGAATCTTCCTCCACTCACCTGTGGTGGGGGACAGGCACAGCATGGCAGATATGCTAAGAATCTTCTTGTCATCCACATATTTCTAGTGCAATAAATATTTATCCTTTGTCAAAGACCATGCTCAATGTCCTTGTATCTGTCTCATTTATTTCTTATGACTCCCAACCTTAGGTCCTCTTGACTATCACATTTCACAAAGGTGGTCCATATCTGTCTGCACACATTTCTAGCCATTCTGATATGGGTAACAATATTTTTTTTTGAATTTTCAAAGGAAAAAAGACATGGAATTCCATATAGCCTCATAGGTAGCCTACATCTGCACAATTCTATTTGTGATGGCATCTTCTAAGTTTTTGTTGATGCATTTTTGTCCTCATTTGTTACTGCTCTGTTTGGTGGAGTGAACCTGGGAGAGTGGAGCCTAAAAATGAGACAGACTAAAGTCTCATGCAATAGCCAACTTTATTCAGGAGATTAGGCAATTTATATTCTGAAGGCATATCTTGTTTGTACAAATAAAACTCGCCTGAAGATCAGAGGGCAGAGCTAGCCACTAGCTAACCATAGAGGTCTAAAGGTCCGTACAGACAGACAGGAAGTGATATGGTTGGGTGGAGAGAGGAAGTGATAAGGTGGGAGGAGACAGGAACTCAGTCTCTTTCCAGCTGGGAAGTTGAGAGGTAATTGGCTGTGGTTTGGCTCCATAGTCTCTCTGATCTCTCAGTATTTCCCCCATACCTGACTCTGGGTTTTTATTATTAAGACTCGTGATACATATGTAAGCAAGGTTCACTTGAGTACAAGTTGTACACAGTCATAAGGGCAAGATCACAGGAGTTTAGGCTTATACTATCTAGGGGACAAGGTCATGCTAGCTCTGAACACAATTATGAGAACAATTCGTACTGTACTTGGAAACATCATCGGAATATGAGTAGATAATGGGGAATCCAAAGTAAACCTACCTCTATTTACCACACCTGGGAGGGCCACAGGAGCATTCCAAGAACATCCCCTGGAGGATGTTATGGAGGAACAGAGGATATAAGACTCTTGTCTTGTTCACTTGGAGTTTTCTCACAAGCTCTCAGAAATAGACTCCTATGGAGGAGGACCCTATTCCAACATCCATTAACATAATTAGTACAGCCGTTCCTTCCTTCCGACTTAAAGACATTTGTCATAGAAATTGTTTGATCATCCTGCATCAGACTATTTGCATTTGCGTTTGACCCATGCCACCCCAACGAATATGAGCTGAGGACTTTGATGTGGCAAGCAGGGGCAAAAGTCCCTGCTCAGGCTGAAGCTCAGGGAGACCGGGTGCGGATGGACACCAGATTGGTAAATGTCAGATGTTGTCTTTGAATATTGAAACCTGACTCCAAGAGAGAAGGCTCTCCCTTGTTTCAAATTCAGGCATGCTTATCTCAAGTGTCCTTCAAAACTCCCTGTCTTGGGTCAGGCTGTTGCCCAGACTCTGTGACAGAGAGAAAAGAGAACAGCAAGCAGTTAAAGTCATCCAAAAAAATTACACCCCTGAGAGCAGACAAGGGAAACCATTTTCAGCAGTGGCTCCTGTTGTTTATCTGTGGTATAAAAATGGCTGTATTGTGGAAATGATGTCCTAGATCTAATTCAGGAGCTCCAGCATGGCTGTTTGCAGGAAGAATTTCCCAGCCACTTGATGTCACTTCTTTATTCTCTCACCTGGGCTGCTCCAGTCATTTCTGCTGCATGTTGTAAGAGCCCCATTTGGTGTGTTTGCTATTTACCTGCTTCTCTTTCTATCTACTGACCTGTCTGTCTGTCTGTCTATCTATCTATCTATCTATCTATCTATCTATCTATCTATCTATCTATCATCTTATTTTTTTCTGTGTAGCTAGCTGCCTGCTACTTACTATTTGTGCTTTTCCTATTCCCTGCTATAAACGTAATAAGCTCACTCATTTGACAACAAAAGCATGGCCATTGTTGATCTTTTTCCACGCCTAAAACAGGGGATGCAAATAGCACCCCCCTAGTAGTATAATGCTTTGAATGGTCCCTCCAAAACTTGTGTTTCCTCAAACCTATCAGTTGTTGGTAAAGGTGGATTCTTTGAGAAATAACTGAGGTTAGGTAAGGTCTTCAGATATAAACAGAGGAGAGGGAGCTCTGGGCTGGCATATGCTTTTTCTGCCTTAGCACATGTTGTCTTTCTTCATCTTAGGATACAGGAAGAGGGCCTTGACCAGGTGCTAAGCAGATGTGGTCCCATGCTCTTGAACAGTGAGTCAGATTTAAAAAAAAAAAAAAAAAAAAAAAAAAGCCTACCCTTTTTTAATGATCTAGGCTTGGGTGTTTGGTTCTAGCATCAGAATATGGACTAGGACAACCACACACGGAGATTGCTTCTGCATTAGCCCAGGCTGCAGAGCCCGCTCTAGGCCCAGAGTTGATGATCTTGATGGTGAGGACTCTATACTTTTACTTTGTTCTCCTGAAGTATCCAACTGGACACAACACAAAGGGCAGAAGATGAGGCTGCAAAGGAATCCGTGGGGCTCTCCCGTATGTCCCCACAGACATGTGTCACAATCCTGTCAGCTCGAGTGGACATGAGGCCCATTATCTGTGTGCACAAAGTAGCAGTTGTTAGGTGAGGGTCACCGAGTGCTCAATGTATGGCTAGTGTGCCTGGGAAGTTAATTTTATTTATATTTAATGTTGACTGATTTAAATTAAACATCCACCTGTGATTATTGCTGCCACATTGAATACCATCATCTCAGGCGCCGAGATTCCAGGCCTGCCACTTCTAAGTCATCTCTCTTTTCTGGCTGGTGCTTCAGGGCCTATGAGGTTTAGCCAATGCGTCTCAGGGACTATGTGGGCAGGCTTGGCTTGTATCCTCTCTCTGTACACATCCTTGGTTTTCCCAGCCACTTGACTTTTCTACGTTCTCTATGTAGGTGGATGGAAGGTAAAGAAACACAGCTGAATGCATCTGGGAGTCTCTTGTGTGCAACTGGAGCCAACTCAGGCTGGCTCCAAACACAAACAAACTCATTAAAAGGACATTTAGAAGTACACAGAAACCCTAGGTGGACAGAACCAGGTTCGGGGCTCCTGCCTCATGAAGAGTGGCTTGGGTCAAGTAAGGAGGAGGTCATGATCTATCTCATCAAACCTCAGTTCTTGTCACTGGCTGTCACCAGGCAGGATGGCTGCTAATGTCTGCAGTCACCGCCGGCATCCTTGTCATTGTTCTAACTCTGACTGGTGGCACCCGGGCCATCTGTCCACCTGCTGCTTGCAAGGAAGACTAGAAAAGCAAGTGGCCGATACCTTCAGCGGCAGTGCAGGAGGGGAGATCTTTGCTAGCTTAAAGCAGTGGTTCTCAACCTGGGGGGCAAATGATTCTTCCATGGGGGGTCTCATATCAGATATCCAGCATATCAGATATTCACATTATGATTCATAAAAGTAGCAAAGTTAGAGATACGGAATAGCAACAAAATAATGTTGTGGTTGCGGGGGGGGGGGTCTCTACAACATGGGGAACTGTATTAAAGGGCCACAGTATTAGGAAGGTCGAGATCCACTGGTTTAAGAAAGTTCAAGAAACCGGGGAAGGTACTTACAGTCCCTACGGATGGCAGAACAAACCAACGTGACTACTACTATACAACATTCACCCACGTTTTCATTGAGGAAAGCAAGCTCTAGTCTGTGTATTAAGTCAAGGTTATTGGTAAATCTAGCACGCTAACAAAAGATCATACAACCAGCTCTCACCGGATTGGCCACCGTGCCCATTTCTCTACCTGGTCCCATGGTGTGACGCCACAGATAGACAGAAAGGATATATGTGCCACATAGCCACCTGAAACGGCATATCCACCCTAAGGTAGTGTGGAGGCATTGTTCATGGTCACCTACCAGTTCTTTTATAATGAGGAACCATGGGAGAGTTTTGTCTTTAGTCTCAGTAACAGGAGAAGCAAGCCTCCCCTGACCAAACAGGAACCGTGTGAATCAAGGAAGCAAGAGGAAGGCACGACTTAGGGTCAAAGCCATTAGGTACCTGCAGCCCAGGAGGAGCCCAAGAAGCCCATGTATTTCCCACAGACTCCCTTATCTTTTCTTTCACTTTCTCAGTGTTGAGGATCAAACACAGGACTGCATACCACAAAACACATACTCTAAGGCCGAGCCAAATTCTCCACTCTTTTTAACTTTTCCAACACCTGCATCCTTTGCCTTGATTTTGTCACCAAGTTTAAAGTAAACATTCTATTTTGTCTTTAACTGTCTTCGTCATCCCTCTTAACTGACCAGTACTTCCCAGGCTCTGTGAAGGACACCAACATTGTCTGTCCTCTCCAGTGATACAGCTCTGCCGTTTGGAGGAGAGCCTTTAAGGGCCTGCACTCCTAGAAGGCTGTGGGTCATATTTTTGCCTTCTGTGTTTTTCAGTTTCTGGACAGACAAAGACTGGGAGGGAGAGGACTCTGGAGCTAAATTAGGGGCTCTCTGCTGGCTTGATTTCCGACCCTTCTGTCCCTGTTGGCTCCTGCCTCCTCTGACAGGTGGGCCTGGCATGGTGGCCAGCCCCGTCAGTTAGCCGTGGGCAGCTCTGTGGTCTGTTCACTCATTTTGGGAAGAATCACCCAAATAAATCTACTCTCTTTTGGTGGATTTTGCAGCCAAAGTAGCTTTCTGGAGAGCAAATGGTGCCAGAGCAGTTTCACATCCTTGTCTGATAGAAAGGGAGCTGTAGAGATAAGGGAACAGTGCTAGATGCAATCTCCTGCCGGCAGGCTCTCTACCCTGCATGGTGACTTTCTCATGAGCTCAACCCGACGATGGCAGGTTAGAGGGGAGTGAGAGATGAGGGTCAAGTGGCCCTTGACCACAGGACATGCTGTGCCCTGGCTGGAACCCAGTCTCTGCCACCAGGAGTCTGGCTAGACTATTTTGAAGATTCTGTGGAGAACTAACGGTTCTTTACTTGAGATTCATTTGTCTCCCTGATCAGCCCCTAAGCAGGATGCTTCGAAGTCTCCTGCAGGATGGACTGGTGCGGCTGTGGAAATCCTTGGAGGTGTCTGGAATGGGGACTCCTCTTTCCTGAGTCTAGCATTGCAAGAGGGAAGCAGCAGCTTGTGTTTTAAAGAGCCTAGGAGCCTAGCCTTGTATTTCTTGTGTACGACAGGTATTTGGATTTAGAGATCAGTATTGACCTTATTAGCTGGGTGAACGCAGAGTTATTCTCTTCAGGCCTCAGTTTCCTTCTCTGTGCAGCAGACAATAGTTCTATTTACCTTGTACTACAGTCAGCATTAAGAAGAGTAAGTCAGCCTGGGTGGTGGTGATGCACGCCTTTAAACTCAGCACTCTGGAGCAGAGGCAGGCAGATCTCTGAGTTCGAAGCCAGCCAGGTCTAGAGCAAGTTCCAGAACACCTAGAGCTACACAGAGAAACCCTGTCTTGGAAGACAAAACAAACAAACAAACAAACAAACAAACCAAAAGAGCCCAGAAATGGGGCTGGAGAGATGACTCAACCGTTATACTATTTTTCCAGAGGACCAGAGTTTGATTTCTAGCACGCATGACCTTTTAAGATACCAGCACACACAGGCACATATACATAGTGAAGAACAATAAAAGCAAATTTTTAAAAATGAAGTCAGAATGAATGTAACCTGCACAGTCCTGTCTGTCATTCATTTTTCCTTCTAAGCCCAGCGTTTCTTGTTGCCCCGAAGTCTGTATCCAGTGAACCAGCACTGAGAACATTAGGCCAGATATACCACCACTACAAGGAGCCGTGTAATCAGACAAGTTTCTCAGGGATTCAGGATGACTGGCCGGCAGATGTGCACAGTGGAACACGAAGAGCAAGTGATGCCTATAGGATCACAGACAGACTCAACCAACTGGGCTTTGTATTAATCAGTGTTCCCAGAGGCAGAATCAATAGGACGTGTACATACAGACAGGGTTTATCCTAAGAACTTGTTTATGAGGTTATGAGACCCAAGCAAGTCCAAAATCTGCAAGGTGAGCTGGAGCTGGCAGCCAGTGTTGAAGTCTGAAGGATTCTGCTGGCAGAATTCCCTCTTCCTTGGAGGATGATTGTCTTTGTTCTAGAAAGGTCTTCAGCTGGCTGGATGAGGATCACTCATTTTATGGAGGACAGTCACTCTGTGAAAGTGCTCTAAACTGGCCATGATGTCACATGCCTGATCACATGGGCGACTAAGGCAAAAGGACTGGAGAGATCAGTTCATCCTGGGCTAAATAGCAAGTTCAAGATAAACCTACGTAGCTATATAGGCTGAACAAATAAACAAACAAACATTTATGTTAATCTTATTTAAAAACTTGGCATAGACACATCTAGAATAATGTCTGGTCAAAGACCTAGGCATCATGGCTCAGATGTACTGTCACAGTGATTAATTATTAAGACATTACATGGTACCCCAGTGCTGAGGAGACGGTCATTCAGTCTCCATCTACTGGTCTGAGCTAGGGGCTTCTCTGCGCTGCCAGGACACATAGGTCTTACGACAGGCACATGGCTAGCCCAACTGAGTACTCTGATCACTGACACAGGGCTGGCCAGGCAGACAGTAAGTGCTTAATAGATGCTCACAAGATAGGCAAGAACTAAGAGAGTGTAGGTGCTGACTCCACCGATTCCACTGATGTCCCTTCTGCCACCTCCTTGACCTCAGAGGATGCAGAAGTCACCCGCTGCTCCTCTTCCACTTGGATGTCTTTACGTCACCCAGGAGTACACACACTGCCTGACAGTCAGATGCCAGTGCCCTTCTTACCAGCTCTGATCGGATGGATTCCTAGGGCAGGGGGGTAGCTCAATAGTTCAGGGCTTGCTCTGAATGCGTGAGAACCTCAGGTTGGACCTCAGCACTGCTAAAAAGGTTGAAAGCCTACAGTGGGAAGCCTCCTTCCTCTCTCTGGCTGGACAGACTCTCAAACAACTACTATTCATTCATTAGAACTTGAATTAGCCACACCACCACACATACACACACACATACACACATAACATACACACACCCACAAAGCCTTCAGGAAAAATGACTGTACAGTATAAATTTTGACACTGATTACCGGCCACCCCCAGGAAGCCTTTGAGCCCTTAGGCCAGGCTTGAGACATAGCAAGACATGCAATGCTGAGGACAATCAGGGTTCTGCTATGGAGTCTCTGCCAAGTGCTGGGCACATCTGATTGCGTTTAATCATCACACAAATCTTACAAAGCCAGAAGGTTTGTAGCTTTCTTTGGTGCTCTGAGCCTATGGATCACTTTTCAGAATAATGCTTTTAAATGCATACCCACAATAATAACAATTGCAAAAGAAACCAATTAGTCTAAAATACAATTTTCATAAAATTAAAAAGCTTCCGGGGCCTCATTATTAATGCATTAAATATCAAGAGCTAGCAGCAAGCCTAAAGAACGGTGGTAAATCTGCAGCACACAAATGTAGATGCTACCTAGAGAGACCTCTGCAGCAACTGTAAGGTAGCCTGGGAACAGCTGTTCTACGGTGACAAAGACGCCAGGTGCTAACACATGCTGCTTACGCTCAGAATCAATGGAGATGCTAAATTTCAGCCAGAGACCAGTGAAAATAAAAATGATTTCTTCTTATACCAAACAATAGGTTCCTCTGTTTCATCCACAATGGTCCATTATCCAGGTAAATCATTTTGTCCCTGATTTGCACATGAAGAAACTACTTCAGAGAGACTAAGTAACCTTTCAAAGACCATGCGGTTCTCAGAAGTGGTCCACTCCTCCCACTTGTTCTGGTTTCACCAGCGGTGCTTACCAATTTTTAATGAGCATGCTGCCAATCACTTGGAAACCGTGTTCCAGTGGATAAGCCTGGCTCACCCCAAGAGGTTCTGTCTCAGCAGGTCTGCCTAGCGCGTGGGATATTTGTATGAGAGTCTGCATTTCTGATTTGCCCACTGTGATCCTATGCTGCTGAGCTAGGGGCGTACTGCATTCTCCGATAGTTCTGCAGGGAATCCCACGGAAAAGAGACGATCGCTTTGGGCATGTGGTACTGAGTCAAGCTGCCCGTAGAGTTGCATCTGCAGTGTAGACTTTGTTCTCGTTCTCCCCAGATATCTCCTCTTCATCTTTGAGGATGCTGCCGCTTTAGGCTTCCATCTCATCTCGTTTTAGGCTGGTCTCGCTTGGGAGAAAATATTGGAGAAGGAAAAATCCCATTGATTAGTCAGTTAGGTCTTGAAGATACCCACGTCTATCTTCCTGGAGATAGCTGAGGAGTCTCTCTCAAACTCCCCATCAACCCCAAGCCCAGCTACCTTGGGATCTGAGCCACTGAGGAGCTGGTGCAGAGAGCCCTGCTCTCTGCTCTGGACTCGAGTCTAGTCCAGTGGTGTTTAACCTAGGCTGGGCAGGGGAACGAGGAAGGAGCATGGAATGAGACATGTGTCTGGCTCCACCCTGGAGGGCTGGACACTCTGCCTTGGCTTTAGGATTTCTAAACCAGATGGTTACAAGACACAGCCAAGAATCACTTGTTCAGTAAAAGAGAATCAGCTGTGCTCATGGCTGTGGCAGGCCAGCCCATGCCAGATGCTGTTTGGTGGCTCATGTGCAGTACTTCCCAACCTCACAGCCATCCCAAGTGGGTGATCTTAGGTCTACCCTCAGAGCACGGGTAACTACAGCCACGGAACAAGCAAAAATTGAAATCCTTGTCAGTCTGTCTCCTGAACCGAAATTCTCAGAATTCTGCCCTTTCCTAACGAGACATGACACAGAAGCCGTACATTTTCTGACCCCGAGATCTAATGCTTTCCTTTTCACTTAGCGTTGATCATCTTTGGGGTGATCAAGTGCTTTAAAGATGCTGCAAGCCCGGAAGCCCCCCTGGGGCCACACCCACAGCAGGCTTCAGATCTAAGTGTCTTTTTCTAGCAAGAGCTCAGGTCTCTGTGACCGAGATGACTCCTCCCTATCTCTCCGGATGCCTACTTGGCGTCCTAAGTGTAACATGACAGGTGACAAATGCTGAGAGAAGCAAGGAGGTCCTTGGCTGTGCTTGCGCTGGAACAAATGACTATCCTGAGTCGCTTAATAAATTACCAGCTTCCAATTTAAAGTGCGAGCAAGGACTTCGGGAGCTTGGGCTGAAAGGCACGGGAGCGAGCTTGGCCCTGGCCTGGGAGATGGCGAAAGGAAAGAGACTTTGGGGTTAGACTCTGGGAAGCGAGCCCACTCTTCCCTTTTTGATTGTGTGACTGTGAAAGGTGGTTTGGCCCTTGAGCCCCACTTTGTATGAAATGAGGTTAAAAATAGCTAACAGTCTTGTTAGGATAAAAGAAAGGACATGAACAATGGTACCCGCAGCAGGCTCTCCTTGACTGATGGTCACCACTATCTCCTGATCGCTATAAACCTGCTTGTGACTTTCTGCCGGTAAGCGGGCATTCTGACCATTAGCACTGGTAACTCCGTCATTTTAGAAAAGACGTGTGTTTCTTGCAATGTTGTTGTCATTTCAGAGATCTGCATGTTTGTCTCCAGGCATTTCGTGGAAGACAAATCCCCAAGGCCCGGTATGTACTAAAGGGACCTCCCTGAATACAGGATGGCTGTGAAAAGGATGTTGGAGTTGACTCGGTGGTCATCTGTTATTCTTTTAGAATTTGCTGACTTCTGTTGTAATATTTGAGCAATATCTGAGATGTCAAATAAACCCGAACAGGGAAATCTTTAAGCATGGCAGCTAAAAGGAATATTTTTGAAAAGCAACTGTGCACAGGGGGGAAAGCCTAGCTCCTTACCATGCGGACAGTTGCCTGAGGTCCACGCCATTATGTCAGGGATCCAAAAGCCAGCTGACAAGATTGCCGCCAGATCACAGTTAGCAGAGAGTGGCCAGGGTTTTGCAGTGACTTCCTGACTGTTCCTATGAGAGCATCTAATTCAAGGCTCAGGCCTTGTCCCCACAAACCAGAGTCGCGTATCGGTTCGAGACGACTAGCATCGGAGCTCCTTCAGGCTGTAGGGTTATTAGCGTCAGCTCTGAGAAAAGCTGCCATCTTTTACATATTTTACAAGACGAATCACAAAATCCGCAGATAAGTCTTGATTGGGCCACAGCGCCTGCACTGGTTCAAGCCAGACAGAGTTTCAGAACTGGGGTGGGGAGTGGTCTGATCTCTCATCCCTCAGAAGCTATTTCCAGTTGACAACCTCTTGCCAAGGAAAGGCTGGTTCTCGCCAGTGGAGTCTCCCTGGATGTACAAACCACCTTTAAGGACGGAGTCACGCCCAGAAGTAGGTGGCCAACACAAAACAAATTTAACTGGGGTTTTCAGATTTTTTTTTTTAAATCTTACCTGTCTTTTGCTTGTACATTATGGTTTCCAATTTGCATTCTTTGGGATTTTGTTTGTGTGTGTGTGGAGGGGTGAATGGGGGATTCTTGTGCTTTTTCACTATTTTTTTCAGGTTTGGTTGTGGGGTTATTTTGTTTGTTTCATAAAGAAAAAGAGTCATAAAGAAAAAATGTCATAAAGACTGGGCTGGAAAAGAAGCTTTCACCCTGTCAGTATGGAAGGACTTCAGCCTGGGGCCTGCACAGTTCTCGACACACCACCGACTATGTGCTTAACATCGGCAAACTCACCTAAGAAGCTCCAAACAGGAAGCGTTTCTGTAGTGCCCACGGTAGATGTAAGTGGACTTCTCAGCCACTTGCAACATGGAGAAAGATTGGCTAGAAATAAAAACCCAAATCCTAACTAAAACTGAAAAGCCCCAACCCGGAATTCTGTAGTTGGATCTGTGTGAGGTGCTTCCCCATGGACAAGAGACCGGGTTAGGAGCAGCGTGGTGGGTGGGACATGCCTGTAATCCCAGCACTCTGTAAGCTTGGGCAGAGATCCCAAACACTCAAGGACAGTTTGGACTACATAGCCAAACAGAGCCAAAGAACACGTATGTGGAGACAGTGTTTTAACACCAGCAATTCTGCAGACACAGAAGCCAACCCGGCTGTGCTTCCCAAAGATGCACAGAGGGCCTTGAACTAACACCTTCTGGGCTGGCTGGCTTTGTGTGAGCCTGACACAAGCCGGAGTCATCTGGGAACAGGAAACTTCAAAGGAGGAAATGCCCCCTCCCGCGCCAGATTGGGCTGTGGGCAGGTCTACGGCACATTCTCTTGATTGATGATTGATGGAGAAGGGTTCACCTCACTGTGGACTGTGCCACTCTGGGTTGGTGGTCCTGGGTGCCCTAAGAAAGCAGGCTGAGTAGGCTCTGAGGAGCAAGCCCGTGAGCAGCACTCCTCCATGATATTTGCATGAGCTCCTGCCCCAACTTTCCTCAGCAATGGAGTGAGACTTGAGAGCTGGAAGCTGAGATAAACCCTTCCCTCCCCAAGTTAGGTATTTATGATTATGATGGGGTTTGTTGTTGTTGTTTTGGTTTGGTTTTGGTTTATTGAGACAGGGTTTCTCTGTAGCTTTGGAGCCTGTCCTGGAACTAGCTCTTGAGATCATGCTAGCCTCGAACTCACAGAGATCCGTTTGCCTCTGCCTCCTGAACGCTGGGATTAAAGGCATGCGCCACCACTTTCCGACTTAGTTCTGATGTTTTTTATCACATCAATAGAAACCCTAACTAGACACACTTCTTGAGGGGTCCAGAACATGCCATGTGTCTCCCTTAAACCTTTCTCATCAATCTGTGACTCACTTTCCTCAGACAGGTGAATGATGAAATAAAGGTTTTCTTTTTTCTTTTTTTTTTTCCACTTCCAAAAAGTGAAATAAAGCATCTGTTTGAGCTGGGTGGAAAGTGCAACACACGCTTGGGTCAGCAGAAATCATCACCCACTGCGTGTGTGTGTGTGTGTGTGTCTACCCACTGCTTCAGGGGCCACCAGCACAAAACAATAAAGAAGGCCAAACACAGCCAGGGTTGAGGAGAAAACAAGGACTTCTTAGAAAGAAAGATTTTCCTGCCACTATGGAGCCTGCCATGATACCCCAAAGGACACGACTAGAAGCACTCTCTTAGGCTTAACTGTCTCTGGAAGACTGTAGGGATGGGGAGACACGAACTCATGGAAAGCAAGTCAGCTGGCACCATCTATTCCAAAAAGTCAGTGCCCTCGTCAGTAACTGGAACACTGACAATCTACAAAACCCCTTTTGGTTGATCAGTTTGTCCCCTAGGCCAATTTGTACCACAGCAATTTCCGTTGTCACTGGTGAGCAAGGCTTGGCACAGTTGCCAGCTGACCTACCGCTGACCTCCACTAACCAGGTGCTCAGAGATTTCTGGTCAGTTAGGGCAAGGGACAAATTTGTCTGCGAACTGTTCTTTCCCTAGGAGTAACTGTCCACCAGGTTGTGAAGAAAAAATCCCCTACTCCCATGACCCTGTAGAATGCCGAAGGCCCTTAGACCTGCTGAGAGCCCTCACGCAGAGACCTTGCAGGTGAAGCTGGAGTAGCCTGAGAGGATTTCTGAGCCACACAGCAGAGCTGAGGATCTGTCCTTTAGCTCTCTTTGCCCTGTTTAAAAAAAAAGTCAGTTAAAAAAAGAAGGAATGGAGTAATATGTTCAATGTCTATGGATCTCTCTCTATAGTACATGGATTTTGAGCAAAAATTTCAAACAAACAATTCCTTCACTTTTATCTGTTTTCAGGTCCTCTGATTTTCCTCTTCACTAAAAATCAACCCCCACCCATATCAGATTGCTACTTGGTCTCACATCACAGTAATGTGGTATATCTGTACAGAAAATTGGTGTTCCTTACACAAATCCCATGTATAAAAACATGTTCACCATGTGGTTCTGTGTTTTGCTTTGAATTTATCAGACTCCCATGAATAATGTATTCCTCCACTGTCAAAACAAATCCAAGCTCCTACTTTATCCCTTCATGTCATGTTAGCCCAACGACAACATCTTTCCCCCTTCCTTGATGGATGTGGATACAGAAACGCATGATGGCAGCGATAAGCCCTTCCCAGGCTGTGTAAATCCATGGTGAATGTGATTGCAAGGATGTGTGTGTTTTGAGAGGCAAAGTATATATCCATGCAAGTACACGCTTCCACGTACACACGCACAAGGCATGAGATGAAGGGAAGGCCAAAAAGGAGAAACAGGGCCTGAGCAACGGCTCAGCAGTTAAGAACACTTGTTGCTCTTGCAGGGAGTCTGGGCTCAGTTCCTAGCGCCTACACAACAGCTTAACTGTCTGTAACTCCAACTCCATGGGACCTAACACTGTCTTTTGGCCCGGCGGTGGTAGCACACACCTTTAATCTCAGCACTTGAGAGGCAGAGGCAAGGGGATCTCTGTAAGTTCGAGGCCAGCCTGGTCTACAAAGCAATTTCCAGAACAGGTTCCAAAGCTACCCAAAGAAACTCTGTCTCAAACAACCACACAACACACACATACACGAGAAACAACCGTGGGTACTCTCCTTTTGGCTGAGAGATGAGCAGTTGGCCTATTCTCTTTCTGAGATCCACTTGTGTAGACATATTTATTAATACATTCCGGGGTGACAGCTCCGTTGTGTCAGCATTTCTGTTACCACAGTGCCTATGTGTGAAATTCTGTGTGTAGTCAAAACTGCTGAGGGCTAACAAACGGTAGAAATACCTGAGACAAGAAACAAGGAAACAGACTCAGGAACAAGATGCTTTACTTGGGTTGCATTACCTTTGAAAACAGTTAAGAACCCAAATTTTAAGGTATTCTTGGACAGATTTCTATTCTGCTGGTCCTGAAAAGTAAAAACCCAAGTTTTAATAATAGCTTTTAAGAAAACACACGTTTCAGGTATATGGCCCCTTGAGGCAGGGTCTTGCTATGGAGCCCAGGGTGGTTGAACACTCATCCCCATCAGCATCCTGAGTCCTGGAATTATAGGATGCAACAGGGCCTGGCTTTCACAGTTGCCTTTAGAAAGAACCAGTCAATAACTTGTCTGCAGGGACGCCTATCCTGAGCATCTCATGAACTACAAGGAAGTTAAAATAGATAAAAAGGCTCATACAGTCTTTTAATAAAGAGCTCACAATGTAGATGGGATTATGTAATACACAAGGTATTCTCCAAGAGTTCTACAACAGAAAAATTGAGTATAAATTCAATTTTGGCAGGTAAGACTTTATTTTAACTGTATTGGGAAAAAACTATATTGATAGATGCATCATACAGTTTATCCTTATGATGTTTAAAGGAAAGCAAACGGAAGAGTGTTCCGCTTCAGTTCTTTAAAGTTTAAAATAAAAATGTTTTGTGGTCCAGAAAAAAAAATAGTATATATTTCACATTGGTTTTTTTTAATCCCGATTTTTTTTTAGGGGTGTTTGTGGGGATACAGGAATATAGTCTATAAGTGAGTCTAAAGTGGAATAGCGGAGAAGGCAAACTGAACAGCCCAGTACCAGGAAGCCAATGAACAAAGCGTAATTCAGATCAGTGTGGGGCTGGTTCATTAGGGAAGGCTGTGTCTGTGTGTGCATGCTGCTCTTCTGCACGGCTGCCCAGTACAGCATCTGAAAATAGCCTAAGAGAGGAGACCCGGCAGACAGAATCTCCTATCTCACCACCAAGAATGAACATTATTATGTCATCTCATTCTGCCCGAGAGGCATGGAAATAAAAATAGAAACATGTACAAACTCACCTCTGGAACATCCATGCTCACAAAACTAAACAGCGAAGGCACCGATAACTCAGGATGACACCAATGAGGTGGCTGTGGGATGTGCTTACTTTTGAGCCCAGGTGTGGTGGTTTGGGTAAGCATGGCCCCCATAGGCTCATGGATTGGAATGCTTGGTAACCAGGTGTAGCACTCTGTGACAGGATCAGGAAGTGTGTCGTCAGGGGTGGCCTTTGAGGTTTCTAAAGCCCACGCCAAGCCCAGTGTTGCTCGTTCATCTCGCTGCCTGTGATCCGATGGAGACCTTGCAGCTACTTCTCCAGCACCATGTCTGCCTGTATGCCACCATGCTTGTCCCATGATGACAATGAACTAAACCTCTGAAACTGTAAGCAAGCCCCAATTGAACATTATTTTTTTTTAAAAAAAAAATAAGAGTTGCCTTGGTCATGGTGTTTCTTCATAGCAACAGAACACTGACGAAGATATTAGGTGTAAACTAATACTCAAGGAGTTCACATTTCTGCTATGAATACTGGACACCTGAGTCAGAAATCATTTCATCTTTTGATTACACCTGATGCAAACAGTTAAGGGGTTAATGTCAAGACAGTCTCAGACTGATGGCTAATGCTCCATAGATTCTACTCTTAGAGTGCAAGTGCAATTTTGACTTTGGAGTAAAAGCACAGCATGGGCATAAACTCAGTTTTAACCTTTGTTGTGTTGCAGTGTTGACTGGACTCAGGACCTTCTACATGGCTTGGAGGGGCTCGAGCACCCACCTGCATTCACACCCAAAAAACACTTTTAAAATTTAAAACAAAAGCACCCAGCTGCCCTAAGTTCTCTTCTTGTTTAAGTTCTCAACCCCCAACCAGTTTGCCCATGGCCTCATAGCTCCTTTCAATAAATTCGATCTTGTTTTGTTAATTTCCTGAGCTCCCTCTTTTTCACCCAGCCAGAGGCTTTCCTTTTGTGGCGTGTCTTCAACACTTAGTTCTGGCTGTTCTCCTCATGTGCTCTTACCAGAATGTACCAAATGAATCTCAACAGGGATCCCTCCAGCTCTGAGTCGGAGAGACTCACACTGCTCAGCTGACCCTTTCTTTACAGCTGAGACTGTGCTGTGTGTAACGAGAACATTGCAAGCCGTGGGGCAGTTACCCACGACACTAGATTCTTCCATACATAAGCCCATTTCGCATTCATGATCCAGGTCACGAGAATGAGCCCGAAGTGAAGAAAACCCCATCAATCTCACTGTTTCTCACACACTTGTGGCATTGTTTCAGCAACATTGAGACAAACTGGATTGAGATCCTACTTCCATCTTTAAAAAAGAATGGCAATCTTGAAAGAGATTCTACATTCCCCTCGAGCCTTTGTTTCTTCAACTGTAAAATGAAAAAAAAAAATAGTCATCCCTGTCTCTCTTAGGTTAACTCTGAAAATGAAAAGATAATGGGGGTAGATGTCAGGACCCACCTGTTGGGAGCTGTAGATCTCTGGCCTCTTGACTTTCTTTGCCTGCTGGAGTGAACTGAGTAAAACACCTGTGCCTGCAGCTGAAAGATCCCGAGAGCTGGGCGTGGCTAAGGATCCCTATATAAGCTGCTCCTGTGTATAATAAAACTTGGCATTCTTGTATCAAGGATGACCCGTGTCTGTGTCTATGTATTTTTAAGTCTCAAGCTTAGTTCCCGGCTTGTGTACCGTCTTGTAGTAGCATGGGTGCTATAGGACCAGTCAGGACATTTGGGTTTTTACAGCCACCTTTTCGGGGTGACTCTGGTATGATCCCCGCTGTGGCAGGATCATATGTTCCAGGGTAGGGGTGTGAGGATTAGAAACATTAGGTAAGAGGAAAAGCGATAAGAAAGAAACACAGAAACACAGGATAGTAACAGGAGGGCAACTCAGTGAATCCTGAATGCTGAATCTTCACTCGAGTTTATTTTCCATATACTTTTACACCCCAGTGCAAAAGTGGGGGAAGAAGGCAAAAGACTGCTTTAACAGGCACAAAGGATAACCAGAACAGTTTCAATACTTGAGACATCAAGTCATTAATTCCTGAGAAAAGCATTTAATGTCTGGGGCAGTGAACACACCCTAGACCCAGTGACCTGCAGGCAGCCACTCCCTAAGTCAAACCTATTTTAAAAGGAGCAGAAGTACTTGAAAACTTTGACCTTTAGTCAGGGTGAAGTGGATCTACCTCTGCGGGCCACCTTGACGTCCAAAACACCAAGTAACCACACCCTAGGTCAGGGTCTCTTGTTCTGTAGCCACACCTGTTGTCAACAACTTTGACAGAGGAAAAATAAGCTCAGACTCTCCGACCTTCAGATAAGGTGGTATAAGCTTACATTTTTGGGTTTCCACAGGTAGAATGTTTGCAAAGGTATTCAACAAATATTAGGTATAATCAAAATAGTTTGTGGGGCTGGAGGGGTCAGAGGTTAACAGTATTTATTGCTCTTGTAGAGAACCTGGGTTTGGTTCCCATTACCTACACAGTGGCTCATAACCATCCCTAACTTCAGTTCCAATTATTTTGATCTCCTTAAGTACCAGGCATGCATGAGGTACATAGACATCCATGCAGACAAAACATTCATACACATAAACTACCTAAAAACAAACATATCAATAAAAAGCTTGTGAAAATTAAGTGGTTTCTTGGCTTTTACAAAGTTAGAGCTTAGGAGATGCCAGCTCAGATTTCAGTGTTGAAGGTGCTGCTGGGTACTGCTGACCAGACCACAGCAGGAGAGGTTAGCATGGCAGGAAGAGAACCAAACATGACTTTAACGAACTTGCATTTTAATTGAGCAAGAACTTTCATTTTTTTAAAAAAATCTTATATATATAATATTTTGCTCAGCAACAATAAAAGGAAAAAAGAAGCACTCAACTGGGAACAAAAGCTACTCAGCTCATAAAAATCATTAGAAGGAACATTTTCTTTGTCTACCATGCCTAGCAATTTTGCTTGTAGGCAGCGATTCAGATCACTAAGATTCTACCTATAAAAATGAGGTCAGAGAACCCGTTCAAAAGTTCCAGCTAATAAATTATACTGGTAGAAATTTTAATTTCCTAATGTGTGTAACTACACAAAAAATAAAATTTTGGCCCATAATTCACAAAATGCTTTTGATAACTAGTTGATACTGACCTACTAATAATAGCTAGGCTCCTTGGGTTGCCCTTTCGTTAGAAAGAAGGAAGGATGCTGATGATGCACACCTCTCGGTCAAATCCTCCTGTAGTCCGGAGGCCTGCATTGGGGAAGAGTTGAGGGAGTGAGCAGACTCCCTGGTCTCAACAGCTCACCCTAAGTTGACTGAGTCACAGAAACCTCTTATTTGTGACATTAAGGATCTGGCTGATTCATCTGTTCCCACAAATGTCATTAAACTATTTTAAGCTAATTATGAAATGTGCTGAAGATAAATCGCAGAAAGCTGTTTTCTGTATTCAAGGTTTCCCATGACAACCAAAAAATTCTCCCACACAGGCATGGAATCTTCAATGGCCTTGTTGGGTAATCATAAGTAACACAATTCTTGGATTTTCTTGTTAACAGAAAAAAGTATGTGGCAAAAGTCACCCATGTTTCAAAGTATGTCTTCTACTTAGTCTGAACATTTGCATTTTAAGAATGAATGTATTTTGTGCTGGTGGCCATGTCAGAGGGGCAGCAGGGGATCAGTCCACAGGAATTCAAGACACTGGGGGTTGGTTGACTCTCAGACAGGTAAGGCCGCAGGAGCCTTGGCCCCAAAATGTCTCTTGCTACTGCTGTATCTTCACGTGTTGGTTGCTGCATTTTTCTCTGCTATCTGGCATGCTGTGAGTGGGTGAGGGGAGATCCCCTTGTCTTTAATGAGGTATGATTACCTCACGGGAGTGTCCCATTCTACTAGTTGTTTTAATTTGTGGATTATTATGAAGATGATTTCTTCCTAAGATGTACTGTTTAACTGAAGCGATGATTTTATACAATAATAGTTTATATAGGATTTTGATGATTGAGGGCCTTTAAAAAAATAGAGCGAGGGATTGCGCTAGAGGTTACCTTAGTGGAAAAACTAATATAGGAAAAAAAAGAAAGATTTGGTGTTGCCCCCACCCCTGATCAAACAGGGCCTGCAGAGGATAGAAAAACAGAACAAGGCAATGTCACACGGCTAGTTTCTCTTGAGGAGTCGTATAGACTGCGGCTTAGGTTAATAATTAAGAAAAACGATTGCATCCCATAAGCTAAATTAGCTCAAGTTCTTTTAATCTTAATGTTGGAAGATGTGTTCACAGATTTCAATGTGCACTGTAGCTAAAACAAAGCTTTAAAATATGACTTACGGCTAGATTAAGATGTTTTTGTTAATAGCTTTGAGGTGAAAAGCCTTGGGAAACAATCTGGAGTTTGGGAAGGCACAGAGTTGAGGGAAAGACTCATTACGGTTAGTGAACAAGAACAAAGCAGCCCAGTTCTTATTGACTGCTGTACCTTTCTTGCTGATTGGCTGGTGATCAAAGATGATGATTAATTCCTTGTACCCGTTTCTGCTCTCAGCTTCCTGGCCGTTGATGAGTGGGTACGCACCCTGAGGATTTAAAGTAGAGATGACTGATTGTTTTTCATATCTAAAAGTTTAGGACTACGATTCTTTTAAGATTGTTTATAAGATCACCTTTTGAGATAAGATATAACATGATTGATACTTTCTTTGTAACTGCACAAGGCAGCCTGCCAGTAAAAGAACCGGTTGGGAAAAATACTTTGCTTGCTTACACTCTGTTAATCTATAACAAGTTGCTTGGATATGAACATATATAGAATATGAACATTATCTTGGGATAATTTGTTTTTCGTCTATAATATGTAGGATGTTTAATCATGTAAGGGAAATGGGAAACATGTTTTTTTAACCTGTAATTCATTATAACCATTCACTTGAAAAGAAGAATGTAACTACTTCAAATTTCTATATTGCTGGAAAGATTGTGTTAATTAATAAACACTAAGCGAGAAATGGACAAGCACAGAGAAAGACCTTAAGAGTCTATGTGTGGCTTCCCCCATTTTTGCCAGCCCCATAGAATGAAGTTTTACTCCCTCAGATAGGAAATCAAGTTGAGTGGTGGATAGTCCACGGACTCTGTGGGCTCCCTTCAGACTCCACGCTGGTCCTCAAGGTGCCGATAATTTTGCACCTTTACCCATCTTGGTGAAACATATTACTATGTAAAACTTTGGTTTTAAATATTGTTCAAACAAAACACAGGATATGCTCTGAGGGCTAAAAACAAAACAAAGCACAACGCCTGCTACATTTAACATTCTTTTTCTCTAACTAAATGATCCACCTTTTCTATTACACTGCGGATTGGCACCACTAAGAATAATCGAATCGGCTTTTCCAGCCTTACCTCGTAGGGCTAATTGTAAACCTGTAATCATGTTAGTAGTTCTCCAGGTCCTCATGCTTTAGCTATAGCTAAGGGTTTCAGAGAGCAGAGTGCCCTTTCAAGTTCCAGCGACTGCCCTGAAATCACGATTTAGTAAATTAGATACATTTTGGACTCAAACATTTAAAGTCCCTTGACATTGAAACAGTCCCCAATTCTTCTAAAGCGAGGGCATATGCAAAACCACAAAGAAGAGAACTTCAGCTCTGTTCACAGATCCCATGCCATCATGACGGTTAGTTATACCTTTCTGTGTAGGTTGGGGCAGAGAGAGAGAGTTAGACTAACATCACCGAAGTCTTTAGAAGTATAATATTACAATGGAATAATGTGGCAAAGCACCAGCTTCAGAATGTACAAATTCCCTCCCCTTCGAAGGGAATGAAGAGCAAGGCCGCATGTTTTTTATTGCTGCACACTTAATGACAGAAGGACAGATTTGGTCAATGGGAAGCAGGACGATGTTCCACGTTCTTCTGTAGGACTTTAGTGCTTTGCAGTTTGTTTCCCTTGGGTATGGTCCTTCAGCATCACTTAAGTTTGGTGAATGATAGTAGCAAGTTCTTTGCTTCAATTATTTTTCCTGCTAAGTAACCAGATCCACCTGGGAGAACAAAGAGAAAAAAATCGTTAAAGCTTATGTCATTACTGACATTTTAAAAATTCAATACAGGAAAAAAAACCAACAACAACTATATTTCAGGTATTTTCTCACGCATTTTTCATCTGACAATCTATTTTATATGTTTACCCGAAATCAAAATAGCACAAATTAAACTTATTTAGTTAAGCATTACAGATACCCATCAGTCAAAATGCAAAAATATAAGCTACATATTTTGGAGATCGGCCCTCTTTCAGATGTGGGGTTGGTGAAGATCTTTTCCCTTTCTGTAGGCGGCCACTGTCTCATTGACCATGTCCTCTGCTTTACAGAAGCTTTTCAGTTTCAAGAGGTCTCATTTATTAATTGTCAATCTCAGTCTCTGTGCTACTGGTGTTATATTCAGGAAGTAGTCTCCTGTGCCAATGTGTTTAAGGCTACTTCCCACTTTCTGTTCTATCAGGTTCAGTGTAACTGGATTTATGTTGAAGTCTTTGATCCACGTGGACTTGAGTTTTGTGAAGGGCAACAGACAGGGATGTGTTTGCATTCTTCTACATGAGTTATCAGTTGAAAACACTTACTGGTTATATAGTTACCATACAGACATTTGGCCAGAATATTTTCAAAATTAAATGTATGATTAACTAAACAAAATAAGACTGTTTCTTTATAGTTATATCTTAGAAGCAATAAATGTTACCTTTAAGAAGGAGGTAAATTCATCTAAAAAGGTCTTTTCATGTCTCATCATAATTTCACAAAATAAACACTAGTTTAAAAGACAAATATATAGTATGTAGTGCTAAGAATCACACTTGCTAAGATAAATGAACTACCACTAAAAATAATGTTAGAAGAAATTCTCTCTGTTCTCTGGAATGATTCTATTACAACATTTACAATGTATTCTTGGATTTGCAATACCCTCAAAAATTAAGTCAGTTCTTTTTTTAGAGCTCTTTGCAATGAATTATTTCTAATGCAAACAGCAAATTGAGGTGAATTTCAAATACAAAATCATTATGATCATAAGGATTGATTATTTGACACATAAAAATACCCCCAGACTGTCACGTTAAAGTCGCACACCATAATCCTAATTTCTATCCTACAGCACTGCCACTGCTCCATGCTTGAGCTCACAGGCAATCACACTTTCTAGTCTGTTTTTATTTTGTACTTTTCTCTTAAGTACAAACTATCTACATCTGAATATCGTAATGCCTCACAACTTTTAAACAACAAAAGTATTTAGACAGCACAGCTAGGAAGTGTCCCGGCTGCACTCAGGTCTCCTATTGCTATATCCCCATCACTTTAGGAAGGAAAAGGCAAGCAGGGAAAACACATCAACAAATCAACAAACATGGGGCTGCAGTACAGCCAGAAGAAACAATATTTTGTTTCTGCCTTTGACGATGCCACTGACACTTTCATATCAAATTATGAAACATGATAAACATTTAAGGAATATATCACACAGTGACCTTGAATACACAGTGAGAATTACAAAGGAAGATTTCTATAAGTAAGAACCCTATAAGTAAGATTTCATGATTATCTCTAAAAGTGACCTCAGAACATGCAAGGCTTATCCTTGTCAACTGCTTAAATGTTTGAATTAGCAAGGAGTTGCCAGGTACTTTGTGTGCTCTAAAAAAATATTAAATTATTAACTGATTTCATCTATAACCTTTAATTGATCAATATACATTCTAAATATTTAAATTTTAAGCCACTATGGGTTCATAAAAGAAAATGAATAAACAAACAAAATAGAGCACACAAGAGTAAAAATTTTATTAAAATCTTAAGAGTAAAAATCTTACATTTGTGGATTATCTAATATGGTTTATTTGTTTAAAAAGCAGCAACCCAGTAGATGTTGGTTAAAGGAGACTTTGTTTTTAAATAATCTAAAGATTCACAGCAATAACAACAAAGTGAGTGTTCAATGCTAATTATGACAGGAGAACAGCTGTAAGGCAAAGGCAGAACAGATCTCACGGTGTCCTAAGTTAGTCTATGGGATTAAACAAGGAGATTTAGATGTTGTACACATCTAATATCTTAAGATCAGAACATATAAAGAAAACACTGTCACAACCAAAAAGAAAAATACATACTCCATAATTATGGGAGGTTTAGCACACATCTCAATAATTCACTGGACAACTAGAGAAAGAATAAAACACCAACATAAATACCATGATGAGCAAACGTGATTGAGCTGATGCTCACAGAACATCTCACCAGACAAAAGCAGAATAACACTTTAAAGCTGCAAACTTAGAACACCTAGTCTCCGCAAACTCAAAACCATCAAAATCAGCAAGTGCACTCTGTGGACAGTGACCAGCCACGCTTAGAAACCAAGGGTTCTGAAAATATCATACATCATTTATATATATTTCAATTTCTAGTAAATTCATTTGTTGTATTTTCCAACAGTCACCAGAGCTAGTGAGACGGCTCAGAGGTGACGAGCTCTGGCTGCTCACCCGAGCCTCGGGTCTGTTAGCTCCAGCTCCAAGACACCCGATGCCTCTGGCCGCTCTGCAGGCTGCTGCACTTGCATGCACATACCACATACAGACTCAAATGCCCTCACATAGTCAAAAAGCAAAAATAGGTTTTAAAAGTCACTGAAGAAAATGCAAGTCATATACAGTATAGTACTTGAACAGTACTGACACACGATTCCACAGCCGTAGATCTATGATAGAAGCCAACATTCTAAGAGGGCCTCAATGTTTAGATAATTCACAAAAAGATAGCACAGAGTAAATCAACATTCAAGACAAAGACTCAACAAATTCAAAGGTTAGGTTTTTTTTTTTTTAATTGTTTTGGTTTTTCAAGACAGGGTTTCTTTGTGTAATAGACCTAGCTATCCTAGAACAAGCTTTGTAGACCAGGCTGGCCTTGAACTCACAGAGATCTGCCTGCCTCTGCCTACCAAGTGCTAGGATTAAAGGCGTGCGCCACCACTTAGTGGTCAGTTTCTTTTAAAACAACAAAGATTAAAAAAAAAAAAAAAAAAAAAAAAAAAGGGCCCTTGAGAGTGAGATAGTTCCGCAGGCAAAGGTACAAAGGCACGTGCTGAGATGGTAGAAAGGACAGACTACCACAAGCTGCCCTGAGCTCCACACATGTGCCATGTTACATGCGGGCACACTCTCCTCTCTCTCTCATGCAACATAAACATGAAATAATAACTTAAAAACAACCAATCACTTTCATGATAAAGTGAAAATTTTAAATGAAAAATAATTTCCAGGAAAAACATGGCCTATCACAACCAATAAAAAAATATGAAAAATCAAAAGCATACCATCCATTTAAAGAACTGAATCTGTAATTAAATGCCTAGCCAAAATTTTATCAACAAATCCAAGCCCTGCCAAAAACCATCAAACCAACCAACGAGCCTAAACAAAAAGATGAATAGGAGCACATATTCATCTTTTCCCGTCCCAGGGTTACCTCTGATAACAAACTCTGACAGATACCACAAGAAAGGAAACCACAGACCAGCACCTCTGACTAGCATAGACACTATGCTCCCTTATCCAGTCAGACAAAATATCATGACCAAGGTAGGCTTTAATCAGAAGAGCAAGATTGTCTTTAACTAACATCCGAAATTTAAGCAATGTAACTAACTACTCAACGCATTAACAGATGAAGAAAAGCATACGATCCTCTCAGCAGACACAGACTATTCGAAACGCCTTAGGAATAAACTTTTAATGAACTAAGAATAGACAGGAGTGTGTTTTGTGTGCTAAAACCACCAGAAACACAGTCAGTGGCATTGTTAGTGGTGAAAGACAGGAAGGTGGATCTGAGGTAAGGACAAGAAAAGGACGGTGGACATCATTGCTGTTGTACCCACCACATGGGAAGGTCTTGCCATTGTGGCATTTTCTGCCCCACCTCTCACTAACCCAAAAGGAATAAAGACCAAAAAGAAATGGTCACTGTTTATAAATGACACCAACTACTCCACAGAAAATCCAAAATTATCTAAAGACAAATCACTGCTTTTTATAAATAAATCCAAAAGTTGATGGGTAGAATATAAAAATATTTCAAAGTCAGCATTTCTGTATTCTAATAACAATAACTTCACAATAATTTCGGAACCATGACAATTTATCACAGAAGAACTACAGTTCTAGGGTGCAGAGGCGGCTCTGTCAGTTACAAGCATTTGGTGTTTTTCCAGAGGGCACAAACTCAGTTCCCAGCACCTCCCTTAGGCAGTTCCCAGCCCTTTGTAACTACAGCTCCAGGGATCTGATGCCTCCGGCCTCCATGGACGCTTGCACTCATGTGTGTATTCCCACACGCACACAAACACCTATACATAATTAAAAAAAATCAATCTTCATCTAAGGATTGAGGCTCTAGCTCAGTGGCAAAGGACCAGGTTAGCATGTACAAAGTCCTGGGCTCAATCCCAACACCTTTAAAACAAAGAAGGCAGAACTAATACTGGCAATAAACATGCTAAATCACAGATATGACAAACACAAACACTGTAAAACTGAAACAAAGGTGATCTAAACAAATGATCCTGTTAAGTCAATGATAACTAAGCTATAATACATTTAACCCCAGAAAATGAATACAGAGTACGGGGCTAGAGAAGTGGTTCTCAACCTGTGGGTAGCGACCACTCTGTGGAGTGTGGGGGTTGAACGACCCTTTCACAGGGATCACCAAAGAGCATTGGAAAACACAAATATTTACATTATGATTCATAACAGTAGCAAAACTATAGTTATGAAATAGCCAGGAAAGTAATTTTATGGTTGGGGAGGTCACCACAACAAGAGGAACTGTATAAAGGGTATTAGGAAGGTCGAGAACCACTGGGCTAGAGGGGCACATAGATCTTATTAGGTAGGAAAGGGAAATAGGATAGATAGATATGGATGGGGGGACGGAATGGGAGAATCAAATGGGAAGGGGAGAGAAGGTGGGTAGAGAGAGAAAATCCAGGAAGAGACAGCTAAAACTAAGGAGAATTTGTGAAGTAATATGGAAATCCAATACGGTAGCAACTTTCTAAAATATATACATATATGAAGGTGATCTAAATGAAATTGCCAAGTCAGTAATGGGGGAGACAGAGTCCTAACTGGTCGTCTTTTGTTACCAAATGAAGCTTCCAGTACCAGGATTGGGTTATATTTAGTTGAATTGTTGGCCAAGGGGGCCTCATGAGAATCCTCAAACAACCCAGGCTGTTGCCAAGACTAAAGATTGCTCTCCACAAACTGACAGCAGGACCCCACTGCAGAAGACAACACCCACACAATTCACTGAACATGGAAACGTCGAGTTGGAGCCTACAGAGAGCTTTCACCCTTGTGTCCTAGCATCTTTGCTACGGGAAGGTAACTAGAAACACCAGACCAACCACAAATCCTCTGTCTACAATGGTGTACACCTGCAAGGTATCCTAGGGCAATGGTGGCACAAAGCTTGTGGGAGCAGACAACCAATAAACGATCTGATTTAAGGCCCACTCCACGAGATGGAACCCCCACCCAACCCTGCTTGGGTGACCAAGAACCTGAGACTAGATAGCCCAGGGACCTAGGGGAAAACCAAATAATACTGGTCTAAAGAAAGGGGGAAAATTAGTAATAAAATGATGCCTAATAATATTAGTGTCTTGCTCAGCCATCATCAGACAGGGAGATAAATACTCATAACCAGATATTACACAGAAAGTGAGAGACCTTGGAACACTCAGTCGTAAATGGGATGTCTCTATTAAATTCCTCCCCTGAGAGCTCAGAGAACCCCATGAAGAAGGAGGCAGAATGAATGGAAGAGCCAGAATGGATGGAGGACACCATGAAAAGAAGGCCTCTCAATCAACACGAGCAAAGTTTCAGAACTCACAGAGACAGAGCAGCATGCACAGCTCTGCATGAGGTCTTTTGAGTTGCTATGGGACAATGGTCTTTTATCCTGTCACCTGTATTATTTTTAATAAAATGCTGATTGGCCAGTAGCCAGGTAGGAAGTAGAGGCAGAGCAACGGAATTCTGGGAAGAGGGAAGTTTCAGTCCACAGTAGTGATCCAGACACAGAGGAAGCAAGATGAGAATGCCTCGCAGAAAAAGGTACCAAGCCACGTGGCTAACACGGACAAGAATTATGGGCTAATTTAAGTTGTAAGAGTTAATAAGAAGCCTGAGCTAATAGGCAAATCAGTTTATAATTAATGTAGACTTCTGTGTGATTTCTTGGGACTTAATGACGGCGGAAACTGGGCAGGACAGAAACTCAGTCAACACCGAGTTTACGTTATTGTGTCCAGTTTAGTGTTTTTATGGAGTTTCTTTTTTTTTTTTATTTTTTTTATTTTTTTTTTATTTTTTTTTTTTATTTTTTTATTTTTATTTATTTTTTTTTATTTTTTTTTTTTTTTTATGGAGTTTCTGAGTGTGTGAAGGAGTGGGTCTGAGTCTTGTGTCTTCCCCTGGGCTCTTTTCCTTCTGTTTATTTGTATTGTCCATCTTCAATGTGATAGTTTTTGTTTTATCTTATGCTACTTTATTTTGTTATAGTTAATAAAATGAATGAAAGAAAACCTAGCTACTAGGGTAAAGGTTAACAACTGAGCTGTCATTTTTACCTGCCAGAAGAGAGAAAATCAGTATTCTCTGATGAAGTGGTACTGGGGATACCAACCATTCCAGGACAGGCCTCATGTTCTGGAGTAGCTGACCAACATATAGTAGACTCCACAGTTTTTTTTTTTTTCGAGACAGGGTTTCTCTATAGCTTTGGAGCCTGTCCTGGAATTAGCTCTTATAGACCAGGCTGACCTTGAACTCACAGAGATTTACCTGTCTCTGCCTCCTGAGTGCTGCGATTAAAGGCACATGACACCACCGCCTGGCTGACTCCACAGCTTTTTTGTGTATGCTTTTATCTGGTTATAGTTTAGTGTCTTCTTGGTTTGGGGGGGTTTATTGTTGTCTTGATTTTTTTGTTTTGTTTTGTTTTTTGAGAAAGAACTGGGTGTGTAGGGAGGAGGGAAAGAATATGATCAAAACATTTAAATTTAAAAAAATGATTCAAGTAATAAAAAGAAATATTCTACCTTGTTTACGAAGAAGAAAATTCAGTATTGTGAAGATGCCAATTCTCTCAAAACAGAATGTGCATTGGGAGAACTTCAGCCATGGGCTAGATTTGTAGGTGGATGAACACAGAGGCACACTGACATGCAAGCACATAGGGTTTTGTTTGTTTTGTTTTCTTCTGTTCTGTTCTTTGGTTTTGGCTGTTTCTGTGGTTTAGACCAGGTTGGCCTTAAAAACTCAAGAGAGATCCGTCTGTCTACGTTGGGAGTTCAGTGACAAGCCCACCATGTCTGGATTTTATAATTCTTAATTTATGTTAAAATGAAAACTGTCAAGTAGTCAACAAGAGACATTAAATAAGAAAAAGTATGAGAGCCTTTCACTATTAGAATAAAGTTTTTTATAATTTAAACCTACACAGTCAATTATGACAGGACAGTGCAAAAGCAACATGAACAACCAGCCAGTGAAGGAGAGACACCTGGTCATTTGATTTATCACAGAGTTAGCATTACAGGTGATTGGAGAAATAATGTTCTTCTCAATAAGTAGTACTATGGTACTTAGACCAGAAATAATCAAAACTTCACCTCTGTCTCAGAGCATACATAAAAACACTTTCTAAAGTATAATGTTTAAATATATCATCATGGCCTTGAGATTTCCATGACCTTGAGATAGGCAAAAAACTTCTTAAAACAAAAAGTAACTGACTGAAAGTGAAAATGTTAAACTGGGCTACTTTAAAGATTTCTGCTCATAAGTGAACAGTAGTAAGAGGATAAAGCTCAAGCTGCAGAGAGAAGACACTTGCGATACAAGCACTCTACCTGGAGCATTCACGTATGTTGTTCATGAAAGTCAATGAAAAAGATAGACAAGCTGAGTGTGCACAGTGGTGCACAGTTGTGATCTCTATATTGGGAGGTGGAGGCAGGATCAAGAGGTCATCCTTTGGTACATAAGGAATTTGAGGCCGTTTCTTATTCAGACACCGACTGCATTGGTGATCCACTCTGTAATACTTTGATTTGCATCCTTTTATGGACGCGTATCTCAAGTTTTAAAGTTTGTGTTGTCACTGTGCAGTGTGATAACACTTCAGACGATCAGTGCTGAGCAAGCTCTGACTGAAGCCAAGGGCTGGGGACAGCCACTACCATGCACTGCCTCACTGGGCTCTCAAACTACATCTATATTGATTTGCTCCTTGTTCTTATTAGGCAATGAGACCAAACTCATAAAAATCTTCCTGCCTTCAGGAAACTGGTTGTTTCTTTCTTGCTTTATCCATATCCTTAATCCGACCCAGGTCTTCTTTTTTATTGAGAACACTGAAATCATTTCCTTGTGATAGAGCTTATAAAGCTTGTACCTGGCTACCATTAGATAATGAATTCCTTAGAAAGTAACCACGCCAAAACTGAATCCACACCCGATGGTAAAAGACTAGAATTTTTTCCTAAGATCAGATATAAAAACAAGGATGTTCATTTTTATCACTTGCATTTAATATTTTACTGGGGTTTTAATCTAAGGCATTTGGTAAGAAAAAGAAACAAAAGGCATCCATCCAGATAAGAAAATAAAATATTTCTATTAATGGATGATATAATCTTATATACAAACAACCCATCCCAAGTAACATACTATTAAAACTAATAATTTCACTAATGTTGCAGAATATAAGACCAACACACAATAATATTGCTTTCCTATACATATGCACTGAATAATTTTAAAAAATGAAATCAAGACAATAATTCATTCACAACAGTATCAACAAGAATAGGAAATTAGAAGTATAAACTTGTACTCTGAAAAGCACAAAACATGGATGCAATTACAGAAGATTTAAATACATGAGAAAACATCCCACACCCACAATCAGACCACTTAACACTTAGAACAGCAAAACTCCACAAACCGCTTTACAGATGCAGACAATTCCTATCAAAACTCCTTTGTCAAAACTGAAAAGCTGATAGTAAAACTTACACAGAACTGAAAGGCATCCAGAATAGCCCAAACAATCCTGCAATAAGAGAATAAGTAGGGCTAACGCTGTACACAGTGAAAATTCTCTCAAGGCAATTATAATCAAGACAGTGTTGGACCGGCACAAGGATATGACGGGAGGGACAGAGCTAAGAAGCTCGAGTGGAAAGGGTTTCTATTAGTCTGCTTTCTATTGCTGGAAAACTATGAAAAAGCAGTGTGGGGAGGAAAGGGTTTATTTAGTTTACATGTCACATTCACGGTCAAAGGCAGGAACTCAAAGCAGGAACCTGAGAAGAGAGGTGAGTCAGAGAGACCATGGAGGATCACTGCTTACCGGTATGCTGGGCTTGTTCTCTTACAGCTCCCAGAACCTCCTGTAGAGAGGTGCATTCAGTCCTCCCATATCACTCAATAGCCCCCCCCCCCCAAAAGCCCTGCAGACTGGCCTATAGGAAATGATGGAAGTGTTTTCTCAGTAGGGAAGCCTCTTCTCACATGACTTTGGCTAAGCAGGAACTAAGCAGGAACGGGTTCTTTACAATCGTCAGTTTACTGTGATGGTGGCTCTAAGTGTCTGCTACTCTACACGCAGTACTGAAATGAACACTCTAACTCAGTGAATACCAACACCTTATCTCAACAAGGTGTGTTTAAAGACATCCTGCAGACCCAGCAGCATTGTGTGAGCAGATGCTAGCTGAGTGGAGAATGAGAAGAGGGCCGTGGTAGTCCTTGGGCTGGATGTAATAAAGACACTGTATGTCCTTCGTACAAATGAAGACTATATACATTTTTTTTTGTAGTTTTATACTAAGAAGCCCTGCAGGCTTTGAGAGCAACTTATATATCCATGGTGCTTTTGCACATCAAACACTGCCAAATTCCTGTCCTATATTTATACAATTGATTCAGCAACCTAAAAGAACATTTATGTTGATTTGAGTGTAATCTCTTGTAACTCATTAATCTCCACTGATACACAAGCTTGCTCAAAATTAGCACTGTCTCCCTACATTCTTTGCTCAATTGCCACAGTATTCTTGCAGCTCACTCCATATCCTCACAAACCTCAAAACAAACAAACAAACAAACAAACAAACAAACAAAAAAAAAACAGTTTTCTAAGTATTTTCACTTCTAAATCAGGGCCAGCTGAAACTGTCTATAAGGTGACAAGCCTGCCTGCCTGCTTTCCTTCCTTCGTTCCTTCCTTCCTTCCTCTCTCTCCCTCCCTTCATTCTTCTTTTTTTTTTTTTTTTTTGGTTTTTTCGAGACAGGGTTTCTCTGTGGCTTTGGAGCCTGTCCTGGAACTAGCTCTCTAGACCAGGCTGGTCTCGAACTCACAGAGATCCGCCTGCCTCTGCCTCCCGAGTGCTGGGATTAAAGGCGTGCGCCACCACCGCCCGGCTCCTTCATTCTTCTTCATCTTTTTCATTTCTCTGAGACAGGGTTTCTCTGCTGTAGCCCTGGTTGTCCTGGAACTCGTTCTGTAGATCAGGCTGGCCCAAAATCAGAGATCTGTTTGCCTATGTCTTCCAAGTGCTGTGATTAAAGGTGTGCCGCACCACCGCCTGGCACAGATTCTTCAAACATCAAAAACAAGACCTGGTGTGCCCCCTTGCCCAGCCTCAGCTTACTGGTCCCACAGCAGCACTCGGCTCAGTGAGTTTCTTAGATGTACTCCTGTCTCATCTTCTATTAAAGTATTTTTTCCTCCATCTCTTTGGCTGGATTTCCCTGTTTTAGTTTGTAAATATTTGAGTTTCTTACACCCAGACACCCCGTCTCTCCCCTCTATCTGGACACATATTTCACTTTCTATGTTTTTTTTTTTTTACTTGGTACCAATTTTGTAGTGCTGGAGATTGAAATCTAGAGGTTTTGTACATACTACAGAAGTGCTCCACCACTGAGCTCTGAGCTATATCTCAACTCACCCCATGCAAAACAATAAAACCAACCAACAAAACAAACAAAAAAACAAAAACCCAAGACAAAGTCTTCCATGGCAGCCAGCCTGGCCTTGAACTTGCTCTGGCAGGTTAAAGATCTCAGCCTCTGGGGTAGCTGGAGTATGGCTTTAGATTCCAAATGCAACTAATCTGAAGAAAGCACCACTGCTGAATTCTGGTTCAGTGGTAACAAAGAGTCTCCCAGGCATCCTGAAGACAATTGCTCTTTCCTTTCCCAACTACCTATGTGTGTAAAGTCATATTTTCTTGATTTACTTAAACAAAAGTACATATGATAAGAAAATGAACGCGAGGCTGACATGAGAATGTGCATAGTTTTTACTATGTCAGAGTAGAAATAAAAATGTAAAACAATTACATTTTAACACTATGACTGTAAAAAAATATGTAAACACAAATGTTACAAGAATTATACTGCTTCTATGAGCACACATTTTAAAATGATTAAAAACATAAATTTAGATTGAAGAGAAAAGAAACTAATTTCAGGAGGTGAGTTCTATAAAGTCCCTGAGTTTGATCCCAAAACAAATGAAGTATTTTCTATAGACTCAACAGTGCTTAAATATCATAATGTACACTGAGTTAAAAATGTTGAGCATGTTTTCACCTTAAACTATCTTTCCTTTTACTTAGCTTTCTTTCAAGTTTTTTTTTTCTTTATTTGTTTAAGACAGGTTTCTCTATGTAACTCTGGCTGTCCTGGAACTCGCTTTGTAGACCAGGTTGGTCTTGCCACTTCCTGGATTTCTTTCAAGTTTTTTTTTTCCTCCCCAGATCATCTGAGAAAGAGAAATCAAAACTGAAAGAAAAACCCACTCTAGCAGATGCAAAAACATGACAAGACTAGGAACATGACAACCACCATGCCTAGACCCAGCTAAGCAACATCCCTATAAAGGGACCCAAAACTAAAGAGATGGTAGAAATGTCCGAGGGGAAAAAAAGTAACTGAAGAACACAGTAGACCTGGGAAAGAAACTGCCATATTGAACACAGCAATGCAGCAAACCCTTAGAACTAACACAGGAAAAGAAAAAGAAATACCAAATAACCTATCAAAACAAAGCAGCACCTAGCAAATTGACTGGAAAGCCCAAACCCCTTTCTATAGTAATCGTAAATGTGAATGGCCTCAACTCACTTAAAAAGACACAGAGGAATGGACCAGATTGAAAAACAAGACCAACTATATTCTGTCTCCAAGAAACACACTTAAGAAAGAGAGATACCCCAAAACTCAACGTCAAAGGATAGAAAAAAAGCTTCAGCAACTGGAAATCAAAGGAAGCAGGCATAGCTTAGCTATCTTTATACAAGATAAATCAACACTAATCAGAAGAGATAAAGGGGACATTACATGTTTAAAAGGGGAACCATTTATCCAGATATAATTGTAAACATTTATGCACCAAATATCACATACATCTGGGCTAACACAATATTAGAAGATCTCACTCTAAAAAAAGAACAAAGACACTGCAGAGTCAAATATACTATGGATCAACTGAACTTAGAAAAACTATAGAAATATGTAGACACTAAACAATACAGTTTTTGAAACGAACAGTTGGTCACTCAAGAAATCAAAGAAGAAATTTTAAAAATTCCTAGAGACAAGTAAGAACACAACCTATCAGAACCTCTGGTTTACAGCCGGGGCAACCGAGGTAAGATTCACATTAGAAAATCTGAGATGCGAGTTCACATTCTTACACATTCCTTAGCTCCTTCTACTTCTTTTTCTCCTCAAATGCGGCTTACTTTATTGTCTTATTACTGCGATAAAATACTCAACAAAAGCAGCTCAAAGGAAAAAAGGGTTTATCTCACAGTCAGGGCAGGTCAAAGCCAAAGGATCTGGAGGCAACTGATCACAAGGAAGTGTTAGAAGAAAACGACAATGAATGCTGAATGCTAGTGCTCTGCCAGCAGGCTGTATCTTATACAACCCAGAATTCTTTGCTCAGGGAATGGTGCCATCCGTAGTGGGTGGGTGTTCCTACCTCAGTGAATGTAATAAGATCATCCCCACAGGCACAACTACAGACTTGTCCCCTTTGACAATTAACAGCAACCAGAACAGATGGTCCACAGACAGGATTTTGGAAGTCCATGAGCTTAGGAAACTCCAGATGTTTCAAACTGGACAAATGAGCAATTCTATGGGGGGGGGGGGGAATGGGGGATAACCTACAGCACCTTTAAAGGTTACAAAATCTGAAAAGACTGAGAGATCTTTCTTAAACATGTGATCTGAAGAGAAATACAGAGTATAATTTCTTCCTTCATAGGCATAAAATAGCATCATATTAAGTTTCATAAACAAAAAAGGACTTTAGAATAAATCCTTTCGTGTTATACATGATAAAATTGCAATCGTTAAAACTACAATGCTAGCAGAAAATACCAACTTCCTGCCTGCCTGGCGCATCCTTTCTCAGTTGCTCCACAAAACCAGATAGGAAGGTACTGGTAAGCATACTGGCATTAAAAGTCTGATATATATAGTATATCACAAATATACTATCTAATCAAGTCAGTTTTTTGGGCACTACTAGGCTCCAATATATACAAACATTTTAATTTTTATATAAATCAACATATTCTCTTGGATACATCTTACAACTTGCTTCCTTCATGGTAGAAATGACCAATAACTTGTCAATCATCTGACAGACAGAAGTGATTAATACTGTTGCAATCAATCAGAGCCAAGAGCATATACTTGACCCTGAGGGGGCAGAGGACATTTATGAGAGAAAGCACTTCAAGGAGGCACTCAAACACATTTCTTGCTCAGTCAATTGCTCTGAAAGCACACAATAAAGAGCAAATTAGTTGAGTGGATCTTCCAGTAACTGCTGAAGCTCTTTAAAAATTTTAAGCAAAATCTCTTTATTCTCTTGTTTATTCATACTAAAGAACAGCAAGTACAAAGCCAATGATGATAATGTTTAGTGAAAAGAATTTTTATAGTAAGTAATTAAGTTAAGAAAGCTGAAAAAAGAACGCTTTATTTTGGTGTCAAAATGAATAGGAATCCAAAATTTGTTTTTATTTTTTTCCAAAATAATTACAAAACTGAAAGTCTATAAATAGGAATCTAAGAAAGCCTTCACTTTCCTGCCCCCCTTGACTTCTGAAACACAGTGCGACTTTCTCCCATCTGCTGTTTTAGAGCGGAGACAGTAATGAGCATATGGGGCTTTCTCTATCAAGCAGCTGTAGTGTAGTTAAAGTTATAATAATTGTCTTTCTGTAAGATAAATTTACATTAAAAACCTGGCCAGTGAGAAATAAATAGCTCAGCCACAGAGCCCTCTTACACAAATCTAAAAATCCACAACCTCTATCTATGACAAATTACAGAGATGCAGAGGAGATCCCTGAATCTTATGCCTTTATCTTTAAGGCTTAGCAGACAGAAGAGATGATGAGCAAATCAGCTTATTCCAGCCCACAGGCCCATCGTGTTTTCCTTCTTGATCAAAATGTGGGAACACTAGTGAGTTTACATGCTCATCACTAAAGCCAGCATTGGAACTCTTCACAGTTAACAGCTCAGATCCACTATTCCCATTGAGTCGCTCAACTCTGAACCACAAGCCCACCTGCTTATGAGGAAAATCTCAAACCATGAGACACATAGCTCCCCCTGCAGCTATGCATGACTGACCCCAGCTTGAGTAAACTGAAAGGAACCCACAGCACATCTGATGGTAGAAATGGAGCTACTACCTACCTCGGTCTGGATGGTTCAACCTCATCATTTTATTGAATGCTGCTTGAATCTTGGCCTTGCTAGCAGATTGACTGCAAAAAAATTAATAAATAGTGCAAATGCAGATTATAAATTAATGATTTCTATGGGTTTCACGAAATTAAAACCAATGAGAATTTCACCATCTTGTGGACAAATATAAAATTACAAGCTTTAGGCTTAATTCTACTGACCAGTAAAATAACATGGTGGCTCAATTCTGTATTGTATTTTCCTTCAGTATTCTGTAACATCTATCCTCATTTTCAGTTTGAAAAAGTAAATAAATACAAGACTGGTTGGAGATTTAGCTCCATCATAGAATCCTTATCTAGCAGCCATGAGACCCTGGGTTTAGTGGCCAGCACCAAAACCAACACAAAACCACCATAACCAACAGCACCTACACACAGGCCAGGTGAGTTGTGATACACTCAATTACAAGGATTGAAAGCCTATGCTTCTAAGGTCATTCTAGAGGAAGGTGACATATGCCATCATGGTATTTGGGTTCCAGAACAAGCCTGCTAGCTTTTGAGATCAGTCTTGCTGTAGGGTACTAGGTCTCAATCTTGGGCTCAGGTCTCTCACTGAAGGGTGAGCGCATCCTTTCAGAGCAATGATGCTGCCAAATGCTCGGACAGTGCCCAGCATGACAGTGTGTTCTAGAATAGTTGCTGTCTTTTAGTCCCTGAAACAAGCAATCTCAAAACTCCATATAGTTCATCGTGTATCTAGCTTTGTAGAAACCTGTGGCAAAGTTTGGCAGTAGAACCTACAATGTCAGTGAAAATTAAAGGAGATAGTTAAACAAAATTACTGTGGCAAAACGAAATAAATCTTCAGAAAATTGTTTAGTCCATTTTCTGAGCACCGACAATAGAAGCTTCCATATCTAACTAACAGCCGACATATGTAGTGACTTAACTTTACCACGCTTCAAATGGGTAACTTTACAGCTAGATTACAGTATGCGGGTAGCTGTGAATGGTGAACCGTGTTAGCAGGAGGCATGCAATTTTAGTTATTCAGGACTAAGTTCAAAAGCCCTGATTCTACTGCTCTTCAGTTAGGGGTTTGTCTTGTCTCATTTCAACTCTCTGAGTATCTTCTCATATGTCACATACAAACAACAAAGCTATCTACAAGGATTTCTCTAAAGAGTGAAGGATGTTTATGAAAACACAGTGTGTGTGTGTGTGTGTGTGTGTGTGTGTGTGTACTTATAAAGAACCGAATGGAAACCATCTAACATCTTTCGACTGACTCAGAGTCACCAGGCTGAGAATGCACTGAATGCACCTCTGAGAGCCCGCAGGGGTTGGCTGATCTTTCTAAAGGGCCCAGAATGCTGCTGCTTAGGATCCTCCTTCTATTTCAGCAACACTTCCCATGATCAGGTGTCAACCTTTGATTCTGTTAGTATTCCCATTTCTAGTAGTTTCTTGCCAATGACTACCACTAACCTCCTACAGGTAAATATCATATTGCCACACATGTCAATACATCCTATGAAGGGCCTGAAATAGTGACTTATGCCTACTCTTCTAGCATTTAGGAGGCTGAGACAAAAAGATATCAAGCTCAAAAGGCTATGCAATAAGACTGTCTCAAAAGACAAGCTCCACTGTGGGGGAAAATTATTACTGGCTAAATGAACTCACAACCATTCTTCCATAAACAAACTAAGCAAGTTCCTTTAATGTGAGGACCTGAGAATACTTCTTTTGGTTGTTTACAAAAGCCTTACGGGAGAACATTTTTTTTTTTTTTTTTTTTTTTTCGAGACAGGGTTTCTCTGTGGTTTTGGAGCCTGTCCTGGAACTAGCTCTTGTAGATCAGGCTGGTCTCGAACTCACAGAGATCCGCCTGCCTCTGCCTCCCAAGTGCTGGGATTAAAGGCGTGCTCCACCACCGCCCGGCTATGGGAAAACATTTTTAAAATCAACTTTTAGGTAGCTCTCAAATAGATACTGTTTCATTTCAAAAGGTGACAATCAGATATCCACAAGAGCTAAGGACACTACTTGATTTAATTGCTTAGGAAATGAAAACCACATCACTCTGAAAACCAGTACAAATCCACTTCCTGTGCTGACATACACTGACCCTGTCTGCGTGAGGCGCTCTCTAGCACCTCTACACTAGTCACGCTGTCTTGCAGCTCTGGATGTCTGACATATAAATGACCTACAGCACAGTCTACAACCTGCACCGGAAGACGTTATCTCAGACAGAGTATGCAATGGGTGCTTGACGGATTGTAGAGCACCCCAAAAACAATAACCACAAAACCCCAAATCCCAAACCAAGACCAACAATCACAACAAGCAAATTCCTTAGAACAAAGGTTGTAGCCTAGTAAATACCAATGTTTTTAAAAACTATTAATTATAAAAATTAGAAACCCATAAAAAGAGCTTCATAGAACTGTACTACAGAAAGCTAATCACTAAATAATGGCTAGCAATTTAGAAAAACACAAATTTCAGTTGTATATATTTGAAGAAACATGGTATGTTGGTTTTTCCTCTGGATATCAAATTTTAACTGAACACGTGAAACAAAGTATGAACGTTACTTCAGCTACAATATCCTTGAAAATCAACTACATTCCCTGTTTTTTAAAAAAGTAACTCTTTTCTACACAAAACCTGAAGTTTTGTGTCCACTGAGGTCTGCCACCCATCAGACTAGATTAAAGTGCAAACAGATGGACGCAAAGTTCATGCGCACAAATACGGCAGTTGAAAGCTGCTGTCTTTAAGACAACAATCTCATTGGTCCCAATGAGGAGCAGAAGGAGGGAGAACATGAGCAAGGAAGTCTGGACCGTGAGGGGTGCACCCACCCACTGAGACAGAGGGACTGATCTATTGGGAGCTCACCAAGGCCAGCTGGACTGGAACTGAAAAAGCATGGGATAAAACCGGACTCTCTGAACATGGCGGACAGTGAGGGCTGATGAGAAGCCAAGGACAATGGCACTGGGTTTTGATCCTACTTCATGTTCTGACTTTGTGGGAGCCTAGCCAGTTTGGATGCTCACCTTCCTAGACCTAGATGGAGGGGGGAGGACCTTGGACTTTCCACAGTGCAGGGAACCCTGACTGCTCTTTGGACTGGAGAGGGGGGGGGAAAGGAGTGGGGGGAGGGGGAGGGGAATGGGAGGAGGGGGAGGGAAATGGGAGGCTGGGAGGAGGCAAAAAAATTTTTTTCAATAAAAGAAAGTATTACAACTGAAAAAAAAAAGACAACAATCTCAGTGGTGAGCTTTGAAGATGAGGGGAGAACTCTCATTGACATAACTTTATTCCCCTTTTGGTTTTACTACATTAAAACTCTAAGTCCTTGCTACATTTTAATGATTTCTTTGTTGCCCAGACAAAGTGTTCCTTTGAATATGTTTGATTGGCAGGAGAAGGGAGGCTGGGGTGGGTGCGAGAAATAAGGTGTGTGGAACTGAATGACATTCTCAAGTCTGCAGTAAACTGAGCCAATAAGTTTAAGGAAAATAATACTACCTGAGTGATACGAAGCAAGGAATAGTAGCTAACTAACACGGTCCCTTTGCTTAATTCTATCCACTACTTTCTCTAACAAGAAAAAACTCCCATCTCTTAGATTTAAATAAAGCACTAAGCTAAGCTCCAGTATTTAAAAATTATTATTGTATTTATTATATGTATCCACGTATCTCCCCCTCTCTCTCTTCCTGTGTGTGTGTGTGTTTAGGTGTGCGCGCGCAACACAGTATGCATGTAGAGGTCAGGGGACAACTTTTGGGAATGAGTTCATGTGCGTCCAGGTCAAATTGAGTTGCACTACACTCAGGTCACCGGGCTTGGTGGCAGCGGCAGGCACCTTTACTGGTTAAACTACCTAGAGAGTCCACAGTTCTTTTATAGTTCTTTTACTTATTTATCTGTTTAAAGCAGGTAATAAAAATGTTTGGGCTTAAAGATTATATGGAGCTACAAGACATTTTTTTTGTCACTACAGCACTTTAACTCTTCTGCTTAATCATACTCATTAAGTCACTAGAAAATCTGCAGTAGATGACACACTGTAACCACTCTGTGTGTGTGCAGTGGATGACACACTGTAACCACTCTGTGTGTGTGCAGTGGATGACACACTGTAACCACTTTGCGTGTAGTGGACGATACAGTCATCAACTCACTTTGTGTACAGTAGATGATATACTATAACTTGTTCTGTGTACAGTGGACAACTCTAACCCTGAAATTTGGGATCTGGAAGATTATGAGTTCAAGGCCAGCCTAGGTTACAAAGTTTACAAAACTCTAATGGCATAGGTTAGTGGTATAATGCCTACCGAGCACATTCAGGGCCTTACTTAGGTTTAATTCCTAGCACTGAAAAACCAAAAACAAACAACAACAACAACAAAAACCCTTGAGAATATGCTCTAAGGAACAATAAGAAAGACAAACGAATACAGATTCTGGTAAATTTATAATAGAAGAAAACAATCCTGACATTAATGTTAACAGTAACCACACAATATCACTAGTTCTTTTCCCATAATGTCTAATAATAAATAGTCAATGATAGTAAAATAGACTAAGTAAAATAATATATGGTATATATCAAACTGCAGAAGTAGAAAAGAAATGTGTTATAATTAAAGAGATGCATCAAATTTCAAAACTGGTCCAGAGAGAAATCAGTGTCACAATGGGTAGACTTGGATCTAGGACTCCTTGTTAAAGAGCAGAGAGCATACATAACTTCAATTAATCCAACCCAGAGCTCAGCTTTTTATTTTATTTTATTTTTTTAAGTTTTTCATGACAAGGTTTCTCTGCAGCTTTGGAGCCTATCCTGGAGTTAGCTTTGGTAGACCAGATTGGCCTCGAACTCACAGAGATCCACCTGCCTCTGCCACCCGAGTGTTTGGATTAAAGCCGTGCACCACCTATGTCTGGCCAAACCTCAATTTTTAAAAGGCAAAAAGAAAAGTGCTATGTCTCTTCTGGGTTTTATTTTTAAATTTTAAATATAAGCACAAACTTACTGTAATCCCTCCCCTCCAATTTTCAAGACAATCTTTGCCACAAAACAAAAATACGTATGCAGCACTTACCTTACATCTAAAATAAGACTAGCTTCTCGCCTACTCATTTTCGGCTCAAATCCTCCTTTATAGTAGGATGAAAGGCTCTGCACAGGAAAGAAAGGGCAAAAAATAATTAGTTCCATGCACGGGGTAGCATGACCTCAATCCCCTCACAGTGTTACAGTAAGAGCAATGCATTTTATTAGAAATCAACTTGAAATTGCGGGGAAGGCACTACACAACGATCCTTTTATGAAACTCTAACCAAGATGAGTGTAAAAAACATTAACCATGTTTTCAACTTTGCAATGCGTTCGTTCATTTTTCTCCACTGAGATAACTGAAGGACAGAGATCAGCACAATGCCAATGCTTTCCCCCAGCACTGAAGTGCTTTTCTCATTGGGTAGCCTTGACCAAGTCACCTAAGGCAGGGATCTGTTTGCCTTTATCCTGGCTGGCAGAGAAAGAAGAACATGTAATGTTAACAGACAGGAAAGCCAAGAGAGGCTGGGGAACTGCGTGAAATGGCCACGGTGGCTACGGAGTGTGAGCTAGGAAACTAGGAATCTTACAAAGCAACGGGAACTGATAGTGAAAGGCCTGGTTAGGGATAGAAAGAGGTTTCTACTCTAAGTGGAATGAGAAAATTTGGCTTTGTTATGGAAGGATTGGTTTGAGTTTGAAGAGTAGGAAAGAAAGGGTAGAAGAGACCAATTAAAGAACAGGACTGTAAACTACCAAGGCAGGAGCTGGGGATGTGGAAACAACACAGTTTTCATGTATTTTGAGAACAATCGTTTGCTTGGTGGACTAATACGGGATATGACAAAAAGAGGAGTTACAAATGATGCAGAAGACAAGTTTTGCACTGTCCAGAATCCTCCTTAGGACCGCTAAGCAGCGGAGCAGCCTGTACCTGAAAGACTGGTTGAGGTACTAAGCGCCGTAGCTCTGCAAGGTCAGGTCTTGGGTGCCCCACACTGACTTCCCAGGTGACGTTAATCTCATAGGCCTCTTCTAACCACATGCACCATGGTAGCCGTGAGGTCAGGTTTGTTAAGACTACAACCTCACTGGCTTCTCCACCCTTGTCTTTCTTGGAAGGATGCTGAGTCACAGACTGTTCCCTACACTTGCAGCTTGCCAATTTTTGCCCAAGTTCGCTTTTCAGAGAAACTACACCATGTAAACGGCTTTAAGATTTTTGGCCTAGAACTGCCAAACTGCTGTTTCATGACTAAAAGGAGGAGCAGTTATCAGCTGTGGGAAATAGATACGATGAGGATGGTTTTCAATGTATTAATTTTGAAGCGCCTATCAAATTTCTAAGTGGAAAAGCAGTTCAATCTAGAGAAAGTCTTTGAGAATCCTCAGTGGGGACATTGCTTAGTGAAGCCAGACTGAGCAAGACGGCCTAAGAAGAGCAAGTACACAGACTGAGCCCGAGTCTGCAACAGGCCTGAAACTGTTGAGGAGGGATTAGTAAAGAGCTCTCGATGACTGCGCTGACACAGGAAGAAAGCTGCAAGGGAAAGCGAGGAAGTGAAAAATGGTTTCAAATGTTTCTGGTGGGTAAAAGAAAGTGTGACCTGAGAATTGACCCCAGAAATTAGCAAAGAGAAGGTCAAAGGAAGAGGAAGGACTGAAAGTTCCATCCCGGCCGTCCTGGGCTGAATAGAGAGACCTGTCTCAATGAACAGAAGCAAGTGAAACAAACTGAATCCACCAGGTATGGTGGTGCACAGCTGAGATCAAAGCACTTGGAAGGAGGAGACAGGAGAAGCACACACATCCACAAATCACAGCTCCCTCGGGCTACACAACAACATCCTGCCTCAGAGGGAGAAAAATAAGAAATCAAAAAGGAGAGAGCAAGAAATCAGGAGACAGCAGGGAAAAGCAATTATTTTTCAGGAGCTCTAAAGGAGGTGTATGAATTCCGCCTTTAGAGAGAAACATGGCATATATGATTAAGCTAATACACAGTTGTAGGCAGAAGTCACATTTTCATACTGAGCAAAGAAGTAACTATAGTCACTGACTATAGATAGTATCAGGGATTGCTTCCAGAACCGAATATATTGAAATTCTTAGGTGGACAAGTCTGTTATATAAAACGGCAATGTAGTACCTGCAAATAAGCTGCCCTCATCCTCCTATAGATCACTAAAACAATGTAAATGTTATGCAAATAAAGAGTGGCTATACTGGATTTAAGGAATGATGGCAAGAAAAAGAGTGTAGTGCTGGCTGAGTACAGACGCAGTCCCCTCTCTGGTGGTGATCTGCATTAAGCACACATGTTAAAGGCTGTCTTTTACCAGACACCGATGCACTAACCTCACAGGGCCGTGAGAAAGAACATGTCCTGTTCCAAGTGTTATGTCAGGTCTAACCCACTACAGAAACAGAACACACAAAGACTGTTACAGCAGACGGGAGTAACCTCGAGCCAGAGCTGGAGAAAAATGGGTACTTAATAGAGGAAGGCCAGATGGTCTTACAGGCTCTCCTAGTAGACCAACATCTTTCCTAGAGGCAAACCTTATCCCGAAATGAAAGATGGTTATTTGAGTTGATTATGGCAGTCATTTCTACAGTAGTTTGTTCTGATTTTGGTCTTAATTCAAGCTTAAGGCTGATAAAGTTTTTCTTTACAAAAAAAGGTATTTCTATGAGTCTTCATCTACCTTAGAAAATCAGCATAAGATAATTTGATGTTCCCCAAACTGTCACTCCCTCTATTGTCACAAGTCACTAACCTTAAAAGCATCTACGCTACTTTAATTTTTCACTATGTGGGAATGGGACCACAGAAAAGTCTCCTTCAGCATCTATAAGACCTTCATGCCCTGCAACAGTTTTTACTACAAATAAGTGAACGCCTTCATAGAAAACCATCACACCTCTCTAACAGAACATTGTTTTGCATATAGAAACGTCACACATGATCAACACACAGAAAAACAGACAAGAGAAAATGGAAGCTTGTATTGTTCAGCTAAAATACAGGTGCATTTCTTCAGAGAAAATCTTGCCTTAATATGTTGCAATCCATTCTCTGAAAATGCTATAATTCAAAGGAAACATCCAGATACATAAATATGATTGTGGTGGCTTGAAAGAAAATGGCCCCCACAGGGAGTGGCACTATGAGGAGGTGTGGTCTTGCTGAAGGAAGTGTGTCATGGTGCAGGCGGGTTTTGAAGTTTCATAAATGCTCAAGTCATACCCAGTGAGACAGACTACTTCCTGTTGCCTGCAAGATGTAGGACTCTCAGCTCCTTCTCAACTACCATGTCTGCCTGCATGCTGCCATGTCCCACCATGATGATAATGGACTGAACCCCTGAACTGTAAGCAAGCCACCACAATTACATATTTTCCGTTTAAGAGCTGCCGTTTGCTGTGGTATGTATCTCTTCACAGCAATAGAAACACTAAGACAATGATATTACTACAAGTAATAATTATGTCATTGAGAATGAAGAGATGATACTGTCTACTGCAAACACCCTGGAATGTACAAATTATTATTTTGTACTATCCTATCCAGAAGCACACACAAGCAACAACAGGGATGACATACATTTCTTTCTAAAATTAGTAATAAACTATGATGTCATCTTATCATAGGAGGGCTAAAATAAATCAAATCAAACAAATCTTCAATACCTATTTTAGTCGGTAACATGAACAGTCCTCCAGAAAATCAGGGGAGAATGGCTATCATTCAGTGTTAGGTGAGGAAATGAACTTCACAGAAGCGATTAATAAAGACCTACCTGAGTTAGAGAGCCACAGAAGGATGACTTCAAGTAAAAGACAAATTTACAAACAGAAAATTAAAAGCCTTGAAGAAGATAAATGATTCGGGACTCTTTCAATCCTAAATTAGAAGTAATCAGGCATTTGTTGAACCAATTAGTATTCATTTATACATTTTAAATAGCAAACAAAGGGGCACTAGTTCAAAATAACAGAATGGATTATAAAGGTTTTTTGTCTCTCAAAGTGCCTTAGAAGTGAGAAAGTAAATATTTTAATAAGAGAAAGCCATAACACATATGAAAATAAGAAATAAGTAGTTAGCCAAAACGTTTAAACAAATATTGATATCTAAAACCATGAAAGACTGAATATACAAAAGAACCACTACAGCAACTCCAAATATCAGGAAAAACAAAACAAAAATAAAAACACTATGAAAAAATAAAGTCTCCTCAGGAAACCAAGAAGAAAACATTCAGCAAAGAGGGGCCCTCTCTATAGTCTTCTAAATCAGAACCCAAGGGTCAAAGCCTGGGGCTTTCCCCTCTGACTAAGAAAACAACTACATTACCATGAAGAAAAAATAAAAACGACTTCTCAGAAAGGACAATTTTCCCTCATAGCCCCCCCCCCCAAAATGGCTAAGAGGTAAGAACACATCTGCTCTTGCAGAGCAAGAGCTCACACCTGCCCGTAAATCCAATCCTACGGGACCCAATACGCATTCCTTAGGTTCCTGCACTCATATGTGGACAAACCCACATACATACACATAACTAAAAATAAAATCAATTTTCAAATATTTCCCTTGTCAAAAATTCAGAAGAACTATTTTAAAGAATGGCCACAGCTAACCACCAGCCTGGTGAATCTGCAAAACGAACTGAGGAAGAATTGCAGATTGTAGAAGTCAGGAGCAAAAGTGAGATGGAATAGCTAGACATTACAGGACAGATGGCAGGCATCCAGCATCCTTCTAATACGAAATCCTAGAAAGAAACAGAGGAAGGAAATAATCAAAGAAAAACATAGAACTATGAAAGAATAAAAGAGAATCTTCCAGGAAGTTACAGTTCATTAAGAATCCTTGTGAAATAGTAAGATATCAATAATTAAAGAAAATAAACTAATTGAAACTCCAAATCAATGAAAGGAAAATCTAGAACAGGTTGCCGGGTGTAAAAATCAGGTCACCAGTAGAAACTCTGGCCATGACCACGCTGGGACAAGGAAGGGAAGGCAATGAAGTTGAGTCCCAACAGGGACATATGCCTGTTATGCTGGGACCACTAGATTCCAAGCAGCAAGGAGTCACAACTAATAACTGACAATAATTGTGAGGGCGACACAGTTAGCACAAACACAGTGAAGACACTCACCGTCCACGTACACAGATGAACACTCCAGTCAGTATCCTAATAAAAGTTTTAAAAATGACTAAGAGGAATGGGACTTAAGAACAGACAGAAAACTTGAATAGAGAATACAGAACAGTAAATCGAAAGCCCATGGACCTGGTGGACACTGACCCATGAATGAGATAGTCAGTGGGAAACAACTACACTTCCTATTCTTTTAGTAACCCAATTTGGTTCAAAAATCAATACTTATCGAATCCTGTAACACTGCATTTATGAAGTGTGGTAACTGGGACTCAGTGTGAAGAGAAGCTATGCACATACTTCATGTTTCAGTTTCTCTGGAGTGGTGAATATGTAACACATTATTCCTGAAGATGACAATGATTAAGATATTCTAAACTGTTTCCCTACAAACTATAATCACATTTTGTATAAAAAAGAAAAACATTTTTAAAAAGCCGTCACAAGGAAAATGGTGGCACATCAACCACTTCCCTCTCCTTGAGAAGTCTTGCAGCATGCCCTTACCAGCTAGCCTGCCCTGCGGCAGGCCTCTACTGAGCAGCGCAGTGGTGAAGCTATCCTCAATGCCCTTTGTTCTTCTTTGCAACATTAAGTAATCCAGTGCTCCATAAAGCTTAAAGGTTTTCTCTCCTTATGTGTCCATATACTTACAGACGATCACCACAGCACAAGCAAGACAATTCCTAAATCTATTTCTGGTTACAAGCGACACACATGGAAAGACAATACCCAGCACTCCATGAAGCCTGTCACAATGCCCATCGCGCTTACTCGCTTTCCCTCTCAACTACCCCAGAGCTTCCGCTCTGGCTCACTCTGGTCTATACTCTGAGCAGTTGACTGGACAAAGGATAACCTAAAAACATGTCACAATGTCCTTTCCCCTGTTCAAAATCTTCCAAACTCAAAAAAAAAAAAAAAAAAAAAAAAAAAAAAAAAAAAAAAAAAAACCCTGAGAGGTGCTGTCATGGTCTATGGCCCTAAGAGACCCAGACCTAGGCCCAAGCTGCTTTCTCTTCAGATATCACTAGGATTACCCTGCTGCTCTGCTTACTTCACCTTGGGGCCTCTCGGTGTCCCTACTACCCAGAACATTCTTCTTTCTGATGCTCATATGGTCCATGTCCGCATCTCCTAAAAGGCTTTGCCTGGCCTAGATAATAAGAAAGTCCGTCTCTTCCAGCATTCTTGTTTCCTACCCTGGTAGGCATTGGTTAATGATACTTGATAATTTTAGAAAGGACATACCTTCATGTTTTAAATTGCTTGTCTGCACTAAAATGTAAAATGTAAGCTCCTAGAGAAAAGGATGTTTGGTCTATGAGTATATTCCACTGCCTACAATATCTGTCATGAAGCAGGCACACAGTGAATACTAACTGAACAAGAGCTGAATATTTACCCATCAATATATTAGTCAAATCGAACATAAATGGGAAACAGAAAACATACCTATACTCTGTAATCAGACATAAATTCATAGATTTTAGAAACTCGTTTATAGTTCTTTTGAACATGGGCTGAATTACTTGTCATCCTTTGGAAGGGCTGTCATTAACTAAGCCCCATAGGCCTGTAATGTCTTTGCTAAAACAAGTCACTCACTCTCAAACTTCTACAAACCAAGATGATCTTGTCCAGATCTGCTTCTGTTGTACAAAAGTCACTGCTTACAGTACAGCGACTTGGTGAGTCTTCATTGTATATTCTGCAAAAGCAAACTACAATTCATATTGAAGCTTTTTTAAAAATTATTTATTTTTACTCATCAATTTTTTTCTGTGCATTGTTGTTGTGTCTATGTGAGGGTGTTGGATCCCCTGGAACTGGAGCCACAAACAGTTGTGGGTGCTGAGAATTGAACCCAAGTCCCCTGGAAGAGCAGCCAGTGCTCTTAACTGCTGAGCCAACTCTCCAGCTCCCAATATACACACACACTGTAGCTTTTTAATACCCATCTTCATTCATTCTGCATTTCCCTTAAGTTTATAAGAATATCTAGAATTCTGCTAAAATGAACAGGCATAGCTATAGTTGTTTTTGTTTTTTTACTTTTGAGGGCCCATTACCTAGCTCCCAAATAAATACACGGAGGTTTATTCTTACTTACGAATGGCCGGCCTTAGCTTGTCTTTTTCCTAGCCAGCTTTTCTTAACTTAAGAACATTTAAATTATCCCATCTACCTTTTACCTCTGGGATTTTACCTTTCTCTATTTTATATATTTTTCTTTACTTCTTACTCTATGTCTGGCTGTGTGGCTGGCCCCCGGCGTCCTCCTTTCCTTCTCCTCCCTTCTTTTCTTGCTCCTTCTTCTCTCTTATCCTTCTATTTATTTTTTCTGCCTGGCAGCCTACCTATTCCTCTCCTTCCTAGTTATTGGCCTGAAGTTCAGCGAGACCAATCAGGTGTTTTAGGCAGGCAAAATAACATAGCTTCACAGAGTTAAACAAAAGCAACACAACAGAATGCAACACATCTTTGTATTATTAAACAAATGTTCCACAGCATAAGTGAATGTAACATATCTATAAAAAATATTTCACAACTTATATATAGCCTTATAGGATTTCATGGTGGAGTTTTCAGTGTTGTGTTTGAGACAGTCAGGTGCAGTGACTCAGGGGACTAGGTTCAAATTTCAAGCTGAGATACATGAGCTGAGCACAAGCTCTACTAGGGCAGAAGCTTTGTCTGCTTTACTCAATTGGTGTTCTAATCTCCTGGCACAGGGACTGGTAAACGGTGCATACTCACTAAATGTTTATTGAGTAAATAATGTTCGTTAGAAGGGAAAAATAAGACAGGTGTGGTGGCACATGCCTGTAATCTCAATACTTGCTATATGAGGCTGGAGGATCAAGAGAGTTCAAAGTCAACATTAGCTAAATAGTAAGACACTGTCTCAAAAAAACAAAAACCCAAAGAGGCTAGGTGTGGTGGCACATGTCTATAGCCAGCCACCTGGGAGATGGGAGCAAGAGGAGCAAAGAGCTCAGACCAGCCCAGGATACACCAGGCCCTGCTTCAAAACAACAGAAAAGACCCCAAGTTACCTAGTGGTCAGTCCAATACCAGCTGGAGTATAAGAGTCGTCAAAACCAGAAATAAAGGTCCACGCATAAAAATCATATGACTAAGCAACTGAAACTAGATCCATAGACTAGACAGACTCACAAATAATGTGAAGAAGTGAACTTCTACTCCCCACCACAGCCCCCCAACTTCTAGGCGGGAAGCCTAAGACATGCTCTGAGTTGCTTTCAAGTACAAAGAACAAGCATCCAAGCACGTTCTCATTACAGCCCCAGTTAACTTACCGGTGACGAAATCTTCCTTGCTGTTTCGGTGATTACTTGTTGTAGAGGCTTCCAGATTTGAAATGTATAGCGACCTAAACAGGAAATGGAATACATACTAATATATTTCTCAAAATCAATGTCAATCATTACTTTTAAGGTGTTTATCATGCATCATTTATTGATACGAATGCTATTTCAAACTTTATCAGAAAGAATTACTATTTTTCAAACTTCTAATTAACTAAGTAGACAGACTTTGACTTTAATATTATCATAGCCAATAGATGTTCCAAGTTCTAGTTCATGATAATAAAATTAGAAATTTTCAGTGTTTATAGGCATACATGTATATTTTTTACTTATACAATCTTACAGAATACAATAACATCTTAATACTCTTTTCATAATAAACTGACTAGAACAAGACATGGCTGATAATACTCATGATATCAAATGATTATATTATATTGCCATTTATGATGGTAATCACACTAAAATATATAGAAAACAAATGCTTTTTTTCCCCCCTCCGAGACAGGGTTTCTCTGTAGCTTTGGAGCCTGTCCTGGAACTAGCTCTTGTAGACCAGGCTGGTCTCCAACTCACAGAGATCCGCCTGCCTCTGCCTCCCGAGTGCTGGGATTAAATGCGTGTACTACCACTTCCCGGTTGTTGAAAATAAACACTTCTTTAAGACACAAGATAAAACGTGCATTTAGTAGAGTAACCGGCAGAGTAAGAAACAACACGTGAAGCTATTTCTTAAAGATTTAGCTATCTGTTTTTCTCACTTTGGGTCTTTAGTTTCTCTAAATTCTTATTTTTATTTATTTTTTTTGGTGGTCATTTAGAAATTGTCAGATTCCAGTGACTTCTCCTCAATAAAACTTAGTATCACTCCTATCTCCAAGATACCTGAAAAGAGTTTGGAAATTATCTTCAAGTTGATATTTTACAGACTGTAATTACTATTGAAGTCTAAAGTGTTAAAATAATGATTCAAATGTACATTTCTACAATCTCAAGTATCATATTGGAGTAAATGTCTCTAAATTGATCATTAAAATGTGAATTCTATTAGGCATTGTATACCCAAATAGAAAACATGTACTGATATTATGCTTAGAGAGACAGTGAAAAGAGCCTGTGACAGGAAATGATAGATGTTAAAAAAAAAATTGCTAAACTGGTCTTTTCCAGGGATTGCCTATAAATTCTCTAAAGATGCATAACTTGAGAATATGAGTTTCTGTTCTAAAACTATGAGTTTTTGAAGAAGGACTAAAATCTTGTTTCAATTTCCCTTTTTTAAGCATCCTAATATTCCCTTGCATTGACTCTGAAGCAAAGCAGATCCTAAAGTCATCCTGAGGGCTTCACAAGAGTGGCATCAGCAGGAACACTTTCTACTCATGCCCCTTTCAGAAGGCTTTGCTAGAAAACTGTGTAAGACAACACAAACCTAATCCCAGTGGAAAAGCTCACACCTTGGTCGTCCATACATAGAACACCACTTTCAAATCACCTCAAAATTCTTCAAAACCACAACCAGGCACAGCAACCAAAGTCCTGCCTTAGTGAAACGAACAAGTGACAAAAACAGATAAAGGCTTCGGGATGTGATGTCTGGAGATCCATTTAAACAGAAACTAGACCCAGCTGCAACAGACTTCTGGAAGCATGGCAACTATGGCTTCTCCTAAGTTTTTACTCAGTTTTATTTGGCTCTGGGTAAGTTCTGCTATACTAATTTGTAACATGAATTTTTTTCTATATAAAATATGCATACAAATTTGCCATTGTCTGAGAAAAAAGCAGATAAGATACATTTTTCTCTAAATTAAAATGAAAAGCTCACAGTTGAATTAGTAATTATGCCTATTCTAAAATTGGTTTATGTTTATGACAACTGTCAGAATTTCTCATGAAAGCTCAGAAGTAGTTAACTATAGTTATGAAATTGGTACAAAGCCCTGCTGGCAAAAAGATCGAAGGGTGTGAAACATAGGTCTTCTTGATTTTAAGATCTGACTGTTTTAAATGAGAACTGTGTAAAATTAAATAATGTACAAAACCCAATAAAACTGTCATTGTCTTATTAGAATTTCACTGTATGACACCACAACAGAATGTAGCTTTATCAAAAGAAAAATGCAATTAATATAATAAAACAGAATTTAGAAACAAAAATTTAAATAACATAGTGTAATGGTAATTTTAATTGTCAACTTGACATAGTCTAAATTACCTGGGAATAGTTTCAATACAGGACCATCTTAGAGCAGGTTAGCCTACGGGCATGTCTGTAGGAAAATATGTTAACTAATGTGGGAAGACTGCCCACTAGGGGGAGCACCATTCCCTTGTTAACTAATGTGGGAAGACTGACCACTGGGGGGGGGGGGGGGCACCATTCCCTTATTAACTAATGTGGGAATACTGACCACTAGGGGAGGCACCATTCCCTTGGCAGACGATCCTGAACTGAGGAAGAGTGGAGAAAGACTGTTGAGGACTGGCGTGCATATGTGAATTCTCTTTCTGTTCTGACTATGGATATGACTAGCTGACTTAAGATCCTGGCATCTTAATTTCCCTGTTATGGGAATGAAACGGGTACTGTGAGCTAAAACAAACCCTCCATTCCCTGAGTTGTTTACCACGGCACTCTATCAAAGCAACAGGAAACAAAACTAATACAAGGAAACATTCTCAGATTAAGATTTAGCTAGAGAATAGCTATAAAATTTAAAGTTGTAAATTAATGACTGAAAAAGTTTAATATTTAAAATTACCTTTTCTTGGTAATTATGACAGCGAATTAAATTATCCTGACTTTATAAACAAACTATATCAATACCTTATAAGATAATGAAGTAGTCAAGGAATAGCTATGTTCATCAGAAGAAAAGAAAGGTGAAAAAGACAAGATCTCCTGAGTAAATTGAAAATGTGGGGGTAACAGGAGAGGGTTGAAGGGGAGGGAAGGGAAGGGAGTAGAGAAAAATGTATAGCTCAGTTAAAAACAATAAAACAGAATGTGATAGGAAAAAAAGATTACCTATACAAGAACGATTACCTATAACAACACTCCCAGTGTTACTAGTTTTAAGTTAACTTTTTTCATAGATTTTGTAGATTTTTAACCATATCCAATAAACTAAAAATACATTTTGAGATTAAAAAAAGTAAAACAGAAGAACACAGACTCATACATCATACATGTACACAAACACATGATCAGTTAATAGCAACAGAAAACACACCTTCTTTGTCTTTTTAAGATTTTTTTATTATTAGGTGTATACACGTGTATTTGTGAGCAGGTGTCCACAAAAGCCAAAAGGAGGAGTTGGCTTATCTGGAGGGCGTTAGAGGCCGCTGTAAACCCTGCTATGGGTGCTAGGAATTGAACTCTTAGTCTTCTGGAAGAATATCAAGTGTTTCAGACTGCTGAGCCATCTTTCCAGCTGGGTTTCTTTATGAATCAGGTACCACAGTGGGCATGACACATCCAGAAGATAACCTAGGATGTGGGGCCCTAGCATTGACCTAGTTTGAGACAGAATCTTTCTGCTGTTAACAGTTGTATATGCCAAGCTAGGTGATCTAGGAGTTTCTAGGGATCCTCCTGTCTCAATGTTCCACTGTGTACTGGGATTACATGGCTACTGTGTTACACCTTTGCTTGTGTTTGGGTTGTCTGAACTTGGATCTTCAGGCTTGCACAGCAAGTGCTTTGGCTCCTGAGCCATCTCAGTCCATACTACAAATTTCTTATTGTTGCACACTATAAATAAAACTGAAAAAGAACATGTCAGGAATATCAACCATTATGCAGCTAGTTGTCTTAGCTCACTGACAATAATTTTCTTTACTAAAATGCTTATCTATATTTTGCTCGACTGATTTGTAGTGTGAGCTGCGGGCCTGCTTTTCGTCCTGCCCGGCTCCTGCACGGCTAGCTTTACACCAGAAATAATTACACGGAAACTGTATTCTTTTAAACACTGCTTGGCCCATTTCTGTTCATGTGTGTAGCACCCCAAGGTGCGCTTACCGGGAAGATTCTAGCCTACGTCCATCCTGGGTCAGAGCTGCATCGTGTCTGCTCTGGAGAGGAGAGCATGGCGTCTGTCTCTCAGAGGAGCTGCCCTGCATCTGAGCTCACTTCCTCTTCCTCCCAGCATTCTATTCTGTCTACTCCACCCACCGAAGGGATGGCCTATCAAATGGGCCAAGGCAGTTTGTTTATTGACAAATGACCTTCCTCCATCATTTCCCCTTTTTCTGTTTAAGTGCTAAGTAATCGGTGAGTAAGGGGGAACGTATTATGTCTGAAAACCAAAGCAACATACCTGCAAATGCAACAGCCGCAACACCTAGTCCTACCGCTATCAGCCTTCTTCCCTGTGGACGGAAACATACATTTAGAGTTATGCACAAGTCTATGAAAGTAAATCACCTTAATAGCAATGATAATTACATTAAATACATTTCCTTCAAATGTTATTATGAAGAATACAGCTTAGATATCTACACTGTCTATGGGATTATATATGCTGCCTGTTCTGTTGGCTAATTTTCTCCCCCCCACCACTTTGGTTTTTTGAAACAGGGTTTCTGTATGTGTAGCCCTGGCTGTCCGTAGGTCGGCTCTAACTCACAGTGATCCACCTGATGAGGGAGGCAGGGGCTGCTGGAAGGAACAAATGGGCCAGCAGGCACAAAACAGATAAAGGGAATAAAGAAGCTAAGAGAGGTCAAGTGTCATGCACATGTTCCAACCTTTTGACATCGTGACATGATAGTGTTAGCAAAGTTCACATTCAGGGCTGTGTGATCAAGTTACAAAACAACAATAAACAAAGACAAAAACAAGCAAAGAACCCCCAAAACCTTACAATTTAAGTAAGTTTATAATTTTGTGTTGGGCCAAACCGCATGCAGCCCACAGGGTGGACACCCCATGGAGGGCCTTCCAGGGAACACCAGGACTTCAGCTTTCCTATGAGCAATAGAGACACCACAGTTTCCAACAGAGGTCTGACATATCATAGGATTCTAAAGATCTCTAGTTATCATGCTGAAAAAAAAAACATACAGGACAAAAAAAAAGGGACATACAAATGAATTAGAAGTATATTAAAATAATCCAAGGAAAAAAAATGAGTGATTAGTGATAGAAATAGTAAGCTGTTAGATTTCTGCATTTTGAAGGTAAAAAGATTTTCTGGTACTATGTATGGTCTATGAGAGAAAAATCTAGAATGTCAAAGTTGCTGTCTTGAACAACTACAAACATGAAATTGCCTTTTGCTGAGGGGCCAGACTAAAACCTTTCAAGTAGGAAATCTGATGAGCTCTCTTTGGGCTTCATTTGAAAAACCATGATGAATAAGATAAATTGTGTAGAAATTCATTGACACTTGGTTGAGAGGGAGGGAAAAGAAGAATGAGCAGGATTAAGTAAAAACATTCTTCGTTATCTGGGAGGGACTCAATTCTCAAGGGTTAATCATAAGCAAATCACTTCTGCTGAACTCAGGGTTTTATATTGTCTTATTATTTGGTTCAATTTCCACAAAGAAAGCTTTCTGAATTTAAACAACACCAAGTAAAATATGGAGAGGGAATAGCAAAGGCTACTGACAAGTCAGCAGGATTCGGGAGAGACATCAGAGGAGAAGAGGGTCCTGTGCTGAGGAAGAAGAAGGAAGCATGGGACCTGTGTGAGGCCCTGGGTTCCATTCCTACCATCCCAAAAGTAAAAAGGAGGGGAAAGAGTTTATATTTGTACACACACAAAATGTCAGACCTTAAAATGACACCTGGAAGAGAATTTTACAATTATCTGACCTGAAAATCTCAAGCTGCATGAATTTCAAGTTTAAACTGGCCAATCCACATGAACCTACTCAGTCCTCAGCAGTGCTGGTTCACTGCCACAGTGCACACGGCACACGCACGCACACACACGTGCACACACACCTACCTACGGGAGAGGCAAAGTTAGGACATAGTTCTACTGGGTCCTCTTTTAAGCTACTTAATTTCTTTTAAATCAAAGGCAAGCATTAAATTCTACAATAAAATGAATAAATGGGGGGGGGGCGCGCAACAAAACAATGTAACAAAATCAAAAGCCAAACACAGGAAACAATTCTTAGGCTCACCCCAAGTAAGCTGTTATTCCACTCCTCAGTATAATGAATGAAATTTCCCCGAACTCAAAGCTCCTCTACATGATGATTTCTTGGGACTAATCTTTTAAATACTACTTTGCTTTATTCAAAATAATGCTGTGAGTCCTGCCTGCACTTTCTCCTAGTAACAGAAAAGGCTCTTTGCTCACATTAAAGGATAATGTGAATAAATGCACGAAGTGGAAAATCTTGCTGTGGTAACAAGCCAGTCCTGAGCCTTAGGAATATCGGCTAAGTGCCAACCAAGCTGCAAATCTGCTTCAGGTTCTTTCTTAACCCAAATATGTACAGTGACTGTGCACTTCCTGTGTTGACTTGGCTAGACTATCATACTGGGTTAGCCTTGGCTAGACTATTATACTGGGTTAACCTTGGTTAGACTATCATACCAGATTAGTCTTGGCTAGACTATCTATCATACTGGGTTAGCCTTGGCTAGACTATTTATCATACCAGGTTAGCCTTGGCTAGACTATCTATCATACCAGGTTAGCCTTGGTTCGACTATCACACTGGGTTAGCCTTGGAGCCACTGCGAAGGTATTTTGTAGATTCGGTCAACACTTATTGTCAGTTAAAGACTATCTGACAATCTACTCTATGAAGACCTCAACCAACCAACTGGAAGGCCTTCAAAACAAAGTTTAAGGTTTCCCTGAGGAAGAATCAGGTCTGAGGTGGTGAGGCACAACTGCAGGCAGCTCCAGACGTAGGGACAGCTCAGCAGTCAGGACCTTGCCTAGTACTGAGTTTTCACCATCATCTTTGGTTCAACCCCTGACAAACATAAAAACAAGAACAAAAATTGTACTCCTACCTTAAAGTTTTCTGCTGTGTCCTGTCCTATAAATTTTAGACTTGCTAGCCACAAAATACATACCAATTCCTTAAAATAAATACATAAATTACTTGATTCTGTTTCTCCAAAAACCTAACTAACACAGGCTTCTGGCACTCAAGACCATGCCTCACACATGGTAGGCAGTGCTCTGCACCAAGCTATGTGCTCTTTCAGGCTTACTCATGATTCATTTATTGGGCACAAATTAAATCCATATTTAAACATTTAATCTTGCTATCAGTTACCAGGCACAATAAAATGATCTCTTAAATGTTATAAATTTCCTCAAAACAAATGATGTCTTCCAAACACACTAGTTTTCTTTTGCTCTTACTCCCTATTAATGTGTCTAATTCCTTATGGAACTTTCTAGCTCTTTGAGCTAGGCCTGTTCCTTAGGACAGTAAAAGAAGGGTGTTAATTGCTAACAGGATTCAAAAGTCTACATCTCTGGCACTTCCAATTCTTAGATTGTGACAGAGTAGATAAAAACTGTTCTAGGTCATTTCTAAGAACACAAGGTTGTACTCCATCCTCTTGTTATTACATCAGGGTGTCACTGTATATAGCACAAGCTCAATCATTAAGTATATAAAATAATAATTTTCTAAGAATTTTTAAAGCTTTCAATTTCTTTAATGTGTTGGCAGGAGCTTTAAAAAAGATTTCTATATATCTCCCTTGTGATGTGTGCACAGAGACACAACACTGTTGTGTGTGTAGAGGGGCCTTCCTCCCCTCCTCTAATCTGCAGGTTCTTAGTAAGAGACCTGAGAGTCCACACCACACTGAGCAGGATAATAAAATGACAAGGAAAAACAAGGAGACATGGAAGAAGGAGAAGACCCCTAGTTCCCTCTGCCATGCTGGAACTGGTTTATTTCTCTCTGACATAAACCTAAAGGACTCTGACCAGTTGACCAAACTGTGCTAAAAAACTGAGCCCAGAGCCCATGAAGTCCCCCAGAACCAGCACTCCTTTTTCGGAGAGACGCTGTGGGCAAGCTTACTAGGAATGCTAAGGAGCCATTCTTTGGTTCAAATTGTATGTTTTGACCTCCTTGTTTGACATATGCATAATAATTCCTCAGATTTTTTGAATTCATGTTCTTATTAAATTTTGATAGCACATCTGTAAGCCTGCAAGGGTCCCTCATCTTACTATGTCATTAATGAGTAATTTCTTTTTTGTTAGGAATTATATTGTATTGGTACATTTCTGACTTCAGCCCTCCAAAATTACATACAAACCTGCTGCTAAGGCACCTAAGTGTACTCTTCTCTTGATGCATGTGCTCTGTGTACCCCAACTTTGCTTCATACTGACTTGTTCTCAGATCTTTCTGGTAGCACAAGCTGAGATCCCAGCTGCACCTGAATGGAGGCCTCCTCTGGCCAGCAATGCTGAGGCCAATTCTCCAATAAGAGAAAGACAAAATTATCACATAGTATAAAGGCGGGTCCACAACTGTCCTGTCTAACTCCAGGTTGTTTCTTTTCCTTTAGTCTGAGCTCCACTGGGATCCTGATTAGCATCTTCCGGCCAAGGATGGAAGCCCACCATAGACATCAGAGAGCAGGGCTGCAAGCAGAGCTTTCCACGGCCCATCCTGGAGCAACGGCCTAAGACAATGATCACATAGACCACAACCAAACAACGGTGGCCTGGAAAACCACAATCCTTGTCCTTCTCCTGCTCTATCACCCCGAGACTGCTGAACACAACCCGAAGACAAATTACAGGCCTGCGGCTCCTAATGCAACCTCTGAGGAAGGCTCCTTTTCCCTTTCACTACTGGTCTAACTACCTACACAGGGTGGGGGACTGTGGGTGGGGGATTATATTTTCAGGTGTGTGACTCTTGCTGGTGCTGCATTTGTTTAACTCTGTGAAGCTGTTACTGGGCCTCTCTACAACACCTGATGGTTCTAATAAAAAATAAACAGACAATAGCGATGCAGGAGCAAGGATAGGCAGGGCTAGCAGGCAGAGAGTATAAACAGAAGGAAAACTCTGGAAGGAGGAAGAAATCAAAAGAACAAGGCCTCACCCAGCTACACAGCAAACCAAGGAGTAAGAAGGAAAATAAGATATACAGAAGTAAGAAAGATAAAAGCCCAGAGGCAAATGGTAGTCGGGATAACATAAGAAAAACCGGCTAGAAATGAGCCACTCTAAGGCCGGGCATTCATAATCGTAAGCCTCCATGTGATTTATTTGGGAGCTGGGTGGTAGGCCTCTCAAAAAGGCAAACAATAGGTGACTGAGCCTGGGTACTTGGGATTCTCTGGAGCGGAAGACTTTGTCTATCCCTGGTATTAGTCATAGGATAAATAGGCAGCCACACATTAAAGAAGTCAATGCCGTTCTGAAATTCTCCCTATCCCTAGGGCTCCAGCTTTCTAATTCCTCTTCTCTGCTAACTCTCCTCGTCACAACACCACGAGGCTCTGGAAAGCAGGAAGCAGGCTCTGCTCACTCTTTTATTCTCAGTATACAGCACGAGCTAAGTAAGAGTAATCACCAAAATGGATACACAGACGAAGGATAGATGGTTAGGAATTCTTTTCTTCTTCTTCTTCCTGCTTCTGAGTCAGAGCCCATCTCAGAAAAGTAGAAACAAAAATGAAGGATTGTGGGGTCAAGGTTGGGACAAAGACAAAACAAAGATTATGAGGTTAAACCTGAATTCTGGTTTGGGTTTTATTCTCATCTTGCTATCACCTGCGTCATTATAATGCGAAGAAAGGGGCCTTTTTCACCCAACCAATTCCTTTGTCATTTTCTTATGACATTGACTTCTGTTTGTTTTCCTTTTTGTCCAGTGACTTTTTGAACTAAGAGATCTGAGCTCTTATGATCCAAGCTGCAGACTCTTTCTAGACAGGCTGTGTTCTGTTTGCAGACTCTTTCTAGACAGGCTGTGTTCTGTTTGCGGACTCTTTCTAGACAGGCTGTGTTCTGTTTGCAGACTCTTTCTAGACAGGCTGTGTTCTGCACATTGGTCCCTTGGCTTGTGGCACTCTCGTGGGAGACTGGGGAACCTTTGGAAGTGAGGCCTAGCTGAAGGGGTGGGTCCATGGGAGTATCCTATCCGTGCCCATGCCCTGCTTGATATCTACTTCTCTGTTGGTCAAAGCGAATGTCTCCCCATCCATCACACGTTCCTGCAACCAACATCTCTGTCAAGCACTCAGGACCAAGGGACTGGGGCTGAACCCTGAGAAATCATCGGCCACCTGAACTCTTCCCCGTTGTGCTGCTTCTGTCATGACTGTACCACACCAATGTAAAGGTCACACCACACTGTGACCCACACCTTTAGTCCAATCACCCAAGGAAGAGGCGGATAGATTTCTGAGGTTAAGAACAGTGCGTTTACATGATGAATCCCAGGCCAGCCAAGGACTACACAGTGAGACAAACAAACAAAAGAGGTTACTAAAGCACTTTCCTTCAAATCAGCCCTCTCCTTGCCACCTCCCCCACAGCACCCCGCCTGCCCAACACACAGTTACAAACTTCTCACAACAATAAGTTTACTTGCTGTCTTTTGGGGGCAGTTTGTCATTTCTATTTATTAAGAAAAAAAGTTTGTTTAATTTTCGATGCCCTTCATAGGCTGTGTTACAGAATCTAGAGCTGTAAGAAAGGAAAAAACCTAGCTGAAGCCACATTTCGCCAGGGAAGTCACACGGCCTGCACACTGACCCTGTGTCTGCACTAGAATTCGAGCTCAGATGGCACAACTGCAGACCTGCATCCATACCCCAGTGTTCCTTAAAGGAAAGTACGCAAGGGGTCATAATCACTGCTTTCCAAGGGGAACTCAAGCACTCCGACCTGACTCCAATGCCCATTCACACAACTCTTATGAAACGTCTTAAACAGCTGGGTCATCTTTAAAAACCAACCTAGAGTATAGTAGCTTCTACTTAGCTAAACTAAAACCAGAGACTAGCACTGGCCTTTGATGTCCTGAACATGTTATAATTCTCTATAATGTCATCTTCCTTCTCCCTCACCCAGAGTGCATTGCAATACCCTATGGAATGGACAGTCTGACACACTTGGGAGCAGCAGTCCTCATTCTTCCTTGAACTGTTCTTTCAGCTGTCTGAGGGCTAGGACAGAAACTCTGAGTAATCAAAGACATACATTTAATCCCAATGGTAATCTCTTGATCCTGGAGAACGCAAAATGGAACTCATGTCTTGAGGGCAATTTCATCATAAGACTCAAATGCCTTATAGCACTTCGTGGTATGTTTTAACCAACAGCTCAAGTCTGAAAAGCTTTTCTTACATCTTCTTACTTGGGAATTTGAATTTATCTCCTTTCCAGAAACTATTCTACTCCCTTCCCAGCACCTACTTTACTGTAAGGCAACAATCCGTTAGATCGACCACATCCACAGTTTACAATTTTCATTATATATATAATATATATTCCTTCCTCAGAGTTAAGGGGAACTCAAAGCAATCTGCTTTGAAGCTTAGGAATTTATAAACATATCTAGATTCATCTGAAGACCTTGAAGTTATCACAAAAATTATCACAAAAGCCAAGGCTACAAATAATTTCTTGGAACTAGACGCCATCCATTTCCTTATCTAAATGATGGAACGGCAGTGTTCTACCATAAAAGGACGGCCTTCCTACCAAGTCCTGCCGCGTACTATCAGGGTGACCTTGAGATACTTAATTAACCTCTTTAAGTCTCAACTGTCTTATGTATAAAATAAAGAAAAATAGCAGGAAACTCCAAGGAGATAGTGTTTTTAGGAGAAAACGCTATCACAGAGCATGGTGCACAGCAGACATTGATTAAATGTTTATCTACTTCCTCCGCACAATGAATGCGAACAGAAATACTATGGCTGCAGAGATGGCTTAGTGGTTAAAATGTTTATTGCTGTTCCAGAGGGTCCAAGCTCAGTCCCCAGCACCCAAGCTTGAAGGCTTCTAACTCCAGCTCCAGGGGATCTGACACTCTTCTGACCTCCACACGGTGTGGAAAGTCCTTCTATATATGTATTGCTTATATTGGTTAATGAATAAAGAAGCAGCCTTGGTTGGCATTTAGCATATAAACATGCCTGGCCTTGTGCTAAGTTCTGGAGAAAGAATAGCGAGCAAGACAGATAGGTACTCAAGTTTCCTACCCTACTTTCCGGCCAACAGCAACAATATGTGCCAGTACGGCATGAGAATCTAATACCCACATATTATTAGCTATGTAGTAAGAGACAGTAACTTTTTAACAAACAAATACATGAATAACATTTCCCAATTACAATGCCCTGGAAAACATACATTTTAGGTATGTTTAAAATGAATATATAAATAAATGAATATATAAAATAATATAATAAAATGAATACATAAAATGAATATAAATCATTTTGATAGTGTATTAGTTACTTTCTTGTTGCGCTGACTGAGCACCTGAGGAAAGCAGCCTGAGCACACACATGATATGGTGGCACACAGCTGCCATCCCAGCGCTTTGGATTTGGAGGCAGAAGTTCAGGAGTTCAAAGTCATCCTCTACTACCTAGAGAATTCAAGGTAAGCCTGGACTATAGGAGACTTCCCAAAACAATGGAGGGGAGAAGACTGAAGGCGTGGGGCTGATTTCAGGAATAAGTTGACTGGAGGAAGGATTCATCGCTCATGGTTTTGGTGTACAGGAGTCTCCAGTCAGGAATCAGAAAGATAAAATCTGGGGCTCAGAACACTGTCTCTGTCTCCTGGGTTGAAGTTGTCCACATTCAGGGTAAATTCTCCCTCCTCAGTTAGCACTCTCTAGAAACAACTTCACAGACACACTCACAGGTGTTTCCTAGGTGATGTACATCCAGATGAGCTGACAGTGGGGACCAATCACCAGAGATGATATAATAATAAACTACAATAAAAGCTTGTATAACCTTCTAAGCAAATAAATAACAATTTTCTCCTACTGCAGCAGAGGAGTGGAGTCAGGGAAGGCTCCAGCTCCCTTAAGCTGGGTCTTCAAAAAGGAAGGAGGAGTTTATTCAGCAAAGAATGCTAATCAGAAGAGAAAGCTTTAAAAATGGCACAGAAGTGGGAAATTTCATATAGAAAATGGAAACCCAATTTAACTACAGAATGCGGGGAGTGTGTAGTCCAAAGGAGACACTGCGGCTGGCCAAGCCATCAGGAACATGACCCGTCCTGTATTCCACCCTGACAGAGTTAGACCTGGGTAGCTTCACGGTTTGGGAAGCACGACCTCATCACTGCCCTGTGCTGTACTAGAAACTGTGGCAGTGTATTCTTGGGAAGGGGGAGGCGTCGAGGTAGAGAGCAGTGGTTAAAGTGCTCTGGCAGAGGTAATCCTCGGCTTCAGGGAGGAAAGGACAATGAGGAGTCAGAAACAGATCAGAGGCCTGCCTACCTAGGTGACGCAAGGTCAGAATCAAAGGAGAAAGAGGTGGTGGCTTTGTGCCAAACTTGGGAAATAACAGGACAACCAGCGTGCTCGGAGACAGATACCGTAACAGGAACATTTCAGATCAGCTAAATGTTTGTGTTTTTGTTTGTAGGACTCATTGATAAGCAAGCAGAAATTCTCACTCTGTCTTTGAGAAAGCCATTCTTCTCACCCCTTCCTATTCCAACGTGACATTCCCGATCCTAATGCGCACCACATAGCAAGTACCAACAGAGATGCTGGAGTCATACCAAACTGCAAATACAACTGTATCATGGTAAAGCAAGGATGAATCAGGGTTAAAATATGGATGCACAAAATATAATCCATGTGATTAGATGCTGCAGCCAGCGCAGCCTGGATAGCCAAGACTGGCGGGGGTGCAGGGATTGAGACTCGGAGGCTTCTTTTCAGGTGGAAGAACAGCAACCTTTATTTTGCCCAGCAACCTTTTATACCTCTACTCCTTCTGTGGAGACCCACTGGCCAGAAAGAACACAAACATCCTTGTCAATTACAGACCACAAGGAAGTTCCGCTGTCAGTTAGAGGGAGTGGGGGCGGCTGGAGCACAACAATTATATATATCCAAGTATGTTAAACTGTTTAAGAGAGCCGGGCAGTGGTGGCACATGCCTTTAATCCCAGCACTTGGGAGGCAGAGGCAGGCAGATCTCTGTGAGTTCGAGGCCAGCCTGGTGTACAAGAGTTAGTTCCAGGACAGGCTCCAAAGCTACAGAGAATCCTGTCTCGAAAAACCAGAAGGTTTTAAGAGCTGTTAATGGAGAGATAGGAGTGTTCCATTGCCAAGTTCACTGGCAGAAGCGGGGTGAGCAAAGCTGACCAGCTGGACTCTCGCTGGGGCTGAGCGGGATGGGAGTGTAGAATGACCCAGCCTTCCCCCTCCGGCTAACTGGGTGAAACACAACCACTGAGTCAAAGTCTGTCCAAGTAGGATCTTAGGCAGAAAACTTCTAAAGGCTTAGATAAGTTAGGGAAGCCTGGGATGTGCTGAGCAGGGCAAGGAACGAGGACCAATAATATTCTGCTACATTAGAGGTGGCTGGGCAGAGGCAGGTCTCCAAACTCGAGCTAGGCTCAGGAAGTTAAACTAGGCCTCATCAAAGTCAAGTTAGACTTAGGAAGCTACACTGGGCCTCATGAGGCCCAACATTCCATTACAAGGGGGCAACAAATGCTCACTAATTCTTAATAAGGTTTGAGCTAATACACTGAAAGGTGTTAGACTTTAAGTGGTGGTTATAATGAAATGTAGGTGGCTAATTGTCTTACGTGTTTTACTATCCTAATAAATTGTGCTTTCTGGAAAAGTAACAGAACTCAAAGGTTTACCACTTCAAGTTGGGTTTTATCTAACCTCTTTTAAATATTGGTAATATTCTCTTCCCACCTTAAGTTTCTTTTCTCCTTTTCCGTAAGAAGCAATTTTGTTAGAACCACATCTGATGATAACTTCTACCAAACAATTGTAGAGTATTATTTTATTGGAGGTAATAAGTATCTTACCTGCTCTATTTAGTGTCACAAACAGGTTACTGAACATTACATATTAGTCCATTAAGATAAGCTTTATGAAGAAAAAGAGAACTATTTGATAAGTACAGACAGAGATATATAGTCTATAAATATAAAAGTTAAGTCTCAGTAAATGAAAAGGTTTTCCTTAACTTCTAAATAAACATCCACGTCTTATGTTTCCTTTTTTGTTGTTGTTGTTTTTGCTTTGTTTGGTTTTTTCCAAGCCTAGGCTGTCCGGGTACTCCAGCTGTAGGTTAGGCTGACCTTGAACTCACAAGAGGTCCACCAGCCTCACCTCCCGGATTAAAGGTGTGTGCCACCACTGCCGGGCTCTACAATTTTCAAGGTCATTTTTTTTTTCTTTCCTAACACCCTCTTGACAGCTTCCCATTATATTCAGTCACCTAAAGTTATCAATAATCTTGTCTTCTACCTCCTTAGTTTGCTTTGGATCACGTACCTTCAACAAAATCAAGAAGGTCCCTCAGGGTCATTCTGAAAGTTTTGTGAGACCCTTTGAGGTTCTATACTAATTTGCATAAGAGGAAGGGTACTTTCTGGACAGTGGACTGTCCTGTGAGACCAGCCAACCCACAATAAAGAGTCAGCCTTGGCCCTTGAGGCTTTACAAGACACCATAGCATGAAGTGGAGAAGTGCCAGTCGATGGTCATCTTAAGAACACTCATCCATTTGTACCACTTTTACTGTTTTAGCACAGACTGGACTTTCCGTAAGTGAAGCTACCCTGTAAACTGAGAAGATATTTTCAACAATTTACCTCAAAACGTTCGCCTTTTTCTGGAAAAAGTAAAATAAAAAATAACACTAAGTTAAATTTAATGAATTACATTAAAATAAAATAAATCTGGAATGTCAATATTTAATAAGCCACACAGTGAGAAGGATGAGGCAGGGGGATTATGAACTCGAGGCCAGCCTAGGAGATCTGTGAGTCCCTATTTAAAAAATAAGATCCCGATGGCTTGCGGTTGTAGCTGTCACGCATACCACTGCTTAGTACTGCTGCAATAGGGGAGCAATAGGTTCACTTCGTTGCAGCCTCTAACGTAATAATGCGGAAGCATTTACAAATCCAAAAAGCGACATGTTACTAGGAAAATATTTACTTTACCCTTGTGTTTCAATTAGACTGTTACATTGATTTAAAAACTTTACTAAATATCACTTCAGGATATATGACAGGAAACTTTTTAAAAACTCTTGGTATAAAAACGGCACTGGCGCGGACTGGTGGAGAATCACACACTTGCTGAGCATCCCTGAGGCCGGCTACTAAAGAGACCTCCTCACTTACCTCCTGAATTCTACACACTCCTACAGAAGTAAACAGGCGGGCTGACGCCGCCGGGAGAAGTGCTGACAGTCATGAGTTCGACACCCGGGCATTTTCTGACTAGACCCAGGTTGGGTGGTCCAGATTGGGGGGGGACACGCTAGAGAAGCACTTCTCCCTCCTCCTCCGCTGCCCTCACGCGTTCTTCACGCTGGGGTTAACCAATTTCCCCAAGGAGCCCCACCCCCACCCAGGCCCCACCAGGACCCCTCCAGGCTGCCCTGGATACCGTGGGACTCTATAGTCCAGGGTCATCCTGTGGAGACGGCAGCCTATGGGCTGAACCGAGGAGCTGGGGAAGGTGGAGATCCTGGGATCTAGGGGTGCCCGCCGACTCACCGCGTCGTGGTCGATGTCTGCATCCGGCCTTTGGGTGGAAGGGGGCAGGTATTCGGCATAGCGCAGCGCCTCTTTGGCGGCCACACTGGTGACCATAGCTGCGCCTGGAGACCCATGGGACGCGCTGCGTTGCAAACGGTTTACGAGGCGACCGCGGGGACAAACTAGCGCGGGTAAATTAACTTCGCGCTTTGAGTAACCACTAGGTCAAATGGGTGTAGACCTGATTGGAGAGAACCCTTTTCTCACAGTCCACTCGGTGTTTACTTTTGTTTGTTTATTTTGAAGGATCTCCTGGGGCTAGATGTGGGTGTGGAAGGTGGGTGTCACCTTCCACCACACCCACCAAACCTGGGGTTAGGGTGGGACACCTTAGGTCTGTGTTGTTTCTCCAGGGAGAGCCTCTTGGGTCCAGCCTGGGAGTGAAGACTTGCCTTGACCTTCCCACACAGAAATGAGTATCATTTTACATCTAGGTGAAATTACTGGGAAGAAACTGGCGATCAAGTAGCTTGCGCTCACTGCAGATGATCTTTGAGTTGAATATATAAAGGCTTACTTTGTTATTAATAGGTCAAGTTCTTTGGGACAAATTAGACAATAACTAAAGCTAACACGTTTTCTAACTCCTGTACCGACTTGGCTGCAGTTATGCCCTTATACACTTTGCAAACCAGCTTACAAGAAGTTTTTTGTTGTTGTTGTCTATATTTTTTTGTTTTGTTTTTTGAGACAGGGTTTCTCGGTAGCTTTGGAGCCCGTCCTGGAATTAGCTCTGTAGACCAGCTGGCCTTGAACTTACAGAGATATCCATTCCCCACCCCACCCCCACCCGGCCTTTGCCTCCGGACTGGAATTAAAGGTGTGCACCACCACCGCCCAGCTAGGTTTTCTATTCTTAAAGTAAAAAATTTAAGAACCTGTTAATTTATCCATGTAGGAATTTACAATGACACCAACACCGTGCAGGTGATAGATACCGGAGCGTGAGCCTGCCGGACAGGCTGCAAAAGGAAGCAAAAGAGACAGCATTCGCGTTTACAGAAAGGAACAGCAGCAATCATAAACGTTTTCTTGGAGGCTCAGCCATTGAGATTGGTTCAGTAAAGAACATGTTTTGTTTTAGTTTGAAGAAGAAAAGGGCCAGAAATTCCACATAGAAATAAATACAAAGACCTGAAAAGGTTGGCGTGTGTAATACTGGGTTAAAAGTTCTTCGACTCTTTAGAAACATGATTTTATCTAAGTTATTATTTTATTTAACAATTTATTTAAATTATCTTTTAAGCCAATCCACAATTATTTATTGTTATGATTTTAGCCATAATATGACTGACTCTTCCTGGTTCCAGGGCCAGGAATGTGCCGACAAGCCCGGCATGACCCACGGGCGACATGGTTACATCATCTACCTATGACACAGCTGCGTGAGCCCTCGCACGCATGCATGAGCTCTGTCTGCATAGGCCCTAACCACATTCCCCCCCCCCCCGCGCATGCGCCAGGTAGCCCATAAAAGCTGGACATGCCATTTTGCGCGCCCTTCCTCCCTCCCCCTCTCTTTCCTTCTGCTTCCCTCCCTTCTCTCCTCCCTCTCCACTGACCTCAACAGGCCTGTACACCCCCTCTTAATAAATTCCTAAGTTGTGCGTTCCGCGTTTCCTTCTCACTCACACCAGATAATTTCATTTATGAGCAAAACAAATGAGTTGGATTGGAACCTACATGTCATTCATTTATCATCCATTTGCTCAATTTATTCAATAAATACTTATTGAACAAATGTCACGTTTTAGACACAGTACTGGGGCATTGTGCCTTTAGCATCAATTAAACAAATAAGGTCTCCAAGTCTTTGGAGTTTGTCGTCTAGGGGAAGCTAATGGTGTATCCTAGCAGCTGGACCGAACCATCTTAGGCTGCTAGCCTAGAGCAAACAGCAATTAGAGCAAGATCGGTGTGAGCCAGCTCTTTTTTAGAAGAGCACACCTGCTCAAGAGCTGAGGCTTCCCAAGCAGAAGCCCAGAGAGAAGGGGGCTGGGTAGAGAGTAAGGCAGAGGAGGGGAGTGTAAGGAGGGGGTGTGGAAGCAGGTTGTACTTCAGGTCAGACTTCTGAGAGTAGATTACTGGCTGCCGCTGGACTTTACTGACTGAACTCTCTGCCACTGCTGCCTTGGTTGTCTGCTTCCACAGAAGCAGCCAGTGCTCGAGAGAAATCTCATCCCCAGTGGCTACTCAGCCCTCAGCCCGTGGTTCTTCAGCAGGCTCAACCTTAGCAGCAGATAAAGATAAAAACAAAAGCAGTGAAATCCTTTCCTCACCCCCCAAGGATCTCTTGGTTTAACCAGACTCACTTTGCTGGCTTCCTTGAGAAGGAAGATAAACGCTGTTGTGTGAAATAAAAAAAAAAGAGGTGTATTAAATTTCTGTTGGTTTTCTTTCAATTACTTATACCATCTCAAAGACATATTATGTTCAATGGACCTTGTAAAACAAAGGCAGATATTGGTATATATTTTAGAAACATTTCAGTCAAAGGGGTTTACAATTCGGCTGTGCTGGAACTTGCTCTCTAAAGCAGGCTGGCCTGGAACTCACAGAGATCTGCTTGTCTCTGCCCCTGGAGTGCTGGGATTAAAGGTGTTTGCTGCCATCGCCCGGCTTCCTGTAGTTTTTTATTTTTATTAAATCCCACACACATTGGCGTGTTGACTGGTGAGTCTGGGGAAGCACCTCTATTTTTGAGAACTCATGGGTGTTGCATAACTGTCGTTTCCAGAAGACCCTATCTTGCATCAATTACCCCAGTCCTCTGGCTCTTACAGTCTTTCTGCCCCACTTTCTGTAATGTTCCCTGAGCCTTAGACATCAGGATGTTTTTGTAGAAGATGTCTTCATTATGGATAGGCACCCCAGAGTTGATCATTCTCTGCCTCTTGACCAATTATTGATCTCTAGAGTATCCTCCAATGTAATAAGATGCTTCTTTGACAAGGAGGTGAGAGCTGCATTAATCTATGGTATGAGGATAAGTATCTAGAAGGCAATTGGATGTTTTAACTATTTAAAGTTGGTTCTCATCAGTCATGGGTTCATGGGTAGGTTTTCAGCACCAGGCAAGAGTACCCTCCTATGGAGTGGGCTGTAAGTACAATTAGACATCTGTTAATTTTCCTGAAGACATAAATAACACTGTTGCACCATTGGATGTTGTTATGGGCTCGTCATTGTTGCGGTTCACAGGCTTTAAGCTAGGTAAGATTTGCAAGGGACCTTCAATAATATGAAAGCTAGACCTTAGAGAGAAGGCTTCCAGGTCAGTCCCAGCTATATTCCTCCAAGACCCGGACCAGAGTATGTGTCATCTTCAGCAACAGGATCCTACCTTCAAGTTCTGTCAGGCAACCAAGGGAAATGGCAGTAACATGTATTGTTTTGTCCCTTGGACATCCCAACCAATTATTTTGAGATAAAATGACCCTGCATCCTGTGTGTCTTAGTTTCTCTTCTATTGCTGTGGCAAAATAACTTGATCAGACAATTGTGTTAGTCAGTGTTCTCTAGAGTCACAGAATCTATGGAATGAATCTCTCTCTCTCTCTCTCTCTCTCTCTCTCTCTCTCTCTCTCCATATATATGTGGAATTTATTGTAATGACTTACAGGCTGCAACTAACCCAAACAATGGCTAGTTGTGAATGGAAAGTTCAAGAGTCTAGAGTTTCTCAGTCCCACAAGGCTGGGCATCTCAGCTGGTCTTCAGTGTATGCTGGAATCCTGAAGAAGTAGGCTCTAACACAGTGAAGGAGTGGGTGGGCTATCAAGGCTAAGGGAAGCAGGCAAACAGCAAAAGCTCCCTTCTTCCATGTCCTTACGTAGGCTTCCAGCAGAAGGTGTGATCCGGATTTAAGGTATGTCTTCCCACCCCAAGATCTGGATCAAAACCTGTGCCATGCCAAGTTCCAGATCAGAGGTGTGTCTTCCTACTTCAAAGGTCTGGACTAGAAATGGATTCACCCACTTCAAACCAAACACAATATCTCTCACGGGTGTGCCCTCCATTTTTGGATTGTGGTTCATTCTAGACATAATCAAATTGGCCACCAAGAATAGCCATCACAACAAATTATAGAAAGAAAGCATTTGATTGGTTTACAGTTTCAAAGTGTTAGTTACGGCAAAGAGACATCTTGAACTGCAAGTAGGTGGCAGTGAGACATACTGGGAATGGTGAGAATCTTTGGAAACCTCAAAGTGGCACATCTCTTCAAAACAAGGCCACACCTCTTAATCCTTCCCAAGCACTTCCACCAACTGAGGCCAAGTATTGAAACATTTGGGTCTGTGGGAGCCATTCTCAGTCAAGCTACCACACTATCATTGTTTAAAAGAAGACAGACAACATTGACAGCAATAGTGAAAAACACTCCACATGCAGCATTAAACTCTGGCCTCCAGATGTGAATGACAAGGTGCAAAAATACGGCCCCCACCACATGCACACGCAGACACAATCCTCCAAAGCTACTGAGCAGTGTGTATGCAATGGAAAACAATGAAAACAATTTCAATTTGAAGATTAGATGTGATTCCATACTCGGTTTTGCCTGAAGATATTGCTTCCTCTTCTTTTTAAAGAAAACCAAATTATAAGCCTCAAAAGAAACATTGTTATCATTGTGAGTCACCCTGAGGCAGAACTGGGACCCACATCTGTGTAAAAGGCTTCCCCTCTACAGACAAACAGAGTGCATAGGAGCTTCTGTCTTGGCATTATACTCTTGCAACATTGCTGAGATTTTCAGTAAAAAGGAAAATGTCTTGGAGCTGGGGTTGCAGCTCAGTTGGTAGAATGCTTGTCCAGCATGCACAGAGCCCTGGGTTTGATCCTCAGCACTCCATAAAACTGGCGCTGTGGTGCATACCTATGCTTCCAGCACTAATGAGGCACAGCAGAAGGATCAGGGGTTCGAGGTCGCCTTCAGCTATACAGCCAGTTTGAGGCCACTCCTGGGTTATAGGAGACTCTGTGTCAAAAAGGAAAAGAAATGCCTAAAAGCATTCCCAGATGGTGACAAAGGAAAGAAAAATTGGAGAAGGGGTTTACATAGATATTTAAAAATAATGTTTAAAGTGTGTATCTTTAACACTGTGATCCCAGATGTAATCGATTTCCTGAGTTTCCTCCATTATCTTGGTCATGTCAGGAAAGAGGCTGTCCTAGAGGACAAAGCATAGTAGGAGGGAGGAAACATGAGATACATGGTTGACTCTGAAGGGCTAGGATCAGGCATGGTTCATTACAGGACGAGGCAGACTCAGAGGCATGGGGTGTATGAAAACATTGCATACAAACAGTACCACAAGTTGTTCAGTTTTTCCAAAGCTTAAATCATAAAGAAGACCATACAGATGGATGAGGTGGGCAAATGCCAAGGGCCAGCTACCTTTATAGAATAAGCTTTATAGAATAAGTAAAGGCATGTACAGTGTGTTCTATCCATCGAAGAACATTTAGTCCAGGTGTGTTAGCTAGCATTTGGTCACTAACATAAAAGTACCCGAGAACAATTTAAAACAGGGGAGAGGGGGGTTAGTCTGACTCACAATTGCCAAGGTTCAGTCCTTGGTCCCTTAGCTCTGCTGTACCTGGGCTGTGGCGAGGAAGAGCAACAAGTCAGGGAGTGTGTGGAAGATCAGAGCTGCTCGCCAGAGAGCAAGCGAGAACGCAGATCTACAGAGGAGCTCAACCTGTCAGTGGCTCACCCTCCAAATAGAACCCACCTTCTAACAGGAAGCCACCTCTGAATTAGCCCATTGATGAATCAAGAGCGTTCACGAGTCAAACAACTGGTAAAGTTCTGTCCGCTGGCAATCAACCCCTTAATACATAAGACTGATCAGGAGCATCATATCCAAACCACAAACATATATGATGACACGTAGTCATACTCTTCTGTGTATTGAAGCCACACCATTTGTGTAGAAAAATATTAATAATAAATGAAAGAAATTAACTAGCTGGACTGGTTTAATTTAAAAATGATTACTCATATTGCTTGAATACTTGCTAAAATATTTAGCTCCTGGAATACTCTTGATTCCACATTAGGAAGACAGAGAAACTCCTTGCTGTTTTGGGGAACTGGCTACAAGAAGGAATATAGCTGTGGGATGGTGCCATGGCTAATCTTACATGGGATTTTTGAAAAACACAAGACATGAGCTCAAAGGATGTCAGTAGAGAATAAAGCCAACAAAAACACGTGCAAATGCCCTTTGTGGTGAAGGCCACTCTCTAATGGGAGAAAACGGGTATGCGTACCTCGCAGGCCTGTCTGCCGGTCACCTGGAGCAGCATCCGCGGCGTGGGTACCAGCTACAGCTAATCCCTTGGAGGAAGAGCTGGCAGGAGAACACACACGTTGTTTTCTGGAGCCAATTTGCATTTTGTGCTTTGTTTGTCTGAGCCAAAACAGCATAAACTATGCCAAACCTGGTTTTCTGATTATTTTCAGGCTGATTGGAACTGGCACATGACATTGTTTTATCTAATTAACCCACATGTGGTACAAAACAAAACAAATTTGAAATGGAAAGCTCTTTCTGTCTTCATTGAAAGACAGAGGTGAATATATAATTATTTTGTCCTTGTCTCTCAGCCACATTTACAGTTGTGGGAGGAGATACTTTCCTAATAGATAGCAAAACACATTTTATGTATTCCGTGTCTATAATTAAAAGTGATTATGTTTTACATTTTCCTAAATCGAATATTTCCCTTTACAACAGCTGGCTAAAAAAGAAATATGTAGATGTGTGCTCAAATAAACACCAGGGTTGCTCTCTCTGCAGACACACTTCCCATATCACATGTGTAAGGAGTTCCTCTCATACCAGCTGATTTTCCAATTCTCTGGACAGCAACTGCGTTCTATAATCCAGTTCTGACACTAATTATCCTAGAATTAGCAGAATTAGTGCAGACCCACAGGTTAGGAATTTGGTCCCACAAGATTGTCCCCACTTCAGATGCCAATTGCAGGTTCCCGGGTATCATCTGTAAGTCTGACTGGCCAGGTACAAGCAGGGGGGGGACAGGTCCCATGACCTCCTTCTCCTTCAATTTCCTAATTTGCTATAAAGGTTCACCTGCTCAGTGAAGCATTTCGTTTAGCATTGCCAGTTTATTATAAAGGACAGAACTCAGGCACATCCAAATGGGAGCGATTCAAAAAGCAAGGGGTGGAGATGCGGAAATGCAGTGTTTCCAAGCCGACCCTGCTCCGTAATGTGTTCATGAGTCTAGAAATTTCTGAAGCCCCATTGTTTCGGCTGTATAGAGGTCTCATTACATAAGCATGGTAGAGTAAATCGTTACCCATTGGTCACTGAGCTCAGTCTTCAGTGCCTCTCCCCTTCTGGGAGACTAGTGGGCGTGGCTACAAATCCCAATACCCAAATTTCAATTCCTCTGGCACCCATGACACCCCTTTTTCTATCCCACTCAGCATCTTAAATTCAGAACGGTTGCAAAAGGGCTTGTAGTGTTGTATTAGTTACTTATTTCTGTGGCAAAAAGCCTAATGACTTAAGGAAGGGTCTATGTTAGCTAAAGGTTCAGGGTTCATCCTGGGAGGAAGGTCATGGGGAGGGGAAGCCTGCGGCAGCTGGTCACATTGTATCCCCAGTGAGGAAACACAGAGAGGTAAGTGCTACTTCAGTTTGATTTATTCCTTTTTATTCAGTCTAAGACTCAAGCCCTGGGACTAGAACTACCCACCGTGGGCAGGTTTTCCCACCTCAATTAAAATAATCTCTTACAGACTGGCCTAGGTGCGAACCTAACTAGATAATCCCTTACAAGCGAACCTATAAATTTGACTCTTAGATGATTTTAGATTCTGTCAAGTTGCTAATCATATTCATTATCACAGGATTCCTAATGAAGAACATATGTCTATAAGGGAAATTTTAGGTTATATTTGCATCAATGTCTGTCTGTATTTGTTTATTTGCTTTCAATTGCTGCTATAATAAGCTATGTAATACTCATTTAGGTTCATTCAAACTTCGCAGAATCCAAAGAAGCTCAGAGGAGCTCTGTGTACAGTGTACCCTGAGGCTGAAGACAAGGTGTCTGTAAGATTGCCTGCCTGCCTGGCAGGTGTAGAATGAATAATAAAAAAACAGAGACAAAAACTGGTGTTCAACCCCAAATCCAGAAAAACAAAACAGCCAAGTCACTAGAGAAGTCTTACTTCTACCAAGGCTGGGTGACTGCAAATTAAGCAGCTAAGCCTCTCTCTTCCCTTTATATTCCCTCTAGTGCTGGGATTAAAGGTGTGACTCCCCAGGACTGGGATTAAAGATGTAGGCCACTACCACATGGATTTGTTTCTGCATGGATCCTGTATAGCCCAGGGTGGCCTTGAACTCACAGAGATCCTTCTGACTCTTGTCTCTCAAATCCTGGGGTTAAAGGTATGTATCACCATTGCCTGACCTGTAGTGGCTTTAGGTTTGCCTCTGGTCTTCAGGCAAGATTTATTTATCAAAATACAAATATTATACCATTACGGGCCTGCCTGGCTAAGAATCTTCCAGATTTGTTGTTGGTAGCATTGTTGTTGGTTGCTTGTAGTTGTGGCACTGACTGAGACCTGTATTTTTCTTCTGGCTATCAGTCAAGGCCATTACAGGCTCCCCATGCCCCATTTCCAGTCATCAACAGCGTGTTGTATCTCTTGGGCTTCAAATATCTGACATGCCTTTCTGCTCCCTGATGATAAAGACTGTTTCTAAAGAATTTTCGTTCTTGTGCCTACCTGAGAGTGTCTCTCAGGGCCAAATGAAGGCAGGCATGGTGGCACAAGAAGGAGTGCTTGTTCCAGAGCTGTTGGGGCTAAAAAAGAAGACCTTGCCTCAAAAATGAATAGGTAAATAAATAGATGAACTAATACATAATAAATACAGAAATAAATAAATTTGGGAGTTTAATTATGCTTACAAAACACCCTTGTAGTGGTACCTGCATTAACATTTGATTTAATAACTGGACACAAAAAATCTTAGGGAAGACAGCCTTTAAAATTCTGACTCCTGTATCATCTATCTACCTATTTATGAATCAGAAGCTGTCTATTGGATAACTAAATATATACGTGGAGATATATGTATGCTTACACACACACACACACACACACTCCTATGTATATCTAGAAAACATCGTATTGAGTGAGGTAGCCCAGACCTAGAAAGACAAATATAAAAAGTACTCACTCATAAGTGTCTTTTAGACATAAAGCAAAGAAAAAGCAGCCTACAATTCACAATCCCAGAGAACCTAGACAACAAAGAGAACCCTAAGAGAGACATACATGGATCTAATCTACATGGGAAGTAAAAAAAGACAAGATCTCCTGAGTAAATTGGGAGCATGGGAGAAGACAGAAGGGGAGGGAAGAGGAAGGGAAAGGAGTGAAGAAAAATATATTGCTCAAACTGGGCGATGGTGGCACATGCTTTTAATCTCAGCACTCAGGAGACAGAGGCAGGCGGACCTCTGCGAGTTCAGGCTAGCCTGGTCTAAAAGAGCTAGTTCCAGGACAGACTCCAAAGCAACACAGAAACCCTGTCTCAAAAAACAAAACAAAACAAAAAGAAAGAAAAGAAAAATATATTGCTCAATAAAAACAATTTTAAAAAGATGTACTTTATGTGTGTATGTGTGTATGCTTGTATGTATGCACATATGAATGTGTGTACATGTTTATGCACATGTATATGTGTGATTGACACTGGCTGTCTACTTCAATTGCTTTTGTGTGTATGTGTCTGTGTGAGTGTATGCTCTAGTGTATGCCTCTGAGCATGTGCAGAGAGGATGGAAGAGGCATCCAAAGTCCTCCTCTATCACTCCACACATGTTCCTTTGAGGCAGGGTCTCTCCCTGTGTTTTATCAGACGGACTGGAAGTCAGGAAGCTGTGATGATCGTCCTCTTAGAGCTGGAGTTTAGGCATGCACAGGGTGTCCAGCATGTTGTGTGAGTGCTGAGACCTGATCTCTAGTCCTCCATTCTGCTCAGCATATGTTCTGAAGTACTGAATCATCTTTTCAGCCCCTTCACCTTAGCATTTGAGGCAGGGTTCCTCATAGGAGCTTACCAATTGGCTAGACTGGCTGACTAGCAAGCCCCAGGGATCCTCTGTTTCCCAGCACGGGGTTTTTCCCCAGCACATGGATGCTAGATATCAGAACCCAGGTTCTGATGCTTGCACAACAAGCACTTTACCTCCCACGCCATCGCTCCATCCCCCAGTAAGGGACTTGCTGGAGATTCTTAAAATTCTAGTTTCAATCATCTCTTTAGAACACAGCTCAGCACTTCAGTCAGAATTGAGCATCTGGTTTCAAGAAAGGATTGTTGGTGGAGCTCCAGCACAAATCTACCCATTACTGTTTACAACATAGTGTTTATAAATCTAACCAGATACTGTTTATATGTTGGTGTTTGCTTCCCACCATGTTTAAAAGTTCACATTGACATCCCATGCCCAGAAGGACATTTGAATTAAATGTGCCCCAACAAAGACAACAAAAAATAACAGCATGATGATGATGGTGGTGTGTGTGTATGTGTGTGTGTATGTGTGTGTGTGTATGTACATGTCTGCCTCAGAAAAATCACTTTGGATAAACACAACTAGGGAACAGAAAATGCTGATTTTGTTTTGGTCTCAACTGTGTTTTGGAGGCCAGACTCTGTGAATATATGAGGGTTGGGAACAAGTCTGTTACTCTTAACCTAAAATAAATATTCAGACCTCTAATGCCACCATCTGACCTCTGATGCTGCCATCTGCCAACTGGACTGCTTTCCTAGAACTTTCCACCCCACATGACCACCATGCTAATTTGTTGAAACCACAGGGGATTTAGGGTGATGTGTGTCCACTTTTACTTTTCACAATATTATGCTACAACACTCATCTAAGCACTGCAATGTCCCTGCATGGCAGTCACAAGAACAGAGTGACCTTTGCAGGGTCGGCTGCTACGGACAAGTTACCAGAAATACCTTTTGTGAGAAGTTGTGAAAGAACCATCTAAACAATGATAAGTTCTCGCCCCAACAATTTTTATAACTTTTACTTTTTACCACATTCTACTAAAAAAAAAAAAAAAAGCCAGGTACTAAGTTCACTGCCAAAGCCTATGTTTCAAGACATGATGTAAACATATTTCTCTGTTAAACCCTTTGTATTCTATTTGGTACCACTTTAGATATACTGTGTACAATCTATCACAAGCAACAAAGGAGGCATCCCGTTTGATGTTCTTACATACATCCTCTAGGCTCTTAGCCTGATGTTTTAAGACACGACTACAGTGTCTCCCAGTTCTTTTTGTGTATGTGTGTATGTGTGTGTGCTTGACTCATACAAGCCTTGTGTTTCACACTACACTTCCCTAGTCCCCAAGTTTGGAAGCATGATGAAGAGCACTCTACAAAGGATAAAGGAAAGCAGAAAGATCACTGAGTGACGTTCTGGTTATTGATCACCCAGCAAGACAGGTACAGGTACAGAACACTCCCAATAGGATTCATAAAAGCAACATGAGACAATGATGCAGTGGCCACATCCGCTCAAGTGACTCACAGAATAAGGAGGTGGAAGGGTTCCTTAGCCTGACAATCCCAGCTTGATACTTCGCTCCGCCACTCTGTCCCCCGGGTTTTAAATTGGACTCCTACTGGTCTCATTTTATGATTTCTAGGCAAATCTACTTTGACTTTTAACATGCCAAAAGTCAACAGGTTTGTACTCTAGTTCCCTGTTCTGATCCTGACCCAGTCTTCCCTATCCTTTCGACACTCACCCTTGTTCTAGTCTTTTACCCCACATCAGCCAATAGCAGAGCTGATGACTGGCCACACCAGTTGTCTAGGCTTTGGAAAGATACACAGTATCTGAGGGACGGGCTGTCTGTCATCTCCGGACCGATGAGATGTTGGTCCAGATATTGGCAGGAAGGAAGGACATATTTCTAGGTCCTTCCTATGTGTATCCTGTGATCTGAATTCATGCCAGTTCCTTTCCTTTCCTGACTCAATGTCACCCTTCGGTAAGGACAAGGGAGGCCGCAATGTGTAACTATGTGGAAACTTCTGGAGAACCTTTGTTCTCACTGAAGGAGACACTGTGCCAAGAAGTTGTGCAATTAACACTCTTGGTCACCTTTACTGTGTTTTATAGTATTGCCCAGAGATTTGGGGGCTTTTTATGATTTTTTTTTATTGAGCTCTGTATTTTTCTCTGCTCCCTTCCCTGCCTCTCCCCTCCACTTCAACCCTCTCCCATGGTCTCCATGCTCCCAATTTCCTCAGGAGATCTTGTCCTTTTCTACTTCCTATGTAGATTAGGTCCATGTCTCCCAGTTCTTGTTGCTTTGTTTCTGCATCATGGCAGAAAATCACAGAGCACCATGAGCCAACCTACGGTGGGCTGAACCAGCAGTCTAGAACCTAAGCCAACACCTGAACACCTCTAGACACTTCAGCCAGGTCCCTCGGACCCTCATACGAATTTCATACCCTGTCCACCGTGCTGTGGGCACGTGGGTGAAATACGGCTTTTCCCTTTGTGTCTATCTGAGAGATGCCCTGCAGTCCTGTGGGTTCCTCTGATACACGCTTTACAATGGTCACCCCGGCATTTCATGATCTGTTCTTTGGATTTCCAGTTGGCCCTCTGTCTAGGTCCTCGGGGCTATCCTTGTAAGAATTCCCCTGCTGCTGAGTTTGGTGCAACTCCAGCCTTGGGGTCTTAGGGAGAGGGAACCAAGTGAGTTACTAGAAACAATTTAGACAAGTTACTCAGCACTTGTTCCTATCTTTTGTTGCTTTTAGCCGTCTAGGCCTTCCCTCTTTCACAGAACAGTATTGCCCTGATCAGAACGATAAACAAACAACTCCTGCTACAATTGCAGATGCAGTGAGCCAGTAACCAGTGTTCTTCAGCCTTAGTGGGGCTGAGCAGCAGGGTCCACCAGAGGCTCCAGGGAGTATTTATAAATGAGTAATATCCTCAGGACATTCTACCGAAAACTCCATGCTTACATTCACTTCCCTTTCTTCTTCTTCTTTCATTTTCTTCCTCCTTACTTGCCTTAGTTATCAGTTGCTGTATAACAAATTAATTACCCTTATGGTGTGGCTTAAAAGAACATTAAACATTTATTTTCCCATGTAACCATCGCCCGTGTGTGTGTGTGTGTGTGTGTGTTTGTGTGTGTCTGTGTTTCTGTGTGTTTGTATATTTGGAAACAAAGTCTTGCTGTATGGCTCAGGCTGGCCTTGATCTCATGATTTTATCACAGCTTCTCCAAACTGGGATGATGGGTTCTTGACTGCTTGCATCCAGTGTCTATGAGTTGGAAATTTAGGGACAGCTAAGCCGCATGCTTTTCGGCTACAGTCATAATGTCAGTTAGCTCCCAAACCTGCCAAGCACAGCAGAACAAGATGTGAGCTTGGGTTGTGGTCATATTGCTAGATGTGAAACCATTTATATATCTAATTATGACTAGGTCCTTTGGCTTCTTGAAACTTAATTTGGCCACCTACCAAATTTTAGCAGGAAAATGTAGGCAGAGGTGAAGTGTTTAAGCTGTACCCATAAAGGGAAGGGCATGGCCCCACCCCATTACATCCCTTCCCACCTTCTCATTGGCTGGGTTATGTATGAGTTAGATGTAGATAAGGGTAAAGACTCAAGCGGAATTAGAGCAGCAGGACTGAAGAAACCCAGGCCCTTGCCACTATGGAGACACTATGGTGGTCCCAGCTTGCGTATGCGTGGTCTGGTACCTGAAAGCAAACTTCCAGGCCTTGCCATTCACAGCCATTTAATGTCTCTGTTACTGGAGTTGAGCCTATGGTTTAGCCACTATGAAAGCAGTTAAGGATGAGAGATAGTTGCCAATTTGTCCTGAAAGACAAATAACACCAGTGAACATCTGTGATCCTGGCACTTGGGAGGCTGAGGCAGGAGGATTGTGAGTTTCAGGTCAGTCTACATGACAGAGTAGGCAACATGGTGCTAGGCTGCTGCAAAAGTAAGTAAAACTGATAAATGCAGGACTTACATGTACTACTAAAGTACTGTTAAGTTTAGAATCTGCCATACTAGTTTATCCATCTGTTATTTATCATTCTAAAATCTTTTTTATTCTTTGAAAGTTTAATGCATGTGTGTAGTGTATCTTGATCATATCCTCTCCTCCCTCCATTTTACTCCTGATATCACTTAAATACAACTTCCTCCAAACTTTATGTTCTATTAACATTTTTTAAAAAATAATCCACTGAGTTCAATATATTCATGAGTATAGGGTCCTCGTCTGGGGCACGGGTGATCTTTCAATGGAAACCCCTCACAAAGAGAAGTGACTCTTCTTCCCTCAGATGCAAAGATGATCAAAAACTCCTCAGACGGCTGGGACATTAGGAGCTCTTCTCTCCTCCGGAGATGCTGGCATTTTTAATTGGCTCAATCGCGTCAGGTCTTACGCAAATATCTACAGTTTCTGTGAGTTGTTCTTGAGTCTCGTGACCACATGCCATCCAGAGGTCAGCATTTCTAAGCCCTCCTCCTCCTCAACTTTCTGCCTGTTTGTCTTGGTTACTGTTCTAGTGTTGTCAAGAGACACTGTGAACAAGGGAACTTAGAAAACATTTAATCGGGGGTTTGCTTACAGTTTCAGAGGGTGAGCCCATGATCAGCATGGCAGGCATGGCACTGCAGCAGTAGCTGAGAGCTTACATCTGATCCATGAGCAGCAGTGAGTGAGTGAGACAGAGACAGAGAGAGACAGAGACAGAGAGAGAGAGACAGAGAGAGATGGAGGGAGGAAGAGAGAGAAAGAGAGAGGGGAAGGGAGACAGAGAGACAGAGACAGAGAGACTGGTCTGGATTTTTGAAAATTCAAAGCCCACCCCCAGTGACACACTTCTTCCTACAAGGTCACACCTCCTAATCCTCCTAAACAACTGGGGACCACGCTTTCAAATGGAAGCCTATGGGGGACATTTTCAGTCAGACCACCACACCTCTCTTCCACAATATTCCCTGAGACTTGAGATGGAGAGGCCTCTCGTACACAGATGTCCCATTTACAGCTGAACACTCCCAACCCTTATTCTCAGCCCTTTAGACAGGTACAGATCCCTGCATTAACCACTGACTTCGCAGTTATCAATAGGTAGGCCTTTGGGTAGTTTCTGATTTCATGCTCTAGTGAATAAAGCCAATCTGAACATTTCACATATGATTTTAATGAATGTAGCCACACAGCTATTTTGTACACCTAATAGTGGGATGACTAGATATGAAAATATTTAGTTATAAATATTCCTTCATGTTATCCTAAGGTGATATGATAATTTACAAGCCCACCAGCACAGTACAAAAAGTTTATTGTTTTACAGGCTTTTCTGTAATCTTTTAAGCCGTCTTGTAGGTATTTATTAATTTTAGCCATATTCTTGAATATGTTGAGATACATCAGTCAGATTTTAATTTGCATTTTCTTCATGCCAGGTGGAGTTCTTTTTCACATGTTTATTTGTTTGGGTGTCTTTTCCTGTAAAGGATTTGTTTTATTTTTATTTATTATTTAACCCGGGCAAGTGTTCTTCCTTTGAGATGTCCCCAAGTCTTTAACTCATTTCAAAATTTGTGACAGAGTCTCCCTTCTCCCTCCGTTGCTCAGGTTGACCTTGAACTTGCTCTCTATCCCAGGCCAGATTTCCACTTGTGGTCCTCTCATCTCAGCTTCCAGCATAACCAGGATTCCAGGCCTGTGCCACCACACCTGACCCGTTTTAGTGTTTGGGGGTTTCGATTATAACAATGACTACATTTATCGACATTTAGCTGCCCAGGATGAATGGAGTCTTGACTCCCCACGCCCTGTATTTGCACCACAGTTAAGTGGCCCCAGAAAGCAGCCAGCTCTAGGTTACTTACTTCAGGGGTCATGTGACTCACTGGACAAAGCTTTGAAGAACACCCTGCCTCTGGAAGAGAGAGGAGGAAATTCTACATTGGTCTAGGCAGCTCTTGTGTAAATTGAGAAAGGGGAACAGGAAGAAAAACTAAGTTATCTAGGGAAGGGCTTAACTTTCCACACCATGCTTTTAAATCATGTCTGAGAGCTGTAAGTGAGAAGGAAGAGAGACCTGGTACTGGTCACCCAGACAATTGTCCTGCACTGGTAGATAAAGCTAGAATCCTACATTTCCTGCAGACTGCATGTCACCTCAACCTAAGATGATGACATAAGTCACAAAACAACCCCACACCAGTTCAGAATGAATAACAAAAGGGTTATTTATTTAAGGGGAAAACTTACAGATCACTCTCCTAGATAACAGCCCTCTGCATGAACAGGAACAGAGTCTAGCAACCAGAAGCAAGAGAGTGGGCGCATGTTTCCAACTGCTTGTACAGTATAAGAGACCACGCCCATGTGGGCTAGTATCTTAAAGGCTATTGGCTGAAGGAGCAGAATGTGCTCCCACAGCACTTAATGTTGCCAGGAACAGTCTCACTGATAACTTAAAGAAGGGGAACATTTGGTTGGTTGGTTGCTAGGGAGTATCAAGAAGAAGCTTGAATACTAAGTCAGGTGCTGAGACTGTAACTATTCTCACCTTAGAAAGGTATTTTTATTAAATGTTATGTATGTGTGTAAGTTCATACGTGTGTATATGTTTATACATATGCACATATACAAGCGGAGGCCAGAAACTTATATCAGGTGTCATCCTCAATTGCTTCTGTGTGTGTTTGTGTGTGTGCGTGCACACACGTATTGGGTGTGTGTGTGTGTATGTGTGTTTTGAGACAGGATCTCTTGTTGGCCTGAAGCTTACCCATTAGACTAGACTTGCTGCCTTCAAGGGGTTCACCTACCTTTGCCTTCCCAGTGCTGGGTTTACAGACTGCACCTGAATGTTTACAGGGGTGCAAGGAAATGGAAATGAGGTCTGTTTATAAGTTAGTTCCTAGCCATCCTTCCAAGCCCATACTGTGGCCCTCCCTTTGGGTAGTGGAATAGGGATATGGGAACCAAGGAATCCCATGCTGGGGAAACAAAAGGCCAGGACCCTTTTAACAACTAGAAGGAAATGTCTTCCAGAAAGAGACTTCACACAGTGCGGACATCCTACAGTGGTGTAGGAGGACCTTTTGTATTTGTATTGCTTTTATTGGTTAATCAATAAAGAAACTGCTTGGCCTGATAGGGCAGAACTTAGATAGGTGGAGAAGACAGAACAGAATTCTGGGAAGAAGGGCAGAGTGGCAGATGCCATGAATCTCCTGCCTGAGACAGACGTAGGTTAGACTCTTGCCGGTAAGCCACAATCACATGGTGATACACAGATTTAATAAAAATGGGTTAATCAAGATGTGAGAGTTAGCCAATAAGAGGCTAGATATAATGGGCCAGGCAGTGTTTACATGAATACAATTTCTGTGCAGTTATTTTGGGAGATAAGCTAGCCTGGTGGCAGGACACAGCCCGCTTCTTCTTATTACAACACTACAGGACAGGGAGCCAGGAGCCTAGACAAAGATGTGTCAGTGATAGGCAGGACCGCACCCTCCAAGGACAGCTTGGTCGTGCATACTTCTTGTTCTCTACTTAAACCTTGTTTCAGGACCCAGAAGATGGTGTCATGGGAGGGGCTTACTGGACCTTTATATTTGTTTTCTTCTCAACGTGGGTACATTGACTGAATGTCCTCTCTCTGTTTTTCACTATTACTTGTTAACTTCATTGGGCCATTGAGGTAGGGAGGCTGAGCCTATCTTTTTAACACTGTCAGAGCCTAGACCTGACCCTAACAATTCTAGTAACAATCTTATGGGCAGAATCCTACCCCAAACTACAAGCCTGGAAGCCTCCAAATGTTGTGGGGCTTCCTAAGACGGTAACTTCTCTATGGAAATCCAGGAGAAGCCTAGGGACTATCTGCAGCAAGGGAATTTCCATCAGTATCCGGAAGTTGCTAGGCTAGAACCATGTTCCAAAATGTCTATAGTTGCTAATGCCGTCCGGCGATGGTAAAAGTCTTAGATTCGCTAAAAAGTATGCTCCTATACCAGATTTTTTTTTTTCTTTTTTTGCTAAAGTTTTATTAGGCAGTCCCGGCTGACCTCAAATTCACCATTCTCCTGCCCCAGCCCTATGCTAGACATTTCTATATAGGTCAGTAAAACTACAAATTCTAGTTAGTTTCTATTCTGAAGGGGGTTTAAATGTAAACACATTATGGATAACGTTCTGGAATGGCTTAGAAATTGAAAACCAAAAGCCTTGAGAATTGAAATTAAAAATCCTTTGAGGACAAATTTAGGTATTAGTAGAAAGAAAAAAGGGCTTTGGCATTGATAGCTTAAAAGTAGGTGTCCACTTATGCTACCTCAAGGTGTCCTATGCGAGCCAATTTCCCATCTGTTGTCTCCTTCAGCCCTCACAAGCCCTGAAAAGGCAGGCGGGCCAGGTGATGTGGCTCTGATTTATACTGCTGTTCCACAGATGCAGCAACCAGAGTTCAGATTAGTGGTTGTCTGAGGTCAGGAATCTCTTCATTGATTTCATCAAGTCCCAACTTGAGTTTTCTGTATTTGTGTCTTCCACTCTTTCCCTTTGGTCACCTGTGCTCTGACATGCCTGGGTATATTCACAAAGGACTTTGAAATCCACCGTACTATTGCCTTAGAGTTAGAACATCAGACCAATGGGTAGTTCCCTTAAAAGTATTTTTCTCCCACAGATGTTAGGTAAAATCTGAACGGTGTTCAAATAGTTTCTGTTTGAATCACTTATCCCTAGTTTTTGAAAAAAAAAAATCCTATCAGGGAATCTCCAGGCCAAGGTAGCTGACAGAGTCTGCAGAAGTTTCTTAAGGGAAATTCTTCCAAGCCCCACAGCCTAGAGAGCTCTTGTGAGAGCTAGCACCCAGCGTGAGAACCTAGAGATGGCAGCTGCTGTCTTTTCCTCAGGTCTGAATTTCCAAAGAAATCAGCCCCCTGCAGAGGAAACCACCAAAGGTGCATTTCTAGTCCCTGGTCTGCTGAGAGGTGGCATTCGTTAGCACTGGCAGTGCGGAGAGCAAACGCGCAGCTTTTCACTGCTGAGTGCGAGTCTTTGTCCCTCAGGCCATGCTGTTTTAAGCCCCACTCAGCACATTTGCCTTTTAGTGAAAACCTGACAAGTTTGTTCACAAATCTTTCACCATAGAAACCATTTGGTCAAAATCATGGGGTTTCTATTTAGTAACAGTGTGGACTTAGATAGATCTAGACACATTGTTGCAACTTCTTTGACCTTGGAAAATAATGCATGGTTGATTATTGGAAATTTTATACCGAGCAAATACTACCTAAAATTGTGAATTTTGTCAAGAGAATAGTTGATGGAACTTGACTTACAAAATGTAAAACCAGACTTTGATAGGAAAGGCCTGCATTCAAGTTCTGTTTCTGCTGTAGGTTTGTGCACTCCATGGAAAGTCTCTGGGCCTCCTTGAGCTTCTGTCTCCTTGTTCTGAAAATGAAACAGTCGGGTGATGAATGTGGAGACAGAATAACAGGGCTCTATTTTTGACCGTGACTGTAGTGCCCGAGAGAACAAGTGGTGTGCACATATACTTCAGTAAACCTTTCTTGCAGGAACTTGAGGTGATCTGTAACCATAACATTCCATTATACAGTGACTGAAGGTTTTAAAATATGAGATTGTCACCATACAATCATGTACACGCACACAAGTGAGGAGGTGGTAAGGAATATGTGACGTTGGCATAACTGCAAGTCTGCAAAACAACTTTAACATAATTGCAACCCTGGATTGACTGCCTTAACTTTAAAAAGTATTTACTTTCTGTGTACGAGTGTCTTAAAGAACTTTTTAAACTTTTTTATTGTATATAGATGGGTGTTTTGTCTGCATAGAAATCTGTGTGCCACTTGTGTGCAGTGCTACAGAGGACGGAAGACAGCATCTCCGGGGATGGAGTTAAAGTCTGTTGCGAGCTGCCATGTGGGTGCTGGCAATCATACCTGGATCTTCTGGAAAAGCAGCTAGTGCTCTTAACTAACTGAGCCATCTCCTCAGCCCTGTGTGTGAGTGCCCACATACACAAATACACCCATTGCCTGAATGCCTGGTGTAAAAGAGGGTATTAGATCTCCTGGAACTGGAGCCGGAGCCACCATGTGGGTGCTTGGCAACTGAACTCAGTCTTCTACAAGCTCAGTAAGTGTTCTTAACTTCTGGCCCATCTCTCAGGCTCTGACTGTGTTAATCCAGCTTCATAGTGAAGCATGAAATTTAAGAGAGCAAGACTGGCCAGACGCCTCATCAGGTAAAGGTGTTTGCTGCCAAGCCTGAGCACATGAGATCAATTCTTCCAGAACCCAGATGGCAGAAGGTGGAAAGAGAAGAGATTTCCACAGGTTGTCCTTTGTCCTCCACAAAAGCTCTGTAGCATGGTGGTACATGCATCCATACATAAACAAGCAAAATAAATGAATATATGTAGAAAATGCTAGGGAAGTTGTTTATGTATGTATTTATTTATTTTCGGAAACCAAGACTTATCATTAAGTCATTTCACACCAGGAGAAGATTAGGAGTTTGTGTATCTTATAAACATATACATACCAATAAAAGGTTAGTCTAAGGGAATTAACTTAAAAATCAAACCCCTTGGTTTTCTTGGAAGGGAAAGGCATATGTGGATGCATTAGCCATGCAAGCCAAACTGAGGAAGGTTCTTTTTGGTTTGATCTTGTCTCTTAAAGCTTATTGGGTGGTTAAAATTGCTCACTTTACTCCTGAATTTCCAGTCACTTTATAGCACTTTTCTTTGCATAATTTCTTGAATTCTCCTTTTCTCTTGGCTCTCTCTCCCCATCCCAGAAGTCTTTTGCTCATATTAAACTCATTTACCCAAAGGGATGAGTAAATGAATCCCCCACCCAACCCAAGGACAGCAATATCTTAAAAGAAAGTCATTTCTTAAATGAATACTTAATTGGTCAAATTTCAAGCAATATAACAGTTTCACTAGATTTGGGGTCAGTCTCCTGTCCCCTAAAATATATTCCTTCACCATTTTCTGGTATGCTGCTTTTTCAAACACTAAAAGCCATAGAAATTTGCACGGAAGAGAATCAGGCATCATCTCAGTATGTAGGAGAGATAAGGAATTAAAGTACTTGGTTGGAACGGGGACGGGTACCCCAAGTTTTCCAAAAGTCCCCAAGACCTGCTTCATTTCACCCATTTCTGTAGCAGTATACACGTCAGCCACCCTGGCAGAAAGCCTGACTGACACACACAAACACACGCGTGGATGGGGAGAGAATGAAGGACATGCACGTAGATAGTCCATCCTGAACTACCTATCCTAAAGGAGCCTGGAGACGCCTATTGCCATACTACACAGGGAAGTCACAGCCAATCCTCAACAGAGAACATGGTAGAACAGTGGGCAGGTGGTTTCTGTTTGACCTGTGGCCCTCTGATTCTGCCTTACATTTAGAACTTTAGTGTAGAGTCTGCTCGGGTTGTATGATCAGGTCAAACAAATACATTCTTGAAATCAGTATCACCTTTACTAGACCTTGGAGGGGTGTGTGTGTGTTGGGGTTCCCCTAACTTGCCTTGTTCCTTACCCAAATGTTAAATCCAATGCACCTGTCAAAACCCTGATCTTCTCTTTGAAGCAAGAGTTCCCGTGGCTTTCCCCTAAGCACACATGACTTAGAAAAGTACAGCCTCCAGGCAGACCATGGTGGCCCTCTTCTGAAGTCTGACATGGCTGGAGCTTTCAGATAGGAGAGGACTTGGCAGCCTCTGGACCATGGGCTTTTGGGGTTGGGTAACTCTTTGTTGAGGGGGTTGTTCTCTCGACAGGGTCTTACATTGAGCAGTAGTCTCTCCCCGCTTGATGCTGGGCATCCCTTCTCCTCTGGGCTTCCACAGTAAAAACTGTCTCGAGGCTTTGCTAATTGTCTGCTGGAGGCGAAATCAGCTCTGACGACCATCGATATGGATTGTCTCTGTGGTCCTCACAATACTTTACAAGGTCGAGACTGTGACTTCAGGTCACATTGTGCAGATAAGGAAACCGGGACCACGAGGAATGAGGTGACATCTCTGTCATGGGGCCAGCATGTGCCCTTGTTGATCTCAAAGTGGTGCAAAGGCGGGCCCCCTCTTCTCTCTGTTGACCCCGGTGCTCGGTTCTCTCTGGTTTTTTGTTTTGTTTTTAGCATTTTAATTAGTTTTTTATTGTTCTAATGGGCTATACATTTTTCTCCACTTCCCTCCCTTCCTCCCCTCTCCCCTTCTACCCTCTCCCTTGACCCCCATGCTCCCAATTTACTCAGGAGATCTTGTCTTTTCCTATTTAGATCCATATATGTCTTTCTTAGGGTCCTCCTTGTTGTCTCTTGCACTATCTCTAGCTTGGAAGGCTTGGATTTTAATATCTATTTTGTATTTCCCACACAATTGCCTTACTACTGATAGGCATCTCTTGTCTAGATTTAACAACCAGGCCCTTAGTTTTGTTCCCCAATTTTAAACTGCTCATCTTTCCGTCTCCCTTTCACCTTGGCTTTCTCAGACATGTTATCTGATATCTGCTGTCTGGAGAGAACCCCTGCTGCCTTCCACATTGCCTTGGGTGCTGGTCCACAGAGTGGTCCTGGATCTGCTACACTGGGAACTGTTGGAAGGCAACTTCTCAGCCCCACCCCTAATGACAGGAACTCTAGGGAGCGTACCTGCATGCCCATTCTAACACGTCCACCACGTGCTTCTAATGCTCTGAGCTTTGAGAATCTCTGGCCCGCTTCACCGAGTTCTGACATCTTGTTAGGGATGCATGGGAATTCTGACCCCTATGGCCACTACCTTCTCCCTTCCTATTTTATCACCTGCACTTAATTGCTTTTCAGTTTGATTCTTTCATGAGCTCTCAGACATACATTTGTCTTCTTGCTCTGAGCACCAATGATAAAACAAGACAGTTCAGCTTCTGGGTGGCCAGTTGCCAAGCAGAAGGGCTCTGCCGTAGGGCAACACCTGGATGGGTACATACCACGTGATTTTAAAGCAGAAACCCCTGTCATAAAGCATCCCCCACCCCAGGGGAACTCCCACGCCCTTTATGACTTATTCTCAAATGTCCCCTTTTCTGAATTAGAGAGCTATAAACCTTACACATCTTCCTATCATTTCAATTGTCCAGAGAGGGCGTTAGTGTTTGTTTACCTGCTTCCAAGAATACAGAAAGAGCGTCACACATCTTTGTATGGCCAGTGCTGTGACAGGTGATGAACCCAGCCACACAATCACGGCAGAAATATCAGGAGCATTCAAACAAACAAACAAACAAAAACAAACAACAAACAAATGCTATCAGAACATATCCCAAGAGCTACAGAATTAGTCCCACAAATCTGTGTTTTAATAAAAAAAAAAAAAAGCTGGATCGCTGGAAGTTGTGCTTAAGGCAGGCATTTAATCCATAATTTCTTGAACATTTAGTCCATTAGTCAACAAGGCTAATTTAGCCTTAAACTTGCCTTGCCAGCGCTGTTAGTGAGTTCTTTCTTCCGCTTTCACTTTCCTCGTCCTCCAGTGGCCAAGCAGAAGTTACAATTCTAAATGGCATTTTCGTTTTGTTTTGTTCTGTTTTTGTCTCATTGATTTTGGTTATTATCCTAACCTAGGGGACTCAAGGTAATATGTTCCCAGTCTCAAGCCTCCAACAGTGACCTCGAATTAGGGACACCTGTTTAAGCAACTCCTAAAGTATTTTCAGGACTCTGGTCAGTTTGCTCCAGCTCGGAAGCTGCCTTGTAGCTTATCTTCATGATCCTCGGAGCTCTCTGCAGTGGTTCTGAGGCCCACTTCCCCTGTAGCTGGGTGAACCAGTTCAGTTTATCACCCAGGCTGTAAATAAGTCATAAAGTCAGAGGGTGCCTGGGTAGGGAACAGAAGAGGAAGTTCCTTGCTGGCCCTGCCTGTGGTTAGAGAGAAATCGAAACTGAGCTGTTAAAACCGCCGACTTGCTCTTCAGAACCCTCTCCGCGAGCTTCCTGGGAACCCTCCCTGGCACCCCTCTCTCAGAGACTGAAGCCTGGACTCAGTGGGCAGGTGGGCGGGCAGGCTGTGGACCATGTACACCCACACCCGCAGCAGGGTGGTGGACCCAGCGCTGGGCACTTTCTCCTTTTCTGGGGACCATGCTGGAAATGGACAGCGGAAGGAATTGGGTTTGCAGGAAAGCCGGAGACAGAGCCTGGAGGTGGCGGCTCCCAAGAACCCTATGGTGGAGAGGCAGGGGCGCACTGACCAGAGGAGGTAAGTAAGTATTCAGCAAGCTGCCTTGGATGCAGCAAGTCCTGGTCCCAAACAAAATCAGGCCCCAGGCACTTTCCAAGTCTTTGCAGGTTGAAACCATAGAGACTTCAAAACGGATTTTGAAAGAGTTAAGTGTCATTTACCTCAATAAAATCACCTATGAATTACTTTATTATGCCTTGTTGCAGATTTTTGCAGCATAATCTGACACCCACTCCATTGATTCTTGTGACTGGCTCCTGGGTGTGCTCTGGGCTTCTTAGTCATTAGGAAAGTTAAGTTTTTCTTTATAGGAGAGAGCAAGAAAGCAAGAGTGGGAGAATGAGCTAGAGAGCAAGGGAGGGGGGAGAGAGAGAGAGAGAGAGAGAGAGAGAGAGAGAGAGAGAGAGAGAGAGAGAGAGAGAGAGGAGAGAGAGCGCAAGAGAAAGAGAAAGAGAAAAGAGATAGATAATGAGCCTATATATTTGGACCACCATGGCAGAGAAAAGGCAAAAAAAAAAAATATGATACAGAAGGTCCAGATAACCTCAGCAGCGAGTTTACATCACTGCCAAGACTCAGATAGACCAGCATCTTGGGACCAGTGGAGCAGAGCTGGGAGTGAGGGCTCCAGCCGCTCAAGGCTGGAAGGGGTCCTAAACAGGAATAGAGAGGAGGCATTTATTCTTGATCTGTGCTGATGGCCTCCTGAAAGCGTGCTGTGTGGAGAGGGTCAGCCGCCATCTCTTTGTACCAGGTGGAATGGCTTGGGGTTTTTTTCGTCTGTTTGTTTGTTTTATCCCCTCCCCCCCCCCACAGCGCTGCGGTTTGAAGTGCTGTCTTTGTGAATTAGAACTGTCCAAACGATTTTATTTTTAGTTTCCCCCCTTTGCAATGACTTCTTTGTTGCAGGAAAGACAAATGCTGGTTGCTAAGGAACAGTTATATAACCTTATGACCAACAAGCAGTAGAGTTTCTCTCATTCCCCAGCTTCTGAAAGAACCAAGGTTATAATACTATTCAGTGTAGAGTTACCCTTCGTCGGGGCAGATGGTCTGGGAATCAATTAGAGATGGCGGAATTTCTCTCAGAGCAACTGGCATTTTGCCATAAGAAAAGTTCATTGACTCTGAGACACATATCTATGTGCTGGCCTCACACTTATGAGTAGCTAATGATAAAAAATCCATTTTTAAGCCTCTTATGAGAGAGCAGCTATTTAGATATAACTACTTACTTGTATGCTCCTATCATCTTATAAGCACACATCAGTCACGTCTTTCTGTTTTCCGATTTGATGGTAATTACTCTAGCACCTTGCTGGGCCAAATCACTCAGAAAGGAACAGTTTTCTGTTAGATCATTAGAAAAATTCCTGAAAGAATTCAATTACTTCTCGCAGACTTCATGTGCATGGGCGGTAGGCAGCAGAGTGTTAGAGAATGCATTCCCTTTTAGGTGTTTAACACCTAAGGTCTTGTTTGGACCACTCTGAATTCATCTTGTATCTCCATCCTTCACCATGTCAGTGTGCGCATTTGTTTCCTTAATGGAACTGGTAAGCCAAGGGGGAATGGTTAAATGATAAATGGCGTCTCTGTAAAAACAACAAAGAATTAGGAAGGTCTTACTTATTTTGGAGAGAGAATTTAAGAGGACGTGAGTATGTGTGTGCGTGTGTGTGTGCACGCACACACGTGTGTGATGGAAAATAAGAAAGGAGGATGCTAAGTGCCATAACTATTTGTATGGTAAAGGTAAATTTAACCTCGTTTGTGTTCAACCTTTGGTAAATTCATGGGGCAATGACTCCAATTTGGGGATTATAAGCATGGGCTTCGATGCCCAGTGGATGGGTTCAACTTCTGATTCCACGCTTACCTGTCAATTGTGCTGGGAGTTTTGTGTCAACTTGACAGAAAATAGTCATTTGTGAAGAGGGAACCTCAAAGGAGAAAATGCCCCCAACAGGTGGGCCTGTGGGTAAGCCTGCGGTACAATGTTTTGATTGATGATTGATGTAGGAGAGCCCATCTCACTGTGGGTAGTGCCACTCCTGGGATGGTGGTTTTGGGTGCTATAAGGAAACAGGCTGAGCAAGTCACAAGGAACAATCCAGTAAGCAGAATTTCCCAATGGCCTCTGCTTCACTTCCTACTCTAAGTTTCTTCTTTGAATTCTTGCACTGATGTCCTTTGATGACAAGACTTTTTGACATGGAAGTATACAAAATAAACCTTTTCCTCTCCAAGTTACTTTTTATTACAGAATTTATTATAGCAATAGAAGAATAACTGATAACTATTAAAAGAAAGATATAAGAAATTCTTTAAAAAAATCAATGATTCCTAAACCATGGCAACCAGATAGGTTAACTTTTTTTTTTATTGCATCTGAATTTCAGTTTTTGCAAGTGTTTACTATTTCTTATTGGCTTTTATAGTTATTCCTACCTGGTGATACATACTTTTTCCTCAACTATTTTAAACTATTCACATAGATTTAAAGACAAACAAAAAGCTTATATAAACTTGTAATCTAAAACAATCTTTCACTCTCTCTTTTGCTATTTTGCTTGCTTCTAAGCAAACTCCACTCATACCTATATGCATATTAAAGGTACAGGTTTCCAGCTTGATTGTGGGCAATAGGCTCTTGCCTGTGTATAGTCATAAAAGCCTGATGTTGTTTGAAAAATAAAATAAAAAAGACATTCTGAAAATTGACCAGAAATATAAAACTTTACTATACAGTGGTTAACGTTTAGTATAATTTAGACACAAATTCAGTTTATCGTAACACACTGTGGTCTACTGTATATGGAGGACTATAAAGAGTTAAAGATTGAGCAGCAATAATAGCAAATATTTAGGGAGTGCTTGCTGTGCAGCAGGGAATAACATACGCTAACAACCTTACAGAAACAGAGCATCCCTAGCTCAGGACAATTTAAAATGTTGGTGGGATTATCTACTTGGCAAACTTCATAAGGATTAAAAAAAAAATCTAGTTGATGGGATAGATACTTCCGCAATAATTACACAAGTAAATCTTTGTGTGTGCTACAAAAGAAGGCCAGTGCCTGAGCTAGTTGTGAGGACAGGAAAATGTTTCCTAAGACATGATATAAAACTGAGACCTGCAGGAGAATGGGAAGTTGCATGCACATAGATGTTTATGTTGTAGGTTGTGAAGATTTGACTGTCAGTTTGGCGGATTTGGAGTTATTGAGGAGACAAGCCTGCAGTTACACCTGGGAAGGATTATTTAGATTAGATTAGCCTCTGGGCAAGCCCCATGAGGGATTACTTTGATAAGGTTAATTGAGGAAGGTAGAGTAGCTTCCCACTCTGGCCTTGGGTGTCGGATTGCATAAAAAGGAGAAGAGTGGCTAGTGCCTGCATTCATTACTTTCATCTTCTTGACTGTTAAAACAATATTAGCAGCTGTTTGAAGTTCCGGCTGCCTTAATTTCCCTGTTGTGATGGACTGTATCCTTGAACCAGGAGCCAAAATAAACCTCTGAATGAAAATGGCCCCCATAGACTCACATGCTTGGTGGAACTGTTTGGGAAGGATTAAGAGGTGTGGCCTCATTGGAGTAGCTATATCAATATGGGTGGGCTTCGTGGTGTGAAAATTCCATGACATTCCAGTTGGCCTCTCTCTTTGCCTGGTGGCTCCTGTCACAGCAGGAAGTAGCTCAGAGCTGCTGCTTCAGTGCCACGCCTGCCTGCCTGCTGCCATGCTCCCTGTCATGATGGTCATGGACTCTACTACCATCTAGAACTGGGAGCCCCAAACAAAATGTTTTCTTTTATACATTGCTTTGGTCATGGTGTTTGGTCACAACAATAGAAAAGTAACCAAGACAACTCTTTGCTTCTCAAATTATTCTGCCTGGGTGCTTTTGTCACAAAGGACAGGGAAACACTCAAATACTAGATACCAGGTGGGTTTATTTTGTTTTGTTTTTTTGCTTGTTTGTTTGGCATTTGGAGACAGACTATTTCTAGGTAGCCAAGAATACCCTGAACTCCCTATGTGGCCCATACTGACTTTGAACATGTGGTCATTTTGCTTCTGCTTCCGCAGGTAGATTAGAGATATGCTCCGCTACTCAGCTTTCAAGTAACACATCGGTAGTTATTAGAGCCTCTAAAAACAAATCTGCTATTTCCTCCTCACCACAGCACTCCAGATTCCAATTTCCTGTCTCCATATGATTAGAAGAAAATAAGTATTTTTGCCAGTAGATGCTAAACAGCATAAAAGCATCACGCTCATTCTTTCTCGAGATGGAGAGTTGGCTAGTGAGACGCTTCTTTTAATGTTATGAAATAATAGTACACTGGGAAAGCCCAACGATTGTCTTAATGAGCAATCTTCCTGATGGCTCAATATAGATTATATTAGGGGATTATTTAACTCAACTCCCAGACAAGGCCCATAAGCACTTAGAAAGTTTGTAATGTAACAGACAGTGTTTAACTCTTAATGATAATGATGCAGTTCAATGAGCTGAGTAGGTACCTCAACTACTAGCACATTCTAATAGCAAACTAATTAGCAGAGCTTGGCTTCCTTCGGTTACTCTTGGAAGGATGAATGTGTTGGAGCATTGTAATACTGTTGTAACAGTCTGTAAATTAGTTAAATAGCCTCAAATAACCTGAGTAACCCTGCCAAAACAAAATAGACAAGCACCAAACGTAAACAATCAATTGGGCTGTTCGTGTGTACTAGGTAAGTAATGTACTTACCTAATAGACATGCAGCCCTAGGTTCAAGCCAGAATCACCAGAAAAACAAAACCAATGCTTTATAAAAGTGCTTAAAATATCTCAAATGCTAAACCATGCATTAGATCTTGTACAGAGTGACATGAACATTATTATTGAATTTTTATCTTCAGAATAAACACTTACCCTTGACAGATAAGGAATGTGAGTCTTGGCGATAAAATGAGTTTCCCAGGTTTCTGTTGCTTTCCCTAATCAGTGGCTAGGACTCAAACCTGAGTCTTTCCTGCTGAAGTAGAGGCTGCTCAGGAGCTGGGAGAGGAAGTGATATCAGAGCTACCTGTTGCCTTATTGTTTTATGTCCACATCAAGAACAAAATCAGTAGGTTGAAGAGAGTACTAATACAGATGGGGTAATGTGGTATGCACCAGCAGCTTCTCAGGGAGACAATTTCTTTAGCCACCCATCCCTTGGTCCATGGCCGAGACATCTATAACAAAGTCGGATTAACAAGAGAGAAGAATATGAATTGCTTTAGTAAATTGTGTGTGACATACGAGCCTTCAGAAATGATGACACAAAGATACAGAGAAATCTTATATACTGGCAACTTTTCTCATTACTATGACACAATGCTAGAACAACACAGCTTAAGATTTACTTTGCCTCATCATTTCGAAGGGTACATGTAGTAGGGAGCTGCGGGCTGCGTTCCTGCCACCCAGCTCCCGGCCATCTGGCTAGCTTATGCCCCGAAATAACAACACACAAACTGTATTCTTTTAAACACTGCCTGGCCCATTTATCTAGCCTTCTAGGCTAATTCTCACATATTAATTTATCCCATTTCTAATAATCTGCGTAGCACCACTAGATGCGCTTACCGGGAAAGATTCAGGATGTCTGACCTGGCGGCTGGCTGCATCATGTCTGGCTCTGAAAGGAGCTGCCCTGCATCTGAGCTCACTTTCTTTTCCTCCCAGCATTCTGTTCTGTTTACTCCACCTCTCTAAATTCTGCCCTATCAGATGGGCCAAGGCAGTTTCTTTATTGACCAATGAAATCCCACATCAGGTACAGTTCACAGTGAGGCAATTTCATGGCAGCTGGAGGATGTGGCGGAGGCTTGTGTACAATGTGACCACAGACAGGACAAAGGAAATGCAGCCTAGAATCATAACAGAAGTGTGCATAACTTTCAAAGGTTTGCCACAAGAGGCTAACAGGGGCTTATGCTACCACTTAGGCCTCATCTCTTAAAACTTTACGCATTATAAAATAGTGCCACAAAGGAGTGGCGAGATGGCTCAGCAGTTTAGAGCACTTCCTGCTCTTGGAGAGGACCTGACTTCAGTTCCTGGTGTCTACATGGTGGCTCATAACCATCAGTTACTACGGTTCCAGGGGATCCCACATTCTCTTCTGACCTCCAAGGGCATCAGGTGTGCACGTGGTACACATACTTAGATGTAGGCAACACCACATATAAAATAAGATAAAAATAAAATATCTAAAATTAAAAATAAAATACTGCCATTAAGCTGGGCACCAAGCACTTAAAGCATAACCCCACAAGGACATTTCCTATATAAAAATAACATGTATTTGGGGACATTTCTTACATAAACAGAACATGTCTTTTTGTGCTTAGGTTTGGTGGAGGGTGAACAGTTTGTAGCTATGTGATTGGTCGAAGATAGCATCTAACAATCCTATAATAAAGTGAAGATACAGAGGAGGCCTGCTTGTTCAGATTCTTCAAAAGAGAGCTTTGAATTGTGGGCCTGATGACCTACCGACTCTAAAGGTTAGAAAACTCCCTCGTGGTCTGTTTCAGGGGGTGAAGAAAGGCAGACTTTCCTGTTTCTGTTTTCTCAAATGCCAAGGTGCCATAGTTTTGAAAAATGTGCCCTGAATCCTATTACTATTTCTTTTTTTTTTTTTTTTTTTTTTTGGTTTTTCGAGACAGGGTTTCTCTGTGGCTTTGGAGCCTGTCCTGGAACTAGCTCTGTAGACCAGGCTGGTCTCGAACTCACAGAGATCCACCTGCCTCTGCCTCCCCAGTGCTGGGATTAAAGGCGTGCGCCACCATCGCCCGGCACTATTACTATTTCTAAGTTATTTTCTAAACAATTTAGAAAAGTAGTTTGAAGGGCCATGTTTTCGTGTGTGTGTGTGTGTGTGTGTGTGTGTGTGTAAATCTTTTCTGTGCTACCTCTACCAGTGATACACAGCTTGGTTGCCTCCTACTAGTGCAGGCTGTTGTCGTTGTCTCTAAGCAACTTCAACTATATGGTGATTTTTGACAGACCCTATAGTGATCAATTTATTTGATATTGTGACCTGGGACCTATGTCAATATGTATGAAGATACATACAACCAAAAAGAAATTTTGCAAAACGATTCTCACTACATGTGACACGCTGACATTTTCTGTTCTTTTGTCTGTGTGGTACATGGGGGTCTGCAGATGCATGCACACGCATGAGGAAGCCAGAGCAGAGGATGTGGCTGTATTTCTCCATCACTCTGTCTTACCGCCTTGAGACAGGGTCTCTCATTGAACTAGAAGTTCACGTTTTTTGCCTAGGCAAGCTAGCTGATAAGCTCTCTGCTTCTGTCCCCTCTTTATCAATGCTAGGATTGCAGGCTGGCAGAGCAACCCTGTCTAGCTTTTTCCATCTGTGTTGGGGATTTGAACTAAGGTCCTCATGATGGCAGAGCAACTGTTTGTCTCCGCTAAGGAATCTCTCCAGTCCCCATTTTCTACTCTTGTTCATTAAAAATAAATTCATTTCATGATGGATTTCAGGAAGCATTAGCGGGTACCACCTACAGTTTGAAAACTACAGCTCTGTGCAGAGGGGTTTTAGAGCAGATGGAAAGACATTTTACTTTGATTAGATCAAATTTACCTTCCTGTTTATGGAGAAAGGTATAAATTATGTTCCTGTTAGAATGAATTTCCAACTTTTTTTTTTTTTGTGTGTGTGTGTGTGTTAGACCTTGCTCCTCGATGTGGTATGCGTTTGTGATCTGCCAAGTCTTGGGGAGCAATCATTTTTGTTCAAACACAGTATCATCAAAAATGAATGGACATTTTTCAAAAAGCCTTTGACAGCTGCAACAGTGAAACAATAAATCAACAGGATGATGAAAGCCTGAAAACACATAATACCTATAATAATCAGTGGAAGTATTGCAGAAATGAGAGAAAAATGAAACTTAGCTCAATTACACAGTGAGGCGACCCCCTTCAAAGTCAGCAGAGTGCACTGAGGTTATGCATATTGTTAAGGTTAATTGCATCTATTCAGGATGTATTTGAATCTGAAACAAAAGCTTAGGAGCAAAAAAAAAGTAATCAAAAGGAACAGACAGCTTTGGAAGGTTCTATTCTCTATCAGAAAAATCAGCCGTGACGGCTCCTTTGTTCTGGGATGTTTGTAGTTTTCCCTCAAATGGAAAGATTAAAAAGCAGTCTATTAAAGGAATGCAGAAAAATGCAAGATATTTTTCATCATTAAAACAAAGGCTGGAGCAGGGTGTGGTGGCTCATATCTTAGCATTGGGAACACTGGGGCAAGAGGACCATTAGTTTAAGTCCAATCTGGGCTATATAGGTAGGAAGAGATCTTGTAAAGAAAGAAAGACAGACAGACAGACAGAAAGGGAGAAAGAAAAGACCTAGTATGCTCTTTAGTTCTATTGTGATAGTGACAAATTTATTATTATTATTTTAATTTTTTGCTTTTTTTTTGAGATAGGGTCTTGTATAGTCCAGGCTGTCCTTGAACTCCTCCAAACACAAGATCCTCCTGCCTCTCATGTACTGGTATTAATCCTTTCCATAATAATAACCAGTGCCTCCAGACCATGAGACATTCCATATGACAATATCCTCAGGCTTCTTAATGATGCCCATCATGAAAGGAAGAGGAATAGTCTGCAGAATCAGTGAGATTCGTGACTGGCTCTAGGATGAAGCGGAAATATGGAGGAATTCAATGACACAATTTTGAAATCTGAATATAACTAGGTAAATTCCTTGGGTATGATAATGTTTTATGTGTAAGTAGGATAATATTTTTTCTTGAGGATGCATGCTATAGTGTTTAGGGATTATGTACCATAACTCTGCAGCTTAATTTTATGGTACACACACACACACAAAACAAAAGAAGAGGTGAACATGTAAAGCCTCCAGAACTGATGCCTACAGGTAGAGAGAGGTGGTCTTTGTTTGACTAATATTGCTTGTTAGGCTTTATTTGTGTATGTGTGGGGTGGGGAGTAAAACCCATGCCTGGTGCACACTGGGAAACACTCTACCCCTGAGTTGAACTCCAACCCTAGCCCAAGGCTTTTAAAGAATTTAAAAATAAGCAGTTGGGCTAGAGTAACTCTTGGTCACATCCTAAAGCTCATTTTATTTCTCTTTTTTCCCTTTTCTCTTTTGGAACCCAGAGGCCTTAAAGGAAGGTTTGTCACAGAGCTGTGGACTTAAGGTTTTGCAGTTCACTGTAGGTCTATTATATTTCAATAAGAGAAGGAGCGGCGAAGGTCTGGGCTCAGAGTGTGCTGTCACTTGCAGGAGAATAGCGTCAGCTAATCTTTAAAGACATCCTTCTCAGTACCATTTCGTTTCAAGCCGTGGGTCTTGTTACTTCTGTGATACATAGAAAAGAATCAAAAAACCTATGACATAGATGTTAAAGGGAAGAGCCAGTCAGAGCCACGGTTGTACAGTTAATTTAGAAAAACTGTATGTATTTATGGGAAACATACCAAAAGGAATTCATTCAGAGCATGAGGAGTTAGACTAGTGATGGGGAAGGGTCTAGCACCTAAAACAGCCATCATATATATTGTATGTAGGTATCAGTACTACATGTAGAACAGATCCCCTTCACATATATTCTAAAACAAAGCTTTGTTTATGCTTTCCCTACAAAATATACCAGAGGTTAGCTAGCCTACGACCGAGACAAATACTTGGCCATTATAGTGGAACACTGTTGCTTTCTTTTAATGAAAGAATTCATACATATGTGTGCATGTATATATGTCTGTCTATCACATGTGTGTAGATAGCCCTGGAAGATGAAAGAGGGCATCAGATCCCCTGGAACTGGAATTACCGGCAGTTGTGAGCCACTGCATTAGGAGGCCGAGAATCAAAGCCACTTCTCTGGCTCCCGTTACTTTCTGATATTGTTTTTTAAATTATATTTATTATCGTGGTACGTTTATGTGTATATTGCATGTGTGTGTGGTGTGGCCCACACATGCCATGGCATATGTTTGGAGGTCAGGGATACTTTCGATAGTTTTCTTCTTCCGCAGGTGAATGACAGGAACCAAACTCAGGCTGTCAAGCACTTTTACCTCCACATCCTTCTTTTTTTTTTTTTGGACCCTAAAATTATTTGAAGCTAGTTTTTAACCTATGATGTGGATAATTTTCTCTACTTTAAAAACAGGGAAAAAAATAGAGCAACTTTGTAGTTTGCTCAAAGTCGTTAGGGAGTAGTGGGATGGGGTTTGAAGCCAGGCAGTTGGACGCTAGATCAGCACTAACGTGGTAGCTTTGAAGTCGGAGGGCAGACTAGCTATCTGACCATCAGCGCTCACCTCAACCCCTCCAGGAAGGGAACCGCAAACCAAAGCTTGATCTGTCCACTTCCAGTGAAAAGCATGGTCTTAGAAATCTTTCTCAAGCTTCTGCTAATATGCCATTGTCCCAAATTAATCGTGTGGTCACGCTTAGCTATAGAGGTTGGAGACTACAGGCTTTTAGCCAGGTGCATTGTCAACCAGGATGGTTTGGGATTGCCGTTAGGAGGAAGCAAAAATGCACCTTGGCAGGTGCCAACTTCTCTCCTAGTTTGAACGCACAGGAGAATCAGGCAGAAGAGTGGAGACCAGTCACATGACCTAGATCTTGGGCAAAGCCTTTCCCCAGTTTCTTGCTCTCCATCAACCTTTAACCTGAGATTCTTGTTTTCTATCATTTTGCTGTTGTTTTGAGGGGGAGTTTTGCTGTACTTCCTAATTAGTGTTGGAGTCCTAGTCTGAAGTGATCTTCCAGCCTCCTGAGGATCTGAGACTTAACTCATACACTACTTTGGCCAACCAATCCAGGCTGCTTCTGAGGTTGCCTCTCTAACTGGAACCTTGGCAGACAGTTATACTCTTTCCAAGACAAAGACCCACTGTGCCAACGGCAGATTAGTAAGGTATGGTCGCACACATCTGATATCCGTGCTCTGGAGATGGGGTGGCAGGAAAACTGAGAGGCCGAGGCCAGGCTGAGCTGCATCCCCATACCCTGATTTATAAAACCCAGAAAAAACTAAATGTAGCATGTCTTAGCTGCCAGGCAAACATACCAGGTGCCCAATGCTCAGCATACTGCCCTGCACCAGATCTAGGGCTAGACAGCTGTTGTGGGAAAGCTGCTGCGCATGCTCCAGGCTGTATTCAGAGGAGTGAAGTCTTTTGTCTCTGGCCAGGAATCTCATGTCTTCTGTCAGGGTCCGGGAAGTGAAAACAGGCTAGCTTACTAGCTTGTAATAGTTGTATCAAAATCCCAGACCCGATACCCATGTTTTGAAGACACAAATTTCTTCTAATTTTTTCCTGAAAAAGTAATTTTACAAATTTACCTATCAGTTGGTCCCAATCTCATCTTGGTTTTGGCTTCTCAGAAATGCAAGTTCTGTGCAGCATTATTTTTTTTTCATGACGGTTCTTTATATCTTTAGTGTCAATTGTTCTTGTTAGTTTTCTTTTTGTGTATAGTATTTATGGCGTATCCTTTTAAGCGAAGCAACGTAACATCTCTTGTCCACCCTCTGTAGCTGTGCATTTTAAACTACCCAGATTGCCTCAGCAAAAGTAATACTATAGGCGTCAAATATTTTATCAAACCATGAGCCTCTAGTAGGGTGTGTTTTTCTAACTTGTGTAAACTGGTCATCACTTGTCAAGACACAGGAACCCTAGGCCATGTATTTGTGTGCATGCAAAACACCCACACACATAAAACAGTAAAAGTGCGAAACAGATAGTGAAAATACTAAGCAGCTTCATATCTCCACGCTGAAGGCCATACAGCAAAACCAACATGGAAGCCCATAACCTTGTCTGGTGCCTTTCGTTCCCTTAATGATTCCCCTCTTTGTCAATTGTATCCGAGATTAAAGATTTTCTTGAATTATGAAAAACGGTCTCCGGGGAAACTGAGGTTCACTTTTTGGGGTTCTTGGTCTCATTAGTAGAAGAACTTAGAAATGAACTCTAAAGGAAGCCCGGGGACAATGTTGCCAGAGTTTAAGAGAAAACCAGTGCAGGATGTATGGTAATCCTGGCAACGTCCAAGAGGATGAAGGGCAAGTCGTGCTTGTCAAGTTAGGCATGGAATAGAAATGAGAGTTTATTAAAACAGGACCCAGATACTCAGGAGAGTGGATGTGAGGGACGGAGCTGTTGAAAGAGCCCCCAAACCATCCAGGCACTGGATGTATGGTTTTATACAGCCTCCCTCCCTTCCTGCTTGTGTGTTTAAGGCTTTGTTTAACACAGTATCTGCTCATGAGATGATGGATGGAGAGGAAGGGCTTCTAGTCTTGCTCCAAAGACTTGGCACGTTAAGACTTCGCTTCTTTGCGTGTTAATCTTGAATGACCCTATTTAGTTCCTGCTCTCCATCCCGGCATCAAGCCAGGTGTTGCCAGGACAGGAAACTCCACACATCTATTCTTCAGCCTGAAGCCATCTGGAATTCACTCATCTATCTTTTCCTGAATTCCTGCTATCCACTACATTGCTTTTTTCAATCAAACCAATCCTGGTCTTAATTAGAAATTTAAATTACATCTGGCATGGTTTGCAGACTCCAGGGGACAGATGTGTGTAATACCTTTGCTAGCCAATCTATTTTCCACAGCTTGCATGGAACATTTTTTTTTTTATAGAGTGATTATTGATGAGCTGTCGTGAGAATGACACACAAGTGTACTTACGAGATGCCCTGGTGTAAGTATCCGAGAGCCCTCAGAATGTAAACATGGCTTACACATTTTTTTAAAATATGTGTACATGTGCTGAGAGAGAATGTGTGAAGAGAGAATGTGTGCACACACAGATTTGGAGGCCAGGGGTGGCCACGTCTTCCTCAATTGTTTCTCTATTTTGTGTTTTGAGAAAGGGTCTATCGCTGAACCTGGAGCTCACTGATGGCTCAGCCCTGGGGTTACCTCTCCGGACTGTTTACATAGATGCTGGGGATCCGAACTCACATCTTCATGCTTGCACACTGCCTCACCCTTCACTCGCCGAGCCATCTCCCCTGCACTCCTCCCCCTTTTAAATGCGATACAGAAAAGATAGTCGTCTTTGTTTTAGGCTGTTGTCTCCTGTGCCCTCCTCTGCTCTGTTGTACAGAACCATGCTGTTGGAAATGGGAAACAATCTTACCAACAGATATTTCATTAAATTTCAATGAGATAATTAGGGAAACCCATTTGCAAATATATATATTTGTTTCAGCAACCAGGATGTTGCTCCATTAGGAAATGACCAGAATGCTAAATCGAGGTAGCTTGAGCTGCTCCGACCAGCAGCTCTGGAAGCCACTAGTGGAAAGAGCATTGTGAAGCTAAGATGGCAAAGGTCCGCTGTGGGTGGAAACTAATTGGTTGAGAACATTAATAAATTATACTTGTTATTCATGTCAGAGAAAGTTCAGAGAGAAGAGATGAATATTTTTGATCCATCAGGGCCTTGCACTCTGCCACACAATATTAAAAATAAAAAGCATATCCTCAGACTTTAGCTCCTCTTCCTACTGTAAAAAAAAAGGAGAGCTAAAAGCTAAATCACTTGGCAATGCTTCCTTATATTAATATATTTTTGATTTGGCATTTCCAGCCAATAAAATATTGCTGAGGCATTCTCTCCTATAAAATGTGTATTACCAGGACCAATGTTAGGATTAGGCCAAAATGCTTTTGATTAAAATCCTCTATTTTCAGAGCTAGCTCATTCCCTCTCTTTTCCCCTCTCCACAGTGTCTATGTCCTAGCACCCATACACAGCGTCTTGTGGTTGTGGCATCCCTGTTCCCAGGACAGTTTCTCAGACCTGGAGCCAGAGAGAGAGCAAGATATAAACAATCCTACTGGGTCACACCATTTTCTGTGCATTGAGTAGGAGGCCTTTTTTCTCTGACTCAGTTGCCTCATGTCTTCTGTGATTGAAGGCAGAGGCTACTGTACCATCACCAGACTTAATCAGATTAGATACTGTAAACTATAATCTTCTAGAAACAGAGCTCCCCCTCCAACCCTCTACGATAATTTGTACAAACAGACCGATGGGCTTGGGAAATTCTCTTAAGTGTTCTCAGCAAACTCATTTGCCACGTCTTTGACTTCGCATTCTTCCTCCTTGATGTGTACTGCTCTTCTGACTTCTTTGTGAGTCTCCACTGCTTGGGTCTCTGACTACCTAGGTCATCGTACCCTAGAGCTTGTTTAGATAGTCTTGTGGTTATGTCGGTTTCCTGAATAGTTTCTAACTAAAGTTTAAGATCGGTGGAAGGGGTTGGTATCTGTCTGTGTTTGACACCTCTTCCACGCCCTGCTAAGTCTCTAGCATAGTAATTCTGGAATAGATGCTCAGAGAAGTGTTCACATTGTTTGGAAGCATTTCTAAGAGCTGAAGTTACAGGAAATTGGACCAGCTTATATATTCATCAACACATGAAAGAACTAGGAGACGTACACACAATTGAGTTTACAAAGCCGTAATGAAAATCAAAGCATCTGCAGGAAAATGAGTTAAATTAGAAACCATTGCATCAAATGAAATAAGCCAAAGCCCCCCTCAAAAAAAAAAAAAAAAAAAAAAAACAAAAAAAACAAAGACCACAAGTTTTCTTCTCATATGTAGAACCTAGATTTAAAACTATTCCTATATATGTGTCTATATGTGTCTGGTTTTAGGTCATGAAACTAGAAAGGGGATCAGGAGAGGTGAAGAAGAAATTTTAAGGTAACTGGGAGACAGGAAAATAGAAAACATGTAACCATGAAGCAAAACGAGTAAGTGATGGGAAAAAGGAAGAGAAACAGCTGGAAAGGGGGAGGGCAGTGGAGGAGGAAACAAAACAGAAGGAAGTGCATGAAAGCATCCTTACTTAGAATGCTTAGCCAAGCAATTCATAAAGGGGGTGGTGGTTGAAGTCAGAAAATAATTATATTTTAAGCTTCCTCTGTTAGGTTGAAAAATCACCCACAGTTAATTGGTATAGGTCAAAAGTTCCAACTTCTGAGTCTTAGCCCCATTGTTTAGGTAATCCAGTGACTTTTAGTATACGATTTACCATCCGTGTGTTTATTAAAAATTTAATAATCTAAATAGCGTGTTGTTTGTTTTTTCAGCAGTGTCTTCTACATAATCCTGGCTTTCCTAGAACTCGGTGTATAAGACCAGGCTGTCCTCAAACTCACAGAGACCATTTGCCTCTGTCTCTCAAGTGCTGGCATTAAAGGCACGCGCCAGCATGCATGACCCTTGTTATCTTTCTATCAAAATATCCTAAAACAGTGTCTTAGTCCTTTTGTGTTGCTATAACAAAATACCTAAGAAGGGCAATGCATTTTTCAAAAGAGAGATTCATTTGGTTCACAAATTTGGTGGCTAGAAAGTCCGAAGAGCATGGTACCAACACCTACCCACCTTGGGCTATGGAAAGCAGTGGACAGGGTAGCAGGCATGTGCAGAAGATCAAGCAGGTGAATAGCTATGAGTTATAGCAATACTCTTTCTTACCTAATCCAGTCCTGTGATACCCAACCCACTTCTATGAGAATGACATTAATCCATTTGTCCCTTGTAAGAGTGGTGTCCCCATGGCCACCATCTCTTAAAGGCCTTCCCTGTCTCAATGTGCATACACTGGGGATTGAAAGCTTCAACATGGGTCTCACCGGCACAAACCATACTGGCAGCAGAGACGGTGCAGCTGATCTATAGTAAGTGGTTCTTCAAGTGTGGGACCTGGGGCAAGGTCGCATAAGTCGCCTTTCCTGTTGCTGTCAAGATGAAACGAAACGCGGAGGGGCTGCTGGGAACGGAAGCAGATGGTCACATGGCAGAGGGGTTGCTGGGAACGGAGGCAGATGGTCACATGGCATCTGCAGCTGGGAAACAGAGAAGTGCATGCTGGCTCTCTGTATGCATTCTCCTCCCCCTTTTTCATTTCACCCATGTTCAGGGTGGGTCATCCCTCCTTAGTTAGCCCTCCCGGAAATGCCCTTACAGACTGGCCCAGGAGGTGTTTCTCCTAGGAGGTTCTAATCCTGTAAAGATGACGGTTCAGATTAACCTGTGCAAACATCAACCGGGAACTTATTTTTTTTAAAAAAACGTGTGTTATCGAGCCTCACTCCAGAGCCACTGAATCAGAAACTCTGCCCTTTAACAAGCCTGCCAACAAGCCCTCCAGGTGATTCTGATGTCTGGTAAAGGTTAAGAGCTGCAGATGAGCGGCACGAACGAATCCCCAGCCTCGACTCGACATCACAGTCCCGGCACGGAGGATGGCGCGGCAATTTCACAGTTGGCCTTTAAATCCGGTGCCTTGCGGTTCAGTTTTAAGACTCTGTGGAATGGCTTCACCATTGCACCATGTGGAAGCTTCCAGATACCACTCATAGAACTGCAGCTCCCAAGCTCCTATAAAGTACTGGCAATTGGAGGAGTGAAAAAAACCATGTTTCTCGGGGTGAAGAAAGACTATGTAACAGATAAGGGATTAATTTCCAGTGACGGTCTTTCTAATTCTGTATTCATAACATTGTATGCATGCTAGGCTATGCATGCACCATCTGCTGATATACATTAGGTAATTGGGCACCCAGCAGCCCCATTTGCATGCAAAGGTGACTGTGCACCTCACATTACAAGTCTAAAATTAAGATCCAAGAAGAAGCAGGCGCGCAGCTAAGAAAATAATGAGATAAGGAAAAATGGTTTCAGTTATTCAGCGCTTTTGGCCTCTACTGTTCTGCCTTTGCTAATTTGCCCCTGGAAATGGCGCATCCCAGGTGGAAGAGAGTCTTGTAAGAGCATCTAGGGTTTTTGTTTTGTTTTGTTTTAAACCTGTACTTATAAGATGGTTGCGTTTATCCACCGCATTTTCTCCCAAACTGCACCCGTCTGTTACCGTACTATATTTTTGCTTTCTGAAGTCTTCACGCTCTGGTGGGACCACGTGCATGGGCTCAAAAAGAGCCACCCGAGCACAGACTCACAGCTGGGATCCATGACGCCATACTTCAGTTAGCCCACACTTCGTCGTTCAGCCACATGAACCAGGCCCTGTGGCATAGGTCTTGTAATACATATCTATGAAGCCCGCCTCTGCTCTTAAAGGTTCACCGTGTTTTAGATAGCTCGGTATTTCTGGTAACTCCATGAGAAATAGTCTTACTTACAAAAGAGTCTTGGGAGCTGGCTTGGTGGGTAAAAAGCTTGCTATGCAAGTATGAGGACCTGGCTTTGGATTCCCAGCACCCAGGGGGAAAAGTCCAGCATGGAGGGGTGTGGCTCTAACCCCAGAGCTATAAGGGAGGGGTGTGGAAGGAACAGAGATGGGGTGTGTGTGCTCTGGCTAGCCAGTCAAGTCAAAATAGAACTCCAGCTAAAGCTGGACATTCCATCTCAAAAAAATAAGGTGACGAGAAGCAGAAGACACCAACGCCAATCTCAGGTCCTCACACACACACGCCCAGGCAAGTGCACCAGTGTGTGCACTGGTGCACACGTGTCGGCACCTCACCTGCTAAAGAAAGAGCAAAGATAAAACTGAAAATAAGAAAGCTCTCCTCGAGTCTCACGTCCACAGTGTCCTTGCTTCTCTGGGATCCTGATTATGTTCAACCTGTGTCCCCGGGGAAATGGGGAGCCCAGGGGATCGAGGCTCCCAAGAATCAAAACCTAAAACCATGAACCAGACTAGTGGGCTAGACACATGAGTCACAAAGAGGATGTGGCTGGATGGCCAAAGACTTGAACTCTTGTTTGTCTGCACAAAGAATGCTGCAGATGTCCCTGTGTTCCTTTTCCTCCTAAAGTGGGTCTACAAGAAGAAAATTGATCTTAAAGGGATTGACTCCTAGAGCGCCACCTAGAGGAGTGATGTCCTACAAGGACAGTCTACCAAGAACCAATGGTCTTGTAGTTCAACAGGAGCCAGTCGCCAATTGCTTTTCCTTCTTTATTTGGTCTTGTCCACCTGCTCTTCAATTAGATTGGAAGGCACCAGAGGACAGAGTAAACTCCTAAGAAAGGCTATCTTCCCCAGTACCTGTCTGATGGTGTTAGGAGGAAGATGGGCTGATGTCTGATGGTATTAAAAGGAAGATGAGCTGATGGGCTGATGTCTGATGGTGTTGGGAGAAAGATGGGCTGATGGGCTGATGTCTGATGGTGTTAGAAGGAAGATGGGCTGATGTCTGATGGTGTTAGAAGGAAGATGGGCTGATGTCTGATGGTGTTAGAAAGAAGATGGGCTGATGGGCTGATGGGCTGATGTCTAATTGTGGTAGAAGGAAGATGGGCTGGTGACTTAGACGCCTTAGGAATTTGTCATGATGGTAACCCCTGTTGTCCTCTTCCTTCTAGCACAGGCATGTACACCCTGATTGCACCGAACGAGAGCCGCAGGCAGAAGATGCAGAGAGGTATGCACACGTATTCAGCCAAGACTCAGAGTGCTTCTCATTTGCCTTATAATTTTTTAAAAGTATTTTTATTTTCTGATTTAGAGAGAAATTCGTTGGATCTCACCAAGGTCTTAAAAAAAACCTTTAGCAGTTTTAATTATACTTGAGCAATTATTCTATTGTTAACAGTTCTAAATTTGTTTCTCTACATTAGTAACAGGAATCATGGAAAGAGTGAGTGTAAGTTTTGGATTCTTCTTGAGTTTAAAAGAACTTCACACCTGTTGTTACTATTTGCATCTTTAGCAAGCAAGTTGGCGATATTTTAATAATACCATGAATACTTTTGAAACAGATAAGCTATATATGGAAAAAGTCGTAAGCTAATTTATGCCTTTTCTGATACGTCCCATCCTTCCTTAACGGACTTTTCTCGTTAGCCTCTGTATTCCCAAACCCCTGTAACCATCCATCTGCCCTCCGTGGTTTTATCTGTATCATCACTTTTTTGTTCTAGACAATAACCTGGAGGGCAGGGACCACATCTTAAGCTTTTGCTGTGTTTCTTGTACTTTGGGCATGAGCCGCAGGTTTAACTGAGGCACAGTAAATACAAATCCTGCTTCTTAGTTGCCAGGAGAGAGAACACTCATTTAGGTCACAAGGACATTGTGTGCCTGTGCACGGCAGGCTGGGCAGCTAGCTCTGGGAAGTCTATGTTCTCCCTCATTAGGTGATTGGTAGGGAATTCAGTGACCGATGAGGGCACAGTGGCACAGCCAGGAAAGTAGTTATCTCAAGGGCCGTCACTAGACAAGCATCAACCTTGGCGGTTGATGAGTGAGTCAGTATAGCAAACGACAGTGATCTGCCGTGACTGTGGGAACCTCAGACATTCACCCAACAGAACCCTGAGGTTCCAACATCTTTCAGGCCTCCAGTTCAAATTTCTGACAGGGATTTAAGAGTCAAAATTATCTGGAGTTTGGGAGTGTTTCAGAACTTTTCTTCGACTATTTTGAAGTTTTTTATTAATGGTCTTTTGGGACAATGCAGTCTGAGAGATTAGGTTACTTGCTGGAGGAACAGACTAAATCTCCCAGGCGCCCCCTGCTGTCTCAAGCTCTGAACATTTGGTCAATGAAGAATACCAAGACTCAGAGCAGGGGTGCCAGGGCCGAGCCTCCCTCCTCAGAGTTGCAGCCAGCTTGGGAAAGATTAAAACTAAAGCAAATATAGGCACCAGAATTCTTTGGGGATGTATATTTACCTGGATCTTATTGACATATGAATATTCTAGTTTTTGCACACATTTGCTATAGAACATCTTTAGAAATAATTCATGAAGTTTTAAGGATGTCGGCATTAGAGGGAAAACTATATTTCTCTGTGTTAGGAGGAGTTTAGCTGTTGTTCAAATTTGCGCCTTCTGGGCAGACACTTGGTAAATGCCATGGGGTGGGCCCAGCATTCCTGGGGTGTGTGTGTGTGTGTGCTGAGAGGTACCATCTTTTCTTGGACATCTTGTCTTCCCATTCTGGAAACTCATTGCTCTCTGCTAGGAGTTTTGATGTTTTGTAATGACCAGGTGTCTTTGCAAATTCTAACATTGATGACTTGCTATTTCTCACCTGGTTAGTTGCTGAGCAAGAACTGGCAGACCTGGAGAAGTGGAAGCAGCAGAACAGGGCAAAACCAGTCTACTCGGTGCCGCAACGGCTGGGTAAGTGGCGAACGGAAAGCCGGAGGAGCCAGTCAGGGTCCCTCGCAGATCCTGCCTTCCTTCACACGCGAAGGCTTGTTCTGTGCGTGCACCCCGGAGATGGGAGACACCTGACATGAGACATTTAAATGTGCAGGGAGGTTGTTGTTCCTGGCTTTTGGTAAAGGAGCAAACGCATCTGCCACAGTTGTGTGAGAAATAAAGTGATGGCTTAATTGGCAAATAATTTAGAGCCTCTTAGAGGATCAGCTCTGAAGAAAGCTTACCTGGGGCGCTGCGCGGGCCCTGTCACAGCACAGTCGGGATGCGGGGATTGCAGGCTTGCAGCTCTGTGGTCAGCATCAGCCGCGTCTTCTTGAGGACCTGACTGTGGACTTGTGCTTTGAGGCTCAGTTTCTCAGCATCTTCTTTGCTCCCAGTAGTGTATGTTGATTGTGATTTTCATTAAGCCCTTCCATCATCTTGGCGTGAAACGATTCTTTCTCAAACACAAACACAGAGGAGTTGGAACGTAGAAAGGCATCCTTGCTCAGCTTGCAACCTGCCTCGTGCAAACTCTTTTACAGGCTGAAGGGGTTTCTAGAGCTGATTCTTCCTTCTGGATCTTTCTCTGGGGGCTGGGTACTCCTTACTCGGGAATTTGGAGAACATAGTTGGTACCTGTTGTTTTTTTGCAGCCTATACAGAAAATGAGCAAGATCTCAGTGTGTGCCTGTCTGCTCTGTGAAGTTGTTCTAGTTAGGGTTTCTAATGCTACAAAAACAAAAACCAAAACCACCCTGAACAAAAAGCAAGTTGGGGAGGAAAGGATTTATTCAGCTTAACATGTCCACATTGCTGCTCCTCACCAAAGAAAGTCAGGATAGGAACTCAAGTAGGCAGGAACCTGGAGGCAGGAGCTAATGCAGAGGCTATGGAGGGGTGCTGCTTACTGGCTTGCTTCCCCTGCCTACTCAGCCAGGTTTTGTTTGTTTGTTTTGTTTTGCTTTTTTTTTTGTTTTTTTATTTTTTGAGACAGGGTTTCTCTGTGTGATACTCCTGACTATCTTGGAACTTGCCTTATAGACCAGGTTGACCTCAAACTCACAGAGACCTGCCTGCCTCTGCCTACCTAGTGCTGGGATTAAAGGCATGTGCCACCACTGCCTGACTTCAGCATGCTTTCTTGTAGGACCCACGACCACCAGCCCAGGGCTGGCAACCTCCCCATTGATCACTAATTGAGAAAATATAAAGCTGGGTCTCATGGAGGCATTTCCTCTCTGATGATACTAGTTTGTGTCAAGTTGACACACAAAACCAGCCAGTATAGAAGTCTTTAGAACTAGTCAGGATGGGTCTTTATTTGGGGATAGCAAATTATGAAATGTATTAGCCCTTAAAACAAGTTTAGAAAACAAATTAAACCTTTGGCTTCCTCCATTTTTCTTAACTCTTAATTTATCACCTGTGTCTCTATCACTTAAAATATTGGGAAGATTATCAGAGATACAGAGACTAATGTAACAATGGATATAAAGTGTCCTTGTTCCTAATTCTTTCCCATCTCCCCTAGCAGTAACAGAAGGGTTTGATCAAACTGGCCTTGCATAGCTCGGAAGGAAAACCATCTTCAGCGTCTTTATCAGATCAATTATAAAAACCTCAGTAAGCGCAAGTTTTTCCCTGTAACTTCCGCGACAGTGACACTAAGGAAAGCTGACACTTAGTCACCAAAGCACCAGAGAATTATTGCAAAGAAGTCTTTCTTTTTAAAAAGAAACTTTATTTATTTTCATTTTATGTGTATGGGTGTTCTGCCAGCACGTATGATTGGGCACCACCATGTGTGTGTGGAACCTGTGGAGGTCAGAAGTGGGGTTCAGATCTCCCGGAATTGGAGTTATAGCCAGCCAGCTGTTGGCTGTGGTGTGGGTACTTGGGGGAGAACCCACATCCTCTGCAGCAACAGTCAGGGCTCTTAACTACTGAGCCATCTCTCTAGCTCGTGAAAGGAGTACTTTGAATGTAAAGACCAACCTTGCATAAACGCTGAGAGATCACTAAGTGATACTTTCTGGCCCCAGATAATTCTGGTTTAATAGTGAGAGCAAACAAATCATTAGAAGTCTTTGTTTTTGTCTTGAATACAAAAACAAACAAACAAATAAATAGGCAGTAAATGGCATGATGAACTAACAATTACTAGCTAGCATATTTTCATTATACTTTAAGGCTAAAGGACTGGAATAAATGATTTCAGAGTACTCTGTCCTGAAGGGAAGATATACCGCACTCCTCCCAAGGCTCAGAGATCATTGCAGAAGAGGGGGCAGAAGGAGCATAAGAATTGAAGTCTGTGGATAACTACAAGGAAACATTATTTTCTGGACACAGCAGGGAAGCTGCACACACAAACTCAAAGAGGTCAGGACAGTATATACAAGACCTTTGTAAGTCCAGGCCAGACTGTACTACCAGGGTTTCTCTTTTGGGTCACCAACCAGCTCCCAAATTATGACATAGAGACTTATTAGTAATTACTAATGCCCAGCCTTATCTTAACTCTTATTTTAATCTGTTTCGCCTTATATTTTGCTTTGGGACTTTTTAGCTTTTCTTTCTCTCTCTCTTTCCCTCTTTCTTTCTTTCTTTCTTTCTTTCTTTCTTTCTTTCTTTCTTCCTTCCTTCCTTCCTTCCTTCCTTCCTTCTTTCCTTTCTTTCTTTCTTTCTTTCTTTCTTTCTTTCTTTCTTTCTTTCTTTCTTTCTTTCTTTCTTTCTTTCCTTCTTACTGTCCTCTTTCCTATTTCTCATGTCTGACTGACTGGTGGCTGCCTGGCTTCTGATCCCAGGCAGGTTTCTCTTTGTCTCCCTTGTTCTCTCCTCCTCCTTCTCTCCTTCTCTCCCATTTGTTCTCTCTGTCTGCCAGTCCCACCTATCCCTCTCCACCCTATTGGTTATTCAGCTTTTTATTAGACCAACCAGGTGCCTTAGGCAGGCAAGGTGAAACAGATGCAACACATGTTCACATAATTAAACAAATGTAGCATGAGAAAATGTAACACATCTGTACATCACTAACAAAGGCAGCAGAAAAAATAACACATCTTTACATAGTTAAAATAATATTTCACAATACCAGATCAAGTATCAGTGTGGAGATGGGAGTTAGGTACACAGTTCTGCCCTAACCATGGAGCCACTAGCAATTGTTAGCTGCTGGGAGGTGGGCGCGGGGGGGGGGGAGGAGTGTTCTCTAAGCATGTACTCTTTAGCATGTTGACTGTTCTCTAGTGAGAGACCACGCACCCAAGAATAAAAGGGCAGTCCAAATTGGTCTTGAAGAATTTAAAAATTAAGTAGGATGCAGTGTTGAGTGGGTAGAGAAGATGGGTATATCTGTGAAGAGTTGGGGAAGGGGGATGAATACCACTCAAACAGATCGTATGAAACACTCAAATAACTAACAAAAATACTGAGAAAAAGCTGATTTAGAGAGAGTCCATATGTCTGCAGTGTTGAGAATCCTGAGGATTTCAGAGGTTCCCTTGAACACAGGGCAGTAGAGGAAGGAGGAGAAAAGAAATGGCGCATTATTGGTCATTGTCTTTACTGGGGTAAGGAATGGTCAAACATACAGGAGGAATGTTCCAGAATTCTCAGCACAGGCATATTGCTTAATGTCTAGTGCGGCCCTTCAGATACGGTTTCAATTTAGGCAAAACCTTTAACATTTACTGATTGAAAACCCTAGCATTATCATCCTTTAAAGAAGAAGGCCTCATCTTTTTACCCACTTGTTATCTTTCAAGGGACTACAGCCCGGAGACCTTTGGCTGTGTTCTGATGTCCAGGGGTATGAAGCTGTTAGACTCCCACCGCTGACTTCCCACACATTAATTAGCACTCAGCAGCTGGCATTTCAGCTCAATGCTCCTGTGTTACCTCCATGGCTTATGTATTTATTATTTATTTTCATTAGGTGGAAGCCAGTCTGAGTCTGAAGTCAGGCAGAAACAACAGCTCCAACAGATGCGATCTAAATACCAGCAAAAGGTCAGAATCCGTTCCTTCTAGTTTAACTCAGCAACAAATTTCAGTTCCAGTATTTTCACATAACCAAGAAATAACACAGGGACCCAAGATATAAAACCTTCAAATCAATTGCAAGATATAATTCTCCAAATAAAAAAAATGCTGGGAAGTGAAAAGTAAAAAGGAAAGTCGCTAGAATTCTTACCCAAGTCACACATGCTAAGCATGACCTTTAATTTAAGGTAGTCCTTTAAATTAGCTATGTATTAATTATAGTTTAAGAGTACTGTTTTCATTCCCAGAATATGGTTTTGTTTATTCCAAGCAGTACAAAAAAATGATTTAAGACAGCCAGTGATTTTTTTACAATAAATATTATGATTTTTATAATTCAGAAAATTATCAGCTTTCTTCTCCGGTGTGCATGGATGGGTACAGACACGCACATACACACACACACACACACACACAGAGAGAGAGAGAGAGAGAGAGAGAGAGAATGAAAATGAGAGCAAGACAGAGCAAGAGAGAGAGAGAGAGTATGTACTCGAGATATAGATAGACAGACAGACAGACAGCCTCATGAAGAAACACTGAGATTCTCAGGCAGGATGCGGCCTGGCCAGTCTCTGAGTGGCTTAAAGTACAGCCTATAATCATGGTGAGGTATAACACAAACAATACTGTAATTTGCCTTTCATCATAATTTTGTGTTCCAGAGTTCAGACTAAAAAATGGTAACTGTTTTTTTTTTTTTAATCCTCTGTCATCTCAATGCAATTTAGCTAAAGAGAGATGAATCTATACGACGTAGGAAGGAAGCCGAGGAAGCTGAGCTCCAACAAATGAAGGCAATCCAGAGGGAAAAGGTAAGCAGGTGTGGGTGTGGTTAGCTGACATTTGCCGAGGTCAGGCTCTCTTCTAGACACACTGGGCAGCCACTACTCATTTAGCCCTCCCTGTGATCTGAGAACGTGGCTATTACCCAATTGTGCAAATGAAGAAATGACAGAGAAAGGAAAGGGAAGGTGCCCAGCAACCCACAGCTCTGATTAGAATCACTGGGTTTCACATCCCAACATGGTGGCCTCAGGGCTGGGTTTCTGAGTAATCACACCCACCGTCTGTCTCATCTCTTGAAGGCAAAGCAACAAGTGAGAGAGAGAGAGACATTCAATGGCCCACTGCCATATTTCTCTCCAAAGGTAGAGTTTCCAGGGTGAGCACGGTGAGGGTGAACACAGCCCTCTTACCTTGAGAGGAAGAGCATCCACTGGTCTTTTAGGATCAGGCTCTCTCAACCTGACAGCCCTGCTTTTAGTTTTGATGTAGCATCCTGAGCTTGGGAGAAAGCTGTTACAATGGCTTGTGTGTTAGAGAACAAGAAACAATATAGAGATGGTATAAGCCCCTCCCCTTCCACAAAGGTCTGAAAAGAGTTGAGGCTTAGTGTTGGGGAGCGGAAAGCTGCTTCTGGTTCCGAGAAGCCTGTGTGACATCTGTTGCAGATGCGTCTTAGAAACACAACTGTAGCTTGTTTTTCTCTCTTCCTCCCTTCCCCCCTCTCCCTTCCTTTCATCACCTCTCTCTTCCTCCCCTTCAATTTTCTTTTTCTCCCTGCTTTTCTCTCCCCTCCTGTTTTCTTTTAAAGATTAAATATTGTTTAAAATTTAAACCTCATTTTAAGCAATTAGACTTTTTTTTATTTGTTTGTTTATTCATTTTGAGACAAAGTCTCACTATGTTGCCCTTCCTAGCCTCAAACGCACAGAAATGACCTACCTTTGCCTCTTGAGTGCTACAATTAAAGGCATGCACCATCACACCTAGCTATAATGGATTTTTAAAAAGCAGAGTTAAGGAAGCCAAAAGCAATTGGTTTGTGGAACACTGGGCAGGAGTGCAGGTTTCCTCCTTCCTGTAGGAATTCTCTTCTTGCCTGGGAACAATTTAGTCATCCGTGGAAAGTAGCATTGTTTTCTGACCTTGGGTAAGCTCCCAACTTTCTCAAAAGTCTTCCTGTGAAATGATTCTACAAGTACCACCTCTGGGAAGTCCAAGAGCAACTTGTTGCCATAGAGATGCAGGTAGCAGCGAGCCAGGACTTGCACATAAAACTGTAATAAAATGATGGGCATGTGCACAAAGCACAATTAGTTTATTTCCAAATTTTGATCCACTGGCCCATACCAGGTGGCTATCCATTACACAAAGAGCTGCACTGAAACCGCCTTTTCTCCTCCTCTTTCGCCTGTACTTCTGTCTCTACCACATCTCTGCTCTTCATCACTTTCTCTTCCTCTCCCCAACTTGAAGAGCTGGCGCTTTGGTCTGTGATTGTAGTGGGTGGAACACGGCTCACACAGTCTGCCTGCGTGTTCAAGTGGAATCAAGACAACACACCAGAAACTGGATTAAAGGCTCATGGAACCTGAAGATTTTGTTGTTGTTGTTGTTTTGTTGCAGGCTCTTGTCTAACTCATGTCTGGTGCCATTGAGTCCCTATAGTCGGCTGGCTTGTGGGCTGCTTACAGTTCATTTCTTCACGGCTCAATAGCACACACTCTTCATGTGTGGGTGAAACTGTTCTTTAACACTGGGTGGAAGCACTGATTCTGCTTTCCGAGTCATGCCACCACCGTAGAGCCATGGTGGTCTTTAGACACTGACACATCCATTGCATTAACCTTTCTAAATTGATAATTATGATATCAATTTGAAAGTGATTAGAGGGACCAGCTTTCCTAGCCCTTTTCATGGAAAGGGAGTGAGAAGAACTGGCATTACTTGGGATTTGCGCATGTGCCCGCTCTTGAGTTTACCTTGGACCTACTGCGAGCTGCTTCCTGGAAATCTGTGGAGTGTTGATCTAAATGGGCCTTGATTTATCTGACTGATTCGCTGTCACCAGTTGAATATGGTGAAATATTTCTGTTGAATATGAATCTGTGGCTGTTCACGGCTATTTCTGCCTGTTTAGTAGCTCGTGTCAGACAGAAGAGTGGATATTAGCTATCTAGAAGTGACATATTCCACATTGCCAGTGTGATAATGGCTGGAAGGAGTAATAATGAGTATGCTTATGGAGCACTTAGTCTTTAAAATGCACAGCAAATGTCTGCACGGACACCAGTCCACACAACTCTGCCTCCCCTGCCCGCCCCCGCCCCCGGCAGGCAGCTTCTGCCCAAGAAGTCTGAGCCAAAGCAAAGACAAGAAGCTAGTGCCACCAAGAGTCTGGCCAATCCCCAAGATACCTGCAAGGTGTCTTTCTTATTGTAACTTGTTAGTACATCAATGGATTAAAGTCCTCACGGGCCAGTCACTTCTTCAGAGCCCCAACAGTGACCACTGCTTGCCGTGGAGACCAAGTTTTTCACTTATCAGCCTTCGAAGGACGACTTCATATCTACATACTACAGTAATAGGCTTTCATAGGGCACCACAATAATCTTTCCAGCTAAACTGAATGTTCTGAGAATAAACACCCATCACACCCTGTACATAATCATATTTATGAAATGCTCATTTGATTTTTCCATACTTCCACGATATTCACAAACCTGAAAAATGAAAACCTTCCACCTTCGTGTCAAAGACCTTCTATCCCCCTTGAATTCATCTTACTCTGCTATCTGTTTATGTTTGAAATAGTTTACAATGCTATATCTTTTCCAGATCCTTCCATCGAGTTATTCCAATCTCCCTGTATCATCATAATTTAGGAAAGTATTAAAAACAGCTAGAAATTCAAGCGGCATCTAAAACCTTTCCTTGATCCTCAAGCTGTGGCTACAAAGTCACTTGTAGCAAGTGAAGTCATTGTGCTTTTGCAGAGACCCCAAGAAACATAGTTAATTTGAATGCAGCTCAATGCTGTAGGAACAAAGCAGTGGAATATGAATTATGCAGATTAGATGTAAATGCATTCAATGTGCTTATTTTTAGGGCATCACACTTGTTGCTTCCTAGTTCCATAAGGCAAGTAGCAGCAAGGACTAATGGCTTTAAGGACAAAAATCAACATTCACATTAACTGGGAAATGTTTCAAATTCCGTAAACTTTCAAGCCACAGCAGGTTTCTGAGAAACACGATTCTTACACTCTGTACCCCTTTGGACTGGCATTGGTACAGGTGTTATGTCTTTGGATATTGAAATGTTTTCATTAATGAATCCCATAATGTTGAAGCGAGAATGGCATCCTTGGAACATAGCCATTAAGGGTGTAGGCTGTTAGGTTCCCTGGGATCCATTTGCCTTCATTATAAAATGGGTACAATAATAAGAATAGGAGAAACAAAGGGTAAATGCATGAAGTCTTCAGCACAGTGACTAGATCTTTGCTCTTTTATTTTATTATTATTATTATTATTATTATTTTGTTTCACTGTGCTGCCCTTACTGACCTGGAATTCACTATATAGAGCTCGCTGCCTCTGCCTTCCAAGTTCTAGGATTAAAGGCATGTGCCACCATGCCCACCCCTAGCTCGCAGCCTTTTGTGACGGCGCCCTACCCTAATTATAAGTTTAAAGAAATGCTCTAATAGTCTTTGATTTCATTTGATTTTAGTCTGTCACCTTCTTGCAAGCAAGGAAGGAAAGGTTTACTGTTATTTATCACTAGATGATTGATGGGGCCAATGATTCACATCTGTTAAGCCCACAACAGTGAAACTGCTAGAGAGAAAACACACTTGGCATTTTTAACCATGTCTCATTTCCAGGCTTCTAGTTCAGCTAAAATGTTAACATTGGCCAGTATCCAGTAGTTTTTCTTTGTATGCTAGGCCCTAATCACCAAGATCTTCCCTCTTCACTCACCATCTCCTTCTCTCTCTATTCCCTTTGGTGACCTTGTTTTTTCATTGGTTAAGCCTCCTCCTTTCTTTTCTATTTTGTAGTTTTATTTCTATGCTCAGGATAGACTTTTACTTAATTTTCTCATCTTAACAAAATCCCATTGCTCTCCTCTCAGTTACTCTCAACTGCTCTATCCCAAGCGTCATGGACAGTTTCCTGAAATCCTTCTCTTTAGTCTTTGATTTGAAATGTGAGCCCATGGACTGCTTTTAATAATTACTTGAACAAGATAGAGTTTTTGCTTTCAAAAGCATTGATGTTGTGCCCATCAGACCAAGGAAATGAGCCCTCTAGATTCTTTCTTTACTTGTTTCTTTGTGAACCAAGCTTGGCTTCTGTCTCTAGTACTTGTCTGGTATAGATGTAGCCATGACAACAATGATGATCTCAATATATATGTATATGTATATATATATATATATATATTAGAGACTTCAATTCCTAATTTATTAACCATTAAAAATGTTGTTTGTGTTAATGATATAAGACCTAGAATGCTGAAGTCTCCCTTGTAACTGAATTCGTTAGACTACATAATGATCTGGAATAAAAATAGTCACTTTTTGTTCAAGCTTCAAGAGACTTTCAAAGAAATTTTCTTTTCTAATATGAAAAAAGGGAGAGCATTATGGCCTACAAGTTACAAAACTGTAAATTCATATAGCATTTTTTTCAATTGTACTGAGAGCACACACATAAAGTAGATCCTTATAACCCAGTGAACAAGATATCTAGGAAGCAGTGGTATGGGATTACATGTTAGGTAAGCTTTCTGACTACTTCGTTCCTTAAAGTATTTTTTATAAATTTGAATACTTTAACAATTTCTCCTAAAGAGGGCATGGTGGTGCCTGCATAGAATCCCAGTGCTTGGGATGTAAATAAAGCGAGGAGGATCGGAAAGTTTGAAGTCAATTAGGGCAACAGGAAACCAGACACAAAGGAAAAAATCACAGTGTTTTCCTGTGGATGTATTTTAAATTATCCAGCATCTCCCTGTTAAACAGAAAGGTTTGAGTAACTGCATATCAGAGCTGTATGGTTTATGGATTTAGAAACATCCCTCATAAGTACCCAAGGAAGGACACAGCCTCTAGCTCTCATGCACTTCTGAAAAGCCAAAGTACCTCCCCTCAAAAGAGCTGATGCCAGCGATCACTTGGAAGCAGAGACAGGAGGATTACAAGTCTGCACCCTGCCTTCTGGAAAGTAAAGACCAAGGAGTGCAAGTGAGCTGGGAACAGAGGGACAAGTGGGGAAATGCAGTTACATTGAGTGACCTCCATGAAGGAAGCCCGCTTTTGTTTCTAGATGATGTGTGTGACTTTCTCTCTGTTCTCTAAGGGGATTTAATCAATGTGTCCTGTTTACATTCTGCTGGCTTGCAATCTTCCACCATTTTGGTGCCTTCACCCCAGGGATGTGAGATCATCACAGTTCAGCGTGTTTGGGCTCACTAGTCAGGACTTTATCTAGGATGTGAATCACCTAAAAAAAAAGGCAGAGTCGAAATGGCTGAAGAACAAGGACCAGGGTGAAATCTATCATTTCTGGGCTGTTTTTAAGCCTACAAATTTCATTTCTCTCTTGGCTATATCTTTTCCAGGACAGGTATTTCTCTGTTCATATAATAAATATAATATGTTATATCATATCATAATATTCATGTAATTGTATTATTGTATAATTCATATAATATATTCATATAATTGGATAATGTTTGTTGCATACATATGATTCAGTGATATTATCCAGGTCCCTTAGTTAGTGGAAGTGTCCTGGCTGAGTGTCCTTCTCCATTTGTCTTCGTGCAAATACTTTTGGGTGATCTGACTAAATCTAAACATTTGGACTGATATCAAAATCTTTTCCTACATTGGTAGACATTGTAGTCAAATCCTCAAACATTCTTCCATTTTACAAAATAATTAGGTTTTGCCGAGGGATTAACAGACCTTCACTGGGTAAATGCAGTCACTGTATTATGAGTGACCTCCATGAAGGAAGCCCGCTTTTGTTTCTAGATGCTATGTGTGACTTTCTCTCTGTTCTCTAAGGAGATTCCTGACCTTGGTTTAATCAATATGTCCTGTTTACATTCTGCTTGGTTGCAGTCTTCCACCATTTTGGTGCCTCCACCCCAGGGATGTGAGATCATCACAGTTGAGTGTGTTTGGGCTCACTAGTCAGGACTTTATCTAGACCTGATGCTTATTTGGGACTAAATTCTCCTTTCATTTCCTTCCTAAAATTCCGTTTCATTGACAGTTGAATTGCTGATGCATGACTGATTCCTGGATTCTAGGCTTTGTTTCATTATTTTAAACATGGAAAACACCTCTTTTGCCTGTCAAAATGGGAAAGCTCAATGTGCATTAAGACAATTATGAAAGGAATATGATAGCTCCTGATCTTTGAGTGATGGAGCCAGATCCGAATCAGAGTTTAAAAGTGGCGGTTCCCAGTGTTCTCTCTCCTGACTCTTCCTTTGGGCAAATCCGATTTCTTTTAAACCAGCAGCTTTCTGGCTCTCCTTTGGAATCGCCGAAAACTTCTTTTCCCCTGTGTTGTAGAACTTGCTTCCACTCTTTATTAAATTTTATTTTTGTCTAAGAATGCTTTCTAGTTTTCTTAGGCCTGTTAAAAAAATGACAGTCATGTCACAGTGAGCAAAATGCAAGTGGTTTGGGTTATTTAAATCAGGTTAAAATGTGCCAGAGCCATGGTGACAGTAATATCAACATGAAGTCCCATTTCTGAAGCGCTCTAGACAACTAATTAAAAAAAGCACCCTTTCTACTCAAGTGCATGGCTTTCTCCAGACATATGCTACTCAGTCTCTCAACAGCTTTAAGTGTCTAAATCAGAAGGGAGTTGGATTGGGTTATTGAAAATCTTTTGTAGAAGGAGCGACACGCACACACACACAAATCTTTTTGGTAGAGTGAGCTACACACACACACATGCATGCACACACACTTTGTATGAACTATTTAACTGTGCATTGTTATTTTTAACTTAACATGTTTGGTATGGAATTTGTTGTTTCTATCAGAATATTTTGCAAACTCCCTTCTTTTAAAAATGGATGTTGCTATCATCTGAGCTGAGATTAAAAATGTGAAACTTAGATTCTGCGATTTAGCTAGGAAGGTTGGGAGAGGGGAGCTTTAATTGGATCACCGTAAGCCTCTTCTGTAGTGCTTGTGGGTTAGGAGAGGGGAAGACTATGTTGGACTCTCTGGGACCACTGCAATCCAAGGATTTGGGGTTCGAGATAACTTAAATAGCATGATTCTTTTTAAATCTGCCACAACAGGTCATATTTTGATATTTTTAATTTCAGAGTAATAAACTAGAGGAGAAAAGGCAACTTCAGGAGAGCCTCAGAAGAGACACATGGCGAGAGCACCATCAGCAGTAAGTGTACGCTCTCAGAGCTCCGTTTCTTTATAGGTTTCTTGTTCAGAGTCCAGGCTCTGGGGAATGGTGACTTGTTAGACATGGAGGGTTGGATTGTGGGCACTGCATTAATCATATAGCTGAGTTCTACCATCTCTGGGAATCTCATCAAAGCGTTCTATAGCAGTCCGATGGTGAGCAATATTCTGACTCAATTTGAGGAATATGTCTGTGTATATAAGTTAGATTCCAGGCCACTTCTGCTTATGCGGATCTCCAGGGCATTGTGCAAGGAGGGTGGGGTTTGAGGTAAAATATCCAGTCAGGATCTAAACTAAGTAGTATTATCTCATGGGCTGAGGGACGTTTTACTTTTTTTTTTTCTTTTGAGACAGGGTTTCTCTGTGTAACCCTGGCTGTTCTGGATCTCACTCTGTAAACCAAGCTGGCCTCAGACTCACAGAGATTCACTTGCCTCTGCCTTCCAAGTGCTGGGATTAAAGGCATGTGCCACTATGCCCGACTCTATTGTGTTTTTTTCTAGTCAAGAATTGATTTATTTTTATTAATTGTTTATTAATTATTTTGATACTCCAAATCGATGGTTATAACCCAAAGTAGTTTTTCTAGTATGATTCCTGAATAATAATATTTGCTCAAAAACTAAACCTTTTGGAATTTGAGTATTTTGTTGGTTTGATCTTCATCTTCAGAATAAAGGTGATCATACCTGTCCAATGGGCCAATTATAAGGACTAAAGAAAATTCCTGAATGGCTTAAAGGTGCCTGGATATTCTGGGGGTTGGGGGTGCAATTTCTTACGGGAATCCTCTTTAGATGGAATTACGCAGATTCATTTGGTAGAGTCAGTAAGGTAGATCCCTGCTCCCACCAGAACTAGAAACTAGACTGGCCCCATCACACAGAGCCTTCCCGGAGCGCTGGCTGTTCTCTTAGTCTTCCCTCGTTCCTCATTCATAGATCCAGGGCTCACGGGTGTGGCATTTTAGAGAGTGCTTCCTGTCTAAGTCCAGCATTCCCTAGTATTCTCAGATCACTGGGCTCAGCCTGCCTCTCTCTCGAGCAGAGCGAGCAGAGCCGTGGTCAGACTCCTGGGCAAGAACAGAAACTCCCACCCCTGCGCGCTGCTCCTCACCAAGTTAAGGTTGGGGCTGGGAAGTTGAATTTGAGACAGGGCAGGAAGGAGGGGAAATTCTTGGAGTTTTCAAAGGTTGGAGGCTGTTCTACCCAGCCTCCTGTCTTTTCAGAGTTCCCCAGCGCCTTGGGTTTGTGTTTTACTAAATGCTAAAGATCAGTCACCCTTTAATGTAAAGAAGAAAAGGAGGCCTTGCTCCCAGCCACTGCGCAGAGGATCAGCGGAGTCGAATTCAATTACATGCACATTTCACTCCTGCTCTTTTGCCTGCTTATCATCAAAGTCCTGGTTAGAAAAAGGGAGGCTGGCAAAAAAGAAAAAAAAAAAAAACCCCAAGAAGTATCTCAAATTGATTGTTAAAGCCTAGTAAGGAACACAAGAAGTATAGATATGTAAGTTTTTTTTTTTTCTTTTAAGAACATTGTGGGGCTGGAGAGATGGCTCAGTGGTTAAGAGCATTGCCTGCTCTTCCAAAGGTCCTGAGTTCAATTCCCAGTAACCACATGGTGGCTCACAACCATCTGTAATGAGGTCTGGTGCCCTCTTCTGGCCTGCAGGCATACATACAGACAGAATATTGTACACATAATAAATAAATAAATATTTAAAAAAAAAAAAGAACATTGTGTTTTGAATTACTTTTGAAATTAAGGAGACCAAATAGCTGAAGAAACGAATGAGCACTATATAGCTGGAACTGTGAGAACTTCTTAGAAAAGGTGGCTCTTCTACAGAAGAGTCTTTATTGCCTTTTCCTAGAACCATATTATAGTGGGGGAAAATAGCTAGCAAAGTTGTCAGAATCCTAACAGTGCAAAGATTTAACCAAATCTCAACCCGGACCCTCTGCCTCCTACTCCTGGTTGAGATTCTCTTGAAGCTGTCAGGCGAAGGACCGCAAAATAGAAACCAAATAAACAGTTCTTCCAAAACTGAGTCGATACCTTACCAGTTCCAGCAAGCTGAAGGGTGGTGCAAACAGCAGACCAGGAGCAGTGTGTTTTTGCTGTTGAGAAGGGCCGCCGTGGACTTGAGCGGCAGTGGCAATGAAGGAGAGGCCGGCGATGACCACCCTACATCCCTCGGAGCATCTTCCTATGTTCCTTCTTCACACCTTGCTCCTGACTCTGTTCATTTGCTTCTGATTATTTTTAGTGTTGTCAATTATTTAGCTAACAGGCAGAAAACTAGGCTTTTATTGACAACCAAAGGCACTCTCCTGAGTCTAATAATGAAGGCAGTTTATTGAATGCCTGTGAGGTTGCTTTCTAATTGTACGCATTAATCTGCCCATGCAAGCTGGCTGAAAATACACAAGCAGATTGCACACGCAGATGGAGCACACGGGATGGTTTTTATGAAAAGACCTCCACAATGCACTTCTGGAGCACTGTCTTTTCCTTAAAAACCGAACGGCTGTGACTATTGCAATTGGCGGCTGAGAGCAGACCCAATTAATGACGCATTACGTTTGCCACTCTGGCTGGGGACATACTCTCATTTCAGAACTCAGAAATAGTTCTAGGATTCTCCGACCTAAAAGCAGAAGGTAGAGATAAGCCTTTAACCTTCACATAATTTTCACCATATCTTTTAGCCTCTATTTTCCCCTTACAAAAATTCAAATATGATTTTTGGATTTGTGTGTGTGTGTGTGTGTGTGTGTGTGTGCTTTCTGTTAGCTGATAGTCTAGAAGAACCCCCAGCTCTGAAATGACAGTCAATGATTCTTATTTGTAATACCAAAGAGGGACTGTTGTTATTTAGAGCATGGAGTAAAATAAATGCCAATATTTGAATTTTTTAGGTTTCCTTTCTTTTTTAAAAAAAAATTAATCGTTTTTTGAGAATTTCACATAGTATATTTTGATCCTATTCATTCCAAATCCTTCCCTTAACTCTCCCATTCTTGCTACCCACTCCCCGACTTTGCGCCCTTTTCTTAGTCTAATACCCCAGCATGTTGTAATTTTAGTGATAATTTATGCTAGGAGTCTTCTCATTTTTATAATTGCATATTTTTTTTTAATTCTGTGGGGTTTTTTTTGATAAATTTTGGTATGGATTTAGATATGGTCTTTTTGGTTTTTGTTGTTTGGTTTTGGAGACAGGGTCTTACTAAGTAGCCCCAGCTGTCCTGGAGCTTGCAGTGTAGATCAGGCTGGCCTTGAACTCACCAAGAACCACCTGCCTCTGCCTCTATGGATCCTGAGATTAAAGGTGTGCGCCACCACACCTAGCTGGGTTTTTAGCCTACTGAACAATGACAGTAAGGGTCGGCTAGGGTCAGGCAGTTTGCATCCTGGTTTTAGGAAAAAGAGAATTCTCTGAAGAGTTTTCTGGGAGCATATGAGCTTGCTATGCTTTAAAGGTTTGAAATTGTAGTTCATCTCCGGCGATTATTTACTGTAAGAGGTGACATGTTTACGTCATCTAAGAAGCACGAAATGCTTGGCTCTTTCATAGTAGCAACTGCTGTGTAGTTGAGAAATGGAAAGCCAGGCTCTGTGGTAGACACTGAGTTTTTAAAAATTTACTAGAGACATACCCCCCACCCCTTACAGATAGAGCCTTGGGTAGCTGAAATTTTCTAAAGTTGCAGAGACAGTAATTATTTCAGCCAAATTTAGGTTCTCAAATGTGGGAGATTTTTGAAAATAGATAACTTGAGGGCACAGGGCCCTGCAAGGGACAGGACTATCAGGGTCACTTGTGGGAGGTGACATCATGGGCACTTAAGATGAGACTGTTAGAGAGTGCAGAGTGGCTCTTGCTACTAAGTTCTGAATTTGGTCTAGAGCGGGTAAAAGAAAGGCTGGGAAAGACAAATCTAGTGTTTTCTCTGGTCATCAAATACTAGCAACACCCCTGACTCCTTAGGTCCATCCCTGGTTAATTCTGTAGGTGATTTCAGGTTAGAGGAAATGAACGCCGCAAATCTATCTGAGGTGCTCTCTTCTCTCAGGGTACAATCTCCAGAGTTGTTTACAGGACCGACAGAGAGGTTCGATTATTTAAAGTTTATTAATTTACTAGTGTATATGGCGTGTGTGTGTGTATGTGCGTGTGCTCGTGCGTGCATGCACGGTATACATGGGGAGCTCAGAGAACATCTTTCAGATATAAGCTTTCTCCTTCTGCCCTGGAATCCTAGAATCCAGCTCAGGTTATCAAGTTTGCGAGGCAAAGCACCATTAGCCATTGAGCCATCTTGCTAAGCCCATTGATCTCAATTCTTAAAACTTTGGTTGGGAAACCTTTTAGAACCAAGCCTATTCCCCAGAAGGACCTTACTCCTAGATTGCCACGCTCCGCCCTCCCCCCGCCCCCCCCCTCCCCGCCCCCCCGGCCCGCTCTGCCCCAGGACTGTAATATTAAGAACGGTTCCTTATTTCCACCACCGGAGCCATGTTTCTCTTTCACTTCCACTTGAATAGTTATGTGTGCTAAGTTCCTTGGAGGCACATTGCAGCTGTTTTAGTTTCCTCGCGCTGAGAATCCAGACAGGTCTGCTGAATACGAACACTTTGGCCCCACATTTGCCTTCTAATCTTGCTCGCAAAACTCCTAATGCCCTTCCTGGGAACTTCTGAAAGACACTTAAGGGCTACAGCGCTCCCTTGTCCATGTGGTCCACTTCAATCCAGCCTTGAGTTTTATAGTTTAGGTGAGGTGACTGGAAAGTCAACCTGCTCATAACTTTCTAGCTTACGATAATGAAGCGAACGTAGAGATATAAAAATTCCCGTGTCTGTTTTGTTCGGAATGACAAGAAACAGCTTATGAAAACTCCAGTCTGAGGGCAGTCCTTACTGAGGGGTGTTACATCGTGCTGTTCGGGGGAAGGGCACATCAGATCTCTCCCCGGTACCTAGCAGAGCAACTGTCACCCACCTCCTTTGGTTCCCATGACCATTTTCTCATGTTGGTACTTACTACATGCCTGTTTCGTCTGTGTTTGCTGGTGACCCTAGGGACTCCGGCAACATATTTACCAGCCATCTCTTCTCTTGTTCTTCTCAAATTCTATCACATTTAGTTTTTTAAATTTGTAAATTACATTTATTGTTGTGTTTTTGCGTAATGTACAGGCGCGTGCACGTATAGAAACCAGAGAGAGGAGAGAGTTGGTTCTCTCTACTCTTTGTGTCCCAAGGATTGAGCTCAGGTGATAAGACCTGGCACCCTTACCCACCGAGTCATTTTACGGTCCCCCAATTTAGTTTTTAAAAAACATAGTTTGGGTCATGTTATGTGCCAATCCAAAAGATTTGATTACCTGTTCCTGTTGCCTTAAAATAAATTCCAGTCTCTGTAGTTGAACTTTGGAGTACCATGAGATACCTTAGTTAAATATCAGAAAGAACTTATTGGATTTGGGCCAATGCTAGGTGAACAGGCCGAGGAAGTAGGGCTTTGCCTTAAGTTTTATGTTATCAGAAATCTGGGTTGTTATATTGTCTTAGCACTTTTAAGGTTCAGTCATGGAGGAGGACCAGAGCCAGTCCACACTGTTACTGATTAAAACAGCGGTAACCACTCCTTAGAACTTAGAATTTTGAGGTGTTTGGTCATTGTTATGGTTTGCAGAAGGTTTGTATGCTTCTTGATATTCAGACATTGTGCTGGTTTGGAAGAAAATGGTTCCCATAGGCTCACAGGGATTGACACTATGAGGAGGTGTGGCCTTGTTGCAGTAGGTGAGGCCTTGCTAGAGGAAGTGTGTCACTAGGGGTGGGACAGTGAGATTCCTGCTTCCTGCAGACCCAGATGTAGAACTCCCAGCTCCCCTCCAGCAGCATGTCTGCTTGTGTGCCGCCATGTTTCCCACCATGCTGACAATGGACTAAGCCTCTGAACTGTAAGCCAGCCCCAATGAAATGTTTTCCTTTATAAGAGTTGCCATGGTCAAGGTGTCTCCTCACAGCAATAGAAACCCTTAGACAGACACATTGCAGAGTCACCCAACAACCTCTTCAGATGTTAATATTCCATGGAATTGTTTACTTTCTGTAGGAGAACACCAAAGCCTAGACATTAGCACTAAGTTCATTTCCATTTTTCTCTGTAATTGAAAAAAGATAATTTTGATCAGTGTCTTATTATAGAACAGTCTAACGTAATTATCTCATCTCTGGAGCCCACCATCAGTGTTCCCTCCTGGGGGGGGGGGTGATATTTGGGCCTTGACTCCCTTAGTTCAAATACTAACTTCTTTCCTCCAGCTGGAGAATGTTTTAGAACGTCTTTGGTTCTTAATTTCCTTACTTACACCATGGAATGAGTGCTGATAGTTGCTACTCATAGGAAGACTGATGAATATAGTCCACAGGAGAAACCAACACAGTACTCAGGGCAATGTGCGCTGGACTGAGAAAGCAAGCGCCGCCAGGAGAAAGGAAGACAGAAAGAGGCTGAGCTCAGCCTTTGTCCAAGTGGTAAACCATGGAAATTGCTTTTTAAATCCAGGAGATTCACAAAGGCAGCCCAGGGGCCAAAATGTGCCCGTGGTGAACATACCACACCTCAGGGAAGGTTCGTCCATCCTGGAGACAAGTTCTTTGCACAGCCAACTTTTTCACTTCTGTGTGAAAAGCCTTTCAGGAGAAACACACACACACACACACACACACACACACACACACACACACACACCAGAAAAGGAACTATAGATAAATAAATAATGAAACAAAGAAGAAGGAAGACTGAGATGTCAAAGAAAATGGTATTTATGATTCAAACATGGAACTGGTCTCCTTTTGTCTCCTTTCCCCATTTTCTTTCTCCTCTCTCCATTCCTTCCCTAGTCAAGAGCAGGATAAAGGTAAGAGCGTGGAGGATTGCTGCACTAGAAGAGACAGAGTCAACAGAAGGGCACCAACTGCACTAAGTGTGGGCCCCTGTGGTGCATTCACAAAAGCTGTGAGCTCCTCATGCCAACAGAAAAGCTGATGTGTGTGTGTTTAGTTATGGCAGCAGGATATATGTAAAGATGAGAAAATGTGACAAATGACAATTTGATCATTATAACAAAAAGCAAAAAAGTTGAATTTTTATAATAAAATAAAGGAAAGTAAAATATTAAATTGAACAGGCTAATGCTTGTAAAGGTGTATAAATCAAGTTTATTTATTTTAAAAAATCCTCTTGGGTAGCATAAAAATAAATATCTAACTCTATAGTATTGTGAGTAACATCTATAAAAGAGTTAAAAATCAAAAGCATAGAAAATATATCCATAAATGCCAGAAAAAAAGCAGATGTAGCAATGTTAATATGAGACAAATTGAATTCTAGGTGAAAAGTGTTCAATATTTTATGAAGATAAAATACATAATCCTAAAGAAAATGAAACATAAATCTCCAGTAACACAGATTTGAAATGTATGTAGGACACAAAAATTAGACAAAGCACTGCTATAGTCTCTAATATACAATATGGATTTGCTGAATTTTTCTTTTATTTAGCTAATTCTCCATAGAAATGAATCAATCATATGAGTCAAAAAAGTGAGACAAGGAATAAAAGCAGTGAATAATAATTACTCCATATGGCTTTGTAGGCTCAGTGGTGAAGTGCTGGACTCAGAATATGAAAACACATTCCTTGTGAACGTTGTGTTCCCTTCTATAGCACTGACCATGACCAAAACCTCAGAGACCGTCAGTATATTCCAAATGTCTCTCCAAAACCTGGATAACCTCAACTTTTGAAAAATGTAGTAAAACTAAAAATTATACAGCAAGAGATTTTAAAGTCACAAGAATTTAAGTACCTCTCTTATCCTGGTTTTGAGACAAAGTCTTGCTATGTAGCCTAAGGCTGGTCTGGAACTCCCATTCCATCTTGAGTGTTGGGAATTTGGATGTGAGCCAAGAAGAAGATCTTAAAATATCCTTTTAAATGACCTGTGTAGAAAACTAGAAATCAAAGCTGAAATTAGTTTGTGATAAATTAATAAGAATTTTAAAACTCTGATGGGTATCACCAAATGTTAGTAGTATTCTAATCAATAGATAAATTGATCCATTAAATGGTACAGAAAACCTACAAAGAGATCCACAGTCTTATGAGAACTCAGTATTTAAAACTTAAGCTATCTATGGATATCTATCTGATTCTTAAAATCAGAATCAAACGGCAGGATGATTTGACAAATTGTATTGAACCAACACAGTTAGAATGTAATGATATTTTATAATATTTGGGTTTATTCCTTTATGAACATTATAGAAATCCCAGGAGCAGTGGGGGAAAAAAGACTTAAGAACACAACACTTTTAACTTTATAATAGAAGAAGGCATAGTGAACAAAACTGTGTGTAAATTGTGGTCCAAAAGAAAATGTTGCCTAAGATATAGTGGAATAAAGACCTAATTCACAAGGAATTCTTCTACAATATGAAAAAGTGAACTCTAGGGAAAAAATGACAAAGTATTTGAATAAGCAATTAAGTGGGAAATATTCAGAGAAACACAAATACAAGTTTTATGACTTCAATGAAGACTATCAATGTATTGATAGTCCCTACCATTAAAAAGCGTACTTTCATTAATTGAGGAGGAGTATCTAGTATGTTAGTATGTGTTCAGCACTGTACTAGGGTCTGTGTATGTTGTATGAACAAGTGAATGTGATTCCATGACCAAACATGGAAATTCAGATTATGCTGCCAAAGCCATACACAGGCGGCAACCATTCCTTAAAGGAGCACAGGGTAGAGAGACGTGCATTGACCAGGAGAAGTGGGACCCAGAGTGGTAAATCTGAGTGTGACAGGGAAGTCCTGACTCACTGAGAAGATGGCATTTAAACCGAGAGTACTTGCACATGTGTGAGCAAATTCGTAGGGTATTTAGAGTCAGAAATTGCTATGCTACTGTAAGTCATGGAAATGAATAAAAAAAAAAATCACTTAAATCTGAGAAAAGATCAAGGACCAAGGGTAGAGGAGTTCTATCATTTAGAGTTTAGATTTGTGTGAAAGAATATCTGAGAAGAAGAGTGGTGTGATCGTGGAAATCAAGAGAGACACATTTCCAAAAGGAGAAAACTGTCCGTTGTCCATTGCTGCTGAGAGGGAGTGCCAGGCCCTACAACACCAGTGACCAAGGAGGAAAATCCACAGCTCTCATGAAATGCATAAAATCTCTGTGATAAACTGGATTTGAGTAGAATCCCAGGCCAACAATACAGAAGCTAAGTGCATGGTGGACGTAGAAGAACGTCTGAGAGCTGCGTCTGGAGTGTGGGGACGTGGGAATCAAGATGGAGAGATGGTTCTGAGAGAGGAGGGGTCTGTCAGTTCTCCATTGCTGCTGAATTGCTGAGTGAGAGGAGACCAGTGTCTACGACTATGAGGAAATCGCTTGTGATCCTGACGGGAATTCAAGATTTGGATGAGAGTGGGAACGGAGCCTGATCAGAGTAGATGGAAGACTGAAGAGAGATGGAAGTAGAGACGCCCAACTCAAGTAATTTGAGAAAGGGAACAGTGAAGTGCTGGAATAGGAGGAGGTTGAAGGATCAAGGGAGAGCTCCTAAATCATCTATGTTTGTGTGAAGATACAGCAAAGTTCCCCAGGAGAGAGGCAGTATAGATACACACTAATACTGATGCACTTGTGAGGTTGGTCTACTTTACTATTCGCTTCTCCTTCCTACTTCTAACCCCAAATACCTGGCATGTTCCTTTCCCCAGGTTTGCCTCATGCCCTCTGGTACAGACCCAGAGGTGTTGGACTTGATCTGGGGCTGGTGGTTTTTTTAGACAACAAGATAGAAGGAGAGAGAGGAAGAAATAAGTTCAAAGCAATTGTGAGGATATTTATTTTTTAAAAATTGGTTATGATATAAAAGCTGTATAAAAAGTGAAGATAAGTGGAAGCTGATGGTCAGAAAAGAGTTGGGGGGAATAACAGTGGTTTAGAAACCTCCGAGAGAATAAGTACTTACTGTAGTGACAATATTTGAAGGAAGATCAAGGCATGATAGAAACTATATCCAAGAATGAGATTGGCTGTTGGTAGTTTGAAGAGAGGACATTTGTCAGTGGCACTAAGGTCTATCATGTGAAACTATGTTGTTTAAGTCTGAAATGTTCCCTCATAGCTCTCGTGATAAGGTTTGGTTTTTTACTGCAGTGACATTCAGATCTGGGGCTTTGTTGAAGTAGTTGGACTGTAAAATTCAGACCCAATTGATGGTGCCATCATTGGATAGGCTATTAGGATGTGATAGAAACTTATAAACTCGGACCTAAGGTGAAGGGAATGGACCAGGGGGGCATGCATCTCATCTCAAGTCCTTTCTTTTCTCTCTTTCATGACTGTCAACTGTCGCTAGAAAAGCAAGTTTGTCCTGACATGCCCTTCCCACCAGATGTCTTATCCTGATTATGATGGGACACAGTGATCATGGATAGAAACTTCCGAAACATTAGCCAGCATAAATGTTTTCTCCTTAGCATTAATTTTCTTGCTCACTCTAGGAGTCTGTGGTTGATATAAAATAGAGAAGAACTATTGGAGATGAGAAAATTGAGACATGAAAGTGGGGTGTGGCAGAATATGATCTGACTCAGTCTGGGCCTGAGAATGGCTCAGATAAGTATAATGGATGGAAAGAGGGGGAAAGCAGGATAAAGACCTTCATAGAGGAAAAGTAGGGTATCTGTGTTGATGACAGCAGTTGACATAACACAGCATCGAGGGTACTTTTTCTGTTGCAGTGGTAAAATAGCTTGATAAAAGGTACTTAAGAGACAACAGGCTTGTTTTGGCTAAAAGTCAATGCTATTGTCTGGTATAGTGGATGAATCACAGCAATGGGAGCTTAGTAGTTGGTCACATTGCATCCACAGTCAAGGAGCAGAGGGCGCTGAATGCTTATGCTCAACTCACTTTCTCCTCTTTATACAGTTCAGCATCCCAGGTTAGAAAATGGTACCATGAGCAGTTCTTTCCCCTCAGGATCTATAATGAAAAGGAGCAAGCTGGACAAAGCAAATTGTAAAATGTATAGTTTGAGAAGAAAAAGAGCACCAGGAAGTGTAATGTAGCTAAGTCCAGGGCTCAAGGAGATAAAAAGTTTAAAGAAACACCTGGTGCTAAGTGGAATAAAGGAAGTAGTGACCTCAGGGCAAGACCCCATTCAGGGACACTTCTAACTTATGAAAAGGAAATCATAAATAACAGAAGGTTGATGCAAACGTAATTGAAAAGGGGGCCAAGTTCTAGCCCCATCAAGCAGCAGAACTTGGCAGCTTCAGTCACATGGACTGTGAAATCTCTCTCTGTAGCTAAGGAAAGCCTCTGATGCCAGGTACGTGCCAGGGTTATTTCTGAATGGAGGCCTAGAGCGGCCACCTCATGAAGATGGGAAAGTGAAGTCTGGATTGGTTGAGAACCCCAAATTGTTGGAGATGTCAGACTTATGGGATACCTGCCAAAGAGAGCTGCAGGCTGGGTATGGAATCAGCCAAAGAGAGAGAAGTATGTGTTGTAGTTAACAAAGCTGAAAGGAGTTGGTGATCTGAAGAGTGTTTTGACAATGAGACATAGAATTTGGGGTTTGCCCTTGGGTTTTGTTCTTGCTTTGGCCCAGTATTTTCTCACTATGTTCCTCTTCTTCCCTTTTGGAATGGTAATTGTATTCGGGGCCTTTGTATGTTGAAAGTATGTGATCTGGATCGAGGTAGAGACAGAGACTCAATTTGGAGCAACGGTCTGAGCTCTTAAGGTCCAAATGAGGAGCAGAAGGAGGGAGAACATGAGCAAGGAAATCAGGACCACGAGGGATGCACCCGCCCACTGTGACAGTGGAACTGATTTATTGTGAGCCCACCAAGGCCAGCTGGTCTGGGACTGATTAAGCATGGGTTGAAACTGGACTCTCTGAGCATGGCAGACAATGAAGGCTGATGAGAAGCCAAGGACAATGGCATTAGGTTTCGATCCTAATACATGAACTGGCTTTGTGGGTGCTTAGCCTGTTTAGACGCTCACCTTCCTGGACATAGATAGAAGACCTTCGTCTTCCCGCAGGGCAGAGAATTTGGACTGCTCTCCAGTATCGAGAGGGAGGGGGAATGGTGTGGGGGAAGGAGAAGAGGAGTGGGGATAGGGGGAGGGGACTGGGGGGAGGGGGCAATATTTGGGAGGAGGGGAGGGAAATGGGAAACGGGGAACAGGTGGAAATTTTAATTAAAAAAGAATAAAAAAAAATAAAAATAAAAAAACAAAACAAAAACAAAAACATGTTTTAACAGTTAAGAGATTGCCTTCATCAGAACTTACACCTTGGACTTTTAGTGTTGAGATTGTGTAGACTGTGGGGACTTTTGAAGTTGGAATGAATATATTTTTTTCATTAATATATGGCTACAGGCCTATGGGGGCCTGGAAATGGAATGTGGTATTTTGAATAAGTATAGCTCCTATAGGGTCATATATTTGAATGCTTAGTCACCAAGGAGTAGAATTCTTGAATAAGATTGGAATATTTGGAGGTGTGGCCTTGTTGGAAGAAGTATTTCACTTTGGGGGGTGGGGGAACAACTTTGAGTTTTCACTTTTTTTTTTTTTTTTTTGGTTTTTTCGAGACAGGGTTTCTCTGTGGTTTTGGAGCCTGTCCTGGAATTAGCTCTGTAGACCAGGCTGCAAAAGACCGTGCCAGGTCCAGTCTCTCTTTCTCCCTCTCTCTTCCCCAACCTTCTCTGACTGTGGATCAAAATGTAGCTCTCAGCTATGACTCCAGTGCATCTATGTCACTGTGTCCCCTGACATGATGATGATGATGGACTGAACTTCTGAAACTGTAAGCCAGCCCCAATTAAATGCTTTCTTTTATAAGAGTTGCTGTGGTCACGGTGTCTCTTCACACCAGTAGAACATTGATGAAGACAGTAGCGAATTCAGAAGTTCCGGGGAGACATTCTTTCAAAGAAAGTTTCAAATAACACATTAAAAAAGACCTTCTCCCTTTTTATTCTGAAATCATTTTCGCCTTAAAGAAAAGATATAAAGATAGTATAATTGCCATTAACACCTTCATCTAAGAGAATTTAATAGCTTATGTAGTTGTAGCATAATTATCAACATCAGGCAATTAGCATCGGTACAGTACTATATATGTAAAACACACTGTTAAAAATTTGCTATTTTTTTCCCTTCAAGTCCCTTTTCTATTTCTGGGCCCGGTTTAGGAGCATATAAAACATCTAGTCATCATGACTCCTTAGTTTTCTCCTATTCATGATGTGACCTCATTTGAACTGTCTTCCATTTGGACCAGTCTGACATGTCTTGTGATTAGACTGAAGACACACATGTTAATAAGCAGTGTTATAGAAGTGATGCCATACATTCTTGGGGCATCCTATCAGAAGATGCATGATGCTCATGTCCTTTTCACTTGTGATGTTTCTTTGGATGTTTAGTTAGGGTGGCCTGCACCGGGAAGATGCTGTTTACACGTGTAACTGACATGAGCCTTCACTGAGATATTGTAAGATTATATGAATATTCTGTGAGCCCCAACTTTTGTTCAGTGAGTTTATTAACATTCACATATGGAGCACGTAAGGAAAATTTTATTTTTTATTTGGTATCTGCCTAGGAATCATTTTATATTTGAGGAAAACTTTTAAAAATTAGGTCTATATGGTATGGGTGTGGTGTACATTCATGTGTATGTGTAGAGGCCTGATGAAGGTGCTCTTACTCTTGAGGAAGATCTTCTGAGAGAAGGTTACAGCTATATACTTGTTGGATTTCAGTTGAAGATCTTTGCTTTTATGGCAGAAAGATTTTGAAGGCTCAGTGGAAGAGGAACAGCTATCCAGAGAATGATAGGATTGAAAAATTGCATGCTAACGAATGATAGGGGTATTGCTTTCCCATTAGCATAGTAAAAAATTTAGATAGCAAAATTAGAAGTATGAAAAGTTCTTTGGGCTCACAGTTTTGGAGACGATAATCCATAATCCACTGCTTCTGTTGCTTTGGGCCTGAGGTGATGTACCACATCCTCATAGAAGTACATGGTGGAACCAAACTAGCAATCTGCTGGCAGAACAAAAGGACAGAGAAGACCAGAGTCCCACAGTCATCTTCAAGGTCATGTCCTCAAAGACCTGAAGACTGTCCTTTAGGCATCTCCTCTAAAAGGTTCCACTACTTGTCAATAATATCTCCCCAGGGACCAGGCTTCTAACATGGGCCTTTGGGGAAAATTTACAATCTCAACTTTATCACTGAGTAAGTCTAGGTTACTTGAAGGTGCCTGAGATAAGTAAAATATTATACAAGATAGTAACTGATACTCAGTAGAGGGAGGTTGTGGTTCCAAATTGCTAATTTCCATATACATAGTTTTAGGGGTGGTATTTATTTATTAACAGCATATTGTCAACATTAAGCATGACTTAAATATGCATATCTATGTGAGCACATACTAGGAAATAATTAATTTCTAGGTATATATCTTAGTTCAGTATCATGTGTACATAGATGACCATGGGAGTAACAAACATCAGTAAGAATGTGGTAGGACTGTATTTAACTGGTAAAGGCTTAGGTTAGATATGCAAGAATTAATATGGAATGAAATAGAAAGGATGATGTTAATTGAAACAAGTAAGAATAAAATAGAATATCACAGTATTCCACTTAGGGGAAAGCATCTCTGTTTAGGGGGGAACAAAAGCTAGGGTGGAAAGAAACCTAAATCAATAATGAAGAAGAGTGTGTTTTCCATGCAGAGTGGTATGTGACTCTGCAGTTAGCTTTTGTCCTCTGGCAGCAGGAAACTCGGGCAAATGGAGACTCTCCCATGCTCAGCAAGCATCTTCCAAGCCTACTTTGAGTGCCACCATCAAACAGGAGGGAAGAGTACTCAGAACCATGTGGGTAGCTATAAACGCCCCACTCCAGGCCTGGCCCATCCATCTGCTCTCAGTTCTCAGGCCAAAGCTCAGACACAGCTGCACATAGTTCCATGAGAGCATAGAGAAACTCACTTGAGAAGAGCTGGCCTTTCTGCTTTCTCCTAATTACCATCCCCTAAAGGAAACCACTCCCCACCTGAGTAACTTCCTAAGCAAATGTTTATTAATTAATAGGAAGTTGCCCCAAAAGATACATATGGAACAATTCATGTTTAGAAAAGTATTACAAGCCGGGCGGTGGTGGCGCACGCCTTTAATCCCAGCACTTGGGAGGCAGAGGCAGGCGGATCTCTGTGAGTTCGAGACCAACCTGGACTACAAGAGCTAGTTCCAAGACAGGCTCCAAAACCACAGAGAAACCCTGTCTCGAAAAACCAAAAAAAAAAAGAAAAAAAAAAAAAAAAGAAAAGAAAAGTATTACATAGGAGATCATTATTTTGTTCCTTAAACTTCTCTATTTCTATTTGCTATTCTTTTTATTATATTAATGGATTGTTTTTGTGATGAAAAATTAAAGTATTAAGAAACTGTTAAATAAGTAGAAATAATTATTTTAAATACGTGATTAATTTAGCAAAATTTATCTCTCACAACATTACTAGATCTTGTAAATGGGACTTAATATGTCTATTATAGCCCAGTTTCTCCCGAATTGTTACTATGCTGGCTTTGTTAGTGCCAGAAGATTCATGAAGATCTTTTGTTTATGCTCAGTTATAGAAAATAGGCTCATACACAATAATGTTTCCAAAGTACATAGTGGAGACTCAGGATGTATACATTGCTGGTGTGAATGGAAAAGCGATTCTCACTCACCCAAACTTCGTAGTACGGTTAAGGTTTGTGATGCTGTGGTAAAGTAGAGGTAGGATGTCCTGTGAGCACTCACAGACAGTTTCTGAGATATGTTAATGTTTTGCTCCCAAATGTGTCCTACAACATGATTCATTCATAAGTCAGAATCTATATTAAATATCATCTGCAGTACTATGGTAGCTCTTAAGATCATGGTGGGTGCTTTTAAGAAACAGGTTTCTGCTGGGAAACAAAGAATATGGTCAACAAGACAAAACAGCAGCCTACAGAATGGGAAAAAGATCTTCGCCAAGCCAACATCAGACAAAGGACTGATCTCCAAAATATACAAAGGACTGATCTCTAAAATATACATACAAAGAACTCAAGAAATTGGTCATCAGAAGAACAAATAATCCAATTTAAAAAATGGGGTGCAGACCTAAACAGAGAATTCTCAATAGATGAATCTCAAAGGGCTGAGAGACACTTAAGGAAATGCTCAATATCCTTAGTCATCAGATAAATGCAAATCAAAACAACTCTGAGATTCCATCTTAGACCTGTCAGAATGACCAAGATCAAAAACACTGATGACAACTTATGCTGGAGAGGTTGTGGGAAAGGGAATGCTCTTTCATTGCTGGTGGGAGTGCAAACTTGTACAGTTGCTTTGGAAATCAGTATGGCGATTTCTCAGAAAATTAGGAAATAATCTACCTCAAGACCCAGCAATACCGCTGTTGGGTATATACCCAAAAGACACTCAATCATACCACAAGGACATGTACTCAACTATGTTCATAACAGCATTATTTGTAATAGCAAGAACCTGGAAACAACCTAATCGCCCCTCAACCAAAGAATGGATAAAGAAAACGTGGTACATTTATATAGTGGAATACTACACAGCAGAAAAAATAATGACATCTTGCAGGCAAATGGATGGATTTAGAAAAAACATATTGAGTGAGGTAACCCACCCAGAAAGACAAATATAATATATATTAACTCTTAAGTGGCTTTTGACATAAAGCAAAGAAAAAAAACTTTACAGGCCACAACCCCAGAGAAACTATACAACAAAGGGGACTCTAAGAGAGACATACATGGATCTATATAGGAAGGTGAAAAAGACACGATCTCCTGAGTAAATTGGGAGCATTTGGGTCATGGGAGAGAGTATAAGGGAAGAGGGAAAAAGGGGAGTGGAGTGGAGAAGAATATATAGCTCAATAAAATAATATAAAAACAGGTTTCTATATTCTACCCCAGACATGCTGGACCGTCTAACGCCTGAGCCCAGGGGTTTCTAAGACACTCTATTGATGAGTCTCAGGTTTATAGTCCCATATAGGTAGGGTCTTTCTATGGGCATTTGGAAAACTATTGTCCTAGAAAGCTATGATGGAATTTGCTAGAACTTTCTCTGCCCAGTGCGCTCAAAGTGATTGTGCATTTTCTCTGTTTGATAAGCTACTTCTGCTGTGTTAATTTTCAACGGAAATGAAGGATTAGAGCGACTCTTACAATGCTCTCATCCTGTATCCTTTCCCTATATTAGTCCTGTCCTGATGTGCCATTTTGTTAGTATGAAGATCTTTTGTTTATGCCCAGTTATAGAAAATGGGCTCATACAAAATAATGTTTCCAAAGTAGATAGTGCTTCTCTAACCATGAGAGACTCACCTGTAGGTGAACAAAATGTATTTATTGTTGAAGCAAAGTGAAACAAATACTATAGAGAATAGGGAATTGCTGGGGGGGGCATTCAAAAGAGTCAAGTATAGTATTTGAACTCAGGTAATTTGGGGAAGAGTCTACATAGACAGAAATTGGCAGAAGTGTGCACGAACATTTTATGATTGGGTATATTGATAAATCATCAGTGTAGGGATGCCATACCAACATGAGGAAGGAGCTCTGACAGGTAAACGAGTAGGGGTCTTTCACTGAGTTGGGGGGAGATGTGGATAATTGGTGGGTTACATGATTACTTTGCAAGAACCAGAGGCAGCTGTTCAGCAGAGAACAAGCCTTTGTAGGAGTAGACCACTCCACAGTAACTCCTAGGTGAGAACCTCAGATCAGTTCTCAGACACGAGAGCCACGCATACGACTTGGTGATGTAAATTAGTTCATTTCCTTCTTCTCTCCAGTCCCCACCGTTTCCTCACATGTTCCTCCTTTCCTTTCTCTTCCTTCCCTGCCTGAGATACTTCCAAGAGGTGCTGGGTTCCATGTCCTTCCTCAGTTCTCCTTCTGTGTCCAGAGTCCCCTTATTATTAACCATCTAGACATTGCACATGGATTCGGATTGTCAAATGTCTTTCTTCCAGGATGCCAATTTGCTTTCCTATCAGCAATTCAATAAGAGAAGTTCTGCCAAATATTCTCTCTAGCATGAGGCAATTTTCCATACTTAAAAAATATTGTTTTGGCTCGAGTATGGTGGAGTCTTGTTTTAATATTCCATTCTCAGCTGTCTGAGATGGAGCCCCTGGGCATGCGGATATTCCGCCATAGGAGCAGTTGATTTCCCAGCTGTTAAGTATAACCTCTGCAGTCAGGATATCTAGGGCTGGGTCCTGGTTATGGTATTTCTCATGTGTGGTCCTAAGCTAGTTGCTTCTGTGAATTGAAGGTGTTGAAATCTTTGCAAGGTTGTCATGAAGTTATAGCTGTAAGGATCTCCTAACAGGGCTCGACACAGTGATATTATACACACCCTAAGTCATTGTTGTCACTTGCATTAATAATTGTGTTTCTATTTCAGCAAAGCGTGCATTTCTTATCTCTTAGCCACTCGTAGGTTGGGCTCTTTGTCTTTTTGAAATTTGATTTATCAGTGTTCTTCATGCATTTTGCCCAATAACCCTTTTATTATGTTTCCTTGGTTATAAATATTTTCTGTGGTTTTTCCTTTTCATTTTATATGTAGTGTTTGCTTTTCATGCATTAACACAAATACACAGAGCTGTAAGTGTAAATAAAAATGCTACACCTTAGTATTTGGCATAAATATGAAATACGGTGCGATGTCTCTTAGCTGGCAGATATAAGGCAGTATATTGGCCCTTCTTGCTTATGTCTTTAACCTAAAGATAAAGAGCCCATAGTTATAAAATAAATGTAGCATCAACAGCACAATCATGATCAGGCAGAAGCAATGATTTAGTCATGGCCAAGAGCCCTTGGGACCACATCTGGCTTGCAGAGGTTTTGTTGTTGTTGTTGTTTTGCTCGGGGCCAGCAGTGTAAACCTGCAAAGTTTTAAAACTTTTTAAATTAATTGCCAAACTATTTCACATTAAATGTTTCAGCATTTTGGCTACAATAGTAAAATCTGGGCCATCTGGCATTGCTGGCTTGTTACCCATTGGTGATCCTGATCTGGAGCTAAAAAGCAACTGCCCCACTTGCAAGGGAAATCATTTCTAGTTTGTCAAATCCCCCAACATGATCAGTGTTCTTCCTGTCTTTGACCCAACTGGTAGACACCTCTTATTGCTATGTCTAATCTCCTGTTTTCTTTACTCATGTGCATTACCTGTCTGGACTCTGCAGCCAACTGAGTCTGTGTGTTAGCTAAAAGAGATTAAGATAAAGTAAAATTGTCCCCTCCCAACAGCACGAAAACCACTTGGGGGTCATTTATCACTTACGGTTTTTAATGAGGGTGACTTCATAAGTGCAAGGGTAATTTAAACATAATCTAAAACTGGTAGTTTAACCTTTTTATGTCATATTCCCTGATGTCCGATAGGGTCACATAAATGTCCCTCAGTAAGAATGCTAAGTGCATTATGCTTACACGGTAGAACTCTCTCCTATTTTACATGATTGCTTTCAGGAAGTCAGGCTGTATGATGTCATTGGTCTCTGACTATTCTGGACAAGGTACATAATCCAGGACTAGTGGCTGGGTCGCTTGCTGTCATGGCTGAAGTCTCAGGAACTCTGCTTCAGTGTGAGCATGCTTCCTTTCTCAGCTCATGCTTCTAATTTTGCCGAAATGCCCTGTTCTACCCATGATGCTGGCATCTTTCTTTCATTTCTAACTAACTCCTTGGATTGTCTATTTCCCCAGCCGTGTGCCACTGGTTCTTAGGAGACCCCTGTGCTTCCTCTGATGTCCATGTCATCAGTACTCGAGGACCTGAATCTCTGTATGAGTCTTAGAGGAGGAAGAGTAGAGCGGAGGAGGAAGACGGGAGCAGACTACACGAGTCTTGCTTCTTTTTTTTTTTTTTTTTTTTTTTTTGGTTTTTCGAGACAGGGTTTCTCTGTGGCTTTGGAGCCTGTCCTGGAACTAGCTCTTGTAGACCAGGCTGGTCTCGAACTCACAGAGAGTCTTGCTTCTTTGAGGTGCTTGACTATAAGTGTGGAGTAAGAAGTAGAAATTCTGGAGGTTACCCAGGGAAAAGGAAAAAAGAGCTCATTAAAGATAGGCAGGGTAAAGCAGTACTTGATGTAAGGACTAGGAAGTAATTCCAGTGTCCTGTGCTTGACATGGGCAAGAAGAGAACCTGGGTGGGGATTTGGATTAAGGAGAAAGCAAAGGCTAGGCCAACTTTCTCAAAGCTAAAAAGAAATACCAGAAATGTGTGCCAGAGTCAGCATAACTGGATACTTTTGGGCATGTGCTATACACACTTGGATGTGTGTAATTTTGCATGCTGACATGTGTATATGGATGCCTGTATACATGCATGTGGAGGCTGGAGGTCAACTTTGGGGGTTTATTCTATTACTTCTTTACTTTAATTCATCAATTAATCAATTTAATGTTATAGGGTCTCACTATGTAGTACTAGGTAGCCTAGAACTAGCCTAGGCTAACCTCTGATGCACAGAGATCCACCTGTCTTTGCTTCAGGGGTACTGGGATCAGAGGCATGGGCCATCACACTTTATGTTTTGAGATATAATCTCTTATTGAACCTGGCACTCACTGATTTGGCTAGACTGGCTAGCTGGTCAGCAAGCCTCAGGGAGTCACTTGTTTCTGTGTTGCCATCACTGGGACTCCAAGGGTGTGTCACCATGCCCTACTTTTTATGTGGTCCCCGGGAGTCTGACCTTAAATCTTCATGCTTGTATAGCAAGAACTTTGTTGACTGAGCCATTTCCTTGGTCCAAGCAGCAGTTTTGAACTCTAAGAAAGGAAGTTCATCTCTTCCCTGGAATCAAATACAAATGTGTGTGTGTGTGTGTGGTGGTGGTGGTGGTGAATAGAAAGTCTATTTCTGTTTCAAAATCATAAAGGCTTAGTGGTTCATAAATGGGAACAAACTGCTGGTCTACAGACTCTTATGAGTAGTCAGAACTGTGTGGGAGATGAGATGACAAGAGAAAGACCCCTGGAGGGTTAAGGGTTAATGTGAAACTGGAGTGGAGTGAGATGTTGTAGGGTAATAGTGCTCCCCAGGGGAAATGAAACACGATCCTGTGAAGTCACAGGGAGGATTTATCTCTGTTGACAACACAGAGTGCAAACCCCGAAATGACAGGTTCATATTTCACAAACCTAATTTGATATTTTTAAAACACGTGCTCCTCACGATGCCATCTCATGACGCCCCTTGGTTTGGATTCTCTGCCGCACCTTGCTTTCTCACCTTCTCTTCTCCCCAGGATATTTTTAGGCATCAGGATATATTTAGGGTACCGATCCAGGCTGGCATCCGGAGGCTCCATAAACAGTGCTATTTCTAGTGCTTTGGAACGCTAACACCTGTTTGTTTTCCTGGCAGCAAAACCGCCGAGTTCCTGAGCAGACTGGAAACGGACCTGAGAAACAGAAGTGCCTGTCGAATGGCTTCTCAGGCTGCCCCGTCCTCAACGTGGGTGAGTGGAAACTCACGCATGGTACTGCCTGGCACCTTTTGAAGAAAGGTTTAGAGGCCAAAGATTAAGGGCACAAAGTAGCAGGTACAACATCGCATGATTGGAAACCCTGACCCGCCGCCACCCACCAACTGCCCCTCGAGGTGTAAAATAACGCTTGTGTTTGTTCCCATAACATACATAGGCATCTGGAAAGTCCTTTCTTGTCCCCAGTCACCCACCTATACCCTGCCCCCAATGTCTTGCCTTGCAGAGAAGAATGGGTTTCATTCTAACATTTTTAGGTGCGGATACAGTATACTTTTACCATATTAGCCCCCTACCCCATTCACCCCAGGACCCGTCTGTCTAGTCTTCCTGGCCCCTTTCCGTTTCCCAAGTAGTCCTTCCATTTTCATGCTTTTGTCTTCTAATCTTGAGTCTTCATGTGAGAATATGCATTTGACATTTGATTAAAGGTTTAGTTTATTTCACTCAACATTATAATTTCCCACTCAGCCCAGTGTCCTGAGAACAGCACAGTTTTGTTCTTTAAGGCGAAAGATAATCTATTGTAGTATTTCGACCACATTCTTTACCCTTCCTCTTCAGACAGGCGCTTAGGCTGACTCCGTGATTTGGCAATAATAAATGAGGCCAGGTAAACTCGGGCCATCAGGTATATTGTATGCCAAGGTCGATTCCTTCACCTCACCAAAACATTTATTTCTACATAAGGTCTAGTACACTGTCTACACTGAATGACCCTAAGGAAGAGAGAGAACCCAATACTTAGGAAGCTGTGCGCTGAGCACGAAGCTTAGCCCTGTCAGAAGGCTCCGCTGCTCTTTGAGAGAGGAGCGTGTAAGTCAGGCTGTGCGCAGGCTCTTCCTGCTAGAGGATGGCTGAGCTGAAGCCGACAAAATGTGAGTTAGTGAAAAGAAGAGAGTTGCTCTAGGTGACACGAGGCACGAGAAAGCACGGCAGGTGCTGGGGACGATGGCTTACACAGATGTGAGGGAGAAGTAAACCAGGAGGCTCGAGAAGTCAGTAGGGCCCCAAGGAGCTTTACTCTAATGAGCAATCAGTGGCAAACTGGGTGGGCAGATTATGGTCCAGTTTGTGGAACATCTCCGACCCCCCAAATGCTAGTAACATCCCTAGACCAGTGATTCTCAGCCTTCCGAAATGCTGCAACCCTTTAATACAGTTCCTCATGTTGTGGTGACCCCAAGCATAAACTTATTTTTGTTGCTACTTCATAACTATAACTTTGCTCCTTTGTGAAGCATAGTGTAAATATTGGATATTTCCAATGGTCCTGTGAAAGTATCATTTAACACCCCTAAAGGGGTCACAGTCCACAGGTAGAGAATCGCTGACCTAGACAATGAGTCAACTAGAAATGCACCCCACAGGAAACTGGGGAAGCTCCTGGTAGAATAGCCACCTAGAACAGTCGTGGGTCAAGTTGGAGACCTGCGGGGACTGATGGGCCTAATATTCTGTAAACAAGGAAGAGTCAAGATCTCCTGTATTTTCCTGGGACTACACCAACAATGGTATAAAGGACAGATGCAAAAGAATTGAGAGCAAAGAGCCTTTAGGACTCTGGTTCTGGTAGTGATATAGGATGTGGTGGTGGTGGTGGTGGTGGTGGGGGGGGGTTGAAAACCTTTCGGAAGGTAAAAGTGGCCAGACTTGGTTGTTGCTCACTTACTGGGGGAAAACACGATGCTGCTCTCGGGGGAAAAAATCACTCTTGCTTCTCATCCTGTAAGTATTCTGTTTTATTTTTTCTCTGTTTCTGATATGGTGTTGTACGCTCTAAACCTGTCAGAGTAAGCTCTACAATCGGGTCACCCCAGATCCATCATCTCACCACCCTCACTGAGGGGCCTTGAAGGAGAGAATTGAAAACCTGCAGGTCACAGGCTTAAATTATGTGTGAACAGCAAGTCCTGAGCATGTCTGGATAGCCTTGTAGCTGTGAGGGACTGAGGAGAGATTGAATCAGAACACTTAGGGTTTTGCTTGCCAGCATATCTTGCCTTTCCAGTTGGGAGCTTTGGGGTCCCGTGGCATGAAACACCAGCAGGACTGTGTCTGCTTGCTCTATTGATTTCAAGTCATTTCTTGGATTCCACAAGACCATCCTGAATTTTAATAGTGCCGTCTATAACGCATCGGCCGTGTCTCTCCAAGCTGCATATTCTGTGGATTGATTAGTGCACATGTAGCACAGCCCTCGAGCTATCAATAGAAAATATGGAGCAGGATCAGCTGCAGGAAGGCTCCTCCTGAGCGACATGCAAGAGTTACTCAATTTTGACGTCAAACTATTAATAAGTTGTCAGTGTTCGATATACTTAACTGAGTTTTTACCCGTAGTGTGCTCTTCTCCTTCCGTCTAATCCATATGCATAGGATTCTGAGAAGGCTCTGTGCAGCCATTCCTAATGCTTTAGGAAAGTCAAATATGTACATTGCATTTCTGTGGAAAACATTTATTCTCTGTTAAGAGAATACCCAGTCCATGTTCAGACTGTTAGTGATGCGTCCCTCTCCTCTATATGTGTATGGAGAGCTCTAAGAATTTATTGTTTTTCTGTTTCCTAATTTTATTATACTCTTCAAAGCAACTTTTGTGAAATTTTTTCCTCCTACATTTAAAAAAATAACATTCCATAGACCTTGAAAGAACAATACTCAACTTCATATGGAAAACCAAAAAACCCAGGATAGCCAAAACAATCCTGTACAAGAAAGAAACTTCCAGAGGCATCACCATTCCTGACTTCAAGCTCTACTATAGAGTTATAGTAATGAAAACAGCTTGATATTGGCATAAAAAACAGACAGGTTGACTAATGGAATCGAATCAAAGACCCTGATATTAATTCACACACCTAGGAACACCTGATTTTTAACAAAGAAGCTAAAAATATACAATGGGATAAAAGAAAATGTCAACAAATGTGCTGGCATAACAGGATGTTGACATGTAGAAAAATGAAAATAGATTCCCATGCGCAAAACTCAAGTTCCAATGGATCAAAAACCTCAACATAAATCCAGTCACACTGAACTTCCTAGAAGAGAAAGTTGGAAGTAGCCTTGAACGTATTGGTACAGGAGACTACTTCCTGTATATAGCACCAGTAGCACAGACGCTGAGATCAATAATTAATAAATGGGACCTCCTGAAACTGAGAAGTTTCTGTAAGGCAAAGGACACAGTCAATAAGACAAAATGGCAACCTACAGAATGGTGAAAATATCTTTACCAACTCTACTTTGGACAAAGGCCTGATCTTCAAAATATACAAAGAACTCAATAAACCAGATATCAAAATACCAAATAATCCAATAAAAAATGAGGTACAGATCTAAACAGAGAATTCTCAATAGAGAAATCTCTAATGGCTGAAAGTCACTTAAGGAACTGCCCAATATCCTTAGCCATCAGAGAAATGCAAATCAAAACAACTCTGACATTCCATCTTATACCAGTCAGAATGGCTAAGATCAAAACCACTGATGACAGCTTATGCTGGAGAGGATGTGGAGTAAGGGAAACACTCTTCCATTGCTGGTGGGAGTGCAAACTTGTACAGCTACTTAGGAAATCAATATAGTGATTTCTCAAAAAAACTGGGAATCAGTCTACCTCAAGACCCAGCAATGCCACTCTTGGGCATATACCCAAAGGATACAGACCCATACCACAAAGAAAATTTCTCAACTATGTTCATAGCAGCATTATTCGTAACAGCCAAAACCTGAAAACAGTCAAGATACTCCTCAACTGAAGAATGGAAAAAGAATGGAAATTTACCTAATGAAATACTACTCAGCAGTAAAAAACAATGACATCTTAAAATGTGCAGGCAAATGGATGTTTGCTTCTGAGTAAGGTAACCCAGACACAGAAATACAAACATGATATGTATTCACTCATAAGTGGATATTAGACATAAAACAAAGGATAGTCAGCTTATAGTTTACAACCACAAAGAAGACAGGAAACAAGGAGAACCCGAAGAGAAACATACATAGATCCCCCAGGAAAGGGGAAGTAGACAAGATCTCCTTAGTAAATGGCAGTGTGGAGGGAGGGTGGTAGCAGAGTGAGTGGGAAGGGAAGAAGAGGAACAGGAAGAACATTAGGTATCAAGAAAATTGAGTTGGGTAAAGGACAGAGAGGGAGAGCAAGGAAAGAGATACCATCAAAGAGGAAGCCATTGTAGGGTTAGCAAGAAACCAGGCACAAGGGAAACTCCCAGGAAACTACAATGACAAGCCCAGCTCAGAATCTAAGCAATAGTGGAGAGGGTGTCTAAACTGCCCTTCCTGGTAATGAGATTGATGAGTACCTTAATTGTCATCATAGAACCTTCATCCAGCATCTGATGGAAGCAGATGCAGAGATCCACACCTAAGCACTGAGCCTAACTCCTGGAGTCCAGTCATAGAGAGGGAGCAAGGATATTAGGAGCAAAGGGGCCAAGATCGTGGTGGGGATACCCACAAAAACAGCTGACTTGAGCTAGTGGGAGCTCACTGACCCTAGACTGACAGCTAGGGAACCAGCGTAAGATGGAACTAGACCCTCTGAATGTGGGTGACAGTTGTGTGACTTAGGCAGTTTGTGGGGCCACTGGCAATGGAGCCAGTATTGATCTCTAGCGCACGAACTGGCTCTTTGGAGACCATTCCCTATGTAGGGACACCTTGCTCAGCCTAGATACAAGGGAGAGGGCCCTGGTCCTGCCTCAAGTGATATGATAGACGTTGTTGACTCCCCATCTCTGAGGAGTGGATGGGAATGAGGGGGGGAGAAGATGGGGAAGAGTGGGAGGACGGGAGGGAGAGGAAACTGCGATTGGTATGTAAAATAAGATTGTTTTAAAACTAAAAACATCACATTTCATATGTATAGTAAATATATCTTGATCATATCTACCCTGCTCTCCCCACTTCAACTTGCCCTGGCTCCTCCAACACATCTCCCAACTTTATGCCTCTTTTTATTTGTTTAATATGTTTTACTAAATTTTTTTCATGCAATGTATTTTGATAATCTTTCCCGTTCCCCAACTCCTCCCAGATTCTCCCCACCCAAGTTCATGTTCTTTCTCTCTTCAAAATGAAAATAAAACCAACAACAAAATCAAAACAAACACTGAAAAAAAACCAATAAGACAAAAACAAAACAAACAAAAATAATAAAACTAAACAACAACAAAAAAAGCAAACAGAAAACATGGAATCTTTTCATCATTGGCCAGCTTTTCCTGGGAGTAGATCTGGAATGTGGCTGATATACCGAATGGCACTCCTTTCCCAGAAGATACATTTCCTGGTTAGGGATGGGGCTTTGTGTCCATTTCCCCCTCTTTGCTCTGGGAGAAACCTCTATAGGTCTTGTGTATTCTCATCACAGTCTCTGCGAGTTCATGTGTGCATCGATGCCTGTTTGGTACCGTTCCCTTGGAGGCATCCACCACCTCCGACTCTTAAAAATCTCCTCTTCCACATAGATCCACACAGAGGGGAGGATTTTGATGAAGACATCAAAGGACTGAGGGCTCCAAAGTTTCTCACTCTCTCCATTGCCCAACTGAGTTTATTAAGCGCTGCCCATAAGTTTAGAAACAGGTCATCTGCCAGAGGTCCCATTCCCTGGGAAACGTGACTCTCCCTTCCCTACCAGGTATCAACTGCCAATAGCTCCTCAGCTAAGGAAGGGGTCTTATAGCCCTTCATAAGCTAATTAAATACACACACACACACACACACACACACACATATGAGAAAAGAGAGAAAAAGAGAGAGAGAGAGACAGGGGGGGGAATTGGACAGAGGTACCCTGCATAGGTTTACAAAGATGATTCCAAATATCTAGGTTGAAAAAGGAAATTCTCAATTCTCAGTGCAGGGTATGGATTAGCTCCCCAGGAGTCCTTACACACCTTTCTAATTTCAAATACATATCCACCATTGGGAGATAGGGATTTTATAAATTCGATGTAATTATATGGATGAAAAGAGGCTGCAGGAAAATTCCTTTGTGTGTTAGAATAAAGCTCTTGGAGGTTTAGGACTCCAGGCAAAAGACATCTGCAGAATTTATTTCCACTTAGATGGTGTCACTCTCTCTAGTAAGTACGCATTGTTGGGGTTAAGGTGGGGGGCAGAAATCCTTTCTTTCTGAGATATTAGTCCTAGAGAGGGAGGAGTAGTATTATGAGCAAAGGGATTAAAACCATGATGGAGATACCCACAAAAACAGCTGACTCATGCTAGTGTGAGCTCACTAACTCCCACCTCAAGATCCCTGCTGTTTGCTGTTCCTTCTGTCTATGTAATGATTACTCTGGCTGCCCAGCCAGTTAGTGCTCTCTGGTTGCATTTTCTGTCTTTGGCAACTTGTAAACACTTGAGAAGACTCTATTTTATTTTTGCATTTTCTTTATCAAATGTTCAAAAGGAACCATCGCTAGCCTCTCCAGCTGTCCCACCCAATGCTTCTTGATTAAAGGTTCCACATAGTTTCCATTTTGTGACTGTCAGCTAGCTCCTCAGTTCTGTCCTCCCCATTCAGATGCCTCCTCACTCCTGCTCTGAATGCAGCTTCTTTTTCTACTCCACAACACAGGGGTTCTTCTGGAACTTTCCTTTAGCACAATGGGTCAAAGCCTCCTCTGCCCAGTGAACTCATCCGGGGGAGCTTTACAACTTGTCCATGCCTAGGTCACACCCCCAGAGATCCAACTGCAATGTGACCTGGACCGAAGTGTTTTCAAAGCACCCAAGGCAGCCGTGAAGTACAGGTGTGGTGGAGAAGGGCTCTCTGAGGATGTCTTGGGAATCGCCTTTATTGCTATGGTACCGGGAGTTCTCTGACCTCTGGACCCCCTTGGCTTATGTTTTCACGCTTTGTTCCTTGGTTACGATGTAATATCTCATCTAATAGTTTCACTGCAGAAGATACAGGGAAGACAAGTGTGTTCAGGTCCTTCTGTGTTGGAGCTAATTTTATATCCCGCCCTCTCCGCCCCACTTAGTTTGCGTCTGAGTTTTGATGGTCCTGCTCTGTCCTTGCTCCTGAGAAATTCATGGGCATCTGGATTTTCATTCTTATAGGAGCTTTGTAAACCTGCTTTCCCTGGGAATAGCTTAGCATCCTCCTTCCTCCTCCTGATACTCTGGAGTGGTGGGTCTGAGTATGCGGGGTTTTTGTTAATTTGTTTTCAGTTTGGAAACTCATTTCTGGTCCCAGATAACTTCCTGGTGTTATTTTCTTCTTATTCCTTTCTCTTCATTTTCTTTTTATAGAATTCCTATTTCTCTAATCCCAGGCCACCTGGATTTATTTTCTAACTTCTTTTTAAACATTTTTTTTCTCCTTGAATTTATATTCCAGTACTTTTAACTCCTGCCTACTGACACTTTTTTCTTGACTTTATCCTCTAAATGTTTTGCAGATTTGGTTGTTTTTGTGGAGAAGGGAAATCTTTCTCACTTTCTAGGAATCTGTTTCCAATACTTTGAAAAGAATACTCCACCATCTTCACTGGGGTGGCAACGGTGCAGGAGGAAGGCGAGAAACCTAATGAAGGGCATCAGCATACAGGGTCCTGTGCAGCCTTTTCCTGTTCACCATTTCTGTCTTCTGTGCTTGGTGCGTGCATCTGCTCTCGTTTCTCCCAGAGAGGACACTTTGAATTTTCTGTTAGGGTTAAGAGATTTGGCACTAGAATTTTCAGAGCAAGGGCAGGCAGATGGGGCAAACAGCTATTTGGACTTTCTAGTAATTTCTTTCTTTCATCTTCCTGTGACCCATCTGGTTTCCCAAATAGCTGGTGCATTCATTTACTATGTCTGCATGCAGCTCTGAAGAAAAGAAAACAGAGGGGTGTTGTGTGATGTTTTCCTCTTTGTCTTCTTTGGGTGGCCAACCACCCAGCTCCCAAATAAACACACATGGGGCTTATTCTTACTTATGTATGTTTGGTCTTAGCTTGACTTGTTTCTTGTCACCTTTTCCTGACTTAAATTATCCCGATTACTATGCCTCTGGGCTTTCCCTCTGTATATCTTTCATTTTGTGACTGGCGGGGTGGCTAGGTGGCTGGGTGGCTGGGTGGTGGGGTGGCTGGATGGCTGGGTGACTGGGTGGTTGGGTGGCTGGGTGACTGGGTGGCTAGGTGGCTGGGTGGCAGGGTGGTTGGGTGGCTGGGTGGCTGGCCCCTGATGTCCTCTTCCCCTTTTTCTCTTGTTCCTCCTCTTCCTCATTTCCTCCTTCAATTTATGCTCTCTCCCTCTAAAAGAGAGTAAAGACCAGCAGCCAAATTCTTTGGTTAAATTAAGCGAGCTTTATTTTCTGTCAGACAGGGCTATTTCCCTAAAGTAGGGTTTAGGAAAATAGTGTTGAACACAGGAATAAAGTGGTGCTTGGCTATCATAACCCAAAGAACTGCAAGGCTAGGGGGTTCTTGGGGGTCTTGCTCATGTAAGAACTTGGCAGCACATCTCAAAATTATTTGGCAGAACATCTTATCAGGGTGAAGGTCATGGAATAAGGTGTCAGATTTCATGTCAGATTCCAGAAGATGGCTCATAACATGGTCAAACCCAAATTTTACAGAAAAGAGAAATGGACTGATTTTGACCTTGTAACAACATGACTTTTAATCTTAAGATGGAGTCAGGCTGGTCCATTAGCGCCAGTGCTCTTAACCACTCAGGCATCTCTCCAGACACAACTTCTCTTGATTTTTGAAAATAGTTTGTTTTATATTGCTTTCTTTCCAGGGTAATCTTTGAGAGAAAAATATCTAAAAGTACAAACATCTTTACTCCATAATCTGACATGAAAATTTATCTTGGGATGAAGTGGGGCTCTCAGGGTTTATATGCTGAAACCTAAGCCCAACCATTTTAGAATGTGAGCTGATCTGGGGACAGGAGCTTCACAGAGGTGATCAATATGAAATTCAACACGAAAGTGAGAGAGTTACATGCAGAAGGAAGTGGTGGGAAAAGACAGGGTGAATATGACCCCTGAAACCCAGACAGAAGGCACAGGGATAGTGGTGACTATGACCTTGAAAACCAGACAGAAGGCACAAGAAGACAGGGGTGAATATGACCTTGCAAGCCAGACAGGAGGCACAGGGAGACAAGGTGACAATGACCCTGCAAGCGAGACAGGAGAGATGTGACAGATAAATCCCTTCCTCACAGCTGTCAGGAATAACCTTGATTTTGGAATTATTATTGTGTCTAGAATCATGAAACAGCAGATTTCTGTACTCTGACATACCTCTCTGGGCTGATTTGGCCTGGGAGCACTACCAACTCTTTAAAAAAATTTTTTTTATTTAAATGTTTCTTTTGTGAAGTAACTTTTGATGTTTTTTTCCTCTCCCAACATCTCCCAGTTCCTCATATCTTCCTACTCACCTAACTCATGTTCTCTCTCTCTCAAAAAAAAAAAAAAAAAGAAGAAAGAAAAGGCCTTTAAAAAAGGGGAAATCAAAACAAACAAAAGATCCAATAAGATGAAAAATTTGCAAAAATAAAACAAAACCACCACAAAAAACCCCCTTGACACTCATCTGTGTTGACCAATGACTCCTGGGCATAAGGCCTGAACTGAAGTGTGGCTAACATACCCAGCGACACTCTGTTGGAGAAAACAGATTTTTTTCCTCTCCCGTCAGGTGTTCACTGCAAATAGCTTCTTCGGTAGGGCAGACCCAGTGTTCACGTCCATCTGTGTGCTGGGATTTTGTCTGGTGTGAACCTGTGTGGGTCTTGTGTGAGCTGTCATGGTCTCTGTGAGTTCAAAGGTGCCTTAGCTCTGTTGTGTCTGGCAGACACAGTTTCCTTGGGATCATCCACCACCTCCCACTCTTGCAATCTTTCTGTCTCCTTTTCCACATAGATCCCTGAGCCTTGAAGACTCAGGCTTTGATGAAGACGACCCATTTGTTCATATGGTGTAATTTTCCTTTTTATTCCTCTGATTTTCTTTTCTTTTTTTAAAATTTAGCACAATTTCTTTATTGATTCTTTGGGAATCTCACATCATGCACCCTAATTCCACTCACCTCCCATTCCACTCATAACCTCTCCTCACCCCTGCAGTGACCCCTCAAAAGAAAAATTTAAAAACATCAGTCAAAAACAGGACAATCAATCAATCACTCACTCAATCAAACAAACAAGAACAAAACAAACAAACAAACAAACAAAACCTCAAAAAAACCTCTCTACTTCTCCTTCTTTCCTGCCTCTCCAACACCTGGTCATTCATCCTGGTGGCATTAGGAGTGGTCTGTCACACAGTAGACACTTTTGTCTAATCAGCTTTACTAGCAAACGTTCACTGCAGTGAGTCACTGGTCTGGTTCAAGGCCTATGGTTTCTGGCACACCGTCATCCCTGGGTCCTCACTGAAACTCTTCTGGGATATCCTGTGGCCGCCCAGAGTCATGGAGATCCTGTAGGTATTATTCCACAGTACCAGTCCCTCCTTGAGCTCCAGCAGGTTCTAGATGCGTTAGATATTAGCCTGGGTCAACCCAAGACCCGGCTGTGGGCATGGGTGGTAACTGAGATGTTCAGTCTGTCTACTGGAGCCTCAGGTAAGGGGCAGAGCCAGCTCCCCTATGCCCGTGCCATCAGGGTTAGTTCTCCCTCACCTGTGGTGGGGGGTGGGGCCTTCTCTCCCAAGTGCAGGAGCCAGCTCTCCCTTGAGGGTCAGTGCCAGCTAGCTCTCTTGTCTAAGAAGAGACAGGACCGGCTTTCCCAGGGCCAGTGAAGGGCGGATTGGTGCAGCATGTCCCTCTGATTTTTGGTTCCTATGGCCCCTTGAGGTGACACAGGCCACAGACATCAACACAGACCCAGACATGGCTTTTGGCAGCAGCTCGGGCCTGGGTGACGTCCTGGCTCCTGGTGGAAACACTGGCCACTCAGATCAGGGTGGCTCTGGTGACAGTGTGGCCCCCAGACACCACCAAGGCTTCAGGTTGCTGTCCCAACCCCGAGCTTCCGTGCAACCTTTCGTGGCAATACAGGACTCAGACTTCAGCACAGACCACAGCTGTGGTAGGACCGTGAACAGACCCAGACGTGGTCTTCGGCAGCAGCTGGGCCTGGATGTCACCATTGCCCCAAGTGGCAGTGCAGGTCACTTAGATTGGCACATCCCTAGTGGCAGCATGGCCCTTGAACAGCAACATGGCTCCAGGTGATTGCCCAGACCCCTGAAATCAGCATGGCACCTCAATGACAACAAGAAGCATGGACATCAGAGAAGGCTCAGCCATTATAGACTAGGCTCACAACCAAAAATATTCTCCTTTCTTAATCAGTTTCTTATTGACTCTCTGAAATACAGCTTAGCATCACCCAGTCAGAGAAGGTGTCTTTGACACTAGTTGATTAAATGTTATCTTTTCTACCCTCATCTGTTATCATGTATTGGTACTGTAATCATTGTCTCTGACTTCCACACAAGGTTATTAAAGTCTGAAGTCTGTCATCTTGTTTTGACCTAAAACTTGCACATAGGAGGTTCAGGTATTGTTTATGAACAAATACATTGTAAGTACAGCTTTGAGAAAAAATGGATAAAATTGAGAAAAAATGGATAAAAGTAGGCTTTGGCTTAGTGACAAAACTTTAGTGTCAATTATTACATCAAGTGAATATTTAATGCTACAAAATTATTGGATGCAGTGATTTTAGACTTGGCTAGTATTAAGAACTAAGAAAAAAACATATAAAATAAAGCATACTTTCCCCTGTATTTCTTTGAACAGAAACTTCCAGTCCTGCCTAGAGATCCCAGTGGGGTAAGCATGAATTAGGGTGTCAAGTAACTTTGAGCTCTCTGTAGCTAAGGTACCATGTGACTCCTTCAGTTATCATAGGCTTTTATATGAGACCTCAAGATTCTTCCTTACTCCCTGGGTCTGACATAGGATATTTGTGATTAAGATTAGCTTTCTCTAATATAAAAGGAAAGGGCATGAGAGAGCCACTCCCCACCTGCTGTGACATATCACAGCTCCATTGTTTGGGGACAGAGATAAGAGAAAGTCCTGGTGTGTAAGTTGCTTGTGTGACAGAAGCAGGCTTTGGGTATACGAGGGGTTTCTGGACACACGGAGCTCCACTAGTCTCATTGCTTCTTCTGCATGATGTGAACTGAGAAGTTTTTCTCCCCCTCCTTGGAGAGTGGTTCTTGCTGGTAGATGCATTTTTATGGTTATAAGAATGGGGGGAGGATATCTATATGTTTTTCCTTGGGTTTACCCTCTTGTTTAGCTTCTTTAGGATCACAAATTATAGACTCAGTGGCCCCTATCCATGGCTAGAAACCAATTATGAGTGAGTACATCCCATGATCTTCTTTTTGGGTCTGGGTGCATGAACTGTTTTGTTTGTTTGTTTAACCCATTCCCTGTAGAGTGATACCTTGCTCAGCCTAGATAAAGGGCAGGGACGGGGGTGGTCACCTCAAATGTGACGTGACATACTCTGTTGACTCCCCATGAGAGGCCATACACTCTCTGAGGAGTGGGTAGGGGTGGGGTGAGGGAGAAGGTAGGAGGAGCTGGAGGAGGGGAGGGAGGGTAAATTGGAATTTGTACGTAGAATAAAAGAAAAGATTGTTTTAATAAAAAAAATTTCTTTCCTTCAAAAAAAAAAAAAAGAATGGGGGGATGATCTAAGAAGTACTTGAGAAAAATTATAGTATGGGAACAGGGGGAACCAGCCTATGTGGGCTAGTCAGATTACTAGTCCAGAGAATGAGGCCTGAAATATATGGCTTCCTCACACGCTGCTGCTGGGAGTTTTATGAGAGCAGTGGAGTTTCTGGGGCACTAGGTTATTAGGTTTGCTTCCCGCCTTTTGCAGGCTAGGACTACAAGTTCAGTGTTGAAGTAGAAAAAGTTCATAGCGCTTGAACAGAATATAGATAAACCTGGGCTCATGATGGGGTCTACACCCAGATAAACCGATCATAATTTGACAAGATTGCAAGTCGGAATGTATGCAATGTATCTAACCCAGTGAACACCCTGGCTTAGCATCATCGCAGGCTGTGGAGACTCGGTTGTTTATCTTCCTGATTGCACAGCTGACCGGATGTGTGGCTTGCTCCCACCACCAGGCATCCAGAGCTAACATGTTACTGCACATCACCAGCCTGAGAGAAGACCCAAAATGCATGCACATTACTTTTGCACAACCATAAAGTTGGGAAAAAATAAACCTTGCAAGTGACCCATCATAAGTCAGGAATCGTTGCTACTTGAAATCTCACGCATTTCATAATAGTCGGTCAGTAGGCCGGTGTGTTTGGGCTATGATGGTGAGTTAGAAGGACAGCAGGACATTCTGTTGAAGGGACTGGCTCTCTTCAAACTCCTGTGGTCCAGAAAAGGCTTTTCCTCGCCTCCTCTCGGGAATAGAACTGTGTGTCAGGTTCAGATAAAGGCTCAGAGAGAAATACATCTTTGGAGTTATATGTTATCCATCACCAATTGACAGTTTAATAGGATACCGCAAATGAGCAGTGGCTATGGCAGTGATTGGAAAACCAGTGCCATTACTGCTGGTCTGTGAGGGGGACCAATCAGTCAGTCAGAATAATCTTGAAAATATCTTTTAGCTTTCCACCAGCAGGGATGAATTATGTCAGTTATCTCCGAGGAGAAATTTTACAGCTTAATTAAGCAAACATTTAAATCATCCTTTAAAATGTGCTGGATGATTTTGCTTACACTGGCCTTCTTTTTTTATATTTCCCAGGGGATGTCTTCAGATGTGGTTCATAAATCACTCAGTAAGCAAGTGTGTATGGGAAGCTTAGTGTACGTTCTACACGGAGGCTGAGTTATTAACAGCGGTCCCTTGGTAGGAAGATAGATGCACTGATTTGATGATTCTCTGCTTGTACCTTTACAGGCCAGTAGACACACAAACAAGGATTCTCTGTGGAAAGAAGAGAACCAAAAGTTGCCAAAGATGAGGGATGGCCAACATCAGCAGGTATTTGTTGGTGCAGATTGCTTCGAACCAGGTGCTTTTGAAGGCCTGGTGAACAGACATGTTTAGATTCTTCAAAAGATTTTGGAAAAATTTGACAACACATTGCAAACAAAAGATGAATTATGGATTTTTCCTATAGAGGTGGCTTCTTCCAGCCAAAGTTTTACGTATGTTGTCCTGCAGTGGATTGTACTGTGTGTTGGAGCCCGTGTGGGTCCAACACAGATTCCCTAACTGGACTGGAACGGAGTCGCAAGGAATAAGCTGACACAGCTTACATGGTCATCATGGAAGGGCAAGATCTCTCCTTTATTATCCAAACACCTTATATATCATTACATCGATTAAGCGGGAAAACACATTAGGCTGTCTCCTAGGCAACCAGATGAATGGGCTCAAGTCACGTCTGCATCTACCTGTCTGCTAGCTGTCACATAGGCCATGAATTAGCATCTCTATAAGACATCCTCCAAATTACAAAGGAGGAAGCACCAAAACTCCTAACTCTTAAGTCATCATCTTCAGCCAACATCTCTTCTCAGGTAATCTACATTTATAACAAAAGAAACTAGGAGCAGTACATTCTGGCTCTTGTTAAACAGAGACAGCTTGTCTGCAGAGTTCGTGACCACCTCAGACCGGGCTTATGGCTCTTGTGCCGTACAGAAATATGGGCCTACAACTGTGTTGGCTACAGTTAGTGCTGGCCGTTCACAGAGAAGATGAACACACGTGAACACAAAACACAAGTGACCCACATTTTAGCCAAGGGTAAATAAAATCACAAATGACACCCAGAAAAGATTTCCATGCTTTGAATGCAGCAGGCATTATGAAACTGTTTTACATATCTGTACACGTGTGTGTACAGATGCAAAACATTCTATATGCTTTCGGCAACAGAAATCAGTGAGACAAATGCAGACCCTCCTAACTTCGGAAGTTTCACAACTTAAAGGATCTAGTCTGGGAACTAAAACTCTTCAGTGCTGTGACCTGGTGGTCAAACATGCTTGTGATAGGCGGGCTCTGATGGTGGCACAGATAGGGAATTCGAAGGAGGCAGAGAAGCAAGCAGCATGCGTTTCATTTTATAGGCATTCAGGACAGTGTGGTAACCAGTACAATAGGGAAGCGGACGTGAAGACAGAACGGCAATGTGGTCCCTTCACAGTGCCGATCAGGTGCCTATTCTTCTGCGGGATCCCTGGCTTGTCTAGAGGATTCCACCCTATTTTCCCTGCCCTGTGGGTCAGAAAATGGAGGGGCCATGCCAGGCCAAGGATTCATCCCTAGTTCATCTCACTTTTCTGGGGATTTCCATTCTCTTTGTTGGTGACAGTCTTTCACCATAAACGTAAGCTGTGGATCTGGCCAATGAGGCTAAGGGAGGCTGCCTTTCAATGTGGACTACTTACTGATTTGAAATTGTCTGTTCTCATTAATTATCTTTTGGGTATATTTCCCTTTTTATCTTTCTGCATTTTATCCAATATTTCTTGTTCTTAGTGTTTATGTGGCATTTTCCTATCTCTTAGGAGGCACAGCTAACTCAGTTCTAATGTATCCTGCTCATGTAGTCCTCCACATAACTTCCCAGTCCTTTTACTTTGTTGGCCTTTCCTAGCGTCTCTGATAAGTTGATTGTACTTCCTGAGTTTTTTATGGTTTTTTGGTTTAATTTAGAAAGTGAAAAGGTGACAAAGAAAACCAGAAGGAACTTAAGCAATTAGTAGACAAGATTGTTATGGAAGCCATAAAAAGTAGTCCTGCCAGCATCTATGGGGAATGCATGCGGAGAACAGAATTATAACTGTTAAACCCATTTAATACTTTAAAAAAAAAGAAAAAGAAGAAAAGTTATGAATTTACAGCAGAAACAATAAATGAAACTAAAGGAAGTAATTAAGATAAGAACAGAAATTAATAACTTAATAATTAGAAACTTGACAAAGCAGCTGTTCTGAAACTCCAGCCATGTATTCTGTGATAAAGTCGTAGGGATGAAGGGATCTGCAGCGAGCACGATTTGGAAGAGATTAAATAAACAAACACAAGCAGACAGCACTGGAATTGGGGGTCCAGGGATGTAGCTTTGGGAGGACTAAGCTTCTGTTGCTGCAGCTAAGGCTAAGCTAATAAGTTGAAAATCTACAGGAAGTTGATGACTTTCTGGCAAAGTGTAAAATGACAGAGAGCTAAAAACTGCACAAAGGTAAAGGAAAATACCTTGATCTAGCAAGTTTTCTGGGAGTTCCTGACCCCAACAGACTAAGCTTAACGTTAGAAGTAAATTCTTCGGAGTTTTTTACAGGGCAGATTTTTTTTATTATGCTCAGAAACTTTTCCAGATGAAGGAAAAGGACTAAAGATTTTAGGCTTTCTTTTAGCTATTGTTTAAGAACATGTACATGTAAGCGTGTGTATATTCACACACACACACACACACACACACACACAGAGAGAGAGAGAGAGAGAGAGAGAGAGAGAACACCAACCTTTTAGATATAAAAGTTTCAAAAAGGTAAAGATTTAATACTGAAAAGAAAATTAAAGTAGAATTTTTCTCTCAAGCAGTAATTTACCAAGACAAAGTAGTTCATTCTAAAAAATGCAAAGATAACTACCTGTTAGAATTTGTTATGTTTTATTTCTGCTATAGGAAAACTATTGAGAAAAAATATATTCAGGAATCTTTTAAGTGACAGGGAAAAAAAAGATAGATTCTTAAATTCTGTCAATTAAATAAAAGCTTAATAAACTATAAGTAAAAGGATATTCCTAACACACATATAACCTTCCAAACGAAAATCCAATATTCTATCATTAGTACCAAAAAACCAGAAATGAGTAACATAAGGATTCTTATAATCCCTACCATATAAACCAAGATCATTCTGGAAATTTGGACATAGTATTCCTCCAAGCTATTTGATATAAAACTGTTAGTATCACATGGAACAAGCCTTGAGAATTATTTTAGCCAACTTGATAAGGCAAGAAATGAAAATTTAAAGTAACATTTCTAATTATTGGAAATAAGCTAATATTTATGGATGAGAGCAACTCGCCCACACAGCCCAAGAGAGTCTGTTGAAGCAAATTAGTCAGAGCGAAGTCCATAAGAGAGGTGGTTATAAGAGATATATCCAGGGAGCTCTCACAAATATTAGTGACAATTGATTAGAAAATATAGTGAAATAAAAAGGAGCACATGAACTTACCTGTGTAAAAAATCATTTGGTAGCTTGAACTAAGCAAGTAAACAAACAAAACCCCAAAGCCCAACTTTCCTTTATCCATAAAAGTCCATTTGAATAGAGCAGAGACAGTAGCTGCCCCTGAGCGGAAAAACTCCACATTGCAGTAGCGACAGCTGTATCCAAGTTAATTTGAGTTTAATTTCAATAACATTTAAAATACTTTGACAGTTCATTTCTAGATCTCAACTCTGAGAATAACGCGGAAACTTTAGAAAAATGTGACTACTGATATATGTGTTTGCTGGGGTAAGAACTTAGAGTAGCTATGATAATACAGTGTGAACAAGCAGGATGCTGTTACTAGTGACAGGAGAACTTTAAAAGCCCGTGGGCACTACCGAATTAAAAAAAAAAAGCAGTAGTTGTAAATAGTATTTATTTATTTTTGACAGAGTGTGTAACTGCTCAGGTTAGCCTTGAGCATGTTATCTCCGCCCACCTCCGACCTACCAAGTGCTGGGATGATGAGCCCCTAACAACCATGCCTGGCAAAGATAGGTATTTGTTTTGAGAAAATAATCAGAGATGCCCACAAGAAGTGTACACACATTTACTATATTTTTAATGATTAATGAAAATTTGAAACAATTTGTTCACTGGTAGAAGACTGAAAGATTTTTCTGTAAGTCCATATGGTACTTACCAGCGCATTTTAATGACAGGAATATGTTCATATTTGGTAAAATAAAAACACAGATTTCAAATAGAGTACAGACAGATTGTTAAGCCTACCTCCTGCTCCTGCACTTTGTAGGGATTGCTTCCTCGCCCCAGCTTGTCTGAGTGTTCGATGGCGCTGTTATTTGCCTCGTGATATTTTTGTCAAGATCAAAAGGGAGGAAGCAGGTTGAGAGGTGACCCTAAGGCCTCACACATGCTAAGCTTCATAATGTGAGCCAGGGTGAGAGACTGTGATCTGTCTGTTTAATCAGGAAGAAATATAGCAGCTTGTTAAAAGAGCTTGTCTCTGGGCAGAGAGTTTTCTGAGTAATTACTTGTTTTCCTTTATACTTTCTGAAGTTTCTACATTTTCTGCAGTGAATCAAACCTTCAGCAAAGGAAAAGCTAGAAAAAAAGAAAAGAAAAGAAAAGAAAAGAAAAGAAAAGAAAAGAAAGAAAGACAGTTGATGGGGGGACTGTTTCTGGGTAAGAGATAGAAATCAAAGATGGTGGAGCTGGGCTCTGTTAATATTGACACTGAATGACAGAGCTCACAGGCACTAGTCAAGGGGGAACTTAGGTATAATCTATGACTTTTCCGTAAGTGTTCCACCTCCCTGTATAACGTCCTTGACTATCCCGCTTCTCCCATCAGGGCTCACTTCCTTCGATTTGGTTGAGCGCCTCCTTTTCAGCACCCTTTCAACCTTTCCGCTACATTCTTGCTGGCCAAGGTCATCTCTGTCCTCTGTTGAGGTACCCCTTCTGGGAGGGAGCCTCAAAACCAGACCCTAGACTCTTCCATTCCCTTAAAGTCTTTTCTAGCAATCATTCAAAGGCAGCCGTCATTTCCAGTCCCGGCTCGGCCCTCCTCCTTCCACTGTGCTTTTCCCCTAGTGGAGCTGAGAGAACACTCCTGGGAGAAGTTCATCCCACCAAGGCGATGGCGCTTTTGTGTTTACATGAAGCAGTCAGGCTGAACCGTGTCTATAACGCCACAGTCGGAATCGGACATGATTTTAAGCCCTCCCTGTTTTTGTTTTCAATTAGTGTGCTGGGAGTTGCTTTGGAGCCTGGCTTCTGCTCTTGTCTCATCACTTCTCAAGTTCTGCAACCTTGCACACCCTTGAATGTGGTACCAGGGCTCCTCTGGTCCTGTAGTGAAAGGAAGCTCAAGGCTGATTTTGCTTCTAGCAGGAACCACCCGCTGCTCTACTTCCGTCTGTTAGGCTGGGCTCCCAGAACTGCTGTTTGGAGCTGTGCCGAGGCTCTCCAGGACAGTGTCCTCCCTACCTCCTCCTAACACAGACAGTCCCTCACATACAGGTGTGGCCACCCACCGGGTCGCTGCTTACAGGTTCTGTTCTTGATGTTTCAAGATGGTGTCTTACCATTTCCCAGAAGTACCCTCTTCCTTTGGCGCTCTCAGTGTCTGGAGAAGATTCCCAACCCCACCCTGCGCCTTCCCTCCATAGAGAGCCTTGATGAATATACTTTAAACATTGAATGTAACACGATTAATAAAAACTCAGAAACAGATATAGGGTTCAACCTGAAGACCAGAAAAGCAAACAGCCAGCCATTGGCTCTTACCTCTACCTCAGTCCAAAAATGGTGATCCTGCCTCCAGGAAACTTCAGAATGAGACTGAGTTTAAGAGATGTCTCCTCCCATTTTATAATCCTCTCTGGTTCTGGGATTAAGGGCGTGAGCCACTACTGCCTGGTTTCTATGCCTGGCTACTGGGATTAAAGGTTTGTATCATTGCTACCTGGTCTGTAAGGATGGCCAGTGTGGCTGTTTTACTTTCCTGATCTGATTCTGATTTGTATTTATTAAAATACAAATGAAATGTCCCTATAATTGAATATTCATTTCTCTTGTTTGTCTTTCTTGCTTTGTATTTCTGTGTTATTGTTGGAACTTATGCTCAACACTGCATTTCTTTTTGCTTCATTTCACGGTTCCTTCTGGGCCCACCTTCCATTTTAATTTTGTTTTTCTTCCAGGAAGAACTGCATTAAACTTGTATCTGCACAAATGCAGGTGTCTGGGGAGTGGCTGGTACTTAACACACACACCCCTAGTGGGATGAGGGTCGAGCATCTGGTGTGTTGGGTAGCACAGCATTTTGATTTTCTTCATGTTACAGTCTCAGCCCCTGGAACCAGAATACCTTCCTTGTACTTTTTCACCGAGATGTTGCCCTTTCGTGAGAGAACCCAAGGAAAGGAACCGCAAATATGCTTATGAGACATTGCGGACACATCCTCGGTGGCTGTCAGTTCAGCAGAACAAATTAATTAGCTGAAATTATCTTTCTTGGTACCAAAGAAAAATCAGCCTCTCTTTGGAATACACTGTCCTGATAATCAGAAAATATTCCCGAGCACAGTGGCCAGCCCCTCTCCTTCTGCCATCTGGAACAATGTTCTCCATGGCCATGCCTCATCAGATCCCTTTCCTTGCTTCCCACTGGCTCCTTTTTTCCTCTCCCCATCCTTTGCCTCTGCAAGAGGATGGCATGCATCTCTTCCCCTCCTCTTGTCTAGCACTTCTTCGCTTCCTAGTAGCTAGTACTTCCTAGCTCCCTAATAGACCAACTTCCTGTTTTATTATCTCTAAATGTTAAAAACTGTGCCTATTAGAACCTTTTTATTTGCTTATTTTAATAAATTTTAATTAAAGTTATAACTGTATCTTTAAACAAAGAAAGACTTAAAAAAGCAGAAGTGGCCTTTTGCATGAGTTACAAATTCCCATAAATAGTATAAAGAGATAATACATGTGTGTACAGATTATAAAAGCAAAGTCTATCAGGTGCTAAGGTTCCTCCCTCTACCCATCTACCCTTCAAGTCTTCTACCAACGGCAATGAACATTTTCTTCCATTGCTCTACAAAACGTTTTATGTATGTCATATGCAAGCATGTGAACATTGACATGGGGCCCCTGGAGAAATGGCTCTGTAGATTAGAACATTTGTTGTTCTTGTAGAGGATGTGGGTTCAATTCCTACTACCCACAAAGTGACTCACAACTGTGTAACTCCAATTCCAGGGACTCCACCACCTTTTTTTTTTTCTGGCCATTACAGGTGGCTGCACACTTGGTTGGTACACATGCATACACATACACACACACACACACACATACATGTATGCAAAATGCTCATGCAAATAAAATGTTGAAATAGTTATTTGTATATAGATTCTATTTACATGTAAGAATACTAAGAAAGCTTCTCTAGGCTTTTATTTTTTTTTAATTTTCGTATTTTGTGTATGTGTATATATGTATGTATGTATATATATGAATGAATGTATAATATGTGTGCCTATGTGCATACACATTCTCGTATGTATAGACACACATGAATGCAGGTGTGTGTATGCATGTGTGTGTTCATGTGGAGGCCAGGGGTTGATGGGGAATGTCTTCTCGTGATCACTTCATACTTTAATTATCTGAGGTAGGGTCTCTTACTGAGCTCAGGAGCCACCAGTGACCAGGGAATTCTGGATCTTCTGACCCAGGGATTATAGGTGGGCCACCATGGCCACTCAGCTTTTATGTGAGCGCTGAAGATCTGAACTCCAGTTTCTGTGGTAAGGACTTTATCCAGCCCAGTCCCTACTCTGGCTTTTTATCAGTCAATGTGTCTTCCAGCCCCCCAGTTATAACTTCTTCCCTATAACTGCTCCATACAATTTCATTATGTGGATGATCAACTTACTGATTGTTCCTCCTTGATAGACATTAAGATTTTTTCCTTAATATTTACAGCGTGGGCTACAACTGTGAACATCTATATCCATATCATACTCATCTTGAAACACTCCTCAGAGGATGTGGTACATTTTATTGCTTGGTGATTATTGCTGTATTGTGCTCCAAAGACTAAATTTTGGCCCCCTACAGAGTTTGGGTGTCCCCAGTAGTCTGTCAGACTTTTCTGAGTTTTGTTAACATGATAGAAACATTTTGTCTCATTGTTGTGGTTCCTATTTGTCTAGGCGGAGACGAGAATAGCATTGAACTGACAGATGTTTCTAGCCTTTTTGTGCACCACCACTCTGTTCTTAGCCTTCGACCTTCTCTGTGTAGTGGTTCCCTCTGCCTTGCTGGTTCACTCAGGTCTTTAGTTGCTTTCCTGGCCTCAGCCTAAAACAGTCTCCAAGCCACTGTGTCTCATGTCACCTTTAATATCCTCTGTGTAGGGTCAGGGCTGCATATTGTTCTCACTTGGATCCAAGTGTCCTTCCTCTAGAATAGGAGCTGTAATGGAGCAAGGCTCTCATCTGTCTCGTGAGCCACTATAGAGCTGTCACATCTGTCTGAGCCCAGCTCACCACAGGCCACTCAGATATCCTGTTCAAATGAATGAATGGAACGCATCGAATTAGCTCATGTGTGTCACAAAGACTTGTTCCTATTTTGATTATTTCAAAGCAGGTTTATGGTATTTTGTCAAAGTGGGAGCTATGGATTTTTCTTCAGTTGAACTTATTTCTCCTTGTATGGTTCTCTTTGCCGTTTATAAATTTACCTATCCCTCCTTTGAAAACGTTTGTGATTTCATCTTCTACGTTCGAACTTTAGACTCTGCAAAATGTATGTGTGTTTATTGACTGGAGGAACTAGTTTTAAATTTTCTCTTAGTAGTTGCTCAGTCTACCAGCCTCCACTCAACTGTCTCCAGGACAGACTTAGCCCAAGCCTACCATAACCACATCTCCACAGCCTTTGGGTCTCTTGCCGGACATGAGTCATTTAAATTACTAAGTTTCAGGACACATCCTAATGTCTGGCAGAACTACTTCTTTCTTATTTATTTTCTTTCATATGATTTTTTTGTAGCTATGATTACATTCTTGGATTTTTTTTTCCCATAATGAATTCTACAGCAGTTTTGTTTATTGTTTATATCTGGTCCTTTATTCTCATTTGCCCACAGAAACAGAAACATTCTTTTTTTTAAAGTTTACCAGAACAAAAGAATAGATAAATGGACTGTAGCAAAAAGTTAAAAAAAGAAAGTCTATTTATTTCTTTATTTTTAAGTGAGATTCCACCCAGAACCTCAGATATGTCATGCAAGTGTTCTACATAGAATCTAGATCTTTATCAAAATACTTATAGATCTTTAGCAAAAATGTTGTAGCTGGCAAGTTCTGATACTCTGACTTATTTTTTGAAACAGGATCTTAATAAGTAGCCAAGTGTTAAAGCGCTGTGTATATATTAAGCTCATAAAGAAAAAGGGGTAGGATAGTGTTCAAGGGCTGAGCACCCACATAGCATGTCAGTGGCCCTGGGTTTGGTCCCCCATGGGGGTGTGATTAAAACATTAAAAGAAATAGATGGCGTTATATCATTGTGAAAAAGTGAGAGCCCCAGCAGTAGATCGGCAGCTAGGTTCACGGAAAATTTTGAGTGGATGGAGAGTATGTCATTATTTTGAAACTCTCCAATTTCTCTTGCTAATGCAATGTAAGAATGAGAAAGGTCTAATAGGCTTTATAGACCAATGGGCGTTAAATTTAGAGTATAACATATAAGAAAAAAGTGTTTTCCTTTGGTGCTGACATTTGAATGAAATTTAAAAAAAAAAGTCAGTATGAATTTTTAGTTTATTTTAGACTTTTTACCAGGAAATGTGGTGGTTCTAAAACACTAGTCATGGCCAGGACTGTTCATTGGTATGTGCTTGTCAGGATGGGACAAATAGTTTCTACCAGAAAAATCTCTTTAGCTCAAGGGCTGGCTTATGACTTGAGCCTAGTAAGTTTCTTTCTTCTGCTTTTGTCTGTCTTTAAAATAGGATTAAAACTTGGTCTGCCTGAAGGTAGAGGACGGGTATTTGGGAAATCCTGGCACTTAGTCCTATGGTATAAGACTATAAACGAATCATCTCTGTCTACAGGACTTAATAGTTCCAAGAAAACAAGCAGAATGTTAGAAACTAGAGATCATGGTCATGAGATGTATTTGGAAGCCCCGCAACCACAGGGAGCCTAAAGTTACGGTGGCAGGAGAAATAACTGGTTTAAGACAACAGGTGTAGCTGTTTGTTAGTGAGGCTGGGCTTATTCTTCAAGGCTGGAAATGCTTTACCAATAGAATTGCACTGCAGAATGGAGTCCAAAATTTACTTTTAAGTGGCAATGGAATTTTACTAGGAGAGAAATGTTACAAAAATACTAAGAAACAGTATTGTGTGATATTCTTAAAGGAACTACTTTGATTTGTTTTTCTTTGTAAGACACAGGTGAGTTTGAGTCATATTGTATTTCCTTCTTTGTGCTTTGTACAACTTGGTCTAATGTCTTGACCATGCACATCGGTTTTTTAATCTGACAATTTTGTATCTATGAAGCTATTCTTTTAGACTAAGCTGCAATTATTTTTGCTACCTACTTATAGAGGGAAAATAATTTCACATCCAAATAGATTCAAGTAGAAGTTTCAGGAGTGAAATGTTGCACCAGCTAAGGTTAAATGTGTAATTGATTTGGGTGCCTTCCGTACAACCGTGTTAATTGAAAACCATATCTTAAAACTTTTATTGTTCTCAGAATAAATTACTGGAAACTAAAGGACAGCATCAAGAGGAAGAAAGAACCCAAATCCATCAAGCCGAGCACTGGAGGTATAACTGGCCAATAAAATAAGCATCCTTGGTAAAATCAATTACTGATAAAGTTTTGCAGCATTTTGGGAAGACTTTAGAGCAACATTAAATAATGTTCTGGAGTTCAAATCACCTCTAAATCTGTTACTGTGTTACAGTATGTGCGTGCTGTGCTATGCCAGCAGCTACACATCTATGCATATATTCACTTGTATACATACACATGTGCATGCATACAGAATATCCACACTTCTTGGCTTAAGGACATTCAAACTCATTTGAGAAGGCTAAATCAGGGGACTGGAGAAGATAGATGGCTTAGTGGTCAAGGGCGCTTATTGCTCTTACAAAGGACTTGAGTGACATTCTCAGTGACCATATCCAGCTACTCACAACTGCCTGCAACACCTGTCCCGGGGAGTAACACCTTTCCCAGGGAATCTGGCACCCTCCCTGGCTTCCTCAGGCACCTCTGCTCATGTGAGCATGCATGCATGGCCTTAAAGAAAGAAGGCCGAACCACACTTGCTGTTTGTTTAGGCTGTTATTTTGTCCCCTTCCATGCGGCAGAACATCACATCCCTCTGAGACCGCACGTTGATGTTTGTAAATGACTTTGGAGTTATTGGATTGATATAGATGGTTAGATCCCAGTGCTTAGGAACACACACTTGGGAAAAAACTCATTAAAGATATTTGATGATGACTAATACTTTAGGGTGGAGGTAAAGACTCAAGATAGAAGCAGTAAGTAATTTTCAATAGATTAAGTACTCTTCATTTGCTAGATTATGATATAATTGCAATATTTCTCCTTTCCCTTTCCTCCCTTCAAATGCTCCCATGTACACTTCCTTGTTCTCATTCAAATTTATGCCCTGTTTGTTCATTAATTACTATGAATTACACATATACGTATATATATATATATATATATATATATATATATATATATATACATACATACATACACACAGATATATCCCTGAATATAACATGTTCAGTCTGTATAATGTTGCTTGTATGTATGTTTTCAGGGTTGACCATATGGCACCAGGTGTTCTTCCCTGCGAAAGACTATTTCTCCTGCTCTTGGCGTTCCTTGGTTGCCTGTAGTTCTTTGTGTAGGACTGAGCCCTCTTGGACTTTTCCCCATCCACTTTGTATGCCTATTAGTACCACCCTTATTCAGTTCATGTTTCTGTGGTCATGTTGGTGAGGCTTTATGAGTGGAGCTTCTGACATTAGTAACCTATGCAATCTCATAACAAACTCCCTGGTATCCGAGGTGAGCATTTTGAGAATACCTGGCGAGACTCAATATACATGTTAGAACATTGCCAATAACACTGTTCGAACTATCGCTGTAATAATGAAAGGTTCTTCCCAGGAGGCACCGGGGTGGGATATCTTAGAAGAATTTAGTGTTAGGGATCTCAGGATTTAAGGAAACATATTCATTTTGCAAGTTGATGACTTCTCTTATGTGTTTAACTTCTCCTATCACTAAAATTAGTGTTTTAAATTTTATGTGTTTATTTTTATGAGTAAACATACTTCACCTGTCTGTATATCTGTGCATCATGTACATGGTTGGTACCCATAGGAACCAGAAAAGGGGCAGCAAACTCCCTGGGATTGGAGTTACAGATGGCTCTGAGCCACCATATGGGTTCTGGAACTTTAACCTGGGTCCTCTTGAAGAGCAACCTGGGCTCCTGACTGCTGCTCCATCTCTCCAGTCCCACTGAAGTCTATCGGTGTAATGATTTCATTTTGTAAGTGAGAGACTTTGAAAGAGGCCCAGCAGATATTCCATTTCTGAGGGTGTCTCTAACTGCTGGTGGGTACTGATGTTTCTTTGAGTAGTCTATGCTGTTTTTCTGGTTCCCACAAAGCACTTTTAAAATGTTAAATGTGAGTTTATATGTTTTACTCTGGTTTAGAGAAAGATTAAAACCTTGAGACATTGGTTAGATCATTTTGTTAGGTAAACTGAGGTGAGGAAGGGGCCTTTATTATCACCTACTTATAAAGTAGGCCATAAATTATCTAGTCTTTTTATTGGTTTTGCTCACTTCTTCTTTAGAAGACTTTTGGTTAGAAAAGTACTGATACTACTTTCATATATACAGTGGTTGCTATCAGTAGTCAATTATTCCTTTGGATTAACTGAATTAAGAAGCCTTAATAAGCATCTTAAAGACAGCAGAGTATCACATTAATAGCCCCCATTGCTAATACATTAACTTTGATGGGTGCCAAATAAAGGTTCATGCCGTTTGTTTAGAGGTGGAAAGGGTTGTATTTTTGTTACAGGATTCTTGGCCTTCATTATTTAAATTTATTATCCATTCTGCCAAAATACGTAAATATTGGTGGTTTTTGTTTATTTTCTGTACCTGTCTCCTCTCTTATTGATTCGAGTGACACGTAGATCCAAATTAAACCCACCAGGAAATCTCCATGGATAATAAACTCGGTAACCAAGTTTGAAACAACTAATCAAGCCGTTAGGCACATATTTTATATTCTAGATCAATTTTTGAAAAGAGCTGGCATTTGTACTGCCTTCAAAGTTTATAGAGTGCATTCCCGTGGCGTCAGGAGATACACAGCCAATAATTCCTCGATGAACAAAATTACTGGTGCCTCTTCTGAGGGCAACAACACAAGCTATTTAGTAGGCACATAGGTGACATAATTTAGGTGTACCCTGGGAGCATGATTTCATTAGCATTCAAAAGGCAACAAGATTTCTCCTGTTTAGAAGTTGACTCAGAGGTGCTCTTAACCCGACATTTATGATAGGAAGCTTGAGGGATTCTGTGTGAGCTTTTCAATGAGTTCTGCAATGTGTGCACCCCTGGAACTGCACCTGACCCTGACCCTGTATAACCACCTGAGAAAGAGAGGCACCTAAGAACCCCACAGAGAACGGACAGAGCACCAGTTCAAAGGCTCGGATGGATCTGGACTGTGAGGTGAATGCCAGAATGAGCCCTATTGATTTATGAAAACTCAAACCATCTCTCAGTAATAATTCTTAATCCAAATTAACCCCTGTGGGGGAGGAGAACACAGGTTTAACAGCAGTGAAATGTATAGTCTCTAGCTAGTACACAAAAATGCAAGAGGATTCTTGTTGCTGATGGAGAGAAGCAAGCTGTGCACTGCCTTTGTCTTTGGTGGACCGTTCCACAGTGGGTAAGCCAGTCGAGGACCTTCCTGAAGCACCATGGAGAACTCAGCCTCCCTTCCTCTTAGTAGCCAAGCTTGTGAGGGAACCTGTCCACCTTGCTTTATGAAAGCCCAGTCAGAGCAGTTGGCACTGAGCCATGTATATTTTGGACTCCACGCCAGTGGGCTTTTCACAGCATAGCCTCTGTCTACAGCCATGGACACAGGGAGCACATGCCTAGAAATCTCACTCACTCCATGAGTAGGTTATCAGGGCAAACTCAACCAAGGCTCTATTCTAGGCAATGGCGTGAGCCAGCCCCCCCCCCCAAAGTCCCCAACCACATGCAAATCAAAAAGACAGAACCAGAAGTCAATGATTGAACAGTGAGACCTTTGCAAACGGTGGTGAATACCATGACAGTGACACCAGACAGTGAGCAAGTGGAGGTGACAGGTGACCAAAGGCCTCACAGAAGAGCTAACACCAAAGGATGAGAAAGAAGTAGGCACACAGAACTCAGAGACAGAGACTCCTACTGGAGTGGCCCCTTGTTGCCAGCAGGACGGCAAGCACAGAGGCTCCATTGTGGGAACAAGGCTGGACTTTGCGTCCCAAAGTTTGGGTTACACTGGAGAAAAAGAGCAGAATATGAAAGCTGGCACAAAGGGGGAATGGGGAAGTATGAACCTGCATAAGATAGTGACTCTTCTCAAGCCAGGGAGAAGCAAGCTTTGGAGACTTTTAGGCAGATGAAAGGTGTCTTCGTCACTGTTCTGTTGCTGTGCAGAGTCACCATGACCAAGGCAGCTCTTAGAATGCACTCAGCTAGAGCTGGCTTACAGTTTTTAGAGGTTTCAGCTGCTGTCATCACCATGGGAAGAAGTCTGGCAGCAGGCATGGCAGGTGTGATGCTGGAGAAGTAGGTGCCAGCTACATCCTGATCTGTATGCGGGAGGGGGGAATGGGCTTGGCATGGGCTTTTCAAACTTCAAAGCCCACCCCCAGGGACACACTTCCTCCAGCAAGGTCACACCTGCTAATCCTGTCAAATAGTGCCACTCCCTGGTGACTAAGCGTTCAAATATATGAGCCTATGGGGGACATTCTTACTCAAACCTTCATTGGCGGCAAGATCTCTATTCTAACTTGGGATTGGGTGGAGGTTGTTATGTGAGGAGAACAGGGTAGGATGGAGACAGTAACCCAGAGAGGTGATACTGATGGGAACTGGAATGGTAGCCATGGAAACGAATAAATTCAGGATACGTTGATTAGTAAGACAGTTAAGACAGCTCGTGACTTTTATGGGGTGGGAGGGCATTGGGGAAACTAAGGAAAATTCCTTCTTATGACTGAGCAAAAGCCTAGATAAAGGGATTGGGGAGGTGGCTCAGCCCTAAAGTGCTTGCTGTGTAATCTTGGAAACCTGAGTTTGGATCCTCAGCACCTGGGTAGAATGATGGACCCATCTATGACCCCAGGGGTTTGGTGTGGAGGGGACAAAGACAGATGGATCAGTACTGGGGCATGATCCAGTCCAGCCAAATTGAGCATCCCAAAGTTCAGTGAGAGACGTAGTCTTAAAAAATAATATATAGAGAAACTGAGGCAAGCACCCAGTGTTGACTTCTGCTCTCCGTAGATATGTGTGCGTGTTCACGTGCGCCCCCCCCCCCACATTATAAAAACAGCACCAAGAGTGTCCACATTCCAGAATGTCTTTGGTTGTGTTGCTCACAGGGCAGTTTCCACTCATTAGCCTTCCCAGCTGTAATTTAGTAAGATTTTTCTCAGCCTGCCTGCTGAGAGAGTCAGAGCAGTGACTCAGACATTAGGTCCTGCAGGGAGCCAGGCTGTGGCATGTGCGTAGGTTTCTAGGGTGACATCAGAAAGCTGAGAAGCAGCCACTGCCTACTGGGAATCCACTTGTAGGGAAACAGCTAGTCAATCCTCAGAGATCAAAATGAGCCCCAACACAGTTGCCATCTTGGCTGGTGCTGAATGAGCTCAGACAACCTACATGCCTGGGCCAGTTCCCCCATCTCAGAGAGTTGCGACCTGTGGCTATCCACCGGAACCTAATTCTGCTTTCTGTGACTGAAGGGGAGGCTAGCGTGCTCAGTTCCTACCTTTCCCTTCCTTCCACAGTGCCACGCTGAATAGATGCATTTGCTAGGTGCTGTTTCTGCCCCCAAGAACTTTCTAGTCTATCTCCTATGTTTGTAAATCACTCATTGCTCTTTACCCAGCTCCTGAGTCCCCATCTCTACTCAGCTGTGCATAGGTGACTTAGAGGATGGTGTCAAAATGCCCATAAGACAGCTATTTAGAATTGTGATTGATTATCAAATGAGCCCCAGGTAGCCATCTATAGAAATCATCATGGCTTGAAGAGATTGAATTGAAAACACTCAGAAAAAAATACTGTATCTAGAGCTATGTGTTATAACAATTTCTCTGCATTATTCCTTAAAGAATACAGTGAAATATAAGATTACAGTGTAATAAGTCCTTTATTCCTTATACAGTACTGATATTGTATTAAATGTTATAAGCAATCCACAGATTATTTAAAGTGTATAGGAGGACATACGAAGGGTGGTAGTGTTATGTCATTTTACAGAAGAGACAAGAGCATCAGCGTCCTTTGGTTCCCACAGGCAGCCTTGGAGTCACCCTCTCATGGGTATGGAGGGCCAACTTGTTAGATCACCACTGTGCTGGCAGCCTCTATCCTGACCTTTGTGAAAGTAATTGTCTTATTAATTCAGGTTTAAGTTTTATTTATTTATTTGTTTATTTATTATAGATTCCTGCCTCCTCCCCGCCACTGCCTCCCATTTCCCTCCTCCTCCCCCAATCAACTCCCTCTCCCTCAGCAGCCCGAAGAGCAGTCAGGGTTCCCTGTCTTGTGGGAAGTCCAAGGATCTCCCACCTCCTTCCAGGTTTAGTAAGGTGAGCATCCAAACAGCCTAGGCTCCCACAAAGCCAGTACGTACAGTAGGATCAAAACCCAGTGCCATTGTTCTTGAGTTCTCAGCAGTCCTCATTGTCCGCTATGTTCAGAGAGTCCTGTTTTATCCCATGCTTTTTTTTGACCCAGTCCAGCTGGCCGTGGTGAGTTCCCGATAGATCATCCCCATTGTCTCAGTGTGGGGGTGCACCCCTCGTGGTCCTGCGTTCCTTGCTCGTGCTCTCTCTCCTTCTGCTCCTCATTTGGGCCTTGGGATTTCAGTCCGGTGCTCCAATGTGGGTCTCTGTCTGTGTCTCCTTTCATCGCCTGATGAAGGTTAATATCCAGGAGGGTAACTATATGTTTTTCTTTGGGTTCACCTTCTTATTTAGCTTCTCTAGGATAACGAATTATAGGTTCAATGTTCTTTATTTATGGCTAGAAACCCATTATGAGTGAGTACATCCCATGTTCCTCTTTTTGGGTCTGGCTTACCTCACTCAGGATAGTGTTTTCTATTTCCGTCCATTTGCATGCAAAATTCAAGAAGTCATTGTTTTTTACTGCTGAGTAGTACTCTAATATGTATATATTCCATACTTTCTGCATCAATTCTTCCATTGAAGGGCATATAGGTTGTTTACAGGTTCTGGCTGTTACAAACAATGCTGCTATGAACATAGTTGAGCATATACTTTTGTTGTATGATAGGGCATCTCTTGGGTATATTCCCAAGAGTGGTATTGCTGGGTCCTGGGGTAGGTTGATCCCAAATTTCCTGAGAAACCGCCACACTGCTTTCCATAAGTGGTTGCACAAGTTTGCATTTTCACCAGCAATGGATGAGTGTTCCCCTTACTCCAAAGCCTCTCCAGCATAGGCTATCATTGGTGCTTTTGATTTTAGCCATTCTGACAGGTGTAAGATGGTATCTCAAAGTTGTTTTCATTTGCATTTCCCTGATCGCTAAGGAGGTTGATCATGACCTTAAGTGTCTTTTGGCCATTTGAACTTCTTCTGTTGAGAATTCTCAGGTTTAAGTTTTGAAGTTGGTGGCTGTAAGCGTAACGGAAAAATCAGAGAAAGGTGTACTTATTCTGTATTTTGATACTCAATCTTCTTTTCTCCCCTAGCAGCCTGCTCATTTTCTTGCTACGTGCCCCTTTTGCGATTCTCCTCCGGATGACTGACAGCGCAGTAGAGCTTAAGTGGAAGCTGTCTGTCTTGCAGCATCACCGCCACAGGGCTCTCTGCGCCCCCGCCCCCCCCCCCACATCCCGCTTGGTTCTTCCTGGCTCTTCCATCTCCAGCCCCTGCCTCATTCCTTGGCTTCCTTGGGTGACCAGAGCACTAGCTAAGATGATAGCCACTCAGTGAGTGAAGCGATGTTCTTTTGGCTTGAGACACAGGAAGGGACTGTGACCAGACCCCACGCTGTCACTAGACCGAGGTTTCTATAGATCTCCTCTAAGATGAAGGGAAGATGCCTCCCACACCAGTTTGTATAGCCCATTCGGTTCTCAGAAATCTCTTATCCCTGCAGCAGGCTTGCTACTCATGCACGTTTTCCTTTGTCTTAAAGGGTAAATAATGCTTTTCTGGACCGACTCCAAGGCAAAAGTCAACCAGGTGGCCTCGAGCAGTCTGGAGGCTGTTGGAATATGAATAGTACCAACAGCTGGGTGAGTTTTTCTTTTTAAAAAAATCATCCTCCCAAGTCAAAGAATAAGTGAGCATTTAAAAATATATTGTGAATTTCCCTCAGTTATCATCATCATCATATCCAGTATCATCATCACTATTGTGTACTGTGAGGGCAGCTAGGGTAATTAGTATAAATTCATGAGGGAAGAGAGAGGAGGAAAGAGAGAGGAAGGGGAGGGGGGAGCAGAAAGAGGAGGAGAGAAAAAGGAGGAGGGAAGGAAGGCTTCAGTTAAAAAAAAAAAAACAAGCAGCAAGACACCTACCTGCCTTTTGTTCTTAGCATGTGCCTGGCCTGGAAGGCTTTTTATCACCTTTTGCCCAGACCTGCAACCAAAACAAATGAACAATTTTTTCCCCCAAGGAAATCTGAAGTGAAATGTGGTTATGAAAACACCAAGCATTTCTCTCTGGTAATGGGGCTTCCCTGCGAAACCAGCACATCAAAGAAACTAGGATTTAACTTTTCACTACAGTGTGATCTTTAAAACAGCCCTATAGCCCAAGGTACTTTTGGAAGATGAAATGTCCTTACATATTTCTGTGGGAAAAACACGCTCGCAATTCTATATGTTTAATGTGTTTTTGTGTACAATATATTCTTGAACCAACAACAAAACTTCAAAAAATGAGTAACTACACTGTGCACAGGGTCAGAACAAAGCACAATGTGTTTGCAGTTTAGTTAAATCCCAAGTGAAAGAAGACAAGAGTATTTGTGTGTGTGTGCATGTGTGTGCGCGTGTGTGTATGTATCTATGTGTGTGTGTGTGTATACATACATACATATGTGTGTGATGTTGGACTAGGGTCGCTTGTTGGTTCCTGGCTGCCCAGCTAGCTTAGACCCAAAACAATCACACAGAAAGCGTATTATTTAAATCACTGCTTGGCCCATTAGCTCTAGTTTCTTATTGGCTTACCTATTAATTTAACCCATTTCTATTAATCTGTATATCATCATATGGCTGTGTCGTACCAGGTAAAGTTCCCAGCATCTGTCTCCAGTGGCTCTATGGTTTCTCTCTGACTTTACCCTTCTTTCTCCCAGCATTCCATTTGGTTTTCTCCGCCTTTCTCTGTTCCCCTATAGTTCTGCTATAGACCCAAAGCAGTTTCTTTATTCATTAACCAATAAAAGCAACACATAGACAGAAGGACTTCTCACACTAGTGATATGTGTGTGTGTGTGTGTGTGTGTGTGTGTGTGTGTATTTGGAGTGAGAAGAACAGATAGATATTTTTAAATAATCAAAATCCAGCCAAACAATCAAGAGCTCAGTTGGTGAGAAGGCTCAGTGGATGAAATCGTCACCAAGCCTGGTGACCTGAGTTTGGTCCCTGGAGCCCACATGATGGGAAGAAAGAGTACTCTCCCACAAGCTGTCAGCTGACCTCCACATGCATGCTATGGCGTGCCCCACCTCCAAATAAACACATACAGTTAAAAAAAAAATCAAGTGCTTTCTAACCTGGAAACTAGAAAATAAATAACTTGATAAATAGTTGAAGCACAAAAGCTCACTGTGGAGAAATCAATGCACTAACAAGCTTATGTGCAGGACTCCTCAGAAGGCAGCTAGGAGTTAAAATTGATAGTTTCTATTAAAGTATACATATTGAAGATGATTGACCATAAGCACTTTTGTGTATCTTGGATAGGCCTATTTTATTCACAATGTTTATTGATTAATGTATGTTGCTGTACTGCAGCATTCAGAATCTGGACAACATGAAAGAGAGCGAACACATTTGAAACTCAGTATCTGTCCTGTGTGATGTAATACACACAGGGCTGACTCACTGTGTGATGTAATACACACAGGACTGACCCTTGTGTGATGCAATACACACAGGGCTGACTCACTGAGTGATGTAATACACACAGGGCTGACTCACTGTGTGATGTAATACACACAGGGCTGACTTCTTGTGATGCTGCTGAATCTTGGAGAGTGGATTACAAATTGTTGCTTAGATTCAACAGATCAAAGGGAAGACCGCCATATTCTTATGAATAGGGACATGATTGGGTCCAAATTTTCAACAGGACAGGCACATCCAAGTCCAAGGTGGTTTTGATTCTTCTCTTATTTGAATTATGTGATATAAAGGTGAGAACGTCCTCAATCTTACCCTGGTCTTTTACTCACCTACAAATATTGAGACTTTGCTTAACTATAGACCGAGAGCATCCCTTTTCCTTGCTGGGACACTGTTCTACTAACACCCTTCTCTCCCCAGGCACCAAACATTCCATCAGAGTGGACAGTTCCAACAGTGTAACACCAACAAACATACATTTTATTGATATGCTGCTGCCACCGATTTAACTTCTTACTTTTAAAGAGGCGCTCTCCTCTGTAGCTCAGGCTGGGGTGGAACTCCCGGTCATCCCGTCTTTTCCTAGTGCTTAGGATTACAGGTGTCAGCCTCTGAATTTCTGCTTTGGTTTTTTTGTTTTTTTTTTTTTGTTTTGTTTTGTTTTCATGTAAGCCCACTGTACCAGCAGGCTTTTTGTCTGTTTGTTTTTTATGATCTTTCATTGCCACTGACAATGTCCACAGTGCAAAACCCCACGGCTACTTTTCAGTTTTTACCTCTGGCCTCTTGGAGCTTGTCAAGGTGAACCTTTGCTTCCTTTGGAAGGGTTTTTATCCTGGGATTCCACATATCTCCATGGCCAGTTTTCTTCATTCGCCTTCCCCAAATCTCCTGTACCCCAGGGAAGCCACGCTCCTGACTATTTCATTCATACCTTGGTGGCTTTGTTCTGCCTGAAGAAATTAAGTACCTCCCCTGTGCTCACTGCCCTTACCTCTGTCCCCAGCCTAATCCCCTTCCTCTAGATTTGTGCATCCAGCTGTGCTGACTAGATCACATAATGGGTTTTTCAGCCTCCATATGTCTAGAACTAAACTTTAGTACCGCCTTCACTGGCACCCACCTCTGTGGAGTCTCTCCTAGTGCACTCCCAAATCTTAACTCTTGGACTGTTTTATGTTCACAATTATTTACCTGAAATCTGTTTTCAGTAAGAAAACAGCAGAGGTCATAGCTTGTCAATTTTCTCTTCAGAACCTTCCAAGGGCTCACAAAATTCCCTCTGTCACTTGGAGTAAGAGCTAGGATCCTCTCTATGGCCCCCAGGGCGCTACATGCAGTGGAATCTGTCTCACTGCTGGTTCTTTTCTGGCATCGCTCTCTCTACCTACATCAGCATCCTTGTGGATGTTTGAAAATGTTCTGACTCTGGCAGCTTTAGCTTGGGGTCGTCTCCCTCTGTTCGCCTCTTTGAAAGAATATGTGCCGTCTGTTTCCTTCAAGAGCTTTCTCGGATTCCACCATCTTAACAGGCTTGCCCACATTGTTCTCTTTTAAGACTTGCAGTGTCCTTCCCACTTCCCACTTTATTTTCCCACAACACCCTGACTGCTCTGTCATATTTTCCTAACACATCTATTTATACACTTGTCTGACTGTTTTTAACCTCTCCGAACACAAGGATGGCTCTCCTGGATTGTTTTGTTTGCTGATATACCCCAAACAAGAAGCCAGGAGGACTAAAATCTACTGCACACACAGGAGAACAGGTCGTTGAGATTTTACATTATGAGCACAACAAAAGATTTAGGAGAACATTTTGATACAGTAAAATGAATAGGTACTGAATTTAAAATAGCTGTGCAGGAAGCATTTGCTAAAATAAGAACGAGACTTGGAATAATGAGCAAAACCAAGACACAACTAAAGACAGTCAAGGGGCTGGAGAGAAGGCTCAGTGACAAGTGCTTGCTGTACACTCAGGAGGGGCAGACCCCAGTACCCATGAAACAAGCTGGGCTTTCCCAAAGTGTGTAAAGAGTGAGTGACTGTGTAAGGTTCATTCCTAAATGGGACCTCTTCATCTAAAGCTCAGGAAATATCACAGAAGGGGTGGGAAGAGCGTGAGAGCCAGAGGACCAAGAGGACTGGTATGGAATAGTTTCCTCTGGACATGACAAGGGTGTAACAGCCATGAACTGCCAACAATGGGAGCCCCTGCACAAGACCTTCAGAGGACCCCATCAACCAACATCCCAGCACAGATGGGTGGTGCTGCTCCTCATTGAAGAGCTATAGAGAGCCGGTGGCTTCTGAGGAAGAGAAAGTCAGTTTTCTTCCAAGCTCCTTGATAGGTCAACCAAAGTGCAAGGAGCACTAGTCTCTCTCTCTGTCTCTCTGTCTCTCTGTCTCTCTGTCTCTCTGTCTCTCTCTCTCTGTGTCTCTCTCTCCTCTCTCTCTCTCTGTCTCTCTCTGTCTCTCTCTCTCTCTCTCTCTCTCTCTCTCTCTCTCTCTCTCTGTGTGTGTGTGTATGAGTGTACATACAGTGACAACTATGGAGGCGGAGTTCATGAATTTGAGAATGTACTATGTTGGGGAGCATGGAGAAAAATTGGAGAAGGAGGTCATAGTAGCTATGATGAAAATGCATTGTCATGCACATAATACTAAAAAAATACAAAAAGGACTTTTATTAATAAACATAGATTTTTAAAAATAATAAAATGTTATAGACCTTTAAAAACATTAGGTAATCTAACCTCACTAAGTTATGTCTATCTCAGAACTGCAAACATGATGCTCCAGTTAGGTTTTCTGTTGCTGCACCAAATGGCATGACCAAAAACAACTTGGGAAGGAAATGGTTTCTTTCAATTCGTAGGTTAAGACCATCATGAAGGGACGTTAAGACAGGAAATCAGCAGGAACTGAAACAGAGATCATACCTTGCTTCTCTTCATCTGTTCGACTACTTTCCTTAGACAGCCCAGACCCACCTGCCTAGGGGTGGTACTTCCCATGGTGGACTGGGCCCTCTGAAACCAACTGAAAATCAAGAAAATGACCCTCAGACATGCCCACCAATAGAGGCAAATCCTCAGTTGAGGCTCCTTCTTCCTAAGTGTGGCAAGTTGACAACTGACGCTCATTGTGATACCTGGCTTTTCACAAAAGTAGCCATAACAAATCTCTTAAAACAATATATCTCATAAATTTTGTATGATTATTTCTACGGCTACAGAGAAAGCATTTGTTAAACTCAAGTGCTCATTTGCAGTCAAGAGTTCTATCAAAGGAGGAATAGAGGGCAAGTTTCTTTATTTAATAATAAGGTCAGAACTCCGTAACAGAACAAAACTTCAAGAAAAGCATTTCCACTGAATTATGTATAAATATTGAAAAGGCAAACAAATCTATAAGTTGCATAACATATGATGCAACCACCAACACAGAAATCCTGAAGATTATTTATCCATATTAGAGTAAATAAGGACTCACTGTTGTCGGAGGATGCTTGTTTGTTCCCAGCTGCTCAGACTCGAGTGAACCATTATATAAAACCTAAATTCATTTCTACACATTTAGAGCAAACAAACAAACCCCAAAATATCTGATCAAAAAATGTGAGAATCTTTTAAAGAATTGTAAAACATTTCAGAAAAACACTAGGGAATAAAGGGAATAAATAAGTGGTAAGTTAGACTCTGTTAATAGATAGGAACGAATTCCCAATCTATAGTTTAACTAATTGTGAAAGCAATAAAGACATATATGCGAGGACTTAGTTTTTTAGGATGACTCACAGTTGGCATTGGCAGGCCAAACATTTGTGGGTTTTTGAAGTATGACAGAAAAGTAGAGAACACCCCCTGAGGGAACATGGGCTCTACAACACATGTTGTTGGAACCCATGACTTCCCAGCTGAAGTTAGGTGCATACCTTCCTGACACCTTTTATGCAAACCAACTCTAGGGGGATTCAAGTGTATAAAGAAATCAAAACCTTTTTAGATTTTAGAAGAAAATTAAAGACATTATTTATAGAAATTGAGCTAGGGAAGGATTTTATAAGACCCAAAAGAAAAATAGCTATAACTACATTAAAATTTAAACTATCCATTCCTCAAAGGACCCCCAACTCAAAGTCAGAAGAGAGTGTCAGAAACTGGTCTTTTATTCTGGGTATATTTTGTAAATACCCCCCAAAACAAACAAACAAATAAAGTTAGTATGTAGCGTATATTACAAATGAGTCATTTATTTGGATGTGAATGGATTGCAACTGAGCTTTGCTAAAGAATGTGAGAAAAAAAATTATGCCCCCAATGATGACTGGAAGGAAGCATAGGAACCAGTAGAAAGCCAAAAGCAGAGAAGAAAAGAAAGAAGGCCCAAAATAAGAAACTATGGTAAAAAAAAAAAAATCCATGGAAAGTATAGTTCCTTGATATGTTGTACAGATTATTGGGCAGGAGGCCCCAATAAGCATATGGAATGACAGATAGGGGTGATCTTTATTTCTTAAATGTTCTTAATTTCATTATAGTTTGATATTGCTTATTGTATATAGTTATTCTTCAACAATTTTACTTATATATTTTAAAAATGCATTTTCTCTTTGTCAAGGTCCACATCAGTTTTCATGAGGCATCTAGTGTTGAATATGTTAAAAGTCACTCTCAGTGGTATGTTCAGTTACAATAATAGGCAAGACTTTGTGGGCTGTATCCCTAACTCGTTGTCTTCAAGGGCAGTTAAGAACTGACATGACCTCTGAGTCTCCTAGAGGGCCAACAAGCCAACAATTGTCTCTGTCACCCTCAAGGTCCCTTTAGAAGTCACTCCACTACACATTTCCAATTCCTCTGACCCAGGTTCTGTCCTTGCCATGTCTCTGTGGAGGTGCCAACGTTTACGGACTCTAATGTTTGTGACCCACGTGGGCGTGTATGTAGAGGCACAGTCACTAAGAGGGCATGGGATGAGACGTTACATTCTCAGCCAAAACCATGTCACGAATTAAAGGCACCCATGACTTAGAAATTAAGCTCATTTCCCTGGGACTTCAGTCATCAAAAAACAAAGCTTACCTGAGCCGGATGCATGGAGTAGAGCCTGCGGAAACCCCATTTTGGATTGTACAGGCTCTCGATTTTATTTTACTGTTTGTGGTAATTTATGTTTTCCTTTTATTCTAGGATCTATGAGAAATAGGAACTTCTGCCCGGCCTTCATCAGCTGACCCTGACAGCCCTCATAAGATGCTTTTCCTTCATGCATTTTGCTTGATTCAGTCTTCATAGATTAACTTCAACTGCCCACCCACTCAGCTGAGCGGTCGTGGCCAGTTTCCCTCTGTCATTAGTTATGTGTGGATTTAGAGGCTCATTACTGACTCATGTTTAATCTCTACTGCCAGCACAATGTTACCTTAGTTTTCCTAATTAGTCCTGCCTCTTCTTAGAAGGATAATTAGAACAACGTTAGCAAAATAGTAAAAGGGAATCACATGACATTCCAGGTAGTTAGAGCTGCGGATGCTGTAGGCTTGAGTCTCCTAATTGACTATTTTTTTCTTTACTAATTCTTACAGCAGGTTTGGGGATCCTTTGGGGTCTTTTTAAATTGCTACTTCCTTAATCAAAGATACAAATGTGAGCAAACGAAGATCTCTAATACTTTTATAGACAAATTTATAAATAAATTCCAAACTAATTCTGTATAAATGGGTCATTTCTTTTAAATGAAAAGTTCTTAAAATGTCTGTTTCTAACATTCTTTTTACAGTCCATGTAGGTGAAACACAGTGAGCGGTCATTCCTGGGTAGTCCTCTGGTCTTTATACATTCACTAGTAATTGCCCCTGATCTCCAAAGTGGAAAAATGTGTTTATTGGAAAGCCAGTGTTTTTTATAAAAATTAACTAGACATAGCTATAGCCCCTTATCTGATTTGTGGGTATGAGGGAAACTTAACTTTTCTGTGTCCTAGTTTAATAGGCTTTCCTGTTCACGTTCCATGACCTTGAACAAGCTCATCATTCTTAGAGTAAAAGAATATTGATCTCTATACTGTGTAGTTCAGCCCCACAGCTACCTTTCCATCCTCTGAGGTACATTGCATTTAGTCTTTCATAGAATGAAGGTTGGAGGAATGAATAAATGTGTGTATGCACGTGTGTATAGGTATAGATAAAGACATATAGATACTCAGATGATAGATGCGTTATAGAAAGAAGATTTATAGATGTCTGAATAGATAGATGATAGAAGACAGGTAGTTGATAGACAGATAGATAGACAGGTCAATGATAGAGTTTTTGGGTAGCTTGGCAAACATTAAGACTCTGTAGCATCAAGAGATCCTCTATTTTACAAAATACCCTATTTAAATTAGTTTTGCAAATCTCTGTGTTCAGGGAAACACTGAGATTTGAAAGCTTGGGCTAAAGCTCATGCCTAGGGCGATGGTACCATACAGAAAACTCCATTTTGGGTGGCGTGAAGGTGGCTAAGGACAAATGGTGTTCTGGCAATTTCTCTAGAATGAAACAAGTGCAGAGATTTTTGTTTTCCTGTCCTCTGCCAACAGAAGCTGTGTGGCCGCTACTGACACCAATATGCAATGTTTGGTCCATTCGAAACCCTTGCTGCTGTCATATATGAAGAAGACCGAATCTCTCAGCCTGTGCTGGAAATACTGCCAATCCAATTGTAAATGCGCCCCAGTAGCAGACATTTTCCTGCCATGGCAAGCAGCCACTTTAGCCCCATGCCTGCCAGCCAGGCACCTCACAGATAGCTTTTGGTGTATGCGTTTAGGAATGGTATCCCCCAGTGTGGGGGCTGTCACTGTGGCCCCGGGGGCAGGTTAAAGGATGCTCTCTTCTGAAGGCTTGTGGGGAAGTTGCCCAAACCTCCTTACTAGTATACGACATTTTCTGTACTCTGCAACAGATTTTGTTCATGTGCCTGGTTCCACTCTTTTTTTTTTTTTTTAAAGTGCAGGTATGGAAAATTACAACATCGTGGCTGAAATTATAAATATGTTTGGGTTGTAAGTATCTTTTTTAGGAAATTTCTTGCAGTATGTAGATGAAGGTTACTAGGAAAGAAACGTGAACCACCACTCCACTAAGCCTACAATTATGCCTTTTCTCTTTAACCAGCCTTGTTAAACCTATTGGAGTAAATTTTGACTTGCAGGTAACTCTGGACAGGAAAACCCCCAAGTTCTGTTTGTATTTCTATGCTTTGAGAAAACTTTCTCTTTTTGTCTTAGAAAGAAGCAAATTATCGTAAAGTAATTATGTGTTATGGAACTAAATATTGACTAGTACAGATTAACAATTAACAAATTGATAATATTTCAGGGTTTGTTCCTAGATATTTATAATCAAACTTTGTTGTGTATCCTTCTGGATCCTTCCCAGCATGTGTATCATAGGACACTGTGTAGACCGTTGACTGATGGGTAGCTCCTAGAGTTTGAACTGGTGGTTTAAATGATACACATTGATGGGGTATCATAATCCATTCAGGCTGTTTAAGAAGCTTCCTGAGTCCACTTAGTTTATGAATAGCATATTTATTTCTCATATTTTTGAAGACTGAAAGTCCAGGAAAGAGGGACTCATAGACTTGGCGTCTGTGGAGATGGCATTTTCTGACTGATAGCCTTCTTGGCAGGTTCTCGTGTAGTAGCAGAAGCAAGGGGTCTATCCTGAGCCCTTTCTATAAAACACTGATCCCACTCATATGAAGTCTATCCCCGTGACCTGATGGCCTCCTCCTGGAGCTTCCATTTCTGGATGCTTCTCACTGTGGGGGTTGGGATTTGAACATATGACTTTGGTGGGGTGGTCTGTTAGCTCCTTGTCTCATCACTGTGATAAATGCCTGGCAAAAACAGGTGAAGGAAGGGGAGGAAGGAGGGAGCAGGGAAGGGGGGAATGGGGAAGAGAGGATTGACTGATTGATTGATTGATTGATTGATTGATTTAGGTTCATGGTTGGAGGATGCATTCTAGCATGGTGAGGAGGCATCGTGGCAGGAGTTTGAGGCAGCTGCTCTTGTTGGCAGCAGATGGGAATAAATGCTATTGCTCATGTCCTTCTCCTGAGACTCATCCTGGGACTATAGTTCAGGAAAGGCTACCATCCATGTTTAGTGTGGGTCTTCCTATCAGTCAAACCTCTCTGGAGTTAAAGCATCACAGACACACACAGAGCTTTGTCTCCTAGGGGACTTTAAGCTCTGGCATACTGACAGCCAATTACTCATCACGTGGAGATACAAACATAGGAGTCTTGACGTAAGTGATAAAACATTCTCTTCAAAAGGCACTGCCAGTAGTTTCCAGGGCCAGAAGTGTGCAACAGCACCCTGGTACATGTACCTTCTCTAGTAGAATTAGTGACTTTTAAATCTTTGCCTATAGAACGAGTTAAATATGTCAATAGAGAGGTGACCCTTTTCTTCCCATGGTGCTTCCTGCTCAGTGGCTTCATCATCGTGGAGAGGAATGTTTAGGTGAGTATGTGTACCTACTTGGTTTGCAAAATATCTGTCTGTGATGAAGCATGATTCACGTATATTCTTCTAATTTTTGTGGGGATTTTAGCTTTATGACCATTACTGAAGTTTGAAATATTTATGTATTTCAATTTACCAACCTTTCCTTTCCTTTCCTTTCTTTCCTCCTTCCTTCCTTTCCTTCCCTTTTCATTTTTGTTTTTCAAGATAGGGTTTCTCTGTGTAGCTTTAGAGCCTATCCTAGAACTCACCTGTAGACCAGACTGGCCTCAAACTCACAGAGATCCCCCTGTCTCTGCCTCCCAAGTACTGGTATTAAAGGTGTGTGCCACCAACGCCTGCATATTCTTTTATTTCTTTTTAACATTCATTCAACCAATTTTAAAACATGCATATTAACACTTGGCCTAGTGACCACCCAAGCCAAACAAAGCATTCCACCTTCCTTGTAGATTTATTTCAGAGTGACATAGGATAGATCATCTCATTACTGATGTCACACAGCTCTGTGCTTGCTTAATACCCTTCCTTCCTTCCTTCCTTCCTTCCTTCCTTCCTTCCTTCCTTCCTTCCTTCCTTCCTTCCTTCCTTCCTTCCTTGTTTCCTTCCTTCCTTCCTTCCTTCCTTCCTTCCTTCCTTCCTTCCTTCCTTCCTTCCTTCCTTGTTTCCTTTCTGTTTTTTATACTAGATACACATTTCTTATGGTCTTTACGTTCTCTGTTTAGGTTGAAAGAAAGCATCAGACTTTTTGGCTATGCTGGTTATTGAGCCAGGTCTTGGGCATTCTTGGCAAGTGCTTTACCATCGTGCTATACCTGTTATTCGGTTTCTTGAAGCAGGGTTGTACTGTGTAGTTGAGGCTGTTCTTGCTATGTAGTTGAGGTTTGCCTTGAGCCAAGGATTCTCCTGAAGCTTCCCTCTGAACACCAGGATTACAGGCACACACACCAAAACTCCTAGCTAACACAGAATTTTGTCTTTGGATTGATTTTTGTTTTACAAAACATTATGTGCAGCCTATACGTTGGTTGCCTTTCAAAAATTATCTGTGAGAAATTATATTATCAGTATAGTAAGTGTAGATATACTCCCCAAATAAAACACTGACTCTTATAAATATGAAAAATTTGGGTCAAAAGTTAAAATTTTATGATAATCCATGCTAAAATAAACAACTGAGTTTTGAAAGCACATAACCACCGAAACCACATCTAGGAGCCTGCCTGCAATCTGCAGGCATCAAGCAGATAGGTCATGATTAGGTATAGCTTTTTATTGCCAAGAAAAGGCACCTGTGGAAGCCTGGCTGTCAGAAACGGGGGATAAGCATTGCATTAACAGCTCATAGATGGAAGAAAATAGTAAGGCGGCTGCAGGCTCTTTGTTTCTAACTCAAACTAAGCAGGCAGGAGCTAGCTTTGGTCTGACGTGCATAAAGCAATCTTGGGTGCTGTGTAGCACATTTCCATGAGGCTAAAAAAAGACACCTTTCAAATAACTGTAAAGACTGCAGAGAATAAATGCGCTTCAGGCGTTTTTATTTTCAAGGAATGGGCTCTGTTTAGGGGCCCTTTTCTTTTTTAAATATGCCACTGCTCTATAGTGGGGTTGAAAAGCATCATAGAGAGAGGATTTATTTTCCCTTTCTGGTCACAGACGCACAGGCTCAGAAGCAGGACTTTGTGTAAAAGGCAAATGGGGAGGCACTCTCATTACATTTATTGTCATGATATTGTGCCATCTGCTGGGACAGACGATGCAGGGAGACCGGCACTGCAGCACACACAGCGGCCAGTCGGCTAATTTGTCAAAGCCCTTTGGCTTTGCCAGCCGCTCAGCTGCTGGCCGGGTGCTGGAGTCACTTTTCCATCAGTCCCCAAAGAGAAAGTGACATTCTGTTCTTCACAAAATTCTGAGCCAGTGACCATCACCAGAGTCTGTGCTAGCTAGAATTGTTAACAGTTGTGTTTTAGGAACCAGGGTTATGCTTATGACCAAGAGAAGAAACAGGAGAGGAATATTTGACATTGAACAGTTTGAATTAAGAACTCTGAAGTCAACATTACACTATTTATATTCTAGTCTGTTTTAAATATGAAATAAGAAGGCATAAAACGAAGCGATCTGGGTCCTCTTCAGGATGTGAAGTATTTGGAATAAGATGCCCATATCTGGCTGCAATAAGCAATGCCTTATCTCGCTAGTGTCTTAATGAATACTTAGTTTCTCGTCCCTGTGACACTGCTACCATGCAAAAGCAGAGCTCCGTTCACGCAGTCTCTCGGGGACCTGGCCTGAGGACGGCCCCTTCTCTTCCTGCAGGTGCTCTGCAGCAGAAGAACACGGTAGCAGTGCCTCCCACCGGGCAATGGAATGCGGTCTTCAGGAAATAACACACTTGATTGTTGAGACTTAGTTATCCACCCTAGTTCCCGACTCAGGAACACCACTGGAGTGCCCACCTCAACCTGGAGTAGCTGGGGATTGCCTGTGTGTGCCATTGCGTCCAGCCAACACATGCAATGTCTCTTAATATGTTTTTGTAAGTGCATGAATGAATGAAAGTGGGCATATGCCACAGTGTGTGTGTGTTGGGGGTTGGGATCAGAAGACGATTTGGGCAGTCTGTTTTTATCTCCCGCCTTACTGAGGCAGATGATCTCCTCTTTCTGCTGGTCTGTTAAGTCCCCCAGGCTACCTGCCCTGTGAGTTTTGGACTTCCTCCTGCCTATGCCTCCCATCTCCTTGCAGGAGTGCTGAGATTACAGATATGCACCACCTCATGGGGGCTTTTCTGTATGAATTCAGGGGTTGAACTCAGGCTCAACACAGCCAGAACTTTACCTACTGAGCCACACAAAAGAACAGCCCCATTTTCCCATTATGTTAGTCAGGACAAATTAGATGGTCATCTCTTTCCTATTATTATCATGTGTTATTTACACACAATAATGAATTTCATTGTATTTATAATCATTTACCCCAATTAACCTTTCTTGTCCCCATGCCCCATTTACTTCTCTTTAAAGACAGTTGGAAAGAGAATTCTACAGTGTTCTCAGAAGAAATTAAGAACATTTTTAATAGGATAAATAACTTCCCCAAATGTGGGTGACTCACCCACAAAACTTCTAATTAAAGATGCATATACATGTGAGATATCACTACATATCTAGTTCAGTCCAAGATCTGTTAAGGGGATAGTGTAGGCAGGTACTGTTCTGGGTACAGAGACGGCCATGATGAACAGGTCAGCAGTGAGAAACTCTGGGCTAAGAATGAGGCTTGGTGGAAGAACACCTGTGTGATGTGTGGGAAGCCCTGGATTCGAACCCCAGAACCATATAAAACCACAAGGCAAAGCCCTCTCATTTGAGTTAGGAGCATATACACAGATAACCTAGGTAAAACATGGTAAGAACTCTACAGAAGGACAAAGCGGGAGATGTAAGGCACAGGCAGAACCTAAGACACTGTGTATGCATTATGTATACCTAAGACATCAAGTAGCTGGTGCTTTTCAAAATCCATAAGAAGGGAACGGATCAACTAGACATCTGCTTAAATAAATCATGAGTGATTGATTCGTGGGAACCAGATTTGTGGAAGTCGAGAGCAGAGTCAAGGATGAGTTCAGAAGTGGTAGGGGACCACATCGGCCCCAGCGAGCAGAGATGGAGGTCCCAGTCCATCTAGGAGCAGTGAGTCTGCCTAGGGAGAAGACAGTGACCATGTGGACTCTTCAGGGTAGAAAGGTGTGTAGGACAGTATGAGTAACTAAATGTAGAGGCAGAGCCGCAAGTCAGAGGTAGATTTCATATGTGAACACATTGGTGATGACATGATCATGCGGGGGAAATCTGAGGAATTTCAAAGGGAAAAGATGCTGTGGTCAAGAAGGATTTCAACAACTAAAAATCTAAAAAAAAACCACTCTTCCTTCTTCAATGCCTTACTCCAAGGCTTATCAATGGGGCTCATTCATGCTAGCCATGTGGGGAGCACTTGCTGAGTGAATGGGTCAGTTATAGGGATAAAAAGAAATGAGCATGGTGTGACGGCAAGAGGTGGGATACAGGGAACTGGAGGAAAACACGCTGGACTGATGTGGGTGTAGAAATATGTATGAGGGAGAGAGACAGAGACAGAGACAGAGAGAGGGAGGGAGGGAGAGGGAGGGAGGGAGGGAGGGAGGGAGGGAGGGAGGGAGGGAGGGAGAGAGAGAGAGAGAACCATCCACAGGGCCACTATGGTCATTGCTGAATAGAAAATGCAAAGGGAGATACACTGCAGTGGAGGAGAAGCACCCTGGAGAAGCTTTCAGGCCCTTTGGCCAACTCCATATGTGACAGTCAAGGGCAGAGGTACTCTTGTTAAAGAATAGCAGACTACACTGAACAGTTTTAGTAGCCTCAAGTCCTGCTGTGACCTGTCAGTCACCTCACCGACATAAGCCGTAGGGCCAGCTTTGTACATTGGTATACATAAAGGATATTGGCAAGGCATGTCCTTTAATTGCTGAGGATGGTGAGCAGTCGCCCTTTGGAACATCTTCAGGGAGATACAGGGGTCCTGCCCCGTTGTTCACTAGTATTGAATTACTGGATAAATTTCTGGATAAAATTGCTGGGTAAATCTCTTGTCCACCACACAGAACAGCCTTTCTGTGAGTTGCTAAGGTAAATGTTCTTAGGCAGGCATGAAGTCAGGGTAGAAGAAGACTATGGGAAGAGCTGACTCTATAGAAAGTGAAAGGACCCCATATTACTAAAAATGCTAGTTCTTCTTCCTTTCTCTCACGGTTTTAGAGCTCACCTGCCACGCAGCCTCGTCAGTCCCCCATCCTTGCATAGTCCATATCGGCAGGAATTCCCCTCTGTAACCCAGCCCGCTGCACACAGTGTCTATCCCAAGTTCACAGTCACCCACTATGGCCAGAAGGGACTATCTGACTTTGTCTCTTGCACCTTGCTTCTATGGCCTAATAGAAGATTGGAATGTGGTCGAGAAATGACTGCTTTGAGATCTGTGCCACCCTAAAGGATGGGGCTTGGTTTGCTGAGATGGTTGTTACTTAACACTTGGAGATGTAAAGAATCCAAGAAAGGAAATTATAGTACTGTTTCTGGAGAAGGGACTCGCATGAGTTGGTGAGCTTTTGAAGTTGTAATTCATTTTAAGGCCATGTTTGATCTTTTTGAAGCTTTAGTACATGTAGTATACTGTATTCTGAACACATCTTCCCTCGTATCCTCATCCTCGCTTTTCTTGCCCCTCACCTCTCCCTACACAGTTTTTTGAAAAACTTTTATTACACACACATTTTATTTATTTATTTATTTATTTATTTATTTATTTATTATGTATACAGTATTCTGTCTGCTTGTATGCCTGCAGGCTATGAGAGGGCACCAGACCTCATTGCAGATGGTTGTGAGCCACCATGTGGTTGCTGGGAATTGAACTCAGAACCTTTGGAAGAGAAGTCAATGCTCTTAACCGCTGAGCCATCTCTCCAGCCCCCCCCCCACACACACATACATTTTTTAAAAGTGTTTGTGTAAACTATAATTTTTTTTTTTTTTTTTTTTTTTGGTTTTTCGAGGCAGAGTTTCTCTGTAGCTTTGGTGCCTGTCCTGGAACTAGCTCTTGTAGACCAGGCTGGCCTCGAACTCAAAGATCCGCCTGCCTCTGCCTCCCAAGTGCTGGGATTAAAGGTGTGCGCCACCACCGCCCGGCTTAAACTATAATTGTTGTAGGAGGATTTTCTTTCATTCCCTGCTGCCCAGACCCAAAATAATCACTCAGAAACTATATTATTTAAATCACTGCTTGGTCAATAGCTTAAGCAAATTGTACATCTTAATTTAACCCATTTCTATTAATCTGTGTATCATCATGTGGCTGTGGCTCACAGGCAAAGTTTCAGCATGTCTGTCTCTGGCAGCTGTTTCATGGCTTCTCCTCACTCTGCCTTCTTTGTCCCAGCATTCAGTTTAGTTTTCCCCACCTACCTCTCTCTATTCTGCCCTGCACATGCCTAAGACAGTTTCTTTATTAACCAATGGTATTCACAGCATACAGAGGAGAATCCGCATCACCGCCCCTTTTCTGTTTAAATAAAAAAGTAAGGTTTTAACTTTAACATAGTAATATTACATATAACAAAACAACTGCTTGTTTGTTCCCTGCCACTCAGACCTGAAATAATCACACAGAAACTATATTATTTGCAATACTGTTTGTGTAATAGCTTAAGCATATTTCTGGCTAATTCATATCTTAAATTAGCCCATCTCCATTAATCTGTGTATTGCCACTAGGCTGTGACTTTCCAAGTAAAGTTCCGGCATCTGTCTCCAGCAGGGCTACTCACTGATTTTGTCTTCTTCTTCCCAGTATTCAGTTTAGTTTTCCCCGCCTACCTATATTCTACCCTGCACAGGCCTAAGACAGTTTATTTATTAACCAATGATATTCACAGTATAGAGAGGGAAATCCCACATCATCTAATAAACATAAATGAGGAAATATATGCAATATTTGTCTTTCTGGGGTTGAGTTAATTAATTTATATAGTTATTTCTAGTTGCATCCATTTTCTTTCAATGACATAATTTTGTTTCTCTTTATGGATGAACTAAACCCCATTATGAATATATACTACAGTTTCCTTTGACGTTATAAAATTCTGCCTTTGCCTTTCATATACAGGGAAGACAAGAAAAGACGACATTTAGAACCAGGATCTTACACACTCCACCAAGAGATTCATATTGTAAAAAGGCATGTGCCAAAAAGTGTGAAGAAAGCTATCTCCAATGCTGGTATGAAAGAGAAGCAGAGGGGAACTTGGGATGGCCCTCAGGTACAAGCACCTACAATGGAAGCAAAAGAGCCCAAGTTCAGTTCACAGTCCGCATGTAAAAACTGAGTGTGGCCACATGAATCTGTGTTTCCAGTGCTCAGGGAGGATAGAGACAAGAAAATTGCTGGGCTTTGCTGCTCAGCTAGCCTAGACGGGAAATGGTGAGCTCCAGATTCGGTGAGAGAGCCTATCACAAAGGAGAAGGGTGGAGAGGGATAGAGCGGAAAGACTAACAGCTCCCTCTGACCTCGGCTGGCCTCTGTGGGCACATACATAAGTGTGTGTACCCCAACACACCATGGGGGGGGGGGGAGAGAGAGAGAGAGAGAGAGAGAGAGAGAGAGAGAGAGAGAGAGAAAACAGGCAGTAGATCAGGCCCAAACAGCAGAATGAACAGAAGCATTGGAGGCGAAAGGCGAAAGGCTCAGGCTTCTCAGGATAGTGAAGGGCTTTTAAGTTCAGAGCAGGAACAAGAAGAGGCCGGCTGCTGGAGGCCAAACGGTGTGATGTTGATGAATGACACAGAGAAAGCAGAACTCCTTTTCTTCCATTTGCTCCTGTCTTCCCTGTCAAGGAGAGTGATCTCTGGACCAAACAGGCTAGAGTGAACATTGTTAAGAGAAAACTGCAGCTGAAGATGGGTGGCGAGATTATGCCAGCACACGCATCCCCTGCAAATGAGCCTCCGTCTCTGCCTCTGAATGAATTGTAGAGTGAACCTCTAGGAAAATGCTGCATGAGCTTACCCAGCTAAGCAGGGAGAACTCTGGCTGATGGGATAGGAAGAGATACAAGGGACTTTGGAACAAGCAAATGCGGAGTGGGACAGCGCCCTGGGTACCTAGTTCAACCCTTACCTGATCCACTGATGTATCTCTAACTAGATGCTTTATGGATATTTAAGAATTCATAATAAGCTCAGCTTATCCATCGTACATTTTATTTTCGTCCTTAACGCATGAAGTCCCTGGTTTAGAGATGGCTTTACAGTCCCTGAAAACATGCACTCCTTTTTCCCCTTCCCATGAATACTGTGCTAGTCTTGCATAGGAAAGTCAATAAGACACAGGTTTGGCTCTTGAGTGCCTTCCACGTGAGTTTAGTGATTTGTTTAATCAACAGACGTCAAGTGCAGACAGGGAGAGAGCAGTTTCAAAGTAGAACTGGGAGTCATAGTCCTCCTTATTAAATCTGGGAGATTCTTCCCCTATTCTCTCTTTTGCTTTCAGAATTTGTTTCGCTGTCTCTTTCTGTGTGCACAAATCTCTGTAGCTATGCACCTGGCCTGTCTCTCAGAAGAGCTTCCTTCAGGCCGCAAGAATGACCTCTTTGAAATGACTCATTAAGGAAGACAGGCTTTAAGTCTGTGTCAGAAGACAGTGCCTTCTGTCTGGACTGCAGATCAGTAAACCTACACAATGCAATACAGCTATATCCACTTAGCTGTAAGCAGAAGAACCATCTCTGTATCTTTGAAAATTGATGAACAATATGAACATTTTAAAATCAGCAAAGACTAAGGAAGCACTGTTTCTCAAACCAGCACTGCGGACACTTAATGAACTCGATACATGTGTTCTTTTTCCCCCCTCTCTTTGCCTTGCCCTTTCCCTTCTCCCCCACCCCGATTCTCTTGTATAATTCCTAGTTATGGGTCCACCAAGCTTGTCCTCAGCCGCCATCCTTAGCTTGTCTGCACACACCGCTTGTGAACCATAGAATGCAATCCTTGTTTACAGGGCTGCTTTTCTATTCTCAGTCTTGTTTGAACGTATATGTGTGTGTCTGCATGTGTTGATGTCTATATTTGAGTGGGTGTGTAGAGGTGAAGGGTAGAGAAGAAAAAAAAAACTCTGGCATCTCTTGCCCCCACTTAAAAATCCATTATGAGGACAAGGACCGTTTTTCCCACAACTGTTAGTGTTAGTCAATGGTACTTTGGGATGTGAAGATCAGCTCTATACCAACAAACACCTTTAAATTATTGAAAAGCTGATCAGGTACATTTTTTTCATAATAATCTTTTGTTGGGGGGTGGGAGAGATCTTGGTAAAAACGTAGACTGCTGGGCCCCATCCAGGACTTATATCACATATCTTATCACTAAGAGCCAGAGATTTATCTTCTAGTAAGTTCCCAAAGACACTTAGTACACTGAAATTGAATAACGTGGAGGCATTTGGTGCAGTTTTCTTTTCCTTTGAGATACCCTCCAGTCCTGGAAGACTTTGACTGTTTGGATCCTAGAAAGGGAAACCAAAAATCAATCTCTCTGTCTCTCTCTTTTGAAGTGCAGGGTATCTGATGATTCTATAAACAGGGTGACCAAGAAGTTTGAATATCAAGCTAGAACACCTTTTAGAATGAAAGAAGACACTAAAATTTGCCATAAACATCTTTAAATATTTATGAATTGGCACCTTAGTTTCAGTTGCAATGATGGATTGATGAGATAGTCATATTCCAACACTGTCTCAAGAACATTTTTCCTTTCAAATATTAACATATATCCGTGTCTATCAAGGTAAACTTGAAACTTCCTTCTATTGAAAACCTAATATTAAACAAAATCGAGATTATCGCCTCCTTTAGCTTTTTTTAAAAACACAGTTGTCTCAAGCGATCACATCACTGTATCTTCCTTAAGAATGTGATTTTCCCCTTAATATTATCTTGCTGTGCCAAATCTGAATTCTCTTCAAAGTTGTATTTTATGGCTGATACATTTGAAGCGAACCTTCGATTGACCTTCTCTGTAGACCAGAGCTTGTATGAGAATGTGCTTCGGGTACCACACTTAACTGAATTAGTGAAGTTGGGGTAAAGCATGGTATTCTCTGCTCTAATTTGTTTTCAAGGGTCCTAATATCTAAGTCTCTACTTGGAGGATTTAACGTCTAACAATATTTTACTTGCCAAATTAATTTTGTATATTCTTTTTGTGTGTGCCTAATTTGCAAGACTTAGTTTTCTTCAGCTCTGCCCCAGCCACATGATTTAAAATAAGAGCATCAAACAAATGTCTGTCTTCCCCTTAGCGGGAGTTAGAAATCACAGCAGTGGGGTTTACTCCAAGCATCCAATGGCTGTGGCACTTCCTGTGATACTGGGACAGTAAGACCCGTGGCTATTCCCTGAGAAGAGGAATATAGGCTTTGGGTACCCAGACTCAGGACTCCCAGAGGACACACTTGACGCAGATGATAAAGGAATGACAGTTCAGAGCACTGAGTGCTGTCCTGTCAGGTAATCTAGTTTAGCTGGCAGGCTGTGGACCTACCCCAGGTAATTCCTAAATGAAGCCTGTCTGTCCTTGGCCCAGAGGAATAGGATTACAGCACCTTACCTTCCTCCTTCCATCTTCCCACCTAGACTTACTCTGCAAATGAATTGAATGAATAACACGAGTCTCTCTGAGATCTGGGTCTGAATGCATTGCCGACAATGTCTTGTGAAGTATTTGAAGCCCTCAATGGCCAGTTTGTACTTCCTTTTGCTTAAAAAGAAAAAAAAAATCTGCCCACAAATTGAGATACTCCAACGATAATTACATAATTTTAACAGTGAATGAATTGAATTCTTTTCTTGGTTTCGTGATGTTAAGACAGGGAGGTTTGAAGCGAGCTACCACAAGATGGAATCCCTCACACTAAGTGTTGCATAATTAAACCAAAGCTTCAATAAAGCAGGTTCCGAAACAGGCCAGATCTCAATACAGATTCCCATCACTGCAAATAAGGAACCCTCCCTGTGCTTTGCTGCTCACAGAAATGTAACCCGAGTTAACCAATCAGATTTCCTGTGATCCATTTCTTTGTTATCATCTTATAAAAACCCACTGTTTAGCCATTGCCCCAGAGGAGTTGTCATTCCAGTTCATAAACTGCAAATAAAAACCAACTAGATCCATTACTAAATTGGTTTTCATTTACCTTTTGGCAGTAGGGATACGTTTTAGTGTCTTGCTGCTTTTCGACCTTGTTATCTAGTAATCTCAATTATCACCTTGAAATTTTTTCACCTTGAGAGCTGACTAATTCAGTCCTTGACTCATTGAAAATGTTCCTAAAACATTCCTAACTGATTTGGATAAACACGACCCAAACTCATTTTCAAAAACATTCAGTAACATTATAGGGCATTTAGATAGATTTTTAAAAATTATTTCTTCAAAGATTCAAATAAATGCAAAGTCCTATGTCAGGCAGACAGTGGAGAGTGAAGACATACTATTGCCTTGTATTTGAATTTACAAAAAAACAAGTATGTCAGTTTAACTGTGTGTAATGTTTATATATTTCTCATCAACTGCTACTGCTTGTATGCCCATGGAGTATCGTTATTTACTTGATTATGGAAATGAATTCTATTCTGTCCACACCAAATTCCAAGATCCTTTCTGGTCTACATATTTTGTCACAATTTATTTTGCAAGGTCTGTTTGTTAGATTGTCTGTGGCTGTAGAGATGGAAACATTCCTTTTTCCCAAATGGAGGGAGGGTGCCTTGTACTGACAGGCCTCTGGGAGGGCTCGGAAAGCCCTTGCTCCACCTTAGCTCAGGCTAAGCATCAAGAAGGGTGGAAGGAGGCAGTGACCTTCTTGCTTTTGCGATCTTTCCCAAATTCCTTCAGCTTAGAATAGTCAGTGTGCTAAGTTACCATTTTTTGGAGTAGTGCCCTAGATTCTATTGATTTCACTTTCTCGTGCATGAGAAACAGAAACTGCAATTATTTGGGGGAAAGTTATTTGACCGAAATGAAATGCCGTGTTTTATACTTTCTATTGTTCCTGTACAGTCGATGGAAGTAGGTGCTGTAATATGAATAGATTTGTATCTTCTGGATAGTGTGTGCTCAACGATGTCATGTCTCCTGGGGGAACATGAACAGCAATAAGCATTTTGGAATTTATAGTTTTACCAACTCTCTCATGGACAGAGTATTTGATTTTTTTTATTAACTGTTCCATTTCATCTTTTTTTTTTCAAAATTCCATTAACTCCAAAGTATTTATTTAAAATTTAAAATGTGTTATCAAACACCAACCATTTAACAGCCTTAGAGTCATACAGCCTGGCATTAATGTTATAGTCACTGTACAAGAGCCATCAGAGTCTTTCTTCATACGTCACCTGATAGGATGCTCAGGTTCTGCTTCACAGCCATTTAGATAAAAATGCCTTGTGTTTTCTATTGACTGAACTGAATAGTGACCTCCTGGATTCAGACGTCTCTCTAATTGGCCCCAAGGTCACGATACAATTGCCTGTTATGCTTAAGAGGGACAGCATCGATTTTTTTCTTCCCAGACGAAGAGTTAGCTGTCCCTGATTGTCCCCGAGAGCCAGTGCCTAAGGACATTTCACGTGTTAAGCAAGCACCCAAGAAGCTATCCCTGGAAAGCAGGTGTTAATCAGGTCGTGGTGCAGGTTGAAGTATCGAGATGCAAATGCCAAGAGGAACCATGGGACGCAAGGGAGAAAAAGGGAAAAGCCAGACTGGGTAAAGGGAGATGCGCAGTTGTGATATGGGTTGGACAAAGTCATGGCTCACCTTACGCTGGAAACAAATGTGCAGGTGTCCCCTAGGGAGCTGAAGTAACTGGGCTTTTATGCAACAGCTCACTCAGTTGCCAACTGGGGACTGTCCTAGAAGGGGCTTGTCCCTCAGTGGGGTCACTCCTTGGTGAGGTTGACCCCAAAGAAGCTGACAGCTAGAGGATGTTCACTGGACTGCTCGCGGACAGGCACCAAGTCTGCCTTTGACAGCAACTGCACATGACATCACTTGGGTCTCATGTGGTATACTTTCATAAAATTGGCCAAAGATCAACTAGTTTATCTCTGGAAATCCTCGGATTTAACCAGCATTAAAATGATTCAGTTCATTGCACATATCTTACATGTACCAGTCAAACCTGTGGTAGGAGCAAAAGCACGGGGTGATGATTGCCATGGGCTCTGGCAGCTTAGCAAGAAGATGCCGAGATGTAGATGTAAGTCTAGCAGAAGTGCTAAGGGATGCTAATCTCGGGATTTGCTCCCCTGGAAGGGGGAATGTGTTTGTAGGATTGGGCAGAAGGAAAAACTGGTCTGTCATTCCATCTCAGACAAGGTCAAGTTTGTGGTTATCTGGGAAGGCTGGTGAAGTTTATGTCTTCTATAAATTGGCCATTGGTTATATGTATCTTGGAACAAGGTGTGACCTTGAATTTGTCATTCCGAGCAATTCTGAGGAGAGGTGTGTGACATTTTGAATGAAAATGGCCCTATGGGGTCATATATTTGAATGCCTGACCTACAGTTGGTGGGACTGTTTGGGAAGGATTAGGAGGCATAGTCTTGTTAGAGAAGGTTTTTCACTAGGGTAGGCTTTGAGGTTTCAAAAGCCCATGCCATTTCCAGTTAGTGTTCTCTCTCTCTCTCTCTCTCTCTCTCTCTCTCTCTGTGTGTGTGTCTGTCTGTCTGTCTCTCTATCTGCCCCTGTCCTGTGGCTGTCTATGTTTATGTCTGTGTCTCTGTCTCTCTCTGCCTTGTGGTTGTTGTCTCAAATGTAAGCTCTCAGCTACTGCTTCAGAGCCATGGCTGCCTGCCTTCTTGCTACCATGCTACCTACCATGATGGTCATGGACTCATTCTCTGAAACCATGAGTCCCAAATTAAATGCTTTTCTTCGTGAATTGCCTTGGTCCTAGTGTGTTGTTACAGCAATAGAACAGTAAATAAGACAGACCGAGAGCTGAGACCTTCTGCCAGGCGCTCACCTGGTAACTGGGGATAGATCTGTTCTGGAATGTGCTTTGGGAGGCACAGCACTGCCTCCTGAAGTCTGCTGAATCCATTCTGACTGACTTCAATACAGCTCTTAATCCTGCTGACAATACTTTGCTCGGTGTCACCCGGGACAAATGCTGGCTTGTGGTAAAACGCTGACACAGCAGGTATAACCAAGAGGGCCCCTGAGCAAAACGGGAAAAAGCCATCCATCTACTCTGCCCTTTCAGACATTGTTTCTATGAAGAAAGAACAGTCTGGTTGCTTGAAAGCTGAGTGGCAAGATCCAGGAGTCTTTGGAGCTGGTTTGGTTGGCTTCCCTTGGATTGCACTCAAAATGCAGAGGCATTTAAGTAGATTATCTAATCCCTCTTGTCTGCATACACTGTGCTTTGTACATGCCATGATGCTTTGTGTTTTCCATAGCGCATCCTTCCCATTTAATCATGGTGCCTGTGGCCTTGATCACTCAGAACACCCTACTGTCACTTAGGGTCAGCTGGCTTCAGGTTCCAGCATGTCCTGGACATGATTATTTGGCCTCACTTTCCATTACAGTGTGAGCAGAGGATTTTTCATACCAATTGTAAAACATGAAACCTCTTGCCCACCAGGCTGACAGAGTCCCAGAAGCCCACTCTGTTCCAAGTGAGGTGCTGAGGCCAAAACGACACAGTGAGAACCCCAGGTGCCAGAGGGAGGCTGCTGCGTTTGCTTTTGTTGTGATCTCCAACCATGATTGAGAGAAGGTTAAAGTACCTTGTTTTTTTAGCTCTCAATCATTGTCAGACCTGGTACATAGCACTGCAGAATTGAAAAGGAGGAAGACACAGTGGGAAGAGCTGTAGACCAGACATCAGCAGGTCTTGGTCCCAGCCCCTCTCCACCTCTGATGTTCTGGCTCATCTACAGTCATGTCAAATTCATTCCGCAATTCCCTACTGCCAAGAAATGAAGAAAACAGACACCGAGCCAACCCTAAGGGATTTTGAAAGTTCTTTCCTTCCACACTGTGCTCACTCTGATCTCACAGTAGCACGGGTTCTCTTGCTGAATCTGTATGATGTAATCCAGGATAGCAATCCCATGCAAATATCTTTTTTTTTTTTAAAGATTGTTTATTTATTTATTATGTATACAATGTTCTCTGTGTGTATATGCCTGCAGGCCAGAAGAGGGCACCAGACCTCATTACAAATGGTTGTGAGCCACCATGTGGTTGCTGGGAATTGAACTCAGGACCTTTGGAAGAGCAGGCAATGCTCTTAACCGCTGAGCCATCTCTTCACTATGTATGTCTTCCCTGGGGAAAGACTCCATTCAGATGTGTCTGTACCAATCCTATGTGCAAGAGAATAAAGCAGTATGGTTAACCCCAATGTTACCCCTCCACACTTCATGTCATCCTATGAGATAAATGTTCAACATTTTCTTCAGTTCTTTGTTTCTTAATCACTTGTGCAAACGTCATATTTCTTTGTATATGATTGTGCTGTGCCTTATGCTGTTTCTCCAAATATATTCTGCACTTTACTAATTTTCCCCTGGGCTGCTTCCCATCTGCTCTTTCACCTTCTCATTTAGTTTTTAAATCTCAATGACTTTGTTTTAATATTTAAAAGTAAAATGATTTTGGTTTTATTTTCACTTCGCCTCTTTCTTTCATGATCCCCAGGGCTTTTGTTGTCATTTTTGTGCTAATTTTATGATCTCTTTTAAGTTGTCCTGTCAACCACTCCAGAATTTTCAGTGTTAGATCTCTTATTGTCCGCCAGCTCCTTATCAAGTGGTTTAATTTCTTGTTTAGGTCATAATATTATTTACTGTAAACTAGGGTCATTTCTCCCCATGAAACACATGTACTCTTGTGTGATGCTTTTGTATTTACTTCCTGTTTGATTTTTTAGAGCTCAATAGCCTTTAGTAGTGGTTTGGATTATTTGTTGTTCTAACTTGTTCTTTCTGCCTAAAATGACAGATTTCTTGGTCTTTGCATGACCTTCTAGAAACCCTGGTAAAGGAGTTATTGCCTTTCTGGAAAAGCTTACTAGCCATACTATGAAGACCCCTGTCCTCCCTTGTAACATCCTGTTTTATAGTCTGTACAATACACATGAATGGGATTGATTCATGTTTATACTTGTCTATTTAAGGAGTCAGGACTGGCGCTTCCAGACATGGATAAAAGGAAATGACCAAGGGTGAATCCTGCATCTGATGACTCAGCAAGTGAGCAGGCACTTTTCAAAGAAATAAATGAAGGATGAGAATTGGGATTTCTGTTTTTAAGATGCTTACGTTGAGATATCTGTGGTGCCAAGATTGATACAAGCAAGTTAAGGCGCAGAGGTAAATGTATTTACCAAACCAAAATATAGCACGGGGAGGACATAGGTATAGTAAACAAAGTTTTTGTACATAAATATTATTAAGTGGAGTGTGTCATTTACATAGAGATCATATCTGGATATGTAAGTAGTAAGCATCCCACTATCTTGTTAAGAAGAAAATTTACAGCATCTGTTATCTTTCTGAAACTGGCCATTTGTGGTAAGGTACCATGTGTCATCAGGACGTCACAAGCAGCCCGAGTCAGGTGTCACCAAACAGTCAGTGTCTCTTTGTTGAAGTGTAGGAGTTCCCGCGTTCCCTTTGGTCTTGTCTTTCTACTGCCTGAAAAGATCAACAAGGTGAAATCACTGAAAACGGAAGGAGTGTCTTCAGAGCTAAGTAGGGATAACAACGGGCCCTGCCTGGCACTGCTACTCTGCCATGGGTTGTAGGACCACAGGGTATAAAGGGCTTGAATGCCATATGGAAGAGAACACAGATTGGCTACCCTAAGAAGTAAAAGCCTAGACTGTGACATCACTTGGAAGCCGATAGATCCTCAGTGATAGGAGACAGATACTGATGGCAGTGGTTACTATCTCCGTGACAATGCCATCTGGAACTTAATGGCCTATAATCTGGAAGATACCAAATGTCCCATAAAATTAAGCAAATAATGGCTGAGGAGAGGAGAATTATACTGGTGAACAGGCTGCGGAGAAGTTGTAACTGGAAGTACCAGTCCCTGGCTCTACCGGAGGAGTGGTCTCTCTCACGCTCTCTGTATTAAATCAGATATCTGCTTTGCTCATCTTCCAGCTGATCTCAGACTGCCCCCAATCAACCGGCATAAATGAAGCGTTCTCTCAGGCCCAGGCAGGCACCGCTTTTGGCTGCAGTATAATCATGTCATGGGCATAGCATGTGGGAAGCGAGAGATTCAGCCTGGCCTGAAGAAACACCCATTAGGAGTTGAGGACAGGCAAAACCAGAAATCTTTTACAAGAATTGAGATGTGTTCTTTGGGGACATCATGAGGGTTTAATACATGGTGATAAGGGAGGCAACAGTAGGGGTAGCAAGGAGTAGACCTTTCAAAAGCAAAAATAATCATTAAAATTGGCATCACGAGGTCATTTCAGGAAGCCAGGTGAGAAGCACACCAATAGCAATTGTGAAGTTGAGAAGAAAGCTTACCCCTAGCATTGGGTCTCACTTTGACGCTGATTTAAGTGAGTAAAGATGGAGGTAACTCTAGGGAAGGGATGGCTTTTGTCCAGGAATAGTCTAAGAAGTCTTCCTGAAGGAACAGGTCTGGCATGAATTCTCTAAACTGGGTTGGATCTTGCAGAGTACTGAGGGAATTAAAAAAAAAAAAAGAGAGGGCTTGTAACTTCACACCGTGGGACTCAGAAAGACTAGAAGAACAACCTGTGTTACTCATTAGCATCGAGAAGTGTTGGAGGGCAGAGCTCTGTAAGAGGCTCAGAGGCTCATGCTGTTTGAAGTACTGGGCCTGGAACAATCCTAACACTGGACACATGAGCCCATGGTGATAGGTAGGCTTCATAGCCTGGCTGTAGTTGACATGAGCCCATGGTAATAGGCTTCATAGCCTGGCTGTAGTTGGAGATGTCAATTGCTTGGTCTGATCTTACTAGCTTGAAGCAGTCTTTTGTCCTGTGGGGAAGTTCCCCGAGTTAATGAGGGACACCTCTAAGATGATGAGGTCAGGCTTGGGGCTGTACTGCCTGGAGGAAGCGCCCACCTCAATGGATTTCAAAGGTACTGAAGTCAGCTGCAGACTTGAGAGTCATGCACAATCTTAAGGTGCCTTTGGAGGGGAGTGGGCCAAGGCTGTTGGGTTTTAATTGTCAACTGAGTGATATCCTAAGGGTTAGATTCTCTCCCAACCTTTCCAGAAGATTGAAGATGCCAAGTAATGTGCAGAGAATGTTTGATTTTGAGAGCTCCACTCATTTCCAGGGTGGTACTAGAAGTAAAAACGTGGGCCATTATTAGACTGTAAAGACCTGGAGAGCTTGGAACGAGGAATAACATGTTCCATGAGGGCAGTGATTCCTTCTAGATGCCGTGTGCCAGAGGGAATTCTTTTTTTTTTTATTGAAAAAAAAATTTTTTTTCTTGATGAATTTTCTCTTTATTGATATGTTATTTTTTTTTTTTTTGGTTTTTTTGAGACAGGGTTTCTCTGTAGCTTTGGAGCCTGTCCTGGAACTAGCTCTTGTAGACCAGGCTGGCCTCGAACTCCCAGAGATCCGCCTGCTTCTGCCTCCCGAGTGCTGGGATTAAAGGCGTGCGCCACCACCGCCCGGCTATTTCTTTTTTTTTATTGAAAAAAAATTTTCCGCTTCCTCCCCGCCTCCCATTTCCCTCCCCCTCCTCCCGCCCCTCTCCCCCTCCCCCCACTCCTCTTCTCCTTCCTCTCCAGTCCCAAGAGCAGTCAGGGTTCCCTGCCCTGTGGAAAGTCCAAGGTCCTCCCCACTCCATCCAGGTCTAGGAAGGTGAACATCCAAACTGTCTAGGCTCCCACAAAGCCAGAACATGAAGTAGGATCAAAACCCCGTGCCATTGTCCTTGGCCTCTCGTCAGCTCTCATTGTCCGCCATGTTCAGAGAGTCCGGTTTTATCCCATGCTTTTTCAGTCACAGTCCAGCTGGCCTTGGTGAGCTCCCAATAGATCGGCCCCACTGTCTCAGTGGGTGGGTGCACCCCTCGTGGTCCTGACTTCCTTGTTCATGTTCTCCCTCCTTCTGCTCCTCATTAGGACCTTGGGAGCTCAGTCCGGTGCTCCAGTGTGGGTCTCTGTCTCTATCTCCATCCATCGCTAGATGACCCATATCTATCACCATGCACAAAACTCAAGTCCAAATGGATCAAAGACCTCAATATCAATCTGAACACACTGAACCTGATAGAAGAGAAAATGGGAAGTACCCTACAACATATGGGCACAGGAGATCGCTTCCTATGTATAACCCCAGCAGCACAGACATTAAGGGCAACATTGAATAAATGGAACCTCCTGAAACTGAGAAGCTTCTGTAAAGCAAAGGACACTGTCATTAAGACAAAAAGGCAGCCTACTGACTGGGAGAAGATCTTCACCAACCCCGCAACAGACAAAGGTCTGATCTCCAAAATATATAAAGAACTCAAGAAACTAGACGTTAAAATGATAATTAACCCAATTAAAAAATGGGGCACTGAACTGAACAGAGAATTCTCAACAGAAGAAGTTCAAATGGCCAAAAGATACTTAAGGTTATGCTCAGCCTCCTTAGCGATCAGAGAAATGCAAATCAAAACAACTTTGAGATATCATCTTACACCTGTCAGAATGGCTAAAATCAAAAACACCAAGGATAGCCTTTGCTGGAGAGGTTGTGGAGAAAGGGGTACCCTCATCCATTGCTGGTGGGACTGCAAACTTGTGCAACCACTTTGGAAATCAGTGTGGCGGTTTCTCAGAAAAATTGGGATCAACCTACCCCTGGACCCAGCAATACCACTCTTGGGAATATACCCAAGAGATGCCCTATCATATGACAAAAGCATTTGTTCAACTATGTTCATTGAAAAAAAATTTTCCGCCTCCTCCCGGCCTCCCATTTCCCTCCCCCTCTTCCCGCCCCTCTCACCCTCCCCCCACTCCTCTTCTCCTCCCTTTCCAGTTCGAAGAGCAGTCAGAGTTCCCTGCCCTGTGGAAAGTCCAAGGTCCTCCCAACTCCATCCAGGTCTAGGAAGGTGAACATCCAAACTGTTTAGGCTCCCAATGCGTCTACAGAAGGTGTTCCACCAGAACATACAGATACCTGAGGCCACTGACCTACATGGCTTGCAGTCATGTAGAATTTATTTACCAATCTTCCCTAGCATAGTTCCTCTCGATTGGGCAGGCTATAGACAAGGGAAGGAAAGGGACTTGAGGGCTTCTTCAGGATTAGCCTGATAAATCATAGCTTGATGTTTAGAAAGAGGTTGCAATCTCTGGGACATTTCTGTGTCCATGAACAATGACTCACATAGAATTTGAAAGGTTCTGGCCGCCAATGTCTGTGATTAAAATTGTCAAGGATCTTTCATTGAGAGAATCCAAGGGTCCGCAGCTTATTCTCTTGGATTTATAGCCATCTCTCTTTGGGAGTGTCTTAGTTAGGGTTCCTATTACTGTGATGAGCCACCAAGGCTGAAGCAACTTGAAGAGGAAAGGGTTTATTTGGCTTTCACCTCCATATCACTGTTCATCATTGAAGGAATCAGGAAAGGAACTCAACCAGGACAGGACCACAGAGGGGTGCGGCTTACTGACTTGCTCTTCCTGGCTTACTTAGCCTTCTTTCTTATAGAACCCAGGACCACCAGCCCAGGGATGATACCACTCACAATGGGCTGTGCCCTCCCCACATCGATTATTGCTTAAGAAAATGCCCGATAGCCAAACTTGTGAAGGCGTTTTCTCAACTGAGCTTTCAGATAACTCTCGCTTGTGTCAAGTTGACATACAATTACCAGCACTGGGGAAGAAGGGATAGTGGTATAAAGCCCCAATATAAAGCCTTTTGGGTTTCCCTAGCTGTATATCATGATATGGGAGAGTGGGATTAGAAACTAAGGAAGCCTAGTTACCTATGAATATGCTCAGTTGTTTTCTAGAAGGTTGTCATATTGATTGGACCTTCTCTTCTGTAGTGTCCACCTAGATTGGAAGTCAAATGAAGTGCACAAGTCTCAGGGGCAAGTCCAATTGAGACATTATGTTCAGAGAAGAGAATTCTTTCTGTCTAGATGGCTACATGGCCTGGTTACATAGAAAATATAGCATGAAGGTAGGGGGGAATTTAAGCTTTCATGCCTGCTTTCAAATGGAGAGTCCTAGTGAGGGCGATTAGTTCTGTATTTGGGATGCTATGGAATTATTTAGAAGGTATTAAGATTCTATGGTCTGTTAGAAGCTCACTACTGCATCTACGCCCTGCCACCATAAAACTGCTAGCACCCTTGAATCAGGCAGCCTCTGACCGCCGTGATCTAGCGCTGAGGTCATCACACCAGAATACCGCAGAGAGGTCTCAGGGTGAGAGTCTGGTGCTAAGGCAGCAAGATTTCATTGGAGAAGATTTTGTAGTAAGCTCTGGAGTTTATATGAGGAGAGCCTGACCCCGTTGGATAGTCAAGCACCATAATCATGAGAGTGGAGAGAGGCAAGGGGAAGTTTCTCCATGCAGGCCACTGACATGTTGCGGCAATAATGATGATGAAAAGCCAAAAGCATGTCTGCAGAAGTATTTCATAAAACAGACATTAAGCATTTAATAAAGAAAATAGTGCTGCAGAGGGGAGAGAGACACAGTGAGCAAGTGAATTAATTCTAAGAGGAGGGAATCGGAGTTCTTTGTACAACAGCTAAAGGAAGCAACTCGGTGGGTATCATTGATGTAGGGTCACGTATAGGCACATGAGCAAGCATCTCACGATCCTGTTGAGCAGCACAATTTACAGCATCTGTTTTCTTCCTTGACTTGGGCTGTTTAGGATAAAGGGGAATGGGTCACTGAGAGCAGAGAGCTAGGCTACAAGTCATCAGGGTCTGTTTGTTAAAATGTGGAGTTTTTTTGTTTTTTTTGTTTTTTGTTTTTTTTAACATTTTGGCTTAACAATTGCTATTCTTCATCCCAAATGGATTAAAAAAAAACCTGTGAAGTTGGACATAAAAGTCTAGAACTCATAGCACAGTCAGTGTTGGAGTTAACACTTGATTGCCATTACGCACAGGTACTATGTAAAGTCATATCACTAGGGGGTGGAAACTTGGAGATGAAGAAATGTCATCGGCAAAAAGATGGTGATGCATCTCAAGAAACAATCCCCAATGTGGACCAGGCAGACCTACAAGGCAGTGCCCCTCCATGAAGTCTCCCACCGCCAGCAGCATCAAGAGCATATTTCCTCCCGTTATTTTACTCCTCCAGTCAGAGTTTAAGGTATAGAAATGCAGCGGTAGTGGCTATGGATCAGCTCCCTCACTAACTGAGCTGTCTCTCCACACAAACATACAGAATGCTCACGGAAATATTCCTTCCTCCCTCCCTTCCCACACAGGTAGTCGGAGTGGCTTCTGTCACAGGTGACCAGCGACTATTGCCCAGTACAGTAGTTATGTCCAAACTTCTGAGAAGGTCAGTTTTCTTAACAAGACTAGAACAGACAATTTCTTCCCTCTTTGTTTGGAGGAGAGAACTGGGCGACTTATTTACAGCTCGGAGGAGTGGGCCGTTTCTAAATTTCATCAGATGATTTAATCCAAGGTGGAAATTGGGCTCTGATGTTTTGAGACATGTGATAAGGTTGAAAGATGGTCACCTATGGTCCTGGTAATGGAACGAACAGGCTCCCTGTCTACCGCAGCTCCCCGGAGCCACACATCACCCCCCTGTCTTTAAATCTAACTCACTTACTGCTCTCACTGTCTTCCAGACTTATTCAGGCCATAAAAGGTTTGCCTAGCAATGCAGATTGTTTATGTAGGCTGTGAGGCTGCAGCTACGCAATCCATCTATGCCCTCGCCTTACGATTTCAGCCAGAACAAAATTAAAGTCTCATAATCACCCATGTTCCAGAAGCAATGAGGGAATATTTTAAAATTTACGTTTTCATCCATCTTTCGCCAGGAACAAGGCTAAAGTCCCAAGTGAGGTGGGTTTCTGTAATTCATGTGGCACCCCGCCCTGAAATGGCTGTCGTCTTTGTCATTCTGATTTGCTGAGCGGGCACTTAGAAATTAAACGATAAAGAGTTTATTTTAGTTCATTTTAGGAGATGACAGTTTCATTTCTAGAAGACCAGCAACCTGTAGTCACAGACTTGGAATTAGTGTAGTCCTCTTCACAGGTACCCAGGAACGAAACGAAATGTCACTCAGTGCAGTAGACAGACCTCACTGCTGACATAGCCCCAAACTTTCCGCCAAAAGAATATTGTATTAAAATTAAACGAGGACTCCAACCCTGCCCTATGGTTGTTCAAGCATCTTTAATGAGCTTTATAATGGAGCACAGCCTGACACTTCTCCACTGGATACTTACTACCCAGAGGACAGTTGTTCAAGGAATAGTATACTATCCTCGTCTTCCCTCATTTGTGACTATGTGTTCAATCAATTCAATTGCAGCTTATACATTTCTGGAATCTCTTAAATCTAGCCTTCTTCTTTACTTACAGGTACTGTACACAGTATCTGAAAATGCCCTCCTCCCTGGCCGGGCCGCTCTTTCCCGGCTCATCATCTAGCTGCTCATTCAGCCAGCATTTATCAAGGTGTCTCGTTCTCTGTCTCTTCTCAGGGTGACAACTCTAAGGAAGATAATAAAAGTCTCTAGGTGGTTATGGAATCTACGGTTTAGTCCGCTAGGCTGATAGAAAAAGCACAGTGACTGTGGTTTCCATTCTGTTTCGTTTTCTAGTTGTCGGGCTCTTCTCTAGGAGAGCTTACGTCCTATAACATCATCCTTACAACAGGATGTGCCTAATCATCGCAAAATATGGGGGACGATCTGCGAGTCAGGTTCCCACTGTTCCCCCCACCGTATGAAGAAGGAAAGAGACAGAGGGAAAGGCTAAGTAACCAGCGCAGGGTCTTATTATGGTCAGGAAGTAAACTAACACCATGAAGGTGCAGCTGTACTACCTGGAGTTCAGATATCGCGAGAACATGGGGTAGAGCGTTTTCACTGTTGTCTCAGCCTTACTGATGCTGCTCTAACAAAAGCCCGTAGACTAGGTGAATTTAGTGACCATCGCTTGTTGTCTGACAGCCCTGGAGTCTGGATGTCTGAGATCAAAGTCCAGTGCGGTTGAGTTTCTGGTAAGGTTTCCCTCACAGACACACAGCTTATAGGCAGGCAGTTTTCCTGCTCTCACCCCGCTCCGGGCTAGAGAATAACTCCATGATGTATTCTAATAAATATACTAATCCACCCTTTTACAAGAGTTCCAGGCCGTGACTTTACCTAATTTTGATGATTCCAAATCCTATCACTTAGGGTTTGGAACTTCAATGTGTGAATTTGATGGACATAATTCAGTCGATAGCGTCTGGCTTTGTAAGTTTTCTGGACTGTAGACCCTACTCTAGATAATAAATGTTATCTAAGAACTGTGAATAGACTATCTCCGAAAGAGAACGCTCAGCTACATTCCAACATTACCCTAACTCCCATATTGTATAACTGTTAGCTATCTAGGGTCCTTGATCTTTGAGAAAACCTGTGTTGTTAAAAAACTTTAGCAAATACAGTGGTTGTTGGGTACCATGGAAGTCCATGGATGCTCAAGATCCTTATGTAAGACAAGGCACTACTTGCATATACCCTATGCACATTTTCTCATGTATGTTACATCATCTTTAGATGACATTGTATCACTCTGGCAACAATGACAGAAAAGCCTACGTCTTCAATATAGACACTACTTTTCATTCTTTTCTAATCTGCAATTAGTTGAATCTGCACATGAGGGTTCGCAGACGTGGGAAGCCAAATATAGATGAATTACTCATAATCCTATTGTGTGTGTATGTGAGTGTTGAGGGTGTGCTTGAGCACACAAATACGTGAAAGAGCACAATCACTTTTCCTGACACTTCCAGATGCCTAGTGTTTTGTAGCCGGCCTTTTTCGTAAAGCAGATGCATGTGGCCTTATTTGATCACTGTGGATGGAGTATTATTTACATTCCCATTATATGTGTGGAGGAATGGAAGGTAAGGTTCTTTTTCAGAGGCTGCACTTGGTGTCTATTGATGCTGAGGCAAGGCAGGTGCCATAGACCTCGAACTCCCTGGTCAGTGCTTGTCCTCTGCCCCATGGCTGCCTGATGCTGGTGCATCTTCCGCTGGACATATGGCCTTGGAAAGAGATGTTCGCTGTCTGCACTGGGCTCCGCTGACATTCCATTTTGTTTCCTTGCTGTCCGCACTCACACACCACAGTGATGCTTGCTTCAGTGCATCCTGAAGTATTGATTTCCAGTCAGCCTCCCCCCACCCCGTCCCAAAGTCCCTGCCACACACCCAATCCTATTTGCCTCACTTTAGCTCACTGCGTGCTGGTTCTGAAAGCCCTCACAACTCTTACATACAGGTGTCAGAAATTTACTGCGACTACCAAGACATCAGGACTAAGAAACCAACTAGGTTTCAGAAGTATGAGCATATTTTATGATTTTTAAAAGTTAAGAGCAGTATCTGGGTGTGGTGACATATGCCTCTAATCCCAGCACTTTGGAATTAGCTCTTGTAGATCAGGCTAGCCTCAGGTTCAGAGATTCACCTGCCTCTGCCTCCCGAGTGCTGAGATTAAAGGCGAGCACCACCACCGCCCAGCTCCACTTCCATATTTGTAATGTAGTATAGGACCTTCAAATAATTCTTCAAGCTCATAATGTCAAAGACAAATACATATGTCTACATATAACCTAAAAATCTTGATGCATATTTGTAAAACCAGGGATTTATTTTTTAAAAGGAGATCATATAATCTTCTTGTTCTTCATTTTAGTTTTTGACTCAACAAGAAATTGTGCCTTTGAGACTGGATATGTGAGCAGTACCATGAGCACCTGCTTCTCTGGAGGCAGATCTCTGCTGGTTCAAGCCAGGGCAGGGTCTTCTCTATTAGAAGTTCCATCTCCGTGGGTTTGAGGCCAGCTTGGTGTATATTGGAAGTTTCAGGCTAGCCAGGGTTACAGAGTGAGACCCTACTAAAAGTTCTCTAAATCAGTCGGTAGAGTTTCAATTCATTCTATAGTTTTTTATTCAAAAAGAGTAATTTAAAACATAAACAAAGATGGTGACAATATGTACAGGTTCCTTATTGCCTGGTACCCTGTTTCAATATTTATTGACATTTTGCTAATATTGTTTTATCTCAAGCTGGCTTTGTATTTATTTTTGCTAGACTTCTTAAAAGCAAACCCAGACTTTATGTTGTTTTAACCAGCACATCATTCTTTAGTATACATCACTAACAAGTAGATGATAGTGGTAAGAACAAAATTATAGCATTATATCAATATCACTTACAGCCTAATTTATAATAATTCTTTAAACTATCCAATTTCCAGGATATATCCTAATCTCCCCGATTTTCTCTAAACTTCCTGGCTTGTGTGAGTGGGGTCCCAGTGCAAAACACTCCATCTGGCTCATACATATGATTCTCTGACACTCAAGAATTTTTCCCTTCCTTTTCCTTTCTGAAACTTTCTTGTTGATGACCCAATTTAGTTTCCTTCTACAATCTCCTGTCTTTCACATTTAGCCAGCTGCATCCTCGTGGTACAGTTGAACACATTCTTTTGCTCTGTGCTTCCTTGAATTCTCTGTTGACTATAGAGGATGGGCTAGAGTTGGTTTTCTCACAGCGTGAACACTTAGGAGCTACTGCTAGGGACTTCCTGCCGTTTCATCATAATGGATGCACGGGCGCTTTGACCACAGCTTCTCCTCCTCCTCCTTCTCCTCCTCCTTCTCTTTGACAACTTCTAGTGGTGATCAATATGGTCTTTGTATTTCTGTTTATTTATTGCATGTGTTTTAAAGTATTATGTTTGACGCTCACACAGTCTCATTTCTTGGCAGGCAGGGACCCCTCAGATACTCTTATGCAACAGGACTCTGGTAGGTTGCTGTGGTTTCCAAACTTCCTGTACTATAAGGTAGCCTAGGTTGACCCAGTGTATTTCTACATTGGATTTAGATTGTGTCATCTCTGTATGATGGATTGGTCTCCTTTAGTGGGAAGTGACATATATATATATATATATATATATATATATATATATATATATATTCTCTTTGCTTATAGTTTTACAGATCCTATTCACTCCGGAGCCACACCAGAGACAGGATAACATTGTCCACAAAGCTCTCCATGGCCCTTCCTTATCAGCAGAAAGGATAAGACAGAAAACTGAGAAGCGCAGAGCTGTAATGTGTAGTAGAAATTCTGACAGCCCAGTGTTGTCAAGGACTAGCGCACAGTGTTGCTTCTCCAGGAGGATAGAGTTTCTCCTTTGCTCCATGGAGAGCTTCCTTAGAAGCCAGGAGATGATATCCGCTCTGCATTGGAGAAAAGTTTTCTTTCCACTCTCTCGGGGACTTGAGCGGAGGCCCATTTTCTCTTTGCCTTTTCTAGCTCTGCGTCTGGCAGAGGAAGCTGGCTGGCCCTCCAAGTCATCTAGCAGCTTGGACCTCTCGTGTGCTCCGTAGAGCTCTGGATAGAGGCGCAGCTGTGTGCCATATTGGCAGTACATTTTATTCTCACAGAGGGCATTCTAGCCTTCTTGATTCTATATTTTATTTCTTTGCCAACCACTGGCCAGTGTGAAATGGAGGAAACAAAATTTATAGAGAGCTTTCAGCTCTATAACCAGCAATAACCATTCCTGGCTGGTGACAAAGTTCCCCAGATGCACCCTGCTATATAACCCTGATATCCCAGCTCATTGTAAATCCCCCACACTATACCAGCTCTGCCAACTGTCCCTCTTTTAGTATCTACATAAAAGAGAAAGCTCCTGGTAACGCTCTTACAGCTTCTAATAAGGCTTATGGACTTTGCAGAAAAGAAACTTTTGTTGGAATATTATATATGTTACAGAAAAGTACATGTAAGTACGCAGCTTGCGGAGTTCTGCAAACCGAACACATTTATTTAATTTGCACTTGAATCAATAAATAGTATGTTATAAGCACCCTGGGAGCCTCTTTGTGTTCCTTTCAGTAAGCATCAGCCCTTTTGCTCCGAATGCTAACTGTTTCCTGATCACTAAATGCACAGATTAATTTTGTCTGGTTTTTATAACTGGACATACACTGTGCACTCTTGCATCTTTAAGTGTTTGTGATATTTATAGCCATATGTATAACTATAGATTTTAATAGTTGTATGGTATTCTATCATATGTCTCTGCCACATTGCATTTACCATTTTTTAAAAAAATAAATATCAAGTGGTTTCCAATTTAGGCTATTACAATTTTGGCAGCTATCACTGTTCTAGTACACACCTTTGCTGAACATACACTTTTTTTCCTTCTTGAGTATACCCATGAGGGAGAGAATTATGGTGTCAGAGTGTGCATGGTGTTTTGCTTTGTTAGATAACTGCAGATAGTTTTCCAGAGTGGTTTTACACCTCCACCAGGTGTGTGTGAGATGGGGATAAGAAGCACTGTTGCCTTGAGTCTTAAGCTTTCCCATTTTCTCTTTTATCACGTGACTTTGAGTTGCAACGGGCTTCTGTAACCTTAAGACTACCTGATGTCAGCCTTTGAGTTCTATTTGAAGTGTAGTAAGTTGTTGGGGCTGGGTAGACTGATCTGAACAGCATCCAGGCTTTTTTTTCATCCATGGTAGGAAGATAGGAAAGAGATGGAGTGGATGCAGTCAGTTTTGTGCGCCATCAGAAAGGAAAAGCCAACGATGCAGGGACCGGGGAGGGTGGTTATTGTAACTGCATTCCAGTGATGCAGGGGCCGTGGAGGGTGGTTGTTGTAGCTGCATTCCAGCGATGCAGGGGCCGTGGAGGGTGGTTGTTGTAGCTGCATTCCAGCGATGCAGGGGCCGTGGAGGGTGGTTGTTGTAGCTGCATTCCAGCGATGCAGGGGCCGTGGAGGGTGGTTGTTGTAGCTGCATTCCAGCGATGCAGGGGCCGTGGAGGGTGGTTGTTGTAGCTGCATTCCAGCGATGCAGGGGCCGTGGAGGGTGGTTGTTGTAGCTGCATTCCAGCGATGCAGGGGCCGTGGAGGGTGGTTGTTGTAGCTGCATTCCAGCGATGCAGGGGCCGTGGAGGGTGGTTGTTGTAGCTGCATTCCAGCGATGCAGGGGCCGCGGAGGGTGGTTGTTGTAGCTGCAGTGCGAGTAGAAGAGTGTGGCTATTATTGCATAAATGCTGTGGCAAACTATAAAGATGGTAGCAGAGAAATATCATTTGTATTCCCACTATGGTAATAAAGTAACAATGCATCCATAAGCATACCTAAATTTTATATGACTGAGGAGTTCCTAGTCTAGACAAATTTCACATTGTGCTGGTTTTGGGTTAAATGTTTTATCTGACACACTCTTGCATTTTATTTAAAAACTCCCTTCTTATATGTATTATTTATGAACCTACATATAATTTAGATTGCTTCAAATGTTTTGCTATTATTCACAGATCTGTAGAAAATAAATAAATTCACCAGTTTGTTTTTGCTTTCTTTTTATAAAAAAAGATTAACTCAGGAGGCAAAATTTCTAAGAATATGATTTCTGAGTAGGAAATTATTATTTTGCCTCATGATTTATACTACATCGTTCTTTACAAAAGGTTTTGTACAATTTATTCCAGAGAAAGCCCCTCAACCTTCTCAGAAACAGGAAGTGCAAGTGTTGACTTCCAGCAAAAAAAAAAAAGAAAAGAAAAAAAGCTTTGTCAGATTTGTTAGGTTCACAGTCAAAATACGTAACAGACCATAGGAGTAAATCCCCACCACTTGCAGGATTTACTGGGATCATTAAGTTTTACTTATAACAGCCAATTATTAAAGAAACCTGAATTTGCATTGGCTAGAATATGCATAAATTGTAGCATATCTATATAGTGGAATTTATGGAGCAATTAAGAGGAATTCTTGGAACTTATATGAGGACTGACTGGGTCATGGAATAATCGTGCTGAGTGAAGGATTTCAGATGAAACGTAACACTCTGTGATTCCATGGTATATAACTATAAATTGCAGTAAAATGTGGTAAGAGAAAGCAGGACAGTTGCCTTGGGGATATGGGATGGCAACAGAGGAAGGTGGAAATGAAAGATGGCAAAGGAACACATGGGTACCTTTGGGCTTTCTGAATGTGCTTATTGTCTTGAGCACGGTGAAGATTTAGTGGGGACACACGCAAATCACAGCTTACCACATTATACGCTGTAAATAGGCAAGGTATATGCGCTATCAATTATACCTCAGCCACGGTGTTTTAAAACAAACTGTTTTGTTCAGTATTTCCAACAGTGAGGATACAAAAAGAGAATTAACATTAATTATTCAGTATAGAGTGCAGTGGATTCAAGAAAGACACTTACGCCTACCATACCATATTATTACAATGACAGCAATTTGTACCCTTATTTTTCGTATCCAAAAGAAAGATATGTTCAAATCTTACCATAGGAATCAATGTCCTTATTTGGAAATGAAGACCTTGCAGACTACTGAATGGTGTGTGTGTGTGTGTGTGTGTGTGTGTGTGTTAGAAGAAGAGATGAAGGGGAAACCTGTGTAATGGAAGCAGCAGTTGGAGTGATATGGCTGGGAACCATTGGAAAAAACAATGGAGGATTCTTCCCCAGAGCCTTCAATGTTGTGACACTGCAGAATTTAGACTTCAAAGTCCTTTAGATATGGGACAGATTAAATTTCCGTCGTCAGCCGCCGAATAAGTATTATGGTAGCCGCTGGAAACCGGTGCATATAGCATATTCCTTTGCTGACTAGTTTAGCCTAAATAAAGGTGATAATACCAAATGGGAAATATAAGGTTATACTGACATCTACTAGATCGTTCTATGAAACTGCGTTCTCTCCTTGTTTTGATATCTGCTCTTCCGGAGTCTAATGCCATCCATACCTTTATATTAAGATACTAGTGCAGTGATTTTGAAATTATTATCTGTAGACCTTTGCGAGTTTCTGGGATCCTCCGGGGGGCTCCTGAGGCCAAATGCATTCTCTTTTCATTTTATCACTGCCCTGACATTTGCAGTGACAACATAAAGCCAAGACACACCAGGCTGCTGACACCTTAGCACAAACCAGCAAACCCAGGCACCACTGCAAAGGTCGCTGGTAACCCGCTTAGTCCTGATCTTTATGCAGCGGCAGAAAGCCAAGACAAGAGGAATGTCCCTTAAGAGTAACCTTGATGTGCCAGCAAAATGCTTAATCTGTTTAAATGTTGCTGCTCGAATGTGCATCTTTTCAAGTGTTCTGTGTGGTGGTGTGTGGCGTACAGGCAATGCATTTCCATCATTAACGAAAGCCCAATGATGGCGTTTCTGTCATTCCCACAGTTAGTCTGGACAGACAAACTCGAGTTAATGGAATATTATTCAGAAACTGGGTCTTAGGGAGATGTGCAACTTTGTATTTCAGAGCTTGATCCCTGAGGTTCCGTGTGTGTGCATGCACGCGAGTGTGCATGTGCGTGTGCGTTCCGTGTGTGTGCATGCACGCGCGTGTGCATGTGTGTGCGTGTGTGTGTGTGTGTGTGTGTGTGTGTGTTCATGTGGCACTGAGAGGACAGCTTCAACAACTTCAAGGGTCCTCCCTCAGGAACACCCACCTTGTTTGTGGAGATGGAATCCCTCATTGGCTGGGAGCTCACTGATTTCACTAGGGCGGATGGCCAATGAGCGCTAAGATCTACTTGTCTCCGCTTCCCAGCGCTGGATTTACAAGCACCAGTTGTTACCCCACAGCTTTTCACATGGGCGGTGGAGCATCCAACTCATGTCTTCATGCTTATGCAGCAAGTGTATTACCAATTGAGCCAGTGCCCCACCCTCAGAGTCTGTTTTTCTCAGTGAAAATGGTGTTTTCTCTAAGAGCTTATGCATAGGCGGGGTTCAGGGAGTCATAAGACTTTGCTTAAGGGCACGGGCTGAGCATGAAGTACTGCAATCTTGTTTGAAAACCCAGGCCACCCTGATTTCCTGCCCCTACCCTTCTGGTTCACTGCGCAGGACAGGTGGCCTTCCCCATTTCACGCATCCCCTCGCCACGAGAAAGAGGAAATGCCGCAAAAGGAAGAAACGCCAGGTGGAAAAATCGACAAGTCAGACATTACACAGCCACTTAATCTTTATCTTGCCATTTTCACAATCTGAGCAACCAAGTGGAATCCATAAAGAAGACACTAAAACGTGGCCTAATAAAATCCATCTGACCAGGGATACAGGTGTCCATGTTTTCGTCTTTGGCTTAGGTTTGCTTCACGTTAATGGCAGCTATTTTCCGGGCCCAGTACTCCCCTTGACAAAAGCTGGGCTGAGTTGCCAAGTGAGATGCTGTGGGAAGCTTCTGTGATTGAGGAATTCAGACTCTATCCAACAGAAAGCCTGGAGGGCTGAAAGAAACACTGAGGGAGAAACATCTCAACATCACCTCTAGATGAATGCCCGGAATAAATATTAACTTTTATTTCTGCAAATGTTCCTACTGTTTTATAAACTTCATTTCCCCCCATTTGTGAGTCTGCAATGTATTCAAGCTACATTCTGGGCTTCTGCTCATGATGATGGTCTCAGCGTGGGCTGGGTCAGTGTTTGTAGCTCAGCTGCCTGGTGCCAGAGTGAAGAGCTCCTCTGATTTGATTCCACCCTAGGCACTGAAGGATTTTCAAGATTTTCCTCTTAATATTTGACTTTGCTTGATAATCCTAGAGCATGCTGGGAAATCTCAGCAAGAAGAAAAATTTAGGAACCACAGGGAAGCCTGCTCGGAAAGCTGTGGCTAAGTATGAAGGCTTACGAGCATGACTACTAATGACTCTTGAATGTGCCATTTCTCGCAAGGTTTTCCTTCAGCAGAAAGTGTGTAGGCTTGGCAGGGCAGAGGGCTTTTAGAAAAACTCAGCCATCCCCGGCAACACAAACAAATGCCTGATTGAGCCATTTCCCATGAGAAAAAGCATTAGTCAAAAAGGTGCGTGGAACCATATGGCTCAGCTTGCAATTCTGAGTTTCAAAAGCAAGAGTTGGCAAAGGGCGGTATGTGATTTCTGCCTCACAACTTTTATCTTTGTCTTTCTCAGTTGTCGAGGGCTGACCTTGGCTTAGAATATGCAGAACTGAAGGCTCTTTGCTGCTTTCCAGGGTTGGAGAAAGTGCCCAATTCTGACACAGACTTTACAGCCAAAGAGGTGACTCAACCTCAAAGCTGGAAGGTCTGCTTTGTGCAAAGCAGCAGCACCCGTGCTTTCCTTTCCAGCTTTATTCTTTTGCTTTTGTTTGACCTCGCTGACTTTTTGCCTTTGAGATGTTTAGGCTGTATTTGCATTATGTCTAGGTGGCCCAGAGGGGCAGCTAAGGATTCAGGCTCTATTTGCAATGAACCATGGGAAAAGAGCTCAGTTTTCTGGTTGGATCAGGATGCTGAGTGGTTTTGCTGAGAATGCAGTTGTGTGAGACCAGGGATGAGCCTGATCTAGAAGGAATCCATCTAGAGGTGGTGTGCATGCAGCATACACTTCTGTAAGCAACGGAAGCCTCACTTCCTGATTCTGTACCTGTGGAGTCTCATCCATGTCAGTTGGTATGAGTACACAATGCCTGGATGCAGGAAATAACCATTGCCCAATTCAGTTGAATTCAGTTCACTTCCTACTGAGGAAGATGGAAGAAGCTGGAACATAATTAACACTAATGATTTAGGTTATCCTCATTTTAAGTAAGAGGGAAAAGAATTGGAGAGGATAGTTTATGTAAGTCCATACAGTTCTTCTTGTCATATGATATTATATAAGTATATTTTCTATAATATTATAGGAGTCCAGACATGTCTTCCAAATTTAAAGACTTCATTGATTTTATTAACTTATAATAAATATATTGAAATAATCTGTAGATTTTGACATTCACAATTTGTCTTGTAAGTGACTACAGTGGACTGAAGGAGAAACGTCCACCGTAGGTTCACCCGTTTGAACACTTGGTCCCCAGTTGGGTGGTGCTGTTTGCGGAGGTTAGAAAGCCTTTAGGAGAAAGAGACTTGGAGGAAATCTAGGGATCAAGGGGGGACGTTGAGAGTTTAGTCTTACCTCACTTCCAGGTTTCTCTCTGCCTTATGTTTGTGATTGAAGTTATGCTCTCTCATCTCGCTACTCTAGATAGTAGTTCGTGCTTCCCCCACCATTATACACTCTCCCTCTGGAACCAGAAGCCAAAATAAACCATTTCTTCCATAAGCTACAAGGATCATGGTGCTTCATCAGTGCTACAAAGAGTTTCTAATACAGTGACCCGACCCTTTCATTGATTTTTATTAGTTTATATTAATCATACAAAATAATGGATTTAATGGTGATATTTCCATATATATTTAGACTGCTATAATATGTTTTGATTGCATTGCTCTCTCTAGTCCTCCCCTTCCCCCTCTTTCCAGATGGTCTCTACTTTCATGTCCTTTTCAGAATATAGATTACTAATGAGAGATAACACGTGACATTTATCTTTTTCCATCTGACTCGTTTTGCTGAAGGGTAATGTTCCTTTCTGTGGCAAAGATTTGGCTCAGCCGTTAAGAGCATTGTTGCTTTTTGCAGAGGACCTGAGTTCAGTTGCCAGTACTCATTGCAGACAGTTCACAACTACCTGTAACTCCAGTTCCAGAAGATCTGATGCCACCTCTGGCCACCATGTATTTACACACACACACACACACACACACACACACACATAAACACACACAAACACACGAATAAGCACAAAATAACATTTTTTTTTAAAAAAAAAAAAGATAGAAAAAAAAACCCACAAAACTAACCTTAATCCTTATGCCCAGGTCAGGTGGCCTATCAATTCTGTGTGTCCTATGACTTTTTGCCCCTCATAGGAAATTAAGTGAGGCATGTTATTCAATCAATTGTAGATTCGTGGAAACTTTGGAAAATGTTTCCCAAAGAAGTTCCTCTACCAAAGGATGCACACATATGTAAAACAGAAGACATGTGTAATTTCATTTAATGAAGAATAAATTGAAATAAGATCATGAGATAATTGCCCCAAGTTAGATGCTCAAAGTTTATGTCTACACTGCAGTACAAAATCCGACTTAGAGAGAAAATGTGCCCACTCTTCTCACGTGATCGCTATGAGTTCCCAATCTTTTTTAAGACTTATTTATTTATATGAGTTCTCTATCTGCATGTACATTTTTATGTCAGAAGACAGCATCAGATCTCTCTATAGATGGTTGTGAGCCTCCATGTGGTTGCTGGGAATAGAACTCAGGACTTCTGCAAGAGCAACCAGTGATCTTTAACCCTCGAGCCATCTCTCCAGCCCCTAAAAATTCCCAATCTTGATTGAAAGTCTTGTTCACAGACAGATGGATGCTACATTGTTTCTTTTACTATTGTAATTTAAGGAAACTTTTGCCTTTACCTCAACGAAGGGAAAATGTCTATTTTTCGATGTTATCAAATCCTCATAACACCTGTGGATATTATGATAAAGAATAAACACAGAATGGGTGCACATGCCTTCACTTTGTATAGCCAGCTGTGGCAGATGTGGTAGACTAACTGATGGAGGAGTGTGATGTGTGTACCAGCCCCACTCCTGTCTACGTGACACTGAGTTTGCCAGGCTGGCGATGCAGGTGGTCTGGACTAGGTGTAAGTTCTATTAGTCAAGTTCGATTTCTAGTGACAGAGGAGCTGAGACCCCCCTCCACTCTGTTTCCAGTGTAGAAGAAACCAAGAGGCTTCAGAGCCAACAGCCCTTAACAGTTTCCAAATCCTGAGCAGGAGGATGGTGCAGATGAGACATGGGATTCCTAACGCATCGCTGATCTCCTAGGGTATCAGTCTGAGGGAGGACCAGAGAGAGGAAATAAACAAGAATGATGCCAGGAACTTGACTCCCGTGATGGCAGAGGGATGCTTGCCAACTTCAAACTTCATGGGGCTGTTGGAATCTTAGGAGTTATAGTCTGGGATCTGAAATCTCTAAGGTAACCTAAAAACTCTGGCAAGATTTGTGTGTTTCCGAGCCAAGGCAGAAATCCTTGGTCTCCAGAAATGTCGGTTCTTGTGTCTTCACATAACCAACTGACAGATGTTAGGTTTTATCAAACTCACAGACATCTTAAAGGAAATTTCAGCTGGAGCCCTTGCTGCTCTTCCAGACACTGGAGGTGGGCTCCCAGCACCCCTATTAGGCAGCTCACATTCACCTATAACCCCAGTTCAGAAGAATCCAATGCCCTCTGCTGACCCCCAAGGCACCCCCCCACAAGGTATGCACATACGCACACACAACAAATAAACAAAAATAAATATTTAAAAAGAAAGAAATTCCAATAAAATCCACAAGCGAGTGTAAATGAAAAATTTTTAACTGAATTTAAATTGCTAAAAGGGAACCAAATGGTCCTCCTGAAGAAATGCACTGTGGGTAGTAGAAGGGGGCAAGGAGGAGGTATACATGATAATTTGCTAAACTACCAGAAACCAGAAAGGGGCTTAAGAAACTCTGACAAGGAGTCTTTAAAAACAGGTGGATGGGGCAAGCAAACACATGAGAAGGGAGAAGAGGCCATCTCCGTGGGAGAAAAAGGACAGAGAAACCAGAGGCAAGAAGGCAGTGGGGTCATAAGGAGGAGCTGCATCTGGACAGAATATGTGTGATTTTTCATGCCACTATTTGCATGGTATTAAATATTATAATTAGAAATCTTCAAAAATTGCTCAAGTCTAAATTATATCTGCTTTGGCCTCAAGGAAATAGAGGGCCAGCTATACCAGATGATGAATATTGTATAGTAACCATGCTAGCTTATCGTATCCTATAGCATTGTGCTGTAATCCTTAAGCAGACACACTAAAATTTATTCTTAAATGCCATCATAATCTTGTCACTAGAAGGAGGCATGGATAAGTAATCATTGTGATAGAGAAAAGAATGGATATGAAAAGCCATGAAATTATATCCATATTCATAGGATAGGCTAAATTGATTCTAAATGTGTATGATTTAAATATGATATATAAAACTTTAATTTTCAAAACAATTTAAAATTGCCTTATACCTATAGTTGGAAAATACATTGTCCTAACCCCTCTTGCAGAGCCGAAAGCAGACTCCAAGGCTGCTGCACACACGCCAGGCAGGCCCTAGTTCTACGCTGAGCCCCAGCCCCACGCCCAGAAGATCATTTCTTGGCTAAACCCTAGGAGGAGGAGTACATTTGATTTGGGGATGGGTTGTTTGTTGACTCTTTATTGGAACTTGCACAGACTTGCACGTCTTCTGGGGCTGGGATTGTCTGTACTGCAGTTTTAAAGAGGATTCTGCTTTCTTAACGAACACAGGCTATATCAAGTTTTCTGCTTTTTTCACATGTAAATGTCAGTAATTTAACTATTTTCGGGAGCTTGTCATTTCCCCCCTACTTTTCCAATGTATTGACAAAATGTCATTGTTAGCTTTTACCAGGAATTCTCTACATAACTGCTGTGGCTGTCCTGAAACTCACTTTTGTAGACGAGGCTGGACTCGAGCTCACAGAGATCTGCCTGCCTCCGTGTCCCAGGAGCTGGGATTAAAGATGTGCGCCACTACCACCTGGTTCAGAACAATATTTTTAAAATTGGTAAAATAGATGGCAACCGTTTTGCTTTGTTGACCCTTTTCATTAATGACATTGTTTTTCTATTAGTTACCATTTCTGCCTGTCTTTATTATTTTGTTTTCGCTTATTTCCTTGTTTTTAAATGTCCCTTCTTCTTTTTAAGAAGATGATTATTTTATTTTTATATATGTGCATGTGTGCATGCCTGCACAAGGTCCCACATGCACAGGTGCCTTCAATGACCAGAAGAGGATATGAGATCCTGATTATGAGCCCCCATACAGTAAGTCTAGAGTTTGGTCCTACATCAGCGCAATAAGTACTCTTAACCACCGAGCCATCTCTCCAGCCCCTCATAGACTTTTATTTGTATAAGTTTAGATTTGATTCTTGGTTCATTGACAGAAAACCTTACTTTTTCTCTGGTAGAAATACCACTACAGTTTGTTTTCATATTCCCCTCACTTTTTTTTTCCAATTTTTTATCTGTAGTTTTTGTTATTTTAATTATTAAATATGATTCCACCTTTGGATTATGAATTATTTAGAAGTGCATTTTTTATTTTCCAAATGGCCATAAACAAAACTAGGACTGGAGAGATGGCTCAGTGGTGGAAAGAACTGGTGCATTTCCAGAGGATTCAGGTTCAAGTCCCAGTATCCATATGGTGGTTTACAACCATATGTAACTCCAGTCACTGGGGATCCAACACCCTCTTCTAGTTTCCATGGACACCAGGCATGCATGTTGTACACAGACATGCATGCAGACCACACACCTATACTCTAAAATAAATAAATATTTAAAAGTCACAGAACAGTGATGACTATTTTAACTAAATCAGTCAATTTAGATGATGATAGGAGTCTTCAAAAAGTTTACTGAGACATTTGTAAGATCAGTTTTTATAGGTAGTCCACATACACTTGAGTGTAACATTTATTTCCTAGCTATCTTTTATAAATATACACTATTATATAACGGTCATTTGTTCTGTCTTTCAAATATACTGTATACACATTGATTGGTTGCTTAATCTTCAACTAATCAAGAGAGACAAACCCTTCCTATCTGTTGGATTTATAAATTTCTGTTTTCATTCAATACCTGTGACTCTGTTTTTTTTTTAAATGTTTCAAGTGTGTTTTATTGTGTGTTTAATTATTTACATAAATGTTTAGTTTTTATGTCTTTCTGGAAAACTGATATTAATATGCAGAAACCTCCATTAAATCAACATTCTCTAAAAGACTATTTTGCCTGATATTAATTCAGAGGTATCATATTTCTTCTGTTTGGTGCATGACTGATGAATATTTTTATGTCCATTTACTTTTAAGTCTTCTGTGGAATTTTAAAAATATGCAGTCCATAAATCTGTTTCTGATGTGATTAAAAAACTATGTAGTTTACTTTTTAAAATCTTCCAACTGAATTCATTTATATTGATTGCATTACTGATATATATGTGCATTGATTTTTCCTATATCTTTTAGTGATTTTTGTTTTAACAGATACATTTCATGTCCTGAAACTTTGAACTTGTTCTGTAAACGTATGTATTGAACAAAAACTATACACACATACACACATGCTGTGAGAGGTCCTTCTGTCTATGTGTTGCTTTTGTTGGTTAATGAATAAGAAACTGCCTTGGCCTGTTAATAGGGCAGAACTTAGGTAGGCAGGGAAGATGGAACTGAATTCTGGAAGGAGGAAAGCAGCGTCAGAGAGACGCCATGGAGCCACCAGAGACAGATGCTGAAAATTTTACCCAGTAAGCCACTGACACATGGCAACACACAGATTAATAGAAATAGGTTAAATTAATATAAGAGTTAGTCAATAAGAAGCTAGAGCTAATGGGCCAAGGAATGATTTAATTAATACAGTTTCTGTGTGATTATTTTGGTTCTGGGCAGCTGGGATGAATAAGCAGTTCCTTGCAACACAAACACACAACTGAATTTTAGTTTATTGTGTTTTCATGGTGACATATTGTTTTCATAGAAAGAGAGATTTAATCAGCTACTGAGAATCGAAGATGTCAGCAAAGATAAGTGGAGGAAGAGGGGGTTCTCAAGAGGAAATGGTGAAGTCTGCTGGGGTCAGAACCTTGAGTACATTTAAAGCCTATTTTTCTTTTTATTGGACATTTATTCATTTGTTTAGGAGGAGAGTCACATGCCACAGCATGGAGAAGTCAGAGACAAATTGCAGGAGTTGGTTCTCTTCTTCTACCATGTATAGCAAAACTTGGGTCACCAGGGGTGGCAGTACCTTTACCCGCTGACCCAGCTAAGCAGCACCCTTAATTGTCTTTAAATGGGGGTTGAATAAAATTTTGAAACTTTACACCAAAAAAACTGGACCAGAAAATATTAAATCTAAAAATCTCCAGGCATAAAATACCCAGGAAATCTGGGACACTATGAGAAAATCAAATCTAAGAACAATAGGAATAGAGGAAGGAGAAGAAACCCAACTCAAGGGCACAGAAAATATTTTCAACAAACTCATAGAAGAAAATTTCACCAACATAAAGAAAAGACATGCCTATCAAGGTACGAGAAGGATACAGAACACCAAATAGACTGGACTAGGAAAAAAGTCCCCTCAGCATATAATATCAAAACACTAAATGTTGAGAACAAAAAAGAATATTAAAAATTTCAAGGAGAAAACCAAGTAGCATATAAAGGCAGACCCGATAGAATTACACTTGACTTCTATGGAGAGTCTAAAAGCCAGAAGGGCTTGGACAAATATTGTATAAACTCTAAGGGACCACAGATGACAGTCCATACTACTATAGTCAACAAATCTTTTAATCACAATGGATGGAAGAGAAAAAGGCATTCCATGCTAAAATCAAATTTACGCAGTATCTATCTACAAATCTAGCCCCATCAAAGGCAAAAAAATGAAAACTTCAACCTAAAGAAGTTAACTACACCTAAGAAAACTCAAGAATAAATAAGCCCAGACCAGCATATCAAAAGAGGGGGGAAAAAGAAACAACAACAACAACAATCCACAAACATAATAACAGGAATGAACAAACATTGCTCATTGATATCTCTCAACATCAATGGTCTTAATTCTCCCCCCAAAGATAGATGAGACCAACAGAACAGATGAGAAAACAAGATCCACCCTGCTGCTGCAGCCAAGAAACACAACTTAACATTAAGGACAGTTATTATCTCAGGGTTAAAGGATGGAAGAAGATATTTCCAAGCAAATGGAACTAAGAAGCAAGCTGACAGCCATTTTAATATCTGATGAAAGAGACTTCAAACCAAACCTAGTCAGAAGAGCTAAAAAAGGACACTAAATGCTCACCAATGAAAACATCCACCAAGAAGACATTGTGATTGTTAACATCTATGCACCCAGCACAAGAACTGACTGCCAAAAGTCATTGTCTGACCTCACAGGTACCCTTATCTCGAGTATGTCTGCGTGTTCACATATGTGTGCACGTGTGTGCACACACAAATAATACGAAGAAAGAAAATCAAATTAAAACAGTTTGTAAATGTGTAATATTATCTCTAGTTTTTTGAACACATAAATGTCCCACGAGGTAGCATTATTTCCCCAGTGTCACCCAGCTTATGAGTACAGCTCCTCTTAGATACTATGTTGCCTCATCAACTAACATTCATTTTGCCTCCCGACCTCCCTCAAGCCTCTCTTTCCCTCCTTCCCTTACTTCCTTTTGTTTTAGATCTTTCTGACTATCCCAGGCTGTCCTTGAACTTGCTATAAAGCCCAGGCTTGCCCTCGAATCTCATCCCTCCTGCCTCAGCCTCCTGTGTGCTTACACAGTTCTTCTGAGGAATAAAATCTCTGAAAAAACACAGACCTTTGTGAGCTGGACTACAGGATCCTCATGTTGAGAAGCTCATCTGGCATCCACAGAAACATACTGGCACAGGAACCACAGAATCTCCTGGAACAAATGATCTAACAGAGTTTTCTCCAGAGCCCCTTCCTTCACTGTCTAGGCATTAGATTCACTGTCCAGGCTATGCGAAAGCTGAGATTCAATACCTGGTTTTCCCACAGCCCTGTACCATATCTCATTTTCTTTTTCTCTGCTTCTCTTAACTCTCTGTTTTCTGCTCCATTTGTTGGTTACCACAGCCTCTCCCCCGCCACTCTCTGCCTTCTACCTCCTCTGGGCACAAGATGAGTCCCTTGTCAATGATCTGACTTCTAGGCTGTCTGTGCAGACTCAGGTGGCGTTTGTCTGAAAGCTACCAAGCTGGTCCCTCTGGGGTGTGCAGCCCTGTGGTCTGCACTTTAGCAGGCTTTTTGGTTCATTCTCATGTGCCAGTACTGCCCTCCCAGCGTGACATGATCCCCAAGCACCCCTATCCTTTATGTCTCCCTCTGTAATGGCTTTCCTCTGTGGAGTGACTCACCAGCCTGACCCAAATATAACATTGTTCTGTCCCATTAATGTGCTTGTTTCTATTGTTTGGGCTTTTTAGAAAACCATATGCTGACTGGCTGCCTGCCCTTTGTAATCACAAATGGAATTTTCCCTTTATTTCACAAATAACCCATTTCCCCCAGGCCTCATCAGTTTGGAGGTACAAATAAAGGCACTTAATGTTTATTGCCCAAGTTTTACTAACTCATGCCCACACCTACATAATACAAGAACTCAATTCCCTGCAAAAATCTCCCCCATGTGTTTCTGAGGGGCCTTGGCAGGTGCCTTGCTTTGCTGCATAGTCCTGCCAGCTGGAGGGGCTGACTTTGGAATCTTGTAACTGTGCCTCCCCTTGTCAATAACAGCAATGACCTTCTCGAAGATGAAGATGCAGATACCCCTCTTTCCCCAGAGAGGCCACGTGCTGCCTCTTCATCTCTTTGCCCTACCAACACAAACTCCTGGGGAGCTAGGAATGTGTTGCTAGGCATCCTGACCTTAATGTGCCCATTGGCTGCATGGCACAGAAGTTGAGGTGGGAAGTGCTGACTTGCCCTGGTGCTGTGATTTCTTTTTCTCCATCTCAGCAAAGCTCCCTCTCCTCTGGCTTTTTAACATCCCTAGTGAGGCTGTTTCATTCAGTTTCTGCGGACAGCACCTCTCTCCAACACCCCAGAGAAATGCTGTGTTTCCAGCCCAACCACAGATCAACTATATGCTCTAAACAAGGCCACTGTGCAGTCTTAGCCTTGGGGACTCTGTCTGTCACGAGCTCAGCACACATGCTCAGCTATGACCAAAGCTTTTTTTACGTTAGGTTGAGAACACACACACACACACACACACACACACACACACACACACGTTCACTCTGGTTCCAGTAGATGAGGAGTCTGTGGTGGTTTGGAAAAAAAAGCCCCACCAAAGGGAGTGTCATTATTAGGAGGTGTGGCCTTGTTAAATAGGTGTGGCCTTGTTGAAGGAAGTATATCACAGCTGGGGGTGGGTTGGGAGGACTCTTCTGTTCAAGCTTCCCTCCGTGTGACACTGAGTCCAATTCCTGTGGCCTACATATCAAGATGTAGCCAGCGCCATGTCTTCCTGCATGCCACCTGCTCTGTGCCATGATGATAAAGGATTGGCCCACTGAAACTGTAAGGGAGCCACCCCAGTGAAATGTTTTCCTTGTAAGGGTTGCTGTGGTGGTCATGGGGTCTCTTCACCGTAATAGAAACCCTAACTAAGACAGAGTCACTAGTGAAAATCGTTTAGAGAAACTTTACATAAACGTTAGAGGCTAGGAGAAGCTATGGAAACCTGCCATGGTTTGGATCTTTTAAGTATGTTCTAGAGTTCATGTGGCAAAGGCCTGGTCACCACTATGGCACTTTTGGGAAGTGGTAGGGTCCTAGTTTGCCCTCTGTTGCTGTGACAAAACACTGACGGAAAACAACTTGGGGAACAAAGCATTTATTTGACTCTCAAAACCATCATCAAGGGAAGTCTGCATGGGAACTGGAGACAGGAACCTGGAGGTGGGCACTGAAGCCGAAGCCAGAGTGCTGCTCACAAGCTTTCTTCCAGGATTTTATTGTTACTTAAAAAGAAAATAAAAATAAATCTGAAGCCCACCTGTCTAGGGATAGCATTGTCTACAGTGGGCTGGACCCTTCTACACTGATTAGCAATTAAGAAAATTTCCAAATAGAAGGACCCACAGGCTGATCTGGTAGATGCTGACAACCAAGGTCAGCACAAGCAGAAACTGAAAGGTGAGCCCAGTGGGAGGTGTGTCATGACTTTAGGGGAAGGTTCTTATGGGGACTGCAGAGTCCCAGCCCCTTCTCTTTCTCTGTCTAGTTCCCAGGGAACAGGTGAGTGGCTGTGGTCTGTTGTGCACCCTCGCCAGGAGGAACTGCAGCTTCGTGGCCTCACAGCAAGCATCTTTTTTGTTATGAGGCATCAACTGAAGCCAGGAGCCCGAGTCAGCTGCTTCTCTTTGTGAGTTGATAGCCTCAGATATTTCTTATAGTTAGAGAAAGCTATCCAACACTGAACCCAAATGATACCGCTCCTTATAAAACACAGAGCAAAACAAAGGAAACACAAAGACTTGCTGCTCATTTCAAACACAGCATCTGATATTTGAGTTGCAGCAGACAAAAGGAAGGAAGCAAACAGCAAACTGGAGCATGTGCAAGGCTACACATTATAAATGGGAGCCATTCCCTCCCACCTTCCTTCTTCGTTCACTGCGAAAGGCCAGCTGTCACAAAAAGCTGTTTCTGTACCCATTACCATCCCTTTATCAGAAAGGAAGATAAAACCTTAACAAAGGAACAGATGATCCGAGGCCATTGGTTCCTCCAACTCCAGAAATTCTTTAGAGAGGAAGTTGCATCTTTGCAGAATTATTACTATCAATCAGCCTTTATTGCTCCGGCTTTCTTTATTGCATTCCAACACACAAAGTAATGAAAACATATAATAAAGAGAATAAAACACGCAATGCATCACTGTGCAGATATTGCAATCATAGCAAATCCAATGTAAATGTCCTACAGGGAATACTTGAGTCTTCCAATACATTGCTAACAGTTTGCATGATACTACATTCCGTTATTTATCTACTAAAGCTGTCATGCTTTGCTAAATATCATGGCAGCATCAACCCCAAATAACACGCCTCCTTCCTAGCCTCCAAAGGGGAGGCATATTTCTTTGCTGTCACTGGTTTTAATGTTTGCAAAGAGTAGCTTGGGCTCCTGAATAATTGATGCATAACGATTACTAAGCTATGGGTGGTTTACTATGCTAGCCCCTCTGGTCTTCCCAGTGTTGCTTGCTTTAATATGCATTTTGAATTGGAACCAAGAGGTAGTAAAAGCCGTTAAGACAGTATGGAGCTCAGTCAACAATGATTTAGAGTTTGGATGCATCCTGGGTCTTTCAATCTTGGCTCTCAAGCCCCATCTGCTGCTCATGCTCTGACTTGGTCCTCCTTCTGCAAACGCTTCTCTGAGGGCACAGTTTCTGCTCTATTTGCACTTCCTCAAAAGGGTTGACACTCAAAAGTTCAAGTCAGGTGTGCATTTCCTCTGCGGCCTTTTTAGCTGAGGGAGAACACGGGCAATGGCTAGGGCAACACCCTTGAGGTGTTTCCAATAGTTGCATACACACGTCAAGCAACTCCATGATCTCATGCAGTATAGGGACTTAGTAAATGTTGACTACTGAGAAAAATCCATCCTAGGGACACTAGGAGGGGCTTCCAATCTAGGTTGGAGGGCTTCAAAGCAACCTTCTTTTGGAGGACAACAGAGGGGTGGTGTGAAGACAGGCTCAGCTGTGGCTAGAGGCTTCCGCTCCAAGGCTCACCCAAGATGAGCTCAGATGATAATGATTCCCAGGGGTCAGAAATCCTGGCATCCTGAAGGGCAGAGATGTGGCCTTGCTTGGCCTTGCTTGTGAGTTGCAATGATCTAATGCTCTACAAATATCTAAGGAGAGGCACAAGAGGGCGTCAGGACGAGGACTAGACACTTCTTGAGGGACAACGGCCCAAGTTCAGTTACTTGGTACTTGATTTGGGGATGGACCCATAACATGCAGTGGAGGCCTAGCTAGCCTACCTGTGGGATGCAGTTAAATAAAAGAACGTATTGTGGTTTTCCGACCAAAGGGTCACTTAGAGCTTGTTGCTCAATCATGTCAGCATCTCCCATTTCTCCCTTTCTGAACTCCCCTAGTTATCCTCACTAAGTGAAAACAAAATTAATATTTTAGATATAAACATATAGATGTCTTGAGTCTGATTCCCTGGGAAAATCTGTTTGCCCATGGTAAGAGATGCTGTTCATTTTGTGAGGGGGTTCAGAGAAAGGTCTTTGGCTAAGTGGCTACTGACCTACACATTAGCATAAGTCTAAAAGGTCAAACTTGCTATTTCCTCCTCACCCTGCAGATCAAGCCTTATGGGTGGTAATTGGTGCTTTGCCCTTTCTAGCAGTTAAACCGTTGCTGGGCCTGGCACTGGGTTAAATGGACAAGACCTGTGCTGCTGGGAGAAGAAAGGAAAGTGAGGCCAGCACGCCTATACTGCTCTGTGGCGGCGATTGGCTTGCTCATGAATCATCTGTGAGAAGAGAATGAGGCGAGGTAGAAATATCAGCAGGGTGACCCCGAACACCTCCACGGGAAGGTGCACGCTCAACTCACACGCTGAACAGCAAAGCCTCTGAGTATTACGGCAGACCTCAAAGATGGTAACTAGAAACGAGTGTCACTGTCATAGCAGATTGCTGACATAGGCAAGCCGGAGTTGGATAGAACCATTGGGCAAATCCTTTTCCAACAGCTGATTGCTGATTTCTGTAATGGTAGGGGTGGGGATGGAGCCCTGGGAGCCCAAAGAATGAGTCTGTTCACTCCTAGAGGCTCTCTTAATAACTGTCTCCTAATCTTCCTGTTGCCAGGACCCCGCTATCCTTTTCAGTCACTCTGGGTCCTTACATGACTGACATGCGTCATTGGAAGGGAGGGAGGTGACTGTCTCTGTCAGGTGGATGAGACAGACTTCACTCCTGATCATCAGAGTCTCAGGGACATGAGATTGGTGTCACTCCAGTGCAGGGACTTACACCATGAAACTTGAAGGACTCTCAGTGGCACCCCATTGCAGTGTATGCGATCCTTCTCCTCTTTCAGCTCTGAAATCAACATCTGGATTAAGAGGCAGAAGAGGAGCACACATTCTATTTTTCTTCAACTCCGTACCAACTTGAACTGCCACTTAGCTTGTCAAGCATGAGTAAATAATTTCACTCTATTATCTTTTGCATCTGCTTTAATATTGCCGAGGCCTTAGGTAATTCATGCCTCACTTGTATTAGACAAGATACTTTATGAGATGCATGAAGAAAATCTAAGATGAGAAGCTGATGTGGGAGGAAGATTGAGCATAGTTAAAGTTTTCCCAAAAAAAAACCCCACTAGCCTGGACAATTTGTTACACATGCCACAAGTTCAAGTATGTGGGATCTTGGTTGGATAATTCATCTTCCTTTATTTCCATTTGTAATGGGAATAATAATTACATCTATTTCCTAAAGTTGAGAGCACTAAAATACATGTCCAGTTATTCATATACTGCCGGGGATATCACATGAAGCTATCTATGTTCAGCATCAAGGGGGAACGTGTAAGTCAACACCCTATTCACTGTAGATAGGAAAAGGATAATGATGCTTCTAAGAGCTCATGACCAGAAACTAGGCCACGTTCCGAACATCCCTGACTGAAAAGGGAAACGCACCTGGGCTTTAAAACCAAAGCACCTGGCTTTGAATCGTGATTGACAAGTTTGTGATATTCTGGGTAGCTACCCACTGTGTTAGTTTCCTGTGGTTGCTATGGCAGATTATCATAAACTCCATAGCTTAAAATAATAGAAACTTATTCTCCTCTAGTTCTGGAGGCTGAAAATTCAGAGTCGGTGTCAGGGGGCTGAAATCAACATTTTAGCATAGCTTTACTTGCCTGTAATCAGTTCTTATGTCTGGTAACTGAAGGGGTTCTTTGGCTTGCTGATGCATCTCACCCTCCTGGCCCTATCCCATGGTTCCTCCTCTCTGTCTTTGTCTGTCATAGGTCTCTGTGTCCCTGTATGTGTGTAGAATCTCATCCCATGTCTTGTGAAATGGTTTTATGATGATTTGAAGTTGAAAAATCACAAGAAGTCCTAAGATTTTTATTCAGTTGAAATACTACAGACCTCCTCTTTGCTAGATAGTCTTTTAAGAATTGAAATCATAGGGATAAACATTCCCAGTCTTGAAAATATTATATTCCATTTGCTACAGACAGACAAATAAAGATGGAATACATTATGATGGATAGCATAACAGAATGTCAGCAATGGACCTGGGAAGATGACCCGGTGGTTAGTACTTGCCCTGAAGACCTAAAATTTGGATTCCCAGAATCAATGTAAATGCTGGTGGGTGTGCTGTTCTACCTGTAACCCCAGCCTCGGGAAGCAGAGACAAGGGGATTCCCCAAAATCATGCTGGCTAGTGGAGCCAGTCGTATTGGGTACTCTGCATTTGACTGAGAGACTCTTCCACTGAATAAGGTAAAGAGCAGTCAGAGGTGATTACCAACATTAACCTCAGGCCACCACATGCATGTGTACACACATGTACATGTAACCACACATACATGAAACTGGAAAAAAGAATGTCAACAAGGAGGCTGTGGCATAGACTCGGAGGGGGGAGACTTCATCTTGCATGCAAAGGCTATCAGGGCTTCAGTTTTTGTTGTTCTTTGCTTGCTTGCTTTTTTGTTTTTTAATTGGTGACAGCACTGGAGCAAGCTTACCTTTTCTGAGTAGGTGACTTCTTTAGTTGCTGAGTCCTATATTAAGCATAATATCTCTCCTCCTTTGGCTTCTGAATGTAGAATGGAGTGAATGGCTACACTGTGGAATGAGATGGTAGCATCCTATTCGATCCCTCTCCCATTCTTGACGGTCATCAAGAATTCCACTTGAAGGACCCTTTTCAGTTTAGCACAAAGAATCCAGGAAGACCTCCTAAACCATTTTCCCTACTTCCCAATCTAAACGTGCCCAAATCTTTAATAACAAAAGCAAATAAACGATGAACGCTTTCGTGGCAGCTGATGGGGCTGGTCTTGCAAATGGATGTGTAACTTGGTCATGTTGATGGGAGAGGAGATGCTGATCGGTGTGTTGTGGATTCATTATCATGCTAGCCAGGGCCCCTGCCTCGTGATTTCCTGTCCGATCCCTTGTTCGGCAAGCAATGGAGAGAGACATAGGAATGTGTCATCCATACCTACTGGGAACAAATGTTGTTTTTGCTTTCAAATGCATTGTCTCAGCACTCTAAGTAATTATTGTATGAGAGCTAACAACTGTAGCTCTGGTTTCATGGGAGCTGATAAATTATGGGTAGCCTGCTTGGAGAGACAAAGCGTATTAATCAAAAGATAACAATTTCCAGTAGCACATTCCAAAGTAGCAAATAAATGGCTCAGGCAAATGGTTTCAAAGACATCTGGAAGAAGTCTTGTCTGGGGAAATTCCCTTGGGAAATGGAGCCAGAATTGAGCTTCTGTGTGGACAGTTATCAGAAAGGTAGGAAGGGCTTCATAGAGCTATGAAAAGGAGGGACAGACAGAGGCGAGAATGGGCTGACATGCTATGGAGCAGGATTTAAGGCTTTGTTGTTGCTATTTTGTGTTTCGTTTTGAGACAAGCTCTTACTATGTGCCCAGGCTAACCTTGAACTTACGACCCACTTGCTTCTTCACATGTCACTTCTTTAAAAATAAGGACAATATTTATACTGGATTAGAGCTCATCTAATGATCTCATATTAATCTAATTACATCTTTAAAGGGCCTATCTTCAAATGTCATTACCTTCTGAGGTACTGGTCTGTTTATTGCTCTTGTTGGCAGCGTGAACATGAAAGAATGGGGCCTAGAAATGAGGTGGACTAAGGTCTCATGCAATATCCAACTTTATTCAGAGCACCAGGCAATTTAGACTCTTAGAGTTAAGGAGGGCCACCTGAGTAAAGTTCTCGTGAGTTCAAGCTGATTATAATCATAAGGACAAGCTACACGTGGCAAAAACATGTTTTTCCATAGAAGCATATAAACAATAATAGCCAGTTGTAACAAATAATCTCAAGTAAATTTACTCTTGTCTCTTACACCTGGAAGAGGCACTAAAGTACATTTCAAGAATAGGTCTGTATTTTTAAAGAAACTGAGGTCGTAAGACTCTCGTCTTGTGTTCTTGGAGTTTTCTGACCAGTGCCCAGAATTCCCCTCACATGACTCCAATCTTGGACTGTGTTCCAATGCTGGGTATTAAGGTTTTAATGTCTGATTTTGTGTAGCTGTAGAGGATGCTTGTCCCATATAGATTCACATTCACACCAAAGATATTTGGAAAGCTCATCTCCATACAGCAATGAAATTTTATATATATTATGAATATATTTTCATTAACATTCATGGGCAGCCTATATATGACAGTTCTGTTGAACTTGTCCATATTGGGTTATATACTAGGTATATTTTATATATATGATAAGTATATAAAATATCTACATATATACACACATATACATATATATAATTTGATGAATGAATCAAATCTCTTCTTTCTATTTTATTTAGATAATAAAACTGAATATTTCCATGTGTTTACTGGACAATTTAATTTCTTCTTAAAAATTCACATCTTAACTCCTTTTCTTCTTTGTGTTATCATGATGGCTAATCTTCAAGTCAACATGGCTGTGTTTGGGATCACCTCAGGAGACATACTTGTGGGCATGTCTTTGGAGTGTTTCCAGAGAAGTTTGACTAAGGAAAGAAGACCTATCATGAATGTAGGTGGCACCATCGTATGATCTGAGCCCCAGAAGACCTATCATGAATGTAGTTGGCTCCATCATTTTATCTGTGCCTCAGAAGATCTATCACGAATATAGGTGGCTCCATTATATAATCTGGGTCCCAGGAAGAACAAAAGGGAGACAGGAAAGACCAATGAGCATTGACAATACCCTTTCTCTTCCTTGTGATGACTACTATGGACCATGCTAGTCTCTCCATCATGCCTTTCCCACATGGTGGACTGAATTCCTTCAAACTCTGAGCCAAAATAATGTTCCCTTGGACTCTTGTCAGGTATTTGGTCAGAGTTACAAAAAGCAAAGCAAAGCAAAACAAAACAAAAGGACATTATATGGTTGTTTATCTTATTGAAAATGGGAAAGCGTAGGAACTCTTAACAGATTAGACAGAAAAAATGTAACTTTCTATTTTAATACCATAAGTATTTTCTTTCTCTATCCTAAGATATGGTGTTCCCCCTCTTTTCAGACAGAGGCTGTGAATACCTCATTTAGTAAAATTTGTCAGTTTATTCTTATATAGTATGCTGGCATGGTGATCTTCCACACTCTACCGCTATATTTTTAGAAAAGTTGCCTTCTAGAATTTCTTTATTTTGTTTTGAGTTATCCTATTAGTTAATTCAAGGTAACATTGCAAAGTATATTTATAATACAGAAGCAAGGGGATTTTTAAAGAAAGCAACAAAGATAAACATAAAACGAAGTTGAGCAATGCATGATGCCTTTAATCACATAAAAATCCAGGTTTTTTTGTCCAGTGATGAAAGCAGACAAAAGCAATTGAAGGAAAATTCTAGCAATGTATAAAGAAACAAAAGTTCAAGATCTATAACTGCAAAGAAATATAGAAAGCAACAAGGAAAAAGTCAGAAACGGCAACAGGAAAAATGGACAAATAAACAATCAGCTCTTCACTCAGGAAAATAGAAAATATATGAAAAGGTGCTGAAACTTATGAATAATCAGTGACCTGGAGTTTGGTAGAGATACTTAGTATTTTCTACATGGAGCAAAAGTTGTGTGATGCCCACTGTGATGTGGAAAGGAGAGACGCTAGAGACGCTGTAGGAGGGTGATGGATGTCGCTCCTCCCAAAGGGCAATACAGTGCTGCTTAGTCAGCTTGTAGATCCAGACCAGAAATCTGTGACCCCCAGCAGCATGTTCCCTTGCAGTCCACGCCCCAGAGACCCCACCATACAGGTTAATATGGTGACAGATGAAGATTTCCATCACACGAGAACTTGGAGACAACCTGTCTATTATTATGGGATGACAGACATGTATGCAGACATTAGAAGCAGGAGGCTGGGTGCTAACACAGCACCCGGCTTTTGAAAAGAAAGTTTAAGAAACATAGCAAAGTAAAAGTGGAATGAACTCTATAGCATGATATCATTTCTGGAATCTAAAATGCTGCCACATAAACAACATATTATGTCTTCCTAGAACACAGGGAAACTAATGGAGGGACTTAAATTGTTTCTCAGTGATGGAGAAAATGAAATGGGAATGAAAAATGAACATGAAAGAGAATGAAGAAGTAAATGAATTGAGAAAACTATTTTAAATAATCATCTCGTGTGTGTGTGTGTGTGTGTGTGTGTATGTGAGTGTATATGCACAGTGTGTAGGGGTGCTCGCAGGGTCGAGAAGAAGGTGTCAGGTCCCTCAAAGATGGAATTACAGGCACCTGTGAGCTGCCTAACATGCATTCTGGGATTAGAACTCTTGTCCTCATGATTGAGCAGTAAGTGTTCTGAGTTAACTGCGCCATTTCTCCAGCCCCTGAAAAAACTTAAAACTGCCAAGGAAAAAGAACCAGAATGTGTTCCCTATCCCTATGCAACTTTTGGGCATGACTTGGTTAGCATGATTGACTAACCCCAGTTGTGCTAGACGATTGCAAAGGTGACATAACACATGTAGATAGTGAATGATCAAGTGTCTCCACCTTAGTAATGGCAGTATTATAGAACCATTGCTTTGTGGCTCTGGTAACTTGCTCAGGGAGACTTGGCTGAATGTGATTGTTGGACAGCAGCAGAAAGAATCGAGTCATTTTGTTTGCACGGCATTCCCTTTAGCAGAGTGGTCTTCACGCCTCACCTGGTACCATGGCAACATTTTGATTGATAGGTGCTCAGCCATTTCTTTCGGATGCACAGAAGCTGTGATGGATCTTTCTCGGGGTGGGGGGGTGTAGTGCATGTCTGGAGAAAGCTCTCTGAGATAGGAGACTCTCTTCCAGCTAGAATCTTACATTTAAATGGTAATGAAGGCGGGGAGTCTGTCAGATGGTCATCATGAGGAAGTCAAGATTTTTATCCCTGAATTTTGTGCTCCTCTAAACAGCTTGGACTGCTTTATTCTTCATTCCTCATAGTGCTCGGGCAGGCATAACCGCAATGGCGTCAGAGATGAACTCGGCCCGGTGTACCATAAAGTAACTTTATGTCCCCTCCTGTGGCCCTTTCACACCAAGCCAGTGTGCTTGTTAAGCCAGATAGATTTTCCCGTAACTTTTAGATTATAAAAAAAACTTCTTCCTCCATCGCTTTAAGCCACACGGGCTGTCTCAGTCCATCAATTTAAAGATCTGAATAGTTTAACAATAAAAACTCTGCACTTATTTAAAGCGTGAACTTCCCAATTCCCTAACCAACTCTACCCTGAGCAGGGACTCTGCGGATGGGACAATATCAACGTCTGTATTTCCTGCCGGCCTAGTCCGCACTCCATGTCTCATTATGACACTTCACTCCGCCTTCCAAAGCTACCTCTGCGCTTTCCAGGGTTGAAGCTAAAAGCAAGAAAAACAAATAGGGAAAAGAAAGGTCTTCCATCATAGGCAAAGTGCAGAACAGATAGGAAACTCACCTGGGCATTCTAAGTGGTTTTAGTGGCATGGAGCAGGACCCTTTGTCAATTTTGCATGGGTCACTTTAGATGAAAAGAGGGGAACTCAATGGCCCAAAGCTTTAAGGAAGCATGTTCAGAATTTGCCTGAGCATATCTGACCAGTCTGGACCAGTCCAAGTGGGGTCAGAGAGAGGGTAACGAACCAGGACCTGTGGTAGGAGCAAAGGCCCACTGGGTTTGTCTCAGGTCAGGAGGGTGAGGAAGGAGCTGGGGGTTTGCCATCTTCCTTGCCTGTCTGTAGCTCCTTGCCCTCACTGTCTGCCTATCAGGGATCTTTCTAGCTCATTGTCCTTCACTACAGACTTTAAACCTAAGGGGAAACTGCAAGAGAGGGCACAAGAGAAGATGCACCAGGGCAACAAGAAGGGGCAGTTGGGAGCAGGCAAGGGAGGGAGAAATCTCAAGCCAGTTAGAGCTTTGTAGATTAATTTCAGTTTTTCTTCCCTGCTTCCGGTGCTCTTCTCTCTTGCTACTCTGCCCTCCTCCTTTCACCATGTCACATTCTAAAAGCATCGTTCAGTCACATCTTCAAATACCCTGTGCACTTCTAGTTAACCATGTCTCACCTGTTCTTTAGGGTGTCTTTTGCCTTTAAAGTTTTTAATAGTTTAAATTTTTTGGTGGGAAAAGCCATATTTGCCTAATTTTCTAACTTTCTCTTTTATAATAGAATGTAATTCCTAGTTTATGTGTTTTTTTAGAGTTATTAGAGTTGATGTGTGTGTGAGTGTGTGTCTGTGTGTGCATGTATGTGAGTGTGTCTGTGTCTCTATGTGTCTGTGTGTATCTCTGTGTCTCCGTGTATATGTGTATGTGTCTGTGTGTGTGTCTATGTGTCTGTGTCTCTGTGAATGTGTGTGTCTGTGTCTCTGTATCTGTGTGTGTATGTGTCTTTGTGTGTCTGTGTGTCTGTCTGTGTTTGTGTGTGTGTATGTGTGTTTAGCACTGGTTGGCCTGGAACTTATTATGTAGTACAGGCTGGTCTCAGACTCCTGTCCCCTAGGCTACCTGCCTCTGCTTCCTGAGTGCCAGAATTAAAGCATGCACCACCACTCCTAACCTTCCTTTGTCTTTTATTTTCTTAATTTTTTATTTGTTTATTTGTTTTGTTTTTGTTTTTTTGAGACAGGGTTTCTCTGTGTAGCTTTGAAGCCTGTTCTGGAACTCATTCTGTAGACCAGGCTGGTCTCTTGTGTTTCTCTGCATCAAATCTTATGATTCCAGATCTTTGGATCACTGGACTTGGTACCTTCCTAAGAAGATGATGGTGATGGTGGTGATGAAAATGATGAGAACAATAGCTGGAATCATTACTTGACATTTATAAATGCCAGCCTTTAGGGCTGAGAGATGGCTCAGTGGTTTAGAATATCTGCTGTTTTTCCAGAGGACCTGAGTTCAACTCCCAGCACCCACATGGCAGTTCGCAACTGTCTGTAACTCCAGTTCCAGGGAATCTGACACCCTCACACCAGGGTACATAAAATAAATTAAATGCCAGCCATAGTATTATATAATTTGTGTGCAGTACATAGACTACCCTCAAGAAACCATATACAACAGTTTTGTTGTCAATATAGTTACTTAAAAAGATGAATAGCTAGTCTATGCTCCATGTAGTTATTAAGTTATAGTGTATCTTTCAAACTTGCAAGATATTCTCTTTTGATTATTTCCAGATGAAAGCTGATTATATCTGATATAATTTTATTTGCATATTTATTTTTTAAATACTCACTGCAAATAGCACAACAAAGATGTTTAAAAAATACATATTTAGTATTATATTTAATCAAACATGGGAAGGCTCAAGTACAAAGTGCAAAGATAACCTTGTAGCTAGCATTCATCACTCTAAGGCTTTCAGTTTTGTTTACTACTAGATAGTAATAGATACTGGAGTCACATTTCTATAGTTCTCAAGTTATTAATATTAGAATGAAGGAATTGGCTTAGACAACCCCTAAGAACTTTTGTGACATGGAATAAAGGAAAACCAACTGAGAGATGCTTGCAGGTAGGACTTTGTGGAATATGCTTTAATCCCTGTACCCAGGCAGCAGAGGCAGGCACTTCCTGTGAGTCTGAGGACAACCTAATTTACATAGCAAGTTCTGCAACAGCTAGGGCTATGTGAAGAAACACTGTCTAACACAGATAGATGCTTGCTGTCTCATGCTTACTATAGCACTATTTACAATTTACAATAGTCAAACTTGTAAATAATGGAAGAGGGCATCAACAGACAAATTGATGAGGATAATACACTGTGTGTGTGTGTGTGTGAGAGAGAGAGAGAGAGAGACAGAGAGAGAGACAGAGAGAGAGACAGAGAGAGAGACAGAGAGAGGGACTCAGAAAGATAAAAACTTTGTGTCTTCATTCATTGAAAGTTAAGGTTAAGAAGGGCAAAGAATGGGATTAGAATGAGAGTTGATAGCAGGTACCGAAGGAGAGTTAAATAAAAGGAACAAGCTCTAATATTCCATAGTGCAGGAGGGTGATTCTAAGTATATATATGTGTGTGTGCATATGCATGTGTGTATATATGTGTATATATTATATATATATATAATCTGAAAAACTAAAACCGAAGAATGGGAGGTTCACACTCAAGGAACTGCTGAGTGTCTATGAAGAAGGATATGCTAATCTGATCATGACATATCGTGTATATGCAGAAATTGTCACATGGTGTACCATATATTTGTGTAGTTAGAATCAAATGCTAAATAACTAAAAATTTTAAATAGACATTTTCTTAAGATAAAATGCTTGCAATCTTAAAATATTATATAAATCAAATTATGTTTAAAAATACAGAACCCAAGAGAGTTATTTTATAAGCTCTTTGATCAAGCAGACCTACCTTTCCTACTTTAATATCAAAATCCATACTTTTCATTTATGTGGTTTACTTTACACAAGAGGTATATTTTCTCGCACAGATACACATTAATACAGATACTGGGAAACCATGTGTCAGGCACTGTTGGCTGCTTTCCTTCAATCCCTCCTTTCTCCTTTGTAGATAATAAACGGCTCTACTGTCTCAGTATGGCAATATTCCCAGCTAGAAACGCTAGATCTGTCAGTACACACCAGGGGCATGAGCATGTGACAGAGTACTGGCCAATGGAACATGAAGGGACAATTTCTAGAAATCGTTTGTGGTTTGGTTTGGTTTTGGTTTTGATAATAGCCTTCCTCCTTGATTGCCTTCTTTCTTTCAACCTGGGGTGTCAATTAAGGCTCCTAAGACCTCATAAGTGAGATACAGACCTCTTAGAACCAAGTGATGAATGCTACGTGCTAAGGGTAGCAGAGGAGAAAGACCAAATGGTGTTCTTGACAGCCTCAGCAGGTAAGTTTCCTGTGAACAAAGCTGCACATTTAAAGCCATCAGTGGGAAGGTTCTGCGGCCACACGTGTACTTAACAGTTTCGGGGAGTATTAGTTCCCCATAGTAAAAGGTGATTTAAGGATTGTTCTAGAGCTGCGCTTACTCATATTTAATATGCTCTGAGGGTTCATATATCTAGGATGGATGTGTAATCCATCCCAAGTCACACACACACACACACACACACACACACACACCCCACCTGGTGGGGTGCTACATACCTTTAATCCCAGCATTCAGGAGGCAGAGGCAAATGGAACTCTGAGTTTGAAGCCAGCCTGGTCTACAGGGTGAGTTCCAAGACAGCCGACAGCCAAGGCTACACAGAGAAACCTTGTCTTGAGAAACAAAGCAAAAACAAAAGCAATACCACCAGGAAGGTGATAGGTTCTGGGTCTACAGTGGCTGTACTGTATTTTACTATTTCCTTGTCACCACACAAAGAATCCTTTTACACAATAAAAACACTTCTGCTACACAAACGGTTGTCAGGCATTGTCTGGGCTACAGGCAAACACAGAGGCACCCTCACAACCCTCCACCCTCCTGACTGCCAGTGTGCAGAATTCTAGTACCAGGAGTCCTTGATTCCAACCAGTCCCACTGGGTCCCTCCCAGAAACCCATCCTGACAGCTAGTCCCAGGACTCTGCACCCTCTCTAGGATCTGCAAGCTTCTATTGAACCTACTTTCTGTAGCCCCAGCAGTCATTCTAAAGAAGAAATCAAACTTCATTCTTGAGACAATGAAACCACTCTTTTGTTGATGGGAAAGCAGAGGCATGAAGACCAAGGTTGAAGCTACCCAGCTGCCAAGCTGGGTTGGGATGGGGTGGAGACTGGCTCCCTCCCAGCTAGCCCCCACTGTCTCCCACTGCTCTGTCTTTTCGACATAAAAACCACTCACTTTTTGCTTCCTGGGGTGTATAGGTTAGCCCATCAGAAGAGTGGGAAGGGGGTGTTGTCAGTCACCCCCCCTTTTTAAATTCAGGATCTCCAGGTATAGCCCAAACTGACCTTACACACTCAGTATTTAGCCCAGATTGGTGCTTTGAAATCAGCATCCTCCAGCCTCAGCTCCCAGAGCATCACAGCTACAGGCACTCACCGGCACACTTGATTTTTTTTCTTGATAATTCACTGTTATGCCTGATGAAGAAAAACTGGGAGGCTTTTTAAAAACGTGAACCACCTTAAGCTTCTTTAGTCCTTACTTTTCTCATACTAAATTGAGGGTTGTCATTTCTGCCATGACTTTGCATCTGTATTTTGCCTCATCAAGATTCGGGGGAGGGGAAGAGATATTAACTAAGAAAAAGTTGAAATCTTTAGGGGAAAAAAGTGATATTATAACAATAAAATTGATACAATAACAGATACTATAGCTGGCAAAATGAATTTTAACTTCGGCGTCCCTAGATACTCCTTAGTCCATTCTTAGTGAAATATATTTCAATCTAGAAAGAAATAAGGGCCCTGCCAGCCATTATTAATGCTCACTTGCCTTTTAATTGAAGCACACTCTTGGAAAATGCCATCTGCATCTGGGGAAATGGAATGCACACAGCATAAGAATAAATCATTTTTGGAGATCCTGGGTATCTTTCTCTTTTCAGTCAGTGCCACCATCTTTCTGGTTTATTGGTTCCCCTTTCCTCGCTAAATGTTGATGGTAATGCACACATTTCCTTTCTCCAGTAAATCACCCTTTTATAATTTGGCTTTCTTTCCATCTCAGATTCCCATCAGAACGGCTTTACCTCAGGCATATTGCAACCAATTTCCCCGTAATTAATGCTATATCTGCCTCAGAGTCCATTTCAACTCCCAAATGAAAATTGATGAGCCAGCCAACCACAAACAAGGCTCACACATCACTGATGAGAGAGTATCGGGCTGGGTTCCGGGCTGCAGCATTACGGGGCTGGATCATAACGGCGTGGTGCGGGGAGGAGGGGGGGTTGCTGGTTTTTTGCAGTGTTCATGGCTCATAGTAAGTGTCTGTAAATTGCCATTAGCGGACGAGAAAAGGGATTTTATATGACCCCTATCAAATTCTGCCAGAAAGACTAATGATTAAAGGGGTTTCTGTTACAGGAACTGAGACTCCACAGCACATGAAATAATGTGTCTAGACTTGATCAAATGAGCCACACAGTGCAACAAAAGTCACCAGGCAAAGAGTAACTGCCCACTTAGGCCATTTTTCCCTATCCAAGTGGGATGCAGATGGCTCAGCCATGTAGCTGCATGTTGCTTAGGAAACAACCAAATCCTCCACCCACAAGCCTCAACTTTAGACTTCAGGGTGAGGGCTGTATAGGAGATGAATGTATAGGGTAACCATCCATGTACGGACGAGTTCAAGAACACACTCATTCATTCTCTTCATTCACTCATTTGATTTTCATTTGCCTAAACTGGAAAAAGAAAGGACGGAAGAGAAGACTACCATTTTTTTTTCGTCCTGCTGTGACTGATGCTCTCAGGGCAGAGTGGTAGGGAACAGATAGGTGATCACTGAATAGAGGTCACTGAATGTTGTCATTGAAGAAGTAGGGATGAAATCAAGTCAAGCATGCAGTCAGGCATTTATGCATGAGGCATTTGGTGTGTGTGTGTGTGTGTGTGTGTGTGTGTGTGTGTGTAAAAGACCACTGGAGCTTTCAGATGGATCTAGTGAGCCAGGTGCGGAAGGAAGAAGTAAAGAGAAGACAGAGCATGTGGGACAAGGACTTCTTTATTATCTCTGGAAAGTTAATGATAGCTGTAACAGGAGTGTAAGGGACGTGGGCCAGAGGCCAGAGACATAGACAGAAGGGACATAGACAGAAGGCCAGAGGAAGGCTTTTAGATGCTAATTTCTCAAATATTTGGTCATCAGTGTGAAAAAGGCAGATGTGAATGTGACTGTGAAAACATGCATGCGTACACAAGTGTTTGAGTGCATGTACACATATGTACATGTGTGTATTTCAATCAGCAATATGTGCCTTTTGTTTGGTCATTCTTTTATCATGTTTGTAAACACATCTCAAAAATGAAATGTAGACATGAGCTCTTTCCTGCTCCCAAGGCATCTCCTTTGAGGCTTTCAAGGAAAGGATTTAATATCCTAGTTGGACTTCTCTGGGTTTGGTTTATCTCACTAATACCTCCAAAGAAGCGGCAGAGGGCTGAGATGCGGAATTCCAGAGATGTGTCTGTTTCAGAACAGCGCACCCGCCGTGGGAACATAAATCACACTGACTTCCTGAATCCACAAGTCAAGCTCTCTAAGGCTCGGCCATGCGGTATCATTTCCAAGCTGCTGTGAGCTGAGGGTAGCATGGTGTGGGGGAAAGTGATAAGAGGGGTACAGGAGAAGGCTCATGTGATGTCCTGTCAAGTATACACCACAGAATCAGTGGATACCCAAAAGAGGAGCCTGGCTCCAAAAGCTAAAATAATAATAATAAAAATGTACATTGGGCTGATGACTTAATACTGCTTTTTATACTCTCTAGATACTTTTTATACTCTCTAATAAACTGATTCGTTTTCATAATTTATTTTAGGTAATAAAATTATTAGTCACAAAAGTGATAAGTCAATTTTATGATTATTGAAATTCCTTCTTTTAAACTTCTTTATTGAGTCTTGGGGGATTTCACATCATGCATCCCAATTCTGTTCACTTCCTGGTCCCCCCATGTTCCCCCTCTAGTCCCTGTTGCATCCCCCCATGAAAGACAACAAAAAAAGTAAGCAAGCAAACAAAAGCAACAACAACACAACTAATAAATCATAACAGGGCAAAAAACACCACACCTGAAACAGAAAAGTCTCTGCTCCTTCTCTCCTGCCTCTCCATTGTAGTTGGAGGTCACTTGTTCATTTCCCAGCCACTCAGACTCCCAAAATAACCACACAGAAACTGTATTAATTAAATCACTGCTTGGCCTATTAGTTCTAACTTCTTATTGGCTAGCTTTTACATCTTAATTTAACCCATTTCCATTATTTTATATTTTAACACAAGGCTCATGACCTACTGGCAAAGTTCAGCATGTCTGTCTTCAGAGGCAACTCCGTGGCTTCTCTTTGACTCCACCTCCTTTCTCCCAGCATTCAGTTAAGTTTTGCCCACCTACCTCTATTCTGCTCTGTGCAGGCCCAAGACAGTTTCTTTATTAATCAATAGTATTCATAACATACAGAGGGGAATCCCACATCACTCCATCACCTCTGCATCCATCCTGGTGGCATTGGAGGCTTCAGTGTGTCATATACTATAGCTCTTTGTGCCATCAGCTTGACTGGCAACGGTTCATTGCAGCGACTCATTGGTTTGGTTCAAGGCATCTGGTGTTTGGTACACCATCCTCACTGGATCCTCACTGGAGCTCTTCTGGGATATCCTGAGTCTTGGAGATCTTGTGAGTATTGTCCCACAGGACCAGTCCCTTCATGAGCTCCATCAGGACCTAGCTAGGGTAGATGCTAGGGTAGGTCAACACAAGGCCCAGTTGTGGGCCTGCGTGTTAGCCAGGCAGGTCAGATTAAGCCACTGGGTCACCCACCTTGGGTGCAGTGGTGGAGTCAGCTCCCCTACATGCATGCCCTCAGGGTAGGCTCATCCTCACCTGTGGTGAGGGGTGGGGGCCCACTCTCCCAATGCAGGCAGGGTCCAGCTCTCTTGCTGTAGTGCACAGTGAGAGGTAAGGCCAGCTTTTTCATCGCAGTGAAGGATGGGACTGTCTCAGTAGAGCCCTCTGACTTCATTTCACGTGATTCCTAAGCTCTCCTGAGGACTATTGAAATTCTTAAAATCGACCAGCCGATGATGAAGAAGATGATGATGAAGATGATGAAGAAGAAGATGATGATGGCGACAATTCTTTGTGTCCAGCGATATTTTACCTAAATTCCGCTGGATTAGAAATTCCAGAAGATGCTTTGGGCAAAATGTTAGATATATTACCTGCAGTTTTCAGCATTTTAACCTCAAGGACATCAAATGGTTGGAAGGGATTCAAAGACAGGTAATAAACTCTGACAGGGCTGGCTGAGCTGCCTAGCCACCCGAGAAGACAAGGCTGTCTGTCAGGTTCGCTGAGAAAGCACCATCCTGGGGCTGCTCTGACTCCTCTCCATCCCACTGATGCACCAAGGGCTGAGGACATTATTCATGGCCTGCTGGCCCCGGGGCAGCTGTTGCATCTTCAAAGATGCATGGAGTGAGCTTGTTCAGAGGTCAGAGGCACGCCACGTGAACCCTCTGGCCCCCTCATTCTATTTTGGTCCTTGGAGGTGATCTAATTATATAAGGAGGAGAAGCTCACGATGCAGGCAACCCAAATTTTTCACATGTTATGATTTATCTTTATTAATAAAAAATAAACCCTCGTTTAGCTTCAAAGTTGTTATGCCTGAAGTTGGTAATGAAAATGAACTTAAGATAATCACTTATTAATCTTGCTTTCCCAATGCAATGAAATTGTGGCTTAATAACACTCTTCTTCCTTGGTCTTTTAGAATCTGGATCGTTGAAGGGCATAGAGACTTCAGGACAATGACCGAGTGCGACTGCTAAGCCTGGAAAGCAGGCAGGTCCATGTAAGGCAAGCTGGTGCCTCAGAGATGGTGTGCCAGAGTCACCAAGCAGGGTTGGTTCCCCACAACAACCCTTCCTTCAGCCTGCTGAGTCCCTGCAGGTACCTCCACCCACCATCCCAACCCAACCTCTTCTGGGTATGTGGATGTGTGTGTGTGAGGGTATGTGTGTGTGTGTGTGCGAGGGTGTGAAGGAAGAAGCCTGCATGCCACTGTATGCCTGTGGATGCCAGACCTTACATTCCATTTTGTTTGAAACATACTCTCTTTGCTGGCTTTCTGCTACAGATGCCAAGCTACCTGGCCCAGGAGCTTTGGGGACTTCTGTTTCTGCCTTCCTTTTCTTCAAAGGAGAGCTGGGATTTCAGAGGCTCATATTACATGCTGAGTTTAAGAGGATTTTCAGGGTCTGAGCCCAGGTACTCAGTAAACACTTTTATCATCTCTCCAGCCCCCTCTCTTTTTTTCTTTAACAGGGCCTTACTATGTAGCCCTTGCTGGCCTTGAACTCGTGATCTTGCCTCAGCTTATTGAGTACTGGTGTTATACTCTCCCCATTTTTTTCTGAAATATCTCCATCACTAGAAACAACTCTATTAAACAACTCTATTTCAAGATCTTTCCTTGGGCATTCTCTGTGTCAGGCCTGTTGCTTACGAAGCCTATTAGATTTTAAAATCTGTTCATGTTCGCATGCTTCGTTCAGCCGAGTGAATTATGTATTTTTAAGATTGTGAATACTCCTAATAAAAATTAACATTCCACACAGTGGATCTCTTCGTTACCCTCAGATTTAGATTTCAGGGGCAAGCAGAAACCCAAGTTTCTGCTTCCCCTGTTTAAAGGGGAAACCAAAAGAGCACAGAGTGAGTTTGCTCAGCTCAGTGGTTTGAACGAGGAAAGCCTCTCAGAGGCTCAGGCAGTTGAGCTCTCCATCCCCAGTTGGCAGTGTTGTTTTGGGAGGGTTAGGTGTGGATGACTTGCTGGAAGAAGCTTGTATTTGGGGACTGGCTCTGAGAGCATCTATCCTGTCCCTGCTTCCAATCTGTTCCCTCTGCTTTCTTGTGGTTGGGAATGTGATCCCTCTGCTTCCTTCTTCCGCCCCAGGCCTGTCTGCTGCGATGCTTCTCTGCCATGACCGACTCCTGTTTTTCTGAAACTGTAGGTTCAAATAAACTCTTCCTTAAGTAAGCTGCCTTGGTCATGGTGTTTATTGACAGCAACAGAGAAGTAACTAACTTACTCAGGAATGTGTAAGCCTCAGAGACTCAGAGATCTTTGGGAAACTCAGACTCCAACCATACTTGTTACTTTTCATCCCATCCCACTCAAAACTTTAGGCTTGGCATTTGCTAACAGACAGAAGGATGAAGAGTGCGGATTAGGTTCAGTCCTCAGATGCCCTGTGGAATTCTTCTTTAACGCTCCCCACAATCTCCCTATGGATAAGCATCGTAGCAGACATCACTTGAAAGGCACCCTACAGATTGCAGGGGCATGAGACAGCCATTCAGTGCCCACAAGCCAACCAGAACAATGTCAAGCTCAGCAGTTAAGGAAGATGCGAAGACGTAGGGAAACAAAGATTGAGTAATAGAAAGGGTGAACAAGTTGACCGAGCAGAAGAGAATGCTGTTGGCATCTGCCTAAGGTAGAAATCAGTAAGCACTGTTAGCACCCAGAAAGAGAGCAGTAAGTGGACGGTGAAGTAAGTGGAGAGAATGACAGGCAGCGGAGTTGGGGTTAGAGTGCCATGGACAAGGAAGTAGAATGGGACCAAGCCTTTGAGTTGAACAGCCACACAACCAGTGACAATGGAGTAGAGGTAACGGCTGAGGAGAATACAGCACAGCAAGTAAAAGGGTGGATTATACGTCATCATGGATTTATCAGAAAGCCATCCTAGTCTGTCCCCGCTGTCAAAAGAACCCAGACAGCTTATGAATAACAGAAATATGTTACACTGAGACCTACAAGGTAGAATGGGTAAGAAGACAGTAGCGGATTTGACAGGAAGCCCTGCCTTCTAGACCATAGATGATTGCTTCTGTGTCCTTCTGTGGTAGAAGGAAATGAGCACATTCCTTTAGGCTTATATCATGAGAGTATTTAAGCCCATCTATGTGAGCAGAGCTGTTGTGAGTTAGTCAGGCCCCTCTAGGTTCCTATTCCCTAGGATCATTTGGGGATGAACGTTTCAACATTTCGGGGGAGAGAACTCTAGCATCAGCATCCAGTAGACAGCTCCCAAGAATGACATCACTGGTCCTAGCCAAGCTGTAACCAGGGCTTAGAATGATGAAGATGAGCCATCCAGAACATTTTCAGTTATGAATGTGTTATATGGGAGACTGCAGAGATGGGCAATAAATTCTGAGGTGTTTTAATAAGATCTCGTGGAAATGTAAGTTTTTATCAGTGGAAGCATAAACATCTCACCATTTGTAAGTATAGCCAGTTTCCAGCCTTCCCAGGTTACTGTCGGATAGCTAAAAATCACTGGCCATGTTTGCAAAGGCTCAGGTGTGCAAGCGGACTCATTTCAAAGAACTGGTTCTATTGCTGGAGGAAGCCGTGCCGTAAGGACTGCGGGGGTGGATAAGGATACAAGAGGGTCACAGAGCTTGGGGAGCCATGGAGACATCTCTGCCGTGATGAGATCTCTATTTATTCAATTTGATTTAATGTAATTACTACAGGTTCCTATAGGAAATAGCATTGGGATATGACTTGATAGGAAGATGAAAACTAGGGTAAGGGAGTGACGTATTGTCCTCAAACATCGAGTGTAAGGGAAGCTGACAAAATAACATTTAGAGAGGAGTGTGATGACATATGCCTTTAGTTCCAGCACTTGGGAGGTAGAGGCAGTAAAATGTCTGAGTTTGAGGCCAGCCTGATCTACAGAGCAAGTTCCAGAACAGCCAGGGCTCTACAGAGAAACCTGTCTCAAAATAAACAAACAAACAACAACAAAATAAACAAACAAAAAAATCAAAATAATTACCAAAATCCAAAATGGACAAAATAGCTAATTTTTCAAAAAGGCACAGAACCAGAAGTGACTTTGAACATTTCTAGGAGAGGAAGAGTCAAGTGGTTGATTCCATTTATGAGTGCTATTAGAAAGTTATAGGGTTAAAAGAAAAATGTCGGGCTCATGACTCAAGTGCCCAGTCCATCACTGATCTAAGGGACATAGAGACAAAATAGCCTCGGGGATTCAGGAGATGAGTGAGAACCTTTATGAGTCTGCCACATCTGAGATGTGTCTGGCCTATCAAAGAGAGGTGGTCCAGACAGAAACAGGACAGACAGACCTATGATTGGGAGAGAAGTCTGGGATGGCAATAACAAGTGAGGCACTCACATTAGGTACTTCTGGGAGCTATGCACAAGTAAGCCTGTCCCAAGAACACACACACAAAGAAGAAACAGGACAAAAGTATGATAAATAACACTGAAAAGCAGTGGTGACATCATTTACGTTGGCCACTCTGCTAAGTATCCTGCAAGAGTTAGGAAATGAACCTTCACTACAACACTAGAAGGTCTGTGTTTCGAACATCTTCCTTTTACAGATGAGAAAATGGACATCTAGAGTGGCTAGGTGAGCTGGGTTTTACATGCAGCACATCCAGTGCAAAACCTAGCCCCAAGCTCCAGAGGTCTGCGAGGGAAGGAGACCAAGGATTGGAGTCTAGGGCTGTGGTTTCTACACTGTGGTCTAGGCTAGCCATCGGGGGTTGACACAGTGTTAAGTTAGCTTGCTAGGGTTATCTTCCCCAAAGAGTGCCTTAGTTTTATGGAGAGTCAAGTAGTAGGGCACACATGAGTGGAAAAAAGGGTTAACGTGTCTGGACTACACTTCCTAAAATCTGAGCTCTGAGAAGAAGAAAAGGGAGGGACACTGCCTGAAGAATGCATAGCCCAGTAAGAAGCACTCCTTCTACTGGTAGGTGTGTGTAAAGTACTTCTTCCACCAGCAGGTGTGTGTGTGTGCGCGCGCGTGTGTGCGCGCGCGTGTGTGTGTGTGTGTGTGCGCGTGTGTGTGTGTGCGCGTGCATGTGTGTGTGTGTTGGTAGGGGGAGAAGTCAGAGGTGCTTTCCTTCCTTGGAGGGAAAGGCTCTTAAGAGTTGAAAAAAATTCCAAGTCTAAAGATAGTGATGACTTGCCCCTTGAGATGATTGAACACATTTGAAAAATGCTTTTTATATGCATGCGATATGTCGGTCTTAGAACAATCCTGCGGAGTAAACAGGTGGCAGCCACAATTTATAGATATTGAAATGAAGATTCGGGAGAAGGTTAAAAATAGATTAAGAAAAGTCAGTGCTGAGCGATCGGGAGACTCCTTCCTGGCTCCAGCTGGAAAGGAGAATAGAAATAACGGGCAGGTTCTGGAACAGACAGGAAGGGAGAGGAAGAGGGTTGCTAGTGGAAGGGATGAGCCGAGTGGGGGGTGAGAATTCATGGGAGGGAGGAAAAGAGTGAGTCGGGTCTTCAGCTGCTCACCAAGGCATGTCCAACCTGTGACACACATGCCTTAATATATATGTGACTGCATGTGATCAAGAATAGCCACGCATGCAATCTAACACAAGACATCACCTTACTTAAAAATATGGTGTGTGTGTGTGTGTGTGTGTGTGATTATTTTGGTTGCTTGATTGTGTATTTTTGAGTGTGAGCATTGTAGATGACAGCTTGATATCAAAGTGTGAATCACTGGGTGTGCTTGATAGAGACATTTGAAAGGCCTGTGAAGTTTAGCCTAACATTCACCACACACAGAGACCTTTGCATGTTCCTAAATGTCGAGAGAAGTCTGAGATTGTTTATAATATTTGGGCTTTTATATATTTGGTACCCAGATTATGAAGATATTTGAACTGCACGTGGCCGGGACACAGAGCTAAGTCTTCCAATGTGCTGGCTGTATCCACTGTGCTGAACCCATAGTGTTTTTGTTCACAAGTGGGAAGAACTGAAATCTAAGCTGACACTGAAAACTAAACAGTCTCAGTTGTGAAGATCTCATCCTCAGTTGCACAGAGGAGTGTTGGGAGCAGTGGGACCCCAGATCCTGAATTTCTTGTAAACAACTTTTCCCCTGATCTGAGTGCCTACAGCTGCTCTGAGCACGAGACCTTCAGGAGTTCCTGATGGCAGGAGAGTGGTTTCTGGTGGGTTTGGCTAGGGCATGGCTATCTCTATATAATCTGCCCCTGAACACAATAAAGGGGCATTTTGGGGGAATTCAGGGATGACCCGTGTCGCTGTCTCTCTATCTGTGTGTTTGTGTATTTTAACCTCCAGCCCCTTGCCCGAAGCTCGCGAACTGGGTAATAGCGCACAGAGCGCAGACACCGGGGCGCGGGGCGCAGCCAGAGGAGCACGAAGGAAGTTTATACAGGGACCACAGATGAGGGATACTTTGCATCCTGCTAGTTGGATGGAGAGAGGCTTTTGCTTCATTAGATTTATTTAATAACCTCAGAGGCTGGAAGCCATGCAAAACCTTAATGGAGACTGCAGAGAAAGCGAAAGTGGCTGAAGTTAAACTGTCCATTAATGTGACCCAGATCTGAAGCTGTTCGTGTGAGCAGGGGATGAGATTCTTCCGCAAGCTCCTGACATGCCCTTTGGAAAGAGTGTTAACCATTTTATTTAAGAAGTGGCATTTCATCCAGGTTCTCTCATTTGCATACTTGTGATTTCATTTGCATATATTTTACTGTGCTGCACCCTGGATATACATTCACCTATTTCATTCCCTTCTTTAAATTCTGTGCATCCTCTACAATGCCAAGGAATGTAAAAGATCAGATCAGGGGAAAAATATTCTTGTTAGAAAGGGAGACCATTCTGGAGCACGTGTATTTCATCTGCCATGAGTTTCTTCCCTTCTTTACCCGGCAACTAATCCTTCCGAATTTCTCTTACCGCTACATCCCAGGAGACCAGGGTTTCTTCTGTTCCTAACTGACCTGATCTTAGCCCAAACTATCCGATTCAACCTATTTTCTGCTTTCTGATTATTTTCCCACTCAACCAGTGCTCAGCGGCCTTTAAAGGTAGTAATCAAACGTTGCCCATTCCACTCGTCACGTTCCAGATTTGTTTTTAGAATTTAAAGCATTTTAAATCTTGTGTGTATTAGTATTTGGTGTGTTTGTATGTCTGTGCCCCACATGTGTGTGTGGTACCTATGGACACCAGAAGAGCATGCTGAATCTCCTGGAGCTGGAAAGACTAACAGCTGTAAGCCACCACGTGGTTGTTGGATCTACTCCAGAGCCTCTGCAAGGGCAAATGCTCTTAACCGCTGAGCCATTTCACCAGCCCCTCATTCCAGATTCCCAGTTCCTACCATCTCATCATGAAACTGCCAAAATGAATAGCTGTATTTGTAACCCGAAGTCCCTTATTGCAACGCTGCCTCTCCACTCATATCTTCTATGATGTATTTGCCCTCATCTGTTCAGTTTCTTCTTGGAAAAATAGGGAAATCATTTTAAAAGTGAGAACAATGGCAGCATTAAAAAGGCTAAAGCCTTCATTAACATTTCTTTTCTTTATAAGACAGGGAAGGCCAGAGATAGAAAACAGATAAAGACTGTAAGAAAGAATGGAGCTTTAAGGAGTTAAGAGAACACTGTTGGAAATGAAGCTATGAAGCCTCTGGGCCATTTGCTAACTCAAAATCAGCTGGAGTCTGGTTCGGGGGTAGAAACTGGGATACTAAAGGAAAAATGAGACACAGAGAGGGCAGGAGCAAAACAGATAGCTACTGGTTTGTTGTGTTAATGCTGTCCAAAATCCTATGAAATGAGTAGAATGCTGGGCTGAAGGTTAATGAAGCTGCCTGCTTCTCTTTCTGGTTCCCACTGGCATTGGCATAGTCTGTGCAGTCAAAGTTGGCCCCTCCATAGTCCCACCCAATGAGGAAGAGATGGGGAAGCAAGAGAGAGAGGCTTCTTGTACGAGGAGGAACTGAATTGGGCACTTCACTGTTCACATCTGTGGACATCATCAGATGGTGGCACCTAGCTGCAAGAGAAGCTGGCCAGGGGGTCTGTCAGTTAAAGAGAACAACTGTGCTTGGTCATTGCCCAAATCTCAATAGCCCAAATCTCTGTATAGACTATATGGAGTTTAAAGACTGACCTACATTTAGGTGGCAGAAGTTGCGTGTGTTAGTTTTTGAGGGGAGCAACAGATGAAAAAAGAAAAGACATAGAAGGTTACTTTTATGAGTATTGTGGTATCGTATGGCACTTTGAAGCATGTGACTCTGGCCCATGGTTTTATAGCCAGTCCAGGCCTCAGAAAACTTTTTCTATGCAGGATGGATAGTTGACATTTTAGGCTTTGTAAGTTGCATGATCTCTGTCAAATCTGCCAAGGCAACCTAAACAACATGTAAGCTAATAGATATGATTGCCTTCCAATAAAAACAATCTATTTAGGAAAACAGGCTAAGAGCTAGATTTTGCCAATAGGTCCCTACTTTAGTGGGTTCTGCTTTCAGTGTGTAGCCTTAAAAAATGCAGTTCTCGCCGGGTGGTGGTGGCGCACGCCTTTAATCCCAGCACTCGGGAGGCAGAGGCAGGAGGATCTCTGGGAGTTCGAGACCAGCCTGGTCTACAAGAGCTAGTTCCAGGACAGGCTCCGAAACCACAGAGAAATCCTGTCTCGAAAAACAACAACAACAACAAAAAAAAAACAAAAACAAACAAAAAAAAATGCAGTTCTCTGCAACTGACATCTGGCCCATCAAATGACATCCTTCTGTCTACCACTCCTCAGGGATTTACTTAACTGAGTTCATTCTATGCCAGGACCTGGGATACACAGAACTTGAAGTAAGGGAGGTTGGTATCTAAGTAGATCTGTTAGAAAGTAATTTCAAAACACTGCTGCAATTTCTCCCTTAGACACAATGGAGAAAATGTGTACATTTTCTTAGAAACCAAGAAGGACATGAGACAAGATTCATGCTGGAAGAATCCCTAACTGACCAGCAGGCAAGGGAGCCAGTGTGTGCATAAATTGGGAAATAAGAGAGTTTGGCATGTTTAAGAGGCCACAAATGTGCAAGAAGAAGAGAGATGAGGGTTTTGATGTTCAATTATGAAAGGTTATTTTTTAAGTCATCTGAAGAATTTTGTTTTTCTTACAGACAGGAAGAACCCATTGATTAGAATTTTTGAGCCAAGCAATGACATAGTCAAATATGAATGCTAGATATAACAGCAGCAGGATTGATAGGGAGTGAGCATGGCTAGACAGAAGCATGGGAGTCAGGAATATCATGTTTGGATGTGTTGGGTCTGGAATGAAGGACAAAAGCTTGGCAGGGATAATGTCAAAAAGAGTCAAGAGATTCTTGGGAGACTGACATGATATGAACTCTTGACAACCAGAAAAAACATTGTAGAGGGAAGGCAGAATCAGGGGTGAGTCCTAAAGTTTGACCTCTGTAACCTAGTGACACTGATCAAAACAGAGAAGGGGATAGATTAAGACCAAGTTTGGTGAAATTGGCACACTTTTTATGAACTGTGGCAAATTTTGGCAGCTCTGCTAAGACACTGGATGTATATAGTATACCAGTTGTTTGGGAAGTTCTGAGGTAGAGGTAAAGATCTAATTAGCTAAGGTGCTTGGATTCAGAGGCTGGGTAATTACGTTCTTGTGTTCTGAGAACTGCCAATTAAAAATCAAAATGGACAAATGCAGCGGTCCATGGAAACATTGAGAGATGGATATGAGGTGCAAAGTCAAGCTGAAGCTTGTCTATGCTAACAGCAGAGCAGACTTCTCTTTTCGCACAGTTTTTTTTTTTTTTAAACTAATGCACGGAGTATGGCAATTGCCTGGATCACAGTCTTCATAAGATAAGCCATCTGTGATTTAGGAAAATCTGGTGGGGCTCGGTCTTGGGATTTGAGAGTTTCCAGTGACAGGCGACAGACAACTTTTCTAATAATCTCATTATAAAAAAAATAACTTCATTGGACTGTTATTTCTTTGGCTCTTCAGAGTGTCAGGGTGTAAGTTTGTGTAACTGCAAGTTTATGTGAGCCTGGAAGTTCCTGATTCATCTTAAGCTCCTTAGGTTGATCGCTCGTGATGGTTGCCATGGAGGAGAGAGATTAGACCAGATAGCATTCATAAAAAAAAGATAGTTTTCTTCTCTTATTTTATGAACTTTGTTTAACTTTCTTTTCTTGTATCTATACACTTAAGTGATTTCTTGAAGAGGTCAACTTAAAGAAGGCAGGTGTTTTCCACATCATTAGGTGCAGACAAGAAAAAGCTTTCATGTTGTAAATCCTGCAACTAGATTAATGGAACACTGTTTATTTGAGCTATTATCTGGGACTTGGGAATGGACTTTCTCTGGTCTATGATTATCTAGGACTTTTACCCATTTCTGCTACAAGCTTAGCTGGGTACTTGTACAGTCAGAAATAGAAGAGGGGCAGGCTGTCAGTCAGGACACCTCTCTCCTCACAAAGAGCATCCCTCAAGTGTTTCACCATCTTGGTTTCAGTCCCTACTCCTCAACAAAACTAATTCCATACAGGCTCTGTGAAAATATCCTTAGCACAGAGCCTGTATTTGCTCATAATCATCCATCAACCTTTGATGACTGAGAGATGTAGGGAATTGAGATATTAAAAGGGATAGAGGCTTGGAAGGATGTGTGTAGACAATGGCTGCAGGGTGGGACACATGGCCATGAAGAGTCTGAAAACCTTCACTCACAAAATTGTCTTTTTTCATTGGTCAGAACCCTCTAAATTCACATCTAGCATGAGTATAAAGCCTTTTTGACAAAAATAAAAGCGATATAACACACACAGCATTACAAATTATCAAGAATATGAATAAATACTTTAAAATATCTGCTCTGTATACCAAGATGTGATGGGCAGATTTGTAGAACAATCCCATATTCGTGCACACATCCCTTTCCAACAGCAACCTCTCCGTGCCACAGTAGTCACAGTCTTCACTTCCATGACAGTCATTGGTCACCCATAAATGTTGGTGTTTTGAATTTTCTATAGGTGGAATGAATACACACACACACACACATATGTATCTGATTCAACCTTATATCTTTATCATTTATCTCTGCCATTGTGTGTTGTGCCATGATTGTCATTTTCATGACATTTCAATATGTTATTGTTATACAAGACCCAATTCCGTATCCATTTTATTATTGGCAAATCCAAGCAATTCCTAATCTGAGTAATTGGTAAATTTGAATAATTCCTGCTATGGGATCTCCTTCTCCTCCTTCAGCCAACAGCCTTTAAGATACCAGCCCACTTGGGCACGGTCTCATATACTATAAATGCAGCTGTAAAGCCTGTACTTGCTCTCTTGGTTCCGGTTCTCACTTCTGGCTGCTAGACTCTGTTCTTGTTCCCTGTTCATGCAGAGGATTGTGATCTAAGACAGTGATCTCCAAGTCTCCCCTGAATAAATAACCCTTTATTATACATAATTCTGAACTAGTATGGGATTATTTTGTATCTTCCACCATCAAATTCCCAATCTGAAGATTTGCCCATTGCATTTTCCAATCACCCTCATTGCTCTTCTTTGATAATGAACTTTTATTAAATATAACAAGGCTTGAAAGATGCCAACAGCCTTGACAAACATTTTTCTGGAATTGTCTTTTACAAGCTCATATGACCAAACTTATCATCTTTAGTTAAGGACTTTTTATTAACTACTTTTCATACAATATATGTATTGTATCAGTCCTGTTAGGTCTGGATGATGCTACTTATTTGCACTCATGCACCCCTTCTGGCTCTTATAATTTTTCTACTTCTTCTTTCACGTAGACCCCTGAGCCTCAAGGGGCAAGTGGTTTAATAAATACACCCCATTTAGGGTTGAATGTGCTCCAAAGTCTTTCACCCCCTGCTCACTATCCAGCTGCAGGTCTCTGTGTTAATCCCCATCTGCTACAAGAGGAAGCCTCTCTCCTGGGAGTTTAGTGAAGCACTGCTCTCTGGGTAGAGCAGTCCATCATTAGGGGTCATTTTAGTGCTATGCTCCTTTAGCAGAATCATAGTGTTTGGTTCTTCTCTAGACCCATGACCTGTCTAGTCCCAGGATCTTGACCACCTTAGTAGTGTGTATGTGTGCTTCAATCCAAATAACCACAGACGTCACATAGCTGGTAAGAGACGATGGGGAAGGGACAATTCTTACATGGAAAGGGAAATAGAATATATTACACACCAAACTTATCTTTTGATCATACGTGATACTTATGACAGTGCCTTGAAATTGACAAACACTAAAAATAGTGAATATTAGCTGATCTGACGCTGCAATTTTCACACTATCAAAAGAACTTTAACTAGATAACCTTCGTGAAAGTACACAGTGCCAGGCATTGAGTGCTAATCCTTCTGATGCTTTGTGAAGCTGAAGCCAAGCTAGTCTCTGTTGTCAGATGAGAAACTGAGGCACAGAGCTGATTTCTCTTATATGCTGTCCTGTTTAATATTTAATATCAGACCTGGAATTTGGCCTAGATTCCATGTTTGTGCTCCCATGGTCAGACCAATGCCTCAAACTAAGAGCAAGCACTGAAAAACCCTACAGAAGGAATACTCCCAGAACTGGGTTTGCAAACACTGCACGATGCTTACTTCTGGTCAAAATCTCCCATATCCATACGACTGTCAAAACCCGTGTCAGGGCACAAGGGCTTATACGTGTCTCCCCGGCAGCTTCCTGGGACTCTGTTTTATTTTTTCACTGCAGAGATGAAGGCCTTGAGAAAAAGAACCTCAAAAGGCAGCCTCTGCAACTGGCAGTCAGGGTTCTCCAAGCAAAAAAAGAAAGCAGGAAAAATAAGCTACCCAACAGCCTCTCTTTCCATATAGTCTTCAGTGCCAAATCACAATAGCTGCTTGCTTGCTGACACCATTAAACGTCTGATAGATGAACTAGAAGAATATATGGGAAGCTGGCTTGATGAGTTTATGCAGCTCCCTCCTTTTGCAGATGGTGAGAACCATCAGAACTCATTCTGAACCAGGCTCAGTTTGCCCATATCCTTCCTCCCTGGAAACACGCTGGGGGCGTGCTCCTAAGCGTCCCATCCAGGGACTCCTCCTGGCAGAGCACTTGCTTTCAGCTTTGCAGGCACAGCTGTGAGGTGTGGCCTTGCCTTCTTGCATCCAGAAGCAAAGGCAGTCAATTAAGATCCTGATTTATTTATGCCTCCTTCATGTTTTCAATTGAATCTCTTGTTAAGCAGGGTTCTAATAATATGATTTATCACAATAAACAGCAGGGCTCCCGCTTTAATTGATTTATCTTTTTCACCACCTAAAATCCCTGTGTTTCCAAGTATTTGGTACCAGCCTTTTTCTGTCATTTTCAACCCCCTGATCTATGTTGGGTGATACATTCTACAGGGACTAAATTTTCTTTAATATATATATATAGTCTATGTCTTAAATCATTTTCTCGTGTGCTAAGTGCTGACTGTAATCACTCCCTGCATTTACTGAAATTAGCATGGGCTCCAAACCATTAGCTGCAAAGAAGAGGTTGGGGAAAAGGCTCCCTCTGTTCTCTGATTGAAACAGCTGATATTGTGTTAAGAGGTTCTGATCTGACTTTAATTTCCCCTCTTTAATGTATTCCTAACTGTTGCACATGGAGTGGTCTGTCTTAAAAGGCTCTGTATTTCTAGCAGTACCATTATACCCCATCTCTAAAATGAATCATTCCATTTTCTACATGCTATAGAGTCTGGAATTTCTCCTTTACTCATCTCAGTTTCTTTCCTGAAAACCACTCTGTGGCTCCAGATTCCCCCTTCAAAGGACTGGCTCTGCGAGTCTGCAGCAGCCATTATTCATAAGGTCCTCTTTCAGAGCGTGCTAAGAAAGTAATACAACCCATTGCAGTAACAATATGCTCTCCTGAATAGGACTCCATCATGAGACTCCATCCCTCTTCAATGTGTCTTCCACTGTGTGGAAGTGAAATGCTCTGTACAATGGATTTAGAAAGTGGGATTAAATGGAAGTTCCGAGAAGGTAAAAAGAATAGCTGGTGACCGAGTACTTTGACATCCACTGTGCTGTGCCTTCATTTCTATCCTACCACCCTGCCGTGGTTTGAGTGGAGTGGCCCTCACAGGCTCCTATGTTTGAATGCTTAGTTGTCAGGAAGTGGCTCTACCTGGGAGGCATTAGAAGAGGTGGCCTTGTTGGAGTAGGTGTGACCTTATTGGAGAAAGTGTGTCACTGGGTTGGGCTTTCAGGTTACAAAAGCCAGGCCCAGCCCAGTCTCTCTCTGTCTCTGTCTCTGTCGTCTCTCTCTCTGTATATGCGTGTGTTTCAATCTCCAGCCCCTTGCCCATCGTGAACCATACCATAGCACGTGGCGTCCAGAGCAGGCATGGCTCTATAGATGACAATGGACTAAGCCTCTGAAACAGTAAGCAAACCTCAGTGAAATGTTCTCCTTTTTAAGAGTTGCCATGGTCATGGTGTCTCTTCACAGCAACAGAACCCTGACTAAGACACAGCCCTAGAGTCCAGCTGCCCTTCTCCCTGAACCAAGCAACGTTCCCAAGCCCAACAGCAGACTCCTGATTGGCAGCCCTGAAGACCTAGTCTGGCTCTTCATCTTCCTCCTACCAGCAGGTATTTCCTCCCCTGACCCCACACTGGTTTTGACCTCTGTGAGACTGTAGCTCCTTCCTCCCAGTGACCTCTTCTGGACCCTCTAAAGTTCCACACTGTGCCATGTGCTCCCTGGCTTTGTTCTGTCATCTCTGCCCCCCTCTAGCTTACTCTCTTCCTTTTACCTCTTTGCCAGCCCCCTACCCACCACTCTATTTTCTCTTACCCTATCTAATCATAGATGAGCTTCCAAGAGACCCTCTGACTTATGGGACTTTACCTTCTTACGTAAGCATAATGTTACACATACCACAGCTGATTGATTTTAAAACATGTTATTAATGAGGGTATATTTTATAGAGAGAGCTAGACTTATGAAATGTCACTGATTTCTGTTTTATTTTTTAATTAGCATACAAAGCAGCAGCTTTCCTTATGGTGTTTTGTTACATGCTAAGTTTTAGTGGAATGTTCCCCACCCTGCCTCCTCTGTTATGCCCATCCACCTTCATTATTCTCCCCCTTCCATTTCATGTAATATATATTCTGTTACCCTCACAAACTGTTGCCTTAATGCCTTCCCTCCTCCCATAGTAGGAGACTGCTTGTATCTCGAAATAACCACACAGAAACTATATTATTTAAATCCCTGTTTGGCCAATCACTTAAGCATATTGCTAGCTAGATCTTACATCTAGAATTAACCCATTTTTTTTTATTATTTTGTGTATTGCCATGTGGCTGTGACTTGTTGGCAAGGTTCCAGCTGGCAGCTCGCATCTTTCCCCTCTGGAGGCTCCACAGCTTCTCTGGACTCCGCCTTCTTTCTCCCAGCATTTAGTTTAGTTTTTCACACCTAGCTCTGTTCTGCCCTGCTATAGATCCAAAGCAGTTTCTTTATTCATTAACCAATAAAAGCAACACATAGACAGAAGGCCTTCCCATACCACCACCCCTTGTCATTTTCATGGTCCCCTGGCCTCTACATAACCCCTCGCATAGAAATACACATAAGTCAAAATTAGAAGGCAGCATTGCATATGAGAGAACGTGTTATCTCACTTAATAGTTTCCATTTCTATCCATTTGTCTTCAAGCTTCATTTTTCTTTATGGCGGAATAAAGCTGTGATGTGTGTATATAGCACTTTCTTCTTAGCCATCCACCTGCTGAACATCCTTAACAGTTAATGGTGCCAGTTGAAGTATTTCAATTGTCTTCCTGGTCTCAACCTTTTAAAGAAGAAATTTGGTCTGGTAAGATGGTTCACTGGGTATAAACATTTTCTACCAAGCCCGAGGACCAGAACTCAAAGCCCGATACTCACATATATGATGGAAGTAGAGCCAGTTGTTGCGAGCAGTCCTCTGACTTGCACAGGTGCACTTACACACACACACGCACACACACACACATCTCTCTCTCACACACACACATACACAGAGAGACAGAGACACACACACACACAGAGAAAGGGGGGGTAATCTTAAAAATAAAGGAAGTCATTCCTTTCTCTAGAACTTTTATAGATTCTAGGCAGTTCTTAGGTGCTCTCAGATGTAAGCTTCACGAGCCAGGAAGTCCGTTGGTCCAGATCATGCTTCCACCCCAGTGTGCAGCCCTGTGTAGTGAGTTTGGAAATCTCTGGACCTCTCTGAACTGTGCTCTTCAGTAGTCGCAGTTCCCGTTTCTGGCCTGACTAAGTCCATTGTGTGATTGGCACACTATGATCACTTTAATGTGGAGAAAAACACACAAGCATCCTCTAGAGGTATACAGACATTGATTTCCAAAGCAGGGATTGATTACACTTCAGGCGGTGAATCTATTTAGGGAGAAAAGCAGAGTCAATGAGGCTGATAAAATGGTTTCTTCTATAAGTTGTTTTTTTCTATATGGTTTCTTCTATATGCACGGATGCAATTAGGAACTCACTTCATTTGAAAAGATGCAGAACCCTTGGACCTTTTTCTCTGGCCTTTATCACACATAGCGATGAATTCTAAAAACAGGAGAAGGGTTCACTCTAGAGGAACTGTGTTGTGTAGTTAGTAATGCCAGCTCCAGGGAAACAAAAGCATCTTACTAGATACAGTGCTGTGCTATAGCATGCCTTGGCTTTTGAATCATAATAATAAGCAGTTTATTCATATGGGATATTGCTGCTTATCAGGGAGATATTTTCCTCACCTGTCCCTCAACATCTCTTCCATCATAAAGCTTCTACTCCTCATTTTAAAAATCAGATTTATCAGGGAAAAATTTATCTCTTCTGGGTTTAAGCACATTATTATTTGAGTCACACCTTAAATGTAAAGTGCTGTTCTACTTCACCCTGCTTAGGTATTAAATACCAGGGATGTTATCTCTTATATTCTGATTAATTGAGCCTAGGAGGGACACAAGAATTTGCATATTAAAGCATCATCACTAAGTCTGGTATATGGATTAATATTCTGATAAATACTATTCTAACTGTATACGTTACACAGGAACAAGGCATGAATTATTAAATGTCTTCCTTTGCTTGCTGTTGCTTCTCCCCCAGTGTGTTGGGAGTTTGAAAACAAACTTCAAGAGGGCCATGTGGGGCTGCGCTGTAGAATGGGTGCCTTCAAAGACAGCTAATTCTCTAACTAGACTGAGTGACCAGAAATTAGCTTAAGAGTGCTCTGGTTAGACGTGGCCAGCAGCGGGACAGCGGTGAGACAGCTTCCTGCAGAGTCTGCTTCTGATTGCATTCTGCTGCTGATGCTGAAGAAAGGAAAGCAGGAGAAATGGCCCTACCTCTTGCTTATTGCTACAAGGGGTGAAGTAGCCAGGACCGTGCTGGAGAGCGCACCCTGGTGGTGAAAACAGGGGAGAGCTGCCAGGCTGATCAACCCTGCAACTACGCAGACCTAGACCAGGGTTATGTTAGCCCTCTCCAACATCCACCCTGTCTGTGATCCCCTGGGGGTGATCTGGGTGGGGGTGGGAGTTGGTGCTGCAAGATCTCCATGGCACAGAGCAACAAGGGGATGTCCAGGAAGAGTCCCCATGAGGGCCCAGCGTCAATTGTGCTGCAGAGACCAGGGGCCTTGAGCCAAACCAATGATCTTTGGGATGAATGCCTGCGTGTAACACCTGCGTGCAAAATCTATGGCTAAAGGGGTTTACTGCGTGACTCACTGTGTCACACCACAGCTTCCGTGACGAGATCCTCCCTTTCTTCCTTCTTACCTTTCTGCTTTTAAATTTTGTTTTATTTTTTTGCGGGGAGGGAAATGGTTGAGATTGGGAAAGATGATGTGGAGACATGATATGCAAGAGACAATAAATAAAATGAAAGATAAAAAAGGATATGCAGTACAGTGGTTAGGGACATATCCTTTGATACTGTGTATATTGCAGCAGGCTCTATTGGGCTGTTTTTTCTTCTCTTTCTTTCTTTCTTTCTTTCTGTAATGAAGTATCAGAGACTGGGAACATCATTTTTAAAAGTATTATTCTTAAAGAGCACCCTTTTGGAGACTGTAATTCTTAAAGTGTGGTGTTCATTCTGGCTCTAGGGTCCCCTAGCTACACCACCTCATAGTAGCTGGCATCGTGGAGGCGGGGAAAGAAAAACATGTCAAACAGAGAGAGAGAGAGAGAGAGAGAGAGAGAGAGAGAGAGAGAGAGAGAGAGAGAGAATGTCAAATAGGGAAGCCATTGAGAATTTGAGCATATTCAGGGATCAACACTTTCATTTCAAAACCATTAGTGAGTATGGTTTATTGGGCATAAAGTTTTACTTCCACAGTCATCCATTAAAGAATATACAATTGTCTAAGAACACTTGAATATTTACAAAATGGTCACTCACCAAGAGGCAAAAGGAAGTTTCAGAATCGCTATCTTATGACTGCTGGGTTTTGTGATGGTCTTTCATAAGAACTACCTGGGGTCTCATAACAGCCACATCAGTTCCCCTGAGAGTGATGCCTCCCACAATTCCCCATAAATCTGTGAGGCTCCACACTGCGATGGTTCTGTCCCATCTCCCCACATGAGCACACTGAGGAAGAAACTCCTGCCACGGGTCCCATTCAGTACAATCGAACAATATCGGGACCACAACACAAGGCATCTTCCAAACTACTTCCAACAGAGACCAAAGGATAATTAAAAGCCAGTTAGCAATTGTTTAGGATTTATATCAAGAAAAGAGTGGGGAGCACATTCTGTCCCCAACTGTCTTGTGACGATTATAAAAAGCAGACCAGAGTTATTCATCTTCTTTATCTTTCGCAAGTTCTTGGCTGCACCGCTATCGCCTGCACCTCGGATGAAACTCTTCTGCTCACTTCTTCCTGACAACCACTTGCCAGGCTTCCCAGTGGTGTCGCTTCCTGGGACCCTTGAAGCATTATCACAAAGCCAGAGGCCGGGCTGACTGCAGACTTTGAAAACTTCAATATTGTTCAACAGGTGTTATTTATTGATTGCCTTTCACGGTCAGGGTCTCTTTCAGATGTTAGCAATTTTAGGTAAAATGGTTCCTTGATCTTCCCGTGTTAATGGTGGCCATTGCGAGCCACAGCAGCAGAGTCTCCAACCTGAAGCAGTAGGGTTACTAAAACCTTCGTATGTTCTTTCTACCCCCTTGATTATCTTTCTTAGTGTCCTTTTCAGTGAACATCTTTCTTTCAAGCTCCCTAGCCTACCACATCTTTCCAAGCTTCAAGTGCGGGACTCTAGCTGAAGGGAGACGGGTGCCTGCACCAATTTACATCTATTAAACCCGTTTGTCCTTTTTACGAGCCTGTGACATTCACCTGAGCATAGGATTGTAAAAGCCTCTGTCAGAGAGAAATTCGGCTGAGATCTTCTGATGCAGGGTCGCAGCGCCGATGCTCTGTGCTTGTTATTCTTGCTATTCTGTGCAAGGAGCCAACGCTTACTCAGCAGGCGCCTAGGCCAGCCAAGTCACAAAGTCCGTGATGAAAGCGCATGTCAGCAGTTCCGGGAGATAAAAGGCTCAGTGTGGTAGCGGGAAGGTTAATGTCGACGGGTAGGGCTTCCACCATCCTCCACCTCTTATGAGGATTCCCTCACAGTTCACCCCAGTTATATGGGATTTTTAGAAGCTACCTAAGAATCCCTAATTTAATAGTGTCATCTGCATAGAATACTTGAGTCAGAATCAGGGTGGTCAAGAAGCTTCTCCATGATTAGGCATATGGTCCCTTAGTCTCTCCAAAAATGACATGGGCAGTATGAGCCGCAGCAGCATAGTGTCCATCTGGTCAAATGTTGTCCTGCTATCCCAAGACTTCCTGGTACACAGATGGGACAACCATGCCCCTCGCTCCACCCAGAGAAGTCAGATAGAATTAATTATAGGCCCTAAAATATGGCTCTTTAGAAGCTTTTGACTGATTTCATATCTTTTATGTTAATGGATGCAGAGAGAAGGCCTTATCAAGGATGGGTTTTTGATTTTTGTTATTTTAGGTTTGGACTGGAAAGGGGGGTTGGTAGAATTGTCCCGTTTTCTTTTCAGACGAATGTTCCATCTCCCTTGTAAAATAAATTCTAGCTCAACAATTTCTCATGTGGTGATAGTCATTGGCTGACACGAATGACATTAAAAATACTAGAGATAAGGAAGTGACAGTTTTTAATTTGCCTGTATAGGATCACTAATTTTTGGCACACTCACAGTTAATAGAATAATTGGTGAAGAAAGTCACTATTAAACATAACAAATATGGCACAGCGCCATTTGTAGAGAAATCTGACTGCCTGTTCCTCATTATTTGCTTGTTTGCACGGCCTTGTACGAGTTCTTAAGATCTTCAAAGACAAGCCTTGTGATGAATTCTTTGGGGCTATTTTCTGTTCTGCTGAGAGTGTTTGTTGCTGCCAGGGGCAGGTGTGTGCATGAATTATCTTACCCATGTCAAGGCCAATTACAGCTGTGTAGACTCAACCTGGCAGCACCAGACTGATAAACACAAATTTTGAAAGGACACAAAGCGGATTAAGTCAGGAACCAGAAACTGCAGGACCAGAGTGAATATTATTGCTTGGTGTGGATAAGTGCACGTGGCACTTGTCACTAGCACTGTGACTCCAGAAATCTCCAGAATCAGTATTGGCTGTGTGGGTTGGTTATTTTCAGAAGTGCAATGGGAAGTTTGCAGGGAGCAGTCACCCAGGGATAGGGGTCCAGGCACTTGTCCCCTTCTACTGTCCTGCAGACTTCACTGGGACGTTGGAAATCAAAAGCGGCTGTTACTTTGAAAGCTTTGGAAGTCCCTTTATTTCACAGACTACGTGTGGTAAAGCTTGCTTATTATGTATGCTATAGCTTGCAAATCTCCCATCTTCTTGTTTGTGCTGTTTATGTGAAGACGGGATGATGTGCAGGTCTAGAGGCCCTATTAGTAAGTAATCTTATCTTCATTGTCATACAACAAACACATACCAAGCACCTACTAGGATGCTGGGAATGCACCGATGAGCTGACTATTTTATAGATTATGGATTGTCTCAGGTCCTGATGCTCAGCATGCTGTGCTGGGGGCCCTGGGTCCAGCTCTAGACTCTGGTTTTGCGGGCCGGCATTTTCTTTGTGTGGCTGAAGAGTTTCGGAGAATGGCCCTTGGAGGAGCTGCCTTGGCTGAGGCTTGCATGGTCGAGTGTCTAAGTAAAACAGCACAAGACACAGCTTCCTGCCGAGTGATATAGCCTGGGGAAAGAAATGAGAGGAATTTCAAGGTCAATATTTTGCTGTGAAACATTTAGTGAGTCTTTGTTTTATGCATATGAGTGTTTTGGCTGAATGGGTGTAGGTTGCCACACGTGTGCCTGTTGTTCCCAGAGGCCAGAAGGGGGTGACAGACCTCCTAGAGCTGGGCTTGCAGGTGATTAGGAGCCAATAGGGTGATGGGAACTGAACCCTGGTCTTTTGCAAGAACAGTAAATGCTCTTAACCACTGAGCCATCTCTTCAACTCAACAATTTTATAAAACAAAAATATTCTCAGAGGTGAACGAAAGTTCTACTTCTGTGATTAACATGCCCTGGTTATACTATCCTTGGGGATATTTCTAATTTTTTCCTTCAATGAACATGATGGTTAAGTGTCATTGTCAACCTGAACACCCTAGATAACCTAAATGTTGAGGCACACCTTGAGGGTATATCTGTGAAGGTTTTTCTAGAGACAATTAACTGGGGGAGCCCCATCTTGCATGTGGGTGAAAACTCACACTCTTTTGCTCCCCTTCTTCCTGGCCACTGGGATGTGAAAGGCTGTTCTGTTTCATACCTTCCTTGTCATGATGGACTGGCATCTCTAGAAACCTTGAGCCAAAATAAGTTCTCCCTAACCAGAGTGGTTTCTATACGATCTTCTGTCACATGAATGAGAAGAGCTGAGTAACACAAGTCCCTGATTAGCTTGTCAAGACATTCGGAAAGAAACTTGAGTGATGCTTAGCCTTCTCATGAAACTTCTCTTAGTTATTAAAGCTTTCTTTAACCCAGAAAAAGATAATATCTGGTTTAAAAGATAGATATGCCTTTCAGTTTCTCAAAGCACCATCCTCCCTGTACCCACTAAATTCTCTGAGTCCATGTAATTATAATTCAGAACTCTATTCTCTTGAAAGGTCTTCTGAATCAGAAGCCCAGAGAGCAAGGCACGGGAATCTGCACTTTAATAATATGACAGATTTTATGAATGCCACTGAACGCCTCTGCATTTAAGTTTATTGGTTTCTTTGGCATTTGGCTCTAAAAACAAAGCCACCGGAAAGGGCTTCCGCTGTACTCCAATCTTCAGTAGTCAACAAACCTCAAGTCCTTGTTTCCTAGTTTTTTGACCCTGGTAAGTTTATTTAACTCATCCGGATTTCAGTTTTCTACCTGAATAGGAAGGACTATGCAGTAGAGGAGGTGAGCAACTAGAGACATTCCTGTAAGATAAAGGAATTAAGAGTAATGAAGCCTTTCAACAGGTTGATGTTCATGGTGTGTTCGTGCCTTTGGAAACCATGGTTTCATCTGTGCTTTGTAATAATCTGAGTGAATTTGGTAGAAAGGGAGAAAGAGCAAAGTATGAGCAGATGGAACCATGGTCTTCGGAGAAATCACCGACTGCCTGAAGACCTCATTGACCATGGCTGGTTGAACGGTCTTCATCAAATTACACAGTTTGTGTGCGATTCTGATTCTATGACTATATTGTATATAATGCTCTTGGCAGGGTACATGCGCTATGTCAAATGCTCTAACATTATTATTATTACTGTTGGGAGTAAACTGTCTTTGATCTTACGCAAACAGTAAGGAGGGGAGCCCTTGTTCGAGCTTGTGTTAGCTTTCCAAGTCCAGTGTATTGATCTACTAGGTCAAGTTCATATAAATCTCAGAGAGTTGTTAACATTTTCTAAGAATCCATACTCTAATTTCTTTAAACCCTCTTAATTCACCTATAAAACTTCCCTGTCTATTGTCAGGGATAATCATTTTTGAACTTGGCTAGCCAACCATGTTGGTAAAATAGGTCAGCAGAGGCCATCCTTCTCGGATTATTTATCCGGAAGGGTGACTTCTGGCTGTGATGAATACGCACCCTGCTGATAGGCCTGGTTCTGGGAAGGTAGTTAAACTCACCCAGCTGCTGCTGGTACCCAAGGCTGTGGATGTAACGGGTCTGCAGGGCCTTCCACTGGGGCCTGGAGTCATAAATCCTCATGATGCTGTAGAAGTAGCACCGCTGCCCTTGATTTAGGTCCTGTTAGAACGAGGAGGAGGTGACTGATAAACCCCTATGTAATTACAAGTGTGACACGTCAAAAACTACCGCCCACGGGAGTGAGACGCTTCTCTTAAGGTGACACAGATTTTTATGGGACGTGAATAACCAGGAAATTTCCATTCAACATTTGTATAAATCATCTTCTCCTTGTTTGGATGGCGATGAAAACAGGGGAGGAAAAAGTTCTAGGTTCTTTAAATCATAATTTTATGCTGAGGGAGATGTAAAAGCTTCCAGGATATGAGACTTTTATTGATCCTTATTAAGGACAAAAAGGTTGTGGGAATCTGACGGGTGGAGGCTTCCAGATAGCTGAGAGGTTCAGTGGAAAGTTCCCAGTAAGGAATTAGAATAGTATATCAAGTGGGTGATGGGCTAAGAGATCAACATTGGCAGGAAAAGGCGGGCAATGAAAACAGAGGACCCATGCATGGTGGTACATGCCAGCACTTGCGAGACAGGGGTCAAAGGAGCAATTCAAGTTCAAGGCCAGCCTGGTCTACCAGTGAGTTCCAGGCCAGCAGGGCTACATGGGGAGGGGGAGGCAAAAAGATCAGACATTCAGAGTCATCCTTAACTGGGCTGCATGAGACCCTGCTCAAAAGTAAATGGGGAAATTTTGATAATGGCACCAACATTCTAGAAAAACCAAGTTAAATAAGTTTGTCTTGGATATAAAATACCCAAGAGACAGAAATTTCAAAGCCAACTGAAAACCATGTGGAAAACCTGCCCTTACCCTGTTACATGTAAACATAGGCTAAGGCAACTTACCGGTTAGACATTCTGAAGGGGACTGGAATCTGAAATCTGTGAGACAAAGTGTTTTTAAGTCTAGGGCCTTTAAATTTGATATTAAAAGAAAGCCCAGAGTAAAAATAGCAAGGCCAAGAGCCTCACAATGCAAGACATCAACCCCCTCTCAGGTTCTGTATTATATATGCTTTATAAATTTAAAGAGGAGGATGGATTTCATTCCTGAGTATCTAATTCAGTCTTTCACATGCTTACAGAAAAGGCAACGTGAAAATTGCTAGCCCACTTCAACAGCAAAGCTCCCCAGTACAGTGGGAATTTCCCCTGCATCAGATAAAAATCTTGTAAGTTACAGTTTTTTATTTTATCAAGAAAAACTATGCCTATTTCTTTACCTGTGTTGAACTTTAAATATCCTAAATGAGAAGTCAGTAGCAGGCTACATTTCTGATACTCTTACACTGTCCCCTATCTTTCTTGGAAGAGATGGAAGAAAAGTGAAACTGTTAAAAAGAGTTCCTATGTGAATGGCTATAATTAGCTCGGTGGGAAAGACGCTGACAGCATGAACAGGAAGCCACGATGTTGATGTAGCCCATGAAGTGCGCTCCCACGGTGGTGGGACAGTTGCGAACGGAGACACGGAGACCGCTTCGCAAACTCCACCATTGGGGGTGTTTAGGATTAGGCTGTCCCAGGCACGCCTTCATTTACCCCTTCAGCAGGCACTTACTGCGGGTCAAACAACACTCTCCTCCCACACAGACAGTAGAAAAAAGTCCTCAACCCTCGGAAGAGAAAACAAGCCTTCCCTCCTGGAATAGGATGTCGTACCTTCAGTAGTGGGTTGTCCGCAGCAGAGGCAGGGACTCGAATGCGAGGTATCTGTGGAACATTCCGGGGCTTGTACTGCCTTTTCAAGTTTCTCCCCATGTTTCTTTGTCTTGTATCTCCAAGGAAGAGAAAACACAGAAATAGTTTTCATTTTGTTTAACCAGCTTTGGGGATGGACCTAAGACAGTAAGCATATAAGCAAAAAATTTTCCCAAACACTATTTCCTAATAAGTAGATGTCTCCAGTCTGCTAGTTAGCGTCTTTCCTATCCTCTGCTCTGGTGATGGAAGGATCGTCCAGAGCCCTTGTCTTCCTGCTTCTCTGTGTCCCGTGTGAATATCTTGTAGAGACATCCAGCATACAGCAGTTACTTCCTCATAATCTTAAATAGTGCTGTGATCTTATCTGGTTCTAAAAGAAATGTCTATGTCTTTGGGTGTTTGGGGGGAAAATTCAAGTTGGAGAAGAAAATAAGATTATCCATCCTAAAATATTGTTGACATTTGATTAGTTTCCATTTATTTATTTAGTTAGTAAATATTGTATTTGATTTTAGGAAAGGGGTGATCACAATACAGATAAATTATGAATCTTCCTAGGTCATTAAATGTTCCCTAAAATATAGCTGCTAACAGATACAAAGTGTGTCTATTTCTTGCACACTTAGATCTGTGGTTTTATACCACCATGCTACAAAATTGACTCCACCACGTTTCTCTCCCCTGCCTGACAAAGGTCAGAGCGAAGGACTTCCCTGCAGGGATGACATCCCCATTCTCGGTGCAGTGGGGTTTAGAATCTAAGGTTTATCCAATAAAAAAAAACCAAACAGCCTGAGAAGAGTGTGTTGGTTAGGGTTGCAGAGGCCAATAGAAACCCTGGGCATTTTCCTCTCTGCCCTTCACCAGCACAGATTACAGATGACAAAAAGGCGCAACAAACGAGTGTAACAACTGACCCTCTAGACACGGCAGATTGTTCTCAATACCTCATCACTGGCTAGCTAGAGAAGAGAACCTGGAATAGCGGCCACACAGCTTTAGAACCGGCAGACCTGAGTTTCTTCCCTTGTTGGCCTTCCTCCTGTCCCTTCACGATCATAGTCATAACGCCTGCTTCACTGATTATTTGACTCACTGAGGTCATGGGTGTAGAGCTCGCAGTGCGTGCCTGTGTCTTCTCTTTCTGCCTGCCTCTAGTGAATGCTCACGCATGCACACTCACAGGGGCATCACACACACACACACACACACATTCTTAAAAATAGTTCAATAGCAAGGCGTGGTGGTGCACACCTTTAATTCCAACATTTGGGAGCCAGGGGCAGATAGGTCTCTGTGAGTTCCAGGCCAGGCTGGTCTCCATAGAGAGTTCCAGGAATATAAGGAGAGACCCCGTCTCCAACAATAAAAATCTCAATGCATGTGGGAATTCTGATCGGCTCAGATATGTGCTCTAGCCATGGGGATCTTCTATAGCTGAAATGTATTGAAGAAGGATCAGTCAGCATCTCTTTGTGTTCTGTTCCCAAGGCATAAGCCCATAAGTGAAACTGTGAATACTCTATTTAATACTGCTTTTCTTTAGTGGGCACCCTGGGATCTGTACCAATCAAGACACACTCTTTGCATGTTCCCTCTGATTGAAACCTACATTCTTTCCTGCACTCAAATCATTTCAATATCCCTCCTCCCATTTTCCAGGTCTGCAGAGCAAAGAATAAATATTCTTCAAAGTTAGAGTGATTCCTTCTGTCTTCTAACAGCGCGAGGAAAGGGCAGATGATGTTTCTTGTGGCAACAGCTCACGTCTGCTTTTTCTCGGGCTGTTGCTGAAGAAATGTGTCTTACCCACTCACGTGGCCTACACAGGATAAAGTTTGATTAAAATGCCTGGAGAATGCATGGGGAAAACAACCTACAAGTTAAATGAAATCTGAAACCCAAAGACGGATTTGCTCAAAAAGAGCTTACCTTATATTGTGGGTCTCTGCTTGGTAGTATTCTTGCAGTGTTCTCTAGACATGGAGCAGTAGCAGAAACCCAGTGTGTTGATAAACTAATATCCAGGCAACACCAGGAGCTGAGACAAAGGACTGGGGAAACTTGGTTGCACGTCTTTCTGTTTCTGGGTGAGGCTTTTGTTGCTGTTGTTGTCCTAAGTTTCACATCTGATGAAGGATAAACCTCTAAATCTATCATATCTGTATTATATGAAGGCGTTGATGAAAGGCATTTATGGAGATAGATGCTAAGGATTAAAGGGAAAGAAATCTATTAGTGCGACAGGCCACTCCATGTGTATTCCCCAAATTTGGAGTCAGAAACATCCATTCCCCTCGCTCAGAATGGGGAAGAAATGGTTCCTACATATGTAAGGCAGGAATTTGAATGTGATAACCTATAGAATCAAATCATAATTTAACACAATGGCCTTCTTCATACTTCTTGTGGGGAATAAGGGATTCTTTATACTCATGTTGGTTAGGAGCTACATATGTGGAAGAAGATATTGCCCACACTGAACCACCCTTCTCTGATAATGATGTCATTATTATTTCTCAAGAATCCTTTCTCTGGGACTATGTGAGGGGTGTGCCAAGATGGAAGACTAGAAGCAGGCTCCATGTGATGCCAGGATTGAGAAAGGGTAGATGAAAAAGGGAGGGACGTTATGCAAAGAGAAAGCATAGAAGGGCAAGGGCAGGAGAAAGCACAAAGGGATTCAGAGACAGTGTAAGCCAGGCAAGCATGGGGCTGGGGAGATGGCTCACTGGGTAAAGATGCTTGCTGCCAAGCCCGACAACCTGTGTTTGATACTCAAGTCCACACTGGAGAGAACCAACTCTCAGAAGTCTTTTTCCTGATCTACACACACACACACTCATGTATGTGTCTCCTCATATATGTACACAGAACAAGTTTACAGTCTTTACATACAGTCTTTACAAGTCCTAAATCCATCTGGGGATTTGCTGTGACAGACTCGTGTGTGCCACAAGTCCACTGTGGCACTCTCTACACTCAGGGGCTATTTCTATCTCATCAGGATAGAGAGCATACTGCTTCAGACTGAGTTACTAAGTAGCCTGAAACCACCGAGGTGACTGCATAAAGCAATGGTAGATCCTGTGAGATCTTGATGTGGGCGTGATTAGGTAGCTGTAGGAGGCTCAGACTGTGGCGGCTGGTCGCCCTACTTTCTTTGGCCAGAAATAGGTAACTCCATGGAGAGTGATAGCCCTAAGCCAGAAGTCAGCAAGGCTCAGGAGCTGCAAAGCTTCCTCTTTGTGATGTAGTGCTCAGGTCCCGTGGACATTACTGCATCTTCCTCTATCCTGTAGTATGTTTAAATACTGAGCAAGACTGGGTCCTTCCGCAACAGATCTCAGTGCGTCACCACCTCCCACACCCCAGTATCCTCAGGAGACACCTTTTTGACTTCGACATTAGCAATCCAAAGATGTACAATCTGGAGAATGCCCTGAGTGGGGGCCAGCCTGGCCCACAGGCTGCTGAGCAACCCATAGTCAGAAGCAGTTCCTGGTAGGCATAGAAATGATTTAAGCAGCTGCTCCTCAGCCATGCTGGGCTGAGCACCAGTTCAATAGAATAAAGCTCCTCATTAGTTTTGCTGTTTGCTTTTCTTTAGTGGTTTAACAGTTGACTTTAAGTACATTTCTATGTCTGATTTTTGTCTGGTGCTATTGCTTTTATGCTATACTATTGCTTTTATTACCTTCATGGTGAGTGGTACTGGATTTGGGGCCTTCAAGTGAGGACTGCTCACTAAAGAGAGTCACAAAACCAGAAAATATATCCATCCCAGTAGATGCAAAAATCATAACAAAGAAAAACAAAAACTATGAAAAATCAAGGCAAAAAATATACTTCTAGAAGATCATAATTAAAAAATGCAAAGACCAATTTCTTGAGTTCTTTGTATATTTTGGAGATCAGACCTCTCTCTGATGTGGGGTTGGTGAAGATCTTTTCCTCATTCTGTAGGCTGTCGTTTTGTCTTGTTGATCATGTCCTTTGCTTTATAGAAGCTTTTCAGTTTCAGGAGTTCTCATTTATTAATTGTTTCTCTGTGTTTGTGCTGCTGGGGTTATATTTAGGAAGTGGTTTCCTGGGCCAATGCATTCAAGTGTACATCCCACTTTCTCTTCTATGAGGTTCAGTGTGGCTGGCTTTATCTTGAGGTCTTTGATCCATTAAGACTCAAGTTTTGTGCATGGTGGTAGATATGAATCTATTTCCATTCTTCTACATGTTGATATCCAGTTATGCCAGCACCATTTCTTAAATATGCTTTCTTTTTTTCCATTTTATATTTTTGTTTCTTTGTCAAAAATCAGGTGTTAGTAGGTGTGTGGATTAATATCTGGGTTTTCAATTTGGTTCTATTGGTCCTCCTGTCTGTTTTTATGCCAATACTAGGCTGTTTTCAGTACTGTAGCTCTGTAGTAGAGTTTGAAGTCAGGGATTGTGATGCCTCCAGAAGTTCTTTTATTGTACAGGATTGTATTGGCTATCCTGGGTTTTTTGCTTTTCCATATGAAATTGAATACCATTCTTTCAAGGTCTGTGAAGAATTTTGCTGGGATTTTGATGGGCATTGCATAGATTGCTTTTGGTAAGATTGCCATTTTTACTATGTTAATTCTGTCTACCCAAGAGCATGGGATATCTTTCTACTTTCTGGTGTCTTCTTCAATTTCTTTCTTTAAAGATTTAAAGTTCTTGTCATACAAGTCTTATACTTGTTTGGTTAGAGTTACTCCAAGATATTTTATGCTATTTGTGGCTATTTTGAAGGGTGATGTTGCTCTGAATTCTTTCTCAGTCCATGTATCATCTGTGTAAAGGAGGGTTCCTGATTATTTTGAGTTAAACTTGTATTCTGCTACATTACTGAAAATGTTTATGAGTTGTAGAAGTTCCTTGGTAGAATTTTTGGAGTCACTTATTTAAATTATCATAGTGTCAGTAAGTAGTGAGAGTTTAACTTCTTCTTTTTTGATGTGTATCCCCCTGACCTCCCTTTGTTATCTTATTGCTCTAGCTGGAACCTCAAGAACTGTATTGAATAGATATGGAGAGAGTGAAAGGAATCCAGACCTAAACAGAGAACTCTCCACAGAGGAATCTAAAATGGCTGAAAGACACTTAAGGAAATTCTTAGTATCCTTAGCTATCAGAGAAATGCAAAGCAAAATAACTCTGAAATTCCATCTTACACCTATAAGAATGGCCAAAATCAAAAATACTGATGACAACTTATGCTGGAGAGGCTGTGGGGTAAAGGGAACACTTCTGCATTGCTGGTGGGAGTGCAAGCTGGTACAGCTGCTTTGAAAATCAGTGTGGCAATTTCTCAGAAAATTAGGAAACATTCTTCCTCAAGAGCCAGCAATACCACTTTTGGGTATATACCCAAAGGATGCTCAATCACACCACAAGGACATGTGCTCAACTATGTTGATTGCAGCATTGTTTGACATAGCCAGAACCTGGAAACAACCTAAATGCCCCTCGACTGAAGAATGGATAAGGAAAAGATGGTACATTTACACAATGGAGTACTACATAGTAGAAAAAATAGCGACATCTTGAAATTTGCAGACAAATGGATTGGGGTAGAAAACATCATATTGAGTGAGTTAACCCAGACCCAGAAAGACAACTATTATATGTACTCACTCATAAGTGTCTTTTAAACATAAAGCAAAGAAAACCAGACTACGAATCATAATTCCAGAAAACCTAGACAACAATGAGAACTCTAAGAGAGACATACATGGATCTAATCTACATGGGAAGTAGAAAAAGACAAGGTCTCCTGAGTAAATTGAGAGCATGGGAGAGGATTAAAGCGGGGGAGAGAGGCAGGGAGGGAGTAGAGAAAGATGTAGAGCTCAATAAAATTAGTTAATACAAATAGTAAAAAATGCAAAGACACTGGAATGCATGAAAAACCGGGTAACATATTCAGAATTTACATAAAAAAACTATCAGTGACTGCAAAATGGATGAAAACAAAGAGATTATTGGAGCTGGAAAATCAACTCAGGACCCAGAGAAGAAAGGAGAAACATAGATGGGAATTGGCACCACCGATGAGAAACAATCCTGTGAGTTGGGAAAGAAAAGCAAAATGTAGCCAAAAAGCAAACAGAAAAGTTGGAGACGCATCTACCCCCAAGTCAGACTAGCTAAAATGAAGAAAACAAATGACAAATGCTACTGAGAATAGAAGGAATGGGGGCCTGTGCACGGCTGTGCACGCTGGTGGAATCCAGCAGAGGCGCAGCCTCCGTGTGGTGGTTTCTGAACATCGAGATGGAGATCTACCGTCTGCAGCTGCAGTAGTCCTGGGCATGCTGACTGCTCCTGCAGAGCTGGGCGTTCCTCCATGTTTATCGCTGTTCTGTTCACAACAGCAGAGACATGGCAACAGCCTTAATGTCCACCTGATGATTGGCTAATATGGAGCCAGTATTAGTGATGTCTCCACTGCTGAAAGAGAGCACTCTGACAGAGCAACTTAAGGAAGAAAGCAGTCCAGAAGGATAGGGTCCATCTAGGCGGGGGAAGGCAGGGCAACAGACTGGGGAAGTGTAGGAGCAGAAGCCAACGCCTGGCTCATCAAATCTCTCACACAGCAGTCAGAAGCAACACGAAGAGGAGCCAGATTATAAACCCGCAAAGCTGTTCCCCAGTGACAAACCTCCCAGCCAGGCTCCACTTCCTAAAAGTTCTACCATTTTCCCAAACAGCATCACCAACTGGGGAGCAAGTGTTCAAATGACGACACTATGGGGGGCATTTCTTATACACATCACCCCGGCACCTATACACAATGGAATTTTATTCAGCTCTAAAGAAAATGAAGTTAACAAAGTTGCAGGATGGAACTGGAACACGTTGTACTGAGTGAGGTAACCCAGACCCAGAAAGAAAGACACTGTGTGTTCTAACTCATAGGTGGATCCCTAGCATGGGATCCTTAGGTTTGTGTTTTTATCTTGAGTGCCTTTAGAAGCTAGGAACCTAGAAAGAGGCCATTGGTGGGGAGGGGGAAGATAACTTTTAAGTGTGTGGGGGAACGGGAGACAGAACACGGTGGTATGAAGGGAAAGGAGAATGACGATGGAAAGGTAAATTTAAGTGATAAGCGGGATGGGAGGACAGCATGGGAAGGAGTTGGTGGAAAATAATGGTGATTTAAACCACCAGTGGTGATTTAAAAAGCCATCTGAAAACCTACTATTATATAGCTCATATATGTACTCGTGCACACACACACACACACACACATAAACACACACACACACAAACTGCAGCCCCCTTACACAGGGACTAGTGTGTAAAAATCCAGTGCCAGGTGTGAGATACTGATCCTCAAGCTATTGGTTGGAGGTGTCCTAAGACCCCAAAAACAGTACAGGAAACTATCATTGCTGTTGGCTGGTCACAAGAGCTGGATGAGACCTTATTGTTAAAGACGTCCACACTTTGGTCATAGGACATGGGAAAAAAAAAAAAACAAACAAGTTGTTACTGACCAGGAGCAACAGTCTTACCCAGCCGTGAACTCTATGACTGGCATGGCAAAATATGCCCATTGGTATGAACTGTTACAGAAATAATCAACTGCTTTCTAATTGGATTTAAGGCCACTTCACGGGAGGAAACCCATATCTGGTGCTATAAATCTGGTCAAGAACTCATGGCTGGAGAACTCTTAGGCCCCAGAGGTGAGTCTATTCCTCTTATGTTAAATGAACACAGCATCAAACTGCCCTCTAAATTTGTGTCACTGCACCCATAGCCTAGGGCTGTTCTCAGAATTCATCAGAGGAGCATGTCGGTGCAGTGGCTCACGGTCCACTGGTGGTTCACGCAGAGACTAACCACTTATCAAGAAACAGAGGTTGTGTCTATGGCATGCTCAGACATAAAAGGGTCATCTCTATCCTGTGTTCCATAGAGCACAGGACCATCATGGGACAGGAGGCAGAGAGAGCATAGGACAGAGGCCAGAGAAGACAAATGCAAAACACTGTCTTCTGAACACGACGGGACAATGCGTTCAAGAACTCACAGTGCTTGTTTGCCTGCAAAATAGCCACCTAAGGTCAAACTAGACAACATTCCAGCGTGAGGAGGAGAGGGGATCACGAGCCACCACCTCTAGCTGAGAGCTATTGACAGTGGATGGTGTCTGGGGTAGGGAGAGTCTGTTGTCTTTAGCCTATGGCCCTTGGTTGGTCAACTGTGCTCCAGTAGATGCCCTCACGTGGAGCAGTACATGGGCAGCACAAAGACTTGGGGGCTGTTGAAAGCAGGATGTGAAGTTGGCAGGAGGTAAAGGATGCACCTAGGGAACTTAAAAGGAATAGGGGAAACAGGATCAAAATACATTTCATGCATGTATGAAATTCTCAGGATTGATAAAAATAATGGGGAGGGAGTGGAAAAGAAGAAGGGAGGGAAAACTGGTTGGTATGTAAAATAAATAAAAAATGTTATTTAAACAAAATAAATATGTCAAAAATTTAAAAAAAGAAAATGAAATAGACATTGCAAATATATAATATCCTCCTGGCCAGAGAAGAACCTCTATAACAGTCAAGATGTCAAAACTGCAAAGTAGATAAGCAGTAGAAAACCTGTGAGGGAAAATGCCAACACACCTCCGAAAGCAGAACCCCAAGAATGAATGAGATCACAACCAAAATGCCCAAGGCAGCGGGGCTCTTAGCTAAGTGTGGAAAGCCAGACTGCAGCACTGAGAGGGAATAACTGTCAATCAAGATTCGCATACCCAATAAGTTCTTTTCAAATTAAGATGAAATAAAGACATTCCACTATAAGATTATAGCTCCCCATCTAGGGTCTGGGCCCGTGAGATTTTACCCAGCCACACTGGCGTGTCAACCACTGTGGTCACTGTTAAAGTTCTGTTTAAGGTTTCAGACATGCGGTTTCCTTGTCATTTCTAGAAGACACAGTCTTACAGCAGACTTCCTGATCCTCTGGCTTTTATAATCCTTCTGGGCCCGTCTTCTTTGACGTTACCTGAGCCTTGGTAGCAGGGATTGTGCTATAGATGTAACAGCTGGAGCTGGGCACTCAGTGGTCAGCTGCTTTCTGCATTTTGACCAGTTGTAGTTTCTTAATGGTCTCTGTTGTAAAGAAAGAAAGAAAGGAAGAAAGGAAGGAAGGAAGGAAGGAAGGAAGGAAGGAAGGAAGGAAGGAAGAAAGAAAGAAAGAAAAAAGTTTTTTAATGAATCATAAGAACTACACATATCTATGATTATAGGGATAAATATTTAGGATACTTACCAAGTATCATATTTTTATTGTATTTTTTGTACATCAGTTTTTGACTGACTCCCATTCTCTCTTCCAGCTCTCTCCAGTACTATTTACACAGCCAAGATACAGAACCAACATACATATAGATGAACAGATGAATGCATTTTAAAAATGTGCATATATTCAATGCATTATTTTCAGCCATAAAGAAGACTAAACACTGTTTCGTTTTGCAGGAAAACTGGAGAACCTATAGATTGTGTTAAGGAAAGTAAGACAGATTCAGAAATATAAACATCATGTCTTTTCTCATACATAGAATATATATGTGTGTGTGCATCTGTGTGTATATATACATATATATGAAGGTGGGGAGGAAGAGAGGGAAATGGGAAAGAATAAAGAGAAGCAAACAAAATGCGTATGCTCTCTCTCGCAGGTGAAGCTTGGTTATATGTATGAGAGACGTGGAAATAAAAAGGAGGCCATTTGCAGGGAGAGACCACTGGTGAGAGGGGACAGGTGACAGGAGACGGAGGGCAGGGGAGGCGAAGGAAAGAATTACAATAATACACATGTATGAAATGTCACAAACTGGTTTTAAACACCTGCTAAAATCAATTAAAATTGTTACATATGGAGGGGCGAAGTGAAAAAGAGGCCTGAGTACACTTTATCTGCAAAGAGAAAGAGTCTGGGAGAAAATGAAAGGCGAGGTACCAAAAAAAAAAAAAAAAAAAAAACCATGGATTGAAAATTCTTTGGCTGAAGGGAAGAAAAAGCTCCTGGAGATAAGAGCGTCAAATCACACACCTTACAGATGAAAACGTTCAACAGACATAAAGGTTTGCATTCTTGTCAATAATTTGAATATATCCCTTCTGGAAATAAGCATAGTAGAGACAAGATCAGGAGATAGCAGTGGAGAACATGGAGCCTCACGCGGGATCTGAGGACTTGCCCATTCTCTCTTGGGAGATAAAAAAAACTGTGTGTGCACAGCTGAGATTGCCCACCAAGTCTTCCCTGGATGTCTTTCAGAATATGGTGCCTTCCAGGGCCCACCGCATCAGCTGATGGTGCAGACGCACGCTCATCCATTACAGTGTGCTGGTGTGCCCAGTCAGGGGAATACCAACAGACACCGGTGTTTGATAATGAAGGTGTTTATCTAAGGCAGTAAGTTACAGAAATACTAGTAGTAGCCGGGGTAAAACAGGCAAGACTGGGTTCTCCTATCTATTACATTAGCCACTACTAAGATACTACACTAACCTACCTTGACTACAAAAGAAAGCTTAGCTTTGTCCATACTCCATGCTCTGATAGCCACTGCATCCTGTTGCTTCCATGTTCCTGCCTCAATTGCTGCTGTGACTGTTGTCACCGTTGTTGCTGTCCCTACTACTGCTGCCACTAACATAGATACAAGAAGAAGTTAAGGGAAAACCAAAAACAAGCCAAACCTAGGTGCTTCCCCTAAACTTCCGCATCATGTATCCCTAGATGCCAGCTTGCAAGGGATTCTGGGAAATGCATTTGCTGTTTTCCTACCACCATGGGAAAAGAAGGGTATGGTAGGGTAATGATGAACCTGGAAGATGGTGGACTCTGTGTAACACACCTCCACAATATTGTCAGAAGGCACTCTGGTCTGGGATCCTAGAGGTCAAACAAGAGGTTTAAGAACTTCAAATGTGTCCAGTGTTTGACCCGTTACTAAAGATTGAAACTTTGTAAGAGAAATGGGAGAAAACCGGCTGGCTGTGCAGATGGTTTCCGAGAATGAGCTTTAAACTTTTTAGACAGTATCTTAAGATTTAAGAGTGATGAGATGTTTTGTAGCCTCAATTTTGGACAAAAAAAAATATAGATTTTTCTGAGAGCTAGAACGAAACATTTCAAATGGAATAAAACTAATTACAAAGAGAATTTTTGTAGAGAATACAGTATTGATGACCGTTTGAAAGGCTATACTAAACCCAAACTCCTAAGACTAAATGAAAGGATTTATTGAGCTGTTTGTTACAGAGTTAACCGGGACAAAAGGGCCAATCCCTCAAGTTCGGACATGGCATCAGCCAGCAATAGGCATGCTGGATCTACAAAGTCAAAGTACGTTACAAAGTAGATTTGAAGTGATCAGCAGAAGTTGTGTATAAGGAAGCTACATTGGCTGCATAGGTGGCTCACTGGAAGCAGGGACAGCTTTAACTGAAGAGGCAGTTCCTAAAGGAGCTGTGTTGCCTCTGGATGGGCTGGGAGGCCGTGTACAGTGTCTCCTAGGATCCCATGACAGGATTTGGGTTAAGCAATGGTTAGTTTTTGTAAACTTGACACAATTTAGAGTTACCTAGGAAGAGGAAGTTCCGCTGATTGGTCTGTGTGTGTGTGTGTGGGGGGGGGCATCTCCTTGATTAAAGATTTATGTGAGAGAATTCAGTCCACCGCAGGCTGTACCACTCCTAGGCAGGTTGTCTTGAGCTATACAAGAAAGCCAGCTGGGCAAGCTATGGGGAGCAAGCCAGTAAGCAACACGCCTCCGTGACCTCTGCTTTAGCTCCTGGCTCCTGGCTCCTGCCTTGGCTTCCCTTCATGTAGAACTGTCACTTGTAAATCAGGCAAACTCTGTCTTTCCCATCTTGCTTTGGTCAGTGTTTTATCACAGTAATAAAAAGCAAAGTAGAACAGAAGGTTTTAACACACATTCAAGAATGCAAAATGATCTTTTCTTTTTCTCTTTTTGTTTTGTTTGTTGGTTGGTTGTCTTGGTTCCCCTTGGTTTAGTTTTTATTGTCAAGACAGGATGCACTTTGTGGGAACTCCCTCCTCTACAAATGCCTCTTGCCTTCAGAATCTGAATTTTTTGCTAGACCTTGCAATCAAATTACTAAGATGCTTTGGGACCATCTGAAACTTTGTATTCAACCTGTTTTCCCATTGCGTACTCAGCTTGTTCAAATTTACCCTGCCTCTAAGAAAACACTGTAACCAATTTTACTATGCCTTGGACTCCCCCTCCTTACCCACTCCTAAAAGCTAAACTGAATGCATAGCTTTAATCTTAAACTGTATTCCTTATCCATGTCCCTGGCCCAGAATAGTGTGTGTGTGGTGTGTGTGTGTTCATGCTTTGTGATAATTAAGTATAACTTAATCTACAGAAAACAGCAACGCGGAAAGCACCATTTTAATATCCACAGTGAAGGTTGGAAACCACATGAACTCCATGTAAGTTAATAATCTGTTTTCAGTTCTGGGTGTTTGACTGCTGTCCTGGGTCAGTTTGGGTCAATAAACCAACTTTTCCTCTGGTCAAACTGTTTAAAATGTCTGGAGAAAGAGGTTCCTTCTTTCCCACACTGCTGTATGTGGTGTTCAATAAACATAAAGCCCTTCGTAGACACAGACAAGACACTAGACAGGTCTTGGGCTCACTCTTGATTACAAGGATCCTGAGAAGTGTCTTTTCCTGGATGGCATATTTCTTCCATCCCCAGGATGACGGATCTTATGATGGGCATGCCTTGGTCTCTGAAGTGCTGGGGTTATGTGAGTGTGTAGCTTGCCTGCTGCTTGTTATGGGTTGATCACACCTGTCTCTCCTTCTTCCCAACCTCTGTGCCTCTCTAAGTAAATTCAGGGCATTTCAGATCCTTTTATTATGTGTATCCCTTTCCATGCTTTAAGCATTGGTAAAGCAATAAATAGCACTCGGGCTTAAGGTATTGGTGATGCCCCTGCAGCATTGCCTACAACATGGGCAACAGAGTATTCTCGTAGGCTAGGAGAAATGAGACCTCATGGAAATTACTAACTGAGCAAGTATTGGGGTCCAAAATGGAGTTTAGCTGTAATTTACAGAGCCATCCACCAAAACAAGACAGGGTATGATGACATATCATAGACATGATTGCTACCTGGACCAACCACGAGGACAGCTTCCTACCAGGAAGTTGTCTGGTTATCTGTCTTCCCTCTTTTCGTCTCCAGGATACCTTCAGTTGCAGAAGCCTCTGTGAAGATGGTGACCAGATGCAGAAGCCTCCGTTGACCATGCAGGCATTCAGCGCCACCGCGTGCCCTAACAAACCAGAGGAAGGAGGCCCATCCATGCTGTTCTCGACCCCTGGAGGGCCACCCTGGGGCTCACAAGCTTGTCCGAGGAGCTTTCTCTTCGGGATGGCTTGTCCCTGAGAGCCTATTAGTCCTCCATGGTACTTCCTCTCTGTCCCCTACACAGATCTCCTAGCTTTCCAAGACCCAGCACCAGAACTATATTCATCACTCTCATCCCACGGGACCTCCAAGCAAGGACATTTAAATGGGCTTTAGTAATCTCTGTTTTTGTAACTTGGATGATCATTTTTAGTGATAGAAATGGTGATTATCAGCCAAACAGAAGCAGATCTGGTAAGATACACACTAATGAATTCGGGAACAAGATTTCAAAGTTCAGGGACAAATAATCTACCATGGAGTACAACTGGAGACAGAAAATTGAGAAAATTTAATTGAGTCTATACTCAAAGGGCGAGGTAAAGTGTCACCTAAAACCAGAACACCTTTAGCTGCCAACCAAGCCAGATTCAAGATCAGGTTACTTTTTAAAATAATGAGAGAAGACAAGTGTGAAAGCACTTGCCTATAATCCTGGGAAGGCTGAAGTAGAAGAATCTAGAATTGGAGACCTGCCTGAGCTACAAAGTGAGACCCTGACCCCAAAATTAATTAACTAAATAAAAATAGAAAATATCTGTGTGTGCATATGTATGTTCATATGTATAGGTGAGTGTGTCTGTGTTCATGTATGTGAATGTGTGTATGTGCATGTGTGTGCATGCCTCTGTGTGTATGTATGTGTGTGTGCATGCATGTATGCATGCCTGTGTGTGTGTGATGGTAAAAGGATAACCTCAGATGTTGTTCCCTTCCAGGTCTCTATCTTGTTGTTTTTGTTTTTTTTTTTTATTTTGCTTTTGTTTTTAAGTAGTCTCTCACTGGCCCAGACCTTGTCAAGTATATTAGGTTGTCTTGCCGTCAAGCCCCAGTGATCTTGTCCCTGCCTGCCCAGCACTGGGATTATAAAGTGTGTCGTGATACTCTGTTTTTCTTTAGCATGGATGCTGGAATGGAATTCAGTGGCTCGTGCTTCCATGGCAAACACTTTGCTGACTAAGTCATTTCTCCAGTCCATAGGATCATTTGTTTTTCATGTGTGGGTGGTGTGTGCATGTGGCTGTATATGTATGTTTTGCATGTGTGGGGGTATACGTATGGAAGGGGTATGCATGTGGCTGTGCATGTATGCTTTACATGTGTGTGTACACATATGGAAGGGGTATGCATGTGGCTGTGCATGTATGCTTTACATGTGTGTGTACACATATGGAAGGGGTATGCATGTGGCTGTATATGTATGTTTTGCATGTGTGGGGGTATACGTATGGAAGGGGTATGCATGTGGCTGTGTATGCATGCTTTGCATGTGTGGGGGTACACAGAGGGGAGGGGATGCTTCTGGAGGCCCAAAGCTGATGTTGGAAATCACCCTCCATTGCTCTTCCACTTTGTACATTGAGACAGGATGTCCCAGTCAAACCCAGACCTGACAGCCACAGTTGGTCTTGCTAGCCAGCTTTATTCTGGGCTCTTCCACCTGCTTTCCAAGATTGGAATCATGGGCTGGCCACCACACTCACCTGGCACGTCTGTGGGTCTCTAGAGGTCCCAAACTCCAGGCCTCAAGCTCACACTCCAATCATTTTTACGACAGAACCATCCGCCCAGCTCCCTCTTCCCCTCATAAGATTTTAAAGTGTGTTTTCATTATAGACTAGGAGCGTTTCTCTGCAAACAAACTCGATGTCACAGGTCTTCAGCTGCAATGCCGGGACTAAAATTCACGGTCGCCTGAAGGCTGCGATTTCTTTCCTTGGTCTCTGAAGCTAACGAGAAATTCCAGTAACACAAATTCTGCTGTAATAGGAATTTATCCCTTCTGCCCAGCCATTGTCCACTGACAAAATTCATGCATCTTGATTCTCCGTGTCCTTGGGGTATGTTCTGTTCACACCCGAAATGGAGCGTGGTTGAAGAAGAAAAGGCATCAGCTCCATTCTACCTCACAGCTATAATTTTGGAGAAAGATGTTAGTTTTACTTTTCCAAGCCACTGACTTTCTACTGAGGCTCCTAAAGAGGTCCCTAAAAAAGGGCAGACCTGCCTACCCCAACCACACCCAGGCATCTCCAAATCCACAGTGTTTCTCAGAGTGGAGAAACCAGGAAACCATGGAAAACCTCTCCAAGAACATCCTGATCTTCAAAGAAGCAAATTGAATTAAAATCCTGTCCAGTGTATGACAATGGATTATCAGCACGACTTGGAATACCTTTAAAAGAGAATGCTCAGCATATACTTTTGTTGTATGTTTGGGCATCTCTTGGGTATATTCCCAATAGTGGTATTGCTGGGTCGAGAGGTAGGTTGAACCCGACTTTCCTGAGAAACCGCCACACTGCTTTCCAAAGTGGTTGCACAAGTTTGCATTCCCACCAGCAATGGATGAGAGTGCCCCTTTCTCCACAACCTCTCCAGCAGAGGCTATCATTGGTGTTTTTGATTTTAGCCATTCTGACAGGTGTAAGATGGTATCTTAATGTTGTCTTGATTTGCATTTCCCTGATTGCTAAGGAAGTTGAGCACGATCTTAAGTGTCTTTTGGCCATACAACAAAAGTATATGCTCAACTATGTTCATAGCAGCATTGTTTGTAATAGCCAGAACCTGGAAACAACCTAGATGTCCTTCAATGGAAGAATGGATGAAGAAAGTATGGAATATATACATATTAGAGTACTACTCAGCAGTAAAAAACAATGACTTCTTGAATTTTTCATACAAATGGACGGAAATTGAAAACACTATCCTGAGTGAGGTAAGCCAGACCCAAATAGAGGAACATGGGATGTACTCACTCATATTTGGTTTCTAGCCATAAATAAAGGACATTGAGACTATAATTCGTGATTCTAGAGAAGCTAAATAAGAAGGTGAACCCAAAGAAAAACATATAAGCATCCCCCTGAATATTAACCTTCATCAGGCGATGAAAGAAGACAGAGACAGAGACCAACATTGGAGCACTGGGCTGAAGTCTCACGATCCAAAGGAGGAACAGAAGGAGAGTGAGCACGAGCAAGGAACTCAGGACTGCGAGGGGTGCACCCACACACTGAGGCAATGGGGATGTTCTATCAGGAACTCACCAAGGTCAGCTGGCCGGGGACTGAAAAAGCATGGGACAAAACCGGTCTCGCTGAACATAATGGACAATGAGGACTACTGAGAACTGAAGAACAATGGCAATGGGTTCTTGATCCTATTGCACGTAATGGCTTTGTGGGAGCCCAGGTAGTTTGGATGCTCACCTTAATAGACCTGGATGGAGGTGGGTGGTCCTTGGACCTCCCACAGGGCAGAGAAACCTGCTTGCTCTTTGGGCTGAGGAGGAAGGAAGACTTGATTGGGGGAGGGGGAGGGAATGGGAGGTGGTGGCGGGGAAGAGGCAGAAATCTTTAATAATTAAATAAATTAATTAATAAAAAAAAGAAAAAAAAAGAGAATGCTCAGTTCATCTAATGAATGTATATTTTCAGAGCTGAATCCTTGGCATTAGATAATCAATTGGTGGGCTCTTCCCTGGGAAAGATTATTTCTCCTGCTCTCTGTATTCCTTTTTAAATTTATTTTATTTAAATAACATTTTCCACTTATTTTCCCTACTGACCCCAGTTTCCCCTCGCTTCTCTCCTCCCAGTCTCTTGCTCTCAGTGTTCCTTGGTTGCCTGTAGTTCTTTGTCTAGGGTTGACAGTTCTCCCTTTAACGTCACCATGTCTTTTGATGTCATCCTTGTTTAGGCTGTCATGTTGATGAAACTTCACGGCATACCTTCTCTGACATGTCTAGGAGACATAATCTTATAGTAAACTTCTGTTTTCCTGGCCATTATAATATTTCATCTTCTCTTCTGTAATTATTTCTGGACTTGTTTAAATTTTACACCAAAGGTTCCTTAATAACTAACAGATCAATGACAATAGGTTTCAGTGGCCATTCTCTAGTCTTTTTCAGTTTTGCAAAGGACCTGAATGAAGACATCATCGACACGTTTATCATACTTTTTATATGACAGCTATCTAGATAGGATGGATATATATATTATATATATATATATATATATATATATATATATATATAATAGGTGACAGAATTAAGACAGAAGGAGACCTTGGCTGGTTATAACAATGACTGTATCTGATGGAGCAGAATTTAATGAACCGTTGGATAACTTTAAAAGACTGCATGGGATCTTGGGGTTTAGACACAAGGGGAGGAAATTCAGGATGAGCTTGTGAGACCTCAGTGGGGATTTTGATGTGCATAGACTGCATGAGCAGAAGTGTAGCTTGTAAAAGAAGAGAGACACCGGGACTGCAGTGCTATGCTTGAGTCTGCAGTGCTGTGCTCATTCACAGAATATATGTGCATTGTGTTGGGGGCTAAAACAGAAGTGTCAATCATAGAGTGAGCTAGTATATGTGGAAGAACTATTAATTTGGTAAAACACTAAAAGCCCCAGAGTTCTATATGGGAAACCTTTTGGAAAAAGTATAAAAGAGTTAATACATTTAACTATACTTACTCTCTATATCCCTGAAAATTAGTATTAATAAGTAGAAGCTGCAGGGATAAAAATTCATGAAGGAATAAACAAACTCAAGAAGGAACATTCCTCATTTTAAGAAGTCTTAGAAATAGAATAATCTGATGTAAATACTATACAGAATATTTAAGCCCTGTATTGTGACAATGACCCCCGTATAAAGCTAATATTCTCAGAGTTATGGTATCAGTCACTATATACTGTCTCACTAGCACCCCTACCGTTCCACAGACCTCTCCAAACATCCTCCATGTTTCTCTCCACGCACTTCAGCATCCTAAAAGCTGGTACTCACTATGAGTCTGGCCAGTTCCTTCATGACTGTGGTTCACTAGGCACCATTCTGAACATTTAATGTGCATGGGCTCATTGAAGCCTTGTAGCAGTTCTATGAGGTCTATGATATCTTATTTCCGCCACCACAGCCAAGCTAACGTCTAAGGAGAAAAAGAGTATTTTGACTCACAGCCTCAGAGGTTTGTTTGACCTGTTATTAGACCATACATTATGGTTATGCTGGGAACGTGTGACAGAGAAAGTCTGTTCATTTCATGCCAGCTAGAAATCAAACAAGAAGACAGGAAGCAGGCACACTCCCAACAACCCCTTTATAGAGCATGCCTGCAATGACGTCACTCATTCGTGCCTGCTGAAACAGTGGGTCTCAACCTGGGGTTGTGGCCCCTTTGGGGGGGGGTTGCATCTCAGATATCCTGTCTATCGGATATTTACACTGTGATTCAAAAACGGTAGCAAAATTACAGTTATGAAGTAGTAATAACAAAAACTAATTTTATGGTTGGGGATCACTATAACATGAGAAACTCTACTAAAGGGTCACAGAATTAGGAAGGTTGAGAACCACCATGCTAAATATTCCCACTAGTGACATGGTTGTTTCTTAAGGCTTCAGTACATGGCGCTTCAAAGAGCCAGGTCTGCAGCCCTTAGAAAGACAGTCTAGATCCAAAATGTACACCAAATGTACTGTCATAAAAACAGAAAACATCTTAAGCTTTCGAGGGTTTCATTTCAATCAGGTATCGGTTAGTTGCAGGCGAGAAGTGACACCAGCAACTCACAGCTCACACATACAGGGCTCGTTTGTTCTCGTCACTTTGAAACAAATGACAGAAGACAATCGGTGGCGCTGGGTCACTGATTTGGGGTTGCTGTCTGTGATTCCTTGTGGTGTTAAGGGGGCACCATTAAAACTCAATGTGGCACTGAGCAGAAGGTCATCCTTATAACTCTTCCTTATCCTTATCCAAGGGAGAAAAAAAAACTATATTCTAGAAGCTTCCTAACTAATTCCCCACTATCTCTTTGGTACATCAGTCATTGTTGTACCTGCTGAATAAACACGTGAAAGATCGTCTCGGAAACACACGATGACATGTGGTGATGGCTCTGCTATCTGGGGTTTCAGCAGGGATGGGTTGCAAGGAAACGTAGGTCATCCAGGAAATCTCTTCCGGCTATGACTCAGTCTTAGGGACCTGGTCTACCCGACACAGGTTTTTGTGTGACAGAGGTCAGTGGTTCTCTGAGGAGCAAGTCTCTGCATGCACTTGGCATGTTCTTTGGCACCATGCCAACTTAAAAATCAATGGGGCAGAAAAGAACACTCTTCTTGCAGAGGCCATAAGGAAGTATGCATATTTGATGAGGGATAACCAAATAACTCCTCTGCAGGCGTGGGTTTAGACTGGAGGACAGGTTGACCTTTACGGAAGCTGAAAGGTGTTTACCCAGCCTTAAGCAAACATAGAGAGCTGCCGAAAGGGAAGACGGCCAATAATGGCTTTCCGACCAAAGCACCAACAGCTGCCACAGGTGGCCATCTGACCTCTCCACACCTCAAAAAAATATAACGGCACCAGACTGTAGTGGTTTTCAGGAGATAATTGTCCTTTTTTATTTCTGTTTTACACCTCAAGGAGGAGGAAAGAAAATGAGAAAGGAACTATCATTTATTATGTGTCTAGTATATGCCAGAAACTGTGCTGGGAGCTGAAGATAAACTATTTTATTTATTCATAACCCTTTGAGATAAATATTATTATTATAGTTCTTTGAATGGAAAAAAATGAAGACTTTGGGAAGTAAGGTGACAATTTATATATATCATGTACCGTGGAACTAGGATTTATGCCCAAGTTTGTATGGCACCAAGGCATTTATTCTTTATGCTATCCTGTCTTGGCTTTATCGCATTTTGTTCAATTTGTTTAACAGTTATTTCTAGACTATTCTATATGGAGTCTCATAGAACATGCTTAATTCCCCTCAAACAGGAAAGTTTTTGTACTGGGAAATTCAATCCTTTTGTCTCTATAAAGCTACTGCAGCAACTAGTTAGAAATAGATCACTAAAAATTCCTGAGTCATGTGGGTAAGCCCGAGAGATTTCTATTTTTCTGGAAGTCCTCACATACTTAGCCACGCAGGTAACCCTATAACCAAAACAACCTGGACTTGTAGCTTCCTGGTGAATCACAAAAGACAACAGAAACAGAAACATATATTTTACACAGAGAATGACATCTACATATTTATAAATACATATAGAAGCACTACTCATATGCATTACCATATAAGTGCTATTTTATTTGCAACACATGACTAGAAATATATTTTCTAATGTTTTGATACAGGACTGAGGTCCCTTATTTGAACATAAGCAGTTAATTTCTGTGGGGAGTACTGAAGATTGCATTTATTACAAGGGAAATCTGGTAGTTGTTAGGAAGGCTTTTGACGGAAGGCCGTTGCAGAATTGGCTGGTATAACCCAGGAGACTAAATGCCTCAACGCTGGGCAGTCCTTCTGAATGAATCATCACATCCGAGATGGCGAGAAGACTCCCATTGAGAAGATGGATCATTAACTGTTAGAATTTCATGTTAACATATAGGAAACATATTTAACATGCACGGCTTAGGAACTGCAGCATCATCGCTTCCACACAGAGGCAGATCCTGGGGGCTACTTGTGAGACAAATGGGGATCAAGGTCCTCCTTGTTTTTATTGTTTCCCCTCTTTTGCAATTACCCTAGGCACCTGGAATGAACAGCACATATTTAGTTACTTGTAATTATTAACTCCCTCAAGTCATTTGGTGTAGTGTGTATAGAAACAAGTCTTGTGATCAGCTTCTATGGTGCTTGGTGAAAGCGTGCAATGCAGCCACAAGCATAGTGACATAAGATGCTAAGGTGCACATCCGCCATGGGACACACACAATCCAACTGGAACTATCCTAGGGGATTCTACAAAACTACGGCTGGTTCAGAGAATGTCCACTAAAATACGCTGGAATCACCCCTGGGGAACTAAGGAAGCCTTTTGTAGCCAAATCACAGATACAGCGGACTGAAACCTATTCGGTGGTTCAAATTTTCCACTGAGTCTTGTCTTAGTAAGTTTTCTGTTGCTAACAACACAATGTATCAGAATAGTTTCGATTTTTTTTTAAAATCACATATATGTTTAAACACATGTGTGGATGTGTGTCCATGCACATGAGCGCATGTGTGCACTAAGGCAGGAAGAGGGTTTCAGATGAAGATGGACTTGCAGGGGTTTGTAAGCCAACTGATGCAGGTGCTAGAAACTGAACTGGGACTCTCTGCAAGAGCAGAATCTGCTCTTAGTCACTAAGTTACTGGTCTAGGTCCAAGCGGGCAAGTTTTAAAGACTGGAAACATTTTTGAGTTAACAATCTGGTGGTGTGGGCTGAAGGGCCATGTCTATGGATAACCTTCTTGCTGGCAAGTCCCAAGAAGGTACAGCACAGCCTGTGACAAGAGCTAGGGAATATACGTATATGGGTTCTATCTATCTATCTATCTATCTATCTATCTATCTATCTATCTATCTATCTATCTATCTACTATCTCTCTATCTATCTACTATCTATCTATCTACTATCTATCTATCTATCTATCTATCTATCTATCTATCTATCTATCATCTATCTACCTACCTATCATCTATCTGTCTGTCTGTCTCTGCCAGAATTTAATCATGGAGGTTTAATGACCTTAACACCATTCTCATTATAATTAAGTTTGCATTGTCTCTACTACCTCATAAGAGGGGCTAAATTTGAACACAGGACCCTTATAGAGCACACTCAAACTACATCTTAAACCATAGTAGACTATTCTTCTTTCCTGTTGTTTCTATCTGCTTTGGTCCATACGAGTCCTACTCAGTGTACCTTATGAAGCCCAAAGAGTGACTTCGTGAGTTATAGCTTGATTTTTCCCTCATAGTGAGGCTAGAATTCTCATCCTATCTTATCCTTGTGTTGTGGCATTTGGATGAAGCAGTTATTTCCCAACAACTCAACTTGCTAAGCTTTGTGGTGTCGCCTCTCATAGTTGCCCCTCCATCTCTGTCTCGTGTTTGGGAGTTTAACTGGTGTTGCTACTCCAGCCTCTCCTTCTAACACTGGAGATCTGTCCTTGTGGCCATCACTGCCTGTAGCATAAATAATACACACCAAGAGACAGATATTGGGGTTCAAGTTGAAGATCAGAAAAGCAGAGCAGCCAAGTCACTAGAGGGTTCTTAACTCTACCAAAGCTCAGACAAACAAAGGGGTGATCTGTCCTCACCATGAGGACAGATTGCATTGATCACCACCAAATCTCAGACTTCAATGAGTTCCTGTTTCCTCCTGCCTTATACTCCTCTCTCTGCCCAGCCATATCACTCCTGTCTCCACCTCCCTAGTGCTAGGATTAAAGGTTTGTGACTCCTGAGTGCTGGGATCACCTTTGTGTGAGCTGTGTTTCTCTTTTTAGACAGATTCAATCTCACATAGCCCAGGGTGACCTTGAGTCCTAGGATTAACGGTGTGTGCCACCCATCCCTGGCCTCTAGTGGCTTAGCTCTGCGTTCTGATCTTCAGGCAAGTTTTATTTATTAACACACAAATAAAACATCACTATAACTGCCAGCTCCTCCAACTCGGGTGATATCGCTCTGGACTGACACTGTGAATAGTGCTGAGGTGGGCTCGCCAGTATCTTGATGTCAGCCTCAAGACAGTAAAGCACATCCGTTAAGATCTCAAATACTAGAACCAGAAAGCCTAAAGTAGTTAATGGGTTCCATATTATTTTACCTGAGCGGCTTTGAGCAGATTTCTCAGCCACTCAGTATTCAGCTTTCTCATGTGTAAAATGATTTTAATCATTGCGGTGTATACTAAGCCTATTCTTAACATTACATAAGATAATGCAATGGATCTCTATCCATGATAAACATGCATGACTCTTATGACTCAAGCACAAATCTAAGACTTCTTCCAGTGCTGAGAATTACACCCAAACATAGAGTATGCTAAGCACTCCCAACTCTCTGTACAATCCTGTCCAATCTTCATACCACGTCTGTGAGTCAAATGCCATTAGTCCTATTCAATAGATGGAAAATTCCGAGTCCCAAGAGGTTGGACAACATAGATATTAAGTGGTAGTTCAAGGATTTAAACCCAGGCAGATGGTCCCAGAGTCTGACCCGGAGCCTGCTATAGCTAGACTCTCTATGCTGTTGTTGGTGTAACCTGGATAGGGAAAATGGCGAGGTCTGAGGCTTCCTATTTGCATAAGTGCTTCTTCGTGCTTTCTATATTGCCACCAGCTTATGTTCACCCTTTGCCTCTTCTATGAAGAAGATAAATCTGTATACCCCCCCCCAAGTGTTCTCTCCTGCCTGGCTTTCTGCTTCATCCTCGCCTCCCTGGGAACTGACTGCATTCCTCCTACTCTCCAGTTTAGTTTCAGCAGCTGTCAAGGCACCAGCTGATGGATTTCTCAATTAAGGCTAATTGGAGCCAAAGCTCATGTCAGCTCTGGATGTCTGTTCCGTCTTGGGCTTGTGTCGATGGCCTCTAATTGTCAAACTGTCTCACCCTACACGGCACGCCACAGGAGTGACCAGAGAAGTCTCCCCCAAGTCTGGTCACGTCCCATGAACTGGAAACTGTCCTTTGACTATATTGCCTGTGAGTGTTTTGGTTCCTTAGAAGGCACATTTAGAAAAGCTGTTTTGGTGTGTATTACCTTTGCCACCAACTAACCATCACAAGGAAGTCATCTGAGAATCATTCCTCCCATCTGGTAATGGTAAAATAGATGTTTGCTAAAGTTTCTCATGCTAATTTTATAATTGATTAAATTCTGTTGTCTTGGTTACTTTTCTATTGCTGTGAAGAGACACCAGGATCAAGGTAACGTATAAAAGGAGGCATTTAATTGGTGGCTTGCTTCCAGTTTCAGAGAGTGGTTCATGCTGATTGTGGTAGAGCAGGAAGGCTTGGTGCTAGAACAGTGGGGGAGAGATGGCCTGGGACTGCAAATGTGAGAGAGAGAGAGAGAGAGAGAGAGAGAGAGAGAGAGGAGAAAGGAGAAAGATGGGGAGGGAGGGAGGAAGGAGGGAGAGAGAGACAGAGAGACAGAGACTGGGTAGAGAGACAGAGACCGGGTTTGGGGTGGGCTTTTGTAAACCTCAAAGCCCACCTCCAGTGACACACCTCCTCCAACCAGACCAGATCTCCTAATCCTTTCTAGGCTCTTCACCAGCTGAGAACTAAGCATCAGATATATGAGCCTAGTGGGGCTATTCTGTCAGGGAAATCTTGATTATGAATTATGCCATCTTCTTTATAGTTACCTCCCAGTGTTTGCATTATCAATAAAATCATACATTGTGCTTTGAATGCGAAAGGTTGCCCATGGGCTCATGTATTTGAACACTCAGTGACCAGCTGGGGTGTTGTCTGTGGAACCTTTAAGAGGTGAGCCCTGCCTGGAGGAAGCTGGGCATGGAGAGCAGGCTTGGAGGTCTTACTGCCTGGCTCTACTTCCTGTTTACACTCTGCTTCCTGACTGAGGATGTGACAGGACCAGCAGCCTCCAAATCCTGTTGCCATGGTTTCCCCCATCGTGATGGAGCACACCACCTTGCACTCACGCCAAAATAAACCGTCCCTCATTCAGCTTGCTTCTTGTCAGGTATTTTGCCCGAGGAATGAGAAACGTATACATCGTGTGTATGATATCGATCCTCAGCAGAAATATAGCTTTCATAGCAGTTTATGAGATTTTAGGGGAAGAAAAAGGACGGTCAGCATTCGGTGCCAGCAGGAGCTTGTCCAGTCTGGGTTGGGCAGGCCTGACTTCATTTCCTTTAGTTGAGTCATTAGAAGAATGCCACACACACATTGTATGTGAATAAGAGTGACCTTAGGACAGAACATGTTCGGAGATGTTTCACCTACTGGACATCCATCTCTCGCACCCAAATACTGATGAGTACCTTCCAATCAACATCGCTGATATAATGGCATATAGCCGCTTAGCAACAGATGTGGTCGTGGTGAATGTTCATGTCGAAGATTTATTTGCATTATATTGTAAATAAGTTGCAAAAGTGTAATAAATTACACACACACACACACATATATATATACATAGGTAGATAAATACATTGATGTATAGATAACATTGGTACCAGCATTGAAAACTCGGATACTTTCTGGGGCCTCTCTCACATTTGCTATTATTCAAGATGTTGATTAAAGTTCCCTTAGTAGCCGAGCTGCCTGGTGCTGTGGGCACTGCATGGTGCGTGCTCCGAATTGCAATTCCTCCTTCGTGTTACTGGCTCTGTCTCACGCCTTCAAGCTTGCATTTTGTTTTTCTTATTGGGGAAGGCAGGGGTAAAATAGGAGTTGAGGAATTCTGCTGCCACCTGGTAAACTGCACTCAAATCCCCAGCCCTGCGTGCACTTCCCTGTTTCTTATTCCTTGTGCCCTTGCATCTTAAATGGCCCTTCCTGTTGATCTGACATTCTTTGCAAGTTTTAGTTCACTCTGGGATTTTGCCTGTTTAAGATCATTTTGTAGGTCTAAGCCCATCTATTCAACAAATTTATGGGGTACACATGCTAACAGAGGAAGGAAGACAATAAGCAATAAATTTATGGCGTACACATCCTAATGGAGGAAGAAAGACAATAAGCACCGTAGACAGGTGAATTATGCCACATATATTAAGGCTAGAACAATGGGAGAAGTAAGACCACGTGGATATTTATAGTTCTGACGCAGGAGGTTAGAATCTGGGTCCTTTTGTTTCTGTTTGCTAGTGTTTGTTACTGTTATTGTTTATTTTAATATTATCTTTGGGAGACAAGGTCTCCCTATGTAGCTTCCCTGGAACTCTTGCTATGTAGACCCAGCTGGCTTTAAACTCACAGAGACTGGTCTTCCTCTGCTTACTGAATACTGGGATTAAAGACTAGTGTTGTTGTTGTTGTTGGGTTTTTTTGTTTGTTTGTTTTGTTTTTGTTTTTTTTACATACTTCTTTGGGGATTTCACATCATGAACCCCAATCCCGCTCACCTCCCAGTCCCTCCTTATCCACCTCTCAGTCCTGTAACATGACCCCCAATCAATTAAAAGCAAAACAAACAACAAACAAAAAACCAACCTGTTCCTCCATATTTCCAGCATCTTTTCATTCATCCTGGTGGCATTGGGACTTGTGGTGCATCATGTAGTATAGATACCCTTTGTCCAATCAGCCCCACTCACAAAATGTTTATTTTTTTTATTCTTTTTTAATTAATATTTCCACCTGTTCCCTCACAAAATGTTTATTGCAATGAGTTATTGGTTTGGTTCAAGGCCTCTGACACACCATCATTCCTCTGGGATATCCTGCTACTGCCCCCGTCGTGGAGATCCTGTGGGAATCTTTCTGCAGTTCCTTCACATGCTCCAGCAGGTCCTACAGGGAGCAGATGTTTAGGTGGGAGAACCCAAGGCCCAGGATGTGGGTCTGGATGGTAGTTGAGCTGATCAGTCAAAGCCACTGAGACTGCCCCCTCAGGCGAGGGGCAGAACCAGCTCCCTTACACCCATGCCATTGGACCAACTCTCCCAAGCCTGTGGTGAGAAGTGGGGCCATCTCTCCTGAGTGGGAGGGGGCAGCTCTCCCATAGAGGGATGGAACCATCTCTTCTGTTTAGGCGTCCAATGAGGGGCTATCCCAGGACTAGTGAGGGGTGAGTTTGGCATAGCACAGCACTTGTATTCCAACATGAATGGTTCCTGTTACCCCTGTGGTCATTCGTGCCATAGACATCATCACAGACCCAAACATGTCCTTGGCAGCACCATGACCCTGGGGGCAGCACAGGCCTTGGGCACCAACCTAGCTACAGATTGTGATCTAGATCCCAGGCATCCATGGCCTTTGGTGACACCACAGGTCGCGGACATCAAGACAGACCCCCAGCTATGGTAGGACCACGACCCAGAAATGGTCGTCACCAATAGCCTAGGTTTGGATGTCATCTTGGCTCCAGGTGGCAGCCCAGACTCCTGGCATCAATATGGTCTTCAGTGGTATCAGGAATCACAGACATCAACATAAACCCTGGATGCAATAGGGCCACGAACCCAGACATGCTTCTCAGCTGCAGTCTAGGCCCAGACATCACCATGGTACCTTGTGGCAATGCAGGCCACTCTGGTATGTATGGCCCTCACATCCCCAACCGTATATTTGAATGTCCTTTGATGGTATCAGGAGCCATGGATATCAACCATAGGGCCACGGACCCAGACATGACCATACCCCAGGCTTAGATGTCACCATGGCCCTGGGTTGCAGCACAAGCCATTCAGATTAGCATGACCTGGTGACAGCATGGTCCTCAGATACCAATACGGACTAAAGGTGTCTGATAATATCTGGGTCACCCACGTTGCCTTCAGTGGTTCCTGAAGTCATAGATATCAGCACAGACCCTAGCTGCAGCCAGGCCCCCCACCAGCAGACCAGGCAAGGATGTCATCATGTCCCCTGGTGGCAGCACTGGCCACTCAGATCAACATGGCCTCAGTGACGGCACACACCAGGATACCAAAATGGTCAGACGTGGTAGCCCAGACCACAGGCATGGTAGCAACATGGCCATGGTGACGACGTGGGTCATGGATGTCAAGAAAGACCCTGGCTGCAGCAGGACGACAGATCCAGACATGGCTCTAGGCAGCAGCCCAGGCCTGGATGCCACACTGGTCCTGGGTGACAAGCAGGCTTTCAGCGTGAACCCATTCCTCACCGCCCTGCCCTCACTTACCTTAACACACAAACCATTCCACCGGTACTCCCCTCCCACTTCTCCACCAGATACTCGCTCATCAAAACGGCATCTGCCCAGTACCGCAAGGCTGTATGGATGCTTTAGACAAAAGGTCTTGACCATGAGGACCCCTGTTGCCCCGTGAGTATCTTTCAACTGCTTGCGCCACAAGGCAGACCATGGAGTTTGGATCTGAAATATCCTGCAAAGGCCTGGTGCTAGAGGTTTTATCCCCAGCCTCTTGCATACCAGGGGACGACTGAGCCTTGAGGGCGTGAGGCCTAGGGACAGGAAGTTAGGGAACTGGGCAATGCGCCATTGAAGGGAAGGATGGGATCCCAGATTTCTGCTTCCTAATCATCCTGAGGTGAGTGACTTTGCAGTGCTTTCTGCTTCCCACCAAGGTTCTCTAACCGCACCCAGGACCCCAGAATAATGCCACCAATGGACCAAGACAGAAATCTCTGCAAAGGTGAGTCAAAGAAACACTTCCCTCCTTCTAAATTGACTTTCTCGGGTACACTGTTGCAGTGATGGGAAGCTGGCTACAGCAAGGGTGAGGTGGGCTGTAATTTGATCGCCAAGGCAGTCCCAGGGATCCCTCATCTTCCACCAATGAGCAGAGACTCGAACATGGGAGCAGTGAACTAACTTCTGTAAATGGTACTAATTACACATCTCTTTTCTGTTCCTCGAACACAGGCTCTTACATTCTGAACCATTCACAGGTTTTTAAAAATGGAGGTCACATCTATTGCACTCAGGTTTTTCCATTGACAACCCTGACTGTCTCCCAGTTTCTTTCAGTTGGGAATTAAGATCTACAGGGTAAATCATAATCCGCTTCTTAATTTCAGCCAAGTAATGGGTTATGAGCTTTCTTGGCACACAGTAGACCCTTAGAAATTATTTGTTAAATGGATGGATATGTGAACAAAGGCTACTAGCTTAATAATAGAAGGTGAGAGTTAATAATATATTTTGGAGCCTCTGAGGATATAGTCCCTTGACAGAGATCCATTAAAGAGGTCTTCAGATGAACTGTAGATAGGAGAAATAGCAAGGGGTAGGCTCATCATTTAGGGCCAGATCTGATCTGCTGGCACTTTTAGGGACACATTTAGTTATGTGGGAATAGACGCTCACTGCCAGAGGCTGCCCCTGAACTTGGGAACTTCACACCCACACACTGATTCCCTGAGCCTAGGAAGTGGAGAGATCACCCATGAGGTATTTTTCCATTTAGTTTTTAATCTCCCTGAATGAGCTTTTCTGCTGCTTACCACAAAACAAACAACAGTGTGCAGTTTTTCCCAGGGTCCCACTTCTTGGGCAGGCCGGAAAGGGAGAGGGCCTAGCCAAAACAATCCGTGAACCCAACCCACTGTCGGCAAGAAAGGAAAATAGAAACTTAGAGCCTGAGGTCCTGGCAGTCTGTGCGGAAGAACTATTGGGGACTCACCTTTCTTGGCTTGGAAGATGCCAAGTGTAAGGACTTCTGTGTTCTATAAACACCGATGATGAGCAAAAGAAACATAGAAATGGATGATCATATAATTTATTCTCCAACACGGAGCCCCTATTCATCACAGCAAAGTTATAAATCAAGACCTTTGCAGGTAAACCTCAATATATTGCGACCCTATGCAGATGGAAGTACTGGGAACAAAAAAAAAATGTACAGAGAAGACTAGGAACAACTGAATTTGTGTCTCTTCCTATTTTGCATCCCCCGACAGGTTCATTCCAAGCCTGGACTCACTGCACCAAACACTTGTAAAATTTAAGGTGGACTTGGAGACATTCATTATTCCCTTTTAGTCAAAAGATGGCTTGTGAATTGGTAGACTAGACATCATCTGAATGCTGAGAAGAAATACAGATGTCCAGGCTTGATGACACTCAAAAGTAGCTGGGTGGTTTGGATGGGTATCAAAGCTCAAGATGTGGTGATTTAACCATTTTCACAAATTTAAAAGTTTAGTTCAAGAAGTGTAGGAATCTTGAAGGAGTTCTCGTTGCCATACCTAAGGCACTATCTAATTCCTCCCCTAAGGCCCTTCAGCTTCTGAAATCCAATAGTTCTCTTGTCTAGAACATCTAGAAATCTTGAGTTTAACAGCACAGAGCTGAAATCTTGTCCTGGTCTCCACAGATGCAAGCAGATCATCACATCCACCTTCCTCATCAATAAATTAAGAAAATTTGACCATATTGGCCACTGAGTGACCCTTCAAGGTTTGGAGTTCCATGAGCCATGAGCTATCCAGCCTCTGAGGAGTCCAGAGCTAATGAGGAGAGTCACGGACATTGCGGAGTAGGCCAGGGTTCTTATCAACATCTCTTCTGAGCACAGAAGAGCAGGGTGGACTTCCAGGAAGCTGAAAGTCAGAAACAACTGATGGGAGGTGGGGGAGCATCTGGAGCATTGGAAAGAGAGGATATGGGACAATGACAGAAGTGAAGAGAAAATAAGACAATGTAAGCCATGACGGAACAAACTTTAACATCCTTCCTCAGCTGGAGGTAACCTACATTCTTTGCTTTGAGTCTTTCTCTTCCCAGCCCTGGTACCCATCACTCATAAGCAACATGCTAGTTCATTTATATATCAATTTGACTGGACTTTTGGTACCCATTTTTGCAGCCCACATTAGTGCAGAAGTGGTAGGGGAAGGTGTTTTAGGTGTGGTTAATGTTTATAGTTGGTTGACTTAAAACAAATTATACTTCTTAGAGCAGGTAGGCCAACTCCAGTTGAATATCTTTATGGGCAAAGCCAAGGTTTCTGGACACAAAAAGAATTTGCCTCAAGACTGCAATTTAGAAACCCTGTCTGAGTTCCAGCCTATTGGCTACCCTGTGCATTTGAGGCTTAAGATGGTAACATCAATTTTTGCCTGGATTTCCAGCCTCCTACCTCCGCTACAAAATTCAGACTTACCACCTCTCACAATTTATGTGAGCCAAATTTTTTAAATCTTCATCTTTTATTATATATTATTTATTATACATGTGTTTTATCATATATATATATACATATACATACACCCACATACACACACACACACACACACACACACAAACATTTGATACCTGTGTAGCCTTAGCTAACTTAGAGAAAAGGATTTTCTTTTTCTCAGTCCATTCATTTAAAGACTTGGCATAGTAATGTGCCTGCCCCAAGTGCCTATGGGAAGGCTAAGTAAATTCACACAAATGAAGTAGTCAAGATGGTGTATTCAGTAAGCACACAAAAAAGTGTTCGTTGCCATTGCTATTGAGCAATCTGACTCCTAATGAATTTTCATTGTCTGCTAATTGCTCTATATGAAAGCAATAATAAACAAACAAAAACTGAGTGGGGTGGTTCTGGTTTATAAACCAAGTAAACAGAAAACTAAGCCTAAAGATTGCGAATTCCAGGCTAGGCTAATCTACATATCGAGGCCCTGTTTCAAAATAAACAGTGTAACATGAGATTATAACCTGAAAGATTAGTGAAGTCCAACATGAAGAGTGCTCAGAACATTCTCAGTGTGCGTCAGATCCCAGAAGAAAGCCCACACAGTTTGAGAGGTTTCCTGCGAGAGGTGACATTTGAGCTCAGTCTGAATAAATGAGTAAGAACTCGGAAGTTGAAGAAGTGTGGAGCACATTTCTAGAGAGGGAACACTTGCAAAAAGCCCCAGAGGAATGGCAGGAAACAAGGGATTCTGGGTTGCGACTGTGAGATTGCTAAGAAGAAAGTCAACAAGGGAAAAGGCCAAGGGAGTCTGGAGAGCAGCAGCATCCAGCCTGGAGGAACAGATGTAAGCTTCAGTTTCAGCAATGACTGCAACAAAGGCAGTTGTGAGCTGTGAGCGCAGCAATGCAGTGAGGGAATGCGAGAGTCACCAAGGTCACCATGATCAGGGAGGAGAGGTGGTGGCATAAGTGAAGCAGAATGTGCCAGAAGGGTAGTAAGGCCATGAGGGAAAAGCCCCTCCCCAAACCAGGAAGAATAGGATGCCATGCATAAAAGACTGTAAGCCTGCTTCTTATGTGAGTGGCTTTCCATTTTGCGGAAATGAGAAGATAACACAGGTGGCTAATGTGGGATTCCCCTCCGTATGCTGTGAATACCATTGGTTAATAAAGAAGCTGTCTTGGACCTGGCAGCGCAGAATAGAGGTAGGTGGGGCAAACTAAACTGAATGCTGGGAGAAAGAAGGCAGAGTCAAGAGAAGCCATGTAGCCCTGCCAGAGACAGACGCAGGATGGAACCTTGCTGATAAGCCCCAGCCACAGATGGGTGATACACAGATGAATGGAGATGGGTTAGTTTAGGATGTAAGAGCTAGCCAATCAGACACTAGAGCTAATAGACCAAGCAGTGATTTAATTAATACAGTTTCTGAGAGGTTACTTCAGGGCTGAACAGCTGGGAACAATTAAGTGGCCTCCTACCACCTCCAAATACAGGTGGCCTTTTGCATCTAGTTCCTTTCACTTAGCAGTGTTTCCCAGACTCGTCCATGTCATACTACATCACAGTACCTCATTTCTTTTTATCGCCCAGAAAATTGCTTCATGCAGACCAACTTATCCACTCAGCAGCTGATAGTCATTAGTACTGCTCGCCTTGGGGGCTGCTATGAGTAACACTATAGTGGATAGTCAAGGTTTTGTGTGAACGTATGTTTTTAATTGTCTTATAATTGAAGATTAGCTAAGTAACGCAATAAAATACTGTGAGGTCATTAAAATGAACAGTTAGCGTTGTACCTGTTTGTATGGCAAGAGTATTAAATGAAAATCCAAGATGCCTTACACTGTAAGTTGAAAAGTCTTTGTAATTACAAACGCATGGGCATGGTGGGGCAGAATGGAAGGGTGTGTAGGAAGCAGATGGTGGTTTTGGTTTTTACCTTCTCCCCCAACGCAAGGTCAACTGCACATCAGTGCACATCAGTGCAGTCAGCAGCATAGCCGTGTAAGGGGACGCACCAGTGTGCACGGGCTAAAATGTAAAGAAGGTTAGAAGGCACTCAGTCCATTGCTTAGCTTCAAGGCAATCTTAGCTCACCTCTTTGGTGAGCTTTTTCATGAACAGGCAATTGAGATAATTGCCAGTAACTCGGCAAATTTGGTCAAATTAAAAATACATACAATTATAACCTGTGTGGACACTATTAAGGAATGAAATGGAAAAACACCTGTTATTACTCCATAAATGCTTCTGGTACTTTATGTTCTCAGGAAATACCCCCAAAATGATCAGCAGTTTTAGTGTTACCCCTGTCCTCTCTTTCCTTAGAGAATACCCTCTTTTTCCTTTTGTTTGGGGAAACCTTTCCTGGGCAAATGCTACTTTGATCTGTTTCTCTGGTGGCTGCTAAGGGACTTTCTCATTGGTGACTGCACTGTTCCACAAATCCCCCCCCCCCCGTGCCACTGCAGTCTGGCTTGGCTATAACTCACTTTGTGTGGGGGGAACATAGCACTACAGCTGCCCCTTGAAAAGATAAGTGGTTTCTACCCCTGTGCTCCTGGGAGCCCTAAGCCACCATGGGGAAAGTGTGGGCACCCTCCTAGAAAGATATGTGGAGAGGCCCACAGGGAAAGGGAGGCCCAGCTACGCCAGGGTCCCTCTTGACCCAGTGGTGAAATGTAGCCACTCAGGCAGCTACTAAGGAGACCAGCAGCTAAGCTTCTGGTGGAACCCGTCTCAGCTACCAAACCCTCAGAAAAAAAGACAGTTCCCAAATCCACGGCCACCAAATTTTGGCAGGCTTTAGCAGGAGTTGGTGAGTGACCAAAACATGAGACCGTTTCCTCTGTCTGAGACACGGGCATCAAGTTCGAAGAGTGAGATTTTTAAAAGCTGGAGTCACGAGCTTGACAACTTGCCTTTCGTTAGCACACATATTTCAGTCACGAAGTGGTCCCTGTTTGCCAAGCTCCCCCGCTACAGCATTCCTCTTGTGTCTGTTTTCTCTGCTTCTCTAGCTTTGACCTTCTGCAGGAATCCATTCTCCTCAGACCCCTTCTCTTCACTGGGACAGAAGTCTGAAAACCACTGCGCTAGAACAGGGGTTCTCCAAGACTTTCTGCGAAGAGCCACTTCCATATGGAGAGACTCTCCATAGCAACTCTCCAACTCTGCGGTAGCATGAGGTCAGCAATGGAGCACACATCAACATTAATATTTGAGTTTCGTATAATTTTTATGCATTAATAAACATAATGTTGTTCTTTTGTTTTGTCCTTTAACCATTAAAAAAAATATATGAAAGCTTTACTTAGCTCATGAGAGGCAGTAAAGCAGACAGTGGGCTGAGTCCTGGTCATGGGGCTCAATATACCAGCTCTTACCCAGAACATCTATGACTTGCCCTTCTTGAGAACACACTGTGCTGGTGAACTGACCTTCAATTCAGCCGTCTTTTGTTCCTGAGTTCTCCCCCCCCCCCCCCCCCCCGCCCCACTCCGCACTTCCCACCCAATGATCTCCCGATCTCTCCAGGCCACCAATTCTCCTTGAAACCCTGTAAAAGAAATGTTGTCTAAATAAATGTGATCTATGTAAGGCCCTCAGCCAGGACCAGCTTTCCCAGCCAGTCAACACTAACTCATTTCCTGTCTGGCTTGCAGCATGGGTCAGGCTTGGGCACAGGCAAAGAAGCTCCCAAAACAGGGCATTGTAATTCACACGGAGCTTGGCCCCAGGTACTGAGCCCTTATTAGCCCTTAGCTTGAGCTGGGCGGCCCCTCCGTAATCATCCCAGGCACCAGTGATCTTGGACCAGGTCACATCCCCAAAAGCCACTACCATCAGCGGTTCTCTTCCCAGAGCTAGACAAGGTATCATTCCAAGTTATACCTTCTGGGTGGTCCAGGGAAAAACAAACATATTTCTTGGCCCAGCTGGTACATGGGACACGGGGAACAGGGTAGGAGACTGTATCACTAGAGGCTTCTGATTTCAAAGGCAAATCTCTGAGCCAGGCTTCATCTCTGGCTTCCCTTGTGTTCCCTTAGCCGGAAGACGCAGACACCTTGATGACTGCGGCAGTTTCTTTGCTCCTGTTGCGCAGCCGCAATCCTTGCAGCCGCTGAATTGCTTCTTCCCTCTCGCCTTTCCTTTCTCACAGCTGCTCTGAGAATTGCAGCCATTCCAGGCTCTGGAGGTGGAGGTAAACGGCCGACAGATGGATGTGGTGGTTGTTGTCGAACACCATTAAAAGAAACAAACATTTGGGGAGCTCTTCTAATCGCGCAGCTAACGAATCTGTTGTAAAGAGAGGAGAAACGGGTGAAACTCAAGAGCTTCTTTTCCCGTGGTAGAATCCAAACAGATCCCGCTCTTGAGTAGCACGGAAAGAGGCCGTGTGTCTCTGTATTTAAGCTTTCCCCGAAGCTGGATCTCTGCAAGAGTCCTTCTGCTACAGCAGCCCCAAGGCCACAGCTCAGTCTGAGCAGAGGGCCCCTTCCCGACAGGCAACTGAGTCACACAGTGGGGAGAAATCACAGACAGGCTGATGGAGTGATTAGGGCAATCATCATCCCGAGCCATTACTGTGCAGTGTGCACTTGACACAAAAGATAATGAAACGGGTACAGGGAAATTGGGGAGCTTGTTCAAGGTCACCCAGTTAAGTGGCTAAAACTGACCGCAGTTCAGGATGGATTTGGCTGCCCAGCACCAACCAGACAGCCTTTTTATTGACACTGGCCCTTTGAATGCAACACGCCTCGTGCTATTCAAGCACCTTACATAATTACTTCATTTAATCCTCATCATTACATGACAGACACCATTATTACCCAAATTTACATAAGAGGCGATTGAGGTACCAGCCGGAAGAAGTACACTCATGGCTAGCCAGCAGCTCAGAGGCTGGCTTTGAAGCCCTAGCTCTCACCCACTTAACCTCAGGCTCTAGAATCATCCAGAGAGGCTAGGAGCCCAGAGTGCCCACCACTCCGCATCCGTGCCAAGCCGTGCAGACCTTAGTTTTCCACGTGGACCTCACAGAGCTGTGAATGACCCTCTAAACACCTGCCTCCCAGTGGGCAGACAGCAAGCACTTAAAAAATGGAGCGCTAATGGAGTCAACATTGACTTTCAAATCATTCCCTGCCCTAAAAACAATCCAGGGCCACTGCAGAAAATGAGAAAACACAGATAGGGTGGAGGCAATGGAGACTGTTCCCTTCCCAGTAGTCGGGACTAGCACTGTTAGCATTTGGCTTACATCCTCTGGTCTCATCCATGCCTGTGTGCTCCATTCATAACGCTGAGATTACATTGTATCTTCTGCTGTAGGAGCTCACAAAGCTGTCTATGTGAACCCTGCGTAGTTAACGCTGTTCTGTAACGCCTGTGTGTGTGCATTTGTGTGCAGGGCTCCTTGCTCATGCGTGTCTGTGTGTGTGGAGGCCGGAAGTCGACTTCAGGTGTCTTTGTTCTCCACTATATTTTCTAAAAATAGGATTCCTCACTGAATTTGGAGTTCACCCCTTCGGCTAAACTAGCTGGCAGCGGGCCTCAGAAATCTGTCCCTACATTCCCACACGTCCAGCCCCACCCCCAGCTCCGCCCCAGCACTGGGACCACAGACACATACTGCCTGGCTCAGCTTTTTGCTTGAGTACCAGGGATCCTGATGTTTATGTGGCAAGCACTCTAGCAGTCGAACCGTCTCTCCAGCCCACAAGGATAATTTTAATGTGTATCTCTAACTGTGTGATTGTATTAGAATTGTTAATACTTAACTCCTCATCAATGGATATCCAGGTTGCTTCCCATTTTTGTCTTTGAAGAGTTATGGGATGTTTTTTGTTTGTTTATTTGGTTGGTTAGTTATTTTTCTTTTTTAAAAATAGAAGGCTCTCCCCATGCAGCTCAGCATAAACTTACTATCTATCTAGTCCAAACTCAGGCTGCTTTAGAACTTGAGATCCTCCTGCCTCAGCCTCCCAAGTGCTAGAATTTGCAGACATGCTATGTGCCTGGTTCTACAAAGAATAACTTTGTTGAAACTGTCTGTATTCAGTATAACAATATATCTCTAACATCATTTGACATGTGATTATTATGTTTGAGATCTGCAGTTGTGCCATTTCCATTTCATTAATATTTACTGTGCAACCTTCTACAAGTTACCCATCCTCTCTGGGTTCAATTTCTCACTGGTAAGTGAGTCAGCATATATAATAATACAAACTCATGAAATCATCTCAAAAACAAAACTGAGAGCTGAGCATGGGCTCTCAGGGTATATCTGCCAAGTCAAATAATATGAATATTTTCAAGATGTGAGAAAAAATTGTTCTATTACCTTCTAGAACAGCTCTTCCCAACCTGTTCATTGTGATCCCTTGGGGGATCAAACAACCCTTTCCCAGAGTTCACCTAATACCATCAGAAAGCACAGATATTTGCATTACAGTTCATAACAGAAGCAAAATTACAGTTATGAAGCAGCAACAAAAATAATTCTATGGCTGGGGGTCACCACAACATGAGGAGCTGTATTAAAGTTTTAGGAAGGTTGAGAAGCCCTGTTCTAGAAAGTCTGAGCAATTTATATCCTTGCCAGTAGAAAATTACAGTTCCTAATTTTGTAGAAACATGACAACATTGGGTATTAATACTAAAAAAAAAAAAACAAGATTTGCCAGCTTGATTGACAAAAAAAGTAGTTTTGATGTTGTTTTGATTTGCATTTCTGATGGAGTGGATGTTGAATAAATGTTCGCCTCTAGGGTGACGTGCTGCGTCCAACTGAGCAGAGAAAAGATTGATGAGTGTACAGAAATAGCTGGAATAAAGGATGGCAGGGTAATAAAACATGCATCTGATGGGGAGAGACAGGGCTTGGAAAAATGACACCCCATAAGTCTATAAAGTGCTCCCCCAGAGGCCTGCTCTCAGCAGTGCGGGCAACATTTTACATGGGGTTGGCTGGAAATTCCAGGCAGCCAAACACAGTAGCTGAGGGCAAAGATTAAATTGGAGGGGGTAGGTAAACAAGAAGGGGAGGAGCCTGCTTCACACAGGCTAGCTTGCTGCATTCATCCTGTCCTCTGTATGGTGGGGATCAGTTCCCACAGCTTGTATTCCTTGACTCTCTCTTCCATTGCCACCGTGGGAAGGAGGGAGCCCAGGATGGGCGAGCCCTCAGCCTGAAGAAAAAGCAGCTGCTGAAGAAGAAAAGGAGCAAACCGACTCCTGCCAATTACAGAGCATCACAGTCCTGGGAGTTATCCTTGGCTCATCTTCAAGAGCTCTATTCCAAGTCGGAGAAAAATGAGTAAGCCAGATGTAGACGCAGGGTTGAAGTCGGCACACATGACCCTACAGGATCAGACTATGACCATCTCCTTCGCATACAAGCAGTACCGAAAGGAATTTTCAAGTGCATCACGTCATGTGTGAGTTGACTCCCTGTCTGAGGTCTCCCACAATGTGCTTAATACCCCCACCTAAGACAAGGACAGCACTTACTCCCTGAGCTGCGCTTGACCCCGTGAATCCATTACGGTCTTGTCTGAGGATGTTGGGGAAATAAATAATCACCCACTTGCAACCGTTTCCAACTCCATGCCTTGAAAAGTCTGCCAGCACAACTTAAAACAAAAATGTGAAATTGTAATCAAACATCAAGGAGGTCACTCTTCTCAAAGAACCAAAGCCGGTGAGTATAAGACTTAACAATCGTCTCTGGCCAAAAAGGACTGGGAGTGGAGGTGTGGTGGGTGGGGGCTTCCCTTCCCTGAGATCCACAAATCAGCCTGTACCATTCCTCTGCCATGTTTTATTCATACTGATGCTTCCAAGAACAGCTCTCAGTCCCCAGAGGTCTTCATCATCCATGAGTTCCAACGCTTCCCCGAACTTCCCATGAAAATCTTTGCTCCCTCTGAGGGGAAAGCTCTGATATTCCTACAGTTCAGGTCTTTCTCAGGCTTCCAGAATATTCTATCACTTCCTAAGTACCCCTCTATTGACAAAAGGAGAGAATAGGTACCCTGCCCTTTCCTTTCCTCTTCTGCACCCAAGGAAAACAAGAATGTAAAGTCTCCTGTATATCCAAAGGTTCTGACGGCCATTTAGTCTGTAAGGTCACTGACCTTCCTTGGCATGGTTTTTCTCTCTGGGTGCCATTTTTCTCACCTTCTAATAGGCAGTCTCTCCTTATGTTTTGGATATTACCTCCTAGCTGTCCCGGACACTCGTCTCTGTGTCCAACACCATCACTCCATCTCTTGCCTCTGTTAGGATTTTCAAGGACTCTGGAAAGTGTGGTCTTCACATTTTCATCCCTTTTCTGTTTCAGGTCATTTTCCCTTCCAGACCTGAGAGATATTAAAATACTTCAATCACTTCCCTTGGCTTTGATGGATGTTCCAACTCTTTGACATGACCTTCAGGGCCTGTATCCCCAGACGTATATTCAGATTGATGTGCCCTCTGGCAGCCCATCCTCTTCCACAATGGCTGCAAGGTCTCTGCTGCCATATTTTCTTCTATATGGACCCTTTCTGTCCCTGATATTAAATTCATCTAAACCCTCTAGATCACAATCTAAAAGCTGCTTTCTCACAGATGTCCATCCTCACAGCCCTAACCCCACCAGACCCCACACATGATCTTAGCTCGACTACTAATATGTCCTGTATGGCCCGTTCTACAGCTCATAGATTTACACCAACATTACCGTTTACTTTACATCTTTAGCCAATTTGACTCAAAATACATAAGGGAAATTACCAGGGTTTTCTTATTAGATATTCCTACCATACTTTTGATAAATTTTAAGTAATTGCTAAAGTACTTATTAAAAGAATGAACAAAGAAAAAATACTAATACCAGTTACCTTTTCAAAAAACATTAAGCTGTTCCACAGAAATAAGAGATATTTGCCAGTTCTCATAAATTTGTCTGATTCTTGCAATTTTTCCATGTTGTAGTACTTTAGGCCACAGGATCAAGGCAACCATTTATCTTTGGGGTTCTATCACCAGGAAGAACAGCCCCAGATTTTTACAGTTTTGTGCCAGTTTCCTGGTTTAGTGATGCCATTAGTGTGTACCTGGGGTAAAGTGCTGAGTGTCACTGGGTTTGAACTTGGGCCTGGCTGACTCTGAGACCAGAGTGTTATTTATGTGCTTTTGCTTCATGCCTTCATGGCAAACTCCGAGAAGCATTTCCTGTTCATTCACATCCTCATCGAACCCTCCTTGGATTTGCCACCAGTCCTCTAGGCTACAACACTCAACTTTGGGTCTCACCATGCTCTATGCTCACTTGTTGGGGATCCACGGACAGCCCTCCCCCATTTCTCCAACTGACCTCGTAGAGCAGGACAATAATGACTGCCATCCCTGCCTCTCTGACATGGGGCTTAAGGTGGACCACAGAGCATCAGTTTTGGATCAGACAAATCTCATGGCTCTTTTGAGTTACACCATGGCACCGGATGAAGAAGAGAGCAGCAGGATCCATCAAGAGATTCTCTATGACCTGCAGGGAAGAGTGGCTGAGGAATGTCAAGGGAGAGAAGACTCCAACTTCACAACAACCAAGCCTTCCAAAGGGTTTGATATTTTAATTACATTCACACATGCTCTCATCAGCCAACCGATCACAAAGGGAAGCATTGCTTTATGGAAAGATAACTGCAGATCTCTCCGAAATGAAAACTATGCAAGGGACAGCATTGTTCTTCAAAACAGAAGACAAGCTAGCAGGGAGATGAAAGTCGAAAGAACAAACTCCAGCCTGGTGCCAGCTCCCAAACAGCTCTCTTCGTAACCATAAGTCAATATCATTCTTGTTCTTACTCAGATGTGCACCCCAGCCTAACTGTGTCAACGTGAGGAAGTTGTTCAGCCTGTGCCACATCATTAACCACATGCCATCATGTTGTCCTTATGCAAACTTGTCAGGATTTGCCGGATTTAGTATATTTTTTATAATAACAAGTTTCACGGCTTAACTGCTTTCTCATTGTGTTCAACCCAAACCTCTACCTCAGCTCTGTTCTTGGCATCTTCCTCCCCCAAGTCCTAGGGGTTGCCATAACTGACTCTCTCTTCCAGTCATCTCAAACGAGACTCCTCTGAGTCCATTTTCGGAGAAGTAGGCCGTGGTTGTAACGAGCAGGCTTCCTGAGGGGTGATTTTTCCAGGTCCTCATTAATCACGTCCTTGTGAGCAACTGGGAAAATGAATTTCACGTGACTGTAGGCAGATATCAAGCAAAATCCTCTGCTGGGTCCTGAGAGGATGTAAGTAATTTCACGGAACGAAGAAAAAAAATAAGTTCTCCATTTTTCTAACCTGAGGTTTCTCCTTCCATTTTAGAGTCTCAATAGCTCTCACTTTTATCATTTCAATCAATCATGGGGAATGATTCCAAAGAGTTTATTTGTATAGCTGGTGGCAAGCAAGAGTGTTCCAGGGAGGAAGGTGTGTAAAAAGGTGTCACCAGTCCATTGGGTCTCAGTCTTCTCTGAGAAATAGTTCGTACCTTACACGTTAGATTTATTAAGTCAGAGGTCTGCGGCAGAGGGAAAACTAATGAGCCATGCGAACCCCTTAGTTCTAAATTGCCTCTGCTTACCCAGCTCCACGTGACGAATTTATTAACAGCTACAGCCCATAACCAAGAGCTATTCTCAACTACAAAAGCAAAGTGTTAAGAGGGTAACCCCAGAGTTGACACATGATTGCTACCCCAAGGTGCTTGAGGACTCTGGCTGAGATTTTTACTTACAGTCCTTCCCATTTTTACTGCAGTCCTTCCTTGGTAGACTAGGCAGTTGTCCTACATCTTTTAGGAGCAGGGAGCTCACCAACAAGACGGAATGTACAGCTCTTGCTTTGGCAGGTGGAGCGACAAACTGAACTGAAATGGGACAGAGGGAAACCTAGATTCTACAGGAACACATAGCTATGAACTAATGGAGACCAAGGGCTTAACCTGACAGATCTCCATGGGGAACTAACCACCAACAGAAACTCTCCCCGAGGAAGCCAGCACAGCCAAGGAACACAGGCAGCGTCCTGGATTATTGCTGTGGAGATACTCTGGATTGCAACATGGTCTTTCCATCCCTAGATAGAAATGAGAGCTGTGGAACCCCAGGATGGAATGCACTAGGCAAAGGATCTTACTTTCTATACTTGAGAGGTCACTTCAAAAGGACGGTCTTTTATCTTCTCCTCCGTCATCATCATCACTAGTTTTAGTATTTGTGAGTTAGCATATAAAGTCATGGATTTCATCATGGTGATTTCACACATATCAACACTTTGTTCTTATCATTTCCCTTCTAATGACATAAGTCACAAAACAATCCCACACCAGTTCAGAATTATGAATAATAAAAGGATTATTTATTTAAAGGGAAAACTTAGAGATCACTGTCCTAGACAACAGTCCACTGAGTGAACAGGAACAGAGTCTAGCAGCCCAAAGCAGGAGCCAGAGGCAAGAGCAGGGCATATGGTTACACTGCTTTTACAGTATAAGAGACCACACCCAAGTGGGCTGGTATCTTAAAGGCTATTGACTGAAGGAGTAGAATGTACTCCCACAGCACCCTTCCCACTCCCCTCCTCCTTTCTTCCCCCTTCTACCTCTTGTTGGTCTCTTTCCTCATGTCCAGTTGCCACCCACTTCTGCTCTCACACCATGTATGTTCCTTTACCTCCCTTCTCTTTCTTCTCATCCCTTTAAGATCTTTTCTACCCCGTCACACATGTCCCTTTCTAACTCCATAACCACAACACACACACATGCACTCATGCATACTCTCTCTCTTCTTATCACACACACACACACACACACACACACACACACACACACACACACACACATAGAAACTACATATAAAAGAAGCCATATAGTGTTTGTCTTTCTGGATTATTTCACTTCGTGTAATGATCTCCTATTACACTCATTTTCCTGCAAATGTTTTGACTTCATTTTCCTTTATGACTGAGTAAAATGGCATTGGTAACATGTGCCACACTTAGTCTATCCATTCACCAGCTGATGGAGAACTCATCTAAGTTATCATGACTAGTACACCAAGCAACACAGATGTGCAGTTATCTCTGTGGTAAAACTTAAGAGGCTTTGGGTGTCTGATCAGGAGAGGTACGACATGGCTCCTATGGCAGTTCCAGTTCTAGGTTTTTGAGGAACCTCTGTGCTGGTTACTATAGTCCCTGCACAGGTTGGCATTCCCACCAGCGGCCTTCCCTCCCTCCCCCCAATACTCACCAGTGTTGCTGCTTGTAGTCTTGATGTTAGTCAGTCTGACTAGGCAGAGATGGAGTCGAAGGACTTTCCATTTGCATTTCCTGGGTAGGTAAAGATGTTGGACTCCTTTCCAAATATTCATTGGCTGTTTGTGTTTCTTCTTTAGAGATCCATCCATCCAGATGGCTAGTCCATTTGCTGTTTAGACAGGTTGCTTTTGTGTGTTTTAACTTCTGTTGTTCTTTATGTAGCCTAGATGTTAACCCAGCACATGTAACTGAGAAATTATGTCTCCTAATCTGTAGACATTCTCTTTAATCTGCTGATGGTTTCTATTGCTGTGTTAAGATCTTTTTAATTTCATGCAACCCCATTGGTCAATTCTTGAGTCATTTTCTGTATTATCAGTTGAGTCCTTTTGAGAAACACCTTGCCCGTGCATGTATGTTTAAGTGGTCCATCTACATTTTCCTCTTAAAGTTTCAGCATTTCAGGTCTTCATTAAGGCCTTTGATCCATTTTTATTTAATTTTATATAGGTTGTGTTGTAAGGAGGCCTCTTATTCTTTTCCCAGCTGCTCAGCCCCGAAATAATCACACAGAAACCATATTATTTAAATCACTGCTTGGCCCATTAGCTCTAGCTTCTTATTGGCTAACTCTTACATCTTAATTTAACCCATCTTCATTAATCTGTGCATCACCACAAGGTTGTGGCCTACCAGCAAAGTTTCAGCGTGTCTGACTCTGGTGTCTCCATGACTTTTCTCTGACTCTGCCTTCTTCCTCCTAGATTCAGTTTAGTTTTCCCCACCTAGCTAAGTTCTGCCCCGCTAAAGGTCCAAAGCAGTTTTTTATTCATTAATGGTAATTCACAGCATAAAGAGGGGAATCCCACATCAGGGATGAGAAACTTAATTTTATATAGGGCGAGAGATTCATTCATTCTTCTACGGCTAGATATCTAGTTTCCATATACTAGTTTTTAAAGATAATGTCTTTGGAAATCTTTGTCAAAAATCACTGTGTCGGTGTGAGTTTATTTGGATCTCTATTCCATTTCATTGCTGTGCATGTCTGATTTTGTACCAGTACCAACACTTTTGTTACTATGGCTCTGTAGTGTTATTTGAGCTCAGGTATTGGTGATCTTTCTAGTATTGTTATTTCTACTTATGATTGCTTTGCTATTAAGGATCTTTTGCATTTTCATACCAATTTTCGGGTTCCTTTTTCTAGTTCTGTGAATCACTGGAGTTTTGATGGGATTTATTGACTCTATAGGCCACTTTTGGTAAGACTACTGTTTTGTACTATTTTCAATCATAACATAAGCATGGAAAGTCTTTCTATCATCTAGTGTCTTCTTCAATTTATTTCTTAGGAAGATTTTGCTTGGATCATATTTAAAATATTCAGAATCAATATTGCTTAACTATAACCCAAGGAAAAACCCAGAGATGAAGGTGGGGACAGAAAAGAATCTATTTCAATTCTTTTTTGCCTTTGTTTTGCTTTAAGGCAGGATCTCATGTATCCCAGGTTGGCCACAAATTTTCTATGTAGCCAGGGGCTCATCCTAACTGTCCTACCTCCCTCTCCCAAGTCCTGGGATTATAGACAGGTACCAAGCGATCACTATAGCAGCTTTAGTTTATACAACTTTTCATTTTAAAATATCGCCTTGTTTTCAGTTGCATTCAATTTATTAGCCAATTTATCATTATATTTTCATAATTTATTAGCCATGGGCCTGAACCTGTGTTAGGTATTGGTGACAAAAAGATGTACGAGGTTCAGAATTCTTACAAGACCAAGAGTAATTAAATAGGAGTCTCCTCCTTACAGATTCTACTTCTGAAAGGTTCCTGAGAAATAATTCGGTGCTATGATTTTCTGAAAGAAACTGGCTTAGAGATTGAAGAAATACTATAGTGACTCTAATGAATCAAATTGAATGTCTCTATTCAATTAATAGAGACACTCCCTGAAAAAGTGTCATGCCAAGCCCTTGGCCAGAGCAGTGGCCCTCAGCTGAGAGTCTTTCTGGAAGTCATCACAAGGATGTCTCCTAGAATCAAAGATGGGTTCTATCTGGCCAGCTTTTGTTTTCAAGGTTAAATCTTGAGGAAATTTGCTACAGGCCTCTCAACCTGCTGGCTTGTCTTAGTTACAGTTCTATTGCTGTGAAGAGACAGAAACCATGATCAAGGAGACTTTAAGAGAAAGCATTTAGTTATTGGCTTGCTTGCAGCTTCAGAGAATGAATCACGAACATCATGGTGGGGAGCATGGCGGCAGGCAGTTATGACACTGGAGCAGTAGCTGATATCTGAGCCACAAGCATGATGGAGAGAGAGAGAGAGAGAGAGAGAGAGAGAGAGAGAGAGAGAAGAGAGAAGGATGTGGGATAGGCTTTTGCAATCTCAAAACTTACCAACAATTATCACCTTTATCCAACAATGCAATGCTTCTTAATCTTTCCTAAATAGTCCTCCAACTAGGAATCACACATACAAATATAGGAGCCTATGGGGGCCATTTAATTCAAACCACTATATGGTTGAATGAAAAATAGAAAGATGTTGATATGGATAAGAATATAAATATTCTTTTAAGGCAAGCAATAAAGGACTTTCTCAAAATGCTTAACTTATTGCAAGCAATGTTTACATTAAAAAAATAAAACAAATGAGAAGGGTGCTCATTTGTTCTGTGTGACAGTGACATAGATGGCCATCTTGGATAAAAGAGCCTAGAGAGTTGGGGTGACAGACCCCTGGCTTTAATATCATAGAAAGAGTATTTCCGTAATTAGGTTACTGGTTGGGAGAGCTGCAAGAAAAGACGATCAGAAATGTGATAAAGCCAAGAAAAATAATCGCAAATGGCACTTGTGTGATAAGTCCTCCTCAGAATGCCATACTTGTCCAAACATATGGCAAAAGACAAAGCCCTTGCCAACAACTTTGGCTCTAAATCAAAATGAGAGTTGGGGGAACATATATACAGTAACATGGCTGCCACAGTTGTAGTCTTTAGTTAAAATATTGACTTAGAGTCTAGCAGGTCCTACTGCTTGCTTTATAGTGGTTGAGAAAGATTGAAAAATCACAGCTATGCTGCCTGTCACTCAGCTTTCTGGAAGGTTACTGGTAGCTGCTTACCTTAACATCTGGGGAAGTGTAATCGAGGGACCATGAGAGCCTCCCCCATCTGAGGGAGCAATGCACCCCTTTGCTATAAACCCTGGCCTGCATGCCTGCTCTGAGAACTGTGTGATCGGCTCCTCCCTTTTCTCCAGGAGCCACAGACAGAGATGTTGGCACTTCTTGTGGGATTCCTTGTACATGGTGTGGCATACATGATTCTGAGATAAAAGATGCTGGAAACCCCTAGTTCCTGGTTATTTCACATTTTCCCCTTGCAGGAGTGATTCCCCTTTCATGGAAGGCAACCTCCTTGGGTCATGTCTCAGAGGTCATACCTTGACATTGGCCCCTCAAAATTTCACCATGTGTAACTGATGGTTCCTGCTTTTCAAATTTGTCCTGCATGTAGTTACCCACACATTGCAGCAGCATCACCACCCCTCAGGCTTTAGCGACAGACTCTGAAGACCACGTTAACAAAAGTTCTCCCCCATCCCCAATCCCCAGAGCCTCCTGAAGTCCTGAGGTAGCCTTGACAGAGCTCTGATCTGTCTTTGGAAATCCCTGACTTTTCCTTCTGGTTTGTGAAAGAATAGAGACTTACCAGGCTGAGAAAATTAACTTCATTTAAATCTTTCTCTAGGTTCTGATGTTTACTCTCACCATGGCCTGAAAACGTGGGGCCAGCAGAAGCTTCCTAGTCCATCAGCAGCCCGTGGGACAAGTTGGGTGGACAGAGCCCAGAACATCTGTACTCTTGCTGCAACCAGAGTACACTTGACCTTTTTTGCTTTTCTGCAATGTACTTCCACGATAGTTTCCCTCAGGCAAGTCTTCTGCCGGTGGAGTGTACTCGAAACTCTCTGGGTTAAATTATCTTAGGTCCTAAAACCGAGGATGCTAATGCCATTATCCAAGCCTGACTGACTATTTTACCTAGCAGGGACCAAACATCATCTCCCTGGTGTGGAGAGAAGAGAAATCAGCCTGGTGCATTTCCCCTGTACATTTTGCCTGACACTTTGGGAGATGCTAATGGGGCTAAAACATCATCTGACCTGAAGAGCATCCTCTAGCAGAACGAAGTCTTCACCAAAACCTCAGCCCTGCAGCTACTAGATCCTAAATGTTAGCTCTCCTCCACATTGGACTATTTAAATCTAAACTAATTAAAAACAAATACCATTTAAACTCCAGTTTTACAATCAAGTTTCTACAAGTTGTACCGCTTGGGGTTTGCATCAAGGTGTGACCAGGGAGAAACAAACCAGGTGTTTTCTGCCTGGGAGATAAATGGTACGGTTGCCGAGCCTTTCCACCATGACAGAAAGTTCTGCTGGGTGACAAAGTCTACTCAACCCCATTCTTACAAAGTATAGGATATCCTAGGAGACCTGATCCTTCTGGAACACCAGGAAACACAGGAACCCATGAATCTCATTTAACATCTTAGTAAAACAAAATCTCTAGAGTCGGTGTGATCTGCCAGTCACCAGGCTGCACCTCAGGCCTCTACTCCCACAGACTCCATCTGGGCCCACGCCCCTGACCATCTCTGCCGTCTAAAGAGCGAGAACCCAGGACTAGGGAACTCAGAAGTTTGAAAGAGGGCATTAAATTTTATACACATTCAATCAGCGTCACACATTTAAATAAAGACATTTCAACTCACATCAGGCACAAGCAGATGCGGTGGGAAATACTGTCAATTAGTGAGCAGCTAATTAATCTTCCTTTGCCACACACACTCTGGCAGGAGCTGGAAAGGGCCGCTTTGCTCCGAGCCCTGGGAGCACTTGCTATGGAAACAAAGCATGATTACAATGTTGATTTCTCGACTCAATGCAGAAGCTGGCGGGTGGAGGGCAGCTCTTGCCAGCAGCCAGCCTGCAGTTAGAAAGGGAAAAAATTAGACAGTGGAAAAGATGCTTTAGCTAGTGAACCAGGGCATTTTGGAGTCTCCACTTCTTATATAATAAGCGTATTTGATCCTCATAGCGTCTTACAGTCCTCACTGTACCTCATTTCTGAATCTATGTGTGGATGGATTTCACAATATACAGAGATTCAAGTTAACGAGAGGACTATTGCTCTCCAGGACCTGATAGTGGCCTATGCTTCATCCAAGAGCCCAGAATTTTCCTAGTTCTGCTATGTAGGGATCATTTCTTGCTTGCTCGCACTATCACCCTGTGGCTGTCTGTTTAGAGGGAGATGCTCTGAAAATACAGACAAAAATTGGCATCTCTAAGTATCAATCCAGACAGAAATCTCAGTAGCCACCTAAACAGCCTGAAGCTGAGAGCATGAACCCTGTGCGGGCGTGGGGCAGTTATATCGAAGAGAGCTGCACTTCACCCCACAAAGGGACTCCTGAACTTAGCTACAGTATGGCAGACTATGTGTTTGTGGTAGAAATATTTCGTCTACTGGCTTGAAGTTAAATGGCTTTGGCTCCCATTACCGTTTTGGAGTTGTTCTCTCTAGTTTCATGCTCTGGAGCCTCTGCGTGAGCACTGGTCTTGGCCTTTGCACTTGTCTAGATCATTTCCATTGATTCAGCAAAGTTAAACAGAGGTCACTTCACCTGAATCCCCTCTGAACAAGCTACTTTCCAACAGGGGGAACTGAATGCTTTGATTTGATAGGATCTCCCATTCACTTCTATACCTAATACATCACATTAGATTGGGATTTATGTTTATTATTAACATGTTTGCCACCCCTTTAGAATCTGAACTTAGCCTTTTTGAGATGGGGTCTCTTCGTCTATATAATGGAATGATGTGGGGCAGGGATGTGCATCATCAAATTGCTGCTGAAGAGACAATGTGATTTGTCAGTCCCCAAGCTATACTGCAGGTCAAGAATTCCACCTGTGCACACACCCTGACTTCGCTGCTATCATAAATATATGGACGGATGGAGGAGAGAGAGTATATGTCACTGTCTATGGGATGGTGTGTGAGTACCACTGGGTCATGAGAAATAAAAGGATATTCACCAGATATGTAGTATGTATTCTGTTTAATAATATCCTTCTCCAAGTTTAGAATGAACCTAAAGACTGAGAAGAAGTTGGTTGAAAGTCTAGTGCTCAGATCACCAGGGCACACTTTAATTTCATTCATTAACTCATTTGTCCAATAAGCACTTTTCACAAGTATACATATCAGATATTTATATCATATTAACAAAAGAAAGACACAAGTCTTCCATTGAAACAGTTTAAGGCAATGGTACAGGAAATACTTATGTGAGGGCTAAATAATTAGAAACTGCAAGATGGACAATAGAGATGAAGTATATATGCAAATGAACTTGTATGTAGATCCGAGCGATGATGTCCAGAGGTTGTAACTATGCTCTGATTGTAACGGGGAAAAGTTCATGAAATAATGAGACTGAAAGGGGCCCGGAGAGTGTTAAATTCAGAGGGCCTGGAAAGCTAATGCTAGACACAATGGCATTTAACTTCATGCAGCTTACATTCTACTAGGCAAGACAAGCAATAAAAACAGAAGCAGTAAATACATGGTGTCAGGAAGTGGTGGGAACCATGGAAGAAAATAAAGTAGGAAAGAGAAAGGAGAATGAAAAGTGACAAACTGCTGTTCGGGGCAACAAGGTCAAGGAAACTCTATTCTGAACTGTGTCATTCGAGGAGGGACCTGAAAACAGGAGGGGAAAATAGCATCAAGAAAGATACACTGAGAAAGCCATCTCAGGTAGAGATGATTTCAAGTGCTAAATCTGAGGACAGAAAGAAGGACAGCCAGGCATTATGAACTAAGGGAAGAGTAAAAGAATGCGTTCTCAGAGGGTAAGCAGGAGCTAGCTCCAACAAAGCCAGAGGCAGCGTGATAATGACTTTGACCGTCTTTATAGTTGTGCTACAGGCAGTTCGGGACTTAGGAAAATGAAGGACATGATTTTGTTTTAAAGGTTTCTTTGACTAGAGTTTGAAGAACTGATCCCATAAAATCTGGGCAAGGAAGTAAAAACTGAGACGACCACTACTCAATGAGGTTGAGGATGAGGATGATAACGACCAGGCGATGGTGGGGGACCAAGAGCTAGTTTGACTGCTTCACTCATATTAGTACATTCAGTGCTGCTAAAACCCCTTGAGGGACTTACTGTGCTAATCTCCACCTTACAGGTGAGGAAAGGGAACTGCACAGAGTCAGAGAGTAAGTGGTAAGGATGGGATGTGATCTCACGATCAGTCCATGTCCCTAAAAACCACACAGTAGTGGCGATGCTGGTGAGTTAAGTCAGCCTGTGGATGTATGTTAAGGGTAAAGCCAATCGGATATACGGATGGGTTATATTTAATGTTAGAAAAAGAATAGTTGGTGAGAGGGAATTAAAAACGCAAAAATGCTTGTATATGTGCTATGGTTTGAATATTTGTATGTCTTCAAAATTCATGTTAAAGTTTAATTCGCAGTAAGAGGTGAAAATTAAGACAGTTGTAAGTCCATGAGGGATTAGGGTCCTTATAAAATGTCTTTTGTCACAGCCACATCAAGAAGGTGATATCTTGGACGGGGGGAAATGTCCATATTAGACATCAAGTCTTGATTTTAGAATCCCTAGCTCGGAATGCTAATAGTCTCAACTATTTTGTTATAGCATTCTGAGTAAACTTAGAATATCTGTATCCTTTGCAATGAATATCCCAGTAGGTAACAGTGGGGAGGAAAAAATTTCCCCTTTGTTCATTTAATTGTTTTTGTGTGAGAGCATTAGTCAGTATGAATATTTTAAGCCAAAGCTCAAGTATTAAATATTACCAATTTATCACCCATAACGTTATGATGATATTTCAATAACAAATGTATGTTAAGAAATGAGTACCCCCACTGTGCCTGTTCAACAAAGATAGCAGGACATTTGGGAGACCATAAAACACTCTCAATTGCTTTTTGATGTTTCCTGAGTGAAACACACACTGTCCCTAGAGTATAGTAGTGAGACAGCCCGCAGATTGAAAGACAAAGAGGAAAAATCCTTCTTACGGATGACATTTCTCTGATAATAAGTGCTTGCTCGTGATCCAGTCACTTAGCAATATTCTGAATGCCCACCATGTATAAGTACTCTGATAGCAGGTGGAGGAGGGGCATCTTTAAAGGTAAAGACACAGTCTCTGCCCTCAACAAACCTCATGAGGAAGAGCAATCTAGTACATAAAATATTTTTTCTATCTGCAAAATGTTTCTGTTTATTCATGTGATCTATGGTGTTGGGGTGTAAAAAGAAAATGTACTTTAGAGTCCCAACTGCTCAGACCTGAATAATCACACAAAAACTATATTAATTACAACACTGTTTGCTCAATGGCTCAGGCATATTCCTAACTAGCTCTTGCATCTTAAATTAACCCATTTCTATTATTTTATATTTTACAACGAGGCTCGTGGTTTGTTACCTCACATCTTGCTTCTCAGGCAGCTACATGGCATCTGCCTGACTATGCCTTCTTTCTTGCAGCATTCAATTTAGTTTTCCTGCCTTGCTATATTCTGCCCTGTCATAGGCCAAAGCAGCTTTTTTATTAACCAATAGTAATAAAACATATCCACAGCATACAGAGGGGAATCCCACATCATTGGGGAATATTATTTTAAGGTGTGTTGCTTTTGTTTATGCTGCATTTGTTTAACTCTGTGAACCTGTGATTCTCTGCCTGTCTAAAACACCTGATGGTCTAATAAAGAGCTGAATGGCCAATAGCGAGGCAGGAGCAAGGATAGACAGGGCTGGCAGGCAGAGGAGATAAATAGAAGGAGAAATGAGGAAGAAGAGGAACAAGAGAACAAGGAGAGGAGAACACCAAGGGCCAGCCACCCAGCTACACAGCAAGCCATGGAGAAAGTAATAAAGAAAGGTATACAGAAATAGAGAAAGGTAAAAGCCCAGAGGCAAAATACAGTCGGGATAATTTAAGAAAACTGGAGAGAAAACAAGCCAAGCCAAGGCCTGATGCGTATAAGTAAGACTAAGCCTCCTTGTGTGATTTATTTGGGAGCTGGGTTGATGTTCAAAGAGCAAAAGAGTAAAACATTTTGCAGAACACTGGGGTCATTCTCAATGCTGTTTTCTAATTGTGATCAGCAAGCAGCACATGATCTTATGTGACCTTATGGGTCTGAGAAGGCGGGAGTGTGGGTCTTGGTGTCTGAGTACAAGGAAATCATGGTTCTGTTACAACAGGGAAGTGGTGAATTGGCAGTGGTGCCTTTCTCTCTCCTTCTTCCTCCCCCCTCCCTCCCTCCGTCCCTTATCCCTCCCTCCCTCCCTCCTTTCCTTCCTCCCTCCCTTCCTCCGTCCCTCCCTCAGTCCCTTCCTCCCTCCCTCCCTCCATCCCTCATCCCTCCGTCCTTTCCTCCCTCCCTCCCTCCCCCTCCCCCTCTTTCTGAACATGTGAGATTTTTTATTTTATTAGTTGTAGTGTCTTACTAGCATGTATTGATTGTCAACACGACAGACTTTGCCCCACGCCCCCCCCCCCCCCATGGCAGCGGTCCTCTGCCTTTGCACAGCAGGGGACTTTTCCTCTCCATTAGGCGTGGACACTGCATCCTTCCATCCTTCAGCTCACACATTAATATGTTAACCATGGCAGGGGTTGTCAAAGCTGAAGAGTGCAGCGAGAATAAATAAACATGGAGGTGAAGCCGGTGGCATTTAATGCTTGTTTTAGAGTTCTAAGGAAGAGGTCAAGATAAACCTTTTTCCACCTTAGTACAGTGAAGGGGGAAATTAGGCTTGTGGAATAGATAAACCTGCATTAACTGTGATAACCTCTTCATGTAGCTGTAGAGTCCCGAGCCTTACCTACCAACTAACACTGGGGAAGTATGTTGTCGGGCTATTTTGAAGATTAAATAGATGGATATAAAGATAAAGACCGCATATCAGCCATCTATTACACTGGAGCTACCCATTGCTCTTGGAGTCTAGTTCTCAACTCCAGCCTTAGCAACAATCAGGACTTGGGGGACACTCCTTCACGGGTCATCTTCACATGTCTCTAGGGGACAAATGTTTCACATTGGAGAGAGAAAAACACCCCTCAAACTCCTTTGCCGCCTTGACAGGTGGAAAGGTAGAAGCTCTGAATTTCTTTTATTTCCTTCAGGATATAAGTGTTTCCCAAGAGGTTCTCCTCATCTGTACATCAGCATGTCTGTATGTCTATACATGTATATATCTATACATGGCGTTGGACCTTACTATACATCCTTAAGGCTAATCCTAGCATTTTGAGTTTATACTGATTAAAATAATGACACATAATCTTAATTTATCGATCATCAGCTATCTGTCAGGGGCTATATGCTAATCAGTCTGTATAAATTAATATATTGGAATGCTCTATGACATAAGAAAGTTTCTTTCAAACATTTAATTCATAATTACTTATGCTCTTTGTTATAAACATTAAAATAGAAAAGTTCAATAACTTCCTTTAAGTCACTAAATCAAAATGATTTAAATCAAAACATATGTCCAAAATTACTATATTTGTCTGGGCATGTGCTAGGCATTGTACAAAAGAAATTGACAGAAGATAATTCTTGTCAGTAAGAATTTACTACTCGGAGAAGGCAAATCAATATCCTGTATCACTGAGGATAGTTCCATAATTATATTCTGCAGCAGCAGGAGTCAGTCTTGCAGAGATGTCAAAAAGATAAGAAAAAGACGAAATCCATAAAACCTGCATTAGCAGGAATCCAGCTAATTGTAATAGTCAAAACACTGACTTTCTCCTCGTTCCTGGCCTTCATTTTCTGTTTCCTATTTTTAGGACACAGCAACAAATGACAGCAACATTTCTCATCAGGGAGGTAAATGATGTGGCTGATGCTTGTGATTCCGTGAATGTGCTGGTAGGTGGCTGTCTCAGAGGGAGAGTGAGTGACAAGGAGCTGCCAGCAGACACAGGCAAAGAATACAAATGATTTTCCTTGAATGGATGCAAGCAAGAGCTTTCCTGCAAGAAGACAGGTGCAGGGGAAGGTGCCTTGCCGAAAGCTTATGGTTAGGGATACAGATTCTCTCACCCATACGTGTTTTGAGCAAGAGCCCAAATCGATGATGCTAACTAACACGGCATGGGGCTGGCTGTACACCGAGTCCTCTTAGAGTGTGGAGTGATGTGTGTGCCGGAAGGCTTCTTTTTACTTCTCTGAATATTTTGTACAGTTTGGGGAATGGAAAACAGAACTTTCTGGTCATGTTTCCACTGCTCCCGGTGCTGCCCAGAGCAAATTATTTTTTAGCTGCATCAAGGTAGGAATGCATGTTGCCCCAGGGATGTTTACCTACATCTTTCATCTCCACAGGAGCTAGTGCAAGTCAGTCTTGCTCATGGCTGGGTAGACGATGTAGGCTGTACTGACAGATTCACTCAGTACAGGAGTCTCTGCGATCTAGCCATCCCAAGGAGACCCATGTTCCATTCTGCTTAAAGTCAGATTCTCGCCACTAAGCTTAGCTTCACCCAGACTTGAAAGATATGCTTGTACAAGTTAGCACTGCACAGCTCCAGGGAACTGGCTGTTTCATGATGGTCCTGGAGTCACCTCAGACTCTCCTTCTTCCTTCCCAAGGATGACCTATGATCACAGATGCTTTTGATAATAAGAAAGTGCCCTAAGCTCTCAGAAATCAAACAACAAGAAGGCCCTACTCTCTTTTCTACTTTATCCTAGTAGAAAGTAAACAATTTTCTACTTTATCCTAGTAGAAAGTAAACAACACAACACCCATCACGTTCTAAGACTTCCAAACAGGATAGGAAAGACAATTGTCAGCTCCTTAAATTTGATTTCACAAATCCATTCATTTGGGGTTTTGTACTATAGATGTTACACAGTTTATCATAATCTATGCACAATAAATCATATTTTGGTTATCTACTCACCAGCACCCCTTCCATGCTGAAAATTATCTCATGAGCTTTCCATTTCAATAAGCGTTCTAACTACTCAGTCTATGAATCAAAAACCTATTAGCTAGACGTGAAGAGTGGTTTGGGAGGTTAATTTGTAATTTGTGACTACCTGCAGATAATCCAGGCAAGTAGAACTAAAGATCAGATGGGATGCACAGGCAATTAGCACATTTCAAGGTTAATGGAGATTGGACAAATTAAGATGGCGTCAGAGCCAGGAGTGGCCTTTCGAATCTGTAATGTTAGCTCACTGACTTTGGAGGTGAAAGCAGAAACTCGAGGAGTTTTGTTGTAATATGAGCGGTGCGGCTGCGTCCCCGGCACCCGGCCGCCTGCATGGCTAGCTTATGCCCCGAAATAATTACACGGAAACTGTATTCTTTTAAACACTGCCTGGCCCATTAGTTCCGGCCTCTTATTGGCTAGCTCTTACATATTGATCTAACCCATTTCTAATATTCTGTGTAGTACCACGAGCTGGCTTACCAGGAAAGATCTTAACCTGCGTCTGTCTGGAGTGGGAGAATCATGGCGACTCCCTCCCTCGGCTTCTTTCTCCCAGCCTTCTCTTCTGTTTACTCCACCCACCTAAGGTTTGGCCTATCAAATGGGCTAAGGCAGTTTTCTTTATTAGTTAACCAATGAAAGCAACAGATAAAATACAAGAACCACCTCCATCAGAGTTTAAACACCATTCTAAGCTACTTAGTAAAATCATGTCTCTAAAAAATAAATAGATAAATAAATAAATAATAAAAAGAGGGGAGGGGAGGAGAGAGAAAGGGAGGGGACTCAGAATGCCATTCTTGCTTTAGTATTGCAATGTCTTTGATTCCAAATTAGAAGTGATAATTGTCCCATCCCTATTTTCTTGAGTTTACAGAAGAAACAGAGGTTAAAGCTATATGTAGTTCATGAAAGATTGTGGCCAATTGGAATTTCATTAGCTAATACAAGCAGCAAAATTTCCAGATGGAAGCTACGGTTCATTCTGATTTCTCAAGTTCAGATAATAGAAGGCATTTCGTATTGCCCTCTCTCTGCACACTGCCCCCACTGAGAGAATCCCCCCCCAACAGATTCCTCATCCAGGCAAGAGAAAGGTTCAAGGACCGAACACCTTGAGTGGGAGGAAGCGACAATTAAACCAATTAGCCATTTCCTAACCCCCATCTAGTTTGAAGACAGGTTTTGTTCCAGCTTTTTTATGTTTCGGATGCTCAGAATGTTTTGTACATGCGGTAATCATTATTCTGTAATTACATTAAATGCTAGCTTCTGTGATCTCTCTTGAACTCCGTGAAGCAGTAAAGCAATCCACCTAGGCTACTATGAACTTTCTAAATTAGACACTATATACTGATTTAATGTGGGTATGGCTAAAGCCCAGTGGGGATAGCTTATTATTTGTGGTGGTAAAGTTAACAAATGGGCAAGGATGACGTCATTGCATTTCTGTTCTTTCCTGCACACACACACACACACACATTTCACAACACACACATACACCTTTCTTTAAATTACTGCTCAAGTACTATTTATAAAACGATAAAAAAAATCACAAGTCTTAATATAAATTGAACTCTAGTTGAATGTTTTCTTTCTTTCTCTAAAGGGGAAACCAGTAAGTTGTTATAGTGAATTTAAGGAATTTGAAGATCAGACAATGAAAGATGTTGAAATTACTAGCAAATGCAGAATCTCTTACCAGATAATAAAATACAATATTTGGCTTGATCTTTTCCACAGGTAAGAAATACTCTATGTACTTACCTGACAAAATTCATGTTCAAGCGTCTTGATTTTCTACAATCTCCCTCTGTCTCTACAGACTGTTAAATTACCCTGGTAAATAGACAGCCAGTGGTGATGTAGCCTCTACAGAACCCAATAATCCTCTGAAGATCTGCCAGGCAATGGCTTCCATGGCCAAGGCCAAGACATTTTGCCAAGGGTGCTTGCACCCCGCTGTATCTTTTGCTGTGTGTAAGCATTTGACCATTTTTTTTTTAAATCAGAGGAAACTGTCTAATCACAAGCTGGAAAAAAATCAAGCAATTCATTCAAACCCACATTAGCAGGTGCTAAATAAAGACTAAACATGAGGAATGCTTAGAATCCTCCAAACTGACTGTTGAAAGGGACTCTAGAAATAACCCAAGGATTTCACTTTACAGAAAATAAGTCTGAGACTGCCTTCTTAGTGGTGGAAAGAGTGTAAATGCAGCTCAGGTGTCTCAAACTCTGTGGGATATACCTCCACTCCCTCTTGGTGCAACCCCCCCCACACACACACACCTTTCACATACTATGGTAAGAATGAGACGTTTGTGCTTGTATCCAGAAGTAATCAAATAAATTGTATAAAAATATGTATCATGAATGCATGCTTTAATTTTTCTCTCATGGAGATCTGGGAACATTGACTTTTGCTTTATTATTTTATTTTTGGTATGCATGTGTGTCCAGATATGTTTGAAGCTACATATGCATATACATGTATGTGGAGGCCAGAGGTTGACTTCAGGCATCTTCCTCAATTGCTTTTTATATTGTATATCTAGGCAGGGTCTTTCACTCAACCTAGTGATCACTCTGCTGGTCTTTTTAGGCATCTTGTGTCCAGAAGCTCCTGTTTCTCCCTCCTGTGACCTTAGATAATGAATGGGGCCTATCATACCCACTAAATATTCACATGAATTCTGGGGATCCAAACTCAGGTCTTCATGTTTGCATAATAAGTGCCATACCCACTAAGCCAATACCCACACCCAAAATAAGCTTTAAAATAGACATTATATTTAAAATAAGTTGTGGTGGTTTGACTAAGAATGATGCCCATATAATAGACTCAAAGATTTGAGTGCTTGGTTACTAGAGAGTGGGAATATTTGAAGGGATTGGGAGGAATGGCCTTGTTGGAAGAAATGTGCCCCTGCAGGTAGGCTTTGAGGTTTCAGGAGCACATGGCCATCCCAGTCTCTCTCTGTTGCATGTAGATCCAGACATAGAACTCTCAGTTCCTTCTCCAGCACCATGTCTACTTGCACACCTCCATCCTCCCGCCATGATGACAACGGATTAACCCTCTGAACTGTAAGCCAGGCCCAATTAAATGCTTTCCTTTATAAGAGTTGCTGTGATTGGGGTGTCTCTTCACAGCAGTGAAACAGCGACTAAGACATGTGTTATGAAGTATTATGGGAAACAGTTTTCCATGTGAAAGTGAGATCCAAATGTCAAGCTCCCTTGATGGAGGAGGGGAAATCCCTTATGCCCCACATAGAGCTAGAAGGTAGTACCTTTGTTACATTGGACTCTAGGGCCTTCTGTGGAAGCTCTTGTTGGGTTGTCAATCTAGCCTTTCTCTGCATGTTAAAGGCCTCAATCTCTCAAAATGTTAGAGGACTGTGGTGAAGAAGTGCTCAGGTAAAACAAAATATCCTGCTTCATTCATCTTCTACCTCTCAAACATAATCTTTCAAATTCATCCTTTCCTGTAGCTTTTTATGCATAACCCACTCACATCTGTGTAGTCAACATAATCAATTCCTGAACATTAAAACTGATTAAACACGGGGGCACACAGATCTGGATGGTTAGATATATGCTATTTAATTGGTGGATTAAAGGTACACATTAGATGAAATTATATTGATGCCTAAACAACTTCTCTAATTTATAGCTCATAAAAAGTCGAATTCTGATTACTATAATCATTTCCTTCAAAATGTAAAAATTTGTGAATGTAACTCCATAAATGAGTGAGAATCAGAAAAATGATTCTCATTTTTCACCTTGTCTAGGCCTTCAAGACACGTTAAATTGCTATTAGTTCATTTTCCTGAGTTTGACTCATTTCTGCTAAGGCTTTAGAGACAAGGATAATGAACAAAGCTTAAGAGTCTCCACAGATTCAATCTGGAATCTTCACAAAGAAACAGTGAGGTAAACATGAAGTTCTGAAGGCGCGGAGAGCAGCCATTTTGTTTCCATGTACATGTTGAGTGTTTAGTTCTGAGAACAGTGCCATTGTCCTCTGTTACTAGAAACAACAAAGAAAACCTTCTTGTCATGGAGTTCACCATGAACCCCTTTTGCTCATAGGTAGAGAAGACTTTCCGTTTGCAGGGCCTCCTCCATTGTCAACCCTGTGAGATTCACAAGCACCCCTGCCCTGCCCAGCAGCTTTCTCCAACAGGAGGAAATGAGCCAGCCACTCAGCACCACACAAAGACTCAATATGGGAACTAGAAGAGCTGTGGGTTCAGCCTCTGTCTTCTCATTTCAAACCCTGTGTTCTCTTTTCCCTACAATCCCAATTACTAAACCTTGTCATTGAAAATGATTGAATTATGAATAAGTATTGTATTTTAGGTTATTAACAGAAATCTCTATCCTTCTGTCTTAGGATCTCTTCCAGAGCCAGTACTTCCTAGCTTTGCGATCACCTTGAAAAACAATATAGAGTAGATGTCACACTCCCAAAACATAATGAGGCACACGAACAATGAAATTATTCCTAATAGAGAAGATATTTTGTCCCAGTAGGAATAAATGAACCATTTATTGCCACTGAAGTATGAAATTTGTTTCTAATGTAGTTAATAAATGCAAATAATTTCCTTCAACTGCTAAGAGGAACTCAACTAAGCAAGACAATGAGGCAATGTTTTTAAACTGAGTGTGACTTGGAGACTACAGTGCATAACAGGAAATGCTGTGGCACTGCATTGTTTAAATAACAGACCCGCAGGCGCCGGAGTGTGGGGCCAGAGAAGAAGCTGTAGCCGTACCTAGAGCACTAGGAAATCAACATGGCTGGTTCCACACTTCCACCAGTTTGAGGCGGTCAGAAACACTGATCATAAGACAGAAGTCGGGTTGTCATGGCGAACTGCTCTTGACTGATCCATAGGGACAGAGTGCTATAAATTTATCATCTGGAATGGAGAGATCTTGGAACAGAAATGAAGGGTGCTGGGGGAACCCTTTCCTATTGCTTAACTTCTAAAATGACTCTAACATTTAGCTAAAAGGTTCCCAGAGGACAACCTAATTACCTGCTGGGTAGTCCAGCCCCCATGCCCCAGGATAAAAGCAGGTTTTCTGGCTTTCAGTACTTGATTTTGCAAAGAAGGTCCTTTGCCCTTCTAAGAAACATGGAAACATATTGCTTGACACATGATATTCGAAGAAAACTCATGCTTTGGAGTCCGAGGTGAAGTATGAAAGCTAGATACTGTCTCAGAGAGCATGATGCCAGAATGTGTGGAGAACTAGGTGCCAGTCATTGCATCTAGCACGCCACACCCTCCCTTGTGGTTTCACAATAGCTTAAGATCAGGAACGGAAAGTTTGCATTTTCCCTCCTGCATCAGCTTTTCCCTTCAGTCGCTTCTCTTTGCTACTTTGGTGCCCGCCTTCTCTACCCTCTCCCATTCCCTCTCATTCCCCCCACTTTCCACACATACTGCTTGCTCATGGCCACACCCCCTATGCCTCACTGCTTCCAGATCTGTCTCTGCACTTGCATCCCTCTGAGCTCTGCTGGCTTTCCAGTCCTCTCCTTCAAAGTTCTCTGGAGGAAACTTGCCCAAGCTCTTAGGCTGAGAATCTAGAAAGCCTGTCCTGATCACAGATGGTACAGCTCCTTCCCTGGTCTGGTTTACCAAAGCCAGGTGACAGGTACCTCCAGAACAAACTGGGCAACCTTTATAAAAGCAAACGAACAGCAGAGGCTGGGGTGAGGCTAGTGCATGATGCCTCGGAAGAGACCAGTGAGACCCAAAGGTTAAACTACCTTCCAGGAAGTCCTGTTCTGTCTCAAGTTCTACAACAAACATCATTTGGAATGCTCGAGTCACCAGTGTGATAATTCTCAATCTTGCACATATCTGGCTTTTTCCCTAAATATAAACTAATCCCAAGGGAAAGGGGAAACTGAAGGCAATGGCTCCCTATACGAAGAGAGCAAGTATTCTACCCAAAGGAGGACCAGGCTGTTTATGTTTCTGATGTACCGAAAAAACATTCCAGCAATTACTCACATTGCCGCCAAAGCCGCCCCCCCCCCGCCCCAGGTGCCACAATACCCCACAATACCCCTGCAGAGCAGAACCACAGCTCTCAGGAAAGCACAGTCAAGGCCGAGGTCTGAACTCATCTCAAGCACAGATCATCTGTTTGTACCTCAGCTCACTTTCAACAGGATTACCCATTTCAATATAAATGGTCTTATTAATAAAAAATGGCAGATAAAGACATATGATGGGGGGTATATAGTTCAATCCCTATGATCAAACCCTGCATATACTACAGTAGATAGTATTATTTCATATTATTTCCCAAGTGCTTCTTTCAATTTTAAAACAAAGTATACATTTCTCTTAAAAAAACTGTTACATTGTATGTACAGTGTCTTCACTCTTTCTATTTTTTTTTTTTTGATCATTGATTACCCATGACCTATTTTCCTACATAGGCTTTTAACGCTGAAGTTGAAACAAAATATGAACCTGCCTCACAAAAGTCTGTAGTGGCAGTATCTTTGCTGAATTAAAAATAAATAAATTCAAAAAATGTCCCCAACAAGAGATATGTTCCTTCATGGGAAGTAAAACATCGTTTCCAAGATACTGACTTCTTTACAAAAAAAAAGAAAGAAAGACAGCATGCAAAGTGGTATTATGTCATCAAAATAGGGCGATTTATCCAGCTCTCAGAGTTAATATACTGACTTAGCACAGGGAAATCTTATCTCTCTGTCCCTGTAGGCTCTTCAGTCAACACTGTTAGGAATAATTATATTGAACAGGGCTTGATGGCCCAGACCTGGAACTTCAGTGCTTTGGAGGCAGAGGCCAGGGAATCCGGAGTTCTTAACCCAGACTTGGCTGCAATAGTGAGTTTGAGGCCAGTCCTGGAGCAAGGTAAGGCTTTGTCTCTGAAAAGCAGTAATAGTAATAATTGATAGTATTATTATTATTTGAATTTTATTATTTATTTATTTTTAAGCACTTCTGCACTGCTTAACTTTTTTAAAGGTACTGTGTTATCTGAGGTTTCTGTCCTGCCAGGTTTCTGCAATTGTTAAATCCCAAAGAAATCACACATAGTTCTACATTAGTTATAAACTGATTGCCTATTAGCTCAGGCTTCTTATTAACTCATAACTTATATTAGCCCATTATTCTTATCTACGTTAGCCACATGGCTCGGTACCTTATTTGGCAACACAGTCACGTCTTGCTTCTTCTGTGGCTGAGACAGGACTGCCTACTAGGACTTCCTTCCTCCCAGAATTCTCCTGTTCTCATTGACCCGCCTCTACTTCCTGTCTGGTTGTCCCGCCTATACGTCCTGCATGACTACTGACCAGTAAGTATTTATTTAAAATATAATTAACAGAATACAGACCATTGTCTCACACCAGTACTAGATCTACTCAGGACATAAAAGTGATAGAAAATAGTATTTAAATCACAAGTGTAAAGAAAGATGCTCCAATGTTTGCCGCTACTGAGCACTTCTGCACTACCGAGAGGGTAAAAAATGCTGCTAGCAAATCAGGCCTACAGTCACTGGATGAGGGGATCCTCCCAAAATATATTCACATCCTATTCCCTCAAACTTATACATGTTTGGGAAGTAGAGTTTCCTTATTTGGAAAAGGAGTCTTTACTCGTGTACTAGAGGGTTTTAATATGGGACTTCCCTGGGTTATGCAGGTAGGTAAATGGAAAATACTGCTCTGTCTTCTCTGCCCCCTTCTTCTCCTTCTTCATCTCCCCTACAGTCTTTGACACAAAGTCTTGCTGTAGCTGTAGCCCAGCTTGTAAGCTTTGAACTCACGATCCTCCTTCCTCAGCCTTCAAGTGCTCAGAACACAGGTGTGCACCATCACACTTAGCTTTTGTGAGCAAGAACACATGAAAGATACACAGAGCAGGAGAAGACAATATGAAGATTGTGTCAGATATGGGAGGGATTAAGCTCCTGGCCATGGAATTCTAAGACCAGAAGGTGGAAGATGCAAGGTAAACTCCCCACAGCCTCTGGAGAGGTGGTACTGCTGCAACCTTGATGCTGGATTTATACCAGAACCGGGAGAATACAAACGTAATGCTGCTCGTCTTATTTATTGTTCTATTGCTGGGAGGAGAAACCATGACCAAGGTAGCCTATAAGAGACAGCCTTGAATTGGAGGCTTGCTTACAGGTTCAGAAGGGTTAGTCCATGAGCATCGTGGCAGGAAGCAGACAGGCGTGGCACTGGAGCAGTAGCTGAGAGCTTTACTCTCAGATGCACAGGTATCAGTCAGAGATAGAGAGAGAGCCAGAGTCTAGGCCTGGCTTGGCCTTTTGAAACTTCAAAGCCCACTCCCGGTGACATACCCTCACCAACAAAGCCATACCTACTACAATAAGGCTAGGTCTCCTATTTCTTCCCAAAGAGTCCCACTCCCTGGTGACTAAGCATTCCAGTCTATGAGCTTATAGGAGCCATTCTCATTTAAACCACCACGTTTTCAGTCACTTAGTCTGTGGCCATTTGTTACACAGACACAGGAAGCTAATGCAGTAACCTATTTGCATCAGACTGTGATGGCTGTTCGGAGTTGTTAGGAACTCTAGGATAGAGTAGCCAGGGGGCAAAGTTTTGAACATTCCATTGTACAGGATTAGAGTAATAGAAAACACCAAGCACTTCTCATATCACAGCAGCAAAACATAAAATCTACATAATAAGGAACAATCCTCAGTGGGGTCAACAGCTTAAGTGGCTAACTCAGAGGAACAATACAAATAAAACTCTTGCAGACAAACAGAACAATAGAGGTTAAACCCAGGGACTCCTCAGGTTAGACAAATACTCTACCACCAAGCTACATAAGTAGCTACACAAGGGGCAATTTAAAATAAAGGTTTCTGCCAGCGTACTATTGTGAAGAATAAATTCAGGACTTCTCAGCACAGCAGATTCCCAAATCCATTCTTTCCACAATTCAACCCTTTGTGAGTGGCTAGTTTGTCCCTGGTACAGTGTTGGATGCTATAAATACAACATTAATGATAATAATGTAGGCCATAAAATTATGGAGTCTAGTGACACAGACTTGGAAGTACATTCTGATATAAACACAGCACAATGTAAGAAGGAGCTGTTAGATGGTTCTAGACACATATGGCAGAATATCTAAGTCGGATTCAGGAGAAGAAGTTTTCAGAGAAGACATATTTTCTTAAGGAAATGAGATCCATGACTTAAACATAATTGATGACAACCCTGTACAAAAGACGTAAAAAGTATCGACTCAGCAACCCCAAGATCAAGTTTTCAGTCCAAAGAAGATTTCTTTGTCCCAGAGGGACAGAGGGAAGGGAATAAAAGACATAGACAGGATATAGAGAGTGAGGGAGAAGGGGAAGGGAGCAAGAAGAAAGGGTAGGGATATTTGTCCTGGAGAACAGAGGATGTCTCTGGATAGAGAGGAGAAAGACATGGTCCATAGGAAAATGGCAGCTTATAAAGGCACAAGGGGAAACCTGGTGTTATGATGAGGTGTTTCATTTTAATTAAACATTTTAATTAATTGAACCAAGGGGGTCTCTTGATTGCTGAACTTCAATGTATTGATAGCTGGAACTTGGTAGTGAGCCTTAGAAGGGGGGATTGCACAAAAAAGGGATCATGGGGACTAGCTTTAAGAATGTAATCTAGTGCAGGTTTTTTTTTTTTTTTGCAAGTCTGGGGGTGTCTGAGAGAAAGGCAAGACCTAACAGAGCCACTTGCTCGAGTGGGCTGGTATTCCTTCAACAAGTGGGCAAGCCCATAATGAGATGAACTGCCCAACTTCACAATGGCTCCGTGAAGAGCTGTCAGGTCATTTTTACCAGCATGCTAGTAACCCAAGAACACTTACTTCTTTCTGAGATTTTGTGGAAACTCTCTCCAGGTGGCTATGAGCCTTCCATACAGAATAGGAAAAGCTGGAGATGTTACCAAGAGACTTTTAAAAGCACCGACTACGAGATCCAGCTAGTTCAATCCATTCAAAGTAACAGTGGGTCCACATTGATTCCACTCGTGCCGTGCAGGATTTCCCACACCAAGAGTATGAGGGATGTTATATGTAGCCCAGTGTTCCTCTCCACCCTACAAAACTTCAAGGCCAACTATAAGCCGAAGGGTACTTTGGGCAAGTGTAGTGGCATTTCAATTGTATTTTAATAAATAAAGACTGCCTGAAAATCTGAGATTAAAACCATCCCATTGGTCAATTTACAGACCAGATTATGGTAACACACACCTTTAATCCCAGTAGCCACACTAGTTGCCATAGAAACCAGGCAGTGCATGCCTTTAATCATGGTGGTGCCTGCCTTTAATTCTAGTCCTAGAGAGGAATATCTAATGGAGGAAATAGCTCTCAACACACCATCTCATTCTGAGATTCCTGGAGGCAGGATCGCCATTTCTGACTAAAGTTGAGGTAAGAGTCAGTGATTGGCTGCTTTGCTTTTCGGGTCTTTAGGCTGAACCCCAATTTCTCTCCAAGTTTTTATTAATTATGCTTCAGGCAAGCTATCAAAAAGCTTGTGACAACTGCTTTAAAGTGCTGCCTGTTGCTCTAACCCACATCAGAGCTACCTCCTAAGGGAAAGTTAAACTCAACCACTTAAAATGCTATCCAGAAGGCTCGCTACAGCAGAAGTAGTTCTAAAGTAGGCCACAAGGCAGAGACTGAACTAGAAACTAATCATAATCAATATATAGGGCAGATAACATTGACACGAGATATGAACACATAAACCTTCGTGGAATTGGGTGTCTTTAAAAACCTGGAGACCAGCATCCCAGTAGGACTAGCCTAACTCAGTTTGGACAGGGCTTTATTTAATCTGATTATATTATAGCTTAGATTTACTGCATCCAACCTATCAGAGTAAAGAGCGTGACCCAAAAGATTCACAAAAACCTGTGAATGCCTGTTACAAACTCACTACAAAAAAAAAAAAAAAAAAAGGAAGAAGCAAGCAGTAACTGACTCTCTTTGCTTTCCATTCTTAGCTGGTCTGTCTTTCGATGTATCTTTAGTCATCTGGATGTTTTCTCTGTTTTGTGTCTTAGCCAGAGCTTAGAGTCACATCTAACATAATTGTTTTACAAGACTCAACAGTAAATAGCCATTTGCCTCGTGCTTTAAATTGTCTTGCCAGCTTGCTTGTGCTTTGGTCTGAGTTCTCTGGCGTATTAATTCTGTATTCTCTGGGTTACTTAAGTCAGGAACGTCAGTTTCACTGTTGTTATTCATGGCTTACGTCACATTTAGATGACCCTTACAATGTTGTAGTAAAGCATCCAGGAGGGGTCCCACACGTCTAGAATCTCAGCAGGAGGATCGAAAGTTCAAGGCCAGCCTGGGCTACATAATGACTTCCTAGCCAGTCTGGGTTCATGTCTTAAGACTGTCTCAAGAAGAAGAAGAAAATTTAAAAAGTTACAGTAAATTGATTGTGAAAGGTCCTCAGGCTGTGGTGTTAAAATTCTCCTGATGAGCCTACGATCTGTCTCACATTAACACCGAAAGGCTTTTCACTCTCTAATTTGGACTAGTACCCTTCCCCACCCGACTCCCCACCCCCGCCACCTCCATCTGTAAGTACTTCAGGAGAATGATGTTAAATTCCTGACTGAATGAAGAGTGAAGTGTCTCTGGGGTAATTTGTTAGCTGATAGCTGAAATAGACATCTTTGGTGAACTCCCATATTAATAAACATCCACACATTCTTTCCTTTATCGTAGATAAATTTTTAAGGTACAAGCTGAAGATGTCCAGAGGCGTTCCCTTCTGCCATTTTAACTTTTCAATCGTGTGTTCCTTACCTAAAGCATGGCTGAAAATGGGACTGCTATCTTTCCTTCCTGAGTTGTGACTCCTATCTGAGCATGCTCAGAAATGTACTCTTTAACTGAGCATGCTCCCAAATGTGCTTCCTAACAAAATTATTTCCTGTATGGATGTGTACAGGTTCCCGGATGAAATCTCCACGTTTCCTTTGTTTGGGGAGGATGTGGCTTTTGGAATCCATTTTCCTGCATTCCTTGGGAGTATGTAATAAATTTTACCCCACTGTTTACAGAAAGGCTAGCTCTCTACGGTGGCATGCTTGCATTATTGTAAGTGCTATAAAAGGCTTGAGAGCAGAGAGCATTTGCTCGGATTCTCTGCTCCCTGTTTATGGAGTAGTGTACATTATATTCTAGAGTCTGCTCTTCTTACAAGACTATTCTATTCCAAGATCACCGAAATTCTTGGAAGAGATGTAGTTCTCATTAACTAAAGTGAGTCGGTTTCTTTGACTATATTGACTACCTATCAAGTGTCATTTGGTCTGCGATCAATCATTAGCACTCTGCATGCTATTACCAGAATTACTTAGCCGAATGAGATTCAGTCCATTTTTGTAATAAGGCTTGTTATAAGCATGAAGGTGAACATGCAGCTTATGACTCATAAAAATGCATCAGTCCTGTGTGTGTTCACAGGAGGAAAAGGCTTTATGCAGTAGGAAGGATCAGAGGAAACAGCCTGAAGGAGGTGGCCCATGAAGAGAGGCCTTGGAGTATGGTTTGGGGATTTTAAAGGCCGGGTCTTGTGGACCCATGGCTCATGTTTAACTTCATTCTCACCCATGAGAGTTGATGCTCCAAACTCCTCACCTTCATCCACTTACATATGATTACATATTAATAGAGTGATCCTGGCTGGGAAGTTAGACAGGAAGTAAGAGCTTCTCGCTGGAAAGAAATAATCCTTCCATGATCTAAATGGCCCTGGCTATTGTTCTGGTTTATATCATCTGCGTTCCCCTTTCCAGTCTTTATATTTTATTTTGTCTTTTAACCAGCTTACAAGGGAGATGGTGTTCTCGTGAAATTTTCTCAATAGCTGTAATTGTGACGTCTTTGATTTTTTTTATCATTTAACAAGAAGCTCAAACATTGCTCCAATCTACCCAAAGAATGCTCTCCTTCCCCTCTTCACCCGTATGTTCTCATGGAATAATTTCTGCTTGTTTGAACTTTTAATTTCTATTTTTCTGTATTTGGTTTTGTTCTTTCTTTCTTAAATGTGCCCTCATTTATTGTCTGCCTTTACTTTTCTCATATGAACTGTGTCCACACACACACATACACTCACTCACATACATACACACACATACACACACTCACATACATATACACACATACACATACAACACCCGTACATAGATACAAATACAACACAATGCATATATACATACCCACACTCACACATAGACTCATACATACACTCACATGTATACATACATATCATATACATATATAAACACACTTATATATGCTTTTAAATATCATCTTTTGATATTTGTTCCCCCCAAATGTTATTACCGTGTAACTATGTTTCTGATTCAGTTATCTTATTTTAAAACCATGCGTCAGAAAGATCCTATACTATGGCTCAGCTTTTGCTGAATTCTACATGCTGGCAAAAACTATGAGGCATCTGGGCCAGGCTCAGAACAGCCCGATGCTCGCGGCAATTGTCAGTCCCGGAGTGTGTGCCTTTCGCCGGTTTCCTCGACGCCAGTCCTCTCAGGATGCTACAGAAGAGGCCGGTAAATGCTTTCGAGGCTCTGATGCTTTCCTCTGAGGAAAAGGAGGGCTTTCTTGCCAGTCTTTCCTCCTCCCTCCTGGTTGGGGTGAAGGCTGGAAGCCCCTTTGGCTACCCTGCCCATGCAAACATAACCAGGTTGGAGTCTGAGCTCCTGACAGCTGAGCAGAGAGAAAATTCTCCCTGGCTCGCCATAATTATTTAAATTCATCATCAAGCAGAAACAAAGGCTCAGATGTTAAAACACACGTTCTGAAAGCCTGTGGACCCTGAGTTTGACCACCCGCCCCCCAAACAAAGCAGGATGCCACAGCATAGCGTCTATGATCTCAGCACACCTGCAGCCTTCAGACTGACAAAGTGAGAAGCAGACAGGGAAGAATTTCCAGGACACGCGGCTGAAGACAGCTAGCCCCATGGAAAGCACGAGACAAAGAGGCCCCACCTCAGCAAGGCAGAAGCTAGGAACTTCCTCCTGAAAGTGATCTCCTGACTTCCACACATGCACCGCGACACAAGGGCTTGCTACCTGCTCACACAGGCACAAATAATAAAGAAAACAAGTCACCGAATTAACATGAGCGTTATATGACAATACAGAAAGTTTAGGATGGATAAGGCCAGAGGATACAAGGAATGTGTGAGGGGAGACGGTTAACATGAGTGAGTGAGTGAGTGAGTGAGTGAGTGAGGTCCCCTAAAAGAAGATTCTAGACTCTGTTCACAAGGTTCTCTAGATATTTGTTTCCTTAAAAAGCTAGCGCTGCAGTGTGTGTGTGTGTGTGTGTGTGTGTGTGTGTGTAAAACAGAAGACACTAATATGACATTTGTGATCCTTTATATTCTTATCTTGACAGGCTATTTTAGCTGTGCAAATATTCTCACTTAATTAGCTGTCCCAGAAAGAACTATGTAGTCCCAATTACTGCCAAGCAGCACAAGTGACAAAGGTTTGACTTTAAAATGTTTTCTCTAGAAGGTAAACTTTTTCCTCAAAGATGAATCTTTTTAGCAATGACACATACATGTTATTAAGTACTAGTCTGCCTTTATTCAGTAAACCTCAAAAACTGTTAGAAGGAAATTGAGTCCATATACATGGTTGTTCTAAGAACCTTCTTGGTCTAATTATGCATTGGTTAATCTAGCATACGTGTTTGTGCGCGTACATATATACACATAGATACATAATATGCTTATAAGACAGAGAGATACAGAGAGAGAAAACCAAGAAAATGGAGATGATACACAGTAAACATAATAACTAATGTCATTTATCTGAGAATTTGTGGTTTTATTCACCATGGAACACATTCTAGAAAAGTAGCAGAATAAAATCTCTGTCAAAGTATCTATACCCCAGTGTAATAACTAAAACATACTCTGAAATAAACATAACACAGATTAAAAAGTGACAAGCCTCAGTCAGGGGTGTGAGTGATGCCCTATGATGCCCCTGGGTGAGCTGTCTGTCTGTCTTATGTCCACAGCCCTCGGCTCCTGTTGTCCATTTCACCCGGATTTGGAGTCTTTGGTCTACTCTGAGTACATGGTACTTGTTCAGTCTCCTGGATCTTTCCTAATGCTGCACTGAGAAAGCCTTCATTTCATTTCTGAAGCAATCATTGGGACGGCACAAGCCATCACTTACGGTGGCCTTTGGAATGAATAAGCCACAAAGACGTCTCTGGAGCTGCCATAACCATTAGGAACTATAGACAAACAAAAACCCAAATCAATAGTTAAAGTCACAGTGAAATAATGTCTTGTTTCTTCTTTCTAGAAGCGCCGGCACGAAACACTCCATTCTCTATAATCTGTTCTCCCCCATCATATACCGTTGTTTATGATGCTAACAATTATAGCGGTGCAGCCGAATACTCAGTGACTCATCAGCGGCTGCCTTCCAGAGGCACTCGGCTGTCACATACACGGTGAGTAATGGCTCACCGAGACGTTGCTTAATATCTGTAATCAGTTTTAGTCTGATGCAATTCTCAAAATGCATACTTCTTCCTCAATAAATGATAAATTATAACACTACTGCCTGGCAAAGAGAGAGCCATTTTTCCCCAGCCCAAGATTTATTTCCCAGCCAAGTTGTTTTTGATTCCATGAATGTCACTTTTAGTTGTTTCCAATCCTCTAAGCAAGTTATCTGCCAATCATCGAGACACATGAGGGCTAGCCATAGAGTGTGGAGATGCTTAGGAGAAAATGTGCTTCAAAATGGAAGAAAGGGTCTGCCTGAATCTTCAGAGGGAGTGCAAAGAATAAGGAAGCGTTTTTAACAAAATCTCGATAGTTTGAATTTAGCAATAAAGATTCTGGAGCCAGTTACTGGGGTGAAAGACTGATGGTGAAGAGAGACAGAGGAAGCACCCAGCTGAACTTCCTCCTCCGCTGATGCCACTGAACAGAAAAGACCCAGCTCCTACGCCATCTCAAACAAAACTCCTCCAGCTAGCTCAGTGCTTCTCTTTCCTGCTTCCTATGCAACCCCTCACCCTCTTCCCTCTTACTCTCTATGGTTTTTCTTTTTTTTTTCTTTTAGACTTTTTACTCATTTTACATACTGACCACAGTTCCCCCTCCCTCTCCTCCTTTCCCCTTCCCCACCCCCACCCACTCCCCATCCACTCCTCAGAGAGGATAAGGCCTCCCATGGTCAGTCAACTAAGCCTATCTAGTTGAGTCAGGTTCAAGCCCCTCCCCACTGTATCAAGGCTGAACAAGGCATCCCAACCACTGAGAATGAGCTTCAAAAAGCCAGTTCACGCACCAGGAATAAATTCAGAGATCTTAGTTAGGTCTCATGCGGACTCTCCAGCTGGGAGTCCAAAGTCCATGAGTTCCTACTAGCCCAGTCAGTTGTCTCTTCCTGTTTCCCCACGGTGATCTTGACTCCCCTCCCCTTGCCCATATAATCCCCCCTTCCTCTCTTTGACTGGACTCCAGGAGCTTGGCCCAGTGCTTGGCTGTGGATCTCTACATCTGCTTCTATCATTTAGGGGATGAAGGTTCTAGGATGACATTTAGGGTAGTCACAAATCTGATTACATGGGTAAGTTAGTTCAGGCACCATTTCCACTATTGTCTTATCTGGGGTCAATCCCTGTGGAGTCGTGGGAATTTCCCTAGAACCCGTTTTCTCCCTTACCCCATAATGGCTCCCTCCATCAAGATGACTTTTTCATTGCTCTTCCTCTCCGTCCTTCCCCCAACTCAACCATTTTATGTTCTCATGCCCATCCACTCTCTTCTCCTCCCAACCCCAATTTACCCAGGAGATCTTATCTATTTCCCCTTCCTAGGACAATCCATGTGTGTCCTAGGGTCCCCTTTATTACCTAGCTTCTCTGGGGTTCTGGATTGTAGCCTGGTTATCCTCTGCTTTACAACTAATATTCACTTATGAGTGAGTACATACCATGTTTGTCTTTCTGGGTCTGAGTTACCTCACTTGGGATGATTTTTTTCTAGTTTCATCCATTTGCCTGCAAATTCATGATGGCATTTTTTTTTCTGCTCAGTAAATACACAGTTGTGAAAATGTACTGCATTTTCTTTATCCATTCTTCAGTTGAGGAGCATCCAAGTTGCTTACAGGTTTTAATAATTACGAATAATGCTGCTATGAACATAGTTGAACAAGTGCCCTTGAGGTATGATTGAGCATTCTTTGGGGTATATGCCCAAGAGTGGTCTTGAGGTAGATTTATTCCCAGTTTTCTGAGAAACCACCATATTGATTTCCAAAGAAGATGTACAAATTTGCACTTTCACCAGCAATGGATGTTTCACCTTACTCCACATCCTCTTCAAAATAAGCTGTCATCAGCATTTTTGATCTTAGCCATTCTGACAGGTGTAAGATGGTATCTCAGAGTCACTTTGATTTACATTTCCCTAATGACTAAGGATGTTGAACAATTCCATAAATGTCTTTGATCATTTGAGAGTCTTCTGTTGAGAATTTTCTGTTTAGATCTGTACCCAATTTTTTCATTGTATTATTTGGTATTTTGATGTCTAGTTTCTTGAGTTCTTTATATATTTTGGAGATCAGACCTCTGTCAGATGTGAGGTTGGTAAAGATCTTTTCTCATTCTGTATGCTGCCTTTTGTCTTATTTACCATTTGCATTCTTCTACATGTCCTCATCCAGTGATGTGAGCACCATTTGTTGAAAATGCTTTTTTTTCCCCATTGTATAATTTTGGCTTCTTTGTCAAAACTCAGGTGTTCATAGGTGTTTGGATTAATGTCAGGGTATTCTGTGTGATTCCACTGATCCATGTGTTTATTTTTATGCCAATATATGGAGTTTTCTTATTCATTTCCTGTTAGCTGGTTGCTTGTTCAACCACTTGACCTATGGTTGACTTTAATCGGCTTTACAATAAGCAGAAAGCTCTTGGATTAAAGCTGTGTGCTAGGGCTGTGGCACACCATAGCTACAACCTTTTTACTCCCAATGAATAATGCAATCTTTGGTTCACAGTGTGACCAAATATTCTGCAACAAAGAAGGATATACAAGCAGTAAGAGAACAGGTGGGGTAAGAAAGGTACCCCAACATAAGGGAAAAGAAAAAGTCATGGTAGCAAAACTGCATGAACTTGGGCCAAACAATAAGAAGCTAGAATTCCTCAAAAGAATCTTTGAAGTATTCTTAAAAATGGAATTTGCTAGGTAAAGAAATATTGTAAGCAATATTGCCAAGAGGCTAATTTAATCTACATTTTAAACCCCTCTCCATTTTTGCTGGCATCTGTTTACTGATATAGAAAGGACCGATGTTTCACCCACAAACAACGCTAGAAGGACTCATTTCACTATACTGCATCGACTCACAATTTCTCTCACCATGCTGAATGAAAGAACAGAGTTCTAAACATTCCATTATTCAAATTTCTCATGACCAAACCTCTTCAAAATGGTGCTTATCTGTTAACCCAATGAGGGCTGACAGGCCATTAGATGCTCTTCTGTGTTCCTTAGATTATATTCCCACCAGGCTCCTCTAACTGGATATGTCCCACAGGCACAGAAAACTCGACATGGTCAACTGCGTGCATCCGTTCCTTCTGCCCTTAACCTGTTCTCTACTCTGCTTTTTAGTAAATAATGTCACAGAGTGGTCTCATTTCTTTCCATTTGATCACTAAGTGCTTTTCCAACGCAAAGCTCCCAACATCCCCAACTCTGCTGTTCTCCTAATTTGCATTAGAGCACTGTTTCTCGATTTGCAGGTCGCGACTCCCTTGTAGTCAAATGACCGTTTTCCCAGGAGCCACTCAGGACCATCGGAAAATGCAGATATTTACATTACGATTCATAAGAGTACCAAAATTACAGTCATGAAAAGCAGCAACGGAAAGGATTTTATGGCCGGGGTCAGCACAACATGAGGAACTGTATTAATAAAGGGCCGCAGCATCAGGAAGGGCGAGAACCACTGCACTGGAGACTTTTTGTCACGGCATTCATAACTTTTCTCCACCAGATCCTATGCAGTCATTTCGACTTCTTGGCCCGCTGCTCATACTGCAGACTCAGCAGAATTCATCATTTGACAGCTGTCTTTCCGGGTAGCTGCATTTTACCTACTCTTTCCCTGCTATCAGGAAGGTACTACTGACTTTTTCATTGTGGAAACTATGTGGAAACGTTTTATTATGTCTTTGTTCAATCTTTACTGAGTCAGGGTTCGACTCTATGGTCTAGGTTGTCCCAGAACTCTCTATGTAGCCCAAGTGTGGTGGCTTGAATGTAATTGGCCCCATAAGCTTATCAGGAGTGGCACCATTAGAAGGAGTGGCTTTGTTGGAGTAGGTGTGGTCTTATTGAAGGAAGTCTATCGCAGTGGGGGTGGGCTTTAGGGTCTCCTATGCTCAAGGTGCACTCAGTGTCTAGTTCACTTCCTGCTGCCTGCAAATCCAGATGTAGAAGTTTTAGCTCCATTTTCAGTACCATGGCTGTGTGCATACTGACATAATTATAATGGACTAAACCTCTGAAAATGTAAGCCACTCCAATTAAATGTTTTCCTATATAAGAGTTGCCATGATCATGGTGTCTCTTCACAAGAATAGAAACCCTGACAGAGATATCAGGTTAGCTCAAACTCAGTTCCATCTTCATTCAGCATCTCTAATGCTGAGATTATAGGAGTGAATCCTCATGCCTGCTATATGGAGATTAAAAACTTTAATCTTTAAGCTTTTGAACTAGAGCTGGCTGGTTGTTTTCCTTTATTTACTGGTCATATAGTATTTTATGAGTTACTCTAGTCTGTCTCTGTGCTATCTATAAAATGAATAGAGTGATTACAATGGCCAAATAATGTAACCTATGAATACTCTACATCATAGCACTTGGTGAAGGTTTAATAAATAGTAGCTGAGGACTTTTGAAAAAAACACTACATTGTTTTTCCAGCTCTGCTCAAATGTGACTTCTTACGACCTATTTCCAATCCTCCACAGGTAAGATGAACCCCTCTCTTTTCTCTGTTCCTTACAAAAGCTGTCTTATCCTTCTACAAGAGCTTTAGGGGGAATTTTTAATTCCCCATGTGTTTAGTTGTGAGATTCATGAAGTCTAGAATTCCCTGAGTCTATCCATTTTTGTAAACTTCAACACCCTGTCTATCTAGTGCACATTGAATTTTAAGAATTATCTGTTTTGGAAAAGGCTAAGACATAATTTTAATGCACTAGAAACTGACAGGTGAGTTGAAGACATTCAGTTTAACACAAGGGAAAAGGTGATAAATGCATAATCGTTGAGAAATGCTATATAATCAGATGTGGAAGCCTGTGATTTGAACCATAATTTGATTGAAGAGAAGATCAATATAGATTGGAGAAGCTGAGAATGATTCTTTAACTGGCAGAAGCCAGGTTGCCTTCAACTCAATGAAAATAACTTTCCTTGGTCCCAGTCTGGTTTGCTGTTGTTGTGGAGTTTAATAGCTAGATGTTGACTTTTGTTGTTGTTTTGTTTTAAATATAATGGATTGAATGATTATTGCTCACTGTGAAAATTATTTGTTCATTTTTGTTTGTTTGTTTGTTTGTATTCAAATCAGACTCTCTGTAACTTAGGCTGTTCTGGGATTCCCTATTCCAGGTTGGCCTCAAACTCATAGGTAATCTCTCACCTTAGACTATGTGCTGATTAATTTTTGTCAACTTGACACAGACTGGAGTTGCCTGGGAAGAGGGAACTTAATTGATCAATCTCCTCCATCAGATTGGTCTGGGGATGTGGTAGAAAAATCTTTTTGTATTCTCTGAAGATGTGTCTTTGCCAAGGTGATTTCTGATTGGTTTAATAAAAAGCTAAATGGTCATTAGCTAGGCAGGAGATATAGGTGGGAGAGCCAAACAGAGAGAACTCTGGAAAGAAGAAGGGTAAAATTGCCAGTAGATGAGAAGAAACAGATGTGCAAGAAAAGGGGTAAAAGTCATGAATCACATGGCAGCATGTAGATGAATAGAAATGGGTTAAGTTATAAGAGTTAGTTAGAATAAGCCTAAGCTATTGACTGAGCTTTTATAATTAATAAGAAGTTCTGTGTTGTGATTTGGGAACTGGCAGAAGGGACAGAAAAATCCACCTACAAAAGGATATGTCTGTGGGACATTTCCTTAATTTAAGATGGATGTGGAGTTGGGTGGTGATGGCGCATGCCTTTAATCCCAGCACTTGGGAGGCAGAGGCAGGCGGATCTCTGAATTCGAGGCCAGTCTGGTCTACAAAAGCTAGTTCCAGGACAGGCTCCAAAGCTACTGAGAAACCTTGTTTCAATAAACCAAAACAAAGAAAAGAAAAGAGTTAATATGGAAGGGGAGGGCCCAGCATACTGTAGGAGGTGGTACCCTGGGCAGGTGGTCCTGGGTGAAATAAGAAAGCAAATTGAGCAAGCCATGGAAGCAAGCCAGTAAGCAGTATTCTTGCACGGTCACTGCTTCAGGTCCTGCCTCCAGGTTCCTGCCTTGCGTTCCTAGGCAGTTCCTGCCTTATCTTCCCACATGATGAACTATAGCGTGTAAGCTGAAATAAACCCTTGTCCCCAAGGTTGCTTTTGGTAAACGTTTTATCACAGAAACAGAATGAAAACTAGGAGAGCCTATCTATCACTAAGATAACAGTCATGAGCTATCATGTCTGCAGAGGTAACAGTTAGGAACTATACTATGTCTGGTGCATAATGAATTTTAAGATAAATATGTTTAGGGAAAAGATTAAGACAGGGTTTTAATGTATTAGAAAGTGACAGGTAAGTTCAAAACAGTTTGTCCAATACAAAGGAAATAGTGATGAGCACAAACTAAGAGCATTCTGTTATTTATGACTAGTAGTTTAGCAAAATATTCAGCTTGAGAATGTGGCTAAATTATATTGAGTCTAAGTTAAAGTCAGAGTGCATGTTTTTGAAGCTACTGCTATTTCTTAATATATATATATGTATATATATGTATATATATATAATTTAGCATAGAACCTGACTTAAATGATGCATTTACAGTCCCATCTTTCTCCTTCCTTTCTTCCTCTGACTTCTTCTAAATGTATAAATCCTGTCATCTGTCAACATAATGTCATTATGTCAACATACAGATTAAAAGAAAAGATTATCACTTATGAAGTTCATTCTTTAACATTGCATCTGTGATCCATCTTCCTGCAGTGACACTAGTGTAGAATTCACAAACGTGGTTACTTTTGGAGAAGTGATGACCAACAGACCAATGGTTGTGTAATAGACATGCTCTTCTCCCTTCCCTGCTCATCCTCCAGCTCTCTAGGAGTCTCTGTATAGCCCAGGAGAGTCACCACTTTGTCATACAGAGCCACAGAGGGCAGAAGGGTCAGAACACGGTTCTCAGAAGCCTTTCAGGGTCACTAACAATAAAAAAAGACTAGGTGAGCTTATCTTTTTACCAAAATTGTTCACAATGTGAATTCTGATAGACCATAGTAGTGGTAATAGAGGCAAGAATAGAGGACAAAGCAAAGGAACCCCAAAAGAGACGCTCGTGAATCAAGAGGTGATGCTGCAGTCTCTTCTAAGATATGAAAGGAACTGGCTTTTATAGAGAAGTCTCCTGCTTTTCTGAATGGAGAATGTAAGCTTGTGGCTAGAGATAATCTGTTTAAGACTAATAGTTCTCAAATACTAGGAGGCAGAAACCCTTAGGAAGCTTGGCAAAGCTCTTGGTTTGGCCTCACCTCCTCCCCAAAGTTCCAGACTCAGTAGGTCTGGGATGAGGTTTAGTAACTGCACATCTATAGGTTCTCATGTGAGGCTGGTGCTACTCTGAGGACTACAACTTACAAAACACCATTCTGAAAGGAGTGAAAGGGTCTATCCCAGTCACCAGTTGTTCTGGTTCTCCTCTCTACTGTATTATCCAGCAAGCCCAGGCTTAAGTCTGAGGGGCGAAAACATATGTACGCAGAAAATAACAAACCAAATCAATTCATAATCCTGAAAACAAAGCCTGCAAATAAACCCATTGCTCATAAACTGACTGATAAATGATCTTTGGTATGATATAAAATAAAATACTCTCAGAAAGGAAGATGGGTCAATTACTAACACATGCCACCACATGAGTGAAACTTAACTACATTGTGATAAATCAAAGATGCCAAACTCAAATGGTTTCCTATTGCTGTTGAATATTCCTTTACTCTGTGAACATGTGTCACTCTGATTGATTTAATAAAAAACTAAATGGTCAATTGATAGACAGGATTTGCATGGCAGACAGAATGCTGAGAAGAAGGATGGAGAAACCAGAGAGATGTGAATGAATCAGACATAAAATGGCATAGAGATAAAAGCCACACAGTAGAAAATAACTCAATAAAAACATGGATTAGTTTAAATTATAGGAGCTAGTTAGAAACAAGTCTAAGCTAAGGGCTGAGCTTTCATAATTAATATGAAGTTTCCATGTGGTGATTTGGGAGCTGGCAAGAGAGAGAGAAAAATTGGCCTACAAACTCTATGAAGATTTCATGAATCCGGCATTCTGAAGAGGGGAGATTACACGGAAAACAACTGATCAGCCTTTTACAGAGTCTAGAAGCGAGAGGAGCTTGAAGACTGCGGTGGTGGAAATTTCAGTTTCTTTGGCCTAGTAGAGGTGATGATAAGACAGACGTGTTCTTCTGGTGAAATTCATCTAAGTATCCAAAACAAAGTAGAGTTTGCACACTATTTAAATTTAAATTATACCTCATCAAACTTGCTTAAAATAACTTGTTAGAATTATTCAATGTGTAAGACTTTTGATAACTAATATCTTTTTTTAATATTTATTTCATTTATTTATTATGTATACAATATTCTGTCTGTGTGTATGCCTGCAGACCGGAAGAGGGCACCAGACCTCTTTACAGATGGTTGTGAGCCACCATGTGGTTGCCGGGAATTGAACTCAGGACCTTTGGAAGAGCAGGCAATGCTCTTAACCACTGAGCCATCTCTCCAGCCCCATAACTAATGTCTTTAGCAGCCTTTTAGTCAACTGAATGAAACATAGTTGTGTGCTACATGACAACATTTCAGTCAAGGACCTACCACTTAGACGATGTTGGCTCCATGAGGCTCTGTCACTCATTTCCTGATGGAGCAGTCTTACTTTGGTAAGTCACTATTCCAGGATGACGTAATGACAGTTTACCATAGTCACCGAATAATGCAAGTCTTAACCTCACTGTTTACAGGACATGACCACATAAGGCACCATTTCCTCCAAACATAATGGGATGGTGCTTTCCTCAAAACTGAGTAGTGCAGAGGCTGAAGAAACGGCTCACTAGTTAAGAGCACTTGTTGCTCTTGCAGAAAGAAGACCAGCATTTGATTCCCAGCACCCACATTGTGGCTCACAAAAACCTGTAACTTCATTCCCAGGGAATTCATAGCCTTCTTCTGACCTCCAAGGGCATCAGGTACATACATGGTACACACACATACACTCAGGCAAAACACTAATACACATGAGATAATAAAAATTTAAAAACTGAGACCTGCACAATTATAGTCTGTGCTGCAAAGTCACTGAAGGTTAACAAGATATTCGCTCTTTGCTAGACGCCTCTACTCCAGTTTGTTTCCGATTGCCGTTTGGTGAAGATTAGGCCCCATCTTTCAGACTGCTCACTAGAGATTAAGTAAATTCAGGGGTTGGCATGAAAACATTCTAAATGGTTTGAGTTCATTTAACATTCCTGCATAATAGTATTTTTGCTCATACATCTTATCAATTAAGGAGTAATTTTAGATAAGTGAGTATCATTAGAGAAAGAAGTATTAAGGAGCAGATATTTAAGCACTTATATTGGCCAGAGCGAGAACAATTTGATTAGATAATTTGGACAGATTTCCTCTCTTTGTAATTCTATGAGAAACAATGGGTGCGCGCATCAGTTCCCTGGGGGACTGAATGGAACAGATAATCCTGTGGTCAAACAAGCAAAGAGAAGCACACTGCCGAAGACAGGGCTTTCTGTCTTCATAGCAGACGCTTTAAAGAACTCCATTAAGATAATGGTGTCTCCTCAAAGAACTGTGTGCTTCACCGTGTAGGTGCTTGATTAAGTGGCAATTTCCCCTCTACTTATCTAATTGATCTTATTTCCCCCTCCTTCCTCCTGCCCTTGAGAGATCCAGAAGTCAATGGCATGTAGCAATCTCTTTGCTTTACTCAGCAAGCATTGTCAAACTCTATCCGCCGCTACCTCAGGTCCATCCTCTCATTCATTTCTGTATTCGGAAAACCATGAGAAGACCTTGGCGAGGGACAGCTGAATTTCCCTGAGAGAGCAGCACCTAGCTTCCCGAGGATGGGAAACCATTCTTAAGATATTTTCAGAGAAAGGAGCATTTACCATGATGGGCAAAAGAGACTTGTCCCTTACCCCACTAATCTGTGTTCACTATGTAGCCCGGTAAGATACCTTCATTACAGGAGAGAGATAACATGACAGTTGATGGGCAGCTCTAAAGGCCTAGAGAATAAATGAATGTTTATTCTGCTCCTCATAAAATGTGACTTGCCTAACCCTTTGCTGTCACACACATGATTAATGAGATGTACACTCCTGATGCACTCATTCATTCATTCTGGACAAACCCATTGAGCACCCATCACGGGCCAGGTGCGTCTACACCCGAGCAACCCAAGTGAACAGAGAGAAATAATTAGTCCCTCTGGCAGTTGTGTCCCACTGGAGCAAAGGGAATTGTTCTGTTTCCAAGCACGGTCCTAATTTTCCATACAAGAAGATTAAGAGAGATGAACAGAATACCATGAGAGAACACAGGCACAGACAAGGTTGACGCATCCACAAACCAAGGAATCCCACACATGGCAGACAACAGATGTTGGCAAGGAGTGAAAAAGGATGCTTTCCTTCATCCAGTGAAAGGAGCCCTGGCCTGCAAACAGCTTGATTCAGTCTTCTAGTTTACAGGTCTGCCGAAAAATTCATTTCTGTTATTCTCTGCCATGCGTCATGTTACAGCTGCCCTGGACCACTGATGCACCTGTGACCATAAAAACAACCAAAGTTTTTGACGAGCGGAAATAGCTAGCAAGAGAAAGAAAAGTCAAAATGAAACAAAGCAAAACAAAAATCACTAAAATTGGTGGAACTGAAAGAATGACATTTAGAGGTAATATCTGACCCTCATTTTTAAACATTTTGTTAAAATATCCATTTATTATCCAAGCCATATAATAGTTATTTTACTTACTCTGAGCTACAAAAAAGACAAGAAGATAAACTATGCTGTCCTTTGGATTCCAGATAAGAATGACAGGCTTAACAAAAGGCATGTTTGATAGACATTTAAGTAAGTATTTAATTACAAAGAAACAATGTGAGAAGGGAACAAGCCCCAAATCAGCCTGTGCTTATGTGATGGATGCAGCCCTTCTCTTCTGCACCAGCAGAGACCATGTGGAGTGGAGGACACAGGGGACTGGGAGTGAGTTGTAAGCAAGCCTCCTATCGTGCTCTGGCCAGAAACCAAAGGACTTGCGTTTACAAAAGAATCAGTCAACATAGTTTAAAGCAAGAGTAGGTTTTCTTCCATTGAGTCAACCCAGGGAGTAAATATAGTAACATCTGCTATAGAGAGAAGCTTCTGCTCAAATATGGCGCATTTTGTACTCTCCTTTACTTCAGAACCCATTAAAATAACAAAATAATTTTACATATGACAATTTAGTAACAGTTTCCTTGAAACAAACAAAGAAAATGATTGTGACTTTGAACCAAAAATTCTAATGAATATTTTCCAGACTCCATGAAAGTTTGGACCAAAATTGGGAAGGATGCTGAGAGCTTACATAAATGCCTTCAGACCTCAGGTATGAAACAACAAACAGAAAACCAGTTTTTAAGTAAGCTCATGTTATCAGTGTGGTAAATTTCTCCCTTGCTTGCTGTATAGTTTACTCCACCTTGACATAACTTAGAGTCCTCTAAGAAAATGCCTCCGTAAGAGCGGGCTGCAGGCCAGCCTGGAGGCAAGGTGTTTCATCACAGCAATAGTAACCCTAACTAGGATGGCAACTGGTACCCGGGATCATGGGGTGCTGGGACAAACCTGGCCATGTTTGGGGGAGGATTGTGAAATGAAAGGAGTTTGGAACTTTGGCCTAGAAAAGCCTTTGAGCATTCACGGCTTGATGAGCTATTCTGTGTGAGCTTGGACGATAAGAACGCTAAAAGCAATTTAGTTGATGGAGGCCTAGCTTGTGACATCGCAGAGGGAGTTGGAGAGTGCCTTAAAGACACTGTCAGGGCCATCTGCCATTTGGAGTTGAAAATCTCTGTTTCTGGTTAGCTGGGGCTCAAGAACCAGCATCAGTGGGATGCCAGAACCACTGAAGTCAAACTTTTGCTTTGCTGGGACAACTGAGGCTGCAGCTGGAGCTGGGAAATGAAGGGTAATGAACAGGAGGTGAGCATCAGCCAGGTGGAACCTTCTGGGAAGTATTTTCTCTGAGTCAGCACACAGGAGCTATATTCCAATAGGTGGCCAAGGTGGCCTCATGCTAGCGGCTGAACTTGGCAATATAAGAGTCATTTAAGTGGTACTTGTTCTAGGGGTCATGGAGAGCAGCTGGGTTTGACACTGTGAGAGTTCAGGAGAAGCTATTGATGAAGGTGCAGCCTTAGTGGCAGTTAAAGGCCCAGGATTATAGGGGTCTTGCTGAGAAGGTTAGACTTGGCACCTTGAGGAAAGCCCAGAGATGCTATTGGGGAAAGTGCAGCCCAGTTGCAACAATAGACCCAGCATTTTGAAGATGTCAGTACCGTGGGATGATCACCAAGAATAGCTGCAGCAGGGAGTTGAGCCTGCCTAAACCTAGAGGACAAACTGTGTGTGCTGTAGAGGATGGAGCTGGAGACATGACCCAGGTTCTTTGGAGGAGTCCAGAAGATTACGAGTTGATCTCAGGTACTGGGTACCAAGTTACAGTTGGAGTTTGGGTTTTTTTTTTTTTTTTGATTTGATTTTATTGTGACTGTGCCTGGTTCTTCCCTTTTGGAAGTAAGAAGATATTTAACTTATTTTTGAGTTTATAGAAGTTTATAGTTGAGAGATATTCAATTTTAAAAGAGACTTAATTGCTAAAGTGTTTGAATTTGTTAGACTATGGAACTTTCTTTTCTTTTCCCTTTCTTCTTTCTTTCTTTCTTTCTTTCTTTCTTTCTTTCTTTCTTTCTTTCTTTCTTCCTTTCTTCCTTTCTTCCTTTCTGTCTTTCTTTCTTTCTTTCTTTCTTTCTTTTTTCCTTCGAGACAGGGTTTCTCTGTGTAACAGTTCTGGCTATCCTGAAATTCATTTTGTAGACCAGGCTGGCCTCAGTCTCACAGAGATCCTCCTGCCTCTGCCTCCCAAGTGCTGAGATCACAAATGTGTGCCTTCTGTGCACTGTGACTGTGAACTTTTTAAGTCTGCAAAATGTTTTCTATTGTGGTGTTTATATTAGTGTGTGGTCTTAGGGATGAATGAGAAAGGAAAGGTTGTGACTTTACTGTGATGTGTTTGTGTGTCCAGTTGACACTGGGTCACTTGTGAAGGATGCTTGTGTCAATTGACACAAGGTAAAGTCATCAGAGAGGAGGGAACCTCAATTGAAAAAAAAAATACCTTCATAACAGTGAGCTGCAGGCAAGCCTGTAGGGCATTTTCTTAATTAGTGATGGATGGAGGACGGCCCAGTCCATTGTGGGTGGTGCCATGCCTAGGCTGTGGTCCTGGGTTCTATAAGGAAGCAGGCTGAGCAAGCCAGAGGGAGCCAGCCAGTAAGCAGCGTTCCTCCATGGTCTCTGCATCAGCTCCTGCCTGGAGGGAGGTTCTTGCCCTGTTTGAGTTCCTTTCCTGGCTACCTTCAATGATGAATAGTGATGTTGAAGTGTGAACCAAATACACCTTTTCCTCCCCAACTTGCTTTTTGGTCATGGTGTTTCACCACAGCAATAGTAACCCTAATTAGGATACTTGGCTTTCAAAGTGATCTCCAACAGCTGCAGCCTCCATTCCCATGGGATGTTAGATGGACAACATAGAATTCACACAAGATGAGGCAGAAAATCAGGTTAGCCTCTATGTCCTCATCACAGAGTGATCAACAAGTTGGAATTCAAAGAGTTGGTGGATCCTGGCACACTATGTCCTCTCCAAGCCTTCATGCCCAGAATCCTCATTCTGGCCCAGTAGAAAGACCAGCCTGCTTCTTTCTATAGGAGGTGCTTCCAGGGGGCCACTGAAGCAACGTGACTTGTTACAAACAGAACTGATTGGCACAATGCATGATTAGAGCTGAGAGATGCTAGAGCAAGGACAGACGGCTGTGCTAGAATCAGCCCTGGGTGTTTCAAGGTAAAGATGCGTGAATACAAGATAATTTTGTTGTTATTCAAAAGGAACTGAAGATACCTTATTCAGCATAATTGGTCAATATCAACTTTTTTTAACATCTTATATGAAGTTACAAATATCTTTTTATTAATTTATTTATTATGTATACAATATTCTGTCTGTGTGTATGTCTGCAGGCCAGAAGAGGGCACTAGACCTCATTCCAGGTGGTTGTGAGCTACCATGTGGTTGCTGGGAATTGAACTCAGGACCTTTGGAAGAGCAGGTAATGCTCTTAACCACTGAGCCATCTCTCCAACCCCATATATCAAATATCATCAGGTCAGTACCATAATCCCCTCCTCTGTTCTATTGGCTGACTCTGAGCTACCGACTGTTTGGGGTTAAATTTCCTCTCTAAACTTACTCTTGCTTGCCTTTTACCCCCAGGTGGGTTAGATTTAGCTGGCTACTGCACCTGTACTTGGCACCTTAATTTCAGCAGTAACCTAGGCAATTCTTGGGCCAAATGCCGTATTTCCTTCACTTTTCCTACCCATTTAAGCAAGTGATAAAAGTTGTATTTTTGTGTCTATTATGCCTACAGATTTTAAATATTTTTGTCATTGTTTTTGTTTTATTTAGCTGTTTTAGCTATCAACATATATAACTGAATCCTCTTTTTTATCCCGTTTATATAACTTATTATTTATAATTTTTTTACTCCCGATTTAAATTTTTTGCTTTTTCACATTTTTTTAATTTAATTTTTTTATTTTTGAGCTCTCATTACTCACGTATCCACCTGTGGTGAAATTTTTTTTTTTTAGCGGGTTCCTCATGTTTTTCTCTGTGCATCTGGTCATTTCCCTGGCATTTTTTGGGGTTCACCAATCAGCCCCATTATGTTGGGGTCCAGTGCCAGCCCAGACCCTAAATTATTTCTCCAGACCAAAGGGAAGGCATGGGATTAAAGATACAACTCACATGGCTTTATCCGGAAGAAGATTCTCAGTGGTCCCTCATGAAATCTTGAGTTTGCATCCTAAAAATTTCTCCCCGTTTATTTTCCAAACAGCCTTTATACCAAAACATAAACTGAGGGTAAATTTATTAGCATTTTGTTTCCTAGGTAACCAGGTAAATGGCTGTGGTCACAAACACACTTTTGACCACACCTTTTTATGCCCATTTTGTCATGTCTCCTATCTTCCTGCTCTGTATTCCAGCTCTGTCATGCAGGCTCTATTAACATCTCTTTTCAGGCATCCTCCAAATTACAAACAAGGAGCAGAACAACATCCTGACCCCTTTTTAAGGATGGCGACAGACTAGGTGATCGACCACCTCCTGTGAAAACCAGGTGAAAACTATGGCCTGAGATTCTGGTCGCCATACCATGTAGAAATATGGGCCTACAAGAAAATGCTAAAAGACCGTGCGAAGGGATAGCCACACTTTGGGAGATGAAAGATAGACTGGTGGTATGCAGGAAAACAATGGAAATTGTTTTAGGAATGAAAACCATATTGAAGACACACAGCAGAAAGCATGCCACTGAAAAAGGCAATGTTTAAATCCAGGCAAGGAATTAAATGTAAGTTTTTAGATAGTGAAAAAATTATGGCAGATAAAAACAGTATACAGATTGATTCTATCATTGAAAAACACCCTTTACAATAAAACCCTGAGTCTGTGAAAACATAGTGATTTTAAGTGATGAGCAAAGATCTTACAAGAATCTCTATGGAAAATTGCAATTTTTTTTTAAAAAAAATCAGAATAGCTTTAAGGTCTATTTATTGCTCCCATGATTGTTTAAAATATTGTTACAAATCTTGAAGCTCCAAGAGTTTCATGTCTAGCAAAGTTGTCCTCTGAATCAAGCATAGAAATGTTAGACACTTCCAGCCAGGAGAGAAGCCATGAGACTCAGTAAGAAAAATCTCTGAGCGGGGCTCCCTTTTCAGCCAGAGACTAAATCCATCCATAACTGAAGGGTACATGGGAAAGGGTCATGTATGTAATCAGCATGGATCCCACTTTCCTAGGTCTAGAGACCTGTGAGACTTGAAAAGATGGCAGGGAAATCCCAGTTTTAAAAAAGGGGGAAGCTGAGAGAAGAGGACACGGTGCAAAAATAAGAGGATTAATCTTCTTATATTTATAATGGGAGTTTAGTTGGGATTGAAGCATGTTGCTAAATACACACTCACAGTCTGACTTTATTCTCATTCCGTTTCCATTAGCTCTCTTGGAGAATATTTTGGAAACAAAAAGTACTCATGATGAAAAGATGTTTATGTATTATAATCTTATTTGAAAAAAGCTGCCTCATGACTTTGCTGTCTGCGTACATAGAAAAATAGTCCAGTTAATGTTTCTTAGATGTCGTTAGTAATTATTTCTGTGTGGTACTATCCAAAAACTTTCCAGAGATTTCCTCCTAATTTTTCCTACATTGCTTGAGCAGTAATAATGAAAATGTAGCTTGAGATTTCAGTCCGGTGCTCCAATGTGGGTCTTTGTATCTGTCTCCTTTCATCGCCTGATGAAGGTTACTGTTCAGGAGGATGCCTATATGTTTTTCTTTGGGTTCACCTTCTTATTTAGCTTCTCTAGGATCACGAATTCTAGGCTCAATGTCCTTTATTTATGACTAGAAACCAAATATGAGTGAGTACATCCCATGTTCCTCTTTTTGGGTCTGGCTTACCTCACTCAGGATAGTGTTTTCTATTTCTGTCCATTTGCATGCAAAATTCAAGAAGTCATTGTTTTTTACTGCTGAGTAGTACTCTAATATGTATATATTCCATACTTTCTTCATCCATTCTTCCATTGAAGGGCATCTAGGTTGTTTCCAGTTTCTGGCTATTACAAACAATGCTGCTATGAACATAGTTGAACTCAGGACCGCGAGGGGTGCACCCACACACTGAGACAATGGGGATGTTCTATCGGGAACTCACCTAGGCCAGCTGGCCTGGGTCAGAAAAAGCATGGGATAAAACCGGACACGCTGAACATAGCGGACAATGAGGACTACTGAGAACTCAAGAACAATGGCAATGGGTTTTTGATCCTACTGCACATATTGGCTTTGTGGGAGCCTAGGCAGTTTGGATACTCCTCCTACTAGACCAGGATGGAGGTGGATGGTCTTTGGACTTCCCACAGGGCAGGGAACCCTGATTGCTCTTAGGGCTGACGAGGGAGGGGGACTTGATTGGGGGAGGGAAATGGGAGGTGGTGGTGGGGAGGAGGCAGAAATCTTTAATAAATAAATAAATAAATAAATAAATAATATCAAGGAGCTACTATGGAGAAAATGTCCAAAAATAAAACAGTCTGGGAAATAACCCTAAAAAGTTCACACACATCTTGGATAACAATAAACTATATGTTTAATCCACAAACAAAAAAATAAAATAAAATAAAAAAATGAAAAAAAAATAATGAAAATGTATAGTTTTTAGTAATAATAATTTATTTAAAAAAATCTGTCCAATGATATTTTAGGCAAAAACAACTTAGGACCAGATGTGTTTCAAAATTACCTTTTTTTTTTTTTTTAAGTTTTTAGAAAGATTCGGTAATGTGGTTCTTACAGTCTTGACTCCAGTACCCTGTAATCAAACTCATTAATATCACCATAGGTGAAATCTGAATATCCCTGGAAAGGGCAAAACTGTTTCTATAATTAGCTTTTTAAGTGTCCATTTTTGCTTAGGGACAGCAAATCATAAATGACAGCGATTTTTCTGCAAACCACCAAAAAAGAAAAAAACCTTCATTTTCATGGCTCTTCAGATAGCGTTCTGTGAATGAAGACACAGGGACCATTCTTCTTGAATGCTGATGCCATGAGCAGTTAGTGACTTTACCGTGTTGCTGCTTTAAGGTAGAGATTGTACACAGCCCTCCAGTCTTCCCTGCTGCCTGGGGTACGGAGCACGCCTCTGAGCACCCCCACTAGCCAAGCCCTTCCTCACACACACCTTCCTCTCTCACTCTCTGGGGTTTCTCAACACAGAGAGGCAGGGCAGTAGAGAGGAAAAAAGACTAAAGTGAGAATTATTGGGGCTCTGACATCTAATTCATGTGTGACTTTGGACAAGTCAATTCCCCCAGTAAGCCCGTTTCTGCATG